>NC_141696.1:1083664932-1086064932 GCF_964263255.1 Lissotriton vulgaris | reverse complement strand
CAATGACCCATGAAGTAACCATGCACTGCTACAATCTCCTGTGCACTTCCCATACAGTCCTCTATTCACCAAGACACTACTCACGTATACCTTCAATTACCCAGGTAGTGCCCATGCAGTCCAGCAATCACCCTATCACTACCCATGCACTGCTTCAATCACCCAGCCAGTACCAAGTACTTATCAAATTACTGCCCCAATACCCAAGCACTTGTATATTTACCATGCACTCTCATTGCATGACAGTAATCATCCAGTCAGTACCCTTGTACTCATGCAATGACCCAGGCACTAACCATGCACTGCTACATTCACCTGTGCTCTACCCATACAATCCTCTAACTACCTAGACACTACTCATTCACTCCTTCAGTTACCCAGGTAGTACCCATGCAGTCCAGCAAATACCCTGTCACTACCCATGCACTGATCCTATCACCCAGCCAGTACCATGTGCTTATGCAATGACTCTGCCAATATCCAATCAGTTATAAATTCATCATGCACTCTCCTTGTAGTACTCAAAACATATAGCCAGTACCCATGTACCCATGCAATGACCCAGGCAGTAACAATACACAATTACAATTATCTGTGCACTACCCATACCATCCTCTGACCGCCTAGACAGTGCTCATTCACACCTTCAATTATCCAGGTAGTACCCATGCAGTCCAGAAATTACCCTTTCACTCAGCATGCACTCCAATAACCAAGCCAGTACCATGTACTTATCCAATCACTCCGCCAATACCCAAGCACTTATAAATTCACCATGCACTCTCTTTGCAGTACTCTAATGATACAGTCAGTACCCATGTACTCATGCAATGACTCAGCCACTAACACATGCACTGCTACAATCCCCTGTGCACTACACATGCAGACCTCTAATCACATTGTCACTACTCATTCACTCCTTTAATCACCCAGGTAGTACCTATGCACTCCAGCAATCACCCAGTCACTACCCATGCACTCCTCCAATCACCCAGCCAGTACCATGTACTTATCCAATCACTCAGCCAATACCCAAACACTTATAAATTGTCCTGGACTTTCCTTGCAGCATTCTAATCATCTAGTCAGTACCCATGTACTCATAAAATGACCCAGCCACTAACACATATACTGCAACAATCCCCTGTGCACTACTCATTCACTCCTTCAATTACCCAGTTAGTGCCCACGCACTCCATCAAACATCCTGTCACTACCCATGCACTGCTCCAATCACCCAGCCAGTACCATGGACTTATTCAATCACTTAGCCAATACCCAAGCACTTATAAATTCACCATGCACTCTTCTTGCTGTACTCTAATCATCCAGTCAGTATCTATGTACTCATGCAATGACCCATGCACTACCACATGCACTGCTACAATCCCTTGTTTACTACCCAGGCAGTCCTCTAATCACCTTGGCACTACTCATTCACTCCTTGAATTACCCAGGTAGTACCCATGCACTCCAGCAAACTTCCTGTCTCCACCCATGCACTGCTACAATCACCCAGCCACTACTATGTACTTATGCAATCACTCCGGCAATACCCAAGCAGTTATAAATTCACCATGCACTCTCCTTGCAGTACTCTAATCATCCAGTCAATACCCATATACTCATGCAATGACCCAAGCACTAACAATCCACTGTTACAATCACCTGTGCACTACCCATGCAGTCCTCAAACCACCTACACACTACTTATGCACATCTCTAATTACCTAGCTATTATCCATGAGCTCATTCAATCACGTTGCCACTACCCAAACATTCATAATATAGCTATGCAGTAGACTTGCATTTCTCCAATAACCCACAAAGTGTCCATACTCTCATGCAAACACTCAGGTCATTTTTCTTTTTGTAACCAGTAGATGTGGTTCTGTAATAACCACTTTGTGTGTGTGTGTGTGTGGGGGGGGAGGGGAGAGGGGGGGGGGGGCTTGGAACAATTTTTTTACAAATTCTATTCTTTTTAACCTTTTTTACTTTTTTGTCTGTTTCTCATTTTTTTTTAAAACAGACAAGAATGAAGATCAACAAACGATCTCTCTAACAAAAACCAAAGCACATTATACATTTTTTTTAGCATTTATGTGCTTTTAGAGTGATGAGATGCTGCACTGCTCACCAATGCAAAGCTTGGTGTCGCACTTTGTGCTACTTACTGCAGTGTCAAAAAATGTGGGCAGAATGTGGGACCTTGGGCAGGTGGAGGTTACTGAGCTGAAGTGGAAGGAGCATTATGGTCTTGTTCTGCATCAGCAATAAATTCTCTCCTCTCTTCTCTTGCCAGGTGAACTGGGTGCAAAGTCTTCCGATGTTTTTCATGCACAAATTGTGCAAGTGACCTTTCGGGTGTTAACTTTTTTTCGCCCTCTGGAGCATAGAAGAAGGCACAGACAATACTCTCCTTCCTCTTTCTGCTGTACTCTAGACAGGGCTGGACTGGGAACCAAAACCGCCCCCGGTAAAGTGCTTGGCCGGCCCCCCTGAGGGTTGCGACCGAGCTCTTTGCCGGGGACGGTTTTCGGCCGATTTTGTTACAAGGCCGATTTTGCAGCTATGCTGCATAAACGGCCCCGTAAAAAAAACGGCCCTCTAGGGGCCCAAAACTGGCCCCCACCCTTGGGGCGCACCGGGGGATTGCCCGGTGCCAACAATGGTCAGTCCGGGCCTGGCTCTAGAATCTCTTATTCCTCAATGGCCAAAGGTTCAACAGGAGCAAGGCTGGAAGCCATTCTTGATAATAAAGAAACACACAACAAATGTATAAAAGCAAAGAGAAGTAGCAACAGGTCTTTTCTCAATGAAAGTCAAGTAGTAAGGGGAATATCAGAAGCATGGATCCTCCCTTTTTCACAATGAAATGATTTAAATCAATCAGATTCTTTTTTTTCTGCTGAGATGAAGTTGTGTTGGGTGCGCGTACCCGTCATGCACCAACTGTGCACTTCTAAAATATCATATACATGATTATACACTATAAATACATGTTTGTATATTATTTTAATAAGTACATTAGCAAAACTGTTTACTTTAAAATCATATTCTAACTTTTATTAGTAATTTTTTAAAGTTTGAAAATATGCTGACGTTGCTTCTCCAGCCCGACCCCGGTAATACGTGCAGACGGCAAATTTCATATCGTTCGGAGTATATACTGAAAAATATAGCTTATAAATATGTTTGTAAATAAAATTAGAGAAACACTTAAAGCAAAACTTTTATTGATAATTAATTTAAAGATATTTAATGCTTTCCAAATTACGGCAAAGTCGTGACCCCCACACGACTTCTAACATGGGCGCTACCAGGATGCATGCAGCCATCGTGAAGGGTGCACGTAGGGTGCGCGACTTCTGTATAACCATTTAAAAAAAAGAAAGAATGAATGTAGTTTTCCTATCTATAAATTATTCTCAACTTTTGTTTAATAAATAAATATATATATATGTATATATTTAGTCAATTAAAAAAACATAGGATTGAGGTACATTATACTTAGAAATTCTCATTTTAAAAACCTTTGAAATTCACTGAAAAAAACATGGTTTCAGGGACATTATATTTAGAAATTAGCATTTAAAAAAACCTTAGAAGTTTACTAACTAAAACCACAGGTTTCAGGGACGTTATAGTTAGTTGGACATTTTACTTGTACAAAACCAGACAAATATGGCCGTTATCGTTAATAGAGCTAACTATAACTTGTGCCCCCACAATGCACATATGATGATGTCATATATTACATCACTCATGACATGGTCAGTGATATCACTGATGACATCACTGATGACATATCAAATGGCTCCCATTACTGTTTGTGTGTTTAATGCTTGCATTTACACATTGGCCTCAATGCTAAGTTTGTTGGATTCAAGCTGCTTTTTATTGCACTATGTAAATATTAACATTCGGGGTACACTATTTATTGGGTGATAACATGCTGACTTTGGTATTTACTGCGCCAAAATCTTCATGGTACAGTAAATATTGTTTTACCTACTGAAATTAAATGAAGGGTGAGATGTTTAATGGAGCCGGTAATTATCTGATGCACTAAATATCACCCAACTCCCAATTCTGACCCCAGCACAAGGGTTTATGAAGTGGGTGGAAAACACTAACCCACTCATAATCAGAGCCAAATTTTTTTAGATGTGATCAGAGACAATTTTGAATAAATGCAATGCAAAGGTTTCTGACTGTCAAGTAAATCTGACATCTGAGTGTAGATTCTTCATATATTGTCACAAAGCAGGAAGAAAAATAGTATATTATCTTTGTGTTGTAACATATCGGCCCAGCACTTGCAGCTGGCAACTATAGTGTGTTTTAAGGTCTCTGATATTCTTCTGTATAGAAATAGTGTCCTCTTCAGGTCTGTACAATAAATAAAGAATACAATTCAAGGTCCTCCAGGGTAAGTGGTCAGCATATATTTTCTATATTTGTCACACCACAGCCCGAGGAGATATAAAAGAGAGGCCTAATGACAGCTGTATCTCTAAGGAATCTTAGAAACAAGATCACTGGTCCAAACTTCGCCCCACTACTAAAATTGATTCAAGCAAAATTGATACCATCTATTACATACCGAAGCGAAGCAACGAAATGCAGGGACGCCGGAACATTAGAAGGAGTAATAACAAGAGTGATGTGGATGATGTTTGGCCTCCCGAGGTACATTTCTCCGGCACATATCCAACTCGAATTCGGGCTGGTAAAGGAAGAGCTTGCACGCAAGGGAGCATACCTCAAAAGCTGGTACAAAATCAGTAGGGGAGAGGCAAACACCCTCAACGCACTCCTATGAAGAGACCTACAAAGAAAAGACAACAGCCCAGCAAGGCTTTTTCTGGAGGAAGCGATAAAACAACTGGGGGTGCAACAATTGTGGGATCTGCAAGGGAACCTGGCAGGCTTTAAAAAAGCAGTAAACAACACTGTCAGGAAGGAATCTCTCCTACAAGACAAAGCTTCACTAACGGAGCGAGCACATGGCTGGCTAACTGTACAAACTTACAATAAATTCACACCACAGTCATATCTTTTAACCAGTTTTACCAAAAATTCAAAAGAGGCATTCCTAAAACATCGGCTAGGAGTACTGCCCTCAGCAGACCACATGGCCCCTTGGCTACGTCCCCCAAAGCCAGCAAAATGCTGCTTGTGCGGGAACCATGAGGAAAACATCGTACACCTCATCACTATCTGCAAAGAGCTGCAGCAAGACCGCAGAAACCTGCTGAGACAAGCAGACCTGGCCTGATTTTCGGGCGATGAAGTCCAGATGGCCTGCCGACTGGTAAAATTCCTCGAAGCCGTAGAAATCAGAATCAACACAAGGAAAAAGCAAACGGACAAAGACAGTGCTCCCTCCACACTCCTAGAGCCAAAACATTAAGACTGCTCAGAGTCACAACTGGCTAACAAAATTAAACAAAGACGGATTAGTAAAAGCCACAAGCATACAGGGAAAAGGATGGACTTATCCCCATAAGGAACGAAGACTGTAAATACGCCCCCGAATGGGAAAGGAGGCTGGGATTGACAAAAGAAACCTTCTCCGAAGAAATGCAGTAGTTCCCAGAGGCGGACTAACACTTCCTTTTCAACCATTTTTAATCCCAATTTTGATTACTGCCCAAACCGAAGCACATTTTCTCCTTTAACTTACCTCAAGGACCACTTCCTATGCTGCTATAAATATTCATAACTGTTTTTAATGTTGCCGGTTTTGTAATGGTTTTTATTAACTGTACAATAAAGTATTACTTACTTACTATATTTGTCACACATTTGGAATTTGGGGGTGATTATTCAACTTGATGTAGTAAAGCCCAATGTAGAAGTTGCACGAGTGGGGGAAGATCTTCAGTCGGAGGGACTCTCCACATATTAGAGTTTGAGCTGATGGTAAGCACATTTCAGATGAGTTGGTCAAAATAACTGAATAGAGTGAAATCTCACAGGAATGCTCGCAATTGCCTAAAAAGAGAAATGGATGAATCAGTAGACTGACGTTTTTCTGCAGCTTCGGGGGGGATAGATTAATTTGTTGCACTTGGCAAAATGTTTTTTTTAATGTGGTGTTATCTGGGTCGTAAATGAAAATATAAATTGTATTTGTTATTCTGTGAATATGTCTTGAACACTTTATGAAACACAAATATGTTTTGGTAAGTCTTGGTGAGATAACTGACTATCCGATATACACAGTCAAACTAGTACATGAATTATATCCAACGGTGAAGAATCATTTCTAATAGACATGTACCAGATGCGAATGAAAAAGTGTCCTCTGACCCTCAATTGAATTTATTGTGAATTTGTAGCTCTACGGGGGATCTTATTTTTTCTTGCTGTTATGTAGGAAGCTCCACTCCAGGACACTATATAAGGCCTACACCTGTATATTTTTTTTAGCTGCAAATTAGTTTCACTTGGAGGGATAATGGCTTGCAGCACTACCGCATATCACCCCTCATTCAGTTGCTTAGCAATATGTTCTCCTACTTGCAGCACACCTGTCTATATTTTCTTCAGAAAACTAAAATAATGCTATTCTCCTAATTCATCATAGGTTTCTGGCAGGGAAATTTGTAATGTCGTTTTGGTATACGTACTAACGTGCACAAATACGTGTTTCACAATCTATAGCAATAATAAATACAGCAGCAAATGTTTCGTTTTGATTACTTTCTTGCCATTAGACTCAAGAACAAGTTTGAAAATGAATGTCAGGCGACACTAATTGAAAAGATGCTTATCTGTGAGATATAAACCACATTTAACTACCGGCAAGTTCCAAACGTACCTGGTTCTGTGAGTAAAATTACAAAGTTTAGGTGAGATTGCTTTCTATATTTGACTTAATATTACTTCACAAAAAGTTCTTGATTCAAAGGAATATGTGTTACAGGTATAGTATGAGTAATGAGCTCGGGATGTGAACTTTGCAATTATTTTAGAGAGATGATTTAAATTGTAGAGAGAGCTACAATTCATCTATATTCAGATAAGAAACCTATATTTTTTCATTTTTGTCAGATCAAGGCTAAGAAGTCAGTAATGGATTGGGCGAAATAAGGACACTTTAATTTCACATCCTTTTAATTGTGATTGGTTCAGTTTCATCGCAATGACCTGTGCAAAGAAAACTACTAGTTCACCCTTTAAAACAGATATGTGTAACATTTCTAGTATGTCCTAAAATGACGGCTGAAATTCTAATGCGTTGCTGAGGTCTCCCTGGAAATCAACATAGCTTTAAATATTACATCTGAGTGGTTACCGAGAACTTAATTAGTTTCGAAAACCAAAGCACCACCTGAGGCTGTTTCAAACATTTTTTGCTATCATCACAAATAGGATGTAGACTCTGTGATGTTTTGAATTGTACATGTTATGTGTTCTGATATTCTTGCAACATCTCATGGAGCGGTTTTCTCACCAGATCCTATCCCCTCGGGTATAGCCACGACAAAAGAACTCTATAAAATATGAAACCCCACCCGTTAAAGAGAAGTCAGCCATTTGTTGCTTTATCTGTGTTAAATTGCAGACTTACGAATGGTTATTAAGGGACCTATTTATGTATGGGTTTGAATTGTGTTCGCACCACACAACGTGGTACAAGCACGATGCAAACCAAAAATATGATTTATGAAGCACCCAGCATGACCCTGAGTGGCTTCATAAAACTGCAGTACTGAAATGCAGCTTAAATTTCTGCGTTGCGTTACTGTGCCATCGGAAGTGGTTACATTGGCATTGCATGGGTGTTTCCTTGCAACTCCCATGGTTTTTGACACATTCCCAGATTTATACAAAAGGGGATGATGGACGGACCGTTTGATCAAATCAAACACTCAACCCCAGTCAACTGGTCTGGGTTTAATCATCACCATTCTTTAGCTCACTCAGCCACCCCAGTTCAGACATGGCCATGTGCAAATCAGTCTGACCCTGTGCCTCATGGGAACAGTCCAGCCCGAACTGCCAAGCCATGTCTTCCCTGGACCGGAAACAAGCATCCTGGGACCGGTTTCGGATTCATAATCCTCATCAGCCAGGCTATCTTGAATCCAGTGGCCAAGTGAGCAAGGGACTCACGTCTGAGCATACCCTGCCAACATTCCCAATTTTACCAAAAGTGATAGATCTGAGAATGTGCCAAAAAGATACATATTCCAAGGTGAGGCGTAACGAGGAGAAATATCTTTATTTCTACTCCTTTTTCCTCTTTCTATGTGTGCTGAACACATAGAAAGAGGAAAATACCTCAAAGGATTGTTTTTGGCTAGGAAGATGACAACAACAATCGTCCTTACAACCATGCACCATGGTACAAGGGTGACTTCGTTGGTGCTAGTCAGCCAAAACGGCGTCAATGTATAGACAAAGGCATGAATGCACCGTATTCTTTTAAGCAAATCAAAATAAAAATACTCTATTTAGACAATCCAGTCGATGAAAGTGCCAAAGTGCCTGGTACAGCATTGTGTAGATGATTAGTCAAAAAGATACAATTATCATCATACAGGTTCAATCAATGCAGGTAATGTGAATAGTTTAAAATAAATTTCGATAAGCAGCTTATGATTTAGTAATATGGACATTGCATAGATTTATTGTGCTGTTCTGATTACGTCCATGTGTTTTAAGCTAAAAATGATCAAATCTTCGAAACTGGACCATGTAAAAGCTAGTTATTTCTGTTCATGCTGCATTAATAAAAATCTGTGATTTGATCAAAATAAGATGTATATCCCATATTTCACCGCTATATGAAATGTATCTTTAGTGCAGAAGAAGTTTGCAGCTAAGCTGCTGCTTCTTTTAAGATTCTGGATTTTTCGTAATAGTTTATCTGTAATGGCCAGATTTGTTATCAATTTGGAGATTGCTTGTGGTTGCGCATTATTCAATAAGTGGATAAGTGAATAAGTGAATCAGTGAATTAATGTACTGACAAACAGACTCATGGTTCCTCCGGAGCAGAACCCTCAAAGCCCAACTTCCAGCAGCAATTACTGCGTTTTAGGAACAACCAGAGCAGCACTGTAGTTAGATAAGGGAAAGGGTGTTAGGGAGGGTACTGGAGGGAGGGAGATCTGGAACACAGAATGTCCATAGTGGCAGTTAGCCCACACCAGTCAACCAAGTCTCATGTGTCTCTCTCAGTTGCCCGTGTAGGCCCCCTTGACCTCCATCTGCAATCCTGTCCCTTACCCGTAGTCCCACTCACCACATTGGTGATGAGGGGATGTCCGGACCCATGGCGTGCTTTGCATTTCGGCGAGGTGCAGAGCTCAGCGGGAGCGGTGAACGTGCCCCCGATCCGGTGCTGTTGGCTGCGTGCAGCGGCCTGCGGAGACATGCGGTGCTCGATCCACGGATCTGCGGAGACAGGTGAGAGGACGTTGACACTCAGGAGTGAGCCGGCGGTGTGTGTGCTGTCAGGCACCAGCTGGGAAAGAGGAATCCCCCGCGCCGGCCTGCGCTGAAGGGCTGCGTGTGCTTGTGCGCTCCAGGGCGACCAGACATCGCACATGCGTGCAGGGAGGCTCTAAATGGTTTCAAGCCCCTGCACTGTGTGGAAACACGCTTGGAGGGTGTGAGGGCAGGAACCCTGCATGTCAGACCCCAGTGACTCGCGGAGGACAGCTTGGGCCCACACGTCAACAAGCACTGGCACAGAGTAAAGAACGGGGTCACACATAAAGGAGTTCCCATTGGGGAAAGGGCAAAGCACAACTTGCAAGACTGAATGCTAGGAAGAGCAAGGAGGCCCAAGGAGCTTGGTGAAGGAGAGAGCACAAAATTGTGAGGTGGAGAATGACTACCCCAGCAGGAAATAACGCAGCAGGAGGCTATGGGGGAGGAGCACCAATGAGGTTGCACCCGTCGTTGTTCTCACTGTTGCCGTTTAGCCAGCCAGTGGATCCGGCCACCGCGGCACCACGGTGGAGAAAGTGGATTGGACATTTAGAAAATTACTTCCAGGCTGTCAAGGAGACCGATGAAGTGGTCAACCGATCTACCATGCTCCACATGGGAGGAGAAGAGTTATACGAACTGTTCCATGACCCACCGAACACGAGAAATGTGGATGACTACGCAGCGACTGGAGCTGCGCTAAATCAGCATTTTGACACTCAGCTGAACCCGGCTTTCGAACAATTCAAGATGCGACAGGCGAGACAGCAAGATGAAGAATCTGTGAACACATTCTATGCCAGGTTGTAAAGGCTTGCAAGCGAATGTAAAGGTATCGATAAACAGATGGAGATCAAGGAGCAGCTGATCCAGGGTTGCAGGTCGTCGGAACTGAGGAAACTCATCCTCGTCTCGTTCATAAGAAGGAGCAACAAGAAAAAAAGACCACCTCTGATGTGCCAGATCCAATTGGGTGACACCCCCATGATGGCACTCATTGACACAGGGGCATGGGTGAGTGTCCTAGATGCAGCTCATTTCAAACAGCTTGATCCGGCTCCTCCATTGATGCCCACGAGAGCAGGGTTATACACGTACAGAGGCAACACACGGATTCCTCTGCAGGGAATGGAGGTCACACATGGGGAAACGACAGCCCTGACAAAGTTCCATGTCACAGTGGACAGTGCGGGGACCCTTCTGGGCTGCCACTCGGTGGAAGACCTTGGGCTTGTGACTTTTGCATGTCAAGTTCATCAGTCTCATGCTAAGAACATCACAGGGGAGTTCCCAGAACTCTTTGAGGGCCTAGGCTGCCTGAAGGGAGTAGAAGTAAAGCTGCACATTGACAAAACAGTCCGGCCGTTGGTGCTTCAACATAGGAGAAAGCTGTTCCATTTGCCTCATTTGGTGGGGGCGGAACTGGACAAGCTTGATAAAACTGGTGTCATTGAGAAAGTGGAAGGACCTAACCTGGGGTAATTTGTCTGTGTGTAGATATGAGGTTATCCAACAAAGCAATGCGAAGGGAACAGCACATCACGCCTACAATAGATGAGATCGTTGCAGACATCAATGGGGCAAGGTGGTTCTCAAAGGTGGATCTGAACTCTGGCTATCATCAGCTGATGTTGAACAAAGCCTGTTGCTATATCACCACTTTCTCGACCCATGTCGGATTGCTGACATTCAAAAGACTGAGTTTTGGCGTATGGCGTATTGGCGTGTGCCTCTGGAATTTTTCCAATACTGCCAAGGTTTTTCAGATTGACCGTTCTGTTAAAAGGATCATTGCTAAATGCAGTTTCTGTTGTCCTGAAGATGGTCTGAGGGTTTCACACCATAGAAGACCAAAATTTCGACTGTACTGTCCATTTCATCATGTATTGATATATTTCAAGTGACTGTTTTATTTATGAAGATATATGTCACTGTTTTGAATAAATTAGGAATGGATTTCTTTACTCATAAATTACAGGTCAAAGTGTACTGTACCTTTTTCATTTGTATGCATTGAAATCAACTTCAGTGTTGACTGTACCCTATTACTTTTGATTTATAAATGTATATATATTTATATATTGATCATAAGTGTGTGTGGTGTTGTTTTGATTTTCTGCTGATTGATTGCACAAGGTATTGAATTTATTGGCACTGGTTCAAAATTTACAAACATTGAATCTTTTTAATATAACTTAAATAGGAACCATTTTTTTCTGAATAAAATCCCATATTGGCACATTTTACCTGACATTACCAGAATTGCCTAAGCCTCCAAGCATTTATTGGGTTCTCCCACCCTAGTATTGCACTGAATACAGGAGGGCATGACAAGTACCCAAGTGCTATATACAAAACTAAAGGTTGATATGAGTATACATTTCAACAACACAACTATGAATGAGAGTATTGTGTGGACAACATCATAATTGAATTCACTCATCTGCTGTACTCATTGGAGCACCATGTTGTGATTCAATGTGGTCATATACTTTTGAGAACTTTTTATAGTAAATATATTTGATTCGATTTTTTGTAAAAAGCAATAAATTGATGGCTTTTTTCATTTGTCAAGGAAGTTGAGGCTTACCCTTCCCCAAGGGTACCATTGTTTTGTTCTGTTACTGATTTGCCCCAGTTCCCAGGGCTATCGGGCTATAGTGTTGCCTCTTATTATTTAACACCGAATGGCTTAGGGCAAGAAAAAGTACAATTTCTAAAGTGGTATTTTCAAAATTGCTATTTAATTACAATTTTATAGATACCAAACAGGAACTGCTCATCTGTCCCCAATCAAAAGTTTTGACTTTTTAAATGTAGTAAAGCAACCCAATGTTATCCTATGAGACTGGTAGGTCTCACAGTAGTGATAAACAAATGTAGAAATGTCTTGCTACCCGGACTTAAGAGTACATGAACACCCTTTTAAATACAATGCCTCTGCCCTATGGTCTACCTAGGGACTAGCAGAGGAGTGACTTAAATTAAATAAAAGTGGTGTTTAATGATTAGCGAGGGGGTTATATTTCCAAGTTGATTTCTCAGTTTGAAACTGCATTCAGGCTGCAATAGTAGGCCAGGTCCAAGTTTTAAGGGGCTACTTAAGTGGATGGTACAAAAAGTGCTGCAAGCACACTAGCCGCTGTTAATTTACAGGCCTGTGGTAAATGTTATATCACTTAACAAGGGTCTTATAAGAAAATTAAAGATGGCAATCAAGTGTAAACTAATTTAACCACTTTAGCAATGATCTCCAGTGGTAAAGTAAACATTTGCTGACTCACTTCAAGAAGGGACTCAAGACCTGGCTCTTCAACTGATACCCATAGCACAGGGCCTGGATACCTTCTTGGGTGATTAGTACTGCTTGTTTGATTGAGAGTCCTAAGTCCAATGAAAACAAACTTCAAGAGAAAAATGTAGGTAAGGAGGCAAACATATTTGGCGAAAGACCACCCTGAAGTTGTCTGGTCTGACGGCACCCAATAAAACCAAGGATGGAGAGAACCAAGAGCCAGTTGACTGAGACCTTTGTATGATTTACTTGAAGTGAGGTGAAGCCATTATTATGAAATTAGCTTGTTACACTTCACCACCTGAATTATGTTTTTTTTAGAAACAGAATAAACTGCTTAAAAGTTTTTCAGGAGCATGTAATAGTTTGTAAGCCCATCAAATAATTATAGATAGTGCTTGAACAAATGCACTGTGTAATCCAAAATCTAACTGTAGTAAATGTACAGGGATTGAAGCTCTTGGACTGAAAAATATACATAGGTTCTTCCCCTCATAGATATTTAAAAAGGAACACTTATGTGTTGGAATGTATTTTCGAGCATAGTTCATAATTGGAGGGATTTTCACTTTGTAAACATTTAATAGATGGGTAAAGTGTCTTCCATCTAGTGACTTATCAAAATGTTATAGGTGTGCCCATGAATATCGAAAACAGAATATTGGGGCATGGAAGTATTGAACATTTCAAATCTGAAATATTGAAAGGTATGAAAGGTAAGTAAATATCGATGTTCTCTTTTGAACCAGATCTATGTACTCTGTCATAAGATGCGATGCTTAAAAAACAAATGCTTTTCATAATAGCATTAAACTCTGTCAATTGTATTTGTAAGCCTATCAGTGATTAGATTGATTAGCACAACATCATAAGTATAAAAACAAATGGGTATTTTTGGTGAGAAATGTCTCAATTAAAAAAATTGGTGAGGTAAATCAGACAAATCCAAGTAATATAAAAGTGGTATCAAGAAGGACCCTTGTTTCAATCCATTATGTGTAAGGATCACTGGTGAAATAACGTTATTTCTTCCCAAAATATTTTTGCAATGTGTAGACCTGTGTAAACAAACAATATTACTCAAAAGATTAGTTGCAATACCCAGTAGCAGTAATTTTTGACAAAGTGTTGGTCAGTCCACGCAGTTGAAGGTGGTGGAAAATTGAAAAAAATTTTGACTATAATTTGATTCCTTATCACTAAATATTTGTTAATGATAGTCTGTGCTACTATAATGTGGTTCATAAGTGAGCAATTAGTTTGGAACCCTGAGTGCTCAAAAGGGATGAGCCCACATCTCTAGATTTTCTAGAAAACTCCTTGTACAGATATTTCCCACTGTCTCCAAGAGTGCGATGTGCCTATAATTACTGGTAGACTTTTACAACCCTTTTTATCAAGAGCCATAACAATAATACATGTCTATGTCTTTGGAATAGTGATAATTTTGTAGCAGGGTGAGAAAAACTGCATGAGAATTTTGACTCATAAGTATGCATTATTTTTCAGCACTGTTTCTGGGATCACGTCTGGACCAATTGCTGCTGAAGTTCTTGCTTTAATAATGTTGCCTACTGTGGTTCCGAAATTCTGGACCCTGCTGTGATATGGTACCGAGGTCCAACACTCGTGTCACAAAATATAATCGTACCATGACGAATTTGGTGTCTACAGACCCGTAATGAGTAGGACATTATCCCTATACATTTGCGTCATGATCGAGTGATGCTAACACCCTTAAATCATGGTTTCCATTCCGAACCCTCGGACTCCATTTTGCGAACGGCATCCATCTTATGCCTTGCCCTCATATAAGTCAATCGATTAAGGTCGAGCTTGATCTGAAAGGACACGTCCACCTTAGCTGACTTCCCCATGACCTGGCCAAACTGACTCCACTGCCCCCAGCCCAAAATCTGTTTAGGCAGCTCCTCGCCCAGTGGCCGAATAAGATAGCATCAATGCATAACGTGCCATAAACCATTTACTACATACAGGCCATGTTTTCTACAAACATACACCTGTCCATGTTCCTTGTTTATGGCTAAGTTTTACGACAAGGAGGTGCCCGGTTTTATTGGGGTTTCATCGATATCTGATGGGAGTTCTGGGCCTGGCTGGGTAATCCATCACGAACTGGACATACATCTAAAATATGGGTTGGTCATCATGACTTCGCTTTTTGTTCTATTTTGGAAATATGTATATGACCGTATCATAAACTAAAGAATTCTTGCCTGCAGCTGTTATTTTTGTATAAAAGGAGAAGGCTGGTTCTGTAAAAACGAACAGTCTCCTGAGAACTTACGACCCATGCTGTCGTGCTTCTAGGACACATGTTACTTGGTTGCAGCCAATAAAACTCGATCTCTGACTTCAACTAGAAGACTCTTGGTTTCTGTGGTCCGGAACAGGGAGAACTCAGAGGTCTTCGGGTGTTATCCCCTGGCACCACCGGGTTCCTAAAAACCCGGCACCTCAGTTGGCGCCCAACTCGGGGCAGTATCAAGCGGTGACGGTCCAAGCCAGATGTTCGTGAGGAGCTTCGTGTGAAAATTCCAGAGGACGGCCAGCCACTTCAGCGACCCCTGTATGTCGACGTGGTTCCGAAGGTCTTTGCTGCGAGGTTCCCCGCGTCCCGACGGCTACGAATGACTGCTGCCCTGACTATCGCCCTGTTTTGGACCCAGTGATCCTTGGTAGAGCGAAACGATAGACGAGTCTTCTAGTGACGTCATCGATCTTCAATACTTCAGTTAAGTATAAGTGGAGCGTCTCCTAAGTCCTTAGTTTGGTTCTTAGTCTTTGGTATCCTTGAGGTACACCTTGTTTGGAACTTGCAAGCGCCAAAACCGTGGGATTCGTGTATTCACGAGAATATCACAATTAGATAAATCCCTTGAAGTTTGAAGCTAGACTAGTGAGCAAAGATGCCTGGTTTTAGCAGACTTGGAAACTTGTTTTGTCTTGGTTGTAGTAAGGACTCCCGATTAGAGGATTCGTGTCCGGTTCCTCCGATTGGGACTCCAACAAATGAACTGTACATAAAGCACAGAGTAGGTCCTATCACGTATAATGAGGTATGGATAAAATACACCCGCAAGGATGGTGTTTTAAAATGGCCCCAATATGGTAGTTTTGACGCGGAAATTTTAGATAAGCTCGAGGTCAAACTATTCAGGAAGAAAGCCCGGCCGGCGATGTTTGACTCTTTTTGCTTGTGGCGCAAAGAAGCCAAACAGAAAGAAATAAAATTAGCTAAGAAAAATAAAAGAGATATGTCGATGGTGCAAGCTGCCATTGCATACAGGGATAGTGAGGAAGAGCAGGAAAGTGAACAAATGCTCAGTAGTAAGAAACTAGCAGTAGATAAATGCTACCCAATGTTGCCCCATGAAGGACAAGACTCAAAGGGAACATCTGAGAAAGATCCATTAATGTCCCATTTATTGAATTCACCACCCCCATACACATCGAGTATTACTGGACCCCCGAAGCGTTTTGTTATACAGCGCCCTGGCGCACGAAATGCAGCTCTTGCACAAGCACCAGCTCCTCTTCAGCTGGTTCCTACTTCTCCGGCGCAGCCTTCTCAAGGGCCGCGGCCTTTACTACACACTCCGTCTACTTCTCCTACAACTTTGCCTACCGCTCCACCTGTTTATCCTGATACTACTTCTGCTACTGCTTCGACTTCCTCTGCTATTGCCTCAACTTCCTCTTTACATCAGCCTGTCTTTTCTGGCGCATCTGCCTCTCCGCAAGCTTCTCCTTCTGTTCGACAGAGAGTGGCAAGTACTGTCACTGGTCTGTTCTCACCTTTCTTTGGGTCGCCTAAAACGACCCTAAAACAGGACGTAGACAGTTGCGTAGTCAACTGACTAATTATGAGGAAAGAGAAGTGCTGAATGAGTTAGCACGCAAATGGGTTACTGACACTGTTAGATATGAGGTTCAGTCTGTTATGGAAGTCTTCCGACAATGGGATGCACCCACTCAGAGATATGTATTCGAGAAAATGTGCGTATACTTTTGCGAAGACTTGGAGACAAATGATCCCAAACGCAAAATGCAGGAATTATTTTGTATGCGTTTTAAGTTCTATGAAGGCATGATTGTAGGTGCCGACGTTGAAAAAGCAATAGATCTGTTATTATCCTATAGGATTAAAGGAAATGTCTCTAGATCATTGTACGAAGATGACGTGTCAGGTAGGAAAAAGGCGCGACAGTACCCTATGAGAGAAGTTCCTCCAGTTTGGAGGGAAGGTGATGCGAATGCACATCCACCCGTTCCACCGCATTTCCAGCGTGTATGGGTACATGTCCCCTGGAAAAGATCTGAAGTTTTAGCACTCAAGCAGACATTACCTGATCCACGTAAAAATCCTGCAGGGTATTATAAGGAGTTATCACAGACTGCCAGCTCATGTATAATGAATTTAGCGGATGTAGACATGTTGTTTGGGAACGTTGTTCCACAGCCTTTATGGAGTAAAATTCGTCATGCAGATCATGATCAAGAATTGGGTGACACATGGGCTAATATTACTGCTGCAGATACTAGACAAGTTGGTGGTTCCAAACCCGAGCCTTTAATAGCTGAACTTCCTGGTAGAATTATCACGTATATGAAGACCTTAATGCCTGAATTGCGTGTCAATTGGGATAAGTTGTCTGCGTGCAAGCAAAAGAAAGATGAGAATGTGTCTGACTTTTTCACGAGATTTGAAGAGACTTTCGTCGATCATAGTGGTCAGGACATGGCTACCGCAGGTGGTCAAAGATTGTTTGTAGACAAATTCATACATAATTTGCTTCCTGAACTGTGCAATAAATTAAAAGATTCAGAGAGTGCTTGGGCTGTTTCCACGTCAGCGCAGATTTTAGCCACAGCCCAGTACTACGAAAATAGGCGCAAAGACGAGCTAGATAAGGCAGACAAAAAGACTAAAGATTTAAAAACTAAAGTTCTTCTCCAGCAAGCCTATCCGCCTCGCACTCCTAGTCAGCCCAATTATCAGCAACCGCAACAGTATTCGAGAAACCCGCAAGGAAACGAGTTCTCTCATCAGCGTTTGCCGTATGGTCCGAATCAGTGTGCCTATTGCAAAGAAGAGGGTCATTTCAAGTATAATTGTCCAGCTCTGGCGCGACGCCTAAATGGTGTTTCCGGTGCAAGAGGTAGAGGTGTTCAACAGGCTCCTAGGGGTAGGGGCCGTGGAAACTTCCCCCAGAACACCACTTCTCTCCCGCCTCAAAATTCTATGAATAGCTTTGATCAACAAAATAATGCATCCTCTAGGTCAGCTCAGTATTATGCTGATGACTATTACTCAGAAAACGAGAATGAGGGTAATAATTGCTAGGACAGCCATGGACAAAGAGAGGGAGTTGTTTCAGTTCCAGTAGATCAGAATGGACCTTATGTCGAGGTGATCACATCAGGAGTGTCAGAGCCATTTCTGCTGGATACTGGTGCTACAAAAAGTTCGATTATGCACTCAAAACTTCCTGGCGCACCTTTGTCTGGCGAAATGAATGTTTCAGTAGGTTTTTCTGGCGCCCCGGTTAGAAACCCGATCTCTAGTCCTATGCCCCTTTCTGTTGGCCCATGCGAATTAGAAGCACCCCTCATTCTTACAACAGGTTGTGGCGAAAATTTGTTAGGTTTGGATTTGTTAAAGAGATTATATGCTACTTTGTACTGTTCTCCTTCTGGAGTACAACTTACACTTGGTAAGAAAGTGATTTCTCCAATATATTTGGCAAAGGAGAATATTCCAATTGAATTGTCATCTCTTCCAGATATACTTTGGGCTAGTGGTTCTAATGATGTAGGTCTTTTGGAGATAGCACCGTATATCATCACAATGAAAGCCAATGTTAGGTTGCCACGTATTCCACAATACAAGGGGCCCGATGTAGGTAGCCAAATACCGGTCGGTAACGGCCGGAATTCGGTAATTCCGGCCATTACCGACCGGTAAAAGAGAATCGAGATGTAAGAGACGGAAAAGGTACCGAATCGGTAAATACCTGTCGGTAAAACACAGAATCTGTAGTATCCGAATCGGATTTTACCGAATTCATATTTTCCGAATCGAAAAACAAGAATCGGTAAAAATCCGATTCGGAAATCACCGAATTCACATTTACCGACTCGGTAAATAACAAGTGGTAAAAAATGCCTATTGAGATGTAGCAAAAACTAAAAATACCGATTTACATGGAATTCGGTATTTAAGAATCGGTAATTACCATGGACTGGGAGCAGGTGGAAACCAAGAACAGGATATAACAGTGGGACCCAAAATGCAACAGTGCAACCACAATGGCGGCATTTTACGTAATAGCCAGGCGTCTACGGATACAGGCAGCAGGACAGAGGGTCTGGCTAAGGGAGGAGCAGGTATATAGACAGAGGATCACCCTCTTCCAATTGACAGAAGCTGAAATCCTGCAAAGGTACAGACTGCACCCCAGGACCATCCTGGACTTGATTGGGGACCTCCAGCCATATTTGGAACACCCAACCCCAAGAGCACATGCAATCCCACCACATGTGCAGGTGCTGTGCTGCCTGCACCTCCTCGCCTCTGGTAGCTACCAGCACGTCATAGCCGCTGTAGGTGGTGTGTCTCAGAGCTGCCTATCAAGGTTTTTCAGGAAATTCTTAAACGCCATGATGGACAGGATGGAGCACTACATAGAGTTCCCTGAGACACTGGCAGAACTCGCTCGGACCAAGACCGAGTTCTATCAACTCGCCCAGTTTCCGCACATCATAGGCTGCATCGATGGGACACACATCCCACTATGCCCACCTGCAGCCATGGAACATATTTACAGAAACCGGAAATCCACACATTCACTCAATGTGCAGGTGATCTGCAACGCTGGCAACATAATAACGGACATTGTTGCAAAATATCCTGGGAGCACCCATGACTCCTACATATTCACCAACAGTGGGATATATAGATGCCTTGTGGCTGGCGACTTTGGTGATGGATACCTGCTGGGTAAGTATGTGCAAGATACCATGATAGTCCATGCTGAAGGAAACATTGAGAGTATGTGACTAATAAAATTCTCATTACCCACCTAGGTGACTGTGCATATGCCCTACGGTCATTTGTACTCACCCCGTACCTGAACCCATTCAACATGAGAGAAAGGAGATACAACATGGCACACCGAAGAACACGTAGCGTTGTTGAACGCACATTCGGACTTCTGAAAAGTAGATTCAGGTGCCTCCATAAGAGTGGGGGTGCACGCCAATATACACCAATTATCTGTTGCAAGATAATAGCTACCTGCGCCATGCTGCACAATATTGCAACGAAGGAGGGCACAGACATCGAAATAACCTATCATGAGGACATAGATGACGTGCCTGAACAAGCCGATCACGCTGCAGCAGGAGCAGCACCTGCAACAGATGGAAGACTGCGACGCGCAGAAATAACCAATAGATACTTTTGAATCACAGAAGACACACAGGCATGTCCATGTCTTGTAACACTAACTTTAATGTGCACAACTGCACTATTCTAGACCAGAAAAAACAAAAATAAATTCACCATGCACACTGGGTTGCCAAAGTTGAATTCACTATGAGCAGTCCCTTTAATGTTTCATTCCCTCAATGCTTGCGCTTGCGTGTGGTGTGGAGTGAGCCACGGGGCTGGGGATCAACCTGCGCAGTGGGAACCGTGTCATCAGCATTGAGTCTGCTGCTCCGACGAATGTCCTGCACTGGTGTGCTTGCCTCACTCCTGCTTGTGGAGTCCTCCGTGTCCAGTACACACGTACCCCCAGCAGTGGCTGTCTGCTGTGTCAGCAATACCTCCATGGCAGAGGTCACCCTCCTCATCCCCCTGGACATGTCACTGCAGCAGTGAACAATTTTACTCTGCATGGTCACAAACCGGCGGCATAGCAGTGTGTTAGAAGTAGCCAGACGGTCAATGGACTGGCTCAGCTCCTGTACCTTGCGCCTGTACCTGCGCCTTTCCTGGTGGTCACTCTCCAGAGTGTCACAGAGGGTGCCCATGCGCGCTCCCATGTCCCTCACCCCCTCTGCCATGGACTCAATTCCTTTGCCCATTGACTCCATTCCTTTGCCCATGGCCTCCATTCCCTTCGCCATGGCACCTATCCCCCGATCGATGTCCGACATCCTTTTGTTCAGGATGCGCACCTGTCTTTGCACGGCCAGGATACCCTTTGCCTGTATGCGTTGCACCCTCACCATTGTGGCTTCCAGCCCGGCAAATACGCCCTGCTCATTCTGCCCCTCATCCTGCTGACGTGCCCTACGGCCACGGTCTCTTTCACGGCCACTCCCCATTGACCCCTGTTGGCCTGCGTTGCTAGCCGGTGGTGGTGTGCTTGGTCTGGGTGACTGCAGCACTTCCTCTTCAGAGCTCTCCATTATGTGCAATGGCAGTACGTCCTGCCTCCTTGGCCTCACAAGCACTGGGGAACCGGAGCTCGGTGTTGTGGCACCTGCAGGTGGTGCTGCTGGCTTTGTCTCGAACAGGAGGGGCGACAGTGGCTGTGCATTGGCGTCTTCCTCCGTTGGTGTGGGTGCTTGCGTGGTCTCTGTGTCCGCTGGGACAGTGCTAGGTCCTGCAGTGTCTGTGCTTTTTTCTCTCTGTGCCATTGTTGGTGCACTTGACTCTCCTCCCTGCGCTGCTCTGCGCGATGTCTCTCCTGTGGAGAGACATGGACAATGATCAGATGTGTGTTCTCATCACACATATTCCTGCAACACATTAATCTGTCACTCAACTGGTTGTGTTTGGTGTGTGTGGAATGGCATGCTGTGTTCATTATTGGCAGCTTTTATGTTTATGTCTACGCCTACAACTACCATGATGCATTGCTGCTGACTACTGTGATGTGTACTGGATTGTGAGTGATTCACCTACATTGGGGAAGGGGACAGGGAATGTGTGGGGTGCATTGACATGCATCTTACCTTTCTTCCTTGCAGCTCTGTCTGTGCTATCTGCATCCCCGATCCCATGTCTGCTCTCTGACTCCATGGTGGATTCAACAAGCTGCTCCAATTCAGTCAGGCTTGGTGCACGGTTACTCCCCCCACCCGTGAGTCCTGATTCCTTCCTCTGGCTGGCAAGCTTCTTTTTGGTGGTGATCCTCAGATCATACCACCTTTTCTTCATGTCATCTATTCCACGGTGAGTCACTCCCAGCGCATTCACTTTGCTCTGTATTTCCAGCCAGGTGCTCCTCTTGATGGACTCTGGTACTTGCAGTGAATGTCTCCCAAACAGCTGACTGTAGTGCTGCACGACCTCCTCCACCAGCACCTGGAGCTCTGTGGGGCTGAATTTGATCTTTCTCTTCCTGTCACCTCCATCCTTCTGTGCCTCCTGGCCCTCCATGGGTTTGCTGTGCTGGGCTCAGTGCAGCCTGCTCCTCTGTCTCACCTCCAGCTCTCTCTGCTGTTCTGTTGCTCTGAACCAGCATGGGTGTGGCCTGCTACTGGTACTGGGGTGTGGTACTTGCTTCTGATTGGTTGGATTCCCTGAGGCTTTGTTGTTGGGTGTGGTGGGTCTCCCTGATTGGTTCACTGTGCTCACATGTCTGTTTTCGAATTTTCCAGAGCGGATTTTACCGATTCGGTAAATACCGATTCGGTAATGTCCGAATCGGTATTCTCCGATTCGGTAACTCCCATTCATTCCTATGGGACTGTAGGTCCATTGGGGTGTATGGGTGTTACCGAATCGGAGTTTTCCGAATCGGACAATACCGATTCGGTATTTAACGATTTAGGATACCGATTGGTACCGAATCGGTATTGTTTTCCGACTTTTTACCTACATTGCGTTTTCCGGTTCAGAAATACCGATTCGGTATCGTTCGGTATTTATGAACCGGTAATAAAAAATTACCTACATCGGGCCCAAGATCTCTAGCGAATGTGAGAAAGCATTGTTGACGATTATTTACTATCTGATCGAGAAAGATGTCATTGAGGAGACAACAGGCAACATTTGTAACAGTCCTATTTTGCCTGTCTTAAAGCGTACTGATCCTTCACAGCCCCCTGTGTACAGATTTGTGATTGATCTCAGAGAAGTGAATAAGATTGTTGTACCACAGTTTCCAGTTGTCCCCGACATTACTGCCTTATTGACAATGGTTCCAGCTTCAGCCACTTGGTTTTCGGTGATTGACCTGAAGAAAGCTTTCTTCAGCATCCCGATTGCTGAGGAGAGCAGAGATATTTTTGGCTTCAATTTAGGAGGACGAAGCTTCCGCTTCAAATGCGCTCCTCAGGGCTACTGTGAGAGTCCATCGATATTCAGTCAGGCTCTGAAAACACAACTCGATACGATTGTTCTACCTGATGGCGCGACTCTGATTCAGTATGTAGACCATCTCTTGATCGCTGCAGATACTGAAGAAATTTGCAAACAAGCCACATTGTCGTTGTTGCGTCATTTGTGTGACATGAAGCACAAAGTCTCTCTTTCAAAACTGCAATTTTGTCGACAAGAAGTGACCTACCTAGGTCACATCTTATTGAAGGAGGGAAGGAGACTGACCCCAGAAAGAATACAGGCAATTGCAAGATTGAGTGCCCCAAGGACACAAAGAGAAGTGCGTGCCTTCTTGGGCATTACATCGTACTGTAGACAATGGATACTGAACTTCTCCCTATTGGCTAAACCTTTGCTGTCACTAATCCATATAGACACACCCGATCCTATGCCTTGGTCTGAAGATTGTCAGACAAGTTTCCACGAGTTGCGTGATGCATTGTGTTCGGCTCCTGTGTTGGGCAACCCCGACTACAGTAAGCCTTTTACGTTATATGTCCACGAGAAGGAAGGTTGCGCATTATCAGTTTTGACACAATACTTTGGGAACAAACAGCGCCCATGCGCATATTTCTCAGCAACCTTAGATCCTGTAGCTAAGGCATTACCAAGTTGCTTGAGGGCCACTGCTGCAGCAGTTGTCTGTATTCGACAGTCTGCTGGGTTAGTCATGAATAATACCCTGATCGTTATGGTCCCACATGAAGTAGACATTTTACTAAACAGAACAAAGACACAGCACTTAACTAGTGCTCGACTGTCCAGTTATGAGCTGACACTGTTAGCAAGTCACATACACATAAAGAGGTGTGATACACTTAACCCCGCAACGTTATTGCCCATCTCGGGAGAGACAGATGAAGTTGAAAAACATGATTGCTGCTTTAGGACAGAAGAAGAGACAAAAGGGAGAGTAGACTTGCAGGACACTCCCCTTCCTGAATGTAATGATACTTTATGGGTTGATGGTTCATGCTTCAAGTTGCCAAATGGTGATACGACTGCAGCATATGCTGTAACAACATTGCACACGATTGTAGAGTCTGCACGTATATCGCACAATTCTGCGCAAGCAGCAGAGTTGATTGCACTCACAAGAGCGTGTGTGTTGGCAAAAGGAAAGCGAGTGAATGTGTATACTGATAGCCAATACGCCTTCGGCGTGGCTCACAGTTTTGGAAGATTGTGGCGTGAACGTGGGTTCCTGACGTCACATGGTGCAAAAATCCAACATGGTCAATTAGTTAACGAGCTTCTCGAGTCACTGACCTTGCCCCTACAAGTTGCGATTGTAAAATGCAGTGCACACAGAAAGATTCAAGATGATGTTGGTCGTGGGAATGCATTTGCAGACGAGGTTGCAAAAGAGACTGCAAGGAACACAATGAGTCGGATGTACGTTGTAGGTCCTGCTAGATGGATTGCTGATGTGGATATGTGTGAGGACACTATTGAAAGTGTGCAGTCCATACAAGCTGATGCCCCCGAAAAAGAGGTGAATAAATGGAGAGAAAGCAAGGGTAGATTGGACGTGAATGGTTGTTGGGTCGAATTGTCAGAGCACCAACGATGGTTGCTACCCGATGCATATGTACTCGCAGTGGTGACAATGGCCCATGGAATGGCGCACGTCAGTGTGAAAGGAATCTGTAAATTGTTGGCCCCAGTATGGCAGAATAGTGGTATCCCAAAATGCGCGGAGAATTTGGTCAGGAACTGTATGGTGTGTTTGAAGTACAATCCTGGTAGGGGAACCCCAACTTCAGCTGGTCATTTTGCGCCTCCAACGTATCCGTTTGAGGTTTTGCAGCTCGATTTCATCCGCATGGAGAGGTGCAACAATCTGAAATACGTGCTTGTTGTTGTTTGCGACTTCTCCAGGTGGGTGGAAGCGTATCCCCTTAAGGAAAACACTGCCCTGTCAACTGCCAAAGCCCTTGTCAAGGAATTCTTCCCTAGGTTTGGCATGCCTAGAATGGTCTGGAGTGATAACGGAAGTGAATTCGTGGGAAGACCGATGAAGAGAGTGTGCGAGTGTCTAGGCATACGCCAGAAATTTCACGCTGCAAATCACCCCCAATCAGCAGGTCTAGTAGAGTGCTACAACGGCACTCTAAAACTCAAACTAGCCAAGATCCAAGCCAGCACAGGTCTTAAATGGCCTGACGCCCTGCCTCTAGCACTCCTGTCTACCAGAATGATTGTCCATTCTAGATTAGGACTTAGCCCTTATGAAATTGTGTTTGGCCGCCCAGCCAACATCTGGGGCGTGCCAAGACCCAAGAAGATAAGAGAAGTAGAGCATCCTGTACTGCTTGACTATTTACACGAATTGACAACTAAATTGCGTGTTTTACACCAACAGGTTCACAGTTTCTCTCCGCCAACCTCTGATGTTCCAGGTCACTCCATTGAACCCGGCACCTGGGTGCTGGTGCGGAATTTTCAGCGCACGAACAACGAACAGCCCAGGTGGACCGGACCGTACCTCGTCCTTCTTTCCACAAGATCAGCCGTTCGGGTGGAAGGAAAGAAGAACTGGATCCACGGGACCCACTGTAAACGGGTCCCTCTGCCTCTTCCATATGACCGGTGGGTCCAGGAGGGAATCGCTGACTCTGAAACCGAATCCGTACCTCGCTTTGCACCCTTCAGCGATGCACGATTGAAAGGAACTGGTACAGAAAAAGAGAGTGATCGTATTTTGCAAGGATTTGTGCCACCGTCAATGCAGTTGGACACTACAGAACCTGAAACATTGTTTGAAGACCACACTGTACCTGGGAAACAACGATATAATCTGAGGTCAAGAACAAGAGACTAATAAAAGCAAATTAATACGATTCTCTCTTCCACTAGGAACTATTTTTGATTTTACAGCTCTCTCGCCCAGGGAACTTGCTCATTTTTGATTTTCGAACCGCCATCCGGTTCTGCTGCTAGGGCCGCGGTTGATAGTCTGGTGAGTGCAGCTGGGGACGTTTAGGTCAACGGTTCTGGTTGGTCTGAGGGAATTACCCCGGACTGAACAGAAAGCACTCCTTGGCAGAATCAAACTCCCACTGCGGGCAGCAACTAGAGAATGGAGTTTTCGAGGCTGGAGAGACCTGCTAGATCTATGAACTTTGAAGAGAAAATATGCACTGTAATGGCAAGAAGACGATCTCTAGTAATAAGCATTCTAATGTTGTGTAGTATAATAATGTTTTTGACTGGCTATGCTCTGTTAATTTTTCGAGTTCCATTCATACACAACACTCAGCTCACACCTCCTCCTACTATTTCCCCGCATTCCTTTCATCCCCTACCTGAACACGAGTCTGCCAGGAGATTAGAATTTGTAAATAATTCATTTGTCCAACTCCTACACCAGCACCAATCTGTAATGAACACTACGAACTGTTGGATATTCGGACTCATGCCACACACTACAGATAAGGGTATTCCGTATTTTGTCCTGCCGTTTAGTTATTTCGGTTCTCTGTGGGCTTTCCAGACCATGTTCCTGTTTTCCCTTGAACCGTACGTTCCAGGGAAAAATTCAAACAACAAGGCACTAGTGGCAGGAATCAGAAATATGAGTAGAGATATTGACACGGTTAGAGCAACTCCCAAAGATGAGCTTATACCATACAGTCGATGGAACATAACTAAGTATGGAATTTCCCTGGCCGAAAGTCAGAAGGCGAAGAGATCCTCCCCGATCTGGATAGTACCCCACCGAGGTCATCTATGTCTGCAGGGAAATGGCAACAACCCTCGAGCCCAGTTAGGGAAGAGTGTCTGTACTGGGACCTTTGTTCTCTTATCCCAGACCTCACCTTCATTCTTAGCGGCCAAGGGTACATACTTCATCTGCCATGACAAAGCTTACACATGGTTGCCCCCTGACTTCTCGGGCACATGTTTTATCTCGTTTCTGCTGCCACCCACCTATACGGCCGGGGCAGATTACCATCGGACAAGGACAGTTATGGGAGTCAAGACGACACTGCGGGTCAAGAGTTTGGGGGCTTCGCAAAGGGTTTTCTGCCGTTTTGGGGGCCTATGGTGAACAGCAGGAACATTCGCCAGTTAACGAGGGTAGTCGAATCCGCCGTGATCAAAACGGCCGGTGCCCTTAGTAACTTGACAACTGAGCTTCAGTCGGACAGACTTATGACACTTCAGAACAGGGTCGCCCTAGACATCATACTTGCAGACCGTGGTGGTGTATGTAGGGTGATCCAATCCAGTTGCTGCATTTTCATCCCTGATAATGCACCGACAGTGTACCAGGCCATCTCCAAACTGCACAAAATCTCCGATTCCCTTCACGTGGAAAAAGGGGATTGGTCCTTGCTAGGGTGGTTCTGGGAACTGATCTCTGCCTGGGGATGGAAAACTCTGATCTTCATTGGGATGATCTTAGCCGTTCTGTTTATGTTCTGCCTGTTTGTACAGTGCGCTCCTGCAATATGTGGCCTCTGTGCTACTTCATGTGTAAGGAAGCCTGTGTCGAGGGACGAATTGAGCAACAGAATGATGCTGCAGCAGCATCTCCATGAATTCATTATTACAGATTTGGACTCAGATTAGCATGAGTTATTGCCTAATATGAGGGCAAAAGGAGGGTCTGTGGTTCTGAAATTCTGGACCCTGCTGTGATATGGTACCGAGGTCCAACACTCGTGTCACAAAATATCGTCGTACCATGACGAATTAGGTGTCTACAGACCGGTAATGAGTAGGACATTATCCCTATACATTTGCGTCATGATCGAGTGATGCTAACACCCTTAAATCATGGTTTCCATTCCGAACCCTCGGACTCCATTTTGCGAACGGCATCCATCTTATGCCTTGCCCTCATATAAGTCAATCGATTAAGGTCGAGCTTGATCTAAAAGGACACGTCCACCTTAGCTGACTTCCCCATGACCTGGCCAAACTGACTCCAGTGCCCCCAGCCCAAAACCTGTTTAGGCAGCTCCTCGCCCAGTGGCCGAATAAGATAGCATCAATGCATAACGTGCCATAAACCATTTACTACATACAGGCCATGTTTTCCACACACATACACCTGTCCATGTTCCTTGTTTATGGCTAAGTTTTACGACAAGGAGGTGCCCGGTTTTATTGGGGTTTCATCGATATCTGATGGGAGTTCTGGGCCTGGCTGGGTAATCCATCACGAACTGGACATCTAAAATATGGGTTGGTCATCATGACTTCGCTTTTTGTTCTATTTTGGAAATATGTATATGACCGTATCATAAACTAAAGAATTCTTGCCTGCAGCTGTTATTTTTGTATAAAAGGAGAAGGCTGGTTCTGTAAAAATGAACAGTCTGCTGAGAACTTACGACCCGTGCTGTCGTGCTTCTAGGACACAAGTTACTTGGTTGCAGCCAATAAAACTCGATCTCTGACTTCAACTAGAAGACTCTTGGTTTCTGTGGTCCGGAACAGGGAGAACTTAGAGGTCTTCAGGTGTTATCCCCTGGCACCACCGGGTTCCTAAAAACCCGGCACCTCACTACAATATGAAAGTAATTTGGAGGTGAGATTTGTTGTTTCGATTGGGAACAATTTCTTAGATTGGGATTCTCTGTGTTCACCTTGTATAAATTAGAAATATAGTCAGCACAGCCTATTTAGGGATAACATTTGCAGAGGATTTGATTTTTGATCCGCAGTAGATTGGAACAATTTGACAGAATCTCCAATTTTTCTTTCGAGTGCAGATCTATGAAGATCATGGCACTTCAGAACCAATTATATCTAACTTTCTGCTGCACAGTGTTTATTGCATTTTTTCCTAAGAATCTTAACTTTTTCATTTATTCTGCAGACAAAGTTTGAAAATGTTCCTGAGTGAGTTTATGTACTTCAGTTGAAAATTATACCTCCAACTCACTCATTATGTGTCTCTTTGGATGTACATACAACTTTCACTTTCTTTTGTATGCTTTACTAGTTTTTTGTACAACTTAAATTCACAAATTTGGTCACTAATTGTAGCCTCAAATAAATCTATGTGAGACAGTACTACCATTTTGTTGAAGAGTTTTATATCACAAAGGTTCCAATGTTGTCTGGTACTATTTTGTTGGGTATCTATTTGACGAGATCCAGTTTCCAAAGACATGTCAGAAGTGAGTAATTTTGGAAAGTAGTTCATGTGCAATTTACAGTATGGCATTTGTAATATTCATTTCAGAGATGAGGTTAAATGGCCCACGGGTTGCTATAATGTAATCAATTATTGAAGAACCTAAGGAACCTTGTCTAGTCATGACAGCTGGAATATTTGGATCTACTTTCCATTTAATATTATGGCACACATAGATTTCAGTCGTTCTTATAAAAGAATTCATTCTACGCTTGTCAGCTTTGACATTACAAAGAAGTTGATATTCTGGAACACTCTAGCTTTCCTCTATGTCCATGTTTTTTGAAACTCAGCAGCTTAGTGTTTGATACATTATCATTGCAATTTCCTACTATAACCACCCAAGTTGTTTCCCCCCTTTTAATATTATATTTTGAGATTCAAATATAGATAACAATAGAGAATTATACTGTTGATCTAGTGGGATGCATTTATTGAAAATTAGGAGTGAACTACCTTGGCCACATTTCTTTTTTTTAAGGTCTATCCTTAGACAGTGAAGACTATTACAACTGTGTGTGAAATGCTGGACGTTTCAGTCAAATTTTGCAGATAAAAGTATGGAAGTTTCTATTTTTCCATGACTTCTTCTTGAAGGACTCACAGAGCTATTTAAGATGTAGTATTCATCCACTGTACAGGTTCTCTATTGGCCAGGTTTCTTGTAGGCAAATTATACTAACTTTCAAATTGTTCAGGATTTTTTTTGTTTCTTTACTTTACCCTGCCAGATTACAAATGAGAGGAGGGTGATTCTTTTTCACTAAACAGAGAACTACACGTGATTTGTTTTAATTTCTTTTCATTGCTCCAGGACCAGGGATGATCCTTGTTTTGATTTCGTTTGATTGCTATTGCCCCAGCATTTTTATAAATCTGATCTGTTAGTTAATTTGAATAATAACCAAATGGGATGTATATTGTAGAGCGAGTGAATGTTCATTTGGTATGCTAAATATGAAATAAAATAATTCTTCAGCATCCTTCATTTCCACACTATCTGTCAAGGGTTTTTAATACATCATATCATAACCATTTTTCCAAAAGAAAGCACAATTACTCAGGATTGCTTTGGGGCAATGCTTGACCAGAACGCTGCTTTTACTTTTGATAGATACATTTCATAATGAAACAGAACCTTTAAAATGTTTACTTAGAACAAGGATTGCAATAGAGGAGCATGTGTAAGACGTTCAATATCCTCGATCTGTTTAAAGTACCACAGGCCCCCCCGGACAATTCTGTGAAATTGATCATGCATCTTTTAGGTAACAACACATGTGGTTCTTTTAAATAGTACCAGTATCAGCGTACACAGGTGTACTGTCATTTCGTGAGTGCTTTGTTATGACCTTTTCAACTTTACTCATTGTAGAGTATGTATTGAATTTTTTTATTAGGGGATGAAGCATACAGTCAACAACAAGTGGATTCTCTGACGCCGGTGATGAAGTACTAAGTGAGGGTTCAATCATCCTTCCATCTTCTCTATTTAAGACCCACTCATTAGCAGTGAAGGTTGATTTCCTTTAATTGGAATTGTCTCTGTTGCCAGCTTGCTCAACTGTTGTCACCACATCTGAGAGAAATCGCATTTGTCTCCTTCTTTTTTTAATTACTGTGAATTGTTTTGATTTTACTTTTTTCTTTATGTGCTTCTCGTTCTTTTTCCCAGAAGCATTATCTTGTCTTCTTCTTTCTGGTTCTAATGGTTGCAGTTGAACCAAAACTTTGTGGGGTTTGAGCTGCTTATTGAATATCAGATAGGGGGCAATCTATGCTGTTGCTGGTAATGGATCAGAAGTAGAATTAATTATTTTTTGAAAATTCTTTTTGTTCATGTGAAAGTAGACTGCGTCGAAAGAATTTTTGCCCATATCCCAATTTGGGGTTTCTCACTTGAAAGGCCATGATTTTTCCATTTCTCTTTTCAATTACTAGTTTATTGACCTATGTAAGTACAAATGGGTGTATTGATTTGGAGGTTAGTTTCTTAGATTCGTTTTGTTTGTTTGGTACACCTTGATAGTGTCCAAAATATGGAAGACAGGGTTTCCAGGATATGAACTGAGTTAAACACTGCTTTTTTCCAAAAGTTTTAGAAAAGAATCCTGGATGTCCTGCTACATATGTAAGGTTGGTGACATATGGTATAATCACCAAGTAGGTGGGAGATAGTGTTCATTGGGTAATCAAGTGCAATTGAAAGATATTCCATGTCAAGTGGACTTATATGAAAGAGTCCTAAAGTCTCCTTTATTTCTTTTATCATGTTTGAGTGGGCTTGGTAATCCAGTTTGATACTGGACAAACCAGTGACTTTGTACACTATACAGATTTCTTGTAACCATGCAGCACCTCAATGCCAATCGGGATGGAACGCCAGCTATTTTTCAGGGTGATAGGTGCTTTGTGTCTGGAATACGCACTAAGATATTGTCTTTAGCTAAATGCTGTGTTGCTTGAACTAAGGCCCAAAGCAACTGAGAAACTAAGACAAAGGGCATGTGGATTATAGAACACAAAGCTATGTTGATACATTTTGTTTAGCAACTTTAGCCTTGTCTAAGTCCATGTGATTCAATATATTGTACTCCAGGAAATAACCAACAAGATTACAGTATTGCTTAGGTCATGTGACTGCTAATAGAGTAGACTTGTATTTTAAATGAACTATGGTGCTTAGCAAAGTAGTTGCTAGAATAACAATTTGGAGCTACTTACCTTCAAGAAGGGTCTCAGACCTATAGCTATTATGTCTCTGTGAGAACTTGGGTTGTTGGTTGACTAGGGTGTGAGCCCTTGTCAAGCAAAAGCCACCATCCCTTGCAGGGTGAACCACAAAAAGGCACAACATTTAATTGTACTTAACCCTTGGAAGCCGGGCATAGAAACCTAAGGCTTAATATAGAGGCAATGTGTAATATATGTATGCAGCACACAAATAGTAATAAAGTGAAAACACAACATAGAAAAATCCTACACCTATTTAGAAAAATAGAGTACATGTCAATAAATTATTTGACATTGAAACAAGAAGAATCCAATCAGTAGTTATGAACTTTTAAAGGTTTTAGTAAAAACTAGTGCCTAAAAGATCAAGCATAAACCCCTGCCGTCTAGTCACACAATACCAGGTCAAAGTAAAAAATATTGCTGATCACGATGGAGCATGGGTTGGATACAAGAAGTGGATAGGGCCCGGTCAATGCTTACCTTTGAACTTGGAAGAAATAATAAAGAAAAATGTTTGGAGAAGGTATCATTCAGCGGAGCAAGGCTGCAGGTGTTGTCAGAGGAGGAAGCGCCATCATTGGGGACACTTGGGTCAAAGCTGCAGTGAGGATTTCTATTTCGAAAATCTCCAGTGGAATTATGCAGGAGGCTATAGCTGTTGACAGCTATAGGGGATTGGATTACCCATTGGGGAAGAACCGCTAAACAGGATGTGCTGCTTCAGAGTAGAACATAGTAGAAGCAGCCAACAAGCGATGAACCTTGGGCATACAGATGAGAATGTTGGTCCTAGCCTCCCTTCAGTTCTCAGAGCAGATTTTAATCTGGGCACCTTTAGCACCACATCAAAGGGTCCACAACTGGTGACACACCACTTAGGGGTTCAGGGCTTACTCTGACTTTGTAGTCCTCGTTGCTGATGAAGATTCAGGGCTCAAACAGCAGGACTGGCCTCTCTAGGTTAAAGGCAGGATTCAGTCAGAAAAGCAGCTTGGCAGAGTGCACAGCACATCACATCAGCAAGCAGTCCCCTGAGATTTATTCTCAGGTCCTGGAATAAAGTGAAGTGTAGAACTGAGGGTCTAACTTTTCTATACCTGGTGCTCTTTCTCTGGAAGTTGGGAGACACTTCTAGTAGGTTTCCTAGAGGTGCATGGAATTTCCTAACTCACCTCCTCTTGACCCAAACTGGCTGCAATGACAATGTGGAGGTGATAAGTTATTTGAGTGACGGCAGAGCGGTGCCACTCAGTCGCAAGTGGGGGTGTGCTCAGTTCTGCTTCCCATCCTGCCAGCAGATGGCCCATTCAGGTACACCTAATCCCTTGACTGTGTAACTGTCTGGGACAAATACACAAACAACTGCCAGTTGCACCCCGTCATGTGACCCAAGACAGGCTGCAGGCACAAAAGGACTATGGGCAGGAAAATGCCAACTTTCTAAAAAAAATGTTTTCAACATTGTAATTACATATCTGATTTACTATTAAAGAGGAGTTTTCATTACACTTTTTATAGATACCAAATATATACTGACTACCTGGTCCCAATCAAAGGTTAGCAATTATTAGTAAATAACTTAGGCATTAGGGTTATTGTTGCACTACTAAATGTAATACGGCAAACCAAAGTTATCCCCTGGGACAGGAAGTCATCACAGCAGTGAAAAATAAATGTAAAACCTTTTCACCACCAGGACATTTAAAACTCAAACATACATGTCCAACCTTTTAATTACAATGTACCCTGCCCTATGGGCCACCAATGTGTATGTTAGGGGTGACCTATGTGCAATAAATTTAGGTTTAAGGCTTTTCCGTTTAATTTTAGGTTTGGCAGGGGGGTTATCTTGCCAAGGTGCATTGGCAGTCTAAAACTGCATTCAGGCTGCACTGCCAGGCCTGGAACATGCTTTAAGGTGTTACTTAGGTGGGTGACACAATTAGAGCTGCAAGCCCACTAGCTTTTGCAAGAAAGGGTGGTTGGGCCCTTAACAACAAACTAGAGTAGGCGTCCTTGAACTATAAAACTAAACAAAATATGTAGTTGCCAAGTTTTGTTGTACTGACTTTCCTTAAAAGGACGAATAATATCGCTGTCATTAGCCGTTGTGATGTATTTCACATTTCTTCAGTATTAACTCCAATGCTTTTAGAGCATCTTATCACATATCTTTTGAAGGGCGAAATTGTTTTTGAATAAGGATTCAAATATACACTTCAATTACGTTAGACAATCAACATTACAACAATACTCAAACATGTGGTTACTGGGGAAGTCAAGTGTTTGCTACTGAGAGATGAGACATGTCTTCACGCCCTTTCAAAAAGAGAGGGGATCCAAGGCATTCCTGAGATGTTCCAAGCTCTAGAGGCACAGAGAATGAAACTACCTCCCCAATTGTTTTTTTAAAGGTGGGGACTTGCACTTTTTTGGCACCAGTGGACCGTAGCATTCTTCCAGGAACATACCATTGGAATTTGCACCTCAGTTCCATTAATGATTCAGAAAAGGGGGTGGTGATGAACAGAGTGTCTGAATTAAGCAGACCACTCTTACCCAGTCCAAAGATCAGGGCTTGATCCATCACCGTTATTTATCTCACTGCCCCATCCCAGCTCAGAACCTGGCTATATGCAAATCAGTCTGTCTCTGGCCCAGCGCATCATGGGAACAGGGCAGACTAAACTACCAAGCCAATTCTTCACCAGAAAGGAAACAAGCTACCGGGGACCGGTTTCTGGCATTTCAGCCGTCTTCGGCCCGGCTTGCTTGAATCCTGATGGAGCAGTGAGAAAGGGACTCATGTCTGAGTATTCCCTGCCACACCTATAGTGGCCAAAACCGATTCAGAAAAGGGGGTGGTGATGAACAGAGTGTCTGAATTAAGCAGACCACTCTTACCCAGTCCAAAGATCAGGGCTTGATCCATCACCGTTATTTATCTCACTGCCCCATCCCAGCTCAGAACCTGGCTATATGCAAATCAGTCTGTCTCTGACCCAGTGCATCATGGGAACAGGGCAGACTAAACTACCAAGCCAATTCTTCACCAGAAAGGAAACAAGCTACCGGGGACCGGTTTCTGGCATTTCAGCCGTCTTCGGCCCGGCTTGCTTGAATCCTGATGGAGCAGTGAGAAAGGGACTCATGTCTGAGTATACCCTGCCACACCTATAGTGGCCAAAAACGATTCAGAAAAGGGGGTGGTGATGAACAGAGTGTCTGAATTAAGCAGACCACTCTTACCCAGTCCAAAGATCAGGGCTTGATCCATCACCATTATTTATCTCACTGCCCCATCCCAGCTCAGAACCTGGCTATATGCAAATCAGTCTGTCTCTGGCCCAGTGCATCATGGGAACAGGGCAGACTAAACTACCAAGCCAATTCTTCACCAGAAAGGAAACAAGCTACCGGGGACCGGTTTCTGGCATTTCAGCCGTCTTCGGCCCGGCTTGCTTGAATCCTGATGGAGCAGTGAGAAAGGGACTCATGTCTGAGTATACCCTGCCACACCTATAGTGGCCAAAAACGATTCAGAAAAGGGGGTGGTGATGAACAGAGTGTCTGAATTAAGCAGACCACTCTTACCCAGTCCAAAGATCAGGGCTTGATCCATCACCGTTATTTATCTCACTGCCCCATCCCAGCTCAGAACCTGGCTATATGCAAATCAGTCTGTTTCTGGCCCAGTGCATCATGGGAACAGGGCAGACTAAACTACCAAGCCAATTCTTCACCAGAAAGGAAACAAGCTACCGGGGACCGGTTTCTGGCATTTCAGCCGTCTTCGGCCCGGCTTGCTTGAATCCTGATGGAGCAGTGAGAAAGGGACTCATGTCTGAGTATACCCTGCCACACCTATAGTGGCCAAAAACGATTCAGAAAAGGGGGTGGTGATGAACAGAGTGTCTGAATTAAGCAGACCACTCTTACCCAGTCCAAAGATCAGGGCTTGATCCATCACCGTTATTTATCTCACTGCCCCATCCCAGCTCAGAACCTGGCTATATGCAAATCAGTCTGTCTCTGGCCCAGTGCATCATGGGAACAGGGCAGACTAAACTACCAAGCCAATTCTTCACCAGAAAGGAAACAAGCTACCGGGGACCGGTTTCTGGCATTTCAGCCGTCTTCGGCCCGGCTTGCTTGAATCCTGATGGAGCAGTGAGAAAGGGACTCATGTCTGAGTATACCCTGCCACACCTATAGTGGCCAAAAACGATTCAGAAAAGGGGGTGGTGATGAACAGAGTGTCTGAATTAAGCAGACCACTCTTACCCAGTCCAAAGATCAGGGCTTGATCCATCACCGGTATTTATCTCACTGCCCCATCCCAGCTCAGAACCTGGCTATATGCAAATCAGTCTGTCTCTGGCCCAGTGCATCATGGGAACAGGGCAGACTAAACTACCAAGCCAATTCTTCACCAGAAAGGAAACAAGCTACCGGGGACCGGTTTCTGGCATTTCAGCCATCTTCGGCCCGGCTTGCTTGAATCCTGATGGAGCAGTGAGAAAGGGACTCATGTCTGAGTATACCCTGCCACACCTATAGTGGCCAAAAACGATTCAGAAAAGGGGGTGGTGATGAACAGAGTGTCTGAATTAAGCAGACCACTCTTACCCAGTCCAAAGATCAGGGCTTGATCCATCACCGTTATTTATCTCACTGCCCCATCCCAGCTCAGAACCTGGCTATATGCAAATCAGTCTGTCTCTGGCCCAGTGCATCATGGGAACAGGGCAGACTAAACTACCAAGCCAATTCTTCACCAGAAAGGAAACAAGCTACCGGGGACCGGTTTCTGGCATTTCAGCCGTCTTCGGCCCGGCTTGCTTGAATCCTGATGAAGCAGTGAGAAAGGGACTCATGTCTGAGTATACCCTGCCACACCTATAGTGGCCAAAAACGATTCAGAAAAGGGGGTGGTGATGAACAGAGTGTCTGAATTAAGCAGACCACTCTTACCCAGTCCAAAGATCAGGGCTTGATCCATCACCGTTATTTATCTCACTGCCCCATCCCAGCTCAGAACCTGGCTATATGCAAATCAGTCTGTCTCTGGCCCAGTGCATCATGGGAACAGGGCAGACTAAACTACCAAGCCAATTCTTCACCAGAAAGGAAACAAGCTACCGGGGACCGGTTTCTGGCATTTGACACGTGATGGATCAAGCCCTGATCTTTGGACTGGGTAAGAGTGGTCTGCTTAATTCAGACACTTTGTTCATCACCACCCCCTTTTCTGAATCATTTTTGTCCACCATAAGCGTGGAAGGGTATACTCAGATGTAAGTCCCTAGCTCATTGCACCATCAGGATTCAAGCAAGCCGGGCCGAAGACGGCTGAAATGCCAGAAACCGGTCCCCGGTAGCTTGTTTCCTTCCCAGTATAAGAATTGGCTTGGTAGTTTGGTCTGCCCTGTTCCCATGATGCACTGGGCCAGGGTCAGACTAATTTGCATATAGCCAAGTTCTGAGCTGGGATGGTGCAGTGAGCTGAAAAACGTGATGGATCAAGCCCTGATCTTTGGACTGGGTAAGAGTGGTCTGCTTAATTCAGACACTTTGTTCATCACCACCCCCTTTTCTGAATCAGTTCCATTAATTGCCTCAAAGATGGTGCATAATTCTTTAAAGTGTGTTCTTTGCTTTGCAGGGAGCGAGTGCAATATTTTAAGTTCTCCCTTCACAGAAACAAACTGCGGTGTTCCAAACAGCAGTCTAGACGCTGCATTCTGGTCTAGTTGAAGCCTAGTCATATGTTGTTTTTGGACATTAAGATATAGGCCACTACAATAGTTCAAACGCAACATTATGAGGGCTGTCAGCACTGTCTTGAAATTGCTCTCAGTTTAGAAGATCTTAATTTTCCTTATGATTCTAAGAACCATAAATCAGGCTGAAATCACTGTGCTTACTTGATCCCCCATGGTAAGTTTGTTGTCCACCAATTCGCCAAGGTTTTTGGCTTTTCTTGTGGGTACTGGACACAGACCAAGGTCCTCCGGCCACCACTCCGGTGTACATACCTGAGGATTGTTTCCAAATTTTAAGACCTCGGTCTTGCTGGAGTTGAGTTTTAAACAATTAGAGGACATCCAGACCGAGATTGCACTCATACAGTCGTGGAAGCGTTCCCCAGACTCCTTTTCAGCTCCCTCAGTCAGCAACAACACAATTTGTGTGTCATCAGCGTAGGAGGTCAGCTTGAAGCCAAAAGACCTGATAACTCCAGCCAATTGTGCCACATATATGTTAAAAAGCGATGGGCTAAGAGATGAGCCCTGTGGCACCCATCAAGGGAGTGAGAAAGGTTTGGATGTATTGCCATCCAAGTCCACAGTTTGCTACCTACCTGTGTGAAGGATTGTAAAAGTTTCCACGTAAGACCTTCAACACCGATCTCAGACAGCCGGTCCATCAATACTTTATGATGGACCGTGTCAAAGGCTGCAGACAAGTCCAGTAGACTCAGTACAGCATTTCCTCCCCTGTCTACATCCTCTCTGATTTCCTCCGTGGATTTCAACAGAGCCAACTCAGTGCTATGATAAGGTCTGAATCTATATTGCGATTAGTCCAGGGAGTTGTCATGATGAAGAAAAGCACTGAGTTGGTTGTTCTTTGACGTTTCCTGGATTTTAGCAGGAAAAGGAAGCCTCAAAATCGGCCTGTAGTTTTAGGGATCTTTGGGGTCCAGAGTTTGCTTCTTCAACAAGGGAAGAACAGAAGCTTTCTTCCAGATTTTGGGAAATATGCAAGATGTAAAGACAGCATTCAGCAAGGGGGTCAGTGCCACTCCAATTACTTCAGGAAGTTGTTTAATAACCTGAACAGGGCAAGGGTCACTAGGGGCCCCTGATCGGATTGAATTTTGAACCTTAATCGTATCTGATATCTCCAGAGGTAAGAATTGGTCAAGTATCAATGGGGAGCCATGATTGTCCACTCCCTTCATATTGGAGCTGATCTGAACCCTTTCATTGATTTTGGTAAATGAAGAGAAGATAGTTTCAACTTTATGTCTAAAGAAATCTGCAATTTTATTGCAGAATTCAGGATTACCCTGGCTCTTTGGAGTATTCGGTGTAGACAGTGTTTTAATTGTTTTAAAAAGTTCCTTTGAGTTGGATTTGGCTAATGCTATTTGAATTGAAAAAACCTTTTTTTTTTGCTTCTAGAAGCGATTGCTTATAAGTAGTAAGGGAGATTTTATATCTTTCCTTATCCGCTTCAGCATACTTTTTGCGCCAAGCCCTCTCTAATTGCTTACAAGCCAGTTTTTTGGCTCTAAGCTCATCAGAATACCAAATAATATTCTAAACTCATTATCTATATAAAAACAGATTCCATCAAATTCATATGGGGCCTAACCAAGCATCTACATGTTGATTCAGAATAAACAAAGCATCATAGGGTTCAAATTGAGTTGCAAGCGCATATTGACAATTTAAAAAAGTTACCTACACAGGCCATTAACTCATCATTTTCTAATTTATGAATTGTTAGGTAGGCTTCCTCTAGGTGTATACTTCGAGTATTCCTAGAGAATGGAAGCAAAAGCTGATGTCTATAGGCTATAAAATTTGCAAAAGAATAAGAAATGGAGTGTTGTCTGCCTACTCCTGCCATCACATGGGAAAGTTAATTGGTCCAGATTTGCAGTATACCCCAAAGGAAAACACAGTGGAAATATTTCTGTGCCAGCCCTTAAATGAAACAATAATCCCCTCCCCCAATGTCCAATTGGCTTTAGGAGGTAACTAAGTGGGATATTTGATTCTTCCACAATTGTCAAATAACTTTCTGCAGACTTTTTCAGGATCTTCATTTTAAATCTTAAAGTCCTGTAGTGATCATATAAACCCCCCGAATCACTTTTTTATTCATGTCAATGCACTCATCTTGGTGTGTAAAAATCTGTGCCTGGTTGATTCTACTCAGACCATCCCTTACTGCAGCGAACCATGGTATATATTTCCCCTTATCACACTTGAGGCAGTCTCTAATGATCTGTCTAGTCAGAGACGCTGCAGGATTCTTCCAAATCGCAAGCCAAAAGAGAACTTGTTTGGCCTTTATGAGGTCTTCAACATAATGTAATTTCAGTTCTGCATGGCAAATAAACTGTGAGGTAGAAATCGGGGCTTCCAGTATTTTCCTATAAAATCTTTTCTTTAAAGTTGAATACTATTGCACTTTGTGTGTCTCCATTTCTCTGTGCCATATGTCGCAGTTGGAATGCACTGTGTTTTGTAAAATTTCATAAGTGCTAGTATTATCCCTATCTTTTTAGGCTGCGGTAGACTAATGATTGAGTTAATTACTTTTGGGGACTTGTTCTTGCTATGTGCCACATGGTCAATCCATGAACCTTTGGCAGAGAAAACAAGGCCAAGGTAAGGGAAAGTGGTAGTGCAATAGAGTTTTTGGTAATCTACAGTAATATAATTAGAAAGATGCTTTTTTGGGCCACAAGATATAATAATTAATTTTTTAAAATTAGTATACAAATCTAAACTATCCATAAAATCCACAAAACTCCAAACTAAAATTAGTAAGGCATTCTGCATCCGTCCTATTAAAACGGCATCGTGGGCATACAATAAGGTGGGTACTAAGTTGCAGTGGATTTTGGGGACATCATCAGTAAGTACAATAAGAGATTTGTGCAAGTTGTTAATATATAAAACAAAAAAAAGGGGGCCAAAACACACCCCTGCCTTACACCTCTATCAATTCTGATGTCCCCTGAAACTGCCCCACTAGTGTTAATCCTTGAACGATCATGTAGGTCTCTATGCAAGTATGCCAAAAAACTGACTAAAACCTCATCTAAGCCATACTCAAAAGGATAGACCATAAACAGGACCTATTAATAAAATCAAAGGCCGCTTGGCTACATTATATTTCCTAATAATTAATTTGAGATTCAAACATTGTTCGATAGTCCCTACTTTGCTTTGAAATCCCAGTTGGCACGATTGTAAAATATAGTCATCCTGAGCCCAAGTCCTTATTCTGTTGTACAGAATCCTCCCTAAAAATGTTAATTGTATTGTCTATTAGGGAGATTGGCCTGTAACAGTTGGGTTGCGAAAACTGGCACAATAATGCTTGTCGACCAGGTACTTGGGACTGGGGCATTGATTAGAATATTAAAAACCTTTAATAAAAGGGGTGACCAGAACTCATGTTTAAATTTAATCAGTTAATTTGGCAGCCCATAAGGACCTGGAGCTTTATTACTCGGACTTTGATTAACAGCATCTTCAACTTCCTGCAAAGTTATTTCAATCGTGGGGGCCTTCAAGCTCTAAAAACACTTTATTCTGTGAGGGCAAAGAATAAATCTTCGAGATGCGAGCTTCCCACGACTCGCCTGTCACATTACAACTTATGGAAGATAGTGGTTGAGCGAAGGATCTCATACTTTTGACTGCAGTCCAGAAAGCACACCCATTATTTAAGAGAGCAGACTCTGCTACGGCATCTCAGCACTCATTCAAAATCTGCTCTTTCCTTTGTAGGGCGGCTACCTTGTACTTTTTCCTTAATGATTTAACCAGTACAAGGTCTCTTGGGTTTTTTGATAATGCCACACGCAGCTTTTTATTAATTAGTGAGCATTCACCATTAATCCATCTTGACCTCGGTTCCACTCTAAACATTGGTTTCGACAGTATAGACTTAATCCTCTCATATAGTTTCCCGAAATCTCCAGCTACCTCCAGGTTGGGATCCTGTAATTTCATACATGAATTAATAAGACTCGAGTAGTGCCTGACCATCTTGGCGAAAAAATCAAACCAGTTAACTCCACGGCAAAAAAATCTTAGGTTATCAGTAGATGGTGTTAGATTCCGTGCACCACACTCACTGTTGTAATATGGTTTCGGGGCAATTTGTAGTTTTATCGTAATTGGGTTATGGTTGCAATGAATTGCAGGGATAACCATGGCTTTTATTAAACAGTCCTCGAGGGAGGGAGAAATGAAAATATAATCAATGGTGGTGGCACTACCCCTTCCTCTAAATGTTGATTCCGGGGTATCCCCATTGTAATTCACTTCAGCAATTTCCACAACGTTTGACAAGTTATGTTTATACAAATGGTCATGTAGTTCAATACCCCTATTGTATTGATGTACCTTGTTGCTAATCCCTAGGGGTGACATGATGTCATTGGGTATTTTAGCACTAACATCACCACCCACACAGATATTCATAGTGTTACCGAGCTGTAGGTATGTAATAAAAGTAAAAAAGTTGATAAAATTCATATTTGGAACTGAATAAAAACCATTGTTATAAAAATTGATTAAACATATGGATTTACCTCTTTTATACATTATCATTTGGAATTTATCATCTTTAGTATCTAACACCTTTATAGTACCCCCAGCCGCAATGCTCACCCAAATTGAAAGGCCCCCAGATGGGCGGCCAAGCTTTGGGGTGATTGCAAGTGTATTGTGACATTCAAACCAGTCAATATATACATCTTTTGTGGCCCATGTCTCCTGAAGCATAAGGATATCCTGCTCCTGTACACAATTTACCACTCAGGTAAAAGCACTTTGGACTCTAAGCTTGCAACATTCCAGCTTAGTACTTATAGGTTGCAATCATTAATAAGCTTGGTGGGTAACACAGAACATTTCCCATCTGCAACCAGAAGGGGACTGGCTACATTAGACATTGCATAAGTTGTTTGTTCCAAAGAGCACACTTCTGTGTTGTCCTGTAGGACAACTTTATAAGGCAGGACATGGCTTGTTGGCTCCGGGGGATACACATATGTGCTCTTTAGGGGATCTACTTCCGTGGTTAACAAGTGTGATGTTAGTCAATCTGACTATCTAGGTCGAATACAGATGAGAACCAGTTATGCAGGGTTGGGAAGGGAGCATTATTTGTTAAAGGTCCAGAAACCTGCCTATAGGAATAGCCCAATGGCAATGTGCAAATGCATGTTAAATTAAAAATAGGATTGCTCTTACATAGACCAGACCTTCATTCAGAAATAATAACAGCCTGCAGAATTATCAGTTTCTGTTTTTGACACATTGTGTAGGCTTCTGGGGGCGCTAACTATGAATGTTTGCACTAGAGGGATGGGCATTCTGTCAGTGTCTCTCAGACAGGTTGATTTCTTGCGGATATTTTTCCCCAGAGGCTAGGCTAACACGTTTGGAATCCTCTGCAATTAAGGGGTCCTCCTCAGGACCGAGAGTGAATCGGTCCTTCAAAAGGTAATGTGAGGCAGTGTAATAATATTCTGGAGCTGAATACACCCTTTCTTTTAAATCCACTTTAAATTTCAATATTATGAAGTACCACACATTCTCCTCATACAAAATCAATAGCGTTAGCAATTTCTTTTCAAATAAACTTAGAGACAACCCGCAGATTTGTGTGACTGCTGTCACTGGTTGGTGAAGGCATACCTGGGGAAGGAGTAAATCGTTTTATAATTGGGGCAGTAACCAGGATTGTGAGGCGGGCCCTTTCTAAAACCTATATTAGGTTTATGTCCAATCGAAATTGTACTTTATTTCAATTTTGCTCTTGCCATTGTGTGTCCTTGTCAATGAGAATGTTGGCGATACGTACTTACCCTGGCACTATCTTTATGTAATTCAAGGTGTGCTCTTAATAAATGAAATGTGTGCAGCAGATAGAAAAGTTCCCCATGCTACAGTAAAGAAACTTGCCTTGTGCGTACAATGTAACTGGGTTGTTTTCCTTTCGGTAAGCGTGTGCTAATTCACTTCCGTACGGGCATGCCTACGGAAAGGGAGATAAAATTGCTCATTAAAACTAAGGAGGATATTACCAACAACTAGCTATTTAATATCGCTATGTTGGCTTAGCGGGAATATTCCTAACGCCGCCCTTCACCAGTTTTTATTGCTGAGATACCTTGCTATTATCAAGGTTTATCTCAGAAGCGATAAAAAACGGGCGAAATGCGTGAATATCGCTGTCAATACAGCGATATTCAGGCATTACCGTGACAATACTCTTAGCCATGTTATCCAAACTCTCATTGGATAACATGGCTAAGAACTGGTATGGGCAAGCATTAGCTTTTGGAGATATTCGCGCTTAGCATGAAAATTTCCAAAACTAAGCCATTGTTTGTAATAGGAGATAGCGATATTAGTGACTGTTTCTTGTCGCTAACATCTTGGCACGCCCACTTTGCATGTCATTAGCGATAATTATCGCTGACATGCAAAGTGGGCCCCAAGATGATCGCTATCGCCTACAAGCTGTCGCTAACTGGTGTTAGCGACAGCTTGGTAATAGGGCGATAAAATTATCGTCGCTTTAGCGGGAAAAAGTCCAGCTAAAGTGGCGATAATGGCCCTTGGTAATATGCCTCTAAGTTTCAAGGTGACTGTCGTGCTTATTTGAAACAGCAATGCATAGTTTTGTGCCGAGACCCTTTCTAATTACTTGCCTTCCAGTTTGAGCGTAGTTGTTATGACCAGATTCTCAGACCAGATAGAACCAGCTCACCAGAGCACCACCAACCTGGCCAAAACGTAACCACCTCCCTCCTCAGGACCCATCTATCCAGGCACCTGGGTACCTACCTGAGGATGGGGAACTCGCAATATACAAGCTCATATCATCAGAAACACCACTAAATCTATAGGGATTACTAGGAATACTCACTGATTACTAAGGACGTCCATGCCCTACACCACACTCATACCTCATAGTCTCGCGACCACATGGGTCCAGACTAATCTACCCTGGGGCAGTTCTGATTATTTACCATTACACACTGATCACCATCAGTGCTCACTCGACACGCAATCCGGCGTGCCTTTACACTAGGCTGCAGCCCTAGTGCTCTCTTCCTCACAATCCGGTCCACAATATGGCGGACCTACACACTGGTATCCCCCCCAGTGTTCTCTCACTCACAGCCCGATCCGCAATCCGGCGGATCTACACACCAGTGTCCCCCCTGGTGTTCTCATTAACGCCGCTTACCAACGACGATCACTTTCCTATGAATACCTTCAGCTCTCTCTCTCTCTATGTTGGGAAGTCTCTCTCACTATTCACTAAAGGTTCACTACTACAATAATATTATGGAATGGCCGAATCACTTAGTGTATGAATGTTTCCCTAGCTCAAGGGCTCCTCTCTCTCCCTAATTATTCAGTGGCTACTTACCGGATCAGGGGCACCATCTGTTCTGGCTGTAACACCTGACTAGAAGGAAAGGTTACCTGTGCTTTAAGAACAAGAGACACACACTGTATGCAAGAGTTATTCCCTGATTTAAACGCTCTCTATCATAAGAACAACACATGCACACTGGTTCACTAAGAACTGGGGTATCTTTATTACAATAACAATAAAATGGGAATAGACACATACACAGATCTGCGGGGTCTCTGTAACTAACAGGAACTGTAACACACCGCTGAAAGAAAAAGGATTAAACATACAGTATAAGGACAAGGTTAATATTTGAAAAGTAAAGAACCATATCACCTAAGGAGTGTGGGGTCTTGCTCTAGCTGTCATCTGGGCTCCTCTCTCGTCTGTGCCTTAGCTCGTCTTAGATCCTCTCCTGCACTCTTGGACACACATCTGCGCTAATCACTCTGCACTGGATTCCTCTCCCCCACAAACTCTCTCCACCTTCCAACTTCAGTCTAATTGTTTCTGCCGCTCTGATAACCGTTCGCTCCACTAGCTTCTTCACTCTATCTGATTGTCTCCATGCCAATGTCCAATTCACTCCAGCTGCTCCCACAGATTAGTCCACGATATAACTTCAGTCTCTTCTAAAAGGCATTACTTCAGACTCCAGCTATTCACAACTCCTCCTGATAAGTAACTGCTTCTGACTGCTTCCTTCAGTTCCAGCTCACTGACTGTCTGTCTGTCTTCTCTCTGTTCCAAGCATCTTCTGTCTCTTCTCCTCCTGCAACTCCACTCCTCTCCTCTGCTCCAATTCAACATAAACTCTTTCTGATTCTCCACTCCTTCTGCAACTCCAGCTCAACTCCTTCTCGCTCGAACTCTCTCCAGCTCAAGCTCTTTCTGCAACTCCAGCTCAACTCCTTCTCGCTCGAACTCTCTCCAGCTCAAGCTCTTTCTGCAACTCCAGCTCAACTCTTTCTCGCTCGAACTCTCTCCAGCTCAAGCTCTTTCTGCAACTCCAGCTCAACTCTTTCTCGCTCAAACTCTCTCCAGCTCAAGCTCTTTCTGCAACTCCAGCTCAACTCACTAACTCCGCCTCTGCACTTCACTAATATAGAATGCTCTTCCCTCATGGAAATTTCCAACAGAGGGCTGCCTCCCACCGAATTCCTGTGCCAGCTCCAGGGCCCCTCGCGCAACTGCAGTGACCATCTGCATGATACGTCTGAGCCCAAGAGACAAACACATTCTTCCGGTAAGAACCAGTCCTGGCTGGTTTTCCCCTAGCAGACAACAAGCTTAACTATAAACATTACCTTTACCCTTCAAGCATCTCAGCTCTGCAGAGACAGAAAGCAAAATGGAGTCTCTCTAGTTCTGGGCCTTGTAGGCCTGAGAAGGATGAAATAACCCTTAGCTCTGTCAGAGTACCTACACAAACCACACCAATATGTAATATAAAGTCAGGACCACAGGATCCACCCTCTACTATAGGCAGGATAATGAAAGGACACATAATTATGTCAAAGCCAATAGGCAATAGATGGATTAGAGTCAAGAATAAGGGATCTATCATCATATAAAGCAGCTATCCTCTTCTAGGTCTGGAAAAACGGCTTAAAAGGGCCAACACAAGGTAAGAATACAGATTATAGATGTTAGCAAGCTTAAAGTCTTCATCACTCCGAAATAGAGCCAAAAACCATGTCAGAACAGTAGTTCATCTACATTCTCCTCTGTTAATGGTCTGCCATAGGTCTCAGGGTGATCCTGTGTCTATGGTATTTTTGGTGGTGAATTGGCCAGGCTTTACTAATCCAGCACCGATGATGCTGAGTTGGTCTAGTTCACTGCAGCTGTATGAAATGTTATTAGTTGCATACAGGGTTTCTGTCGTTTTTCTTGTGATTATATGTGGACACATACATTGGTTATCTTCCAAGTTGAACACGGTTCATATCCATTGTGACTGAGTGTCTGACTTTGATCTCTGATTGAACTAGCATCAAATTAATTGTTAGTGGTAAAAAGGACAGGATTGACTATCGGGCACCTATAGTTGTTAGTATATGTAATCCAATATAACATTTAATTTGCTGGCCCTGGATATATGTATGCTAATCAGGTGTAAGCTCATTAGATCATGATTTAGAGGAGTGAGCACAAGCACTTTGTTAGTTGTAGTAAAGTGCACAGAGTTCTAATGTCAACACAAATGAATGCAGCAAAACATTGGATGGTAGGGCAAAGGTTTGTGGGTGACCATTAGATCCAAAAGACCTGGAAATTGGGTTTGGAAGAAACATTGATAAGAACATGCAAGACACGCTTGTCTTCATCCAACACAAAATATTTGTGTGCACTTCCAACCAGAAAGTAGTCATGAATTTGCAAAACATATCTGAGCTGCAAAAGTGCATTTAAAAGCATGATACAAACTAATGGTAATGGCAACTACTTGAAGTCAAATTTCATGAATTGAAATAATCCAAATTTAGTCTGTTTACAGTGTAGATTTTTTCAATTTGTTATGGATGTGCAACGTGCAAGTTTGTGTGTTTTCTAAATATATATAAATTAGGTAGTGCTTCTGTGCACTAAGAGCATGTAAAAATAAATCTGTATTACCTTCTGACACATTGATGGGATGTCACTGACTAGAGGGTATTATACATTGATTCAAGAGAAAGTGACAAAGGTGCCCTCCTTCTCCTACTTTTTACTGAAATAGTTTTTGTTGACCTTAGGACTCTGCACCTTACCACTGCTAACTAGTGCAAAGGTGCTTGTGCTCACTCCCTAAAACATGTTGAATTGGCTTGTACACAATTGGCATATTTAATTCACTTTACAGCTCCTAGTAAAATTGCACTTCATGTGCCCAGGGCCTGTAAATTAAATGCTACTAGTGGAACAGCAGCACTGATTGTGCCATTAACTTAAGTAACACTTGTCAGAGCCTGCCATTGCAGAGCCTGTGTGTGCAGTTTTAACCTGCCATGGCGACTTAGCAAAATAAACCTTTTGCAAGGCTCAAACCTTCCTTTTTAGTACATAAAGTCACCCTTTGGGTAGGCCCTGGCCAGCCCTGAGGGTGGGGTGCACAATGTATTAAAAGGTAGGAGTTCTGGAAGTGAAAAACTCTTACATTTTTGCTTTTCACCACTGCAAGGAACATCTCTCCCATGGGTTAACATTGGAGTTGGTTTTTACATTTTATGAGTGTTATTTCCAAATGGGAAGAGATAACCGGTTTATTTTTCCTGTCTCTGTAAACCTAAATTAAAATCCTAACAAATGATGAAATTGGATTCTAAAATAAAGTTCTGAAAATGCCTCTTTTAGAATGTTGCCCTTTTCTCGCCTTAGCCATTTGGTATCTGCAGCCTGTCTCTGGTCACATGACTGGGTGTAGTTGGCAGTCGGGCTTTGTGTATTCTTGCTAGAAAGCCACACTTCTTGGGAGAATAGGTGTGACTAGATGTGTCCTCACTGGCAGGATTGGAGGGAAGAGCTGGGTCCAAACTCACTTACACTTAAAAAGGCTGTATCCTGTCTCCACACAAAGGGCTGCAAACCTTCCATATTTAGTCTGAGGCAGAGCATCTGTGTACCTCAAAGGCATGCCTCCAGAAGCTTTTCCTCCCTTTAAAGCCTCAACTGTGTATAAAAGAAGGACCTCTGTCATCTCCACTTCAGTACATTACGGGCCCTACGGATACTCTGCCAGGAAGAAGGAATGCTGTGCTGCTACAAGGACTGCCACACTGCTAGACTGGTACTCAACAAGGAACTGTTGCCCTGCTGTACTGACCTGCTGTCTAATACCATCTTGCCTGGGGAAGACGAAATGGATCTGCAATGCCATCTTGAACCAAGGACCTCGGAGTGACCCAAAAAGCTAGTCTGCTGGCATCCCGGTCTGCGCCTCAGGGGCATAAAAGCCCCCCAACAGCTCCTGGACCTGTCTTCAGCAAATTCCTAACCCCCAAGGTTTGCCCCTCATGACCTGGACCCTTGGTGTGGCAAAGCTGTCTCTTGAATGCAGCTTGTGGGCTCTTCAGGACCACAAACAGGTCCTTTTTCACCAGAACCCCAATGATTGCACAAAAAGTCATCACATGCCGCCGCCAGCCCATCTCTTTGCACAGCAGCACTGTCAGTCCACAGAGGACCACCAATGCAAATATCTAACATGCCTGTCCATGACTACTGGCCTACTCCACGCACCACTCCGATTGTCACCTTTGTCGCTCTTCTTGCTCCCGGCGACCCTCTTTAATCTGAACAGGGATCCTGGCTCAAAACTTGTGATGGTAAAACTTCAACAGTACTAATCTGGGACTGTATCCAATCCATGCTCCATCGCTGTCGGCTTGAACTTTTGACTTTGATCTAGTCTAGCATGACTTGATACTGGGTAGTGCTTTCTGCTTTCAGGAGCTATATTGCATATTATTCTTTAAAAATTCATAACTCTGTTTGGATTTTTGTCATTTTGTTCCTGTTTTATTTAATAAATTAAGGTCTACTTTTCAAATTTTGTGTGGGATCCTTTTTGTGGTGTTTTCACTGTTTTACTGTTTGCACAAATGCTTTACACTTTGCCTCTAAGTTAAACCTGACTGCTCTGTACCAAGATACCAGAGGGTTGAGAAAAGGTTAGTTTGGGGTTTCCTTGTGCCTTTCTCTGACAAGTATTGCGGTTGCTGCCTGACCAGGGATGACTACTCAGTCAACCAGCAACCCAATTTCCTATCCAAAGTAACTGGAATAAGCCTCAGTTGCATAAATCTGTGTATAACCGACATCTCACTGATGTTAGGAATTAAGAGGGAGTGCAGAGAGGTGGACTTGCTATAGAAAAATATGTAAAAGGACATGTACTAGAAGTCCTTTGAGACTGTGGCAAATTAGGCACTGACGAGTGGGGCACTAGTACTGCTATTTGGACGGACTTGTAAGAGAAACCACCCATGGTAATTCCACTTGACTGGCCCCCGGGGGATAGGAGGTGGTGACACTGGCAAGCTATAGTTTTGAGCACTGCTTCTATTTTTATTTTGTTACAGGTACCAATATTGCAGCAGTGCTGCAAAACCGGCCCAGTGACAAAAACAGCCACCATAGCGGCACAACGGTCACAACCCCCCCTACCCACCGGGGAATCTCCTGATGCCTGATACGGCCAGTCTGGCCCTGGTGGGATTCCCAGGTCATAAGTGGCAACAGTGCTTGATAAACTGTTCACTTCCCTTGGGAAGGTGCCTTTTGTTACCGTTCACTCACCACGTTATCATGCTTGCAACTTAGTTACCTCAATTTACTGACATTTGGTATGAACTAGGACTTACACCTGGATTATGATTTGGCCTGAGGCTTGATCTGCTCGGTTTTGCCCTTCACTTCCCCTTACCTGTTTTCAAGGATTGATGTTAACCTGTTGTTTACCCAGTAGCAGCTGTGGTGGGAGTGCTGCAGGCGGTGAGGTGCGGCAGCGGAGGAGCAGGGTGGGGATATTAAACTACAGCATACGGGCGAACAGAGGTAAGTAAATAAATAAAAAAATAAAACAAATTTCATTGCACGCGCTGCATTGCTAAATGGGATGCAGCATGTGCAACAATATTCGTTTTATTTATGTATTTGTTTACTTACCTTCGTTGGGTCGTATTCCATAGTTTACTACCCCCCACCTTACTGCACCCCCGCCCCACTGCCCGCAGCACTCCCACCACCGGCAGCTACTGAGTTCACCATTTCAAACATCGGAGTCCACAATAATGGTTTAGGTTGATTGAGGACCGCCATGCTGAAGCTGGTAAGCATAACAATGGAGCCCAGTTTTTCATTACATTGCTTCTGAATGTGAATTTTAGGAGTTGCCTGTTTGTTTCTTGCATTCCTTGTAAACGCTAGACGTTCATCTCTCTGTGCTTAATCATGTACGTGTAGAACTATGCCTTGGGGAGTGGGGTGGATTGGCATCAATCTGTGCCTTCCAATGAAAAATGAGTACAACTAAGTTGAATACTAATTTGAGAAGGAGTTGAACAATTAACAATACTTTAGTTGGTAATAAAATATAAGAATATAAGAAGTAGATTAGAACTTTTTTCACTGTGTTTTGTGGTAGTGGAGTGTACACATCTGTTATCACAGCCCCTTAGCATTTGGGATTAAGGTCTGAGACTGGCAGGCACTGCTAAAAAAAATGCACTAATAAAAATTGCTTATTGTGAAGAGGACAGATAAATCCATATGATGTACTTCGCAAATGTTTGCATTCTTCCTAGGCAGTACGGAATGCAATGTGGACTGGGAACGTCAATACTGTATACTGCGAGGGAATTAGCAAATCTGGTGAAACATCATGGAAAAAAGAGAACAAAACCACAGTTATCCTAATTTCATGAGTTAATTCAAATAATCTCCAATGCAATGCATAATTTCAATTTAATGACTATCACACACAACATGCAGAGAAGAAACAGGATCCAGAATGTTCTTTATACAGTAAACACAGAAAATAAAAAAGATGTTACCCGTGGTGAAGAATGCACACCTTTCTAAATAAAAGCTAGTTATGTTTATTTTGTTTTTGTATTGTGTTGAACTGTAACATTTAGATAGCATTTAATACCTTTTATTGTGTTGCAAAGCTGTTTTGTCAAAAGGAGGGTTGGTGGTAGATTAGCATGAATGGGAGGTGCTGGTTGAGGTGTGTGAGGTTTGGATGCCTCATCTAAGGATGGTTCAGAATGTGTACATTTCTTGGCAGCTTCACATGAAGGCTCAACTCTCCTGACTACACTGGAACCTCAGTGCTGTTGGGCCTGTAGGAAGGCAGCAAGTCAGGTTTCCGCCTACGCTGGCAGCATTGACATTATAGCGAAAACACAAGAGAAGTGACTATTGATGACTGCAATATTCCATGGGATGAATGGGCCCAGTCGGCACCTTTGGTGGTGGTCCATGGAGTGGCACAGGCTAAATGGGAGGACGTGCTGGAGAATGCAGCGCACAACAGACGGATGAGTGTGAGATCCTTCCAAGAGTCCTGATGAGTTTTCCTTTTTTTACGATTGCTGGACGACACTAAGGACACATCAGAACTAAGGTGGCTGTAGAGGGTGTCGCTTCTCCCTATTTTAACTGTGTGTTGATCTTCCTACTCGTTAGTGCTAGTTAGTGGTTATTGCTCAAAATGTCAAAGAGGTGGAGAAAAAGCACAGCTAAAACGTGTTCTTTAAGCCCAGCAAACTGCCGCTAAAGCGGCAATAATGGGCTTGATAAAATGCCTTTGTGAATTCCCATAGAAGCCCACGTTCTGGTGTGAACCACGTCTTCTATGGGAATTCACAAGGGCAAATTATTAAGCCCATTATCGCCGCTTTAGCTGCAGTTTCCAGCCGCTAAAGCGGCGATAATTTTAACGCCGTTCCTTGATAATATGCCCCTCTATTCTTTTACCCTAGTTGGTGTGCCTAATACATTTTGGGCAGGCTAAAAGCAAAAAGGTCATGAAATTATGTACCAAATAGGTATTTTACCATGGTGATGGAGTTCACCACAACTGTAAGGGGTTTTGACTCCTCAGTCTTAAATCCAGATCTCCACATTCCAGCAGATACAGCCTTTTTAAACTTTTATATTGGTTATATTTTACTTTTTTTCCAAGTATGCTCTGTGTAATGAGCCGCTCAATAATCTTCAATATTCAAATACAATGTATGATAAAAATAAAGGTAGTGGGAGCCTACGTTTGAAATTGCAGTGTGCAGTTGAAACGTTTACTCTGCTTTCAGTGTCGAATAAGATTCATTATATATTTTGGGGCATAAAGATGAAAATTCTAATAAAAATAAGTGCAAAATCTTTAGTTTGACCAAGCATTAACATGACTAAAGTTGTCAGCACCCCCCCACACCTAGCTCACCAAGGTCTCCTTTACCAGAAGCTGAATTAACTGCATGGACAGTCTGGTAAGGGAGACAGTAGAGTGGTGTTTGACCTTGGGGGTCGGGGTGGGATGAAGATCAGACAAGCTTATGGCAGGCATAGAATGGTCCACATTGCAGGCAGCCTAGACAGGCAGGGACACACTGGCTCTACAGGTGCCTGTGCTTTAAGCGTGCCCCGCCTCCTGAGCCTATATACTCTGGTTAACATTGACAAATAAAAAAAAGAGATGGATGGAATGTGAAAATCAGTCTACACTCTGCTCCAAAGGGAACAGTTCAGCCCAAACTGCCAAACCAGGCCCTCACTGAACTAGAAAACAAGCTCCCCGGGACTGTTTTCACTCTTGTTATCGGCTCATCAGCTTGGTATAGCTTGACTTAAGTGACACAGTGTGCACAGGACCCACATCTGACTATACCCGTACCCCTTGGGGTGACATGCTAAGGTGTAGAAATGTGATGGATGGAATAGAGAAGAATTAATCTCAGCCACTTTGCTTATGTGCAGAGCTGTGCCTAAATGTAATGGGTAGATATTCCTTATCAACCTTTTTTTGGCTGTAATATCAGTTAAGGTTCGCTCAAGCTGTCTTCTTGATCGCTTAGCATTTGGTCTATGTCTACGTGGAAATTTTTCGAAACAAAAATTATGTTTTCTTGCAGTACTGACACCTGGATATCTGGTGATGATCATGACGTTGCTAGTGTCATTTATGTAATCTATAATTCCTCTTCAGTGTTTGGAATGATTTTATCTTTGATATATATTAGGTATTGTGTACATTGTGGGCAGCAAAGTGATCTTTTTTGCATGTTCGACCAAGATTGTTTGCCCTATCCTGGACCCTATTTTTGTTGGTTTAAGAACTCTGAAACCCGTGACAATGCTGATTTGTACTGCCAGGTGGTGACCCTGATCCCCTCAGTTAGATATTATACCATAAAATGTAAAAAAAAGTGGCTGCAATAAAACGGACACAAAGGCAGCTTTAAAAGTGTTAAATTTACTTTTGTACCCCCGAGATATTAAAGCATTGGCCGTTTTTAGTTCAGCAAATACATGACAATATTCACACAAACCAATAAACCCAGCCCAATAGGAATATTAGATATACAGAATGGTATTAATAGTTTTTTCCAGATGTCAGGTATTCATAATACCTGCTGTCAGAATTACAGTTTTGTCAATCTATAAATCACACAATATGTTTCAAAGTAATTATCTAAAAGAAAGTTCGAAAATAACTTTTTTGATTATGCATATATGAGAGTTGTTAAGAGCATCACAGCGAGTGAATCACTTATAGTTTCTCTTTCATAATGTTTCGGGTTTGAAAAGAAATAATTGAGAAAGGGAGATAGTGTGTAAAAAGTCTAACCAGTCACTAAAGATTCCCATACTGACTACTACCTGGATTCTCCACCAGATTTAGCACTACAGACAGATTTTCCTCATCCACTCAAGTCTAAATGAGGTACAAAGTCTATGGACTAGGACACAATATATGCTTTTTATATTGTGGTCATTTATTATTACCACATGCATCCAATTCCATTCCTTTGTTATTTCGTGGCTTTGTTGAAAGTTAGATATTTACCAATTATTGAATCCCTGTCCCTATATTGCACTAACTGAAGGGCAGACAGACTTGTACCAGGCCCAGTGCATTCACTCCGCCATTTAATATGCATCCTGCAGCACAAATAAAGTGCACTCCCCTGGACACTATGGGGCATATTTACAATGAAGTGATGGAGCGTGGTTACAGCAATATGGTGCTATATGGTGTAGCCCTGCATTTCCCCTTGCGATGGTGCTACATTTTGAAGCCTAGCACCAATGCAGGCACCCTTGCACTACAGTGCAAGGGTTTCTGCGCTGAGGGGAAGATTGTTTATGTGCAAGAAGGTGTCCCTTCCTGCACATAAGCAATCTGTAAATGGTTAATGCTTAATGCAACAAACATAGAAGTTCGAAAATGTCATTTTGTTTCGAAGATTGTTTATGTGCACGAAGGGTCACCTTCCTGAACATAAACAACCAATGGGCTTTTGTTGTTTCAATGTGTGCTGCACAAGAATTTCTCCTCGTTTCACCTGTTTAAGAACAGGGGGTAGATTTAGCCTTTTGCGATTTCTTATTTGCGATGTTTTGCGATTCGCAAATATAGATTCTCAAAACGCGATGTATGTAGGTTTTAGCGAATAACCTGCGATTTTTTGAAAATCGCAAATTATTCTGCGAATTACTTGCGATTTCTTAAATTGCGAAATTCGCAAATTAAGAAATTGCAAAAAACGGGAATTAGCCAATGCATGAACAGGGTGATGACATCACAGTCAGGAAGTGTGGGTGATTACCTGCAGCTGTTTACCTGAGCTACACCCAGTGGCAGTTGGAAGACTGTTTGGGAGCTGTGCAGACCTGTTTTTCCTAGTCCTGGAGCCTGAAAATACACAGGAAGGATTTTCTGGAGAGAAGAGGAAGAGAAAGCAGAAGTTTTCTGAAAAAGAACAGGAAAACAAGCACTGAACGTGCCGGAGGCACGTAGAGGAAAGTTTGGTTGGACATCCAGCAGAAAGTAAATTCAGATGGAGAAACAACACGTACCATCGAGGAGATGCGCAAAAGATGGTATGATATGCGCCTTCGGTCCAAGGAAAGACTAGCAGCAAGATTGAAGGAGTCCAGCAAGACAGGAGGTGGAACATCTACTGCTGAGCAGCCAACTTCACATGAGGAGCTTGTTGAGGCCACTCTCTTGCCTGAGAGTGTGAGTGGTACTGCGCAGATTGACAGCTCTGAGCCTTCACAAAGAGCAGAAGGTAAGATGCATGTATGTATGTAGGTGAAGTTGTGGGTCATGCATGTGCTTCAAGTTAGTAAAAGTACACAGTGTGGTTTTCTTTAAACCAGGTACACTGAGTCACAGTCAGCGGGCAATGCATTATGTGAGTTGTAGTTACAAATCAATACGGTAATTTTTTACATAATCAAGAAACAGAATGATATTGAGTTTTTTAAATGTAGATTAAAATACAATACAAAAATAGTTCAATCAAAGTAGGCAAACTTTATTAAGCTCATACGTAATCCACACAACAAACTCATATGTCTCTATCTACATCCACAGCACAGGCAGGACATTATATGGGGGAAAGTGATGACAATCAATCGCTTTTTCAAGATGTTTGTGCTTTTGAAGAAAGTGCAAGTGATTATGTTGAGACCACTCCAATTGTCAGAAAAAAACGTAGACATGTGGCCACTGTGCCTCCTTTCCAAGATGATGACATGGAACCTGATGGTGCAAGTGAGAGTGTACAGTAAGCAGTTGTTCCACCAGTACCTGTAGAGCATATAAGGCACAGAGAAGGTCACAAGCATATACTATTGAAAGGTCAAGGAGCAGCAGAGGTGGACAAGAGAACAATCCTAGTGTATTTGCAGGATTGGAACAGGACATGTTACATGTGCAGCGCCAGCAGGACAAGTCCCTACGGTCTATAAACAGGCAGCTGTGCAAATTAAGCAAGCATAATGCAGGCATGGGAGATTGGATGAGAGCAATGGCTTCATCCATGGATAGACTGTGTTTGGCCATTGAATGGTCAGAAGAATCACGGAACAGGGCAGCACACCAGGACCATGCAAGGATGCATGGCTACTCAAAAGCCATCAACAGATTGTGCACTGTTACTTCAAATTTTACTAGGCGTAGTATTACTATGCAGCGAGTGGTCAGTGACTGCACAAAGAGTGTTGCCAAAGGTTTAGACAAAATTACACCTGCTGTTGAACTACTCCAGACAGCAAACTCAGGCGCAAGTGCACTGTTTGAAGCTGCTGACACTGAGGAAACCTCAAGTAGGAGTAGCAGTAATCCCACTCCTACATCAGATGTTACACAGCGCAGGAGTGGAAGGAATGCCGGCCATTCTACATCTAATAGAAGCATGGCATCTGTGCAGCGCTCCACTCAAAACAGGCAGCGCAGAAAATAACTTTCTTCAAATCTTGATTTTGTTACTACTCATTTACCCTTTCATTTTGAAAAGAAAATGTAGGTTTGCCTGTGCATTAACAGGTCATGTATCACTACATTAGTAGGCGCAATGTTTTCAAATTAAAAGCATTCAATTCTGAAACCACATGCATGTTTGGTATTAATTTTCTTACCTAAAAGTAATTGCGTGTTATCTCAATATGTCTTTGACGTCCAGCAGCAGCTTCTACTCCTGCTGCAGCTCTTCTAGGTGGAGGTATTTCATCATCGTCAGATGTATCTGAGTCACTCATTTCAATTTCAGTCCCTTTTCTCATGGCCATGTTATGTAGCATGGCACAGCTAGTTACAATTTTACAGCACGTTGCAGGATTGTATTGTAAAGCACCACCACTTTTGTGAATGCAATGAAAACAGCTTTTAAAAATTCCAAAAGTCCTTTCAATGACACCATGGGTTGAACGGTGTGCCTTATTATATCTCCTTTCATGTACATTTGATGGATTCAGATATGGTGTCAAAATAAAATCACGCACAGCATAGGCACTGTCACCTGCATGATGAGAAAGAAAGAATGAGTTTGTGTTTCAAATCAAAGGGAAATTGAATGCAAAATGATTCTACATTTACCTAGTAGATATCCCTCTCCAAACTGGCCAGCACTCAAGCGTCTATGAAGTCCACTATGCCGAAAGATATAGGAATCATGTGTGCTCCCTGGGTACTGAGGCACAATATCAGTGATAATGTACTTTGCATTGCACACCATTTGAATGTTGATGGAATGATAACATTTTATATTTCTGTACACATATTCTGTGGCAGCCGGTGGAGTGATGGCAATATGGGTGCCATCTATGCAACCAAAAACACAGTCGATGGACAGAATGCAGAACAATGTCTTACATTCACCCCAGTACAAAGATATGGGCCTAAATCCATCGTTTTTTTGCATTCCACACCACCCTAGGTCAGACAATGGCTGTTTGCAAATCAGCCTTGACCCTGTGCCTCATGGGAACAGTCCAGCCTGAACTACCAAGCCATGTCTTTCCTAGACCGGAATCAAGCATCCAAGGACCGGTTTCTGGCTATCAGCCTTCTTCAGCCTGGCTAGCTTGACTCCAGTGATGTGGAGAGCCTGGGACTCACGTCTGAGCATACCCAGCCCAATCGGGGTGAAAATTGCAAAAAACACAGTTGATGGACAGAATGCAGAACAATGTCTTACATTACAATGTCATCCCCTTTTGTTTCGATCTATGCAACCAATCACATGTGGAAAACGTGCAATTTGACAAAAATCCAGTTTAGTCTCTTGTATGTCTTGTTGGTTGTTGAAGAGGTAGATGTGATGTTGAAGCCTACTCATCATTGCATCCAGGAAAATGTAAAGAAAACGTGACAGGGCACTCTGAGACACCCCTCCAACCTCTGCAATGACCCTTTGAAAAGAACCAGAAGCCCAACGGTGCAGTGAGCGCAATACCTGCACATGCATAGGAATTGATTGGGTCCTTGCAGTTTGATGTTCCAGAAAGTGTTTCAATTCATCAATGAGGTCCAAAATGGTGTGTGGGTCAAGTCTGTATTTCTCAAAGATTTCCTATCTGTTTGCTGGAACAGCGTAATACGCAGTCTGAAGATTCTCTCCTGACTCTGTCTTTTCTGTACAAGGGCTTGGATACGCAGCCTCCTAGCTATCAGGTAAAGTCCAGCCATTTTGATAGTTGAAATTGCATTTTGGGTTCATTTTTATACTTTCAAATTTTATCTGGGTCGTAAATGAAAATATAAATTGTATTTGTATTCTGTGAATATGTCTTGAACACTTTATCAAACACAAATATGTTTTGCTAAGTCTTGGTGAGATAACTGACTATCCGATATACACAGTCAAACTAGTACATGAATTATATCCAACGGTGAAGAATAATTTCTAATAGACATGTACCAGATGCGAATGAAAAAGTGTCCTCTGACCTTCAATTGAATTTATTGTGAATTTTTAGTTCTACGGGGGATCTTATTTTTTCTTGTTATTATGTAGGAAGCTCCACTCCAGGACACTATATAAGGCCTACACCTGTATATTTTTTTTAGCTGCAAATTAGTTTCACTTGGAGGGATACTGGCTTGCAGCACTACCACCTAACACCCCTCATTCAGTTGCTTAGCAATATGTTCTCCTATTTGCAGCACACCTGTCTAGATTTTCTTCAGAAAACTAAAATAATGCTATTCTCCTAATTCATCATAGGTTTCTGGCAGAAACATTTGTAATGTCGTTTTGGCATACATACTAACGTGCACAAATTCGTGTTTCACAATCTATAGCAATAATAAATACAGCAGCAAATGTTTCGTTTTGATTACTTTCTTGCCATTAGACTCAAGAACAACTTTGAAAATGAATGTCAGGCGACACTAATTGAAAAGATGCTTATCTGTGAGATATAAACCACATTTAACTACCGGCAAGTTCCAAACGTACCTGGTTCTGTGAGTAAAATTACAAAGTTTAGGTGAGATTGCTTTCTATATTTGACTTAATATTACTTCACAAAAAGTTCTTGATTCAAAGGAATATGTGTTACAGGTATAGTATGAGCAATGAGCTCGGGATGTGAACTTTGCAATTATTTTAGAGATATGATTTAAATTGTAGAGATAGCTACAATTCATCTATATTCAGATAAGAAACCTATATTTTTTCATTTTTGTCAGATCAAGGCTAAGAAGTCAGTAATGGATTGGGCGAAATAAGGACACTTTAATTTCACATCGTTTTAATTGTGATTGGTTCAGTTTCATCGCAATGCCCTGTGCAAGGAAAACTACTAGTTCACCTTTTAAAACAGATATGTTTAACATTTCTAGTATGTCCTAAAATGACAGCTGAAATTCTAATGCATTGCTGAGCTCTCCCTGGAAATCAACATAGCTTCAAATATTACATCTGTGTGGTTACCGGGAACTTAATTAGTTTCGAAAAACAAAGCACCACCTGAGGCTGTTTCAAACATTTTTTGCTATCATCACGAATAGGATGTAGATGATGTTTTGAATTGTACATGTTATTTGTTCTGATATTCTTGCAACATCTCATGGAGCGGTTTTCTCACCAGATCCTATCCCCTCGGGTATAGCCACGACAAAAGAACTCTATAAAATATTAAACCCCCCCCCCCCGTTAAAGAGAAGTTAGCCATTTGTTGCTTTATCTGTGTTAAAATGCAGACTTACTAATGGTTATTAAGGGACCTATTTATGTATGGGTTTGAATTGTGTTCGCACCACACAACGTGGTACAAGCACGATGCAAACCAAAAATATGATTTATGAAGCACCCAGCATGACCCTGAGTGGCTTCATAAAACTGCAGTACTGAAATGCAGCTTAAATTTCTGCGTTGCGTTACTGTGCCATCGGAAGTGGTTACATTGGCATTGCATGGGTGTTTCCTTGCAACTCCCATGGTTTTTGACACATTCCCAGATTTATACAAAAGGGGATGATGGACGGACCGTTTGAGCAAATCGAACACTCAACCCCAGTCAACTGATCTGGGTTTAATCATCACCATTCTTTAGCTCACTCAGCCACCCCAGTTCAGACATGGCCATATGCAAATCAGTCTGACCCTGTGCCTCATGGGAACAGTCCAGCTCGAACTGCCAAGTCATGTCTTCCCTGGACCGGAAACAAGCATCCTGGGACCGGTTTCAAATTCATAATCCTCATCAGCCAGGCTGTCTTGAATCCAGTGGCCAAGTGAGCAAGGGACTCACGTCTGAGCATACCCTGCCAACATTCCCAATTTTAACAAAAGTGATAGATCTGAGAATGTGCCAAAAAGATACATATTCCAAGGTGAGGCGTAACGAGGAGAAATATCTTTATTTCTCCTCCTTTTTCCTCTTTCTATGTGTGCTGAACACATAGAAAGAGGAAAATGCCTCAAAGGATTGTTTTTGGCTAGGAAGATGACAACAACAATCGTCCTTACAACCATGCACCATGGTACAAGGGTGACTTCGTTGGTGCTAGCCAGCCAAAACGGCATCAATGTATAGACAAAAGCATGAATGCACCGTATTCTTTTAAGCAAATCAAATTAAAAATACTCTATTTAGACAATCCAGTCGATGAAAGTGCCAAAGTGCCTGGTACAGCATTGTGTAGATGATTAGTCAAAAAGATACAATTATCATCATACAGGTTCAATCAATGCAGGTAATGTGAACAGTTTAAAATAAATTTCGATAAGCAGCTTATGATTTAGTAATATGGACATTGCATAGATTTATTGTGCTGTTCTGATTACGTCCATGTGTTTTAAGCTAAAAATGATCAAATCTTCGAAACTAGACCATGTAAAAGCTAGTTATTTCTGTTCATGCTGCATTAATAAAAATCTGTGATTTGAGCAAAATATGATGTATATCCCATATTTCACAGCTATATGAAATGCATCTTTAGTGCAGAAGAAGTTTGCAGCTAAGCTGCTGCTTCTTTTAAGATTCTGGATTTTTCTTAATAGTTTATCTGTAATGGCCAGAAATGTTATCAATTTGGAGATTGCTTGTGGTTGCGCATTATTCAATAAGTGGATAAGTGAATAAGTGAATCAGTGAATTAATGTACTGACAAACAGACTCATGGTTCCTCCGGAGCAGAACCCTCAAAGCCCAACTTCCAGCAGCAATTACTGTGTTTTAGCAACAACCAGAGCAGCACAGTAGTTAGATAAGGGAAAGGGTGTTAGGGAGGGTACTGCAGGGAGGGAGATCTGGAACACAGAATGTCCATAGTGGCAGTTAGCCCACATCAGTCAACCAAGTCTCATGTGTCTCTCTCAGTTGCCCGTGTAGGCCCCCTTGACCTCCATCTGCAATCCTGTCCCTTGCCCGTAGTCCCACTCACCACATTGGTGATGAGGGTATGTCCGGACCCATGGCGTGCTTTGCATTTCGGCGAGGTGCAGAGCTCAGCGGGAGCGGTGAACGTGCCCCCGATCCGGTGCTGTTGGCTGCGTGCAGCGGCCCGCGGAGACATGCGGTGCTCGATCCACGGATCTGCGGAGACAGGTGAGAGGACGTTGACACTTGGGAGTAAGCGGGCGGTGTGTGTGCTGTCAGGCACCAGCTGGGAAAGAGGAATCCCCCGCGCCGGCCTGCGCTGAAGGGCTGCGTGTGCTTGTGCACGCCAGGGCGACCAGACATCGCACATGCGTGCAGGGAGGCTCTAAGTGGTTTCAAGCCCCTGCACTGTGTGGAAACACGCCTGGAGGGTGTGAGGGCAGGAACCCTGCATGTCAGCCCCCAGTGACTCGCGGAGGACAGCTTGGGCCCACACGTCAACAAGCACTGGCACAGAGTAAAGAACAGGGTCACACATAAAGGAGTTCCCATTGGGGAAAGGGCAAAGCACAACTGGCAAGACTGAATGCTAGGAAGAGCAAGGAGGCCCAAGGAGCTTGGTGAAGGAGAGAGCACAAAATTGTGAGGTGGAGAATGACTACCCCAGCAGGAAATAATGCAGCAGGAGGCTATGGGGGCGGAGCACCAATGAGATTGCGCCCGTCGTTGTTCTCACTGTTGCCGTTTAGCCAGCTAGTGGATCCGGCCACCGCGGCACCACGGTGGAGAAAGTGGATTGGACATTTAGAAAATTACTTCCAGGCTGTCAAGGAGACTGATAAAGTGGTCAAGCGATCTACCATGCTCCACATGGGAGGAGAAGAGTTATACGAACTGTTCCATGACCCACCGAACACGTGAAATGCGGATGACTACCCAGCGCCTGGAGCTGCGCTGAATCATCATTTTGACCCTCAGCTGAACCCGGTTTTCGAACAATTCAAGGTGCGACAGGTGAGACAGCAAGATGAAGAATCTGTGAACACATTCTATGCCAGGTTGTAAAGGCTTGCAAGCGAATGTAAAGGTATTGATAAACAGATGGAGATCAAGGAGCAGCTGATCCGGGTTTGCAGGTCGTCGGAACTGAGAAAAATTATCCTCGTCTTGTTCATAAGGAGGAACAACAAGAAAAAAAGACCACCTCTGATGTGCCAGATCCATGTGGGTGACACCCCCATGATGGCACTCATTGACACAGAGGCGTGAATGAGCGTACTAGATGCAGATCATTACAAACAGCTTGATCCGGCTCCTCCGTTGATGCCCATGAGAGCAGGGATATACACGTACAGAGGCGACACACCGATTCCTCTGCAGGGAAGGGAGTTCACACATGGGGAAACGACAGCCCTGACAAAGTTCCATGTCACAGTGGACAGTGCGGGGACCCTTCTGGGCTGCCACTCGGTGGAAGACCTTGGGCTTGTAATTGTAATTGTAATTGTAATTGTAATTAGATTTGTAAGCGCGGTTGCTGCCCACGGGCGTCCAAGCGCTGAGTAAGTAACAGAGATGGGGCAGAGCAGAAGAGTTAGAACTCGGAGGATTTGGCAAACAGTAAGGTTTTCAACTGTTTGCAGAATGAGAGCAGGTTCGGGTTGGACCGGAGTTGTAGAGGAAGCGCATTCCGTAGCTTGGAGGTGTTCAAGGAAAAACATCCTACCACCGGCCCTGGCTCTCTTTACTCTGGGAATAACTGCCAGGAAAGCCTCCGTGGAGCGAAGGTTTCTATTTGGGTGGTAGGTGATGACTAGATTGTCATTGATTGCTGTGCCTGTCTTCCAGAAGGCCCGATGCGCAATACATAGTGCCTTGAATGCCACTCACTGCCTTACTGGCAACCAATGTAGGCTTTTTAGTCCAGTTCTGGCTGACTGGGTTCGTGGGATCTGTAGCAAGGTACGGGCTGCTCAATTCTGTACCACCTGCAACTTCCGAAGCGTCATCTCAGGGGCCCCTACATATAGGGCATTGTTTGAGTCTAGACGGGACTGGATGAGGCCTTGTACTGCCACCTGTTTGGCTTCCAGTGGTAAGAGCGGAAGAACCTTTCTCAGGGTTCTAAGTAGGCCAAAACATGTGGCGGACAACTTGGTGGCCTGGGTGGAGAAGGAGAGCTTTTTGTCCAGCCATACTCCCAGGCTCTTTACATTTTCCTTAGGGGTGGGGGGGAGAGCCCAGACAGGGGGGCCATAAGGAAGTGAAAGGCACTGGTGAGGCTGGTCCTAGGAGCATGAGCTCTGTTTTTTCTCCGTTTAATTTGAGGGAAGAGTTAGTCATCCACTCCTTGACGTCCTCTAAACATTTCAGCAGACCTTCCGGGGATTGCCTGTTGTTCTCTTGTGCCAGCGAGACCACTAGTTGGGTATCGTCGGCGTACGATACGATTTTGATACCGTACGGTTCGACGACCCCAGCAAGTGGTCTCATATATACATTGAATAGCGCAGGGCTCAGGGAGGAGCCCTGCTGTACTCCGCAGCTTAATGGCTTGTGACTTTTGCATGTCAAGTTCATCAGTCTCATGCTGAGAACATCACAGGGGAGTTCCCAGAACTCTTTGAGGGCCTAGGCTGCCTGAAGGGAGTAGAAGTAAAGCTTTACATTGACAAAATGGTCCGGCCGTTGGCGCTTCAACATAGGAGAAAGCTGTTCCATTTGCGTCATTTGGTGGGGGCGGAACTGGACAAGCTTGATAAAACTGGTGTCATTGAGAAAGTGGAAGGACCTAACCTGGGGCAATTTGTCTGTGTGTAGATATGAGGTTATCCAACAAAGCAATGCGAAGGGAACAGCACATCACGCCTATAATAGATGAGATCGTTGCAGACATCAATGGGGCAAGGTGGTTCTCAAAGGTGGATCTGTACTCTGGCTATCATCAGCTGGTGTTGAACGAAGCCTGTTGCTATATCACCACTTTCTCGACCCATGTGGGATTGATGACATTCAAAAGACTGAGTTTTGGCGTATGGCGTATTGGCGTATGCCTCTGGAATTTTTCCAATACTGCCAAGGTTTTACAGATTGACCGTTCTGTTAAAAGGATCATTGCTAAATGCAGTTTCTGTTGTCCTGAAGATGGTCTGAGGGTTTCACACCATAGAAGACCAAAATTTCGACTGTACTGTCCATTTCATCATGTATTGATGTATTTCAAGTGACTGTTTTATTTATGAAGATATATGTCACTGTTTTGAATAAATTAGGAATAGATTTCTTTACTCATGAATTACAGGTCAAAGTGTACTGTACCTTTTTCATTTGTATGCATTGAAATCAACTTCAGTGTTGACTGTACCCTATTAATTTTGATTTATAAATGTATATATATATTGATATTGATCATAAGTGTGTGTGGTGTTGTTTTGATTTTCTGCTGATTGATTGCACAAGGTATTGAATTTATTTCCACTGGTTCAAAATTTACAAACATTGAATCTTTTTAATATAACTTAAATAGGAACCATTTTTTTCTGAATAAAATCCCATGTTGGCACACTTTACCTGACATTAACAGAATTGCCCAAGCCTCAAAGCATTTATTGGGTTCTCCCACCCTAGTATTGCACTGAATACAGGAGGGCATGACAAGTACCCAAGTGCTATATACAAAACTAAAGGTTGATATGAGTGTACATTTCAACAACACAACTCTGAATGAGAGTATTGTGTGGATAACATCATAATTGAATTCACTCATCTGATGTACTCATTGGAGCACCATGTTGTGATTCAATGTGGTCATATACTTTTGAGAACTTTTTATAGTAAATATATTTGATTCGATTTTTTGTAAAAAGCAATAAATTGATGACTTTTTTCATTTGTCAAGGAAGTTGAGGCTTAAACTTCCCCAAGGGTACCATTGTTTTGTTCTGTTACTGATTTGCCCCAGTTCCTCTTATTATTTAACACCGAATGGCTTAGGGCAAGAAAAAGTACAATTTCTAAAGTGGTATTTTCAAAATTGCTATTTAATTACAATTTTATAGATACCAAACATGAACTGCTCATCTGTCCCCAATCAAAAGTTTTGACTTTTTAAATGTAGTAAAGCAAACCCAATGTTATCCTATGAGACTGGTAGGTCTCGCAGTAGTGATCAACAAATGTAGAAATGTCTTGCTACCCGTACTTAAGAGTACATGAACACCCTTTTAAATACAATGCCTCTGCCCTATGGTCCACCTAGGGACTAGCAGAGGAGTGACTTAAATTAAATAAAAGTGGTGTTTAATGATTAGCGAGGGGGTTATATTTCCAAGTTGATTTCTCAGTTTGAAACTGCATTCAGGCTGCAATAGTAGGCCAGGTCCAAGTTTTAAGGGGCTACTTAAGTGGATGGCACAAAAAGTGCTGCAAGCACACTAGCTGCTATTAATTTACAGGCCTGTGGTAAATGTTATATCACTTTACAAGGGTCTTATAGGAAAATTAAATATGGCAATCAAGTGTAAACTAATTTAACCACTTTAGCAATGATCTCCAGTGGTAAAGTAAACATTTGCTGACTCACTTCAAGAAGGGACTCAAGACCTGGCTCTTCAACTGATACCCATAGCACAGGGCCTGGATACCTTCTTGGGTGATTAGTACTGCTTGTTTGATTGAGAGTCCTAAGTCCAATGAAAACAAACTTCAGGATAAAAATGTAGGTAAGGAGGCAAACATATATGGCGAAAGACCACCCTGAAGTTGTCTGGTCTGACGGCACCCAATAAAACCATGGCTGGAGAGAACAAAGAGCCAGTTGACTGAGACCTTTGTAGGATTTACTTGAAGTGAGGTAAAGTCATTATTATGAAATTAGCTTGTTACACTTCACCACCTGAATTATAGTTTTTTTAGAAACAGAATAAACTGCTTAAACGTTTTTCAGGAGCATGTAATAGTTTGTAAGCCCATCAAATAATTATAGATAGTGCTTGAACAAATGCACTGTGCAATCCAAAATCTAACTGTAGTAAATGTACAGGGATTGAAGCTCTTGGACTGAAAAATATGCCTAGGTTCTTCCCCTCATAGATATTTAAAAAGGAACACTTAAGTGTTGGAATGTATTTTAGAGCATAGTTCATAATTAGAGGGATTTTTACTTTGTAAACATTTAATAGATGAGTAAAGTGTCTTCCATCTAGTGACTTATCAAAATGTTATAGGTGTGCCCATGAATATCGAAAAGAGAATATTGGGGCATGGAAGTATTGAACATTTCAAATCTGAAATATTGAAAGGTATGAAAGGTAAGTAAATATCGATGTTCTCTATTGAACCAGATCTATGTACTCTGTCATAAGATGCTATGCTTAAAAAACAAATGCTTTTCATAATAGCATTAAACTCTGTCAATTGTATTTGTAAGCCTATCAGTGATTAGATTGATTAGCACAACATCATAAGTAAAAAAACAAATGGGTATTTTTGGTGAGAAATGTCTCAATTAAAAAAATTGGTGAGGTAAATCAGACAAATACAAGTAATATAAAAGTGGTATCAAGAAGGACCCTTGTTTCAATCCATTATGTGTAAGGATCAATGGTGAATTAACGTTATTTCTTCCCAAAATATGTTTGCAATGTGTAGACCTGTGTAAACAAACAATAATACTCAAAAGATTAGTTGCAATACCCGGTAGCAGCAATTTTTGACAAAGTGTTGGTCGGTCCACGCAGTTGAAGGTGGTTGAAAATTGAAAAAAATCTTTGAATATAATTTGATTCCTTATCACTTAATATTTGTTAATGATAGTCTGTGCTACTATAATGTGGTTCATAAGTGAGCAATTCGTTTGGAACCCTGAGTGCTCAAAGGGATGAGCCCAAATCTCTAGATTTTCTAGAAAACTCCTTGTACAGATATTTCCCACTGTCTCCAAGAGTGCGATGTGCCTATAATTACTGGTAGACTTTTAAAACCCATTTTATCAAGAGCCATAACAATAATACATGTTTTTGTCTTTGGAATAGTGATAATTTTGTAGCAGGGTGAGAAAAACCGCATGAGAATTTTGACTCATAAGTATGCATTATTTTTCAGCACTGTTTCTGGGATCACGTCTGGACCAATTGCTGCTGAAGTTCTTGCTTTAATAATGTTGCCTACAATATGAAAGTAATTTGGAGGTGAGATATTTTGTTCCGATTGGGAACAATTTATTAGATTGGGATTCTCTGTGTTCACCTTGTATAAATTAGAAATATAGTCAGCACAGCCTATGTAGGGATAACATTTGCAGAGGATTTGATTTTTGATCCGCAATAGATTGAAACAATTTGACACAATCTCCAATTTTTCTTTCGAGTGCAGATCTATGAAGATCATGCCACTTCAGAACCAATTATATCTAACTTTCTGCTGCAGTGTTTATTGCATTTTTTTCCTAAGAATCTTAACTTTTTCATTTATTCTGCAGACAAAGTTTGAAAATGTTCCTGAGTGAGTTTATGTACTTCAGTTGAAAATTATACCTCCAACTCACTCATTATGTGTCTCTTTGGATGTACATACAACTTTCACTTTCTTTTGTATGTTTCACTAGTTTTTTGTACAACTTAAATTCACAAATTTGGTCACTAATTTTAGCCTCAAATAAATCTATGTTAGACAGTACTACCATTTTGTTGAAGAGTTTTATATCACAAGGGTTCCAATGTTGTCTAGTACTATTTTGTTGGGTATCTATTTGACGAGATCCAGTTTCCAAAGACATGTCAGAAGTGAGTAATTTTGGAAAGTAGTTCATGTGCAATTTACAGTATGGCATTTGTAATATTCATTTCATAGATGAGGTTAAATGGCCCATGGGTTGCAATAATGTAATCAATTATTGAAGAATCTAAGGAACCTTGTCTAGTCATGACAGCCGGAATATTTGGATCTACTTTCCATTTAATATTATGGCACACATTAATTTCAGTTGTTCTTATAAAAGTATTCATTCTACGCTTGTCAGCTTTGACATTACAAAGAAGTTGATATTCTGGAATACTCTAGCTTTCCTCTATGTCCATGTTTTTGAAACTCAGCAGCTTAGTGTTTGATACATTATCATTGCAATTTCCTACTATAACCACCCAAGTTGTTTTCCCCCTTTTAATATTATATTTTGAGATTCAAATATAGATAACAATAGAGAATTATACTGTTGATCTGGTGGGATGCATTTATTGAAAATTAGGAGTGAACTACCTTGGCCACATTTCTCTTTTTTAAAGGTCTATCCTTAGACAGTGAAGACTATTACAACCGTGTGTGAAATGCTGGACGTTTCAGTCAAATTTGCAGATAAAAGTATGGAAGTTTCTACTTTTCCATGACTTCTTCTTGAAGGACTCACAGAGCTATTTAAGATGTAGTATTCATCCACTGTAAAGGTTCTCTATTGGCCAGGTTTCTTGTAGGCAAATTATACCAACTTTCAAATTGTTCAGGATTTTTTTTGTTTCTTTACTTTACCCTGCCAGATTACAAATGAGAGGAGGGTGATTCTTTTTCACTAAACAGAGAACTACACGTGATTTGTTTTAATTTCTTTTCATTGCTCCAGTACCAGGGATGATCCTTGTTTTGATTTTGTTTGATTGCTATTGCCCCAGCATTTTTATAAATCTGATCTGTGAGTTAATTTGAATAATAACCAAATGGGACGTATATTGTAGAGCGAGTGAATGTTCATTTGGTGTGCTAAATATGAAATAAAATAATTCTTCAGCATCCTTAATTTCCACACTATCTGTCAAGGGTTTTTAATACATCATATTATAACCATTTTTCCAAAAGAAAGCACAATTACTCAGGATTGTTTTGGGGCAATGCTTGACCAGAACGCTGCTCTTACTTTTGATAGATACATTTCATAATGAAACAGAACCTTTAAAAATTTTACTTAGAACAAGGATTGCAATAGAGGAGCATGTGTAAGACGTTCAATATCCTCGATCTGTTTAAAGTACCACAGGGCCCCCTTGGGACAATTCTGTGAAATTGATCGTGCATCTTTTAGGTAACAACACATGTGGTTCTATTCAATAGTATTAGTATCAGCGTACACAGGTGTACTGTCATTTCTTGAGTGCTTAGTTATGACCTTTTCAACTTTACTCATTGTAGAGTATGTATTGAATTTTTTTATTAGGGGATGAAGCATACAGTCAACAACAAGTGGATTCTCTGACGCCGGTGATGAAGTACTAAGTGAGGGTTCAATCATCCTTCCATCTTCTCTATTTAAGACCCACTCATTAGCAGTGAAGGTTGATTTCCTTTAATTGGAATTGTCTCTGTTGCCAGCTTGCTCAACTGTTGTCACCACATCTGAGAGAAATCGCATTTGTCTCCTTCTTTTTTTAATTACTGTGAATTGTTTTGATTTAATTTTTTCTTTATGTGCTTCTCTTTCTTTTTCCCAGAAGCATTATCTTGTCTTCTTCTTTCTGGTTCTAATGGTTGCAGTTGAACCAAAACTTTGTGGAGTTTGAGCTGCTTATTGAATATCAGATAGGGGGCAATCTATGCTGTTGCTGGTAATGGATCAGAAGTAAAATGAATTATTTTTTTTAAATTATTTTTGTTCATGCGAAAGTAGACTGCGTAGAAAGAATTTTTGCTCATATCCCAATTTGGGGTTTCTCACTTGAAAGGCCATGATTTTTCCATTTCTCTTTTCAATTACTAGTTTATTGACCTATGTAAGTACAAATGGGTGTATTGATTTGGAGGTTAGTTTCTTAGATTCGTTTTGTTTGTTTGTTACACCTTGATAGTGTCCAAAATATGGAAGACAGTGTTTCCAGGATATGAACTGAGTTAAAGACTGCTTTTTTTCCAAAAGTTTTAGAAAAGAATCCTGGATGTCCTGCTACAAATGTAAGGTTGGTGACATATGGTGTATAATCACCAAGTAGGTGAGAGATAGTGTTCATTGGGTAATCAAGTGCAATTGAAAGATATTCCATGTCAAGTGGACTTATATGAAAGAGTCCTAAAGTCTCCTTTTTTTCTTTTATCATGGTTGAGTGGGCCTGGTAATCCAGTTTGATACTGGGCAAACCAGTGACTTTGTACACTATACAGATTTCCTGTAACCATGCAGCACCTCAATGCCAATCAGGATGGAACTCCAGCTTCTCTTCAGGGTGGTAGGTGTGTTGTGTCTGGAATACGCACTGAGATATTGTCTTTAGCTAAATGCTGTGTTGCTTGAACTAAGGCCCAAAGAGAAACTAAGACAAAGGGCATGTGGATTATAGAACACAAAGCTATGTTGATACATTTTGTTTAGCAACTTTAGCCTTGTCTATGTCCATGTGATTCAATATATTGTACTCCGGGAAATAACCAACAAGATAACTGTATTGCTTAGGTCATGTGACTGCTAATGGAGTAGACTTGTATTTTAAACGAACTATGGTGCCTAGCAAAGTAGTTGCTAGAATAACAATTTGGAGCTACTTACCCTCAAGAAGGGTCTCAGACCTATAGCTATTATGTCTCTGTGAGAACTTGGGTTGTTGGTTGACTAGGGTGTGAGCCCTTGTCAAGCAAAAGCCACCATCCCTTGCAGGGTGAACCACAAAAAGGCACAACATTTAATTGTACTTAACCCTTGGAAGCCTGGCATAGAAACTTAAGGCTTAATTTAGAGGCAATGTGTAATATATGTATGAAGCACACAAATAGTAATAAAGTGAAAACACAACATAGAAAAATCCCACACCTATTTAGAAAAATAGAGTACATGTCAATAAATTATTTGACATTGAAACAAGAAGAATCCAATCAGTAGTTATGAACTTTTAAAGGTTTTAGTAAAAACGAGTGCCTAAATGATCAAGCATAATCCACAGCAGTCTAGTCACACAATACCAGGTCAAAGTGAAAAATATGGCTGATCACGATGGAGCATGGGTTGGATACAAGAAGTGGATAGGGCCCGGTCAATGCTTACCTTTGAATTTGGAAGAAATAATAAAGAAACATGTTTGGAGAAGGTATCATTCAGCGGGGCAAGGCTGCAGGTGTTGTCAGAGGAGGGAGCGCCATCATTGGGGACACTTGGGTCAAAGCTGCAGTGAGGATTTGTATTTCGAAAATTTCCAGTGGAATTATGCAGGAGGCTATAGCTGTTGACAGCTATAGGGGATTGGATTACCCATTGGGGAAGAACCGCTAAACAGGATTTGCTGCTTCAGAGTAGAACATAGTAGAAGCAGCCAACCAGCGATGAACCTTGGGCATACAGATGAGAATGTTGGTCCTAGCCTCCCTTCAGTTCTCAGAGCAGATTTTAATCTGGGCACCTTTAGCACCACATCAAATGGTCCACAACTGGTGATACATCACTTAGGGGTTCAGGGCTTACTCAGACTTTATAGTCCTCCTGGCAGTCCTCGTTGCTGATGAAGATTCAGGGCTCAAACAGCAGGACTGGCCTCTCTAGATTAAAGGCAGGCTTCAGTCAGAAAAGCAGTTTGCCAGAGTGCACAGCACATCACATCAGCAAGCAGTCCCCTGAGATGTATTCTCAGGTCCTGGAATAAAGTGAAGTGTAGAACTGAGGGTCTAATTTTTCGATACCTGGTGCTCTTTCTCTGGAAGTCGGGAGACACTTCTAGAAGGTTTCCTAGAGGTGCATGGAATTTCCTAACTCACCTCCTCTTGACCCAAACTGGCTGCAATGACAATGTGGAGGTGATAAGTTATTTGAGTGACGGCAGAGCAGAGCCACTCATTACTAAATGTAATACGGCAAACCAAAGTTATCCCCTGGGACAGGAAGTCATCACAGCAGTGAAAAATAAATGTAAAACCTTTTCACCACCAGGACATTTAAAACTCAAACATACATGTCCAACCTTTTCATTACAATGTACCCTGCCCTATGGGCCACCAATGTGTATGTTAGGGCTGACCTATGTGCAATAAATTTAGGTTTAAGGCTTTTCAGTTTAATTTTAGGTTTGGCAGGGGGGTTATCTTGTCAAGGTGCATTGGCAGTCTAAAACTGCATTCAGGCTGCACTGCCAGGCCTGGAACATGCTTTAAGGTGCTACTTAGGTGGGTGACACAATTAGAGTTGCAAGCCCACTAGCTTTTGCAAGAAAGGGGGGTTGGGCCCTTAACAACAAACTAGAGTAGGTGTCCTTGAACTATAAAACTAAACAAAATATGTAGTTGCCAAGTTTTTTTGTACTGACTTTCCTTAAACAGACGAATAATATCGCTTTCATTAGCCATTGTGATGTATTTCACATTTCTTCAGTATTAACTCCAATGCTTTTAGAGCATCTTATCACATATCTTTTGAAGGGCAGAATTGTTTTTGAATAAGGGTTCAAATATACACTTCAATTACGTTAGACAATCAACATTACAACAATACTCAAAAATTTGGTTACTGGGGAAGTCAAGTGTTTGCTACTGAGAGATGAGACATGTCTTCAAGCCCTTTCAAAAAGAGAGGAGCTCCAAGGCATTCCTGAGATGAAAAGGAAGCTCGTTCCAAGCTCTAGAGGAACAGAGAATGAAACTTCTACCTCCCCAATTGTTTTTTTAAAGGTGGGGACTTGCACTTTTTTGGCACCAGTGGACCGTAGCATTCTGCCAGGAACATACCATTGGAATTTGCGCCTCAGTTCCATTAATGGCCTCAAAGATGGTGCATAATTCTTTAAAGTGTGTTCTTTGCTTTACAGGGAGCCAGTGCAATATTTTAAGTTCTCCCTTCACAGAAACAAACTTCGGTGTTCCAGACAGCAATCTAGACGCTGCATTCTGGACTAGTTGAAGCCTAGTCATATGTTGTTTTTGGACATTAAGATATAGGCCATTACAATAGTTCAAACGCGACATTATGAGGGCCGTCACCACTGTCTTGAGATTGCTCTCAGTTAAGAAGATCTTAATTTTCCTTATGATTCTAAGAACCATAAAGCAGTTGAAATCACTGTGCTTACTTGATCCCCCATGGTAAGTTTGTTGTCCACCAATTCACCAAGGTTTTTGGCTTTTCTTGTGGGTACTGGACACAGACCAAGGTCCTCCGGCCACCACTCCGGTGTACATACCTGAGGATTGTTTCCAAATTTTAAGACCTCGGTCTTGCTGGAGTTGAGTTTTAAACAATTAGAGGACATCCAGACCGAGATTGCACTCATGCAGTCATGGAAGCATTCCCCAGACTCCTTTTCAGCTCCCTCCGTAAGCAACAACACAATTTTTGTGTCATCAGCGTAGGAGGTGAGCTTGAAGCCAAAGGACCTGATAACTCCAGCCAATTGTGCCACATATATGTTAAAAAGCGATGGGTTAAGAGATGTGCCCTGTGGTACCCCACAAGGGAGTGAGAAAGGTTTGGATGTATTGCCATCCAAGTCCACGGTTTGCTACCTACCTGTGTGAAGGATTGTAAAAGTTTCCAAGTAAGACCTACAACACCGATCTCAGACAGCCGGTCCATCAATACTTTATGATGGACCGTGTCAAAGGCTGCAGACAAGTCCAGTAGACTCATTACAGCATTTCCTCCCCTGTCTACATCCTCTCTGATTTCCTCCGTGGATTTCAACAGAGCCAACTCAGTGCTATGATAAGGTCTGAATCCATATTTGATTAGTCCAGGGAGTTCTCATGATGAAGAAAAACACTGAGTTGGTTGTTCTTTGACTTTTCCTGGATTTTAGCAGGAAAAGGAAGCCTCAAAATCGGCCTTTAGTTTTTGGGATCTTTGGGGTCCAGAGTTTGCTTCTTCAACAAGGGAAAAACTGAAGCTTTTTCCAGATTTTGGGAAATATGCAAGATGTAAAGACAGCATTCAGCAAGGGGGTCAGTGCCACTCCAATTACTTCAGGAAGTTGTTTAATAACCCAAACAGGGTAAGGGTCACTAAGGGCCCCTGATCGGATTGAATTTAGAACCTTAATCGTATCTGATATCTCCAGAGGTATGAATTGGTCAAGTATCAATGGGGAGCCATGATTGTCCACTCCCTTCATATTGGAGCTGATCTGAGCCCTTTCATTGATTTTGGTAAATGAAGAGAAGATAGTTTCAACTTTATGTCTAAAGAAATCTGCAATTTTATTGCAGAATTCAGGATTACCCTGGCTCTTGGGAGTATTCGGTGTAGACAGTTTTTTAATTGTTTTAAAAAGTTCCTTTGAGTTGGATTTGGCTAATGCTATTTAAAGTGAAAAAAACTTTTTTTTGCTTCTAGAAGCGATTGCTTATAAGTAGTAATGGAGATTTTATATCTTTCCTTATCCGCTTCAGCATACTTTTTGCGCCAAGCCCTCTCTAATTGCTTACAAGCAAGTTTTTTGGCTCTAAGCTCATCAGAATACCAAATAATATTCTAAACTCATATCTATATAAAAACATATTCCATCAAATTCATATGGGGCCTAACAAAGCATCTACATGTTGATTCAGAATAAACGAAGCATCATAGGGTTCAAATTGAGTTGCAAGCGCATACTGACAATTTAAAAAAGTTACCTACACAGGCCATTAACTCATCATTTTCTAATTTATGAATTGTTAGGTAGGCTTCCTCTAGGTGTATAGGTCGAGTATTCCTAGAGAATGGAAGCAAAAGCTGATGTCTATAGGCTATAAAATTTGCTAAAGAATAGGAAATGGAGTGTTGTCTGCCTACTCCTGCCATCACATGGGAAAGTTAATTGATCCAGATTTGCAGTATACCCCAAAGGAAAACACAGTGGAAATATTACTGTGCCAGCCCTTAAATGAAATAATAATCCCCTCTCCCAATGTCCAATTGGCTTTAGGAGGTAACTACGTGGGATATTTGATCTTCCACAATTGTCAAATAACTTTCTGCAGACTTTTTCAGGATCTCCATTTTAAATCTTAAAGTCCTGTAGTGATCATATAAACCCCCCAAATCACTTTTGTATTCATGTCAATGCACTCATCTTGGTTTGTAAAAATCTGTGCCTGGTTGATTCTACTCAGACCATCCCTTACTGCAGTGAGCCATGGTATATCTTTCCCCTTATCACACTTGAGGCAATCTCTAATGATCTATAGTCAGAGACGCTGCAGGATTCTTCCAAATCGCAAGCCAAAAGAGAATGCGTTTGGCCTTTATGAGGTCTTCAACATAATGTAATTTCAGTTCTGCATGGCAAATAAACTGTGAGGTAGAAATCGGGGCTTCCAGTATTTTCTTACAAAATCTTTTCTTTCAAGTTGAATACTATTGCACTTTGTGTGTCTCCATTTCTCTGTGCCATATGTCGCAGTTGTAATGCACTGTGTTTTGTAAAATTTCATAAGTTCTAGTATTATCCCTATCTTTTTAGGCTGCAGTAGACTAATGATTGAGTTAATTACTTTTGGGAACTTGTTCCTGCCATGTGCCACATGGTCAATCCATGAACCTTTGGCAGAGAAAAAAAGCCCAAGGTAAGGGAAAGTGGTAGTGCAATTGAGTTTTTGGTCATCTACAGTAATATAATTAGAAAGATGCTTTTTTGGGCCACAAGACATAATAATTATTTTTTTTAAATTAGTACACAAATCCAAACCATCCATAAAATCCACAAAACTCCAAACTAAAATTAGTAAGGCATTCGGCATCCGTCCTATTAAAACAGCATCGTGGGCACACAATAAGGTGGGTACTAAGTTGCAATGGATTTTGGGGACATCATCAGTAAGTACAATAAGAGATTTGTGCAAGTTGTTAATATATAAAACAAAAAATAGGGGGCCAAAACACACCCCTGCCTTACACCTCTATCAATTCTGATGTCCCCTGAAACTGCCCCACTAGTGTTAAATCTTGAACGATCGCGTAGGTCTCTATGCAAGTATGCCAAAAAACTGACTAAAACCTCATCTAAGCAATACTCCAAAAGGATAGACCATAAATAGGACCTATTAATAAAATCAAAGGCCGCTTGGCTACATTATATTTCCCAATAATTAATTTGAGATTCAAACATTGTTCGATAGTCCCTACTTTACTTCGAAATCCCAGTTGGCACGATTGTAAAATATAGTCATCCTCAGTCCTTATTCTGTTGAACAGAATCCTCCCTAAAAATGTTAATTGTATTGTCTATTAGGTAGATTGACCTGTAACAGTTGGGTTGCTAAAACTGGCACAATAATGCTTGTTGACCAGGTACTTGGGACTGGGGCATTGATTAGAATATTAAAAATGTTTAATAAAAGGGGCGACCAGAACTCATGTTTAAATTTAATCAGTTAATTTGCCAGCCCATAAGGACCTGGAGCTTTATTACTCGGACTTTGATTAACAGCATCTTCAACTTCCTGCAGAGTTATTTCAATCGCGGGGGCCTTCAAGCTCTAAAAACACTTCATTCTGTGAGGGCACAGAATAAATCATCGAGATGTGAGCTTCCCACGACTCACCGGTCACATTACAACTTATGGAAGATAGTGGTTGAGCAAAGGATCTCATACTTTTGACTGCAGTCCAGAAAGCATACCCATTATTTAAGAGAGCAGCCTCTGCTACGGCATCTCAGCACTAATTCAAAATCTGCTCTTTCCTTTGTAGGGCGGCTACCTTGTACTTTTTCCTTAATGATCTAACCAGTACAAGGTCTCCTGGGTTTTTTGATAATGCCACACGCAGCATTTTATTAATTAGTGAGCATTCACCATTAAACCATCTTGACCTCGGTTCCACTCTAAACATTGGTTTTGACAGTATAGACTTAATCCTCTCACATAGTTTCCCAAAATCTCCAACTACCTCCAGGTTGGGATCCTGTAATTTCAAACCTGAATTAATAAGACTCGAGTAGTGCCTGACCATCTTGGCGAAAAAATCAAAACAGTTAACTCCACGGCAAAAAAATCTTAGGTTATCAGTAGATGGTGTTAGATTCCGTGCACCACACTCACTGTTGTAATATGGTTTCGGGGCACTTTGTAGTTTTATCGTAATTGGGTTATGGTTGCAATGAATTGCAGGGATAACCATGGCTTTTATTAAACAGTCCTCGAGGGAGGGAGAAATTAAAATATAATCAATGGTGGTGGCACCACCCCTTCCTCTAAATGTTGATTCCGGGGTATCCCCATTGTAATTCACTTGAGCAATTTCCACCACGTTTGACAAGTTATGTTTATACAAATGGTCATGTAGTTCAATACCCCTATTGTATTGATGTACCTTGTTGCTAGTCCCTATGGGTGACATGATGTCATTGGGTATTTTAGCATTAACATCACCCCCCACACAGATATTCATAGTGTTACCGAGCTGTAGGAATGTAATAAAAGTCCACAAGTTGATAAAACTCATATTTGGTACTGAATAAAAACCATTGTTATAAAAATTGATTAAACATATGGATTTACCTCTTTTATACATTATCATTTGGAATTTATCATCTTTAGTATCTAACACCTTTATAGTACCCCCAGCCGCAATGCTCACCCAAATTGAAAGGCCCCCAGATGGGCGGCCAAGGCTTTGGGGTGATTGCAAGTGTATTGTGATATTCAAACCAGTCAATATGTACATCTTTTGTGGCCCATGTCTCCTGAAGCATAATGATATCCTGCTCCTGTACACATTGTACCACTCAGGTAAAAGCACTTTGTACTCTAAGCTTGTAACATTCCAGCTTAGTACTTATAGGTTGCAATCATTAATAAGCTTGGCGGGTAACACAGAACATTTCCCATCTGCAACCAGAAGGGGACTGGCTACATTAGACATTGCATAAGTTGTTTGTTCCAAAGAGCACACTTCTGTGTTGTCCTGTAGGACAACTTTATAAGGCAGGACATGGCTTGTTGGCTCCGGGGGATACACATATCTGCTCTTTAGTGGATCTACTTCTGTAGTTAACAAGTGCGATGTTAGTCAATCTGACTATCTAGGTCGAATAAAGAGGTTGGGAAGGGAGCATTATTTGTCAAAGGTCCAGAAACCTGCCTATAGGAATAGCCCAACGGCAATGTGCAAATGCATGTTAAATTAAAAATAAGATTGCCCTTACATAGACCAGACCTTCATTCAGAAATAATAACAGCCTGAAGAAATTTTCAGTTTCTGTTTTTGACACATTGTGTAGGCTTCTGGGGGGCGCTAACTATGAATGTTTGCAATAGAGGGATGGGCATTCTGCCAGTGTCTCTCAAACAGGTTGATTTCTTGGGTATATTCTTCCCCAGAGGCTAGGCTAACACATTTGGAATCCTCTGCAATTAAGGGGTCCTCCTCAGGACCGAGAGTGAATCGGTCCTTCGAAAGGTAATGTGAGGCAGTGTAATAATATTCTGGAGCCGAATACACCCTTTCTTTGAAATCCACTTTAAATTTCAATATTATGAAGTACCACACATTCTCCTCATACTAAATCAATAGCGGTAGCAATTTCTTTTCAAATAAACTTAGAGACAACTCGCAGATTTGTGTGACTGCAGTCACTGGTTGGTGAAGGCATACCTGGGGAAGGATTAAATCGTTTTATAATTGGGGTAGTAACCAGGATTGTGAGGCGGGCCCTTTCTGAAACCTATATTAGGGTTATGTCCAATCGAAATTGTACTTTATTTCAATTTTGCTCTTGCCATTGTGTGTCCTTGTCAATGAGAATGTTGGCGATACGTACTTACCCTGGCACTATCTTTATGTAATTCAAGGTGCTCTTAATAAATGAAATGCGTGCAGCAGATAGAAAAGTTCCCCATGCTTCAGTAAAGAAACTTGCTTTGTGACCATCCTGATCCGATCAGAAGCGGCCGCTCCTCACGCTGCTCCCAGCACCCTGCTGATTGGTATTGTAGCGCCAGACTAACATATTAATACCTGCTAACTCGCATTGCTGACGCAATTAATAGTGCTTGACTGCTCATTAAATCTGTATAATAGCGCTATACTGCGAGAGTGCGCTTTCAATGCCATTGTGCTGTGCTGTGCTGCCTTTGCCTAGTTATATGTATTGTGTCTGATTGTGCCAGGGCCATTGCCAATTTGTTCGCGATTTGGTTGTTTGTGCCCCAATCCTCTTTCGCTTTTGGCTCGCAGCCATCCATTTTGTTGTTTGTTTTTGTGCCTCCCTGCCCGGCTCTCCACCCCGCCCCTGCCTCCCAGCTGCTCCTCCCTCGCCCCTCCCCCATCCACTATCCATTTATGACAGATGCTTTTGCGCGCAGCATTCACGCGCAGCGGACGCGCCCCATGCGCGCCGAAGGTGCGCTAAAGGTAAGCCCGTCTACGCCCATCCGCACCTGGATCGTGCCCAGCACCAGACCCCCTGGTCCTCGCAAATCCCACTCCACCTGCATAACATACAACGCCGCAACCCTCTCAGACCTGAACCCCGGCCGCACAACACAATGCTATCAAGCTGCCCCAGGACACACCCATGGACCTTTCTCCTGCCACTCCTGCAAATTCGACTGCATCAGGACCCACACCAAATCCACCAACTCCAGACATAATTCTGACTCTAACCACCTGAAGTGCATCCTGTTGAACACCCGCTCGATTCACAGACACTCCATTGAACTCTGGAACCTACTCGACACTACCTTACCGGAAGTCGCCTTCCTTACAGAAACCTGGATGAACGCCTCATCAGCACCAGACAATGACATAGCCATCCCGGACGGCTACAAGATCATCCGAAAGGAACGCATCAACCAAACAGGAGGATTCATCGCCATCGTCCATAAGAACACCATCCGCATCACAACCAGCTCCAACGATAACCTCGCTAATGCCGAACACCTTCACTTCCAGATCCACACCGACCCCAAGACCACACTCAGAGGCACCCTCATTTACTGACCACCTGGACCCCGCACACAATTCAGTGAAGACATCACTGACTTCATCAGCCCACATGCCCTCACCTCCGAGAACTACATTCTACTGGGAGACCTCAACTTCCATTTAGAAAAGAAAAACGACAGCAACACCGCCTCCCTTCTGGACAACCTGGACAATCTCGGACTCAAACAACTTGTTGACACCCCCACCCACCTTTCCGGACACACGCTCGACCCTATCTTCACCTCAGCAAGCACATCTCCTTCGACCACACCACAGCCCTCCATTGGACGGACCACAGCTGCGTTCACTTCAGCTACAACAAGACCACAACCCACAACCCCCCACATCCTATTCCTCGAAGAAATTGGAACAAAATCACCACCGACCAGCTCTTCACCTCGCTCCAACAAAACCCCCCTGCCATATCAACGGACCCAAACCAAGCAGCCACCAACCTCACACAATGGATCACCCACAGCACCGACGAACTAGCACCCTTGAAGAACGATCTTTTCAAGCAAAATAGCAAAAAAGCCCCATGATTCAACGATGACCTTAAGAAATCCAAGAAGATCTGTTGTACTCTCGAGAAAGCCTGGAGAAAAAACCCATCCACTGACAACCTGACCACCTTCAAGAACGCCACCCGCAAACACCACCAACTGATCCGATCCACCAAGAAATCAGCATTCAATGATCGACTTGACAACAATGCCCAAAACAGCAAGGAACTATTCAACATCATCAAAGAATTTACCAAACCCACCGCCGGCACCAATGACATCACTCGCTCCCAAGACCTCTGCGACTCTCTATCCTCATTCTTCTGCAACAAAATCGCCGACATACATAATAGCTTTGAAAACCAATCCGAACACCAGCCCACTCCACCCACCTCTGAACCAAAACCGCACTCTAACAACCTTTGCGCCTGGAACCCAATCACCACGAAGACACCATCCGCCTGATGAACTCCATCCACTCAGGACAGGATCGCCAACCGACCCATGTCCCCACCACATTTTCAACAAAGCAGACTCCATCATCGCACCCCATCTCCACGATGTCATCAACTGTTCCTTCAACTCCGCTCCCTTCCCAGAAAGTTGGAAACATGCCGAACTCAGCGCCCTTCTGAAGAAACCCACAGCAGATCCCACTGAACTTAGGAACTACCGCCTCATCTCGCTCCTTCCATTCCCTGCCAAAGTCATTGAGAAAGCCGTCAATAATCAGTTTGCCTCCTTCCTTGAATCCAACAAATCCCTCGACCCCTCACTGTCCGGATTCCGAGCCAAACACAGCACCGAAACCGCCCTCATCGCAGCAACAGACAACATTTGAACACTACTGGACAATGGTGAAACAGTTGCCCTCATCCTACTCAACCTCTCCGCAGCCTTTGACACAGTCTGTCATAGAACCCTCATACAACGCCTCAGCAACATCGGAATACAAGGAAAAGCATTGAACTGGATCATCTCATTCCTCGCTGGAAGAACCCAAAGAGTCCACCTCCCCCCTTTTAGATCAGAGGCCACTGAAGTCATCTGCGGCGTACCACAAGGATCATCACTCAGTCCCACCCTCTTCAACGTATACATGAGTCCCCTCACATCCATTGCACGCCAACACAACCTCAACATTATCTCCTACGCAGACGACACTCAACTGATCCTATCCCTCACCAAAGACCCAAACACCGCCAAAACCAACCTACACGAAGGGATGAAAGACGTAGCCGAGTGGATGAAGAACAGCCGTCTAAAACTAAATTCGGACACAACAGAAGTCCTCATCTTAGGATCATCCCCCTCTGCCTGGGACAACTCTTGGTGGCCACCGGCCCTGGGAACCGCACCCAGACCTACGGATCACGCACGTAACCTTGGCTTCATCCTGGACTACTCCCTCGCGATGACCAGACAAGCCAACGCCGTCTCATCATCTTGCTTCAACATCCTCAGCATGCTCAAAAAAATCTTCCATTGGATCCCCACCGAAACAAGAAAGACGGTCACCCATGCACTAGTCACCAGCCGTCCGGACTACGGAAACACCCTCTACGCCGGAACCACAGCCAAACTACAGAAAAAACTCCAACGAATCCAAAACGCCTCAGCCAGACTCATATTGGATATCCCTCGGCAAGCTCACATCTCTGACCACCTAAAAGACCTCCATTGGCTCCCCATCAACAAGGGAATAACGCTCCTCCTCCTCACCCACGCACACAAAGCCCTCTACGACCAAGGACCCGAATGCCTCAACACGCGACTGTCCTTCTACACCCCCTCCCGCCACCTACGATCCTGCAATCAAGCCTTCGCCGCTATTCCGCGCATCCACAAATCCATCATGGGGGGAAGATCCTTCTCCTACTTAGCAGCCAAAACCTGGAATTCTCTCCCCACCCACCTCCGCCTTACATAGAACCACCTCGCCTTCAGAAAGCAACTAAAAACTTGGATATTCGATAAGTAAAGCACCCTCCCTCCCTCAAGCGCCTTGAGAACCTCTGGGTGAGTAGTGCGCTATACAAATCTCTGAACTTGAACTTGAACTTGTGCGTACAATGTATCTGGGTTGTTTTCCTCTCGGTAAGCTTGTGCTAATTCAATTCCGTACGGGCATGCCTACGGAAAGGGAGATAAAATTGCTCATTAAAACTAAGGAGGAAATTACCAACAACTAGCTATAATTATCGCTCTGTTGGCTTAGCGGCAATAATCCTCACGCCGCCTTTCACCTGTTTTTATCGCTGAGATACCTTGCTATTATCAAGGTTTATCTCAGAAGCGATAAAAAACGGGCGAAATGCGTGAATATCGCTGTCAATACAGCGATATTCAGGCATTACCGTGACAATACTCTTAGCCATGTTATCCAACTCTCATTGTATAACATGGCTAAGAACTGGTATGGGCAGGCGTTAGCTTTTGGAGATATTCGCGCTTAGCGTGAATATTTCCAAAACTAAGCCATTGTTGGTAATAGGAGATAGCGATATTAGTGACTGTTTCCAGTCGCTAACATCTTGGCATGCCCACTTTGAATGTCATTAGCGATAATTATCGCTGACATGCAAAGTGGGCCCCAAGATGATCGCTATCGCCTACATGCTGTCGCTAACTGGTGTTAGCGACAGCTTGGTAATAGGGCGATAAAATTATCACCGCTTTAGCGGGAAAAAGTCCAGCTAAAGCGGCGATAATGGCCCTTGGTAATATGCCCCTAAGTTTCAAGTTGACTGTCGTGCTTATTTGAAACAGCAATGCATAGTTTTGTGCCGAGACCCTTTCTAATTACTTGCCTTCCAGTTTGAGCGTAGTTCATCTACATTCTCCTCTGTTAATGGTCTGCCATAGGTCTCAGGGTGATCCTGTGTCTATGGTATTTTTGGCGGTGAATTGGCCAGGCTGTACTAATGCAGCACCGATGATGCTGAGTCGGTCTAGTTCACTGCAGCTGTATGAAATGTTATTAGTTGCATACAGGGCCTCTGTCGTTTTTCTTGTGATTATATGTGGACATATACATTGGTTATCTTCCAAGTTGAACATGGTTCATATCCATTGTGAGTGAGTGTCTGACTTTGATCTCTGATTGAACTAGCGTCAAATTAATTGTTAGTGGTAAAAAGGACAGGATTGACTATCGGGCACCTATAGTTGTTATTATATATAATCCAATATAACATTTAATTTGCTGGCCCTGGGTATATGTATGCTAATCAGGTGTAAGCTCATTAGATCATGATTTAGAGGAGTGAGCACAATCACTTTCACACTGGTTAGTAGTAGTAAAGTGCACAGAGTTCTAATGTCAACAAAAATGAATGCAGCTAAACATTGGATGGTAGGGCAAAAGGTTTGGGGGTGACCAGTTAGATCCAAAAGACCTGGAAATTGGGTTGGAAGAAACATTGATAAGAACATCCAAGACACGCTTGTCTTCATCCAACACAAAATATTTGTGTGCACTTCCAACCAGAAGGTAGTCATGAATTTCAAAACATATCTGAGCTGCAAACGTGCATTTAAAAGCATGATACAAACTAATGGTAATGGCAACTACTTGAAGTCAAATTTCATGAATTGAAATAATCCAAATTTAGTTTGTTTACAGTGTAGATTTTCAATTTGTTATGGATGTGCAAGTTGCAAGTTTGTGTGTTTTCTAAATATATATACATTAGGTAGTGCTTCTGTGCTCTAAGAGCATGTAAAAATAAATCTGTATTACCTTCTGACACATTGATGGGATGTCACTGACTAGAGGGTATTATACATTGATTCAAGAGAAAGTGACAAAGGTGCCCTCCTTCTCCTACTTTTTACTGAAATAGTTTTTGTTGACCTTAGGACTCTGCACCTTACCACTGCTAACTAGAGCAAAGGTGCTTGTGCTCACTCCTTAAAACATGTTGAATTGGCTTGTACACAATTGGCATATTTAATTAAATTTACAGCTCCTAGTAAAATTGCCCTTCATGTGCCCAGGGCCTCTAAATTAAATGCTACTAGTGGAACAGCAGCACTGATTGTGCCATTAACTTAAGTAACACTTGTCAGAGCCTGCCATTGCAGAGCCTGTGTGTGCAGTTTTAACCTGCCATGACGACTTAGCAAAATAAACCTTTTGCAAAGCTCAAACCTTCCTTTTTAGTACATAAAGTCACCCTTTGGGTAGGCCCTGGACAGCCCTGAGGGTGGGGTGCACAATGTATTAAAAGGTAGGAGTTCTGGAATTGAAAAACTCTTACATTTTTGCTTTTCACCACTGCAAGGAACATCTCTCCCATGGGTTAACTTTGGAGTTGGTTTTTACATTTTATGAGTGTTATTTCCAAATGGGAAGAGATAACCAGTTTATTTTTGCTGTCTCTGTAAACCAAAATTAAAATCCTAACTAATGATGAAATTGGATTCTAAATTAAAGTTCTGAAAATGCCTCTTTTAGAATGTTGCCATTTTCTTGCCTTAGCCATTTGGCATCTGCAGCCTGTCTCTGGTCACATGACTGGGTGTAGTTGGCAGTAGGGCTTTGTGTATTCTTGCTAGAAAGCCAAACTTCTTGGGAGAATAGGTGTGACTAGATGTGTCCTCACTGGCAGGATTGGAGGGAAGAGCTGGGTCCAAACTCACTAACACTTAAAAAGGCTGTATCCTGTCTCCACACAAAGGGCTGCAAACCTTCCATATTTAGTCTAAGGCAGAGCATCTGTGTACCTCAAAGGCATGCCTCCAGAAGCTTTTCCTCCCTTTAACACCTTGGCTGCTAGGGGTTTTCCCGTTCTGCGCTGACTTTGGATGATCCCCATTGTTCATGACAAGGTCAACTCGTCATTAGCGCAGGGCAGGTAAAGCCCATGACGAGTTGACCTTGTCATCAGCGCTGAAGGGGTTAAAGCCTCAACTGTGTATAAAAGAAGGACCTCTGTCATCTCCACTTCAGTACATTACGGGACCTACGAATACTCTGCCAGGAAGAAGGAATGCTGTGCTGCTACAAGGACTGCTACACTGCTAGACTGGTACTCTACAAGGAACTGTTGCCCTGCTGTGCTGACCAGCGGTCTAATACCATCTTGCCTGGGGAAGACGAAATGGATCTGCATGCCATCTTGAACCAAGGACCTCAGAGTGACTCAAAAAGCTAGCCTGCTGGCATCCCGGTCTGCGCCTCAGGGACATAAAAGCCCTCCCCAACAGCTCCTGGACCTGTCTTCAGCAAATTCCTAACCCCCAAGGGTTGCCCCTCATGACCTGGACCCTTGGTGTGGCAAAGCAGTCTCTTGAATGCAGCTTATGGGGTCTTCAGGACCACAAACAGGTCCTTTTTCACCAGAACCCCAATGATTGCACAAAAAGTCATCACATGCCGCCGCCAGCCCATCTCTTTGCACAGCAGCACTGTCAGTCCACAGAGGACCACCAAAATGCACATATCTAACATGCCTGTCCATGACTACTGGCCTACTCCACGCACCACTCCGATTGTCACCTTTGTTGCTCTTCTTGCTCCCGGCGACCCTCTTTAATAAGAGGGATCCTGGCTCAAAACTTGTGATGGTAAAACTTCAACAGTGCTAATCTGGGACTGTATCCAATCCATGCTCCATCGCTTTTGGCTTGAACTTTTGACTCTGATCTAGTCTAGCATGACTTGATACTGGGTAGTGCTTTCTGTTTTTAGGAGCTATATTGCATATTATTCTTTAAAAATTCATAACTCGGTTTGGATTTTTGTCATTTTGTTCCTGTTTTATTTAATAAATTAAGCTCTACTTTTCAAATTTGGTGTGAGATCCTTTTTTGTGGTGTTTTCACTGTTTTACTGTTTGCACAAATACTTTACACTTTGCCTCTAAGTTAAACCTGACTGCTCTGTACCAAGATACCAGAGGGTTGAGAAAAGGTTAGTTTGGGGTTTGCTTGTGCGTTTCTCTGACAAGTATTGAGGTTGCTGCCTGACCAGGAATGACTACCCAGTCAACCAGCAAACCAATTTCTTACCCAGAGTAACTGGAATAAGCCTCAGTTGCATAGATCTGTGTATAACCAACATCTCACCGATGTTAGGAATTAAGAGGAAGTGCAGAGAAGTGGGCTTGCTATAGAAAAATATGTAAAAGGTCTTGCACTAGAAGTCCTTTGAGACTGTGGCAAATTAGGCACTGACGAGTGGGGCACTAATCTGCTGGGTTTTGCCCTTCACTTCCCCTTACCTGTTTTCAAGGATTGATTTCAACCTGTTGTTCACCTAGTAGCAGATGTGGTGGGAGTGCTGCAGGCGGTGAGGTGCAGCAGCGGAGGAGCAGGGTGGGGATATTAAACTACAGCATACGGGCGAACAGAGATAAGTAAATAAATAAAAAAATAAAACAAATTTCATTGCACGGGTTGCATTGCTAAATGCGATGCAGCATGTGCAACAATATTTGTTTTATTTATGTATTTGTTTACTTACCTTCGTTGGGTCGTATTCCATAGTTTACTACCCCCCACCCTACTGCACCCCCGCCTCACCGCCCGCAGCACTCCCACTACTGAGTTCACCATTTCTAATATCGGAGTCCACAATAATGGTTTAGGTTGATTGAGGACCGCCATGCTGAAGCTGGTAAGCATAACAATGAAGCCCAGTTTTTCATTACATTGCTTTTGAATGTGAATTTTAGGAGTTGCCTGTTTGTTTCTTGCATTCCTTGTAAACACTAGACGTTCATCTCTCTGTGCTTAATCATGTACTCGTAGAACTATGCCTTGGGAGATTGGGAGTGGATTGGCATCAATCTGTGCCTTCCAATGAAAAATGAGTACAACTAAGTTGAATACTAATTTGAGAAGGAGTTGAACAATTAACAATACTTTAGTTGATAATAAAATATAAGAATATAAGAAGTAGATTAGAACTTTTTTCACTGTGTTTTGTGGTAGTGGAGTGTACACATCTGTTATCACAGCCCCTTAACATTTGGGATTAAGGTCTGAGACTGGCAGGCACAGCTAAAAACATGCATTAATAAAAATTGCTTATTGTGAAGAGGACAGATAAATCCATATGATGCACTTCGCAAATGTTTGCATTCTTCCTAGGCAGTACGGAATGCAATGTGGACTGGGAACTTCAATACTGTACACTGCGAGGGAATTAGCAAATCTGGTGAAACATCACGAAAAAAAAACACAGTTATCCTAATTTCATGAGTTAATTCAAATAATCTCCAATGCAATGAATAATTTCAATTTAATGACTATCACACACAACATGCAGAGAAGAAACAGGATCCAGAATGTTCTTTATACAGTAAACACAGAAAATAAAAAAGATGTTACCTGTGGTGAAGAATGCACACCTTTCTAAATAAAAACTAGTTATGTTTATTTTTTTTTTGTATTGTGTTGAACTGTAACATTTAGACAGCATTTAATACCCTTTATTGTGCTGCAACGCCGTTTTGTCAAAAGGAGGGTTGGTGGTAGATTAGCATGAATGGGAGGTGCTGGTTGAGGTGTGTGGGGTTTGGATGCCTCATCTAAGGATGGTTCAGAATGTGTAAATTTCTTGGCAGCTTCATATGAAGGCTCAACTCTCCTGACTACACTGGAACCTCAGTGCTGTTGGGCCTGTAGGAAGGCAGCAAGTCAGGTTTCTGCCTATGCTGGCAGCATTGACATTATAGTGAAAACACAAGAGAAGTGACTATTGATGACTGCAATATTCCATGGGATGAATGGGCCCAGGCGGCACCTTTGGTGGTGATCCATGGAGTGGCACAGGCTAAATGGGAAGACGTGCTGGAGAATGCAGCGCACAACAGACGGATGAGTGTGAGATCCTTCCAAGAGTCCTGGTGAGTTTTCCTTTTTTCACGATTGCTGGACGACACGAAGGACACATCAGAACTAAGGTGGCTGTAGAGGGTGTCACTTCTCCCTATTTTAACTGTGTGTTGATCTTCCTATTCGTTAGTGCTAGTTAGTGGTTTTTGCTCAAAATGTCAAAAGGGTGGAGAAAAAGCACAGCTAAGACGTGTTCTTTAAGCCCAGACAGACTGAGCATTGAAATATCATAACGTGGATGTCGGATTTACGTCCGAGAAAAAGGTACCCATGGAGTCTATTATTGTGCTACAACTTGTCTCAGTGCCGGAACAGGAGGCCGCTTGTCTGTGGGGCAAGTAAGTTAATTATCAAGGCCTTACTGAAATTGTCAAAACTGTTGAAAAACAAATGCAATTTTGGGATATTTAAATCAATTATTCAAGACGAGCCTAGAGGAAACATGCTGTGTATTATGATGAAAATAGAAGCATATGATAATTTGCAGGGTGGACCAAGTCGGTGGATAGTAGAATTGTCACTGAGGACTTTAGAAATCGATATACAGACCAAGAATAAACTGTCCTCTACTCATTGAGCGACACCCGAATTTGAATGCCACCTGTATCATCAGACATGTCTAAAGGCTTCGGAAAGAGGCAGGACTACAAGGCTCTGATTACTGTGGTGGTTATCATGTCCTTCTCTTCACAGATACAATCCCTGAGACACTGGAGTAGAAGAGGAATCTTATCATATGGAAAGCTGATTAGGTTCGAGGTACATGTTTCCATCTCATATGCAGTGAGGCTGAGAGTGTACTCTGTTGGAAACTATGGGCAATATTATCAAGGAATGGCATTACAATTATCGCCGCTTTAGAAGCAGGAAACTGCCGCTAAAGCGGCGATAATGGGCCTGATAAAATACCCTTGTGAATTCCCATAGAAGCCCAGGTTCTAGTGTGAACCTGGGCTTCTATGGGAATTCACAAGGGCATACTATCAAGCCCATTATCGCCGCTTTAGAGGCTGTTTCCTGCTGCTAAAGTGGCGATAATTTTAACGCTGTTCCTTGATAATATGCCCCTCTATTCTTTTACCCTAGTTGTTGTGCCTAATACATTTTGGGCAGGCTAAAAGGGTGAGGCCAGCAATCATTTACCAAATAGGTATTTTACCATGGTGATGGCGTTCGCCACAACTGTAAGGCGTTTTGACTCCTCAGTCGTAAATCCAGATTTCCACATTCCAGCAGATTCAGTTTTTTAAAACGTTTATATTGGTTATATTTTACTTTTAATGAGCTGCGCAATAATCTTCACTATTCAAATACAGTGTGTGATAAAAATAAAGGTAGTGGGAGTCTACGTTTGAAATTGGAGTGTGCAGTTGAAACGTTTACTCTGCTTTCAGTGTCGAATAAGATTCATTATATATTTTGGGGCATAAAGATGAAAATTCTAATAAAAATAAGTGCAAAATCCTTAGTTTGACCTAGCATTAACATGACTAAAGTTGCCGGCACCCCCACACCTAGCTCACCAAAGTCTCCTTTACCAGAAGCTGAATTAATTGCATGGAGAGTCTGGTAAGGGAGACAGTAGAGTGGAGTTTGACCTTGGGGTCGGGGGGGTGGGGATTGTATGAAGATCAGACAAGCTTTTGGCAGGCATAGAATGTCCATATTGCAGGTACCTGTGCTTTAAGCGTGTCCCACCTCCTGAGCCTATGACATATAAAAAATAGAGACTGATGGAATGCTTGAATTACTCGTAGACACTGGCAAATTTTCATGGCCAAATGTCACCTAAATTTATATCCAGCAATGTGAAAATCAGTCTAGACTCTGCTCTGATAGAGCAAGGAAATGAATAAAATTTTGTTCAAACTTGCGAAGTTCATCTCTCCTAACTAAAGTAATCCATCTAATAAGTTTGTGGTGAAATTATTAATTAACTTAGTTTAAAAGATTCATTCACGATTACACACGCGGGACTCATGTGCTTTTTGTTGCAAACGCAAAGAAAGAAATTAATAAACTAACCTTGTCTATTGTCTTTGTCAGTATTAAATGCAGCAGTTTAATTTAATGGCATGTGCTTATTTTGTGTGCTTATGTTATGTCTTTTGTGATAATAACTCTTGGAGTTCCTGTCATTAGAAAAGGACAAGTTAATATAAAGCTGAATATTCGTGCTATTTGCCAAGTAACATAATTAACAGGGTTAATTAGCAAAGGGGGAGGGTAACAGAATGGGTCTCAAATTCTTTAATTAATTGATGTCTTGTGTTTGTTTAATAATAGTTTCCGAAGTGAGGCCTAAAGGTTGGTGCAGAAATATGGCTGACAGAGCTGCAGACACGAAAGCTTGTCCAGAGTAATTTCTTGCACATGCGCAGCTGTGAAGAATCTTGCTGCAAAGTCGTTATGAAACTTGGAGCGATTCCTTTGTCGTGTTGAGCATGTTCACGGAGGCCAGCCAATCAATCAATCAATCAATCAATCAGTGACACTTATAGAGCGCGCTACATACCCGTAGGGTCTCAAGGCGCTTGGGGGAGGGGGGTGCCGCTACTGCTCGAACAGCCAGGTCTTCAGCTTCTTCCTGAAGGAGAGGTGGTCTTGGGTCAGGCGCAGGTCGGTCGGGAGGGAGTTCCAGGTCTTGGCGGCCAGGTAGGAGAAGGACCTTCCTCCTGTGGTCGCTCTTCGGATGCGGGGGACGGCGGCGAGGGCGTGGTTGGCTGATCGGAGGTGGCGTTTGGGAGCGTAGAAGTTGATCCGGCTGTTGAGGTAGCTCGGGCCTTGGTCGTGTAGGGCTTTGTGTGCGTGGGTGAGGAGGCGGAAGGTGATTCTTTTGTTGACGGGGAGCCAGTGAAGGTCTCTCAGATGTCCGGAGATGTGGCTGGTTCGTGGGATGTCGAGGATGAGTCTGGCTGAGGCGTTCTGGATCCGCTGGAGTCTCTTCTGGAGCTTGGCGGTGGTACCGGCGTAGAGGGCGTTGCCGTAGTCCAGTCGGCTAGTGACGAGGGCCTGGGTGACGGTCTTCCTGGTCTCGGTGGGGATCCACCAGAAGATCTTCCGTAGCATGCGTAGGATGTTGAAGCACGCCGAGGAGACGTTGTTGACTTGCCTGGTCATGGAGAGGGAGGAGTCCAGGATGAAGCCCAGGTTGCGTGCATGGTCTGTCGGTTTGGGTGCGGTGCCCAGGGCGGGAGGCCACCAGGAGTCGTCCCAGGCGGAGGGTGAAGAGCCCAGGATGAGGACCTCCGTCTTGTCCGAGTTCAGTTTCAGGCGGCTGGCTGTCATCCACTCGGCTGCCTCTTTCATCCCTTCGTGCAGGTTGGCTCTGGCGGTGGCGGGGTCGTTGGTCAGGGAGAGGATCAGCTGGGTGTCGTCGGCGTAGGAGATTATGCTGAGGTTGTGTTGACGTGCGATGGCCGCGAGGGGGCTCATGTAGACGTTGAAGAGGGTGGGGCTCAGCGAGGATCCTTGAGGGACGCCACAGATGACTTCGGAGGCCTCTGACTTGTACGGTGGTAGTCGGACTCTCTGTGTTCTTCCGTCGAGGAAGGAGATGATCCATTCCAGCGCCTTGTCCTGGATTCCGACGTTGCTGAGGCGCTGTACTAGGGTGCGGTGGCAGACAGTGTCGAATGCCGCGGAGAGGTCTAGGAGGATGAGGGCCGCTGTTTCTCCGTTGTCCATCAGGGCTCGGATGTCATCGGTGGCGGCGATGAGGGCGGTCTCGGTGCTGTGGTTGGCTCGGAAGCCGGACTGTGAGGGGTCGAGGGATCCATTCGTCTCGAGGAAGGCGGCCATCTGCTTGTTGACGGTCTTCTCGATGACTTTGGCTGGAAACGGGAGGAGCGAGATGGGGCGGTAGTTCTTGAGTTCGGTGGGGTCCGCTGTTGGTTTCTTGAGTAGAGCGCTGAGTTCGGCGTGCTTCCAGCTCTCAGGGAAGGTGGCGGTGTCGAAGGATGTGTTGATGATGTCTCGCAGGTGGGGTGCGATGACAGCGTCGGCCTTGTTGAAGATGTGGTGAGGGCAGGGGTCGGTCGGTGATCCGGAGTGGATGGAGTTCATTGTGTGGATGGTGTCTTCGGTGCTGATCGGGGTCCAGGCGTGGAGGGTGGTGGTGGGGGGTGGTTGTTCGGTCATGGTGTGCGTTGGTTGGTTGTTGAAGCTGTTGTGTATGTCCGCGATCTTGTTGTGGAAGTAAGAAGCGAGGGAGTCGCAGAGGTCTTGCGATGGGGTGATGTCGTTGTTTCCTGCGCTGGGGTTGGATAGCTTTTTCACGATGTTGAAGAGTTCCTTGCTGTTGTGTGCGTTGTTGTCCAGCCGGTTCTTGAATGCAGTTTTCTTGGCGGCGCGGATCAGCTGGTGGTGCTTCCGAGTGGCCAGCTTGAGGGTGGTCCTGTTGTCCGGTGTAGGTTCCCTTCTCCAGACTTTCTCGAGGGCTCGGCAGTTCTTCTTGGAGCTCTTGAGTTCGTCGGTGAACCACGGGGCTTTCTTGCTGCCGGGTCTGCTGGGCGGGGTCCTCAGCGGGGCGAGCTCGTCCGCGCAGATGCTGATCCACTTCGTGAGGTTGTCGGCGGCCTGGCTGGGGTTCGCTGAGCTGGCAGGAGGGTGCTGGCTCAGGGAGGTGGCGAGCTGGTCTGCTGTGATCTTGTTCCAGCTTCTGCGGGCGGCCTGTTGCTGGTGGTGGTGGGTCGTCGTTCTCTTGAAGGTGAAGTGGACGCAGCTGTGGTCCGTCCATTGAAGCTCTGTGGCGTGGCTGAAGGCGATGTCTGTGCTGGATGAGAAGACTGCGTCGAGTGTGTGTCCGGCGAGGTGGGTGGGGGTGGACACCAGCTGCTTGAGTCCAAGATTGGCGAGGTTGTCGAGCAGGGTGCTGGTGTTGCGGTCGTTGTTGTTCTCCAGATGGAAGTTGAGGTCCCCCAGGAGGATGTAGTCAGCGGAGGGGAGGGCATGCGGGCTGACGAAGTCGGCGATGTCCTCGCTGAATTGTGTGCGTGGTTCCGGGGGTCGGTAGATCAGGGTGCCTCTGAGGGTGGTGTTCGGGTTGGTGTGGATCTGGAAATGCAGGTGTTCGGCGCTGGTCAGGGTGTTGTCGGTGCTGGTCGTGAGACGGATGGTGTTCCTGTGGATGATGGCGATGCCTCCTCCCATCTGGTTGGCGTTGCGGTCCTTCCGGACGATCTTGTAGCCCTCTGGGATGGCGATGGCGATGTCGGGGGCTGAAGAGGCGTTCATCCAGGTCTCCGTGAGGAAGGCAACGTCAGGGGCTGTGGCGTCTAGGAGGTTCCAGAGTTCGATGGCGTGTCTGTGGACGGAGCGGGTGTTGAGCAGGATGCACTTGAGGTGGGTGCTGCTGGTGTTTGACTTGGCGGGTGCTGGTGCGAGGCAGGTCCGGATGCAGGTGAACTTGCAGGCGTGGCAGCTGAAAGGTCCGTGGGTGCGTCGTGGTGTGGCTTGGTGGCATTCTGGGGGTCGGCCGGTGTTGAGTGCGATGAGGGTGGCGGCGGAGTACGTCAGGCGGGTAGGTCGGGGTCTTCGTGGGCCAGGGGTCCTGGCGCTGGTCGCGATCCGGTCGCGGACGGGCGCAGACGGGCTTACCTTTGGCGCGCCTTCGGCGCACAATCGGCGCGCCCGCTGCGCGTGACCGCTGCGCGTTCGCACGGTCGCCATATAAGGCGAAGTGCGCGGGTGGGCGGGGCAGCTGGGAGGCGGGAGCGGGGAGGGATACAGAAGGCAAAAGGGGCGGGGCTAAGTGGCGGTGGCGGGAAGCGGGGAGGGAGAGCAGGGCTCGGCGAGGTAGGCGGGCAGACAGGAAGGAGACAGCAAAACACGGGCACAATTACCAAATTACAAAAACAAAAACACGGGCACAATTACAAAGGAAAAAAGGAGAAGCACAAAGTCAAGGGAAATACTTTAAACAACAATACGAGCAACCGGCAGGCAGGCACGGACCGCGCCTCTCGGAGGAGGGGGCGTGGTCAGCGGCAGCGCGACAGGCAGCGAGGCAGCTAGGCAGGGCAGAGGGGCACACGCAGCAGCTGGTGGCCGTGCGGCGCGGGGGTGTCCCACAAGGACAGCATTTTTGTTATGCCTGCCAAGGTTAGGAAGTAGATGTCCTGGGCTCAAGAAAAAATATCTTTCTTGAGGAAATCGAGGATGTGGAAATGAAAGACAATGGGCCTTATATGAAGCCTGGATTTTTGGTCAAAAGTTGGATGACCTACTAAACTTTATCGTGGACTGACATGGGACAGCCAAAGAAAGGCTTGGATTTCTATGAAAGAATGTAAAATGTAAAAAGTTTAGCTAGAGAGAAAGGTATAAAGTATGACACCATGAGCAGGGAAAAACTCTTACTTTCTTAATCCATGAATGGTGCGTTACGCTGATGGACAGCAGACTTTAATGATGTATTCCTTTAAAGGTAAAGAGAGATTTAGTCAGGGAAATAGGTTCAGGGAAGGAAACTGTTATTTTGCTAATTTTTCATGTTTCTGAGCTAACTTTGAAATGTCAGTTCTAATTCTCATTTCTCTATTAAAAAGCTACTTTCTTATTTGTTTATAAAATAAAGATTTTTAAATGTAAAATGCTCTTTCTTTATGAAAATAAAGTAAATAAAATTAGATTTTAAATTACAAGCTGGTCTTGTTTATTCATGGTCTAGTTTCCATTAGTTGATCCATCAACCATAGTGGTTTGATTTTAGTTAAAAATCGTTTTATATCATGATAATGAAGAATAAACTGCACTTGTACATATTAGTGTAAATATTATGTGAATAGTATATAAAATCAAATCCCTTGATTCAGCTGCTCAATAATTGTCTCTTTGGTGTTATGGGCCTGTGGAAGTGTTTTATAAATAATGGTGAGTATTGAGTGATGGGTAGCGTTTGTGAGACAGTTTTTCTATAGGAGCGCTGGATCAATTTCTTGGTAGCAGAGTTCGGTTACTATGGTAACTGACATGTTACATGGTAATTATATAGGATTGCATGTTTAAAACTTGTTACGTTTGTTTAGTTGTTATATGTAGTCGAAAGGTTTTTTCCAGCAGTGGGAAAATTCCTAGTTGTGCCGGCATGAGTAGTGTGACAAGTGAGGTTGCACAGTGCATTTGTTCTGTTTCAAAATAGTGGTATTGTTGTATATCACTAGTGTTGTGGTCGCACAGCACAAGTTTAGGGAAATTTTAGGTGTGTAAGGTAGAATGTATAGAGAGGATTGTCTATGAAATCGTAACTTTTGAGTATAGGGACTTCTATCCTGTTTTAAAACTCATTGTGAAAAAAGTAGTAGAATTTATTCAAGCTTAAGTGAAGGGTAAGGTAATGTCATTTATCTTACTGGCGAAAGAGGATTTCTATTTGTGGGTTAAAGTCCTACTAAAGAATTAAAGTATGCATGGTTAGGGATTTTTCTGTATGAATGTGTGTAAATGTATTCGTAATATACGATCAAGTGAAACTCTAGATTGTCTCTAAGGAGGTGTAAAAATCTCTGTATGTGCATTTAGAAAGAAACGAGTTCGTTATTACTTGCTAGAAGGGTAGGGTAAAGCTACTTACTCTATTGACGAATCTGAATATTCTGTGAAAATAGCTTCGTCTATTTCACGCGAAAAGAATACTTGAATGTCTGAGAAAATTATCACTTTATTTAGCAAAACAGACAAATGGTTTGTTGTTTGTGAAGTTATTAACTGAATTACATCGAAAGTTTTGTAAATATGGAGCTGTGAAAATTCATTGTAAAGGAGGGGTTAGTTTAAAGAGCGAGAAACAGAGCAGCTTCTCTGCAGCGGTAGCATACGTCACCAGTGTCGCGCTGTGTTTGGCTGACATACGTCACAGTGTTCGCGCACTGATTGGTTCACGTGACAAGACAAGCTTATAGCTGATTGGCTCATCCTGAAAAACAGTAATTCTATTGGTTGAGCAGAATAGTGACGTAGCTTAACATGATTGGTTCTTTGGTGAGTTTCGCGCACGAATTGGTTGGTGTTGCGGAATAACAACATCCTTGTTACGATCTTTTCCGAAGTTGAGGAAATCGTTTAAAAAACATGGATTATTATTTTCAGAAAGAGAAAAAGAAACTTTCATGGTTTCAGAAATTGAAAAATAAAATGAAACCTGACAAGAAAATTGCAACGCGAGGCGGAAAATTAATTCATAAGTACAAAACACCTGCAGCTTATATGCTAGGTGAATATGGTTATCATACTTGTCTCTGGATTGAGAATTGGATGAAATATACTGAGAACGATGGTGTCTTAGCATGGCCAGAAGATGGATCATTTAACGTAGCAGTTTTGAAAAACTTAAGAGAAAGAATGGTAAATCTTGTACCGAAACCTAGACCTACACAATTTGAAGCTTTAGTTGAATGGGAAGATGAGATGCATGAATTGGAACGAGAGAGTAGAGGAATTCCAAAAAGATTAGTTAGAGAAACACATCAGGATAGAATGCGTCGATGGAGAAGTGCAGACATGTGCGATGGCTTGTACCCAGTGAGACTAGTTAATGAGACATCTGGAAAAAAGCATTCCCAAAAGAAATATAATACTAGAGAAGAGAGTGATTCAGAAGATGCAGTTCTAGAAGAAATTTATACTAAGAAACCGCCACCTTATCAACCAGTTTGTACATGGACAACTCCTCCAAGTGCCCCACCTAGAGAAACTATTGTTGAGACATCCCCTGAAACAAACTTGACCAATAGTAAAACTCCAGAAAGAGTAGAGACAGGACTTAATTCAAATATATCACCAGTAAATAGTAATTTTACTGAAACTCCAGTTCAAAGAAATGAAACCCCCAGAAGTGAAATCAGAGAAGATAGGTATGAAGGGTTACCATTACCAGATACTTCAGAATATATTCGTTCAGCAAATGAATTAATACAGCAGCTAACTAAAAGCATGGACGCAGTAACAGTACCTGTAACGATTGGACCTGTTCTTCCAGTGTTTGATCAAAAAGAAATTAGACATTCAGCTTTAACTGTTCCGTTAAATTCAGAAATACAAAAAGTAACTGAAAGATTCTATTCGGATTTGACTGAAATACATCGAGAGAGAATGAGGATGCCTGACTTAACTCTTAATCAAAGTTTATCATGTAAAACCCTAATTAGTGCAGATTCTGATTCTGGATCGCCAGAAAGGAGTATAAATAAAATAAATTTAACACAAACCCCAGATGGTAAATTACTTGATGTCGGAAAACTGAAAGTAGATATAGAAGAATTAATTATTGGGACAATTGGAACTGACAGTTTGAAGGCATATCAGGATGATGAATTATTGTTTATTTGCAAAAGCATAGCATGGAAAACGAAAAACAGATATGATCAATTGGAAGAAATAGCTTCTGAATTAGAAGTAGATTTAAGTAAGCAGAAACATTTGCAGAAAAGTTATAGGGTGGATTTCTCTGAAAAAGACATTGAAAACATGAATAATTCAGGAAGAATTATACATATAAAAGATTTAATTGCGATTTTGAGAAAATGGGGGAATTAAGTAAATGGAGAGCAAAATGGACGAAGAAAAGAGATGGGACATTTTACTGTTCACAAATGATTTTCCCCTGTGGAATGGTATTGACAGGTAGAAAGGTTTGTGAAAGTTTCAAAGGTTTTGTGGGTTGATCTTGATGGATTATTTGACATAATTGTTCCATCAGATCTTTGGACAGAATGTAAAACTGCTACAAATTGGCCTGGAGAAGAGCCCCAAAGAGATAAAGTAACAGGTGCTCCTTCATCAGAAGTGATGAGAAAATATGAACAAGTGATTGTGTTTTTGAAAAACAAAATTACTCCAAAAGAATGAAAAGGGGGGGCCCTTGGCCCCCCCCACCCGCATGGCGGTGCGGTGATCCCTTCTCCCCTTGCCTCCCGGTGGTGTGGGGGCGTAATCTCCCAGCGTCCAATGATTACGCGGGAGGTGTGCGCCAAACCGCCAGTCGGCCGGCGCCCAATGCCTGATCCGGGAGGCATGGTGCAGTCTTCCGGGTCAAAGGGGCGGGCGTCGAGGGGTGAGGGGAGGGGGCGGCCCGCCCTCTCCCTGCGTCCCCGGGAATAAAGGAGAGGGGAGCGCTCAGTTAGCCTTTCTTGTCGCCTGACGCTCCCCCACATTGGTCGTGCCCTGCGCTCGGGGCCTCCTAATTTTCTGTTTTATCTTTCAGGTCAAGGATTGCTGCTAAGAGTGTGTGGTAGCGCGACATTAGAAGCAGACAGATGGAGCGTGGATTGTAAAGGCCGAAGCGTTCACGTGGTATACCGGTGTACAGTGGATCTGTAGAGTACTGGACGTAGGACATGCAAGACATCGACAGTAAGAGGAGAGCGGGGGGCATGCATTTCATCGCTTCGTGTGGCCGCCGGGTAGGTCTACGTTAGAGTTTGGCCACCCCTAACATTCGGAATAGCCGGTGTTGCGGTCGCAGTTGCGTGGTGCTCATAGCCCCCTGCGCATCCTCCGTCTCGTGAAGGTACAGGGCGCACGAGTTGCGATTCCGAGCAGTAAACAAATCGATCAATAGACAAAATGCCGGGGCCAAGGGTGCTAAGGGGTCAAAAATGGAGTTGATGTTGCAGGCCATGATGCGTAAAATGAATGCCATGGATAAGACATTGAATAAGGTTGACAGCCTAGAGGCTCGTATGATGGAAAGGATTGATGATATTGCAGGCCCACGCGGTAGACCCAATCGGCAGATTGCCGCACCTTTGCTGGAGGGGGATTCCGACTCCTCCCCTAAAAGGAGCAAGTCCAAAAGATCGAGACACAGTGCACCCGCTCATGCACCGGTGGCTGTGCCCACTACCCCAGAGCCGGTAGCCCCGGCTCCCATGGCACCGGCTCCCTCCTTGCCATCAGGGGCACCTCCTGTCGGGCCGACGCCGCCTGCCCCACTTTGCCCACTTCCGTTGCCCCCCGTGCCGGCACCCATGGGATAAACCCCCTCCGGTGGTGCCGGCAGCAGTACCGGATTGCGAATATCCGATCCCACCCGAGCTAACTGCGCAGATAGCGGCTATACTTCCTTGCCTGCAGAAGGGGTGTATGATGCCCTCAACACTAGACCATGCCGCTGAGGCGGCCAAGATGGTGGAAAAGATTAGGGCGGAAACAGTTGGGAGTGCAGCTGCGGCCGCTGTTTCTCCTTCTTCTGCAGGTTTGGATGCCGCTCGACCGAATGGAAGCGACCAGGACCTGCCCCGGTGTCCGGTAATGGTAAGGAGGTAGCCCTGCCTCTCTTAGGGGACGGTACGATCCCGTCTATGAGCGAAGATTTAGCGCAACATGTTTCTCGGGCAGTGAAAGAGATGATTTGGGCGGGAAAGTACATATATATTTTCTCTTTGCTATTAGACAATAGGGAAATGGAAAATTCCAAAATGCTTAAAGAATGGATGCACCCTAGTGAATGGAGAGTACAGTGTGCGAAGTTTAGGGTGGAGTAAACTCTGCGTAATTGGACCAGGGCCTTCTCCATCCTTACGGCTATCACTGTTGAACGCCCTCCAAATGTGCATGCGGCAATGGCTTGCTATCAGAGCAGGATTGTAGGGTGGAGCGAGCAGTATCCTGGGGACGCATTGAAGGAATATGATATTAATTTCAGTAAAGCAAAGGAATTTGGCTTGTCATTATCATGGGACAAGGTGGACTCGCTGTCGTGACATAAACAGTTTTCAGGGAGCACGGCCCCTGCCCAGCCCACTAGCGTAGCCAGCGTGTTTCCCGCTAAAACCCAGCAGCCCTTTCGTGCGGCGCCGGGGAATGAGTTCCGGGGGAAGAATAGGGGAGGCGGCGGGGAAAGGAAAGGTGTGTGTTGGGACTTTATTAAGCGCTCCTGTACAAGGCCGGCCGGCACATGTAGATTCAGACATGCATGCGCAATCTGTGGTCACACCTCCCATCCCGAGACAACATGCAGATCAAGAAGTGGTAACCAGAGTCAGAGAGTGGGAAAGAAACCAGAATAGCGTTGGATGCCCAGTTAGCCCCTCCCCCATTAATGTCCTGGCAATGATCCCATGGTTAAATAGATACCCAGACCACACTGCGGCTGCCTTACTACAGGAAGGTTTCTCCCAAGGTTTCCGGATCCCGGCTGGGGGATACACAGGCAGTGCACACTGTAGGAATCAGTTATCAGTACAACATAATCCTGCAGTAGTTATGGCTAAGATCCAAAAGGAACTGTCCTTGGGCAGGATAGCTGGGCCATTCCTGGAAGTCCCAGTGCCCGATTTTGTGTGTTCACCATTGGGCGTAGTCCCCAAGAAAGAGAAGGGCGAGTTTAGGCTGATCCACAACTTATCGGCACCGAGAGGGGCGTCCTTGAATGATGCGATAGACGAAGGAATTTGTAGTGTGAAGTGTGCTTCCTTTGACCAAGCAGTAGAGCAATTGCGGGGGTTGGGGCGGGGCACTCTCATGGCCAAATCGGATATTGAATCTGCCTTTCGTCTGTTGCCGGTGCATCCTTTGGACCACCACTTACTTGGTTTTGCTTTTGAGGGAAAATTTTACATGGACAAATGCATGCCTATGGGTTGTTCGATTTCTTGTGCATACTTTGAGACTTTTAGCTCTTTTTTAGAGTGGGCCATGAGACAGTCCACAGGCCACGAACTGGTCATGCATTATTTGGACGACTTCGTTTTCCTGGGAGCGGCGGGGACTAGGGAGTGTGCCTGGGCATTGCAGGAATTTTGCGATCTCATGCGGGCTTTCGGGGTTCGGCTAGCGCCTTGGAAGACGGTTGTCCCGTCCACCTGCCTAGAATTTTTGGGTATTGAGATTGATTCATTGGAAGGGTGCTTTAGGTTACCCAAAGACAAAGTGTTGAAGTTCAGGGCGGCCTTGCGCCACTGCGTCCTCAAGGAGAAGGTTACCTTGCAGCAGCTACAGGAGACGGTGGGTCAATTGAACTTTGCATTGCGAGTCATTCCAATGGCACGCCCCTTCTCTCGGTCGATTGCCCAAGCTATGAAGGGTTTGAGAGAGAAACATCACCGCACTAGGCTGTCAGCCGAGGTTCGCCAGAATATGCGAATATGGACTGCATTCCTGGAGGATTTCAATGGCAGGGTAGTGTGGCCGGGCCCCCCCACGACATCTGCAGAGTTGGGTTTATGGACGGACGCAGCTGGTAGCGTGGGCTTCGGAGCCATCCTGGGAACCAAGTGGGTCGCCCAGAAATGGCATGAGGAATGGGGGTCATGGGGATTGACCACCAACATCCGACTCCTGGAATTATTCCCGATATGGGTAGCACTGATGGTCGGGCCGGAGCACCTTTCTTGCTTTAAAATGCAGGTGTTCAGGGAGCAGCTTCCAGCAGCAAACCCATCGCCAGCACCTTTTCCGGTTGCTCTCTGGCGTGGCATCTAGCTTAGCCCCCAGGACCACGACAGCATACGAAGGGGCGTTCTTGTCTTACTGTACTTTCTTAGGGCACAATTGAGAGGCTAGCTGGGCACAGGAGGACAGTTTTGTTGCATACCTAGAGTTGATGCACAAGGAAGGGCACTCGGTGGCCGCCGCAAACAGGCACAGGGCGGCAGTTTCCTTCTTCGCACAAGCCAGGGGCGTAAGGGACCCTACAAACACATTTGTAGTGCGCAAGGCTTTGAGGGGCTGGCGTCACATACAGGGACACTCGACAGATTTGAGAAAGCTGATTGGGCTGGTAAGACTCACAGCCCTGTTGTTAGCACTCCAGGGCGTCTGTAGCTCGACATGGGAGGTGCTGCTTTTCAAAGCGGCGTTCACACTAGCGTTCTATGGGGCTAGTAGCTGCGTCAAAATTTGACAAAATAGGCGGCCTTAAAGTTGGCTGTGTGGTGATCCAGGATGATACAATGTGGGTAACAATTCAAAGATCGAAGACCGACCAGGAGGGAAGGGGGGATACCATAGTGCTTCACCGGGCTCAGACCAACCCTTGTTGCCCAGTGTCACCTGTAGAGGCTTTTAGAAGGCAGCGGGAGGGTACGCTGGGGGGGCACTATTGTGTCACATGGATGGTACACCTTTGACCAGATATCAGTTTAGGAGAGTCCTGGATCTGGCGGTCGCAAAAGCAGGCCTGGATCCCACGGAATTTGGCTCCCATTCTTTCAGAATCGGGGCAGCAACTGAGGCAGTTATAAGGGGGCTCCCAGTCGAAAAGGTTAAAAGGATTGGGAGGTGGTCTTCTGAGTGTTACAAACGTTATGTGCGTATTGACATGTTGTGACATAGCCAGATGACTGACGCTTGGTATCTCTTGGTTTTGCAGTTTCTCGAACCTGTCACACGGGAGAGGAACTCGCCGAATGTCTGCAAGAAACATCAGCTTCACAACACAAGCAACAAAAAGATCGTCGGACAGTGGTGACTTGGATCGTGGGCCACTCTAATGTTCGGCACGCAAAAAATGTATTTCTTTCAGGTGACAGGATGAGAAGGGCTGAGGAAAAGGGGTTCTCCGTTTCCTTCTTCGGGAGGGGAGGCTTGGGCATTAGGCAGTTCAAGGACTACTTTGTGGAAATATTATCTCAGCAACCCGCCCCCCCGTCAGTGACGATACTTCACCTGGGGGAGAACGATTTGACCAAACTAGGGAGACGCATACTGATAGACGAAATCATATCCACTGCGGGGGGGGGGTCTAGAACATGCGCGGGTTGCACGGTAGTCTGGTCGCAACTTATTCCTCGTTGGCAGTGGCGAGGGGGGGACTCGGTTAAGGCGTTGAATCACTTGGTAAAGAGGATCAACACACAGCTGGACAAATTGTTTCGAGCCCCCCGGTTGCAGACAATTCCTCACGGGTGTATTTGGGGGGAGCATTTCTACCTGTGGGACGGGTGCACTTCACTGAGGCTGGGAATGTTCTGTGGTCGAACAACATATTAGCATGGCTAGAGGGATTTGCGAGGTGAACATGACCTTTCTGAGGAGTAGGAAGGGGGGAGGCCAGATCGTTGGGTAACAATGCTGGCCTGTGGCGGTAAGGTCATGACCGGTGAGCAGCTATTTTAAGGTCTGAGGGGCGGCATCATCCTTTGGAGGTGTCTGCCCAGGGGGAGGAGGGGTCACTGGCCCCTCCTAGAACTTCAGGGGCAGCTGGTAATGCAAGTTAGGGCCCTCCTCCACTGGTTAAATGGAGTTCACGGGGTGGACCGAGTAATTAACGGACTCGGCTGCATGGGTGGACCGAGTAATTAACGGGCTCGGCTGCAGGGGTGGACCGGGTAATTAACGGGCCTGGCTGCGCATGCGCACCTGCGTAAGGGCGCAGCTTGTAAGACCTGACACCGGGTAGCGACCTTGCCATTTCGCCATAAATGTTAGTATGCAAAAATGTTCAGATGACGGTGTTAGATTCGGTTAGGAAACAAGCTGTATTAGAATCTTGTTAAGGCTAGCCGATCACAATTGTCGATATGAATGTATCTAAATTTTCCTGAATATTTTTGCATAAAAAGTTTATATTTTGTTTACATTTTTATTATTTTGTATATTAATAAATACGGCCGAGGGGGTTTTGCGACCCCCCGCCTTCCAAAGACAAAACTGTGTCATTGTGCTCTGGGTTGATGTGGGTATACAGGGAGAGGGGCGGTAGCCATCACTGACCATGATAGATTGGGTTAAAATTGACAGAACAATCCAGGAAACAAAAGAATCAGTGCATTCATTCTTTGAAAGATTACTGCTGGTTTTTAAACAATACAGTTGTTATGAGCATCTGAGTGAAAAGGACATGAACTATTTTATATACAGATTTGTTTATTGGCTTGAGGCCTGAAATTAGTGAAATGATAAGAACTGGAATAGTTGGTTGGCAATCACATACAGTTGATTATATTTTGAGAAAGGCAAAATACTGTAGTGATGAGATAGATGCTAAACAAAAGAAGCTGAAAGAAAAAGCAATGTGGGCACATGTAAAAGTGGCTGAGCAACAAATAACAACTTTAGGAAATAAAAATGTTGATCAGAATCATGGAAAATTTATAGGTACTTATAATAAACCAAAGTTGATGGGAAATATAGAAGAGTTGAAACAGAAACTCCCATGTTTTAATTGCAGCGAAATTGGACACTGGAAGGACGAGTGTAAGAATCCGCCCAGAAATTTTGTAAAAAATCAATCATTAAATCCACAGATGCAGAATGAGATAAATCAGCAGCAACAGCTACAGCGACAGGTAGTGATACAGCAAAGTCAGTTACCACAACCGCCACTTCCAAGCTGTGTACATTTGCAGAGATACAGTACAGAATCAGGATTCAGCGGAGGTGAACAGGTAAACAGATCACCAAGAGTGAATGTGTTGAATGTGTCACAACAATTTTGGTTGAAGGAAGATGGAGGATGTGAATCTGATGATTACTTCTGACGGTGCCTGAGAGAGGAGGAAGAGTGTGTGCTTGGAGCCACTCTTGAGGTAGATCAATCTGGTCCATTTGCGAATGGTAAAGTGAATGATGTGGAAATTACTTTTCTAGTGGATACAGGTGCTACCCGTTCTACTGTTAGATCAGTGGAAATAGAAAACATTCCTCTCTCTAGTGAAAAAATCCAAGTAGTAGGTGTAGATAATCAACAGATCAAAACAGATTTAACTGAGCCAGTTGAAGTTGAAATAGGTAAATTTAAAGACATGCATAGATTTATAGTTTGTGTCAGCAGTCTTGTAAATGTGTTAGGTAGGGGCATTCTTTGTATAATGAATTGCACAATATATTGCTCACCGGATAGAATAGAGCTTCAAACTCCAGAAGAGGATGGCCTTTACAAATTAACAATGTTAATGGTTGAGGCAGAAGAAAGCAAATTATTTCCTGTATTTGATAAAAGCAATTTACCTGAAGAATTAAAAGACACAGTAAATGTAAAAATGTGGGACTTCACTGGAGATGAAATGGGTTTGATGAAAAATGTAGATCCGGTACAAATAACAGTAAAACAAGGAGTAGATTTTCCAAATATTCCACAGTATAAAATGAAAGCAGAGGTAATTGAAGGAGTAATTCCTGTAATTGAAAAATTCATAAAACACGGAGTTCTAAGAGAAATTGAAAGCAGTCCATGTAATTCACCGATTATGGGAATTAAAAAGCCAAATGGTACTTTCAGAATTGTTCAGAACCTGAGAAAAGTTAACAAAATTGTTGTTCCATGTTGTCCAGTTGTACCAAACACAGCAGTAATTTTATATCAGATTCCGCAAGATGCAGAATGGTATACAGTCATTGATTTATGCAATGCATTCTTTACTGTTCCATTGCATCCAGAAAGCCAACAAATGTTTGCGTTCAGATTCAAAGAGAATGGTGTAGAATCCCTCAGGGGTACACCGAAAGTCCATCTACTTTTAATCAATTGTTAAAGAAATCCTTGGAAAATCTAGATTTACCTGGAAAATCTACGTTACTGCAGTATATTGATGATCTCCTTGTTGCTGCAAAAACAAGAGATAATTGTGCAACAGATACTATTACTCTCTTTAATCATCTGGCAGATGAGGGACACAAAGTATCTCCGGCGAAATTACAGTTTTGCAAACAAGAGGTAAAATATCTTGGTCACAGAATTGCAAAAGGTACCAGACAGGTAACAACAGAAAGGATAAAAATTATTCAAGCAATGCAACCTCCAAAAACACAGAGATAGGTTAGAATGTTTTTAGGCATGGTAGGTTATTGTCGTCAATGGATTAGTGGATTTTCAGTAATTGCATAGCCATTGCAGAGACTGACAAAAGCAGACATAAAAGACCCGATTAGTTTATCAAAATCTGAATTGGAAGCTTTTGAGCAGCTAAAAAGAAGTTTGTGTGAAGCTCCAGCATTGGGAATGCCTGATTATGAAAAAGAGTTTGAGCTGTATTGCAGTGAAAGAGAAGGTTGTGCATTATCAGTTCTGATTCAAAGACATGGAAGAATTAGAAAGCCAATAGCATATTTTTCAGCTGTTCTTGATCCTGTTTCAAAAGCATTACCAGGTTGCTTAAAAGCAGTAGCTGCAACTAGTGTGAGTCTGGAACAAAGTGAATAAATAATAATGGGGTTTCCTGTAAAAGTATATGTGCCACACTCTGTTGAAATTCTGCTTACTAGAAGCAAAACACAGCATTTGACAAGTAACAGGTTGACAAAATATGAAAAAGTGATTTTTGGATCAGACAATGTCTCGATTGCGAGATGTGTAAATCTGAATCCTCCTACATTGTTACCTGACACTTCTGAAACAGAAATCAGAGATGAAATTGTTGATCATGAATGCCTGGATGTATTAGAATATTGCACAAAACCAAAGCAGGATATTAAAGATGTCCCATTGCCTGAATCACACTATGTCTTGTTTGTTGATGGCTCATGCCTGAGAACAGATGAAGGTGTTCTGATTGCGACATATTCAGTATGAACAGTTGCAGATGTGATTGAAGCTTCCAATCTTAAAGGAATTCATTCAGCTCAAGTAGCAGAATTAATTGCTTTGATTCAAGCATGTGGATTGGGAAAAGGGCAAAAGATTACCATAGTGACTGATAGTCAGTATGGTTATGGTGTAGTCCATGACTATGGTCAGCTCTGGTCTCAAAGGGGTTATTTAACTTCTGCAGGATCACCAATAAGGAATGCTAAATTAAAAAAGATTGATTGATGGAATACAATTACCAGAAAAAAATGCAGTAGTTAAATGTACAGCTCATCAGAGAGGAGAGGACTACATAACAAAGTGAAATTCATATGCTGATGAAATTGCTAAATGTTGTGCAAAACATAATGCAGCAGTCAATCGGGAAAAAGAAAATAAACATGTTTTGAACTCACTTATGCTAATATCTGTAGTTGATACTTGGCAAGGAGTAAAACAGTTGCAAGATGAGGCAAGTGATGAAGAAAAAGACACATGGTTAAAAGCGGGATGCTGGCAAAGAGAAGAGGATGAGATCTGGGTTTAAAAGATGACAGACCAGTAATGCCAGACAACATGATTTCTGATATGGTGCGCATGTACCATGGTCCAAGACATATAGGCAGAGATTCCATGATTAGGCTATTTAGGCAAACATGGTACAATCCAAAATTCAGAATAATTGCAGAATCCTTTTGTCAGAGATGTCTGAAATGCCAGCAGATCAATCCGAACAGAAAAACAGTTGTAAGCATGGGAACCATAGGACGGGAGGGAGGTCCTTTTACCAGAATACAGCTTGACTTCATTGACATGCCACCTCACAACAAACTCAGATATGTTTTGGTGATTGTTTGTTTGTTCTCAAGATGGGTGGAAGCTTTTCCAACACGTCACAATGACTCAATCACTGTTGCAAAATTGCTGTTGAGAGAGTTCATACTTAGGTATGGATTCCCAGTGTCGGTTGAGACAGATTGCGGCACACATTTTAAAAACAGATTGCTGAAACTGATTTGTGAAGCATTGGGCATAAAGCAGAAATTATATTGTGCTTACAGACCAGAAGCATCAGGTGTTGTTGAACAAGTGAATGGAACAATAAAAAACAGAATAGGTCAAATGTGTTTAGCAACAGGAATGAAGCGGACAGATGCACTAACACTTGTTTTGATGACTTTGAGAAGCATTCCTGATAAGAAAACAGGATTGAGCCCTCATGAAATTTTAATGGGCAGGGTCATGAGGCAAGCATTTGTTCCAGTTGATAAGTTACTGAGTATAAATGATAGCGTCATTATGGATTACTGCAAAAATCTATCTGACGTGATGACTTCTATATTACATCATGTAGGAACTGAAGTGCTCACAAAAGAGAAAGAACAAGCTCATGATCTGTTACCAGGAGACTGGGTGAGGACAAAAGTGCATCGAAGAAGAAATTGCCTAGTACCAAGGTGGCAAAAGGCAAGACAGGTGATTTTGGTTACAACAAATGCAGTAAAGTGTAGGGGAATGAAAAGGTGGATTTATGCGAGTTATACCATTCGAGTCCCAGAACCTGAGAATCCTGACGAAGAAGGTGATACAACAGCTGATTCAGATTCAGAAGAAGAGCCTGAAGGAAATACAGATCCTGAAGATCGACAAGATAGTCGACATCTGGAAGATTCAAATGCGAATAAAGCTTTGAATGAAGAAATTGTGATACAAGATTTTGAAGAAGAAAATGACAATCTGCTAGATCAAGAAGAAGAAAAAGAAACGGATCAAGAAGTGATCCAAGATCTAGATCAGGAGAGTATTGAAAAGCAGAATAGAAACTTTGGAAGAAGGAACGAAAATTCTGAAACTGGTGAACTGGAAGTAATTGAAGAAGAAGAAGAAATTCCAAGTACCAGCTATAAGAATGATTTTCCTAACAAAGTGAAACTGCTGAGTAAAGAAGTACCTGAATCTGATGAAGAATCTGACTCAGAAAAATTGATCATTAATGAATCAGCTGAAAACACAGAATGTGAAACAGATAACAGTGAAGATTAATCAAAATTGAAGAAAACAAGAAAAAGAGCTTGGAGAATCGAATATAATTTAAGAGAACCGAAACAGAAGCTAACAAGAAAAGGGGATAATTGGCCAAAGGAAATTGGAGGCATTAAATTTAAGTTAGTGAATAAAGCAAAGGAGCACGTTAATGAGATTTCAAGTCAAAAAGAGGAAGACTTGATTAAAAAAAATCAGGCAGTAAAGAAAATAGAGGTAATAAGCAGTAGAGCAAAGAGAACAGTTAAGCCAAATCAGAAATATAAATCGCCAGAGTGGGCCTACATTATAATCCCACCAGTAGTGGAAGTAAATAGTAGCCAAGAAGATTTTGATGATGCAAGTGACAATGATTGAACTTATTGATTAAATGACACAAGGTTGAAGAAACTGTGTTAGGAGACACAAGGTCGAAGAAATTGTTTTAGCTGAAAAAAACATTTGATGTATGACATAAGGTTGAAGAAAAGCTGTTAGGAAAAATTCGTAGAAAATAAGATTATCTGTTAAAAAAAAAGAGGGGAGTATATTTAGTTATTTTTCAATTATTAAATTTTTTATTTTTATTTTTAGCTGTCTTTTCAAAAAGGTAAAGATGCCTTATACTAATGGAAATTCGAGATGCTCAATTCTCAGAAGATGTTGCAAATTGTCTTCAATATGTATAATTTTGAATATTTTAGTTTGGTTAATTTTAGCAGTTATTTTTCCTTTTGGTGTTGATATAGAGATGTATAAAGCTAACATGATAAGTAAAGTTGTGGCTAAACTTGATGAAACTGATACTAATAGAATTATTGTACATAAACCAGAGATTCGTCAAGATAGATCTATTGGAGATTTTTCTAGTAATACCTTCTCAAGACTTTTATCTGAATATGTTAAGGTGATGAATGCAAAAGACTGCTATGTCTGTGTGAAACTACCTACTTCTGTGTCTGAAGGAGTAAATTATAACATGCTTCCTCTTACTTATGGTATAACATGTTTTTTTTAAAACTTTTTTTATTGATAACACAAGCAGCTGATAGTTAATAGAAAAGAAAAGCAGAATGTTAAAAATATAAGCAAGGATGCATTTGGTCAGTAAATACCATATCTTGGACTTCTTAGTAATAAATACAGAGAGTAATGCATAAAAAGAAAAGAAAAATAGAACATCAAGTAATCAAAACAAATACATATATCAGCTAAGACACATATATCAGATAAGACACAAATAATAAGATATTAAGGAAGGCACAACCCTCAATTAAATCAATTCATATTTGAGCAAGTAAAGAGACATCCCCAAATTCTGTCTATTTTCATAAGTGCTTTATCACCCCTTTTCCTAGCTAAAGACAGTTCCATATCATATATCTCCTTCACCAAAAACCACCATTCGTTCACATGAGGTGGTTGGCCTGAGATCCATGCCCTTGCAACAACCAATCTTGCACATGATAACAAAATAAAAACAACATCCCGAAATGGGGAAATAGTAGGTTGCATACCAAGAAGAATCATTTTGGGTCGTAGTGATGGGTTAATAATAGTTTCTGTTTCAGAATGTTTTCTACACTGTCCCAAAATAAAAACTAAACCGGACATGAAACAATCATATGTTCTAGAACAGCAGCCTGTAGTTGGCATTTTGGGCATTTCATACGATCATTGTGAACATTATTAGTAGACCACTTACAAAATTGTTGCGGGGTGTAATAAAGCTGGCAAACAGTCTTATAGGCTTGGAGTTTTAAACTGGATGAATGAACTAAAGTATCAATATTGTTTAAAAATGAGAAAATAATGTTTGATGAGATACCAGTCGTAAATTTTAAGGTCCATTTCTGAGCCAATTTAGGGCTATCATCTATCTTATATTGGCTGAAACATTTATACCCTAGGCTGATCCTAGCTTTGTTCTTCCCCCACTCCATACATACAAATCCAAAAATCTGAATCTGAGATCTTTTTAAGCTTTAGTTTCCCAATAAGGAAATCTTGAATTTGTATGTATTTAAAGTAGGCATGCCCCGGTGGTGTATATAGTAACCTAAGTGTTTCAAACTCTAACAAGCCTGAGGAGCCATATAAGTCGCCCAGTTTTGTTATGCCTAAATTGGACCAAATCCTGCACCCCAAATCACTAAAAATACCTGGTAAACCCGGATTGTTCCAGAGAGTTAAATCAGGATGAAAAATTTATGTTTTGTTCAGTACCAGTATTGTATTCCATATATATTATATCTTTGGCGGTCTTAAACCTGACTCTTTTAAAATAGTTTGGGTCATTGGTTCTGGCAAGGAATTGAATAGAATCGGTAACAAGCATAAATTGGTGAAAGTAATAAGGATTATTTGAGTTAAAAAGACTCTGTAGACGTCCCAAAAGGATGCAAAAAAATAAGCTCTAAAGTCTGGAAAGTTAAGACCGCCCTTTCTAAAAGGTAGCTTTAAAGTAGACAATGATCTACAGTTTTTTTTAAACCCCCATATAAAGCTGCCGAAAATGACATCAAGTTTTCTAAAGAATAATTGGGTAATTTTCAAAGGGATACACCTAAATAAATACAAAAACTTTGGGAGAATGTTCATTTTGATGAGATTTATTCGCCCAATAAGGTTTAGAGGAACCTTATGCCATTTTTTAAGAAGAATGTTAGTGTCTTTTAATAAAACATCATAATTCAGTGCCTGAATACACTTTATGTTGGATGTGATTTTAATACCTAAGTAGGTAGCTGTGTGGCATATGCCAGCAACTGTGATCCGTGGTTTATAATTAACTATGATTTGTGTTTTGTTTAGGTTTAATTTGTAACGCGATACTGCACCAAAGGCGTCAGCTTCTTTAATAATTCCGTCCATGGCTTCTGTGTCATCCGTTGTATGTATCGCCAGGTCGTCAGCGTATGCTGTAATTTTAAGTGAATTAGTGGCAAAGTTAAATGGTTTTATACGTTCCTGAGATTGTATAGCATTAATAAAGGGCTCCATAGCAAGAGCAAATAAAAGAGGTGAAAGTGGGCACCCCTGACGCGTCCCTCTTAAAATTGGAAACCTAGAGGACAGCAAATTATCGTACCCTATTATAGCATTTGGGCAGTCATAAAGTGCTTGTATTTTCATTAGGAAGTGTTTTTTAAAACATATTTCTTTAAGAGTAGCCCAGAGATAATCCCACCCCACTCTGTCAAATGCTTTTTCAGCATCGAGTAGTACCATACCGAGTGGGGAGGAATTCGTTGCAGCAACATCAAACTCGGTGATAGCCATGTTAACGTGCAGTGTTGTATCTCTGCCTACCACAAAGCTGTGTTGGTGTTGGCTAACTAATTTGGGCATAAGAGGAGATAGTCTTGTAGCAATTAATTTAGCGTATGCTTTGGCATCTGAATTAATCAGGGAAATTGGCCTATAAGACCCACACTCTGAAGGTGTTTTATTCTTTTTTAGAAAAAAAATGATTTTAGCGGTATTCCAAGAACTCGGAGCCTTGCTAGTTATCCCTATTTGATTTATAACTGAGCAAAGTAAAGAAAGAAGCTCCTCACTACAACTTTTGTATATTTCAATCGGAAGTGTATTGTCCCCAGCGGATTTCCCGGAGGGAAGGGAGAAGATGGCTAATTTCAATTCAGCAAGGCTAAAATCTTTTTCCAATTCTTCCATCGCTTCTGCATCTGTTTCTACTAACCAAATATTTCTAATGTACCTTTGAATAGATTCAATGGGAGGTAAATTCTCGGGGTATAGAGTTTAGAATAATATTTAACAAATTGTTGCAGAATCTGCTCGGGTAGAGTATAATTAATTCCATCGACCCCTCTTATGCTCTTAATTAAAGAGGTAGCTCTATCATCTGCAACCTTATAGGTGAGAATTTTACTGATTCTATCACCACTTTCATATTGTGATAGTTTATACTTGTGAAGCTTGGTACTAACTCTATCCCTAAGAAATTTTTTGATCTCGCAGCATAAAGAAATTAGTTTAAATTCCAGCCTTGCTTTATACAAATTAGTAATAAACCCTGCATCCTCCTGCTTAGTGATTTCAGCCAAATGATCTTCCAAAGCCCTGATCTTAATGTAAAGCCCCATATCTCCTCTTTCTGGTTAGCATTCTGCTGAATAATAAATTGCTGGGCGAAACCTCTGATACTTGCTTTACAAGCATCCCATACAGTAATAGGTAGGGCAGAGTCAATATTGAACTCCAAAAATTCTTTTATGTGTTCCTTTAGCTGATTGATAAACACTACTAATGGTATAACATGTATTGTAATAGCTAGTTTGTTTTATAAGACTGGTCGTCTGGAATATTATTATTCCAATTATGATGACATTTTTGCAAATCTAAAGGTTGTAGATAACTTGAATAAAGTGAGCCCTGCTAAACAGATGAGGGAATTTTTCCTAACAACTAGTGAACTTACCTATGAGTATACTTATAGAAATAATTTAACATGTAAATTGAGAACAGAAGAGAAAACATTCTTAAATATGGTGGAAGAGAGGAGGGCTATTTACAAGCGAAATAAAACGTCAAAACAGTCAAAATTTAGTCAGATTGAAGATGAGAAACTAAATGGTAGAAATGTAAATATTGCGATTCACATAGATAAACCTGTTAGTGGGAAATTTTGTATAAGAAGAGACAATTCTTTATATGATAAATATTTTGTAGGTGCAAGTCAATGTGAAGATACTTATCAAATTATAGGGGGTTGGGGATTTAAAGGAGGCAAAGATCCAATTTTTCCTGGAATTTATTTTATCTGTGGGAATAAAGCTTATTACAGCCTCCAGGACCATTGGTATGGGACTTGCTACGTAGGTTTAGTTTTTCTGAAAGTTTTTCACGTAGACAGAAATGCAGAAGGTTCATTTGAAATTAGCAACCATGTGAACAGATTCAAGGAGAGAAAGTTTTTCGGAAATTGTGGGAGACATATTTGGTGCGTTAATACCTATGGTAGGAATTACCCTGAATGCAAACAAGATCAGATAAATGTCCACATTCGTTGACAGATTATCAACAGACACTGCAAGTGGATTTCAATTAGTGAATACCAAACTTGTTGCCATGAGAACCATGGTATTGCAGGATCATCTTGCACTAGATATCCTGCTGGCAAAAGAAGGAGGAGTTTGTGGAATCTTACATGTTCAACATTGTTGCACATACATACCTGACAAGAGTCAGAATATAGAGATGTACATTAAGAACATTACTGAATTACATTCAGAAATAGAACCCTTAGAAGATGAGAGTTTTTCAGAACGCTTAAGCAAAAGATTTGCAGCAGTCAAACACTGGTTTCAGGAGATTGGTAGTTCAATTATAGGTAAAATAGTTTTCCCTTTAGTAATAATAGCTATAGTGATACTTTTGTTAAAAATTAGTTGCGTGCTACATAAGAGAAGAAAATATGTAACAGAAAGAAAAATAATTTATAAATTAAGAGATGAAAAGGGAAAGGAAATTGAACTAGAAGAGTTTCGTAGAACACAATATGAGAGATGCAGAAAAACAGATGAATCCAAAGTTTAGAAATACTGACATTAAGAAAGTCCAAAACATGTTCAAGGGTTGAAAATGTATGAAATTTTGGTATTGTTTGGTGATTAATAAATCACCAGATGAAGGAGTTGATGGAGCAAGGAAATGAATAAAATTTTGTTCAAACTTGCGAAGTTAATCTCTCCTAACTAAAGTAATCCGTCTAATAAGTTTGTGGTGAAATTATTAATCAACTTAGTTTAACACCTTGGCTGCTATGGCTCTTCCCCTCCTGTGCTGGAAAAGCTTGAAAGGCCTTATTTCGTGACGAGCTCAGCTCGTCATAAGCACAGCTCCAGTGTGCCTCATGACGAGCTGAGCTCGTCATGAGCATGGAAGGGGTTAAAAGATACATTCACGATTACACACGCGGGACTAATGTGCTTTTTGTTGCAAACGCAATGAAATAAATTAATAAACTAACCTTGTCTATTGTCTTTGTCAGTATTAAATGCGGGAGTTTAATTTAATGGCATGTGCTTATTTTGAGTGCTTATGTTATGTCTTTTGTGATAAAAACTCTTGGAGTTCCTGTCATTCAAAAAGGACAAGTAAATATAAAGCTGCATATTCGTGCTATTTGCCAGGTAACATAATTAACAGGGTTAATTAGCAAAGGGGGAGGGTAACAGAATGGGTCTCAATTCTTTATTTAATTGATGTCTTGTGTTTGTTTAATATTAGTTTCCGAAGTGAGGCCTAAAAGTTGGTGCAGAACTATGGCTGACAGAGCTGCAGACACGAAAGCTTGTCCAGAGTAATTTCTTGCACATGCGCAGCTGTGAAGAATCTTGCTGCAAAGTCGTTATGAAACATGGAGCGATTCCTTTGTCGTGTTGAGCGTGTTCACGGAGGCCAGACAAGGACAGCATTTTTGTTATGCCTGCCAAGGTTAGGAAGCAGATGTCCTGGGCTCGAGAAAAAGTATCTTTCTTGAGGAAATCGAGGATGTGGAAATGAAAGACAATGGGCCTTATATGAAGCCTGGATTTTTTGGTCGAAAGTCGGATGACCTAATAAACTTTATTGTGGACTGACATGGGACAGCCAATGAAAGGCTTGGATTTCTATGAAAGAATGTAAAATGTAGAAAGTTTAGCTAGAGGGAAAGGTATAAATTATGACACCATGAGCAGGGAAAAAACTCTTACTTTCCGATTCCTGAATGGTGCGTTACGCTGATGGACCTTTGGCGCATGTAAGGACAGCAGACTTTAATGATTTATTCCTTGCTAGGTAAAGACAGATTTAGTCAGGGAAATAGGTTCAGGGAAGGAAACTGTTATTTTGCTAATTTTTCATGTTTCTGAGCTAACTTTGAAATGTCAGTTCTAATTCTCAATTCTTTATTAAAATGCTACTTTCCTATTTGTTTATAAAATAAAGATTTTTAAACGTAAAATGCTCTTTCTTTATGAAAATAAAGTAAATAAAATTAGATTTTAAATGACAAGCTGGTCTTGTTTATTCATGGTCTAGTTTCCATTAGTTGATCCATCAACCATAGTGGTTTGATTTTAGTTAAAAATCGTTTTATATCATGATAATGAAGAATAAACTGCAGTTGTACATATTAGTGTAAATATTACGCGAATAGTATATAAAATCAAATCACTTGATTCAGCTGCTCAATAATTGTCTCTTTGGTGTTATGGGCCTGTGGAAGTGTTTTATAAATAATGGTGAGTATTGAGTGATGGGTAGCGTTTGTGAGACAGTTTTTCTATAGGAGCGCTGGATCAATTTCCAATGGGAACAGTTCAGCCCGAACTGCCAAACCAGGCCCTCACTGAACCAGAAAACAAGCACCCCGGGACTGGTTTCACTCTTGTTATGGGCTCATCAGCTAGGTATAGCTTGACTTCGATGACAAAGTGTGCACAGGTCCCACATCTGACTATACCCGTCCACCTTGGGGTGACATACTAAGGTGTAGAAATGTGATGGATGGAATGGATAGAATTAATCTCAGCCACATTGCTTCTGTGCAGAGCTGTGCCTAAATGTAATGGGTAGTCCTAGTTATGCTGTTGTTCGTCAGAAGGAGAATGAGACGCACAGTCTCTTTTCTCATGACACACAGATATTCCTCATCAACCTTGTTTTGGCTGTAATATCAGTTAAGGTTCGCTCAAGCTGTCTTCTTGATCGCTCAGCATTTGGTCTATGCCTACATGGAAATGATTCGAAACACACATTCTGATTTCTTGCAGTACTGACACCTGGATATCTGGTGATGATGATGACGTTGCTAGTGTCATTTATGTAATTTATACTTCCTCTTTATTGTTTGGAATTATTTTATCTTTGATTTATATTAGGTATTGTGTACATTGTGTGTAGCAAAGTGATCTTTTTTTTTTGGTCGCCCAAGATAGTTTACCCTTTCCTGGACCCTATTTTTGTTTGTTTAAGGACTCTGAAACCCGTGACATTGCTGATTTGTACTGCCAGGTGGTGACCCTGATCTCCTCAGGTAGATATTATACCATAAAATGTAAAAAAAAGTGTCTGCAATAAAACTGACGCAAAGGCAGCTTTAAAAGTGTTAAATTTACTTTTGTACCCCCGAGATATTAAAGCATGGGCCGTTTTTAGTTCAGCAAATACATGACAATATTCAGACAAACCAATATACCCAGCCCAATAGGAATATTAGATATACAGAATGGTATTAATAGTTTTTTTCCAGATGTCAGGTATTCATAATACCTGCTGTCAGAATTATATTTTTGACAATCTATAAATCACACGATATGTTTCAAAGTAATTATCTAAAAAGAAATTTCGAAAATAACTTTTTTTTATTATGCATATAGGAGAGTTGTTAAGAGCAACACAGCGCGTGAATCACTTATAGTCTCTCTTTCATAATTTTTCGGGTTTGAAAAGAAATAATTGAGAAAGGGAGATAGACTGTGAAAAGTTTAACCAGTCACTAAAGATTCCCATACTGACTACTACCTGGATTCTCCACCAGATTTAGCACTACAGACAGATTTTCCTCATCCACTCAAGTCTAAATGAGGTACAAAGTCTATGGACTAGGACACAATATATGCTTTTGATATTGTGGTCATTTATTATTACCACATGCATCAAATTCCATTCCTTTGTTATTTTGTGGCTTTGTTGAAAGTTAGATATGTACCAATATTGAATCCCTGTCCCTGTATAGCACTAACTGAAGGGCAGACAGACTTGTACCAGGCCCAGTGCATTCACTCCGCCATTTAATATGCATCCTGCAGCACAAATAAAGTGCACTCCCCTGGACACTATGGGGGATATTTACAATGAAGTGATGGAGCGTGGTTACAGCAATATGGTGCTATATGGTGTAGCCCTGCATTTCCCCTTGCGATGGTGCTAAATTTTGAAGCCTAGCACCAATGTAGGCACCCTTGCACTACAGTGCAAGGGTTTCTGCGCTGAGGGGAAGATTGTTTATGTGCAAGAAGGTGTTCCTTCCTGCACATAAGCAATCTTTAAATGGTTAATGCTTAATGCAACACGCATAGAAGTTACAAAATGTCATTTTGTCTCAATGATTGTTTATGTGCAGGAAGGGTCACCTTCCTGAATATAAACAACCAATGGGCTTTTGTTGTTTCTATGTGTGCTGCACAATAAATTTCTCCTCGTTTCATCCGCTTAAGATCAGGTTTTCCCTGGTCTTAATTTTGGCACTGCCTCCTATTTACGCTACCCTTATAAATAGGGGACAGCGTCAAAATCCATGAGTGTTGCGGTTTAATGCCCACGGCAACACCCATTGCCCTCCCCTTTCATGATAAGTTCAGTGTGGAAGGGTTCCTTCTTTACAAGGCAGTGTTAAGCCACATTAAGTGGCTTTTATGTTGCCTTGTAAATAAGGCAAAGCACATATCGCCTCAGGACGTCACTAAAATGACCTTCCTGTGGCAAAAAGGGATTGCAAATATGCCCATATGCCCCTATATCTGCAATACACTGAACAAACTGGTGGTGGACTACCCTCTGTTATTGTGTATCCAACAGAGCCACCACTTGGGGTGGAGCTGGTGCTTTGCCTGACAGCATCTACTCTCAATGGAGCCATCAGAACCCAATCACAACCTAAGCACATTATCATCTGCTTGGTTCTGGAAAAATTGTTAGTGGGCCAGTAGGTGCCAGATAGGGCATGTATCTGTGGAATACTTTGGACACCTTGTGAGCGCGTATAAGTCACAGCGGTTCCAGGCCACAATAGAAACATAGACTGAGGTGAGGGCCTTGCTGGGCCTCACAGGATATTTCAAGAGGTTTGTCAAGGGGTATGGCACCATTGTTGCCCCATTGACTAAGCTGACTTCCAAGAAGCAGCTCATGAATGTGATCAGGATTGAGGTTTGCCAGAAAATCTTTGCCTTCGTCAAACAGGCCATGCGCACAGCCCCTGCACTTAAGGCGTCTAACTTTTCTAAGGCATTTAAATTCAAAACAGGTGCCTTAGATCATGGTACAGCGGTAGTTCTACCACATCTCAATGAAGACGGCCTAGATCAGCCTGTAGCTTTCATCTCTAGAAGGTTGCTTCCCAGGGAACAGAAGAGGAGTGTTATTGCTGTTGCCTGGGTACTGAAGAAGCCATTTTATTTATTTTATTTATTTATTTATTTATAGTGTTTTGTATAGCGCGGACAAGACCCGTGGGTATCAGAGCGCTTAACAGGAAGGAATTGCATATAAAGATAATAAAAGCAATAATAACAACAAGAGCATAGTGAGGTAGAAAGGCAATATACTGTATGGACGCGATTAAATATATATATTCATAATGATTGTGCAATTGTCATTATATGGAGAGCAAGGCTTGGCTTGTGTCATGGTAACAAACCATGACATGGTAACAAACCATGGTAACAAACCATGACACGAGGTAGGGTTAGAAGGCGATTCAGTGCATATCAAGGATAATAAGTATAAATAAATCAAGTGAGGTAGAAGTTATATATAGTGGTTGAGACAAATAGTTAAAGTTCCACACATATGGGTAAATAAATCAAGTGAGATAGAAGTTAAATAGTATGACTGTGAGATATAGTTCAAATTCAAATTCACACATGTATACGAGGTAGCTGTGAAGTGTCAAGCCTCGGCTTGCACACGGTATCAGTTCATTGTTCGATGATGATCTTTCCATTTTCCATGGAGAGGGCAGCACTCCGTTAGCGTCATTGATCATCCCGGTGATCCTTAAGTTACTCTAAGTAGGGTATTTACTCATCAAGTGGCTCTTCAATTCTCGTTTGAATGTTACTGTATTTTGAATCTTCCTGATGTTTGGAGGGAGTGAGTTCCAGATTCTGGGGGCAGCTCCGGAGAATGCTCTGTTGTAGGTCTTTTTCTTGTGGAAAAAGGCTGGTCGTAATAGCAAATCTTTTGCGCTTCTCGTTGTTCTGTTACCTCCTGAGATCTGAAGTTTCTTGGCTAGGTATCTCGGTGTGTTGTAGTGAACCGCTTTGTGCGTGATACAGGCCATCTTCATTTGAATTCTGGCTTCATAAGGTAGCCAGTGTAGTGCTTTCAGGTGAGGAGAAATGTGATCGAATTTCTTCGTTCCCGTAATGAGTCTCGCCGCTGCGTTGAGGCAGGCTTTTAGCGGTGCTGTGGATGTTTTTGGCAGGCCCGCCAATGTGGTGCAGCCATATTCGATCCTCGAGATGACTAGTGATTGTATAGCCAGTTTTAGATCTGTCTCAGTGATAAAGGGTTTCAGTTTTCTTAAATAGTTCAGGTGGAAGCGGGCGCTCTTGGCCATTGCGTTAATATGGTTTTTCATGTCGAGGTTCTTATCTAGTGTAATTCCTAGTGATTTGGCTGAGTTAACTAGGGTCGGGGTGCATTTTAGCGCAGTCACCAGTTTAGTCCACTCTATAACTTCAGATTGGCTCCTTGTCGGTGAGATTAGCAGGAATTCGGTTTTCTGGGCGTTTAGTTTCAGATGGTTCATCGTTAGCCATCGCAGAGCACTCTTTAATGTCTTGTTCATTAGGTCGATGTCCTCAAGGGAGGCGATCTTTATGTATAATTGCGTGTCGTCCGCATACATGTGATAGGATACTTGTGATTTTTGAAGGATCTCCGTAAGAGGTTCTACGTATAAGTTGAATAGATCTGGGGATAGCGTAGAGCCTTGCGGGACCCCTATTGCGTTGGGGCTCGGGGAAGAGATTGCTTGGTTAACCAGGAATCGCTGAGTCCTGTTCTGTAGGAAAGAATTAAACCATTTCAGCACGTTTCCAGACAAACCCATCCTGTTTTGTAGTCTGGTCATAAGCACTTCGTGTTTAACCGTATCAAATGCTGATGATAGGTCTAGGAGGATCAGTAGGCAAGATTGATTTCGGTCTAGGGCTTGTAAGGCGTCATCGACAATGTGCAGGATCGCAGTTTCGGTACTGTGCCCTGTTCTGAAACCTGATTGGCAATCATCCAGTAGCGAGAATTTAGCGATGTGTTGACTTAGTTGGCCCTGCACGCATTTCTCAATGAGTTTAGCCAGTAGAGGGATGTTGGTCACTGGTCGATAGTTGTTCGGGTCTGTGGCAACAGCTGTCGGTTTTTTAAGGATGGGCATCACCTGCCCTGTTTTTAGACAGTCAGGGAGGGTTCCTTGTGCAAGTGAGGCGCTTATTATCTCAGTCCAGATCGGAACTAGCGTGTGGCTGATTTCTCTTACACACTTTCCTGGTAATGGGTCTTGAAAGTGGTTGTTCGGTCTAAGTGCCGCCAGAGTTCTGGCGATTTTTTCCTGGTCGTATAGATCAAATGTGTCCCATTTTGCCTTATTTTTAGTTTGGAGGCACTCTGGTGAGAAATTGGACTCATCACTGGATTGAGGTAGTGCCTTAAGGTTAGTTGCTGCAATTGTGAGGTCATCTTCAAGCAATTTAGATTTTTCGGTGAAAAATGAGGAGAATTCCTCGCAGCTTATGGGCGTTTTTGTATTCTCTAAAACCGTTTTGGTTAGTTTATTTGACTGTTGTTTTAAGATCTCGAAGAGTTTTCGTGGTCTGTTTATGGCACTGTCCAATTCATCTCTGAAAAATTCTTTTTTGGAGTTGATTATTTTTTTGTTGTATTCTTTTCTTGTTTTTCTGAGCGCTTTCAGCTCCGGGGAGGAGGGATGTTGTCTCCACCTCCTTTCGGCCATTCTCAGTTTGCGCCGGTCCTCATTCAATGATTCATTAAACCAAGGATTTCTTGGTTTCTCTGATACTTTTTTCGTTTTTAGGGGCATGGTGTCATTGACGATATTACCAATTGAGGTTATGTAATGATCGGTCAGCTCATTGACATTTTGCTTGTTGTTGGGTGGCTTCAAGTCTCTCTCACACCTTTCAACCAGTAGTTCAGTGTTAGCCTCCTTTGTGTCTCGGATCAGTTTCTCGAGCTTGCGTGGTTGCACGGTCCTGCCCTTTGTCAATGTAGGTATCGTGAATGATATGATGTGATGGTCAGACCAGTCACATGGGTCTATAGCAAGGATAGAGGTCTCATCCTTTTTTGAGATAATCCAGTCTAAGGTCGCTCCTAGTGAGTGAGTGGGTTGGTTGCAGGCTTGTACAAGTTTTAGCTCATTGAGGAAGTCTTTAAGCGCGTTGACCAATTTATCACCGCCGTCATTCCAATGGAGGTTAAAGTCGCCTAGGAATATATTATTGGCGTCCGAGTTAGAGTTGGTCGTTATGATCTCCATCAGTTGTTCTGTGAACTTAGCGTTCTCCCCTGGTGGGTGGTAGAATGCATGCAGTTTGCAGCTTTGATTCTTTGGTGTTCTCACATTAATGCCAAGGTATTCACAGGATCTCCCATGGCCATACTTCTTTGGTACTGCCTTCTGGATTCAGGAAGATGACAGGCCCATCAGAAGAATAATGCAAATGAGGGGCGAGAATCCAAAAATGTTGATAGGGTTCAACTCCCTAATGTGGAACAAACACAAATACAGGACAGTGGCAACTGAAACAAAGTAAGCAGTGTATTGTATACCATAGTTATGGTCCAATACAAGAATTAAGATGATGGAAGTGACTAAAATGTTGTCTCCTATCTAGGAAAAGTCATCATTCTTTATGGAAGAGGAAACCTCACACACATATTAGTACCATGCTTCCTCATCAGTATCATCAGTATCTTTTCCCCATACTGGTAGGGCTGCGCCACAAGGGCAGACTCAACCTCCTCGAAGACTGTATTGGAAAGAGGGAGTAAATACTACTGGACAAAGTTAAAGGGGGATTCAGATTGAGTTAAAAATACCATAGTATTCCTAGGTTATTCCCTTTATTCAGCAGAGCACTAGGTAAGACTAAAGACCAAACATGGATGGGTATGTTGAGAGTAATGACTCAAACCCATCTGCTATCTGCCAACATGTTTCTGCCCATATATATTAGCCTAAATGATCTGGGGTATTCAACAGGGCTAATGGATCCCTATGACTGGATATTGTGACAATTTTAGTAACTACCACACAATGCTAGATGCGCTGTGAGCAGTAATTGTCCTTGGAAGGTTCTTCAGAGCACAGACAAACTGAATTGAGTGGTTGAACTGCCTGCTAAGTTCTTGGACTTACAAGTGATCTTCAAATTTTCTATGCCATCCATGCCAGCTTCAACGTGGTGACTGTGACAGGATTGATTGATCAAGTCTGAGCCATGTGAACTGAGCCAGCACATGAGATGTCCGAGCATGGAGCCACAGGGAAAACCCTCACGGCTCTGGGGAACCAGCAGGGACCCAGCGGGGATGCACTGACGTCTTACCGGCCCCATCGACCTTGCTGATCGATGTTTCTTATGGTAGAGTTCATGACTCCCAGTCTTGCCGCTCTGCCACTCCACTGTCCTATAAGCCTGTATGATAGATGGTGAAGACCAAACCAGAACAGCAGCTGATCTAGCAGAGGCGGCTGAAGCCCTGCTCAGTCTTAAACTAGAATGTGGAGTTAGCTAGGGAGCAACAGCGACTGCAGGAATGTGGGCTGGTGGGCAGGAGACCATGTTGCAAGCTCCTGCAAGGCTTGTGGTGCCTGCCTTTACCTGCCTCCTTACATTTACCTGGCCACTGTTTCTCACTACTCGTGACGTGCCAGCTGCACACACCTACCACCAACCCTTGCCCACCCCAGTGTAGTGAGGGGGGTCAAAATTGAGTTTAGCAGTATTCAATGGAGATAGAAAGCCTGGCTCACTCCTCCACCAGTCTCTGCATCCCAGACAGATGGCAGTAGGTATTGCAGCAGCCTAGAGAGATAATGGGAGGTTCGGGTACAGGCCGACGACACTAGTGCAGCAGTAGTAGCCACCCTCTGCTAGGAGTGAACCCAGGTCCCCACAGAAGTAGCCCAGGCACATCTGGGTGTGGCTTGCGGGAGGCCTTCTGTGATCCCGTTAAGCCTTATCTCTCACTTCTACCCCAGTGTATCAACATAGAGAACCAACTCGCTGGTAGATGTAGAACGCCCAAAGCCTCAATAGATTGACCCAGAAAAACAGGTGTGAACCTACACAGACGGAAGTACAGTAAAGTGGGTGCCAGACATTGCAAAGACTTGTGTGGGCAAACTAGCACAGGCAAAACTAACCCCAGAACAAACAGAATTGCCAGTAGAACAAGACTCTGTTGGCCTATTTATTCAAATAGATTGAGAGTTAATTGCACAGCCAGAAAAATCAGGTCAGGAAGTGTCAGAAAACAAACAGAAAAAACATCAAATCAAAAACAAAAATGACAAAAAATGACAAAACGCTCCCCAAAAATCTGATAAAATCAATTAAAAAACCAGGTGCGACAATAATATCACCCATTCAATAAATATTTGGGACAATGAATCCGAGAGGAAAATGTACCTTCCTAAAGGATTCAACAACAGTTATCTATGCAATGACAGATAAAACTACGGCTCTCCCAAAACCACTGACGCGCAAAATCATGGAACTCCATCAGAAGAGGACTCAATCTTAAACATAGATCATAGTTTAACCGCTACAGAAAGGGATTCAAAGCCCAATATAAATCAGAGCTTAATAGCAATAGTTACTCAGAATGAGGAATAAAACATGATTAACTCTGATAGCAACAGGCAAGTGATTCATGCCCAAGTACACACTAGGGGCCATATGTATCATAGTTCAGTTTTGCGATTCCTAAATAGCGATTTTTAAGGAATCGCTATTTAGGAATCGCAAAATGGTATGTATGAAGAAAATCGCTTTTTATTAGCGATTCCTTAAGCTTCCTTAATTGTGAATTCGCATTTTGCGAATTCGCAATTAAGGAATAATTTCCAATGCATTCCTATGGGCCAGGAGGCCCATAGGAATGATTTCCAAATAATTCTCAAATTGCGAATTCGCAATTTGCTAATCGCAATTTGAGAATTTTTGCAATGGTGCAGGGGTGTCTCAAGGACACCCTGCTGCACCCCTGTAAATTGCATGTGTGTGCATATGGCGCACATACATGCCCAATGGGCATGTATGTGCGTCATATGCCACCCTCACAAATGCACAATTGTGCATATTTACAAGAAATCGCAAATTACCAGCAACTACAAGTTAGTGGTAATTTGCGATTCCTTAACCAAAATTCGCTAGCCAAAAATGCTACATACATAGCATTTAAGGAATCGCAAAATTGCGATTCCCTAAATGCTATGGCAAAATAAGGAATCGCACAAGTTTGCAATTCCTTATTTTGGGAATGTTTCATACATCCCAAAACATGCAAAAAGGCCGTTTGCGATTCGCAAAGGCTGAAATTCTGCGAATTTCGGCCTTTGCGAATCACAAAAGGCTTGATACATATAGCCCTAGGAATCTAATTTATTCCACCCCAGGATTGGAGATTCTGAATTGTGGTACACAACGAAACAATTCCAACATGGACAAAGCAAATGACTCATGGCTTGAATCAATCTCACTGAAAAATAACATGGATTTAATGTAGGCCCTAGAAATGACAACAGAAAATCCAGATGACAAATAAATCAGCTAATCTTTTAAAGAAAAACTGGAACCCCATCAACGAACAACAATCAAGTTTCAAGCTTACTGGAATAAACAAACAGTGATGATTTGAATTCAATCCATAAAAAGTAAGCAAATGACAGACAACAACATTTATCGCACAACAATAAAGCAGCGATGGAGCGCAAGATAGAACAAGGTCGCCAAAGGAGATAAGTAGAAAAAAGGAACCTTTCATTAAAACAATGACAAAGGTAAAAGAGGATAATGCGGAAATAAAAGTGGAGGATCTTTTAAATTTGCATACCCTACTAATAAACACTAACCCTGGGTGTAGGACTATGCTACGCTCGCTGAGCGTGCGTAGTTTGCGCTACTACGCACTACTTGCTATTGCGCGTAGCACAGTGCAATAACGCGTATAGTAACAGGCATTTTTTGGTTGCTCGTGATCCTCAACGTCAAGTTGGCGACCGAGAGCGAGCAAAATCAACATACCGGCGGGACTTTTTCTTCTTTCGCGATCAGCTACATCAAGTTGATCGCGAGCATGGAAAATTAACCTCCCGGCGAGATTCTCAACGCAGGGAGGTCAGGTTTCTCATTGCGAGTGTTCGCCTATGCTTGCGATCGCTTGTGATGAGAAACTACCAGTTTGCATTGAGAAAGCTGCTGCTCGAGTACAAATCTACTCGAGCGGCAGGATATGACTGCTTGCACTGTGCAAGATACCATTTGCAATGATTGCAAAGTGCGGACAAGCATCCGGCACTGTGCGATCAGTGTGAACGGCATTTCCCCCACCACACTACACAGTTCACATAGCTACTCATAGCATGCATAGTCCGAAGTGCACTTCGCATAGCTATGTGCAGCGTTACAACTCAAACTACGCTTAGGGTAAATAAACACCTTGCAATCAGCCGTGGCCGGCACAGGTAAGCGCAGGGGGTGGGGCGTGGCAGGGGGGCCGACAGATGACGGCATAGATATTATTTATTGATTAAATTATACCTATTCTGTCGTCTGTCAACTTCCCCCCACTAACACCCCGCCCCAGCCCTGCCTCACCGCGCTTACCTGTGCCGGCCACCGCTGCTTTCAATACTCAATCAGTGTACTTAACATGCAGTCAGATAAACTGAACATCAAGATTCATGGACGGACATTACTGGTATAAATTCAAAACTTGAAACGTTGACGGATCTTATAATGCAGAAAAACAAAATCGCTGCCATTACTCGAGAAGCTCGTTGTGAATATGGTCCTATAGTCAACAAAATAAGTGCAGTACCAACCATACAAATTAGCATACTGAATGAAGGCAAACAGAGTAACCAGATACCCATACGAAATGGCACCCTGAAGAGGAACCCAGTAAATAGGAAAAACAACAATATAACAAGAAATACTAACAATGCCAAATAAAACAAACCAGGGATCAGTAACTTTACCCAAGAACCCAGGAAAAATGACAAAAATGCATCTAATTTAGAAAACCTTCTATCATCACCCAACGTTACAGTTGACATTAAAACAGTCTCATCTGAGCGATCAATTAACCGCATCGCTGCTGCGGTGATTTTTGCGCTGTGCTGCACGATTCAAAGTACCGCGTTACATGACGAGCTCAGCTCGTCATCAGCACACGCCACCCGTGGCTGATGACGAGCTGAGCTCGTCATCAGCATCGAAGGGGTTAACCAGCAAAATGATCAAGAGAAACCTCTGGCCATTCACCAAACAAAAAGACAGAGGAAACATGCCAGGAAGGCCAGAAAGAATTTACAGCACAAAGGAAAGGTTGGCCAACTGAGGAACAGATTATACCCAACATTTGACTCAAAACCTAAGGACAAGACTTAGCAACAACTACACCTGCAATAAACCAAGAAGCTGAGGAAGATCAAAAGTACATTTATAAGGAACTCTTGCCATTGGACCTAATAGACTCACTAACTACAAAACCTGTGAGGTTAAATAGTGTACATCAACTACAGGAGAAGCCCATGAAACCATCTACAAAGAGTATGCTAATGGAAATAATGAACCACACTGATCGAAGGACACAGCACTCTATAAGTGCAGCAAACACTATTGGGGACAAGAGGCATTAGAACTCAAACAGGCCCACTTGTATCCAATCGCAAAACATTGTGCGCGACAAATGAAGGTAAAGATGATCATAAAAGTCCAGGTACAGGCTTATCAACTCACAAGGAAAATATTCAACTTGACAAAATCAACGAAAAGTGGTCTTACGGAGATGCACTCAAATAAACAGAGGCCAAAATGAACAGATACTAATAAACAGAAATGTACACCACACCGACACGATGCACCAAACTTTAAAACAACAACCAGAAAAGACAGAGCCCAGCTCATATCCCTCACTACAGCAAAAAACTGAGGAGCAAACACAAAATCTAAATAATCAGATTGCACTAACACCACAGTACGCATCACAGAACCCTCAGGATTACCTGAAAAGAGGAAATGTCCTGAGTTTAATGGCAGCTGTAACAACTTTAAACCATCTCTCTACTACAGATCAGCAATCGATTGAGTCAGGGAGATCCGGATCAAAATGAACAAACTCTTCCACCTGGAAATCACCAGAGATTATCCCTTAATTTTAAATGCAGCACAATAGTTTGAGGACTGGGGCATAACACTTTCTAAGGGCATAAAGCGGTGCTACCCCCAGCCCCTATTACGACTACATAACAAACGATCCAATAAACACAGTATAACTCCAGTATAGTCTGTATTACAAAATGCAAGAATAAACTCGAGTGGTATTGAGTGAGAATTAAAAACACAAGGAAAGAACCAGTACAAACACAGATGGTCCTGGGTGGTTCCACGAATCGAATGACTCAATAGAAACAAAAGAAATCAGTTGTCAGTAAATTTCTTATCGTGGAATATTATAGGGCAAAGAACGAGCTCCAGCATAACTCACAACCAAATAACTGGAAAAATTATTAACTAATTGCCCTTCAAGAAACATGGCTGATCACTCCAGTCCAAGTAGCAGGCTACATTCTCCATCATGTAAAAGCAACAAGATCCCAATGACATGGCGACCAAAGAGTGGGCTCGCTATTTATATCTCCACTGCACAAAATTTTACATCTTTTCAAATACCTGCCTCCACAACTGATATGCAATTGATTAAAATCAACTTGGGGCACAGTAAAGTATGAAATACATACATTCTTATAAATGTCTATGAACATCCAAGGAGTGAGGTAATAAGAACCCTATTCAACAATTTGACCAACACAATAATGGAAATAATGTATGAGAACCCATCCTGGGAAATAATCGTAAGTGGCGATTGTAATTCTAATCTATTATACACCCAGAGGAAGATGACCTCTTAACTGCAGAAAATGCGATATGGGCAGTGCAACCCCAAGCGCGGCCAACCCTTAAACAATATGATTCAAGAGGAATTAATCTAGCGACAGACTTAGAGTACCTCGGCATGAGAGTAATAAATGGAAGGGCCCAACAGGACAGACCTCCGAAATGCACATATCATGGTGTGAATGCCCAGTTTATAATAGACTATAACATACTTACCTTGCCATTGCTTGCTTTAATAAAGGTGTTTTCTATCAAATATGCCACTAAAAGTGATCATTCATACCAGCATCTTGAATTAATTGCTTCTTCATCAAGGCACATGACAGTGCCTCCAGAGGCAGGACAAATATCAACAATCAATCTGAAGGGTGTACGATAGCCATGCAACACCCTCCCTGAAATAGCCACCAAAGCAAAGGAATTGATAATAAATTACGATGCCATGGAGGGCTCCCAGTAGGAATTCTGGGTAGCCTTTCTAGAAAACCTGCTCAATGATGCCTCCACCATAAATTATCCCACAAGACCACGGCATATGCAGTTCAAATGTCTGGAGAAAAAGGCCCGGAGTATAAGAAAAGAATTAAGAGGTACAGTTTGATCTATGAGGAACACTGTTGTGTCTAAAAGTACTTGGGGAAAAAAAACCTCAAGACTCAGTACAAAAGCTATTTTGGGAAGATAAGAAAATGCAAACTGATCATTTTTGGCCTTATCTAATGTCTAACTTCAAGCACCCAAACACTAGAGATTTTTGGGAGATAATAAATGGACTCACAAGATCATCAAAAATAAATACTGTTAGTGGGCCAGCCTGGATACTTTACTTTACTTAACTAACACCTTTGTTAAAGTGGAACACAGAAGCAATGGAGTTACAAGTACCCCTAAATGTCCATCCACAATGGATCATGACACAGCAACATACTCAACTACCAGAAGGCTAAGTACCAATACTACCCATCTGGATTTGAATAGTTCAAGAAAAGAGGCCAAACCCATATACACACTTATCAAGCTAGTCAGAGAGGTAGGATGTTCCCCAACTGCCTTGAATCACACAACAGAAATATCTTCATTACAATACACAGAAGACAAAGTATCAAAAAAAATACAATCAAGACTAATGGACGAGACCCCAGGTCCAAATGGTATCCCCCAAGTTATTTTTAAATTGGAACCTGACTTTTAGGCATATCTGTTGTGTCGTTTATTCAACAAACTGAGCAGTTCAGGCACACTTCCTAAGAGCTGGAGATGCTCAATAATTAACCCAGTGTAAAAAGGATGGGACTGGACAGAACCAGCAAACTATAGGATGATTCCACTAATAGACTTAGAAGCAAAATACTAAACCTCACTTGTTCTTAGAGACCTGGTAGACTGGTCAGATAACAACAATTAAATCCCTATCAATCAATCTGAATTATGCAGGGTCCCTGGCACTATCACAAATATTCTAGCTTTAGGATTAATGGCAGACACAAGCATGCAACATTGGAAAAATCTACAATTATGTTTCATAGACTTTAAGGCGGCATCTTACAGAGTCAATAGAGGCCTTTTGTGGAAAAAACTAAGGCAGAGGGTCCTTCCAGTACCGACCCTCTGAGCCATATCGCAGTTATACACAAATACATGGATGCAAGTCAAAGTAGCAAAATGGCACTACACTTATGAGGAAAATACAACTGAAGCTGGACTAAAACAAGGCTACATTTTAGCCCCTCATTTGTTCAACCTTTTTATGGCTTAAATCTCCTCAAAGTGAGATCAGGTAAACTTGCATTCACCATGGCTCGGTCCACTGTGACTTAATCATCTATTCTATGCAGATGATATAATTCTTTTAAGCCACACAAGATTACGTCTTCAAAGATTGATAATGAACTGGAATACTTAGCCAAGATAAATGTATTAGAAATAAACATAGCAAAAACAAAAGTTAGGACCATGAGCCATCGTCCGCAGAAACAACTACCATTTAAACTTGGTAATGCAAACATGGAGGCAGTTACAAATTTTAAGTACCTCGATTTGCATGTAGACAACCAACTTAACTTCCAAACACACAATGCAAATTTAACTTAGAAAATAAATGGTTTTATATATGCCTTCAACACAATAGCAAAGAGCTTAAATGGGCCATTGTCTAAACCATTACTTGCTGGCATTTATGCAAAACTCTTGTCGACCCTAGCCTATGAGAGTGAAGTCCAGCACAGAAAAAAATGAAGTAATCCTTGAAAGTCTTCCATTTAAGACTTCTAAAACAGTATTCTGTCTACCTACTGCAGCAACATCTGGCCAGAAGGTATGCAGCAATAAAATCATGGGACAAAATCTAATCAAACTGTCAACATCCACTCAATACCACTCTCTGGAAGGCACAGAAAGATGATCCCTATCAGCCTACATCAAGTGCTTATAGTCATCAATGAAGTCAACAAATGTGGTAGACATATCGACAAACATTAAAAAAAGTGGTAAAAAGGTACTCTCTAATTGAACATAAAAACATTTCTAGCAAGCGTGCCCACACATGGATGGTATTGCAATCATATTCTGTATTACAACCCACAACCTATTTGAGCATAACATGATAACTACTACCAATACGTCAATGAACCTGGAAATATAATGGACCAATGTCTTGCAGTCTATGTGGTGCAATGAAGCAGGACTTTGTTCATCTAATCTGCATATGTGCCATTTTAAAACCAAATCGACTTTTATTGCTAAAACACTTTTTAACACTAGGGACATCAACACCTGCAGATCTGCTATACTAAAGTGTTTTGATCCAAATGATCAGTAGATTAAATGCAAATTGGAAAAATGTGTATGGGAAACTGAAGAGAACAAGTATCTTGCCACATATTAACATGGTATGAAAAGTACAAAAGCACTGTATGTGAAAAAAATGAAAACATTTGTTTAAGTATTGTCTCTTTTTTCTCTTATGCATTATAGGTGACTATCAAATTTAAGATGTATATTACATTTATGGTAATATGCCCAGTTTTATTGATATATCGTTGTGGTTTTAATTAACTTGAACAATAAAGAGATTCAGTATTCACACAATACTCGAAAGTGTGAGCTTCCTTTTTAACCAATGTGAATCCTTCCTGGAATTTGATGGGGGTAAACTTGATTCCTATTGGGGATAAAAAGACAAATGAGTGCAATTAAAAACACAAAGTAAAAGGAGATTGATTCTAAATCCTTCACCTCATGGCTAGATAGGGGAGACATCAGAACAAAAGATTTGTTGTGGTAGTTAAACCGTGGTCAGGCAAGTGCTCTATCTGTGCTGTCCTTTAACTGTGGAGAAACAGCTGTGAACTACAGTGATCGAACCAAAGAGCCCTAATGGGCCTATCAATAGGCTACAAAAACTCTCTTTACGGTGGAACAACATCCTAAGTCAGCCCACTCCAATACTGATGATCATTCAAGGTTCTTCTGCCTTGATAATGAGAACTCCCAGGATGTAGTGTAGTTCGCCAGACTTTTAGCTTGGGGGGGGCATGTGTTAGACCTGTGAGCCTTAGGGTAGGGTTCCACCAAACGTTATGCCTACTTACTTCCAATTATTGCTGATGGAATAGACCGAATTGGAATATGTAATTTACTTATAAGTCCATTGCAAATGGTATACCATATACCTAGGGCCAGTAAATTAAATGCCACCCGTGGGTAAGCTTTTTTGAACAATAAATGGTTCTGACCCATAATCAGCAAGGCTATGCCAACATAATACTATAACAACACCACGATTGCCAGTACTGATACTTACTATGCTGATTGCTTAAACCAATCACACGTGACACTCACAGTGACTGAAAAAAGTGCATTTTTTTGTTTTGTTTTTTTTTTATTTCTTATAAAAGAATTTTAGATGAATTCAATTTATTTAAAAAACTTTTTGTGTTCATGTTATTATTCATATGAACAATTCTAACAGTTTTACATGAACCACATTAAATTCCACACATATACTACATTAATCCTGAGTCACATATATGACGAGACTTTCAACATCACATTTCGCAAAAACAATTAGTACATGAACAAGCTCAGGTTCCACATTTTGACAATACAGAAAAAAGTTTTTGGGGAACAAATATATTGACAACCAAAAGGAAAAAGAAAGAAAGACACAGGGGAAGGTTGAGAAATTGTTTTGAAAAACAGTCTTCAAGTTTTGGGAAAACAGCACAGCCCCAATCGGGACATTTGCCAAAACGTGTAGTATTCAGGCAACCAAAAATAAACATATACTTATGTTTTTTATGATTTAATCAACAACTCATAGTACAAAGGTTAACCCAATACTCAATTGTAAGGTACACTTGTTTGGTTAAACAGAAAAAAGGTCAACGCTTTTTGAATACCAAATGAAACTTGGGCGGTGTTCTCCTCAGGACCTGGAACAAAAGAGAGCTAAAGAAAACAAACAATAAGAGTGCTCATGGTACCATTTATTCAAACAATTCACCACACACTCCAACCCCTGAAAGACCTCTGTTTTTAATTTACCTTGTAAAAAACTTTCTTTGCACAGCACTGTGTATGCCACTTCAAATGACTGTAGTAGAGTAAGCTGTAGGAGTAAAGAAGAAAGAAAGACAGTCACTACCAAACATTTTTGTCAGTGAAATTGTTTAAAAAAAATTCATCCCAGGGAAAAATTGCAGTGTTGCAAAAAGATTTGTTAGGCACTTACTTAATTAAGTTTTTAATAAGGATGCAGGGCAGTCGACACAACTTCTTTAATGTATTGTTTATGCTGGTGGAGACAGCGTTTTCATGGTGATGCATATTTTATAAAAAGAATCGAAATGAGCGGGGTCATGAGTTGCCTGTCTGGAGCCAATAAAGTAATGGTTACTGGTGAGAAAAGGAAATTCAATTCTTCGTAGCTATAAAGGACGATTAGTGTCCTGGGCAAACGCCTCTTGGGTGACCAACTGAGTTGGCAGTCAGAAGCCTTTAATTTGTGTTTGTTCTAAGACGAATAACAACATCTTCGTGAGATTCAGGCTCATATTGTTTAACGAAATGAGATTAGAAGGCGGAAGGGAAGTTTGTGGTTTCGCATACCAGCTTCCAATAGAGACTTGCACCAGACTCCGCTTCAAAGACGTGAAACCTATAATTTATTATGCATCCTACTGCACATGGTAAGTGCACTTTCCTGAGCACTATGTTTGACTTTGGCAGCATTGGCCACACTTTGACACACTAGTGGTTGACTGCTCTATGCTATTTTGAATACAACAGAGCCATCACATTCCCTCACAACATTTATCCTTAATGGAGGCCTTAGCACCCATCTAAAACAGGTTCTGGACAGATTATTAGTGGGCAAGGCCATCCCTCTTTGTCTCAATTGATTTTAGTCTCTGACATCCCCTCACTGTGTGGAAACCCAAGTGGGTGGGTGTCACTCTTCTACCCTGCTGTCAAAGTCCCTATTTGGAGGACTTAAATTGTCCCATTTTACAAGAGATGTGAAATTCTTTATATGCAAACTCTGTAATTTAACACATGCTGGTGCAAGAGCAGTAACCTTCATATGCACATCAAACAAGAGAAACTCTGCAAATGAGATTCTCCTTCAATAAATTGGTTCACCTAGAACTTTCACCATTAAATCTAGAATTACAATGAGTCATGCAGTATCTGCAATTCCACATGAACTGTTAAAAATTGGCATGCAAAGAAAGTGTGCAAGTGGTTATAGTGCTACAAAAATCTGCATGCAAATTTGGCATTTAAAAATACAATTAAAAGCTTGCTGGTTCAATCTAAATCAGGGGGAAAAAAACCTGAAAACTATCTCCACCTAACAGCAGGTGGTAAATTAGGACATATTGCAAAAGTATAATTGTGAATTTATTGAAAGAAATGTATTCTGAAAATGGGTCATAAGTAAAAGTTCCATTTGTCACAATCTACTTTGGGATATTAAATTAGCCCTGTCCTACAATTATGATACCCCTGAACCTCAGAACCCAAGGAAATCATCTATGGAATACTCGAAGGATCCTCGCTCAGCCACACCTTCTTCAACACTTAAGACACTGCAAACACCAAGGCCAATTTCCATACCTGCATGAAAGACTTCACCAACTTGATGAAGGGCAACTGCCTGAAACTCAATTCGGTCAAGACAGAGGTACTTATTTTCAGATACAAAAGCTTCCCATGGGATGCATCCTGATGGCCCTCTGAACTCTGACCTACTTCTACCCCTGCTGGCTACCATAGGAACCTAGGCATCAGTCTGAACAACAATCTAAACATAATGACTCAGGTCAACTCCGTCTCATCCTCCTGCTTCCTCATCCTCCACAAGTTAAGATAAAATATTCAAATGGTTACACCAAAGTTCAAAGTGCACCCTCTTCCATGCCTTCTTCTCCGGCTAATGGGACAACAGCAATGCTGTATAAGAATGGATCACAGCTCACCTCCTCTGACAACTAAAGACCATACAGAACTCCACAGGCAAATTCGTCCTGGATCTCCATAGATGAACCCACATCAGCACCTACCTGAGGGAAATCAACTGTCTCCCTGTACAGGAAAGGTGCCAGTTCCAGCTACCAATCCATGCATGCAAAGCCCTATACAATTGCGGACTCGCCTTCTTGAACCACTGCCTGAACTTCCATCAGTCCACCAGACACATCCACTTTGCATCCCATTCTCTAATCGTCAGCATCTGACGTAGCAGATGCTGATGTCAATCCTTCTTCCACTTAGCAGTGAAGACATGGAATGGGCTTACCTTTCATCTATGGACCTCCCTATATCTTTCAGATTTCTGAAAATCCCGAAAGATTGAGTATTTGACTAATCAAGTGGACCCTGCCCAGCACCTGACAACTAATTCAGGGTGGTGAACTCCTCTCAGCTCATGGAGTTTACGGAATTTCGCGCACCCGACATTTGGCAGAGTTCGAAAAACTCTACTTTACGTAGCTGAATTTTTTCCTCGCTAGCATTCGTCAATGCCAAGTTGGCGAGCGGGAGTGAGGTAAATCCTCCTCGCGGCGAGATTTATCCACGTTTGCGATTGTCAACATCAAGTTGGCGAGCGCCAGCGTGGGAAACCATCCTCTGGCGAGATTTCTCAACAAGGGTGGTCGGATATCCCTTTGCGAGTGGTCACGTTTGCTCGCGACTGCTCATGTTGAGAAACCATCTGTTTGCATTGAGAAAGCTGCCACTCGAGTAAAAATCTACAATAGGTATTGCATAACTGGCATAAAGTACTCTGAAGCAGGGGTTAAAATTAAGCTAATTCATTTAAGTAAAAAATGATACTTCATGCTACTTTTTACAAGTTTTCAACAAAACAAAGTTTCCTTTTTGTGTGCAGTCTCCTTCAGAGGGGCCAGTAGCATTGTTGTAAGTGCTCAACATCCACAATTCATTTGAGTTGAGATATTTAACAAGTGTGATGTTGTATTAATGGATGGTGTGATTGATAGTGCAGCATCTTCTATTTGGTCAAAGTGGGCTACTTGACATAGGGTGATTGTTACCGTTTTAACTACTTTACTTAGGAACATATTTATGAGGCCCTTGCACTGCTGTAGTGTCATATTTTGTGATGCTCAGTTGGTGCAAAAAACAAAATCATATTTATGAGGTCACGCAAAGCCACTTTGCATGACTTTGAATGGCCTAATCGATAATGGAGTAAGGCAAAGCAGCGCAAATCGCTGCATTGCCTTAGTCTCCATTAGAGAGGCATTCCATGGGCCAAGAGGTGTGTTTCCCACACAACATCCACTGAATTTATTTTGACTTTTCACCAGGTTTACAAAACCATGTAAACCTGGGGATGTACCAAAACCTTATAACTCTCCAGGGGAGGTGCAATGAGTAGAAATTACTTTATTTATTCTAATTGTTTCTTCTTTCCACATGTGCTGCATTCTAGCGCACGCATGGAAAGAGGAAAACCCCTCCCAGGATTGTTTTTGTTGTGCAGGAAGGTGCACATTCCTGCACAAAAATAATCCTACTGACATGATAGGCACCCTTGCATCATGGTGCACAGGTGCGTGCATTGGCGCTAAGCTGTTGAAAAGGCACCAGTGCTGGAGGAAAGGACAGGAATGCACCATGATAAATACATATGGTGCATTACTGCCCTTTCACGTTGACCTAGTGCACCACACCAAGGTGACTCCCTGCACTGCCCTAAACCAAATCCCCATAATTGAGGCCATAAGAGTCCATCACGGATGTACTAAAATGTTGTCCTTCCATCATTTGTCTACTGGATGCTAGAGGTGAGGCAGTGAGGCAATGAGCCTGTTAAGGGCATGGATCAGTGCTTGTGCTTGCTATCACTGTTATAGTCTGTATCACTCTTATGCTTGGAGAGCCATGGACATGTGTTGCAGTTGTTCTTTTAAGATGGTCCTAGTCTCTAACAGTGGTGTTTTTAAGAACTTGTAGTTTGTTAGTGATGTATTTTTGGGTGGTGAGAAATAGAGGTGACAATAAACTTTTGAAAGTTATCAGAAATTAGAGGCAAGATCTTTTTAACAGTCTGAGGGTACAACATTTTCAGAAAAACTCTGTTCATCATCAGTGATCACCGCCAGATTCCGAGCCTTCATTACCGGCGTTGGAATATGGCCCATTACTTCGGACCAAGAGGATGGAATCCATAGGAATGATTGGGCTCCAACTAGTAGGACTTCTGTTTTACCTGTATTATGTTTAAGGCAGTTTGAATTAATCTAATCATGGACAGCCTGCATGCAGTCATGAAATCTCACTCCGACCCCTGCCTCATCATTTCCAAGGGATACGATGATTTTGGTACTGACCATGCAGGTGTTCAGAGAGAATCAAAAACTCCTTGTTAGATTAGGAAGAGGGGAAACATACATGATTTGGCTGTAAAGTCTAGGATCTTCTCCCTCCTTGGTGTCTACAGTAAAAAGCCTTTGAATTAAAATTGACTCTACATTGTCCATTGCAGACCATGTACAAATGGTGACCAAAAACTGCCTATTTCAATTGTACTCCCTTAAGCGAGTGCTGCATTTATTTTTCTCACGCCAAAAATTACAATCTTAAAAGTGTTTGTATCATTACACCTAGCTTTCAGGAAATCTACTTACTTGATCTTCCAAGTTATTCAATAAAGAAATTACACTCGATTCAGAACCCTACAGATAGACTAGGCACCGGGGTAAAACACACCTCCGACATTGCTCCAGTCTTGGCTAACTGCACTGGCTGCTTTTGAAGTAAGTTATCTTGTTTCTGGAAGGTGTGAGTACAATCAAACAATGTGTGTACCTTAAACTGCTGATTGGCAAGTACACCAGGGCTAACTCTAGGTCCATGTATCTTTTTTTCACTGATTTAAGTAGTGCCTTTGATTTAGTGGACCATTCTATCCTTTGGTCTACTTTGATCTCCTTTGCTTTATTTTTTCCCTCTTTATTAATGGGGTGGATGGTGCTTTCCAGACTTTGCAGGCTGATGCACCGAGTGTTGCAGGCAGGTCTATTCCATTGTTGTTATATGCTGATGATTCTGTGTTATTATCTAGGACACCAAACAGCCTCCAGAAACTGATGAATGCATTTGGGGATTTTATGGTTTCCAAAAAAATGCTTATCAATGAATTCAAAACATTTACTATGGTGTGTGGGACAAAGAGGCAGAGAATGTCTGTGGGGTTATATTTCCAGCCCCCTCCAGGTAGAGGGGAATTCCTTTTTGAAGCGACTGTTATGCCTGCCTGCCTCAGCCTCATTAGTGATTATTCACAGGCAGGTTAGTTGTCAACTTTTGGGAGATCTGCTCCTCGTAAAATCCCTATTACAGTGGTTCCCTATCTGATCCAAAGCAGAAACTGGTTTTACCAAATCAGTCATTTTTTTGCTGTCTTACCATGGAACATGTTTAAACATCCCTTGGCTCTCTTACATTGGTGCCTCCTTTAGAAGTTTATTCAATATTTCTATTCTTCAAGATCCCTTAAATCCCTGACCCTTGATAAAAGTGCTATCAAGACATGCATTCTTAATTATTAGAAAGACAGTGTAATGTGTGCTGAGTTAAGGTTGTTGACTGTTGCCTATTGCATACCATCTGCCTTACAGGTTAGTTGTCAATAAGATTTATCTTGTGTGACCAATATTCAGCATTGTGTTGTACTGTCTACATTTCATACTGGCACAGCACATCCTTTAGTTGCTTTCCCATTGATGAAGGTATGCCCTCACAGATATGAAACTCTGCCCTTGTGATAGGCGGATGAAGCAAAGCACCCTGCACTTTACGTCATTCTGTGTTTATCACACACATTTAAGGAAATACCATGTTAAAACAATCTTCCTGTCACAGAAAATTATAAACTAGAAGTCTGTGCTAAGTTACCTATTTACACATGACAATCCGTTCCTTTTTTTTATGTTGCTCTTTTTATAACTAAGTGGGAAGGGTATGCTCAGAAGTAGGTCCCGGGCTAACTAAGTCACCAGATTCAATCTAGTCTGGCTGATTAGGGGTGATAATCCCAAACCAATCCCAGGATGCTCGTTTCTAGTCCAGGCAGGATTTGGCCTGGCAGTTCGGACTGGACTGTTCCCATGGGGAGCAGGGTCAAGACTGATTTGCATATTGCTGGGTCTAAACTGGAATGTGTGGCATGCAAACAAACAATGGAGTTAACCCAGATTTGTGACTGAAGGTGGATGTTCCATTTTCACAGCATTCTGACCATCATCAGTTCTTTTTGCTTTCTCATTATAAAGGCAATACAACTTAGGAAAAGGATAGTTTGAGATGTTTTTTTTTATCTAAAGTTTTAATATATTTGTGTATCCTCATATTTGTATATACTTTAATATGAAGCCAATATAACTCAGGTAAAAGATGGCTGAGATGAGGCAGTTTTAACTAATGTTTTAACTAATTTATGTATTCTCATTCTCTTAACTGATTTTTTTTGTTTGTACTTTAATGGATGTTTTAATTTGCCAAATAATGCTATTAATCAAATTAAATTGAGTCTCGTTCAAATTATTGTATTTGTTGTACATGGTGATTTATCAACCAAACTGTACACTGATTAGTCAGTGTTTTAAAATTATACTGCTCCTCCTGCTCACTAAGATCAGTCAAACGTTGCAGAGAGGATCAGGAGGATGAGTACCACTGTGTCTCCATCGCCCAGAGTCATGTGGATGTATTCTGTGACAGTGATGAGGGCAGTTTCTGTGCTCTGGTTGGGTTAGAAACCAGACTGAGTGGTGTTGAGGAGTTGGTGGCCATTGAGATGTTGAGTGAGTTGTCTGTTTTTCTCTGAGTCCTTGGTTGGGAATGGTAGCAGGGAGATTAGTCTGTAGCTGGCGAGAGTTGAAGGGTGCACTGAGGATTTTGTCAGGGATGGACGGGCAATTTCATGTTTCCAAGCACCTGCGAAGGTCGCAGAGAGGTGGAGGCATTTAGAAAGAGTGTAAGCATGGCACTGTTGAGTCGTCTGGAATTGTCGTAGTGGGGGCAGGACTCTAATGGGCCCCCAAGAAGCTAGACTTAATGGTGGTTGTGGTTTCTTCTGGGGTGATGATGGGGCATGTGATTATTAGTGCTACTTTGGAAAAGATCTGGAGATGTTTGACGAGGTCTGTCGGGTCAGGTTGCGGGCTGAACTTTATGCAAATAACAGGAATTTTGTTGCTGAGGAATTGTGAGAGATTGATGTATAGGACCTGCCAGGAAGTAATCAATTTGGAGATGGCCAATGGTGAGCGGTAATATTTCACAATGGTGAAGATTTCTTTGCTTCTGATGGTGTTGGCATTGATGCAGTCCGCCGGAGTTGTGCATTTGGTGGTTCAGATCATTTAGTCTTAGGGTGGATTTGAATGTGCCTGTGTCAGCATTTTCATGTCTTTTTCTGCATTTGCAATCAGTCTGAGTACCTCTGTGTATCAACTGGCCTGGGTTCTGGATCTTGTTGTATTGCTGTGTTTAATGAGGGCCAGAGAGTTGGTGCAGGAGGATATCTAATTGTTTAAATTCTTGATGGCTTTGAGGTCTACTGTTGCCATGTTCGGGTTGGAGTGTGTTGAGAGTAGAGTTCCAGTCTTTGCCAGTGAAGCTTTTCCAGTTTTGGCGGGCTTGTCTGGCAGTGGTGCATGTGCATTGGACTAGGGTGGGATGCTGAACTTGATGATAGAGTGGTCTGTGTAGGAGAGTGTATGGCAACGTGTGTAGGTCCCTTTACTTATTGGGTGAAGTCCAGGCTTCCCTGGTCTTCAGTCATTGACCTGGAGTGGGAGTAAACATGGCCTTCCAAGTGTAAGTTCAGGTCAGTTACTAGAATGTTATTGCTAACAAAGAGAATGGGTGGTGCAACAAAGTCTGAGATTGTATAGATGAGGTTGATGCTCTGTAGATAAGATTGCTGCGTAGGGTGAAGTTGGCTGTAATGTGGAGCTTGATGGACAGGTGTTCTATGTTGGAGTATGGTGTGTCTGCGGCTGTGGTGCAGATGAAGGTGTACTTGTTGATGAAGATAATTTCACCTCCAGGCTTGTGATTTAGCCAGGTTTCTGAGAGGAAAGGTAGATCTGGGACATTGTCTTGCAGCCTGTCCCAGATCTCTCAGGTGCATTTAGTGAATGAGCTGTTGTTAAGGAAAATGTGAGTGTGGAGTACTGTGTGGGTGATTGCAGGACTCTGTGAGTGTGAGAGAGTGGGGGTTGGGTGCTCTCAGTGCTGTCAGTGTGGTGAGTCTTGGGTGTGGGTAAGTGCATGAAAACTTGCAGGATACACTGGAGAATGCTTCCTCTGTGTTGTGCGGTGTATGAGGCAGTAGCATTTACACTGACATAATTACATCATGCACCATTAATTAATATCAGATAGTACACTGACATGATATCTTTAATGTCCAAATTTTACTTCCTACTCTAATATAACAATGAAATGCCTTATGTTCTTAACATTACACATCACATAATAGACACAGTTGTGCTATGGCACATTTAGCCTTTATAAGAACATTGAAATGTGGAGCACTCCCTTGAATACAATGGAGTGCTCGGTGCTTCTACAGACTGGTAAAAACCCGTAGAGCAACATTTCAAGGTTGCCTTTGTTCACAGAACAGAGGCGTCACAGAGCCCGAGGGGATATAAACCCCCTCAGGCTCCGAGAGGCCTTTGTTTTTATATGTTGGAACATTCTGCCCTCTAGTGGCCGTATATTCTAATAACCTTACAGCCCTTCATAGCCGGGCTATACTTGCAATTAAAGTCCAGCTCCCTTGTTAAAGGCCCTCACCATCGACTCGGGCCCTTACGCTGGAGCAGGCCTTTAATGAAAGGTGTAGCCCACTATGCTGGGCTACAAGGTATATTATATCCCCCTTGTGCGTTCATAGCTTCAAATGACCTGTTTTCTTTTGGGTTTCACCAATTTCAAGGTCACCATCAAATACTTCAATTTCTGACGTATCAAAGTTACTACTGCTTGATATTGAGTTGGGTTGGTGGTGACCATACCCAGCACACATTTTTTATTTAACACCTGAACCTTTCCTGGTATGTTAGGAAACAGCATTGATTTTTTCATCAATCTCATTCTAAATCTGTGACGAGTTTCAGGTGATGTTTTAATGCACCCTAAGTCTAGTATAAAATGTGAAAACCTCATTGATCACCAGCAGTGGATCAGAAAATGTATGCTTGAGTACCTCCTGGAGTCCATAATCAATCTTCATGGCACTCTTCTTAATGTTCAGAAGGGTTTTTTGAGAGGATACAATGGTTGATTCTGTGGACTTGATTACTTAAAATGGGTAACCCCTGGTGCTATCTCAATATGGGACCAGATGTACGACCGTTCCATTTTGCGAGTTTTAAATTCTGTTGCTTTGTGACTTGCAGTAGCGGTCCGTGGAGACAGTTCCATGAGGCGGGGCGGGGAGGGGCAGGGTGGGGGGTAGTAAACACCAGAATATGGATGAACGGAGGTAAGTAAACAATTAAATACATAAAACTAATTTTGTTGAGCGCGCTGCATTGCATTTTGCGATTCAGCTCACGCAACAAAATTTGTTTTATTTATTTAATTGTTTACTTGCCTCCGTTCATCCATATTCCGGTGTTTACTACCCCCTACCCTGCCCCTCCCCCACCCCACCTCACCGCCCCACGGACCTCCCTCTACAGGCCGCTACTGGTGAATCCTAAGTTGCAACTCGCAAAATAGAATGTACAACCTTGTCTTAGACACTGTTTGCGATTCCTAATGGGGTCGCTAAAGACCTGCCTCATTATTATTACTGAGGCAGGTCTCAATTTGCAACCCCTTAGGAATCTCACATATCATAGGTATAGTGGCCTGCTGGGGACAGCAGACCACTATATCTGTGTCTGCTTTTATAAATAAAGCAACTTTTTTTTCAAAAGCAACCTGTTTATTTGCAATTAAAAGAATAAAAAGAAAATCTTTCTTTTCCTTTTTTAAGGGGAGGCAGTGGTGGTTGGGTTCCCAGCCTGCTATTAAAAATATATTTTTGCAGACATTCATAAATAGGAAGGGGTCCCCTGGGGACCCTATCCTATTTGCGACTAGCTTACCATCTACTTGAAGTAGTTGGAAAATGCAATTGTTATGCAACCTCATTTGTGGTCGCAAAGCAATCATACATACGAGTGCGACTCGCTATTAGGAAGGGGCGCCCACTGCATGCCTCTTCCTAATAGCAACTCGCAAACCCTACTTTGCTTGTCGGTGATAAGTTACCTAGGGCCATATGTATCAAGGCCAAATGGGTTCGCAAACGCCGAAATTTGCAGAATTTTGGAGTTTGCGAAGCCATTTTCGCAAAATGGTATGTATGAAAGAATTTGGGTGCAAAATAAGGAATCGCAAAATTTGCAATTCTTTATTTTGCAATTGCATTAAAGGAATCACACATTTTGCGATTCCTTAAATGCAATGTATTAAGCAAAAAAGAAATTCCAAAATGCCCTTAAGGAATCGTAAATTACCACCAACTTCTAGTTGGTGGTAAGTTGCGATATCCTTGAAAAATGCACATTTCATCATTTTTCAAAGTGCCATGTGACGCACATACATGCCCTTAGGGCATGTATGTGCACCACATGTGCACCCATACTTATTTCAGGGGTGCACCAGGGTGTCCTTAGGACACCCCTGCACCCTTGAAATTATTCTCAATTTGCTAATCGCAAATTGAGAATAAATTCCCATTCCTTCCTATAGGCCAGGAGGCCCATAGAACTGAATGGGAAAGTATTCCCTAATTGCGAATTCGCAATTTGCAAATTCTCAATTAAGGAATATCAAGAAATCGCTAAAAAATTGCAATTTTCTTGATACATACCAATTAGCGATTCTGAAATAGCGATTTCTTAAAAATCGCTATTACATATTTGCTAATTGGTATCTTGATACATATGGCCCCGACTCTCAAAATGAGATTTGAACATACACACCGCTTTTTAGCAGTCGCGACCTCTTAAAAAGGTCGCACTCTGGCCCATTGTGCCCTAATTGCAATCCCAAATTAGTTATTTATTTATTTTATAATGTTTATTTGCTTTTGGGCCTCTCAGTTGATTATTATAATTCTTCAGCTTCTCTCGAAAGCTCAAAATGGCAATTTCTGTACGAAACGAACGTGTGCTATTTAGTGGCTGGAATTTTACCACACATGACGATTTGCACATATTTTGTTTGTAATTGATGTGAAGATTATTGAAGAACGCGGACTGACATTTACCATAGACGATAAATTACAATTTCTCATTTTCTTTACCACCATGGATTTCTAATTTGTTGAGTAAATGTTTATTTACCGCAAAACACGTAATATGGGCTTAAATTTACAATCTTGGTGCACGCTATTTTGATATGAAACCGTTCTGGAGACAACAATGCCTAAATAAACACGCCTGTGTAAATAATCACTTTAATAATTAAAGTAATATTGAATATAAATGTTCAATGCTGGAGCCCATTGCAGCTCGATGTGGTTTTTGAACCACTGAAGGGAAAGGGAGCCTGTACTTTTACGTATACATTGAAAAACACCAGCAGGACAGAATTCTAGTTTACGGCTGATAAGCACAATTTTCAAATGCAAGACTGGATTGTAATTTATTGAATTAGGCATACCTAAAAATTGAAAATGTCTATCATAAGTTCACGTGTAAAAATCCATGGAACCAGGCTCATGGAGCGGATTTAATAAAATGAATTATGAAGGGAAATTGAAGTAATCAGGGCCGACAGGAGATATTTGTCAGATAACTGTCGCCATTCTTCTTGATAGTCATCTGAGAAATGCATTTAGGACACCGGTAACTGTAAGCTTAGTATGCACATTCTAAATGGGAATTGTCTTTCTGTATTTCATTCTCGAGCGCCGAAGCAGCAGAATGTGCCACGCTTGTGTGTTATATGATTTCCAGGCGGGCTGCATTGCGTTAAAGAAGCCTGAAACGGGCAACGAATTATAAACATTCAATGTGCTGCACCTGTTTGTGAGAGCAAATGTCGCTTTAAATTGTCATTCTATGCTTCGGCGACCAACCGTTAAATGTGCCCTGGTAGCCAGGCAAATTCCCTATCACATATGTGAAAGCGCAGTGCAAGCATGCAGATGTCTCTAATATTTTAATTAACAATAAACATTCACCCTCTGGGGACCAAGCAGGTAGGCGAGGACTAGATTAGAAGAAAGTACTTTTGACAACATGTGGAGCCAATACCAGTGGAAATACGATGAACATCTGTTCACGGAATCTACTAAAATACAACATATTTTGCAAACGTGAACGTCAGCTGCGAAAACTTTGTAGCCTTTTAAGTATTGACTAACATTCCCGTTGAAATATTACAGGCATCATACTGCCAAACTAAAAGAATATCTGAAGTTGTACCTTGTATAGAAAGCACAATGCTCAAGTGAGGTGGTCTAGCTACATTCGTATTTAAATCGTGAAACTTAGAAGTAAAACGTAGAACTTTGCCTAATGCCTCAATGGAATTTGTTTCTTCCACCAAACATTTAACCTATATAAGTGACGTGGGTAGTCCAGGAGTACGAACCAATGAGCAAAGAGTATGAAACATAACCTAGAACAGAGAACTGATCAAGCGCCCAAATCCTCATTTGAAATGTATCTGCTAAAAAGCAAAAGAAAAAATTGCATTGCTGATAGCTAGCCAAATCTTCATTATTTCTCATCGGGTAAGGAATCCCACGCCTAGATTATCTTGACCAGTTCCAGCAAGATGGGTAATTAATAGGCTGTGAGTAAAGTGCTTTATACAACATTTCCCCAAAATTATAGGGCAATTCAAAAGTACTATGCGAAACTTTGTAGAGTCCATAAATAGTTTTTGCCATGAACCTTGCATGATATTTCTAGTATAGAACATAACTTGCATAGAAAAGGTACTGTAGGGGACGACTGAACTGAAAAATGTCCCCCAGACCAATGGGCTGATAGAATGTATCAATAGTTTGATGACAGACTTTATCCAACAGGGTCGCATTTGCATGATGATGATGTCTTTTAGATTACTTCTTTGGTTCTACAGAAGCACTCCCCTTTCAGCAGTATAGAGTTGGGATACATAATTACAGAGATTGCTGAAGTGCAAGAGAAGTCTTAAAGGAACACAAGGATTAGTCAATGTAATGCCGATTTCAGGTATGATGCACATAAAACACATTCTCCAACAGATTTACGCTGGGTGACAGGATGATGTTGAAATATTCCCATCAATTACTGAAAAGAATGACAAAGTTTTACCTCCCAACGTACATGAAGACATTTTTTACAATGCTGTCAAAGTGGACAGCCAATTTAGGAATGTTAAAGACTTTATTGTATGGATCTGCCGATGGGAATAACGCTGTTGGTACTTCAGATACCATACGCAAATGGAGCAAAAGAGATGTAGCTCAGTCAAATGATTTTACCAAATAATGTATTTGCAGGAAATTTCGTTTTTCTCATTTCTTTAACATTTTCTCCAATGAACTTATGTTATGGTTATATTATTCTGTAATACTATTAAATAGAAGGAAATAGGAGTGATTAACTTGTTATGTGCAAAAGTTGTTATGTTGGCGGCTGGGTGGACTAATGCACTAGCTCAATCTGTGCCTGATCTGACAGCCACAGGTTTGAATCCCAGTGAGTCAACGCAAGCTTTCATTCTTCCCAGGTTGAGAAAACGAGAACCATCGATTTGGGTAAAAATATACTTCTGTTTTTTCAGCACCAAGGACACGGGTGAAAGTGTGCTCTAAACATGCAGGTTGTTATTATTCTTTCCAAAATATGCTCAGCCTCGTGTTACAGAGCTTTTCTATAGGAAATACATTTGTATTTTGCATGACTGACCATTTGTTGGACAGAAGGGTGCTAGCCGTGTGGGCATTGGAGTGGTGAAGAAAGCCTTCTTCATAATGTGTTTTTCCCTTCACTTTCTTATTCTGCCAAACATGGCTCAATTCATTACTGTGTAAATCATATTGAACAATATTTATCTGTGTCTTACAGCTAATGGTGAGCAACATGAATGCCTCGCTCACCACATCGTAGAAAAACTAAGGTATGGTTGTAAAATGATTTGCTCATGTTTAGCAGGCAACCTTTCTTTTCAATAACACCTGAAAAAAAACTTTTCTATCAATTTTACTGTATCGCGTACAATACAAACATTAACAAATATGAATTACAGTTTGCCGCTATTCACCATTTTGTATAAATGTTAGAACCCAATAACATTTCGGACCTTTGTTATATGGTGCCAAACCGTACTTTGGAAAAAAATACTATCCGACAGGATGTTCATTTTTTTATTATTTTTTTTAAGTATTTAGTTCAATATTTTAAACATATGTTCCAAATAAAGCAAAATACATCAATTATAACCCCCATGCCTATAAAGCGGAACCCTCTCCCCACCCCTGATCCAAAACCAGTTGACATTGTCAAATTTTTATAAAACAGCTGAATTTAGGTAAGGAAAAAAAGAATTCCGAAGAATAGAAAAGAAAAAAAGAAATGATAGCAAAAAGTCAAAAGGATAATAGGGCAATATGTTTATATACACAATGCATTACTCCCATTGCAGCAGACTGCATTATATGGATCCTTCAACCCTGTTGACCCATCTGCTTAAAGGAGCCCAGATTTCAGTACCTTTTTTCTGAGCCCTGTGTCCCCTACGTTCATACACTGTTATCTCCCATTGGTATACTGCGAGTAGTTTACCCAGCCAATAGTGTAGAGATGGGGGTTCATGGTCTAACCAGATAGTGGCCAGACATAGTCATAGTCTCATTATAGCCATAGCTGTAAACACAAAAGGTAGGTAAGTAGCTCCCCCTCCACACAGCACGCCTGTGAGTCCCGGCCCCAGTTGCCGCTGCTGAGGAAGTTCGAGGCCCTCCACCACCCGCAGGCTACCACCTGCACCTCATCCCTGGTGGCAAGTGGTAGGCCGTAGGTAGGTTTGTTCATCCTCCGCTTTATTGATTTTATTGTATTGTTTGTATCTTCATTGTTGTGTCTGTGACTGCTGTGGTCGGTCTACCCCCGCTGCCTGTACGTGGTCCGTGACACTTTTTCTTCCCTCTGTTCCCCTTGCTGTCCCCGTGCTCTCTCTGCCCTGTCATTCCTTCTGTACCCCTTGCTGCCCCCATGTCCCTGCCCAGTGTTTCTTTGCCCCCCGTGCTTCTTTGCCCGTTGTGCCTTCTGTTCTTAGCTGCCCCTGTATTTCTGTATTCTGTATTTTGCCTCTGTGCCACTTGTTTTCCGGTATTTCTGTGCCCTTTTTGCCTTCTGTGCCACTCGATTTTCGCTCGCTTTTGTGCCTCTTTTGCCTTCTGTTCCACTCATTTTTTTGTGCCCTTATGCCATCTGTGCCACTCATTTTTCCCTTGTTTTTGTGCCCCTTTTGCCTTCCGTTCCACTCGATTTTTGTGCCCTTATCCCTCTGTGCCACTCGTTTTTCCCTCGTTTTTTATGCCCTTCTGCCTTCTGTTCCACTCGTTTTTAGGTGCCCTTTTGCCCTCTGTGCCACTCGTTTTTCCCTCGTTTTCTGTGCCCTTCTGCCTTCTGTTCCACTTGTTTTTTGTGCCCTTCTGCCCTGTGTTCCACTTTTGTTTGTGCCCTTCTGCCCTCTGTGCCACAGGTTTTTCCCTCATTTCTGTGCCCCTTTTTCCGTCTGTTACCTTCATTGTCTTCACCCCCCTCGCAGCTGCGTCCCCTGCGGCCCCACCCCCTGACTGCCCACTGCCCATTCGCTGCCCCGCCTTCCAGCTGCTCCTCCCTCTCAACTCCCCATAGATGCCAGCCGCTGCGTGGCCTCACAGCGGCCGCGCCGCTGGTGCACTAAAGGCGCGCCTAAGGCAAGCCCATCTGGACCGCGCCTAGTGCCAGAACCCCTGGCCCCGCAGCCGCCACGACGACTGCCGCCACTACGAAGACAGCATTCTGCACGCTCTCAACTCCGGACGGAGCCACACCTGCTTCAAGGCCGCCCCAAAATGCACACATGGCCCCTTCACCTGCCGGAACTGCAGCTACACCACCCTCAGAGTCGGGGAACCACCCACCAAGAAAGACCCCAACCACCTCCAATGCATACTACTGAACACCCGCTCAGCATGCAAGCGACCTTTGGGACCTGCTCCACACAACATCCCCGTACATCGCCTTACTAACAGAGACCTGGTTTAACGAATCCTGCACACCCAACACTGCCATAGCCATCCCAGACAGCTACAAGATCACTTGCAGAGACCGCACCAATGGAGTCGGAGGAGGAATCGCCATTGTCCACAAGAACAGCATCAGGGTCTTGTCTAGCACCGACGACTGGCTCAGCACCACTGAACACATGCATTTTCATATCCACACAGACCCTAACTCCACCCTCAGAGGCACCCTCATCTACCTACCCCCAAGACCTTGCCCCCAGTTCAGCGACTCCATCGCTGAACTGATCAGCACGCACGCCCTGACCTCCACCGACTACATCCTCCTCGGAGACCTGAACTTTCACCTTGAGAACAACAACAACAACTCCAGAACCCTGATTGATAACCTCACTAACCTCGGACTGAAGCAGCTCGTCACAACGCCTACCCACTCCGCCGGCCACATGCTCGACTCCATCTTCTCCTCAAGCATGCACGTCTCCGTCAACCACACCACCAAACTCCTCTGGACCGACCACCACTGGATCCACTTCGCCTTCCAGAAAGACAGCACACAACACCACACCCAACAGATCCCCCACTGCTGCTGGAGCAAAATCACCAAAGACCAACTACACGTAAACATCGCTCTCAGCCCACCCACCGAACCAAGCCTGCCGGAAACTAGAGAAAAAATGGCACAGTGAACAAACTCCGGACAGCCACGCAGCACACAAGGACGCCATCCTCAACCATCACTACCTCATCAGGGCAACCAAGAGGACCTCCTTCAAAGACCGCCTCAACAACAATGCACACAATAGCAAGGAGCTCTACAAAATTGTGAAGGAACTCTCCAACCCCAGCTCCAACACCAACCACATCCTGCCGTCGCAAGCCCTGTGCGACTCCCTCACCACCTTCTTCCACCACAAGATAGCAGACATCCACGACAGCTTCAACACCCAGACAGACCGAACAGACAGCAACACAACAGACCCTCCGCACACCATCGATCACGTCCCCCTGCTAGTATGGGCCAGCGTACGTAGTGCGCTTTACAAATGATTGATTGATTGTTTATTTAATAGCTTGTATATTCTAGCCAATGTTGGCTGGGATTCAAGCAATATATCCAGTATAAGGGGACCTTGGATAAGACGACGTTTCCCCCTGGTGTTTTAGCTATGAAGTCCCCTATTTGTAGATATTTAAAAAAAATGGTTGTTCTCCAGTGTAGTGTAGTTCCAATAGTATCCTTCATGCAGGACCTACGCATTTGCTGATAATTTATACTGTGGGCTTGGTGGCAAACTGACTCCCTACAACCCCACTGCATATCTTAGCCTATGTTTTTGCAGTAGCTATCTTGCAGTGCTACTAGAATCTCCTGTTATCATTGAGATTAGTTTGTGCAACTTTCAGAACATAATAACCTCAGACGCGTAGAAACAATATACTACTCTTCACCAAGTCACTAGTGCTTGCTTGTTTTGCTCTCAGAGATACACAGAAGAAACAGTTGAGCGTGTTTACAATAAGAATCCATTATACTGTTGTTCTTTGCATGTAAAATAGGTGCGCTGCTGCAACTATAACACAGTAGCAGAGAAATAGTATCAGCAGTACAGTGAATAAAAAGTAATAGTACAGCTCTTCCATTTTTCAATAGTCATGAACCCATACATGAATATAAAATGCATTTTATCAAATGAAGTGCGTACTCCTAAGATGCCTGTCTAGATGTACATGAGTGTACCTAGCATGTGAGTAGGTGCTAAAGAGCTAATAAGCCTAAGAACCTTATAGTCTACTAGTCTAGAATCTAAGAGCCAGGAATCCTGCTAGGATTTAGTCGAACCACCATACCTGAATAGTGAGAGCGTGGGACTTTGTCCTGGACTTGAGTTGGACACCCCGCAAGGGATCGTTAGACCACTGTCAGCTGGAGCGATGGCATGCCGGAACCGCAGCGTCTCTAGTCAGTGTGTCGGCCTTGAAGTCTCGGTTCCCTCCTGCTTTCTGGTAGCAAGAGGCGCTGTATTTATACAGCCTATGTATGTGTGTTGTGTGTTACCCATTGTTTATTATGAAGATGACGTTGGGGATTAAACCTTTATGCGTAGATAAGAGAAGTGAAGTATGCCCCCCTGGAGAGTGTACTCATAAATTATTCATATGTGTTAAGGAATAGCAATATCGATCGGGCAGAACCCACCCTCGTCATGAACTAGGTGAAAGGTTTAGACCTTAAAAGGCATCAGTCCTTATAAGGCATTCTCTTCCTATAAGTTATTCTGTCCTTATTTGGAGATAGTCCTTAAAAGGCTCGTTCATATGAAATGAGCGGGAGATGATGTAGGGAAAGAGTATGATGTTCTCTAAACCTATGTCAGGGTATAAATATAAATTATAACACCCACTCCACCTTATACTTAACAATAATTATACACATTTTGAGATACACATTTATAACAGTGTCAGTGCTAAACATTACCCTTGGGATGGTACGGAGATGAGAACCGCAATGTTACACTGATTTCTTCCATGGCCTCTTTGTAAGCCAGAGAGCCAAATGCAGTGCCCTGGTCAGAGTGTAACATGCTAACTGCATATGTACTGATAAAGACTTGCAAATAATTTATAACAGTTCAAGCATCAACAGAACGCTGAGGCCATACCCTTAGGACTCTTGAGCATGAATCCACTTCAACCATGATGTAGCTGTAGACCTTGACCATTTGTAAGGGTCCTCAGTGGTCCAGGTACACACATGCAAGAGTTTTGTCTGATTTTAATAATGGTGTCTGTGCCAGGCGTGCAACGGTGCAGTCTTTCATCTGCTGGCAGATGTTGCATTTCAAGATATAGTCTTTAGTTTGCTTAGTTAACCCCAGCCACCAGTAGCGCTGTTTCAGTAAAGGAATAGTAGCTGATATGTCTGTGTGCGCAGAGCCCAAACCCTTGTGTGCAGCTCGTATTAGACCTTTGCCTACGATCCATATTTGGTATTACTCTATCCCCCACTCCAGGAATCTGAGCATATGGAATATTTGTGCATCTAACTTGTAGGAGTATTTGAGTAGACATTTTTTAGGTACAGCTGTGCTGCCTTTGCGTGATGCGAAGACAGCTACCATTATTTCTCAGTCTATTCTGGTTTTTGAACGATTCAGCGCAGCTTCGGAAGCCGTGCTAACAGCCCCCTTTGCGACTTCATCAGCCAAATAATTCCTTGCAACGTGAACGCCATCACATTGATGACTCAATGTATGGGTCACATGAGTCCTCTGTAGCTCGGATTTCAATTCTGCTACCTTTCCCAAAACATGTTATGAATAATTGTGCCACCTGGTGCATCTTTAAGCGTGCTTTGTTCCCAATTCTGTAAGTACTCATTGTACAACTGTATACAGGAAAAAGAATCACCATGATTTATGTGAGGAATTCTCTATCCGTATTTACAAGTGCTAGTATAAATGCTTTTAATTCTGCCAACTGAGCTGTGCAATCTCCTAGAGATTGTTTTTTGTGCAACTAGGATGGAACTTGCCATCACGCATGCAACTTTTATCGATGCTTGCTCCCTATAGCCAGTTGCACAGATCCGTCAATATAAATAATATATTCATACTGATCTAGAGACAATATTTCATTTGGTAGAGGATATTCTTGTTCATATTGCAGGAATACTTGAGTTTTTAAACTTGGATCAAATCTGTATTCAACATCTGTTGCAGTAACAGAAATAGCCCATTGTATCTATCTCGGATGTAACGCTTTCGCATTTGGGATGCTGGCTTTTGTAACTGCCGCTAAAGCCAGTACCGGAGTTACAACAATAATGCGTTTCCCCTGAGCCAGTGCTCTTTCTCTTGCTACAGCAGTCTGAACGGCTGTCACATTTCTGCATTTGTGTACAGGTGTGATTTGTATGCAATAGGTACAGTTTCCCTTTCATTGAAGGTCAAGTACGTGTACCCGCTTTGACCCGCAATTATTCGTATCACCAAGTGGCGTACATTTATGCATGTTTGTAAGTGTTTGGAAGCAATCATGTCTTCCTGGAGTAAACAAAGTAAATTAGTATGTTCTTGTGTCCAATTTCTGGCTGGAAAGTCAGGTTTTATTAAGTTGTTGAAAGGTTTTACCCTTTGTGCATGATCTTAAATGTATGTCCTGCCAAAATGTAGGAACCCTAGTATTGATTGCAAATTTTTTAATGATTTTGGAGGCTGGAGTAGCACTAAAAAGTTAGCTGCCAGACTTTTGCCTTCACTTGACAGCTCCTATCCCAAAAATAGGGCATTGAGGTGGGCTATTTTTGATTTTTTAAAGTTGAATTTGTAGCCTCCTGCGACAAATCCCATAATAAGGGTGATTACCCTGGTCAAGTGCCTCTCTAAGTCGTCGTCTGTCAGATAAATATCATTCACATAGGACAACGCTTTTTCATCACATTTTTTAAGTAACTCTGTCACTGTTGCTGAAAATACACCTGGGTTGTTTTTATACCCTTGTGCTACACAACAAAATTGTCGTTGGGACCCTGACATACTGATTGCGGTTAGATACCTGCTTTCAGGAGCTATGTTTTGACAAAAAAATCCATTTGAGATATCAAGTGTGGCTTTGTATTTTTGGCGCCCAATTTTGTTCATTAATGCAGCACTATGTGCATTTTAGACAGCAAATGTCTTTGTGCATGAGTTTAAATGTCTGTAATCTAAAACTAGATGATATGTAGTGTCAGGTTTAGAGACAAGAAACAAAGGATAGTTTATTGGGGAGGTACATTTTTCAATGTCCACCTGGTATTCAAGTATATCTAGGATCTCAAAAACCTGTTTTTTTGCTTCTTGCTTTATTGGATATTGCCCCTGAGCTTTAGGTGAAACCTTTAACGGGATTACTTGGTAGGTTGAGTTCTCATCCCACCCTGCATGATTTGTGTACAATGCTGGAGCATGGGCTACTGCCCACTCCTGCGCTTATATATATATAAGGTGAACGGGAACCTAGTTAGAAAATGGAAGAAAAATTATACTTCCTCCCCCTCGGGCACTCCATTATGAATGCAGGTGTACAATCTTGTTCTGCTAACAGGATGTTATAACAAGATGATAAGTTCTTCGGAAAAAAGACCTTTTACTTTCCTGGACTGGCCCCCCTCCATCCGGGTGTCTGGTGTTTCCGCGGTAATGTAATCATTCAACTCTGCTGTCACCAGAAGTTCCTTCAGGTTCAGGTGAACTATTGTTACTTTTGCCACACTGTCTAGCGATGTCGGAGCCCATTTCTAGTTCAGAAGTTGTATCCTTAGGTTTCCTAAATTGAGGTTTTGAGTTTTGCTTATCTTCTTTTTTAGAGGTAAAGTCTCCGGACTGTGTGGGCTCCTCTCTATTTTCTGACTGTCCGTCCCTTTCAGAACTTTTCTTAGAGCCCTGAAAGGAACAAGAGGAATGTGTATCAATATCCTGATACCTGTCAGGTTTATTAATATTATCCCTATTCCTAAGGGCATACCTCTTTTCAGAGGGCTCCTGTGAAGGAGACTTACCTCGGGATTGAGATCTCTTGTCTTTAGAGTTTTCTTTTTTATTATCCCACTTCATTTTAGAAGAAGTAGGTGTCTGCTTAGAAGAGTCCTTCTCAGGACTGCCCTGTAATTGAGGTTTTAAACCTTTTCCCCCCAAACTGTCGCTGCCTAATTCTGCATACGCAGTTTCAATTATTTTGGGTAGTTCATTCTCTTGTACTAATGGGCTGGCCTCCCTTAGGTGTTGGCGGATTGCCACTGATGCTGCTTCCCCTTTAATATTAGCTAGTATTATGACTGATACCTGGCTGTACTTGTTTAATAACATCAACCCTAAGTTTAGGGCAAGTATTGCTCCATAGTCATTTTGTATTTGTCTTAAATGCATCTGGTATTACTGCTAATAAAGGAATGCCATGTGTTCTGGTATATATGGCAGCAAAGACTGTAGCCCAAGAGATGCAATCCTCTAACTGTGGTGAAATCCCCATGGGCAAACTGATTGTTAACATTCTGTGCTTTTCAAATGGTATGGTCTGTGGAAATACTGCTTCTAACTGGGTTATTTTCTGAGCTACGTAGAAAGGAATTTGTTCACGTTTTGTGTTCACGTTTTGTGGGCACTTTGCCCATTACCACGTGTAATGTTTGTAGAGTAATTTTAATACCTGAGCTCTGTGTAGGAGCTGGATTTGGTGTAATAACCGTTTGTTGGATCGCTAGTGTCATTAGTGTCATTAAGACAAAGTGTGTCATGTTCCTGTAGAGTTTTATAAACTCTTTGCTTTGAACAAGCCGTTCATCACCTGGCATTGTGTCAATGTCTGGATGTGGTGCATAGGTCGCTAATATCTGCCATGTTGCTCCTGGTCTTTCTAAGGACCAAGCTTTGCTCTTCTTCTGGAAAGGGGAGACCACTCGGTCCCCCCGAACGTATGGTTGGGTGCCCCGATCCTCCCGGGAAACCATTTTGGGCGGGGGGCGTGTCTCGGCTGGTATGCCCGAAGCGGCGTAGCCGGGGCGCGCCTTTTCCCGCCAAAGAGGGGTTGTCCTAGACACCTACACCGATGACCACGCCCAGTAGGCGTACCGGAGTAGGGTACACGCCCTCCCGCAGGAGAATAAAGAGAGCGGGAATCCGAAGAAGCGTCCTCTTGTTCCTGTGCTCTGAAGGCTGCACCCACTCGTTGCTCGTGAGCCCTCGACGGAACAAGCAGCAATTTTGAGAACTTGTAATCTTGTTGTTTTTCTTTCAGTTATTTTGAGTTCGAAGAGTCCAGGACCTCGTTGATCGACTAGGAGCGGATACTCAAAACCATGGCTGGCAAGAAAGCAGAAAAGGGTTCAGAGACCGATAAGGTGCTACTCCTGTTATCGAACCGGATGGCCTGCATGGACCGGAAACTCGGACAAGTCCAATCGATCGGTCGAGGTTTGGCGGAGGTCAAGAAACAACTGGCTGCACTGAGCAATCCCGGTAACCCTAAGAAGGTAATAGGCCCGGCCTTGCCGGGAATTGTTCCCGAGGGTAGAGGGCAGCGGGTCAAGAAGAGGGCAGCTTCAGGGGAGGTTCCGGTCCCAGAGGTACCCCCAACCGCCCCTGTCACACCGGCAGACAGCCCGGTACCGATCCCAGATGCGGGTCAGCCGATCCCGGTAGTGTTTACCCCCGCTAACGATGAGGAAATGCCTCCCGAATTGGCCACCCAGTTGGCTGCATGGCTCAATAGGAAGGCAGGAGGTGCAGTGGCGCCTGGTGACACGGCCGAAGAGGCCAAGCTACTAATCCAGCAATTGCGGCAGTCGAGAGAGGCCGCAAAGGCAAATGTTCCTCTTGTTTCCCCACAGGTGGCACCGGTGGGACCTGCAGTCTGTCACGAGAAAACGGCGGGAACAACGACCGAACCGGGTAAGCTCGCTTTGCCAATGGCGGGGGAGGGTTCATTACCCTCAAGGCGGGAAAAAGGTGGCACAGCACATCCCTATGGCCACAAAAGAGTTAATATGGGGAGACAAATATGTCAATATGTTTTCATTATTAACTGACCATCGCGAGATGGAATATGCTAAAACCCAGAAAGATTTGTGGCACCCGAGCGTGTGGCGCGCCAAGATGGCGGAATTCAGGGTGGATGAGACGGTAACAAATTGGGTTAAGGCCTTTTCTATATTTACTGCAGTTATGGGGGAACGTAAACCCGAGGTATTAACTGAACTGTCTTGCTATCAAAATCGTATTATGGATTTTTATGCAATGTACGAGGGAGAGGAATGGAAAGGTTATGACATGAAATTCCGAAAAGCGAAAGAATATGATGCTTCTCTGACATGGGACTGCCTCGACTCGGTGTCATGGCACAAGCAGCTCCTGCCAGGGGCGACAGGTACATCCTCGCCGGGCGGGAGTGGGTCGGGGGTCGTCCGCCAAAAGCCCGCGGTGCCCTTTCTAGTGGGCGCCGGTGATGATCACCAGCCGAAAAACGGCGGGAATGGCGGCAAGCGGGGGTCTGTCGGGGCTTCAATCGAGGCAACTGTAACAGACCGCAAGAAACATGTAGGTTCAAGCATGTGTGTGCGGGCTGTGGGAATTCCTCACACCCGGAGAGTTCATGTAGATCAAAGAATAGCGGGACGGGAGGAAAAGGAGGGTCCAAGCAGGAGTAAGGTAGAACGTTGTGACCAATTGCCTACACCCGTTGATCTCATGGCTATGACTCCTTGGTTGAACAGATACCCTGATCATGTCTCCGCTGGGGTGTTGAGGAAGGGATTCTTACACGGCTTCCACATCCCGGCGGGGGATTTTCGAGGGGACTCCTTTTGTAAAAACCAGTTATCGGCGCAACACAACCCAAGTGTGGTAGAGAAGAAAATTGCGAAAGAAGTCAGCTTAGGGCGAGTGGCAGGGCCTTTTCATCGCCCGCCGGTGGCGGAGTTCATCTGTTCCCCGTTAGGGGTTGTCCCGAAGAAAGACCCAGGGGAGTTTAGGCTTATTCATAACCTATCTGCTCCAAGGGGTTCCTCGGTGAACGAGGCCATTAACCCAGAAGTTTGTTCGGTGCGGTACGCATCGTTTGATGAGGCCGTCACCATACTGAATCGCCTGGGCCCCGGGGCGCTGATGGCGAAATCTGATATCGAGTCGGCGTTCCGGTTTCTCCGGGTACACCCGCAGGATCAGCGTTTGCTAGGTTTTGCATTCCAAGGGAGTTATTACATGGATAAATGCATGCCTATGGTTTGCTCCATTTCTTGTGCCTATTTTGAAATGTTCAGTTGTTTTTTAGAGTGGGCATTCACCGAGGCCGCAGGGCATAGGCATGTTATGCACTATCTTGATGATTTCCTGTTCTTTGGAGCAGCCGGCGATACGAAATGTGCGCAGGCGCTGCACGACTTCTGCAGCCTCATGAGGGAGTTTGGAGTCCCATTGGCACCAGGTAAGATGGTTGGACCATCTACTTCACTGGAGTTTCTGGGAATTGAGCTCGATTCTGTGGAGGGATGTTTCCGTTTGCCGATGGCAAAGGTGGCCAAGTTTAGGGCTTCCTTGAAGTTATGCCTGGGTAAGGAGAAAGTGACCCTGCACCAGTTACAGCAAACAGTGGGTCAGCTTAACTTTGCCTTGAGAGTGATACCAATGGCCCGCCCCTTCTCACGCTCTATTGCACAAGCTATGGTTGGTCTCAGAGAAGGACACCATCGTACAAGACTGTCTGCAGAGGTTCGCCAGGATATGCGCATTTGGTTGGCATTTCTGGCGGACTTCAACGGTTGAGTCGTGTGGAACAAGCCGCCAGCGTCTTCAGATGAACTAGGTCTGTGGACTGACTCAGCGGGGAGCGTGGGATTTGGCGCCATCTTTGGTAATCGATGGTCGGCGCAAACATGGCCGACGTGGTGGCACTCCAGCGGTCTCACAGGTAACATTGGGTTCCTGGAGTTATTCCCCATTTGGGTTGCTCTGATGGCATGGCCAGACGATTTCAGGGACCGCTCAGTGGTGTTTTGGTCGGATAATATGACTGTTGTTGAATGCATTAACCAACAGGCAGCACGCTGCAAATGGATCTTGAGATTGTTGAAAGAAGTTGTGCTGCTTTGCATGAGACTGAATGTACAGTTCAGGGTGAAACATGTGCCAGGTGTACTGAATCATGCGGCTGATGCACTCTCTCGTTCACATATGCAGGCGTTCAGGGGTTATCTACCTACAGCGGACCTAGTGGCGGCACCATTCCCCGAGGCACTTTGGCTAGTCGGTGCCCCGGATTACAAGACCTCGTGGCAGCAAGCTTAGCCCCCAGGACAAGGAAGGCATACGAAGGGGCGTTTCGTTCCTATTGTACATTTTTGGGTCCGACAGGGAGTCAGAACTGGGGTCAGGAGGAATCCTTCCTGGGGTTCCTGGTAGCACTGCACAGAGAAGGCCTATAAGCGGCAACGGCCAATAGGCATAGGGCGGCCATTTCATTCATGGCGCAGGTGCATGGCATAAAAGACCCAACGGGTTCCTTTTTGGTGAAGAAAGCCCTTCGCGGCTGGCAGCGCCTCGAGGGTCGTAAGCAAGATGCGAGGCGCCCGATTGGCTTAGATAGGTTGTCTCTACTCGTAGCAAAACTAGACGAGACATGCTCCTCCCATTTCGAAGCAGTTCTGTTCCGCGCAGCTTTCGCATTAGCGTTCCATGGGGCAATGCGGGTGAGCGAACTGGTCGCAAGGAATAAGAGAGACGTTGAGGGAGGCTTGTGCAGGGATCACGTCCAACTTAGGGGTGATTCGATGGTGGTCGCGATAGCCAGGTCCAAGACCGACCAGGGGGCTATGGGAAATAGTGTTGTCGTGCAGTGCGCGCGAGGATCCCCCACGTGCCCGATAATGTGTATAGAGGAATACTTGGCACTCAGGGCGGCTACATGGGGGGAGAGTTTGCTGAGGCACAAGGATGGCACTCCACTGACGAGGTTTCAGTTCCAGAGGGTGCTAGCACTGACAATCGCTTCTGCAGGCATGGACCCGTGCGATTTTGGGACCCACTCCTTTAGGATAGGGGCTGCTACAGAGGCTACAGCCAGGGGTCAGAGTGCGGAGGAAGTAAAACAGTTGGGACGATTGTCCTCGAATTGCTTCAAAAGGTATGTGCGATTGCACATGTTGTAAAGATCAATTGACATGCACTCACGCTTCTTGTCTTTTGTTTGAATTACAGTTTCGCAAGCCTGTCACGCGGGGCGGAATTTGCAGTTGACCCAGCACCAGGAGACCAGCGGTCGAGGATCACCGTCTGGGGAGAGAGTGGTATGGGTCGTGGGCCACTCATATGTGAGGAGCGCCGGGGACGTATTCAAAGCAGGTGACGCGACTCACGCAGCTGGGGAATACGGGTACAGAGTGGCCTTCCATGGGAAGGGCGGGCTCTGTTTTGACCAATTCGGGTCATTTGTTGAGGGTCTCTTAGGGCGGCAAAGGTCACCGCCATCTGTAGTCATAGTACACCTGGGGGGCAATGACTTGGTGACACTGGGTAGACGAGTGTTGTTGGAACAAGTTTTGTCTGCTGTTAGCTGGTTGGCGAAAAGAATCCCGGGGTGCACGATTGCCTGGTCCCACATGATCCCCAGGAAGGTATGGCGGGGGGGCCTTTCGGTGTCAGCACTGAACCATTCGGTGAAGAGGGTTAACAATAAAATTGGTAGATTGTTTCGTTCTTCACAGTTGCATAGCATTCCTCATGGGTGTATTCGGGGTGATCACATGTATCTGAATGATGGGGGTTCACCTGTCCCGGGAGGGGAATGATTTACTCATAGGAGACTTCATAGCATGGCTAAGGGGTTTGAGGAAGCATGACCTTTAGGAGGAGTAGGGGGGGGCCGGATAGTCGGTCAACTATCCGGCCTGTGGCGGTAAGGTCATGATCGGTGAGCAGTAATTTCAAGGTCCCTAGAGGGGGGCGCCACCCAGAATGGATGGGAGCGCCCGGGGGGAGGCGGCAATTGGCCCCTCCCATGGGGAGGCGACACCCACTAAGGATGGGTCGCCTAAGGGGAGATGGCCATAGGCCCCTCCCAGGGGAGGAGGCAGCTATATGCCCCTCCTACTAATTTCCCAGGGGCCGGATATCCGCGACGGAGGATAGAGAGTGTGGGGATGGGGGGAGTCCACGCTGTCCTTCCTACAGATACCTCACACGGGAACTCGGACGACCTTTAAGATGGCGTCGAGTGGAAAGGGGGCCCCCACCACGACAAGGGAAGTTACAGCTGGCAATGAGGGTAGAGTCCTCTGCGCATGCGCCACTCACACCGTGAGGGCGAGAGTTTTGGTAGTAGGGATCTGACACCGGTTAAGACCTTGCCGTTGGCCCTTAATGCTAGGATGTACAATTTTAATTTAGAATGTATGCATTTGCAGGATGTTAGACTCGGCTAGGAAACCTTTGTATTAGAGATCTGTTAAGGTTAGCCAAAGAACATGTCTTCATCGAAATGTAATAAATGTCAAATTGTACATGATTATGAAACTTTTATTTAATGTTTTAAATTTTGTTTCATATTTTAATAAATACGGCCGGGAGGGTGACTCCCTCCCGCCTTCCAAAAGTTCAAGCCTGCGTCCGACTTCCCATCCTTGGGGATTGTGTTGGGAGGGGGTGACGGGCATCCCGGCCATATTGTGTGGGGTAGGGCACCATTAAAACAGAAAATATGTTCCTGGTAAGTAAGCAGAAATTCAATCTTCTTTAATGGAGTGTAAGCCATTGGAACTTCTTCATGTGTGTAATAATTAAACGTTTTTGGTACAGCATCTACTTCTGGGAATGTAACCCATGAGTAGAATACCTCTGTTTTGAAATCTTCGCGTGCCTCTATCACAAATATTACTACATCTCCTCTCGGAGATAAATCATGTTTGATAAGTTTAACTGTAAGAGTTTGTCTCACTTTGGCTGCAATTTGTATTGCATCTCTATCTACCTCACCAGACTGATTCACTCGGCTAGATGGTTTAAATCTCCCTCTTTTTTCACCATTGTGTTTAGAACACAGGCTAACTTTCCAAGGAAGTTATGAAAGGATGTACGTAAAGGTTTTATGCACAGTTTTTGGAATATTTTCTTTCAAGCTTGAATAACCAACAGCCAATACATAGGATATCTCACCTACTCGACTGTTGCAGAGTTTTTTTCCACCTATTCCAGGCGTCTCTAGGTTTTGTAAGCAGGGTCTCTGAGAATAAGCACGACTGAGTTACTCAAATTCTACTGTTGAGTATGTGCGTCATGTATTTACCACATTGGCCAAACCATGTTTGATACGTTGTGTGCCATGTAGTGTATTTCCAATAGTCCTCTTCATGTAGGACCTACATATTTGCAGATAACATATACTGTGGGCTTGGTGGCAAACTGACTCCGTACACCCCACCGAATATGTCAGCCTATGTTTTCGCAGTAGCTAGCTCACAGTGCTAGTAGAATCTCCGGATATCAGAGAAATTAGTTTGTGCAACTTTCAGAACATAATAACCTCAAACGTGCGAAAACTATATACTGCTTTTCACTCAGTCACTCGTCCTTTCTTGTTTTGCTCTCAGAGAGATACACAGAAGAAACAGTTAGAGGTGTTCACAATAAGAATTCATTCTACTGTTCTTCTCATGTAAAATAAGTTCACTGCTACAACTGTAACACAGTAGCAGAGATATAGTATTACCAGCACAGTGAATAAAAAGGAATGGTAGAGCTCTACCATGTGTCAATAGTCATAAACCTATACATATATAATGCTTTTATAAAATGAAGTGCGTACTCCTAAGATGCCTGTCTAGATATACCTGAGTGTACCTAGCATGTGAGTAGGTGATAAAGAGCTAATAAGCTTAAAAGTCTTGTAGTCTACTAATCTAGAATCTAAGAGCCAAGAACCCCGTTAGGATTTAGTCAAACCCCCATACCTGAATAGTGAGAGTATGGGACTTCATCCTGGACTTGAGCTGGACACCTCGCAAGGGATCCTTAGACCACTGTCAGCTGGAGCGATGGCATGCCGGAGCCGCAGCGTCTCTGATCAGTGTGTTGGCCTTGAAGTCTTGGTTCCCTCCTGCTCACTGATAGCAAGAGGTGCTGTATTTTTACAGTCTATGTACGTGTCTTACCCATTGTTTAGTATGAGGATGACAGTGGTAGGCGAAGATAGGAGAGGGGAAGTATGCCCCCCTGGAGAGTATACTCATAAATTATTCATATGTGATAAGGATAACGTCTTAGCAATATCGATCGGGCGGAACCCACACTCATCATGAACTAGGTGAAAGGTTTAGTCCTTAAAAGGCATCAGTCCTTATAAGGTGATCATTCCCTATAAGGCATTCTGTCCTCATTTGGAGTTATGTCCTTTTAAGGGTCGTTCATATGAAATGAAGGGGCGATGATGTAGGGAAAGAGTGCAATGTTCTCTAAACCTGTGTCAGGGTACCAATATAAAATATAACACCAGCCTGTATTTTTCTATGATTTTATCAAACAGATATATTGATCCCTCCTCAACGAGATCGCCAATTTTCCTTGCTCCCCTCTCATCCCAGCATTTCATATATCCGTCATGGAATATAGTTGGGAGTAAATTGGTATTAAACAAGGGGGTGTATCTATGAACTCTTTTAAGACCCTGCTACTTTCAAAGTGCAGTCCACACCTTAAAAGCACCGATAAAAATCTTACATCTGAAACTTGAAATACGCAAAGTCGATATGACGCATAAGACAGCCTCTAGCTTCTATTCCAAATATTAATTCATATATGGAAGCAGTCAACTCTTCCTCCGGTTCAGCTTAATCTCTTCCCAGAAGTCTAGCCATCTGCTGAATAGTTGCTGCCCAATAATACAGTTGGAAGTTTGGGACCACCCAGCCCCTCCGGCCTTTTGGAAGGGTCCTGAATTTTAGGGCTCTTCGAGGGTGTCAACAGCCCACAAAAATCTGGAGATCATCTGATTCAGAGGTTGGAACCGGGACTTATTAATTTCGATTGGGATGGCTCTAACTAGGTATAATATTGTTGGTAAAAATATAACTTTGATAAAATTGCTCCTCCCCATTAATGTAAGGTGTAAATTACTTATTCTAGCACAGTATGTTTTAAATTTCTGAAGTAGTGGTCTCAAATTTAATCCGTCAATTTTCTCTATGTTGGCCGTAACCTCAACCCCTATATACCTAGGGCCTCATTTATGAGTCCTTGCGTCACTTTTACGCCACTGGTGCGTCACTTTTTGTGACGCACCAGTGGTGTGAAATATGCACCTTGTTGCGCCATATTTACAAAGTGACGCATCTAGGTAGATGCGTCACTTTGTAAACCTTTCTCACTGCCCCATTAGGATTCAAGCAAGCCGGGCCGAAGAAGGCTGAAATGCCAGAAACCGGTCCCCGGTAGCTGGTCTCCTTTCTGGTGAAGAATTGGCTTGGTAGTTTAGTCTGCCCTGTTCCCATGATGCACTGGGCCAGGGACAGGCTGATTTGCATATAGCCAGGGTCTGAGCTGGGATGGTGCAGTGAGATAAATAACGGTGATGGATCAAGCCCTGATCTTTGGACTGGGTAAGAGTGGTCTGCTTAATTCAGACACTCTGTTCATCAACACCCCCTTTTCTGAATCGTTTTTGGCCACTATAGGTGTGGCAGGGTATACTCAGACATGAGTCCCTTTCTCACTGCACCATCAGGATTCAAGCAAGCCGGGCCGAAGACGGCTGAAATGCCAGAAACCGGTCCCCGGTAGCTTGTCTCCTTTCTGGTGAAGAATTGGCTTGGTAGTTTAGTCTGCCCTGTTCCCATGATGCACTGGGCCAGGGACAGACTGGTTTGCATATAGCCAGGTTCTGAGCTGGGATGGTGCAGTGAGATAAATAACGGTGATGGATCAAGCCCTGATCTTTGGACTGGGTAAGAGTGGTCTGCTTAATTCAGACACTCTGTTCATCAACACCCCCTTTTCTGAATCGTTTTTGGCCACTATAGGTGTGGCAGGGTATACTCAGACATGAGTCCCTTTCTCACTGCACCATCAGGATTCAAGCAAGCCGGGGCGAAGACAGCTGTAATGCCAGAAACCGGTCCCCGGTAGCTTGTCTCCTTTCTGGTGAAGAATTGGCTTGGTAGTTTAGTCTGCCCTGTTCCCATGATGCACTGGGCCAGGGACAGACTGATTTGCATATAGCCAGGTTCTGAGCTGGGATGGTGCAGTGAGATAAATAACGGTGATGGATCAAGCCCTGATCTTTGGACTGGATAAGAGTGGTCTGCTTAATTCAGACACTCTGTTCATCACCACCCCCTTTTCTGAATCGACTTTGTAAACCCCTGCGCCACATTATACCTGCGCCAGGTATAATGTATGCAAGGGGGGCGTATTGGCGCAAGAAAGGGTCATAGAAGTGTCGTAGTGGAATCTATGAGATTTCACTGCGTCACTTCTAGGGCGCTGTTGCGTCAAAATCTTGCGCCTGTCTCACAGCAGGCGTAAGACTGACGCAGGCCCCATGTGAAAGGACGCATTGCTGGAGTTGCGTCAATTTTGTGACACACTCCAGCAATGCGTCACTTTTGCACTTACAGATACCTCAGAAATACTGACGTATCTGTAACTCCTTGCGCAATGATGCGTCATAATGTAAATATGACGCATCATTGGTGTTGCAAGGAGGGCGCAATGAAAAGTGACGCATCACTGTTTTGACGCAGCGATGCGTCACTTTTCATAAATGAGGCACCTAGCATGCGGCATAACTCATTCATCAACCAATTCTACCTTATCATTCATCACTATTTGAATGTTGCTGTGGTTAAGCTGGCACCCCGAGATCCCACCAAAATATCTTGCCTCCCTTTCGATTTCTGAAAGAGCATCCACCGGACTAGGCCAGGTCGTCTGCATAGGCAAACATTTTAGTATTTCCTCCCTTAGTGTGTGTATAGCCCGAATCTTTTTGTTCCCTTCTATCTTCCTAATTAATGGGTCGATGTATAGGGCAAATAGTAGGGGGACAGGGACAGCCCTGTTGCGTGCCACGCAAGATCTTAATTATATCGGATGTGCTACCCATCATAGCTATTCTACCAATAGGTTCCCGTTACATGATCTGAATAGCACCAATAAACCCTTTGCCCAGGCCTTTTCTCTCCATAATAGCCCCTAGAAAAGTCCAGGAGACCCTATCAAAGGCTTTTTCTGCATCTTATAATATTAAAGCCATAGGGTCTCCGGAAACCTTGGAAGAGTCAAAAAGGGTGATAGTCTACGTATATGGTCAGTCGTGCCCCATCCCGGAACAAATCCACGTTGGAAAAGAAAAACCAGCTTCTTAATGACTGCAGCTAGTCTAATAGCTAAGATTTTAGCATATATCCTAATTTTGCTATTGACCAGCATAATTGGTCGATATGAACCCAATTCATTGATGGGTTTTCTCTTTTTCGGAAACACAACAATGTTAGCCGACTTCCAAGATTCAGGAGTCTCCTCCCCTGACTGTGCTCTTCAAAAAATCTCTTGCATAAGATTCGATACATGTGGAGCAAATAAAAAAAACATTCAGTGCCTACCACTTTCCCTAATGGTGTGAACTCAATCGCGTTTCCTAGCTCATCCTCCTTTATAGGTGCTTCTAGGCTTTCTCTCTCCTCAGGGGAGAGCTGCTCCACAGACAAAACCTGTAGATATTCTTTTACTGTTGTATCCCCTGCTTGGGTATCCTAGGTATATAACCTTTGATAAAACCTTTGGAACGTGAAGCAAACTGCAGCAGGCTCTGTGACTAAGCCATTCCTTGGATCCCTAATTTCCACGATTCTCTCCTGGACTACCTTTACCCTGGTGTGGACTGCCAGCATATGGCCTACTCTTTCATTGCTTTCCTAATACCTTGCTACGCCAGGCCATGAATCTTCCTGCGGATTTCTTGGCTGAAATTTCTGTAATTGCTGACTTCACAACCAATACTCGAGATAATGCTGCCTCTGAGTCTGCTGCCTCGGCTATTGCTTCTATCAGATGTGTCTCGGCTGTTGCCAATTCCGCATATAGCATTTGTAGAAGTTCCTTCTCCTTCTTTTGACTCACCCAACCATACTTATAAATCTCCCCCGAATACCAGCTTTAAGGGCATCCCAGTCTACATGCAAGTTAGCACTCCCCAAATGCTCTTCGATAAACCTAGGTATCCAGACCTTCATATACTGTACAAAGCCCTCATCGCTAATCAAAGGCCTGTTAAAAGTCCAGCATGCAACCGGGGGGTTTAGTATGGATATTCACCTCCAATACCAGAGGGTTATGGTCAGACATGACTCTAGGGTATTTAAATATTTTGCAGCACTGCCCTAGCTCCTGTGAAACAAAAAAGAAGTAGAGTCTAGCATGTACTAGATGTGGTACTGAGAAGTAAGTATATCCTGGGTTGTTAGGTTCTTGCCTTGCTCAAACATCAGACAGCCCATGTAGTTGGCATAGCTGTGATAAAGACCTAAAAACATTGGGTTTGTGGCCTTGAAACCCCAACCAGCATGTTTATCTTTTTGACAGTTTATATTAATTAACCCTGGGCAGGTAACTCCACTCCGCCAGCGGATTTTGAGGAGATTTGCCTACGCCGCGCTTCATGGCGAACGCGGAGTAAGCAAAAACTCAGCCTCTGTGGCGGAGCGGAATTAGCTGCTCCCCCACTGCCAAATGCTGTAAAAGGGTAAAAAAGGCACTTATCTGTGTTTCTGCCACTTCCCTTGCCTGCCCACACTCCTTCATGCTCCTCCTCTTGCATCCTCCATTGAAAGAAACACTATGTTGTACTTCTTGCGATTGCGCATGGGCACTTGCAAGATGTCCAATGTAGTGTTTTTTTGAAAGGAGAAGGAGTCAGGAGGATTTGAGGCAGCCAGGGGCAGGGAAGAGAATGCGGCCAGGCAGGGGAGGTGGCAGAAACACAGGTAAGTGCTTTCTTTTTATAATTGTAAAGCATTTGGGAACGGGAAGGGGGTGGGGAGCGGGGATGGAGTGGAGCAGAGCCTCTAAAGGCTTTTCAAGTAACTAAATAGGCACTTTGAATGGAAAAATAAATTAACTCTCTTTAATAAGTAAACATTCTGCACTATTGTGTACAAGTTGTGAGTTGTGCTAAAATAATGGAGCCATGCTCATTGCTAGCCAGGGCGTCAGAAATGTTGCTATGGTCTGTAGATGGGGCATCTGTAGTTGACAATTATCTTTTTTTTATTTCCAAAGGCCCTGCTCTTCTCCAAATGCCTTTTTCTTTCTACAATGACTCTTAAGAGGCAGATAAATAATGAATAAGATGCTACATCACACACCTTACATACCAAATTTGCTTATCATCCTGTCTGCCATTGGTAGAAGCTCAGGAAAATGATGCAATGCACTACAGGGAAAGGAACGGCTACATAGATTGCATTTGGCATGTTCACCACAATGTATACCATACGCGAAACATGACATGATCAAATCATGTACTTACTCCCACTTTATCTACTGGCCTCACCCACTACAACATCTTATTTCCAACAAATACGTTCGCTGGGCAGTAAGGAAAGGAAACTTTACTTACTCTACTGCAGGGTAGGGCAGAGGTATTAGGTGGGTAGGGTAGAGCTCTTGATAAAGAATAGATGGATCACTACAATGTACATCTATTTGTCATCGTTGGCTTATTCAGTCACTGTATTTTTTAACTTTGTACCTTATTTTAAATGGTTTTATTCATGCAAAATTTCTGAAATTAACCTTTATTGTTCTGAATGCAAAGCTTTTAATTAATCATGCATTATAAAACTCACCTTACCATACCAGTCACTGTACTAGTTGACAGAAGTATAAAGGGAAAAATCTGAACAGGCGTAAAATAAATGTTATGGGAAACCAGGAAATATATTTTGGAATCACTTCACATAGTTATAAAATCAAATGTGGCATATGCAGAGAATGGATTTTTTTAAAGTGAATTACTAAGAGGTGGCTGAGTGGGTGAAGAGGAACATACATTGTGTGTTTGGTGTTCAATGCATTGAAAGCTTTATAAATGCAGCAAAATGCCATGGTTGGAGACAGTGTTGATGAATGATGGGAGGGATACATCTTCCCCCCTTAACAAATACAGTCAGTCAAGGCAGTAGAACAAAAATAAAACAACTACCCCCAATGGGAGCCATAGTATTGATAACCCCAAATAAACAATGTAAGCGTAGTTGGTGAGCAGCATGGCCCTCTCCATGAAAAGAACTGCCTTGCGTATTCATCCAAGCAATCCAAATACTCATTAATCCTTTCATTCCTATTTACCAATACCCACAATGATTAAGGTTTACTTTCTCTCATCCAGTCTTTCACCAAATTTTTCAATTCATCCATTCAATATTCACCCATTCTTCCAACCATCCTTTTTTGCCCATCCAGCCCTTCACCCACTTAAGCACCCTTTCACCCACCCACCATTTCACTCATATACATAGATGGAGTAGACTTTGCTGTTCACATACTGAAGGTCCGCCAGATTCTAAATGAGGTGGGAGGACCTTTAGTTTGGTGGAGAAGATATTCTGTAACAGTTGTGATGGAGTTTCATTTCTGTCTATCTATAACAGAGCCATTAGTACTCATTTCCATGTGACATAAATTAATACTAAGTGAGGCATTTTTTCAAAAAATCTCAGTTGCAATACCTCATTTATTCTGACAAAAACAGAGGAGAAGGAACACAGTAAATATGGTGAGTGATAGTATTATCTTACAGACAATAGGTTGCTCACACAATTCCTCGTCTTTGAACTAAGGCCCTGATTAGGAACTCAGCAGATGGGTTACTACATCACAACGTTGACGGAAATCCCATCCGCTGACATAAATATACCATTATATTCTTTGGAATGTATATTTTGGCAGACAGGATATCCGTCACTGTTGTGATAGAGTAACCCGTCCGCCAAGTTCTAAATCAGGTCCTAAGTTATACGTACCAGTAGTTACTCAAAACTAACACAATATTTCTCTACATTAATGGTACCATCCCATTTATACCACCAGAAACCAAGCAATAATACAGTACTATATTGCAGAAAGGACTGTGCATTACCAGAAACAAATATGTCAGTGGTCAGACTTACATTTGCCCATTCCCATGAAATCCATGAATGATAAGTGTAGAGGACAAATAGTAGAGCTAATCAACCATGCATGTTTCCTCAAAAGATTGCAAATTGTAGCCTATAGTTCTAGAATATTCTATAGTTAATTCAATAACTTGTCATTGCCTGCCATGCTAAGAAGAATTGTTAAAGATAGATTGGCTTCCATAATACAAGCCTACTTACCTATGTTGTTATTGGGAATAGCACAATCACTTTTTCAATGACATTGTATATGTGGGGCAGGACAGAGCCTGTTTTTTACACCAATAAAGTTCAGAATGGTAAGTGTGTGCCACATACATCCTTTGACTAAGGTAGGTGATGATTCACCAGTCCAGGACCAGAGGATCTAGTAAAGTGACTGAAGTCCTAACATGTTTGTTTTGGACCATCTTGTTTCTGGATCTGTTCAGTAGATGAGTCTCATTAAGTGAATACAACTCACTGTAAGTTTCTGTAAAAATGGTTTTGAATGCTAACCACTAAAGCCAGCTTTTCAAATAATGCTTGAGCTGCGTAGCTGAGATCAGAGTTTCTGCACAGGTTATACGCCTGCATATGCTCACACGTGTTTTTATGTTTGTGAGCTGAGCCCATAAGATTACCATTACCCACTTATTCAGCACAATATCTGCTCACAGGGTGCTTGTCTCAGAAGGGGACTTCTATAAATTAGTTATGGCCTGCAAAAGCATCATAATTTAATTGGGAAACCAAAACAAACATCCCGAGTTCTTTGTGATAGGATTGTGAGTTTGTATTGCTTTACTCTCTTCACAACTTGGGTGGAAACTGAACCAAAATGGTAACTCTACATCGCTCAACAGATAAAAATGAATCAAGTTATAAAATAGTATTTTTTATGTTTAAAAAGGTCTCAAGTGCGAATAAGATATTGATTTACCAATTTTACGTTTCTTTATATGCTTTTGTGTTTTAGAGTGCTTCATAGAGTTAGCCCTCAATTCTGTTTGTGATTTGAACTGCCCTGTATAGCCATGTTAATTACATTGCTGGTCAGCAGGTTGATCAATGTCTCTCCAGGACAATAGGTCCATTTAGCCTTCTGTGGGGTGGAAATCTTCATAGTATCATTCAGTGATGCCTCTCTGGAAAGCAAGGGCATGCCTTTCCCAGAGGGACAAAGGTAGACAGTCAGACACCAGGCACCAGTCACACTTAAGGTTCTCTTTTGAGGGAAAACAATTTGCAGTGGCAAGTTATGGGTGGGCTGAGACTCAGGATAGGGCAAACCAAGAGTTGATTCTGTTATTTTCGAAAATCCTACCAGATAATGCATGGGGGCGACCCACTCAGTAGTATGCTACTAGAAAGTGTCTGTCCAGGGTAGAGAGATGCTGTGGTATCTCTAGATTGGGCAGAGATGCTCACCTTCTAGAACCCTTCACCTCCACTTTTAAAACCTTGCACAAGGAAGAAGCTTTAAGAAAAAAAAGATGCAGAAGAAGAGAAAGATGGACCCGGTGTGAACCAATCCATGTATGTAGAAGAGGAATACTCTGAACTTGTACTCACTTTTGTGTTAGTTTTCAACTCTCCGTTGTGTTTATGTTAACTTTTAGATTACTGGTTTTGTCTTGTTTTAATTGTGTTTTACCCATCCTGATCCAGACCATCTATATTAGAGGCAGGCAGTGTTGCAGTGCTGCAGTGGTGTCCCACACCTCCTGTGGGCGACAGCTGTGAGAGGGGGAGTAGCCAAGCCTCCTTTTTTTCGGTTGTGGAGGTGGCTGTTCTAATTCTTTTGCACAATTACCCCTTGTGCAGGCCGCATGCCTTGGAAGGAATCTGGGCCATATGTAGGTAGCTTAATACCGGTCGTTAACGGCTGAAAATCAGTAAATTTACAGTTACCGACCGGTATTTAGCTTTTTCTAATGTAGGTGGCTGGATTTAAGGATTTGGTAATTTACCGATTCGGTAATTTAAAGAATCTGTAAATTACTGAATCCTTAAAATACCGAATTGTTAAATTACCGAATCCTTAAATCCTATGTAGGGAGCACTCAAGTTAGTGCATTTTTTATTTAAGGATTCGTTATTTACCACCAACTACAAGTTGGTGGTAAATATTGAAAACCTTTAAAAAAGCAATTTTGTGCTTTTTTAAAAGTGCCATGTGGAATGTGTGCCACATGTGCACACATGCACGACTCAGGGGTGCAACAGGGTGTTAATGTGACACCCTGCCACCCTTGAATATGTTCACTCCTATGGGCCTCCAGGCCAATAGGAATGAATGGGAATTACCGAACCGGTAAATACCAGATCAGTAATACCGAATATTACTGATTCGGGTAAAATTTACCAAATTTTTACCTACATACTATTTACAGATTCATAAATACCGAATCGGTAAAATTCGGTATTTAGGAATCGGTATATAGATACTACCTACATTTGGCCCATAGTCTGGTGGAGAGATGTCAGCAGAGGGGACTAGTGCAATGCTCCCCCACACTCAGATCTTGCGGTGCCAGCAGCAAGTGACAATCCGTTTGGCACTCGTTCTTGAGAGGGAGCAAGACCTGCTGGCCATGCTTGGTGTTGAAGTGTTGGGGCTAGGTGATTGAATCAGAGCATTTTTTTCATTTGCCAATTCCTTTGGCGTTGATTGACGAATCAATGCAAAGTTTTCAAAACCAGTTTGAAGCTCACTTCAGCTGCTGTCTTGGAATGATCCGTCCAGCGTCGGCCGAGAAAAAGGTGGGGGTCTAAAAACATGTTTTCATTATGTTAATTTCCATAGTAAACTTTAGACAAGGATACAGTCCAAAAGCTGAACGAATTTACACCAAATTCGGAAAAACAGTAGATGTTGGTTCAGGAAGTGACTTGTCATGATTTGGTGTTAATCTGTTCAGTAGTTGTAGAATTATTAAAGGGGTTTTCAGGTATATAACTGGGGGCGCAGTGGATCAACAACCCTTACCGTGCTCTGATTGGCTGCCAACACTTCAAACCAGGAAGCCATCTTGAGTCACAGAAAAAAACGTAAAAAAAAGAAAAGGGGGGAGGGTAGAAACACCCTTACCCCCTAAGCTTCTTAGGGGGGCCCAACAAGGACTCCGCAGGGCGGAAAAATAATTGTAATTTTTCAATTTTCGGTAAGTGTCATGCTGGATCAGTGATTCCCCCCCCCCAAAAAAAAACCATAGGCACGCTTTGTTCCTAATCACCTCCAATCTGGCCAGGTCCCGGGAACAAATGGCCTCCCATGCTGCCCCAGGGACGACCACCTCCAAAGGGCTTCTTATTTTATTAATGAGGAGCTCTTTGCCCCCTGCACAGGAACTGCCACAGGGCTTTGTGTTTAGCTATTACAGGGGGGCCATGCAGGACCCCCCGTGCAGCCCCAGGGTCTGCCACCTCCCCAGGGGTTTTGTAAATTTAAATGGAGGGACCACGCTGAAGTACATAAAGGTAACTGGTTACAGAAAATAAATATATAGTACATATTTTGTACACTGTGAGAAACATAAGCATAAAGTTATACATCAAATTTCAGTTTTACAGAACTGATAATTATCAGCACACAAGTAGAGCTAGACAGTAAGTGACATACTGTAGTAAAATAGTTTTTGAGACCCCTGCACCAACCTCTGGTACCAACGCCTGCCGACGCTGTCTTTTCAAACTCATTGCAAAGGCGATTGCGCCCTGCACTGCCAAGGTACTTTTTGCAGGTCTTCCTGACTCCGTAGCTGGCCCCGATGCCTCAGTCGGCCTGAACTGCTAGATTTGATCGTTCACAGTGCCGTGATAGCCCCAGACAGTGCTATTGTGTTCAAGGAACTGTACATTACATCTATTTTGCAATAGTCATATTCTTGTTACTGTATGTTGGATTTGTATTGTTTTCACTTTATTTTTCATTGATGAATATTGACTATTTTTCTAAAGCTGGTGTGGTGTCCTTTTGTAGTGTTTTCACTGTATTACAGTATGTTATGTGCAAATGCTTTAGACATTGTATCTGAGATACACCTAACTGCTTGTGCCAAGCTACCAAGGGGTTGAGCTGGGATTATTTTAGACATATAATCCCCTTACCCCGGATTGGAAGGAAGGGTCCCTATGGGACAAGGTGCATACCTCTGCCAACTATTGACCCCCATTTCTAACTTTGGTTGTCAATGGTGGGTTAGGACTTGCATTTGCACTTGACCTACAGTGGTGTACACTACTACCATATCACAGACCACTAGGTACCACAAACTGATTTCTTTTGGTATATTTTTGATCTTTTGATTTATTTGAGTTTGAACTTTCTACTGCATGAAGCCTGAGTCAAGGAGATCATCCGTTTCATCCCTAGAAGCAGATATTGATAAGAAGAGGTCAGAATATTATACCATGAAGCGACTGAAGGCAATTTGCAAAAACATCCAAGTTAGAGGCCTCACCAAAAAGGAAGACCTACAATAGGCACTGAGGGCCTGCGTAACTGCAAGAAATGCCAGTGGGCAGTCTGGAGATTGTAGTGTGGAGGCTGAGGAGCCAATTCAAAGGGTTGATTTGCTTTTGGAAAGGGAGGGACCCCCCAGGCCAGGCAGCAGTGGCTTTACCCCAGAGGAGCTGGAGGACAGGTGGGAAGCAAAAAGAGATGCAATGGAGCTGGAGAGGCTCAAGCTGGCAACGGAAGAGAAAATAATGAAGTTAGACCATGAGCTTAGAATAAAGGAGCTGGATCAGAGGAGTATTTCCAGCTCAGATGCTGGCAGCAATATCTCAGTGCACTCAGTTAGAATAGTACACATTCCCAAGAATGTAGGAAAGGAGTACAAGAAGAGAGATGCTAACCAGAGATGGTTTCAGGCATATAAGGCATCTATCAATATGAATGGGGGCCTTGAGAAGAACTGGGGAGCAGGATTGTGGACCCACTTCTTAGTGGTAGAGAGGGACACATTGCTGGCTTTGGGTAAGGGGTACAACCTCACCTTCACTGACATGATGGAGGCCCTTCTCCCTAGGTATGGTCTCAGACCTGACAAGCACAGGGATCAATTTAGAGAAAGTAAGAAAACAAAACGGACATGGTTAGAATGTGTAGATTCTTTTTGCAGGTCACTGGATGGTTGGGTAAAGGGCACCAATGTGACAGATTTTCAGGGGCTGTACAATTTAATTGTGTGGGAGCACTTGTCTAGTGTATGTTTTGCAGAGCGGCACCAGCACTTAAAAAAGAGTGAGCTGACTGACCCCAGGAAGCTTGCTATAGAAGCAGACTGCTGGGTGAGTATCAGGGTCCACAAGAAGGTGTATGGGGGAGACTCCGCCAAATGTAGGGAGGGTCCCCAGCAGAAGAGTGGGAGAGACAAGAGTAAAGCAAAGGAGTTCTCTTAAGGGCCCCAAACAAGTATCCAGAGTAAAGGTTCCCACCCCCAGGAGAAAAGAAACCAGGGGTCTCTTCTGGAAAGCCTGCAGAAACAGGACCCTGCAAGTGCTTTGCATTTGACCACTTGGATCCCATCAAGGGGGATCCCAAATGCCCCAAGTGTGTACAGCTACCAACTGGTGGATAGTCCAAGGTGTTGACTACTGTAGCGCTCGGGGAGGAGGGGATCCCAAATGAGGGTGGGGATCCTGATGAAATGACCCTAGGGGACAGTGAGATGGTCCAGGGAAGCCCAGTACCTGCAAATACTAAGAAGTACAGTGTCTGGGTGACCATCAGTGGGCACAATGTATGAGAGACATGTATCAGAGAAACTTGAGCCAGTGTGACCTCTGTCCAGTGTTACCTGGTATCCAAGGAGCATGTAGTCGCTGGTGCAATTCACCAAGTAGTTGCTGTAGAAAGCTCAGAGGATCAATGTAAGATGGCGCAGGTTATCTTTGAGTGGGGGGTCTCAATTGTGAGCCCCACTATGCCTGTTGATTGTCTGCTAGGTAAAGACCTGGAGCAGTCCCAGTGGAAGGATGTGGAGCTCATGTCTCATTTAGATTTGCTTGGGTTTCCAGAGTGGGCAGGGGTGACGACTTGGTCCATGGCAGCCAGAAAGGGTGATCAGAAGGACCAGTGGCTGTTAGACCTGGTACCATTGGCTTAAGTCTCCCTCCCATTTTATGCTGTTGTCTTCTCTGTTTTTGATATGTTTTTGCTGGTTTACATGCTTTGGGCACTGTGCCACTGCTATTCAGTGCCCAGTGCAAGTGCTCCATATTGTAAAGTGTTGTAATGGATTAGTGACTCCATGATTGGCTTATTAGATTTACTTGTCAGACCCTACTGTAATGCACCATATGTGCCCAGGGCCTGTAGATCAAATGCTGCTAGTGGCCTCACAGCACTGATTGTGCCACCCACAAAAGCAGCTTGTAAAGTGTGTCTCAGGCACGCAATTGCAGAGCCTATGTGCAGTCTAGTACTGCCATGCCGATTTGGTAAGTGCACCCACTTACCAGTCCCTAAACATTCCCCTTTCTACATGTTATCCACCCCCAAGGTAGGCCCAATGGCAGGGTGCATTGTAAGGAAAAGATAGGACATGCACTGGTGTGTGTGGCATGTCCTGATAGTGAATTGCAGCCAATTTCATTTTTCACTATTGCAAGGCTACCTCTCCCCTTAGGCCAGAATGGGCAGTTTGAATATAACATCTGACAATCCTAACTGACCCAGAGAACATGGTAGAAAAACAAATGTATTATGCCTGAACTCAGAATGTTAAAATACATCTTTTAGTGAAGGTGATTTTTACATTCTGTGTTTGAAAATACCACTTTCAGAAAGTAGGTATTTTCCTACCTAACCATCCAGCCTGCTTCTGCAAGGTTGTGTATTGCATGTCTTGTTTGTGAGCGACAAGAGGGCTTGGGCTCCAGCTGTCTGATGAGTCAGGGCTGGGCTGAATAGGACCTTGGCAGAATAGAGAGTGGGAAGAGGAGATTTTCTTTCAGATACCTAGGCCAGGTCTGCTTTCAACAATGATGTCTCCGCCTCTGGCCAGGAAGCTGCACCAGTGGGTACAGAACTGGTTTTTGCCAGATACAGACACTCCCTGCCTTCAGAGAACAAATACATTAGTAGTATAAATATTGGGGCCCTGACCCCAAGACATTATATCACTTCTGGGATTCAAGGCGAACCTTAGCCAAGGAGAGGAACGAAGGAAGCTAAAGGATTTGGCTGCCCCTGCGCCATTGTGCTATTTTCTGGGGTTACTTATTTGCCAAGGAAGGAGAATGAACTTTTAATTAACTTTCATCATCTTGAAATAGAATCTCCAAGGGCTTGAATTGTGTTTGCCTCCTGCTGAAGTCTCAGGGATACAAGACTTCACCATTAACTCCCCCCTGAATTTCCTTGCTGGGAATTCTGTCTGCAGAAGCCTTCATATTCTAGGGAGCTGGAAGGGCGACGCAACAAGAAGAAGCATGTCGCCACCGCAGCTGTTGCCATCGCATTACCAGAGAAGCATATTGCCACCGGAGAGTATACCGTTGCATCACCAGAGAAGATTGTCGCCGTGACAGCTGTTTGTCGTCGGCCACCTCAAGGTCGCCGTCACATCACTGTAAAAGCATGTTGCAGGGCCTGTCGCGGGTCAATAGTTCCCGAGTCGCTACATGGCCGTCGGGCGTGCAGGCATCACCTTCACATTGTAGCAGCGCATCAAAGACACCATCTTGTCGCATCACACCAGATCATCGCATCTTATTGAGGCGCCATCTCGTCACATAGTAACCGGGACGAAATCTGAGATCAATGCATCACCTCGTCTCCGATAAGGAACAGACGCATTGCTTACTTTGCGCAAGCACTGAGGAACAGACGCATCGCCTCCCCCGAAGCAAGGAACCAACGCATCGCTCTCCCTGCTAACCTTTCTCAGTTACCATCACGTTTGAACTAAGCTATTTTTATCATCTAAAAGTCTTTTTCCTAATACTGTATTGTGAATTTTTGTCATTTGGGTCTTGCTTTAAGTCTATATAAACAATACTTATTTTTATAAAACCTGTGTGGTGTCCATCTGTAGTGTTTTCACTGTATTACTGTATGTTTTCATAACTGCTTTACAAACTACCTCTGAGATAAGTCTACCTGCTTTTGCCAAGCTACCACAACGTTGAGAAGGGGTTATTTTAGGAGTGTAGTCACCTTACCCTGACTATAACCAAGGGTCCTGATTTGTCCAGGTGCCTGCCAAGAGAAAGGGCAAGGGGCGTGGGAAACCCACTCCTAAAGTTCCCATGGTCTGGGGGAGGCTAACCACTAGGGGGATGCCACGGAACCTTCAGGGGAACAAGTGGCTGAACTGGGGAACTTATCTGAGGTGAGCCACTGGCAACAAGAAGGAAGTACCACTAGGGAAGAGTTCTGCATGGAGCAGAGAGAATGCCCATCTCTGGAGGGAATGAGGCAGCATGATACTAACCAGGCAGCTGGTGATCAGTCTAGATCACACTGGATCTACTGTGAGAATCTTCTCCTACACAGCGAGCCTAAGGTTGCTGAGCATGGGTCAATCCATGTGCTGGTGGTACCCCAGAGATTCAGGACCTTACTACTTGGTCTGTCTAATGACGTGCCTTTGTCAGGACATTTGGGGTGGGAAAAATCCTTCAACAAGATTTTCCCCCATTTCTTTTGGCACCAAAGGCAAAGGCCGTCAGATGCACATTATAGGTCTTGACAAACTTGCTAGGCAAGTGGTAAGAGTGGCAGGAACTGTAAGGCTCCTCTCCAACCTTTTCCAATTGGAGTCACCCCTTTTTAGAGGGTGGGGATGGACAGTGTGGGGCCTCGGGTCAACAGGTACATCCTGGTCTTGGTGGACTCCGCCACTTGGTACCCGGAGGATATTCCTCTCAGGACAAAGACAGCACATGTGGTGGGCCAGTTTTAATGGGGATCGTTCTCCGCACGAGTTGGTATCTGACCGGAGTAATAATTTCATATTCCAAGTATATAAAATCCCTGTGGGAGGAGTGTGGTGAAATCCTACAATTTTACCATTCCTTACCACCCCCAAGGCAATGGCTTGGTGGAGAAATTCAACCAAACTCTGAAGGGCATGATCAAAGGTCTGACCAAACCCATGAGGTGTAGGTGGCATGTCCTATTACAATGCCTTCTCTTTGCTTACAGGGAGGTACCTGACAAGTCATTGTGGTCTGTTCCTTTGAAATACTGTATGGGCAACCTGTGAGATGACCTCTCAGTCTGGTGCAAAAAGACTGGGAAACAACTTCCGGGAAAACTCCCCATGATGTATTTGGCTACATGCTAGACTATAGAAACCAGACTGTAAGCTTCAGGAAACTCACTCAGGTTGACCTAGAGAAATAACTAATGAGACCGAGTGAGAGCGCAGACTGTGATTGAAGTTGCATTTACAAGCCCAAGAGGAATTTTATTTTGGACTTTTCATAACATAGAAGCCAGCCAGGAAGAGAAGATACATTGGTGTGACGAGAATGCCACTCTGATTGAGTTTCAACCTGGCCAGAAAGTGTGGGTCATGGCCCCAGTAGAGCCTTGCACTCTTTAGGATAAGTGTACTGGGCATTTTGAGGTGGTGGAATGCAAGAGTGATGTCATCTTCCTGGTGAATTTTCAGACCCAAAGGAACCCTTCAAGGATCCCACATGTGAACCACCTCAAACTGCCTCAAACCTCACTTTGAGAGGTCTAACATTAGCATGCTCCTGGTGACAGATTATGGGGTGGAAGAGGAGAGTGAACCTCTCCCTGACTTCCTGTCTGCTAAAGAGAAAGTTGGGTCAGTGGAAGGTGCGAAGCGCTCCCCAACACCTACCCCAGAACAGTAGATTAACTGTTGCTAGCTGTTGGAGCAGTTTGCCATGCTTTCTCCCTGGTCCCAGGTGTCACCCACTAGTGTGTCCATGATGTGGACACTGGGGACAGTCCTGCAGTAAAGCAGAAGATGTATCGGTTGACTGACATGGTCAGCACCAGCATCAAAGAGGAGGTTTCTAAGATGTTGGCATTAGAGGTGATAGAGCTCTCCAACTGTCCTTGGGCCAGTCCAGTGTTTTGGTCCCAAATGCTGCTGCACCCAGTGCCACTCCTGAACTTCGGTTCTATGTGGAATACTTTGGGCTCAATGCCATCACCAGGACTGACGTACACACCATCCCCAGAGCTGATGAGCTCATAGATACGATTGGAGCTGCCAAACTCATCAGCACATTTTGATTTAATGTCTGGGTACTGGCAGATTGCTTTGACTGGTGGGACCAAGGAGAGGTCTGCATTCTCAACGCTGAGGGGCACTACCTGTTCTAGGTTATGCACTTTGGGTTGAAGAATGCCCCTGCCAATTTTGAGGTTGGTCAACCAGGTGTAACCTACATGAATGACATTGCAGTGTTCAGTTCCAGCTGGGAAGATCACTTGCACCACCTCAGGAAAATGTTGAAGGCTCTACAGAAGGCAGACCTCATGATCAAGGGCACTAAGTGCCAGATCCGGCAGGGGTCCATGGTGTAGGTAGGGTACCAGGTACGAAGCTGCCAGGTGGCACCTCTTCAACCTAAGACTGACACCATTCTGGCTTGGGTGCCCCTAAAGACCCAGACAGAAGTGAGAGCCTTTTTAGGTCTCATTCATTACCATAGGAGGTATGTCAAGGGCTATGGCACCATTGTTGCCCCCTTGACTGACCCGAATTCCAGGAAGCTGTCAAGGAAAGTTTTCTGGACTGATGCCTGTCAGACTGCTTTTGATGCCATGAAGGCAGCTATGCGCACTGTGCCCGTGCTCAAGGCACCCGACTTCTCCAAAGAATTCATCATTTAAACAGATGCTTCTGAGCAGGGTGTGGGAGCAGTGCTCTTACAACTGAACAAAGAGGGCCTAGACCAGCATGTAGTCTTCTTTCGTAGGAGACTGTTCCCCAGGGAACACAGGTGGAGTGCAAATGAGTGAGAAGCTTTTGCTGTGGTCTGGGTGATGAAGAAGCTAAGACCCTACTGGTTTGGGAATAACATCTGAGTTCAGTTAGACCACAGGCCCCTCAGGTGGTTAATGCAGATGATGGGTGATAACCCAAGACTGTTGAGGTGGTCCATCTCCCTACAGGGAATGGACGTTACAGTGGAACACCACCCTGGCACAGAACAGGCCCTTGGTGATGGTTTGTCCAGGTTCTTCGGTCTAAGTGAAGTGAACTCACAGGTGGGTGAGTAGTTCTCCCCACTTTCAGCTAGAGGGGACATGTGTTAGACCTGGCATCTTTTAACATGTTTCCCGTTTTACTTTCTGACCTCTTGTTTTTTCAATGCTATGTTGGACTTCATTTTTGCTGGTTTAGTGTCACTGCTATTCAGTACTAAACAAACATTACAGAGTCATAGAATATTATTGTAAATTAATTTAAATTAAAACATTGACCAAAAAACCCAGAAAAAGACAAAGGTTAAACAACTGTTACAGTTAGGAAATGTAAATATAAAAAACATTTAAAAATCACTGAAAAAAAAGAAAGGCTACATGGACATTATAGTTAGAAAATAATATTAAAAAAAATAGAAATTCACTGAAAAAAACAAAGATTACAGGGTTGTTATATTTAGGAAATAGAAAAAAAACCTTAGAAATTCACTGAAAAAAACAAAGGCTAACTATAGATTGTAGTTAGGAAATAGAAATAAAAAACCTTAGAATCTTACTGAAAAAAAACAAAGGTAAAGGGACCTTATAGTTAGGTTCAGATCTCAGCATACACAAGCATTGAAATTCAGCAGTTATAGTTACCTGAGACAACAAAAAATTACAACCCGCAATGCATTGCTTGTAAGCTCACATATTACATCACTCAAGACCTGGTCAGTGACATCACTGATGACATCACTGATGGCATCTCAAATTACATCATCGACAGAACCACTCAAACATCCACTCACAAAACCACTCATACACCTACAAACACACTGTTATATCTACCATTTTTGGGCGTGTTTCCTCTGTCTTTTTGCTATCTCACCTGTTTTTGATGGTTCATCTCGGCATGTTTTGTCTTCAGGGAAGGTGGTGGATTCAATGGAGCAGTTGATTGTGCGGCAGAGTTCAGGTCTGATGGAGGCACTGGTTCTGTTTAATATGTTGTGGTGGCAGGGATCTGAGGGGACACTGGGGTGGATGCTCTTCATGAACTTGAGGATTTCCTTGGTGGAGAGGGAGGTCCAGTTGAATTGGGTCTGCTGTTGTCTGGGTCCGTTGGGTGCGGTGGTTTCAATAGGGGTCGGTGGCTTTTGAATAGTAAACCTGTCTTAGATTGCCTTGATCTTATGGTGGTAGAAGGTGGTGAGGTTGTCGCAGAGGTCTTGGGAGGGCGGAATGTCTGTCGTGTCTGTGCCGAGTTTGATGAACTTTTTGACCATGGTAAAGAGTAATTTGTTGTTGTGTGCATTGGCATTAATGCCTTCTTGTATGGCCATTTTCTTAGTTGATTTGATGAGGTGGTGGCATTCAGTAATTGCGGTTTTGAAGGCTGCGTGGTATGGCTAGGCTTTATTGCTTATCCATCTTTTTTTGAGCCGTCTGCAAGTGCACCTGGACTCTTGGAGGGTGTGAGAGAACCAGATGGCATTCTTGGAGCATTGCTTGCCTGAAGGTTTCCTGAGGGGAGCCTGTGTTTTGGTGCAGTTGGACATCCATGAAGGAGTGTTTCGGGCAGAGGTGTTGGTGGCCGTGAGCGTTGGTGGTGGGACTGCGATGAGGGAGGTGGTGAGCTGATTTTCAGTGACCTTATTTCAGCTTTTGCATGGGTGGGGGTAGGCATGCTAGTGTACGGTGGGCTTACTGAAGGAGAAATGGATGCAGCAGTGATCGATCAACTGTAGTTTGAAGGTATGGCTAAAGGAGACATTTCTGCTTTGCGGAGAAGAGATGGATTGAGTGTGTGACCTGCTGAGTGTGTTGGATAGGTGACTAGATGATTGAGCCAGTTGGTGGCGAGATTCTCCATTAGGGATAATATGTTGTGGTCATTCGAGGTTCTCCAGGTGGAAATTGAGGTCTCCGAAGAGGAAGTAGTGTGTGGAGGAGAGAGCGTGGTGTATGATGAAGTCGACTAGGGATTCGCTGAATGGGGGGCTGGGTCTGTGAGGTCTGTAGATGAGGGTGCTGTGAAAGGTGGTGTTTGTGTTCATTTGGATCTGGAAGTCGAGGTGCTCAATGGGGGTTGAGTTGTCATCTGAGCTAGTTGTGATAAGGATAGCGTTTTTTTGTATTATGGTGATGCCCCCTCCTGGTCAGGTGGAACGGTCTTTGTGGATGATTTTGAAGCAATGGAGCTGAGTTCATCCAGGTTTCCGCAAGGAAGGCGATGTCGGGGGAGATAGAGTCGAGTAGATTTCAGATCACCATGCACAGCCGTCTTCAGCCAGGCTTGCTTGAATCCAGTGGCAAAGTGAGCAAGGGACTCACGCCTGAGCATACCCTGCCAACTAATGGCGAACAAAGCGGTACAAAAGGGGGTGGTGATGGACGGAGCATCTGAACCAATCAAACACTCACACCCAGTCTACAGATCTGGGTTTAATCATTTACCGTTTTTTAGCCAACTCTGCCACCCCAGTTCAGGCATGGCCACTTTGCCACTGGATTCAAGCAAGCATGGCTGAATACGGCTGTAATGCCAGAAACGGGTCCTAGGAAGCTTGTTTCCGGTCAAGGGAAGGCATGGCTTGGCAGTTCAGGCTGGACTGTTCCCATGAGGCACAGGTTCTGACTGATTTGCATATGGCCATGTCTGAACTGGGGTGGCAGAGTGGGCTAAAGAACGGTGATGGATTAATCCCAGATCCGTCCATCACCACCCCTTTTCCTACCGCATCCCTGATATCAGCATGAAGCATATCACTCAAGCAAATGATCAGGCCAATACCACTTCATGTAAAGGATGTCTCCCAATATCTTGCAAACCATCAAAAACAACGGGGAAAGTTTGCAATGTCAACCTCCACCCCTTTTGTCACTCCCAGGCCTAAACTCAATGTGTATCAAAAGCAATGGATGCAAGTCTTCTGGTGGCGCTAGTGAGAGCTAGTGAACTTGAGCGTGAGCAGCAGTGTGAGCAGCGTCGAGAGGCGAGTTCGAGCCCAAGCTTGAGTCAGGTTCTGCAGCCCCGCCTTCTCCGTCTTGTTAGTGTCACATGCCTCGTTAGTGCGGTGGTGGCGGCCCTTAGTGGCTCTCAGCGGCACCCAGTGGTAGCTTTCATCAGTTCTTCATCTGCTTCACTCATCACCTGCCAGCCCAACCGCCGCTCCAAGGTCGAGGGAGACCAGTGCTGTGGGCGCCCTTTAGTCATCAGCAGCGAGAGAGGTCCCGCTTGCTCCTTTCCCTGTATCAGGCCCACATGTTTTCCAGTGAGCAAGTGAGCAGAGGTGCATGCCTGCTCAAGACCATCGGTGAGACCTCGCTTGTCTACAGTTTTGAGCAGCACGGAGGGTTGCAGAGGAAGCTTTGGACTAGTGACAAGACACAGAGGTCGGGCTAGACCTGTGCTCGTCCTACTGCCCCGCCCCTCCCTTTTACAGAAGCGGCAGCAGCAGGACTGCAGACCCTGAGTCGCAAGCCTGAGTCACGGTGCAGGAAATTGGATCATCGACGCCAATGGCACACGGAGGTGAGGCAGGGAGAGGGGGGAGCAGAAGTGAGAGCTGGGCTACCTATTCAGCTTGATCATGGCGCCCTGTTCAGCTCCCACTTGTCTTCCCGCTTGACTCAATTTGCCACTCCGAGAATGGATTGCAAGGACCCGGTCATCTACTGGCCATCTGGTCACCTACTGGCCATCTGGTCATCTAGTGGCCAACCATGTAACGGCACCACGGTCTGAACTTTGTTATACGCTGCCAAAAAAATGTTGAATGGAATTTTGGGTCAAGAGCGGGCCCGGAGTGGTGAAACAGCGAGGCAGAGAGGCGAAAAGGCTGGTGGGTGGTGAGCCTAGAACACTGGTATACTGAAGACAAGTGATCTATAGGCACTGTTGCCCGAAATGTGTACTCTTCCTTCCTCCCTCCCCGATTAAGTGATCAAGTGCACAACTGTTTAACTGTTTGGTGGCAGTAGTAAACCAGGCAAACTCGAAACCCAGAGTGTGATGGCTTCTAGGAAGTTGCGCTCAGGTGTGTGCTCTCCTCCTCACCATGTCGCAAACTGAAAACATTGTTTAGCGGCACTAGATAACTACAGCATCTCCGCTATAAATCCCACCCTGTTATAACTGGCTTCTTCCGTAAATTGCCCCAGATTCACCCTGAGGTGAGAGCTGTAGTCCAAGAAGGCCTGACTTATTGGAGGACCCTGGCCTCTGGACCAAATTACCGAAATAGTGAAGAATGGCTCAAGTGAGCAACCGTTTGTCGTAAACCCCGGTGCTCCTTTAGACTCTGACCTTCTTGCTAGTCAGAAGAGTCAGTCACTCATTTTATCATACATGACAAAGTAGTCAAAGAATGACAGCATGATCAACATTATACCGGTTGTTTCTCTAGCCCAAGCGGACCTCCATAAGGTATCAGGCACGGTCGGCTAATCAGATGCTGGCCTTGGCGCTCCTATGGTAGAGAAGGCAAATGTATGTGAAGAGTCACTGCAAGGGAAAGAATTTACACTACCAGACATTGACATTGAAGCTGAAAAAAGAAGCTGGGGTGACCATTTTAACGGTAGGCATAAGGAAAATCAGTTAATGAATGGTTACAGGGGAGAAAACACTCCAATTGTGAGGCCCTCTCCTATGCGTCTCTCTTTGCCTCTCTTATACTGTAGTACAAGTCACCTGATTGGTACCTCTATGGAGTATGCACATGATGTATTCTTGCCTGATTCTCAACAGAAATGGGGAAATGAGAGCGAGGGTGTGCCCTTAGAATACCGTGTTTGTATTGAAACATTTTTAAACTCCATATTGTCTTTATTAGAAATGTCTGTACTGAGTTCTGACCACATACTGGGAATGATTTCCGTAATGTTATTTTAAGTGCATAAGATAAATAAGTCGGTCATCACTAAATCTCTCCCCACGATTCCCTCTCAAATGGGAGAATGGCTGAGTGACAGGCCTGCCCGATAACCTCCATCGGTTGAGGCGAGAGATGCCTCTGTACATGCAGGAACCCCCCTTTTCCTAGTGCCGCCCATGGCTCCTGTATACATTCTCGAAAAGGAAGAATATGTTTAAATATATTATTTGTGGAGGTCAAACTGAGCCCCTCTTTGGAGAAGCCCAATTTGAAAATCTTCCCTCTGTTTATGAAGGGTAGAAGGGGGGGTGGGGGTGCTTGAGAAACCGAGAAAATTAGGGGCCATGCCAAGCAAACTAAGCAGGTGGGGAGGGGGGAGGTGCAAATCTCTCAAAGTACCCCTAGTGTGTACTCCCCTACCCTGCTAGAGAAGAGGGGACAGAAAGCAGGTAAGAGGGATAGCCTAATAATAAAACATAAGGGGGAAAATATGAAAAAGGAAACAAAAAAATTAGACGAATTTCTAAACGGAAAGTGTTAAAATTGCACTTTTCTGAAATTCTAAAAAACCAGAGTGATATCCACTTAATAAAGGAGAAGGGATACCCTGAAACATCACTAGCAGGTGGCAACTTGAGAGAACTCATCAGAGCATCGACAGCATTAACTGGGAGTCTGGGAGACTCTGGACCCAGAGTACCTCCTATCACTCAGTTTCCACAGTCCCTCCAAGTAATACATCCTTCCTACAATGAGTTGGTGGTTCCATTGGGAGGGGAAATACAAATAAGTTATGGGGTCCCCCACTCAGTACTAGAGGCAATAAAGTTGATAGCAAGCAAGGATATATTAAATGTGATGACTAATGTACATGACACTGTTCCATATTCTAAGGTAACCTTTTACTCCCTAATAGTGGCCAATTTGGTCTTGAAAAATTTTGAACATTTTTTAAAATGAGAGCTCGATATAACATCTGTTAATGAATATGAGGAATACCAAAATGGGTACCCAAAAACCCATTATTTGAAAGTTTCAAGGGCTAACAATTCAGTGGTGCTGAATGCATTTTGGCCCTAATACAAAGTATCCTGTGGGCAATTCCAAAGATATAGTGCTTTCCGTGGACAGGAGGGGGCACTCAATAAATGTTGTGCCCAATGTGCCAGTTGTCCCTCAGGCCTTAGTCATAGAAGAATTAATCTGCCCAATGGAGTTGAGTTGCAAGAACCCTGAATAACACTCATCCGGAAGCAGTAAGGAGTGATTCATTGAGGTAGCCTGGGTGGGCTACTCCTGTCCTGGAATATGCCTGGTTTGGGTCCCAATGAAACAAAATTTAATTATTTTAAAAATGATGCACCCTTTAATTATATGCCTACAAGAAACGTGGTCTTGCAAAGATTTTGAATGTGATATATTTTGTTTACTCTTGCTATGCTAGGCGTTCGGATAGGGGTCATTCTAGTGGAGGGGGGTCGATCTTACTTAAAAATTCTATTAACTGGAACCAGAAGGTTTTTTTCCACCCCTCAAACCTATTATATGTGTGAAGTTGGCATGTCTGGGAGAATCGGGCAGGCCCACTTCTTTCCTCGTGACGAATATGTATAACCCTCCTGGGAAAAATTCTGATCACTTTTTGCGTGCATTTTTCTCTTTTATTCGTGATAAAGTTATCAGGGAAGAATTCCCCCTAGTGACTTTAGTGGGGGATTTGAATACCAAAATTTTGAACTCTGCATCAGGGATTTATGCAAATACAGACAAAAAGGAAATTTGACACATTCCTTAGATTTCATTACCAAACATATTAAAAACAGATAAGCGGGGGTTTGTTTTACTTGATTGCATTAGAAGCTCAGATATTGATTTTTTACATAGGAGAGGGCCCGTTGACAAAACTGCACACTTTACCTTTCACTCACAACACACTCAGAGCCGTTTAGACTATGTGATTTTGTCCTAGCAAATGTTTGGGGCTTGTGGTAACTTCTTTGTCTGCCCATCGATATGGAGCGGCCGTAGCATTGTATGCATGACAGTGGATTTTGATCTACCCACATTGGATTTGGGGAATACTGGTCAGGGCAAGGCCACCTTTAACAAAGCGAAAGGCCAGTCTTTTTGGACGCAAAAAACATCCTTGAAGTAGGCTCAATTGTGAAGATGGCCCAAGTAGAACAGCTGTGTTTAACTCACTTTTATATCATACCCTTCTTTGAGGCTCAAATGGTGAAGATTTGTAATTTAAGTTCTACATCTTTGGTACCTCACCTGTGTAAACAGGAAACTTCTCATATAATTAAATTAAAACAAGCAATTATTCATCTTGTCCGAAAACAGCATATATTTTTTCTCACTGATCGGCACGGTGAAATGGATGGCCTTAATCGAATGAAAAGACATGTTATGCTTTGTGAAAAAAGAAGAGAGCTGATGACAAGTGGATTGGGCTGAGGGAAGTCACAAGGGCCAAAGACACAAGAAAGTATTGGTGCTTGATCGTGGAACACTGCGATTCAAGGCAGAGGGCACTACCCATATTAATTCCAGAGAAGTACTGGGTGTATTACATCTCACTATTATATGGAAACAACGTCCCAGTTTCTTCAGTGATGACAGATGGGGTTAAACCCGCATCTATTGAATTTACTGAATTGGGCTCCCATCAGGAAAGGATGTGGTAAGTTATATAAAGAATGCAAGAACGTCTGGCGCACAAGGGCCGGATGGAAACCCGATTGCACTAATTAAAAAGGAACTAGAAGCGTGGGGTGATTTTTGAGAGCCACTTTTTAAACATTGTCTCTTTATGAATACAATTCCCCCCTCTTGGAAGGGGAGCATTATAGTCCCCCTGTATAAAAAAGGACCGAAAATGGTACCAACTAGTTTTAGATAGATTTCCCTTCTGGATGCCTCAGGCAAATTATTTGCGAAAAGCATATTAAGCCATCTTCAACAATGGGTTTATAATCAGAATATCCTTTTCCCCTTGAACAAGATGGTTTTAGAAAGAACCATGGCACCTTGGACAATGTAGCGGTTGTTTAGACAATTGTAGAGAAATATGTTTTTGTCAGAGAAATGCCAATATATACAGCTTTTACTGATTTTTCCACATCGTTTGACAAAGTGGACCGTCAAATCCTGTGGAGAAAACTTGTTCTTTTTGGCATACTATATCATCTTTTTGGTCTGATTATGGAATTGCATACAGACACGTGGTGCCGGATTCTGATGGGAGGTTCGCAGGGACTAGCATGTAAAATTAGAATGCACAATGGGCTCAAACCGGGTTGTCTATTGATACCACTTTTATTTTCTCTATATTTGCTGATTGCTGATCTCCTTGGCTCTCTGAACACGGTAAGGGGGGATGCCCCAAAAATTGGTACAATGTCCGTTAGCTCTCTATCGGCCTGCAACTTCAGCTAGATGCCTTAAGTAAATATGCAGAGGCTCACTTCTTGAAGATCAATACCGCAAAAAGCAAGATTTGGGGATTTCATAAGGGGCTTAGAATAAGGAGCCTTTTAAGGTGGATGCTTGCTTACAAAAAATTGGAACTCGTTGACTCGTACCTATATCTGAGGAAGTTTTTTTTCCAAAACTGGCCGAGATTTGGAGCATATTAAACATTGTGGGGCATATTATCAAGAAAGCTCGATACATTATCACCGCTTTTACCGGCAGGAAACTGCCGATAAAGCGGAAATAATGGGCTTGATAATATGCTCTATGGAATTACAATCGAAGCCCATGTTAGATGTGAAGACAGGATAATATGCCCCCTTGTCAGTAAAATTGTCTCCCAGGCAAGTGCACTAAACAGATTTTATAAAACTTGCGGGAGAGGCCACTTTGGCTATGTTTTTAAGGTCAAAATCCCTCCCTTGTTAATATATCCTTCCGAGGTGCTGGACATGAATTATTAGCTTTCTTTCGATAAGGCAGAAGGGCAAATCCTGCATCAACTTTGCAATTTAAACTCCTTGGTAGGCCCACATGCACTGCACCTCGAATTTAGTTTTGTCATTTACCCTATCCTTGGCTGCAGTTCTTAGCTTGGGTAATTCTCTCCTTTTGGGGGAGGAGGGCACACTTAGGGCCGCCCTGAGAAGAGAAATTTTTGACACGCAAAAAGAACAATCAACGTTTTTTACGTTCTTTGTGCGTGCAAAAGATACATTTGACCTTAGTTTGAATTCCTCTTCTTCTATGTCCACATCTGTACTGAAACAACTTCTAAAGACGTTTAGATCCCCTATTAGTTTGGCGAGAGACGTGGCCTCCAGCCAGTCCAGGTCCAGTAATGAGGCGGTTATAGCGAGTGCTATGGGGAGTAAACCACAGCCTTATCAAACTTGGAATATCCCTCACAGGATTAGAAGGCTGATACTCCAACTGCAATTTAACTTGCTGCCGCTAAGAGATGTTACGGGTATCTGGGATAAAACACCAAGAGAGAAGAGAATTTGTGAATTATGCGAGCTGCAAATCCAAGATATTAATTATGTGCTTTTTGTATGGCCAAAACTGCAAAGTACTAGGCAATTGTTTTTAAAGCCACTTTTCATTAATTATAATATCCACTCTGCCCAGAAGGCATGATCTTTAGTTCTGTCACCTCCGAATGAAATGGTTTGTTTTAAGATATATAAATTTTTTAAATATCTGTGCCTATGTATTAGGAATTCCTTTCTTAGTCTTATGTATTTATAGCACTATTTGCACATTTTTATGATGTCGATAAATTAAATCTACTAGTCGGTTACTTATTTGTATCATGTATTTTAGCACTATTTGCACACCTCTCAGTAGGTTTGATATAAGAACTTCCATAGCAATGTATAAGGAAGAGTTTTGTATTGTACGTTAAGTTTGTCTCTTTTTTCATCTGATAATGTGTTTTGTGGACCTCTGTAGGAGTTCCATAACAAAATGAAATTAGAAATTGGAATTAGTAAATATGGATGCACATACCACACTTACAACAATAACAATCTACTCTATGTCTGAACAGGTCGATCCAGCACAACATCTGATCAGACTCAGGACACCGCCCAGACTCCACGTCCCCCGGATCAGTCCTCCAGTGATGGACAATCTCCTGGACCCATGGACAAGGAGGACCAACCGAGCCCATCTGGACAGCATCGGCAGATGGAAATAGTGAGTCTTACTGTGTCCACAATTGCACCTCCCACCCCAGCTGCAACAATTCAGCTGACCTCTGCCTTAACATGCGGTAGACCTAGCATGGGCAGCAACATCTTTTGTGCCCTACTAACACTTCTGGAGGTGAGGATTGACAATACTCTCCCTGAGGATCGAGGAGCTGTGGGAGGGGCAGGCTGGCCCAAGGTCACAGGTCCATGGGAGCATAAGTGGTGGGAGGGTGCCGTGGGCCCACAAATTGAGTCCAATGGTGCCACTGACACCCAGGACTACTTTTCCTGAGTCCTGGGAGCCTATGAGGACTCCCAAGGAGTGATGGACCAGGTACTTGAGGAACCCCGGGAGATGAAGCATCTGCAGAAGTCCATAGACCAGCAGCTGGACACCCACATTTACAACATGGGCCAGCTTATAGGAGTACTGAGGGACATTGACATCACACCCACCACCTACATAAATTATCTGAGGGTCTACAAGGTTTTTATTCTGATTGCATCACATTTGTATGTGTTGGACAATGTGTACATGACAATAGTATTCATCAATGGGTATACAGAGTAGATGTAACCACATACGGGGGGTGTAGACTTTGGTGTGTGAGTCACACATACCCAATGAAATTGATGGATGCCATTAGCCAAGTTGTTGAGGCAATGACACACATGGTTAGAAGACTTCCAGTACACACTGGCATTGTGAGTTTGCATGCTATTGAGAAGGGTGTTTCCACTTAGTTGTGATGCGCATATGCATTTGTTGAGCGTCATTCTGTGGATGGTGACATGCATCAGGGAGTGACATGCTGACATGTTGGGATCATACGTATCTGTAAGTACTCAGTAGTACATTGGCATTTGTGTTTGTGAGACAAGGAAGGTAAAGTGTACTCCCTTCCCTTTTGGACACGAGTAAGACCACTTTATGGACTGGATGTTTCCTGAGCCTCATGTACTTTCAGTGTTCTACTAGCATGGACAATTGCAATGTGAAAAAAAGTTTTGGTCAAATGAACCAATCTTGATTGGGAATGTTTCCATGACTCATGTGCAATGTTTCCTTGTGCTGAAATCGCACACCACTTGGGGCCACATTCCCTCCCTTCTACCCTTCTGCACTAGATTTGACACCTAGCTAAGCTACTCATGTGCAGCTTATAACTGCGTCATCTGGCAGTGGACAGATGTGAAAGTGTCACTTGGGTACTGTAAACAATATGGAATGGGCACTTCCATGACACATTATTCTTGCTAGTCACATATTGCTTCAACTTAGCTGTAGGAGAAGCCCGGTAGTTCTACATGTTGTGGGTTAAGTACACCTGACCGTTTGCTGTTTCGAAGGCCTTGTATGGATAGGTAATGATGTATTCCATGTGGACATCCCTTTTGATGACATCAAGTAACAATGGTATGCTGCAAGGGCCTAGTTTGACAGGGTGATGATATCTCCTGCTACCAACATGAGGCTGGATTTGGGACAAGGTCACACATGCAGTTGGAGCAGATTGTGGTTATGACATCATTATGTATGACTGTGTACAGGTCAGGTAGCCTTCATGCATGTGCTCATGCCAATGTGGAGTATCTGTAGTCACCCTGCTACATGTTGTGATCTGTGCAATTGTGTAATGTGTTGTGTTTGGATCTGTTTGCCCAGTGTGCTCACGCAATTGTAATTCACCTGTTTTCAATATTATTTCAGCATGAACCCAGGGCAGTGGAGGAGACAGTTGGGGAAGCAACTGGCCACAGTGGTTCCCGTTGTGCCAGTGATACAAAGAGAACCAGCAGTCCAGAGGGTGATGGGAGTGCCATGGAGAAGCCAGACAGCACCTCAACATTGTCATCATCTGAGTCAGGCTCCTTTAGATACTCCCTGTTGATGGTGGACCCCCCTGGACCTGTGTCCACATCCTCCTTGTCTACCACCACCGCCCCATCCCTTCACTTACAGCTGCCCCCCAGCCACCTGTCCAGGCCCACTCCTCTAAGAAGGGTGGAATCTGCTTTACACCAGGCTCCTCACCCCCTGCCCCTTTCTCCACTGCTCCACTGAGTGTGGAGGAAATTGACATCCTGAGGCAGATCTCTATGGGTCAGGCTGCGGTGATGAATGCCATCCAGGTACAAAGCCATCAGCTGACGCAGATGGTTTCATACCTGGAAGGCATTCATGGTGACATGTCTGCCCTAGAGCCATCTTTTCAGGCTCTGGCTTCCGCACTCACAGCAACCTGCCACACATTCTAGCTTTCACTCCTATCTCGTGCCCTTTCCCCATCCACAATCCCTATTGCTGCACCTAACAAAAGCGCACACACACATAAGCACGCATCCACCTCAATATCCACACGCAACACACAACAACAAAAAACATAAGAAAAAATACAGGCATGCATTCACTCATCAGTCGACTCCCTCACCTTTCATCCAGTGACATACATCCAGACCCCACATCCATCAAAAACACACTTGGATCCGACACAAGACCAGCAAATACAGCCAGTACGCACATACAGGTAGACACCACACTACCATACACAACCACTACACACATACAGGCAGACACCACCAAATATAGCCACTACCAATATCACACACCCAGATACCACATCAACACCCACACTACCAGCCACATAACACATGGTGAGGGACAGGAACATTTATCACCCAAACCCACACAGAGGCATGCACCAACAGCACATGCATCCACACCTTAGACTTCACATCCCTCTACCTCCAAACACCCAGCGCCTTGGCTTACCTCCTCCACAGTTTAACAAAGAACTTAAGCTGTTTGACCTTGACCTCTTTCCTCACAGCTGCCCTCTCCCAAAGCCAAAAGATATTTTTCCCCCACCCTGCCCTTCTACTTTCATCCAAAAAATCTGCCCCTCCCTAAACCCCTCCCTACACTGCAAGGCCATAAAAAAGGAAACCCAACCCTCCAGAAACTGACCAACCGCATCTAAAATACCAAAGGACCTCTTTCCCACCCCACCGCAAATCGTTGAAGGCCAAACATAAAACTAAAAAAACCTGTTCCCTCCCTCCCTATACCCATTACCATCCTTCATGTTTATTGAATCCCCCGTATGGTAAAACCCAGCCTTCTCAAATACAAACCCAGTCCTCCCACAGACCAACATAAACCTCCCATTCCAGAGTCCAGCCCTCTCTAAAATTAATCCAGCTCTCCCAATCCCAACCACAGCCCACCCAAATAACATCCTTGAGGTGCCTGAACTACCCACTAGATGAGCTTTCCTGCGGAGGTTTCCCTGGCAGTGTTCTGTTAGGTGGCACAGCAGTGTGCTGGACCACATCCTGGATTTTGGACTGGCCATTGGCCTTTGTGTTTGGATCCCAATTTGTACTCCATAATAAATAATCTGCAGTGTTTTGAACACCATTGTACGGCCATTGCTACTGATGATACTTGTTGTTTTTGGCTCATTTAGGATCTGTGACTACAGTTGTGTTTGCTTGACCATGATAGCTGATCCATTTGCAGTGGCAAGTATGGTCGAGCCTTGAGACAAGTTATGGTTTACAGAGGTTAAAGGTCAATGTTCATTGGCTGTATATGTGGGAAGAGTTCCAACTGGGGATGACATTGCAACTGGGTATTATATGCCATGGCAAGTGTTGCAGCTTGACTTGGCCAATGTAAGAGGCTGTCCGTTTGCTGTACTACCTGAGATATTGGATGGATGTTTGTTTAATGTAAGCAAAGTAGGCATTTGTTTTTGCACACATGGGGGGGGGGTTATATTGTCATACCTAATTGGTACTTTGGATGCACATGTACCTTTTTTCATATGTGTTCTTTCCACATACTTTTACTAGCTGTTTGACAACTGCTGTTGCTGCAGAGTTTTTTCAGTACTTGCACTTACACTTTTGCCACATGTGCATTCCACTTTGTGACAATATTGGTTTTTCCTGATATACCTGTGCACATGAAGACATTGAAGCAGGTGCAATACGGACTGTGGCCTTCCGGGAGTCCCTCTGGTTTGGTAACCCAAATCTGTATGGAGTCTTTACATTCTGGCCTTTAAATGTGCCCATTACGGTGCTATAACAGTGGAGGTGTGTTATATCTTCCTGAGACATAAATACTGATGTATGTTCGATATCACAACAGGACTATGCTTATGAGCAATGTAAGGGTGTCACAGAAGATGATTGCTATATTATTCATGAGGAGGCGCTGTTTTGTGACACTGTTTATTGCATACATCAGTACACCAGCTCCTAAGATGTGCACACATGTAGAGTTTGTGAGAGTGTGCCTGTACATTGTCACTGACCTGGACATCGATGGCATCATTCAAATGAGATGGGAACGGCATTCTATGTGGACTCTGAATGGGATGGCTGTACTGGGGGGGTCTCTCACAGGGGTATGGCTGATGTATATGAGGGCATGGTCTACAAGCACATAAGCTGTACATCTGTAATTGGCACAGTATCAAATGCGAAAAATATATCCCTACTTCTGTCATTGCACATTATCAAGTTATCTAATGCAACATGTTACATTGCACCTACAACAAGAAGCCAGGACTATTGGATTTACCAATGGTTGATAGTTTCCTTAGTTATTGGAGGAACAACTGTGACTTAATTGCATAATATTATGACAGTGCTTCTGTTCTAACCTGACAACACTGAGAATGGGGTATTACGAGTCTCTATGCATTTACATCTGCAGCAGTGGAAGGTGGTACTGCTGCAGCGTTTAATTTAATTTGCATACTGAGGGTGAGTGCAAATATGAAGAGTACGATGGAACCCATCTCTGCATCTGCTTCTTCGACCTGGTAGACCACAAACCACTTCAAGCCCTGCTGCACAACTCTCATATAGCCAGGTTCTGAGCTGGGATGGTGCAGTGAGCTAAATAACGGTGATGGATCAAGCCCTGATCTTTGGACTGGGTAAGAGTGGTCTGCTTAATTCAGACACTCTGTTCATCACCACCCCCTTTTTTTAATCGTTTTTTGCCACTATAGGTGTGGCAGGGTATACTCAGACATGAGTCCCTTGCTCACTGCACCATCAGGATTCAAGCAAGCCGGGCCGACGACGGCTGAAATGCCAGAAACCGGTCCCCGGAAGCTTGTCTCCTTTCCGGTGAAGAATTGGCTTGGCAGTTTGGTCTGCCCTGTTCCCATGATGCACTGGGCCAGGGACAGACTAATTTGCATATAGCCAGGTTCTGAGCTGGGATGGTGCAGTGAGCTAAATAACGGTGATGGATCAAGCCCTGATCTTTGGACTGGGTAAGAGTGGTCTGCTTAATTCAGACACTCTGTTCATCACCACCCCCTTTTTTTAATCGTTTTTGGCCACTATAGGTGTGGCAGGGTATACTCAGACATGAGTCCCTTGCTCACTGCACCATCAGGATTCAAGCAAGGTGGGCCGACGACGGCTGAAATGACAGAAACCGGTCCCCGGAAGCTTGTCTCCTTTCCGGTGAAGAATTGGCTTGGCAGTTTGGTCTGGCCTGTTCCCATGATGCACTGGGCCAGGGACAGACTAATTTGCATATAGCCAGGTTCTGAGCTGGGATGGTGCAGTGAGCTAAATAACGGTGATGGATCAAACCCTGATCTTTGGACTGGGTAAGAGTGGTCTGCTTAATTCAGGCACTCTGTTCATCACCACCCCCCTTTTTGAATCGTTTTTGGCCACTATAGGTGTGGCAGGGTATACTCAGACATGAGTCCCTTGCTCACTGCACCATCAGGATTCAAGCAAGCCGGGCCGACGACGGCTGAAATGCCAGAAACCGGTCCCCGGAAGCTTGTCTCCTTTCCGGTGAAGAATTGGCTTGGCAGTTTGGTCTGCCCTGTTCCCATGATGCACTGGGCCAGGGACAGACTAATTTGCATATAGCCAGGTTCTGAGCTGGGATGGTGCAGTGAGCTAAATAACGGTGATGGATCAAGCCCTGATCTTTGGACTGGGTAAGAGTGGTCTGCTTAATTCAGACACTCTGTTCATCACCACCCCCTTTTTTGAATCGTTTTTGGCCACTATAGGTGTGGCAGGGTATACTCAGACATGAGTCCCTTGCTCACTGTACCATCAGGATTCAAGCAAGCCGGGCCGACGACGGCTGAAATGCCAAAAACCAGTCCCCGGAAGCTTGTCTCCTTTACGGTGAAGAATTGGCTTGGCAGTTTGGTCTGCCCTGTTCCCATGATGCACTGGGCCAGGGACAGACTAATTTGCATATAGCCAGGTTCTGAGCTTGGATGGTGCAGTGAGCTAAATAACGGTAATGGATCAAGCCCTGATCTTTGGACTGGGTAAGAGTGGCCTGCTTAATTCAGACACTCTGTTCATCACCACCCCCTTTTTTGAATTGCACAACTCTCACTACTCGTTCTTTTCACAGTCTCTTCAGTCCCCCTCATGTCATCTTCTCATGAAATATGTACTGGCAACAAGTCCCAGCGCATTGACTTGGAAACATGTTGTTCACGCCCCTCCACACATACTGAGCAAGCTACGCCCCTGTTTTTCTATGGTGGTATTTCGCGTTGTGGAGCAATCCATGTACACATGTAGGTGTGAGACTTACCAGCAGTTGCGTCCACAACAGTGTTGATTTTGGGCGTCATAGAGCAAATACAGCAGTGCAGTTACAGCAGTGGCAAGACATGTACAATATGCTCCATGTCAGCACAGGATGTGAGAAGCTGTGTACAGGTGAGTGTCGGCCTTCAATCCCTCCCTTTCCGCCAGCTTAGATGAGGTGGTTGGCCCGCACGGTTGGCTCGTTGGAAAGACACATCGTAATTGGGCGGGCAGTTCACAAGGCGGTCACTCTCCCACTGGCTTCTTTGGTCCTTTCCAATGTCATTGCAGGCAAAATTTCCTGGTGGAGTCTGAAGGACTATAACGGTTCGCTTTCTGTGTATTCGCAAGAATTGTAATCTGGTGGCTTCATACTGCATGGATTGTGGAGTTGTAGTTAGTGCTGGAGAGCAGTCCACAAAGGCCCTTAACAATGCTGGAAAGAATAATAAATGTCGATTTTTTTTGGCCCTTCATAGTTCTTCTACATTAGCAGGCCTTTTAATATCTTACAAAATGGGTATCTAATTCTATGTGTTTTATATTTTATTATATTCCAATTTATTGTAACGCTACTTACATATAACTTGCCGTATAGACAAGTCCAACCTTCCCTCTACAAATAAATACACAGGTAACTTTTGTCAGTTATCATAATTTTAACAGTTTGTGTTTAAATCTTCTAGTAAGTGCATCAACAACATATACAAACATACATTTTTTTACAGAAGACTGTGTTAACTTTTGTAATTTCTTTTTTAAAACTATCAACTGTAATATATGTGTCTTATTCTGCAAGTCCTCCTCTTAACAACTCTTCACTTTCCCTAAAATCCTGCTCAGCCCTAAAGAGAGAAAACGGCACATCACAACAAACCTTTTCGGCGTGTGCCACACTACCATGGAAAAGTGTTCTACTTATTTCTACTAAAAATAAAGCAGGAGTATTCACATAATACAGCCTCCTACCTAAAGTTTGCATGGTTGAGTGGTATAACTTTGTTTGTGTTTTAACCTTCGCCTTGGAAAGATATATAGGCATTTTCTTAATATATCAATGGATTGTTGGCTAAGACTATAAAAACTACTACAATTCCATTTGTAAACAGTACCCAACTATGTCTTCCTTGTACCTTTTCTGTAATAACTTTTTGTACATTTCTAGGTACCAGTACCTCTTTTGTTATAGGAATACCATTCTTCATTTCATAACATTCTCCTCTTTAATTAATAGCATAAATTTATTTGTTATCCTGGAGATAGCTTTCTTCATTAATGAAAGCTTCTGTGCAAGACATATGCACCCATTGTCCACTTAAATCTTTACAACAATTACTTGTATTCACTAATCTTTTCTTATGGTTTTGTCCCCTCATGCACAAGACTATTTTGTCAAGATTCTTCATTCTATTTAGAATCAAAATGTAGAGCTTCCTCTTCAAGCAAAGGCCTTATCAACTACTCTCTCAACTTGTTCTTTCTTTTTCACTACATCTCTCCTTCTTCTACACTTTTTAAAATGTAACACTAAATTTACAAGGCTGTAACTATGCAATCATAATTCATTTGTTCAGAACTTATGGCGCCATCTAAATACCCACTTATAACACTTGCAGTCATATACTGAGGCACGCATGTGCACTAATGAAACACTCAGGCTCTACTCATACACTCATGTAATTACGTAAAGAGTACCATTGTAGTAAACCTATCACCCATATTTTAGAAAGACTACATATTCCTCAGTAAAATGTGTAAATCCATGGGTTTGTGGTGGAATACATTAATAATCACTGGATGATGGAATGAGTGTGTAGGTGGTGCCTAGGTGATTCCCTGAGGAGACAAGTAGTGCCAGTTGATTCCCTGACTATTCCATAGCTCCATGAGTCATTCCATATGTGCATTCTTACTACTGCATGCTTGCATGAGTATACAACTAGCAACTGAGTGTTTGGATGAGTGCATGAGTAGAGCCTGAATGATTTAACAAGTGAGTGACTAATGCTTCAATAATTCAATACATGCATGGATACTGGTATGATGGTTAAATGAGTGCATCTCTGGTACCTTGATGATTACAAGAGTGCATACATAGTACATAGGTTATTTATGCAGTGCATGGCTATTGCATACATGATTGGTTTGGCCTATTCATGGCACCTAGCTTATTGGATGAGTGGATTAATAATGTTTCTGCTATTGGATACTGCCCATTTATTTTGGTTGACTGAACAGGTAGTGCCTGGATGCTTACATAACTACATGGATAGTGCCTGGAGAATTGAATAAGTGCATCAATAGTGCCTACCTAATTAGATTAAGTGCATGACTAGTGTCTAACAGCCTGGTTCATCAAGCCGAAATCGGCTCGCAAAGGGCCAGATTCTGAGAATCTGGCCCTTTGCGAGCGCTATTTTTGCATTTGGGATTCATCATCCCAAATGGAAAAATCGGTAATAGCGATTTCGCAATTTAGCGAGGAATTACATTTAAGGAATCTCTATTTGAGATTCCTTAAATGCAATTCATCATCCATTTAAAAATTGCGAATTCGCAATTTCGGCCCGCTATTTACCGCAAGGTCAAACCTCGTGGTAAATAGCGAAAAGTTAGAAAAATGCTTTTAAAAGCATTTTTCTAAGTTGCATGTTGCACACACACATGTCCTTTGGACATGTGTGTGCGCAACACCTGTTTCAATTTGCATTTAAGGGGTGCGACAGGGTGTCCTTTGGACACCCCTGGCACCCTTAAAATCTCTATCTTATTTGCGATTAGCTAATTGCTAATCGCAAATAAGGAATACTCCCCAATCATTCCTATGGGCCTTTTGGCCCGTAGGAATGAATGGGGAGTTATTCCTTATTTGCAATTAGCAATTTGCTAATCGCAAATAAGGAATCAGTAGGAATCGCAAAAAATATTGCTATTCCTACATGAATCCCGTTTTGCGAGTCTGGAATAGCGATTCCTTATGAATCGCTATTTCAGACTCGCAAAACGTCCCAATGATGAATCAGGCTGTAAGTGACTGCATGATTCCATTGTTAAAGACTGAGGGCCCGATGTAGGTAGCCCTTTACCGATCCGAATCGGCCGAAAATACCGATTTTCGGCCGTTTCCGATCGGTAAAGGGCTACCGAGATGTAGGGGCACATTTTCGGTAATTTTACCGAATCGGTATCATTACCGAATCGGTATATTTACCGATTCGGTAATATGTACCGAATCGGTAAAATAATTACCGAATCGGTAATATTTACCGATTCGTTAAAATTACTGAAAAAGCAATGTAGGTAGAAAATTTACCTTTGGCACATGGCTTACAGAATCGGTATTTTACCATGGAATACAAATCCATGGTAAAATACCGATTCCTGTGTACATGCACATCTGTGCATGTACACATGTGCCATGTGACAGACAGACGTGCCCTTAGGGCATGTCTGTGTGCCACATTGCACACATGCCCGTTTTGGGGGTGCTAGAGGGTGTCAAAATTACACCCCCTGCACCCTTGTGAATTCTTTAATTACCGATTCGGTAAATACCGAATCGGTAATGCCTAATCATTCCTATGGGCTTCAAAGCCCATAGGAATGAATGGGCATTACCGATTCGGTATTTACCGAATCGGTAATTAAAGAATTGTGAAGGATTCGGTAACGAATCCAGATGTTGGGACCTACATCCCATTTACCGATTTTGAAATACCGAATCGGTAAGATTCGGTATTTCTAAATCGGTAAATGGGATTTACCTACATCGGGCCCTGAGAGACTGGATGGTAGTTAGTATATTGCTGGGGTGATTGTATTAGTGCAAGACTATTTGCTCAGTAATGAAATGACTGCATAGGTACTGAATTGGTGATAGGATTACTACAATGGTACTCTCTACGTAATTGCATCAGTGCATGAGTAGAGCTTGAGCATTTAATCAGTGCACTCATGTGCCTCAGTATTTCAATGACTGCATAGGTTGTAAGTGGGCGTTTAGATGGCTGCATAGGTTCTGCGCAAATATTATAAATTATAATTGCATAGTTGTGGCCTGGTGATTAGATGAATGTATACATAGTGCCTCCATACTTCAATGACTACATAATGTCTGCCTTCCTGATTGTAAGAGCACATGTATAATTTCTGCATAATTGAATAACTCCATGGATAGTAAATCACTGATTTGATGACTGCCTAAGTACTGGCAGTGTGATTCCATGAGTGCCTGAATACTGCCAGACTGACTGAAAAAAGTACCTTCATTGCTGTTAGATACATAGCTGTTGTTGTTGTTGATAACTTTTATTTTGGTCGAATGACCATAAAAAGTGCATATAAAATACATCAGTACAGACAGTAAAACAATAAATAATCATGAAATGTTAGAAAGAGAATTAAACTAAGAGTTATCATGATAGTAGGCATTAAGCAAAATTGTGTATACAACAATCAAGTTAAAAAGGTATATCTCCTGCGCCACATATTAAATAAATAACGAGAGACTGCAAACACAATGGGTGGATGTGTATCAAATGTCAGTATCCTACAAGCCTGTGTAAAGTGCAAAAGTCCCAAGTTCTTGCAAATGGGTGTTAGCCAGCGTTTTCTAATTGCAGAATAGGCAGGGCAGAAAAACAATACATGGGTTACATTCTCAGTTTTTTAGCTGCAAGCTGGGCAAACTTCATTGTTAGGATTTGACCATTTAGATGTAAAAGACTTAACTGGAAGAGTGCCATGCCTTAACTGTAGATACATCTTTCAAGCAACTGGGGGTTTGATTAGGTCCATAAATTCCTCGACTTTAGGTTCTGGTTTAACTAGGAGGAACTCAGATGTCAGCTTACCCAGTGATGCAGAGTTCATTAATTTTTGATACTTTGACGTACATTCTTGGATATCCCGAGGCAGAAAATCACAGGAGTTTCCCACAGTTCAGGGAAACCTAAACGGGTACTAACAGCATTAATATGCTGGAGCCAAGGGATATTTTTGTTTTTAAGTAGAGGCAAAATCTCAGAAAATTCCGCTCTGTGCACAACCAGTTCAGGGACTGACCACAACCTCTTCCAGTACATAATTGGTCTAGCACTAGTGATCTCCTCTATTGGCAGCATGCCAAGGACAAATCTAAGAGGGATCAATGGCGTGCTAGGTGGTAACCAAACTAAATTTCTAACGAAAAACTGCTCCACCCTTTTAAGATTCGTTATCTGCTTGTGCCCCCAAAGTTCAGCCCCACTGGTCGCTGCCGGCCTGGCCTGACGGCAATATATCTCTAGGGCTGCGGACGCCGGCCTAAAAGTAGATGCCTAGGAAACCTTGCTTATGCCCCCCGCTAGCTGGGATAACTTGAGTGTGGATTTAGCGATCTGCAAATTCCAACCAAAATTCTCAGTTAACGTGACACCCACATAAACAAATCTTTTAACCCTTTCAAGGGGAGTACCATGTAAAACAGGATTTGGGCGTACACGCTTAGGAGGGTTAAAAATCATAAATTTAGTTTTGCCTAAATTGATTTCCAGCCCCCGAAGGTTACAGAACTCCACAAAACCATCAAGTATTCTCTGGATGCCCGATGATGTTCTAGACAACAACAAGGTGTCGTCTGCGAACATCAGAGTGGGCACTCTACCTGTGGCTAATTTAGGGGCATCATTATTTTCCACACCATTCAGATGTTCCACAAGGCCATTTATATAGAGGTTGAATAGCGTTGGCGCCAATACGCAACCTTGGCGAACTCCTTTCTGAACAGGGAATTGATCTGTGAGTTCGCCGTGCGTGCCACACCTCACCTGGGCAAAGTTATTTTCATGAAGCCTAGAAAGAATGGCTAACAAATAGAGCGGGAGTCCCAAGTCTGCTAGTACTCGCCGCAATTTGTTCCGTGGAACTAGATCAAAAGCTGCCCGCAGGTCCACGAACACAAGGTAGAGGCTGCCACCCTCCACCTTGGCTGTCTTCCAGTATAGGACTTGCAGGCGAAATATTTGGTCTAGAGTGGAGGTGCCAGCCCTAAAGCCTGCCTGGAGTATGGACAGTATCCCATTATCCTCAATCCACCCTAAAATCCTATCAAGGATGACCCTCCCCATCCACTTTTGAGATGTATCAATTAGGCTGTTCGGCCTATAATTAGAAGGGGTTAATGGGCAACCCTTTTTTAAGATAGGCACGATTTCAGCTCCTAACCAAGTAGGTGGCAGGTCATCTCCCTGGAGAATACCATTAAACAGAACAACCAAATAGGGGGCCCAGATTTTCGGTTTCATCCTAAACAAATCCCCTGGCAGTTTATCCAAACCTGGAGCTTTATTAGGAATCAATTTGCCTATAGCTGTCTCTACCTCAGCCAGGGTAAAAAGTTCAACTGGGGCGGGGCATAAGGGAACTGTGGTTAACCGTCCCTGCTCTGCCCCACTAATGCTCACGGGCTGCTGAGGTTCGAGAACAGTAACAGGCTTTTCATCAGGGTCAGAGATGCCATAAAGATCACAGAAATGGCTTTCTCAAATTGAAGGGGCAATATTCGGAGCAAGTGCAGGGGTATGCCCACTGAATCTTGTTGCCACTATGGACCAGAATGAGTTGAAATTATTGGTACTAAGCGCGGATCCCAATTCCTCCCACGTAGAGGCCTCCCATTCCATCTTGGCATCACAAGTTGCCTTTTTGTACATGATGCGACGGGCCCTAATTTCTTCCCTGTTGTTGGTTTTTATTGCTATAAGAAGGGCCTCTTTGTCCTTCCGGCAGGAGGCGTTATAGCATCTAGATATTGTGGTTCGAGGGTGTTTTAGCTTTCTCACCGGATACAGAATGTCTTTGAGTGTGGCAACCAGTTGGATATGTATTTCAGATGCCCTGCCTAGGTGGCCGGATTTCCCCATGTCATCAATGAATGGAATAACAGACTCATATAATTCGGCAAATTTACTAGTGGACATCTGAAGATCTGGCCATTTAACCCTGCACCTACAGTTTGTTATTATTAAAGGCACAATGGAGAAATGTTCAGCCGGAGTTTGGCATTTCAACCCTAAGCTATCCGGTTTAAGTGACAGGACCAAAGCATTATGATCACTGTCAGATCTTTCAATGACCCTAAACTCGTGCAGCCTGTCCCTAACATAGCAGTTGTCACTATATCTCTGAATCATTCTCCATCAGTTTCAAGCGACCCGTTTTATTGTATACATGCTTTTCTTCTGAGCTAAGTGAGGGTGAAATCTAGGTATCACGCTTGATATATATTGCATACATGGCCCTCTAAAAAAATACATTGCTTTGTTACTGAGAGTGCACATGCATCAGTAAGTTTATAAAACGGAAAACAACATTTAGAAATGTTTCAAAGCACAGAACGTTTTGGGATTGGTATACCTATATCATTTCTTGAATAATTCTGCTTCTAAAATATATATTCAGCATATTTTAAATAAACGTTACACTCGAAATGAAGCTAGCACTAGAACTCTCAAGGCATTCAGCACTATTAATCCTTCTCAATTTTAAACAAACCACATCTAAAGAAAAATACTACAGTCACCATATACACGACATTTTCATCAGCCTTACTGAACATAGATCACCATGTAAACATATATGTGATTTCTTATTAGATGTACACCTTCAAGCCATCTTTCCCAAAATATATACCTCCCTGCATCTTTAAGCAAACTCCAAAGTCCTACCATATATATATAGCTATATGCAAGCATAAAAACCATATCTCACCATCTAAGCATATGCAAAGTGGTCTTATAAATTAGAAATCACATTGCCATATACTTCTTATGACATACCTAACATGGATTACTTCTTTCTAATTCATATATAGGCTGAAAACATATTCTCATCTTTTATTTCTCACTACACTATTCCTGTTTAATAATGTTACTAAAAGTACTTCAACTCCCAGAATGTACATAGTACAATCAATAGTACCCACTCTGACACTTTTTTGGCACAATTTCATGCAGATTGATCAAACTACGCCAAAGTTATAGCTAAGTCAAAAAATGCTTTTCGTATGGGAACTAGGTCCTAACTATAACTACCTACTGGTGACTGCCTTTAGGAAAGAAAAATAAATAAAAAAGAAAATATATATATATATATATATATATATATATATATATATATATATATATATATATATATATATATATATATATATATATATATATATATATATATATGCAGAAATACTCCGAAACCACTTCCAATCCCCAAGGACCGGCGAAGCAGGAGATGGACCACAGGATCTGGCAAACCGATGTTTATCATTCCAGGTGATACAGCAATGCCGCGTTTTGGGCTCACGAGCCCTTGATCACATGCTATATATATATAAATTAAAGCAACCCCTGCCACGTGGTTTGCTCTCATTAGAGCACTTGAGAGAGGTATAGCTTTGTTCAGTCACAAGGGGACGCCCAGTATAAGTCAAAACAATATAAGTCAAAACAATATCCTTTCTGACATAAAGTGATGCATACATTATGCAAAAAAGAAGCACAGAACTCTGGGCATTTCTCAAGTTTAGGTGGAAAGCAGCTTCTGTATAGAGCACTCTCATCACCAGCAACATTCTAGATCTGCTCACCTCAAAAGTCTACTTTTCTATCAAAGTCTTTAAGCATGGGATTAGCACAGTGCCATCCATGCAGAGATTGAAAGGGACAAAGTATTTTGTCATTTCTACAGCAAAGTCTTTAAGCATAGGACTAGCACAGTGCTGTCCATGCCAAGCTGTAAAATGACAAAGCCATTTACTACTCCTGCCACAGTATTACATCTTTGAATTGGTAAAATACCAATCAAGCCAACCTGAAATGAGTAAAAGCAACCCCTGACACAGTGATTTGCTGTACATAGAGCTCTTCAGAGAGGTAAAGTTTGCCCAGACACAAGGGAGCACACAGTATAAGTCAAAATAATACCTTTTCAGGCATAAAGTGATGCATAAATTATCCAAAAAAGAAGCAGAGAACTCAGGGTAGTTCTCAAGTTTAGGTAGAACGCGGGTCCAGTATAGAGCACTCTCAACACCAGCAACACTTTAGATCAGCTCACCTCACATGGCGCTATGTAAATCCTATGCTTATAGACTTTGATAGAAAAAAAGATTTTTGAGGTGAGCAAATATATAGTGTCACTGGTGTTGAGAGTTCTCTATACTGGAGCTGCTTTCCAGAGTTTTCTGCTTAAAAAAAAAAATATATATATATATATATATATATATATATATATATATATATATATATATTCAATATGTCATGAATGATGTAATATGTGACATCATCAGCAGTGGATTGCGGGTGCGCAAAATATAGTTAGTACAACTAACTATATAGGAGCAATTTCAATGGTTTTTTAAATGCTAATTCCTAACTATATAAGGCCTGAAATCTATGGTTTTTTCAGTGAATTTCAAAGGTTTTTTATATGCTAATTCCTAACTATATAAGGCCTGAAACCTATGGTTCTTTCAGAGAATTTGCAAGGTTTTTTAAATGCTAATTCCTAACTATATAAGGCGTGAAACCTTTGTTTTTTCAGTGAATTTGCAAGGTTTTTTAAATGCTAATTCTATTAGCGGATAACATTTAAATATTTTTATATCCTTGTGGGACCACCTGAGCAGCCCTAGGGGGTCAGGGTGTTTCTGCCCTGCCCCCTTTTTGCATTCTACACGTTTGTTTTTCTGCTTCTTTTGTGCTTCGGTCTACCTAGCACAAGATGAATGCCTACACTTCCTGGTTAGAAGTGTTGACAGCCAATGAGCATGCTGCTTTTCTGTGAAAAGCATGCTGATTGGCTGCCACTGTCTGTCAACACTCCAAACCAGGAAGTGTTGGCAGCCATCTGGTGCCTCGGTAGAATCAAGGCACAAGAAAGCAGTGAAACAAAGGTGCACAACATGCAAAGGGGGCACGGTAGAAACACCCTGACGCGCACCGTACGCGCACCGTAACATGGGAAAAACACGTTTTGGGACCCCCTTTTTTCTCGGCCCCCGCTTGACGAATCCCCCCGAAACTTTCAAGCAAGGAGCGGAGCGGAGGGAATTTTAAGGAAAATTACACACAGATCCCTCAATCGGCGCCAAAGTTATTCCCAATAGAATGTTGGGGATTTCCTATGGTAACTAGGTCCTAACTATATATACCTACTGGCTATCGTAGGGAAAGGATTGAAAAGACAATGGGGCATTTGTAAAAGGTGATTGCGCCACCGGAACATCACTTTTATCTATCTTCCGGTGGTTCAATGCCCTGTACAATATTTACAAAGTGCTGTTAAGCCACTTTGCATTTCTTAACGCCACATTGTAATAGCGCCCTCTTTCACGTAGATATCTGCATGAAAGTGACACGCATTGGGGTTTGCTTTGGAGTTTCACTGCAACACCCATTGGTTTTTTATGCTGCCCCAGATTTACAAGGGTTTTTAAATCTAGGGCAGCGCCAAAAACTAACGCCATGCAAAAGCACGCTTTAGATTGGCGCAAAGAGGAGAAAAACTTTTATTTCTCCTTGTTTTTGATTTTTCATATGTGCTACATTCTGCAGCACACAAAGAAAGATAAAAATTCTATTAATGATTGTTTTTGTGCAGGTAGGTGACTCTCCCTGCACAAAAACATTCATTAAATAATGGCGATATGCTACTTCTATGTGTGCTGCAGAACGCAGATATAGAAGTACCACATCACCATTTTTGATTGTTTATGTGCTGGAAGGGACAACTTCCTGTACATAAAGAACTATCCCTGCAATGCAGGCAGCCTTGCACTCTGGCACAAGGGTGTCTGTGTTGGAACTAGGCAGCTATATTGAGCGTCAGTGCAGGGAAAACACAAGGGTGTCAAAGTATTCTTGTAAATACGGCACATCCCTGCATTTTTTAAATGACGCAGGGCTGCAAAATTTGCTGCAGTACAGCACCATTTCCTTGTACATATGCCGCAATGTGTCAATCAGTATAAAGAAAGCACCAAAACAATGAAAGAATGTGGGTATCGTCATCAGGTGTGCTGCTGTGGAACGGGCTGATCCCTTGCCCCTAAGACTTTGCTGCTGAACTTGACCTGTCACTCTGCCTACTTCTCGTGGCCCCCGCTTTGCGGGAGACACTCATGGATACCGGCTTGACAAGGGAATTCAAACAACAGCGAGAGGAGCCTACCAGCGACGCCCTAACCCCTGCGGGACTGCGAGGACCAGCGGGCGTTGCGGCTGGAGACTCGCCACAGCTGGTCCTCTTCCCGCCCCCTCCCGCTCTGATAAATCTGCGGAGGGTTTTGGGTGCTGCGTGTGCTGCTGCGGAACGGGCTGATTCCTTGCCCCTAAGACTTTGCTGCTGAACTTGACCTGTCACTCTCTGCCTACTTCTCGCGGCCCCCGCTTCGCGGGAGCCGCTCGTGGATACCGGCTTGACAAGGGAATTCAAACAACAGCGAGAGGAGCCTACTAGCGATGCCCTAACTCCTGCGGGACTGCAAGGACCAGCGGGCGTTGCGGCTGGAGACTCGCCATAGCTGGTCCTCTTCCCGCCCCCTCCCGCTATAAACAGACCAAGCTGAATGCGCCAGCGGGACGCGCGCGGGGCGAAGCGCGGAGCGAAGCCCGGGCAAAGGGCGGGCCGTTTGAGGCCGTTCGAGGACGGCAGAGACCGGACCGGGCCCCCCCTCCTGGCTCGAGTATCCCTCACGAAGAACGGAGTAACCAGCTACTGAAATGTGCACCAGAGAAACCAGGAGTAAATCTTCCATGGCTGCGTCTGGAGCCACTAAAGGTACAATTGACAATTATTTTGTGAAAGCTGGCTCACTCCTGATTGAAGAAATCGAAGTTCTTGAGAGACGAATCTCCCAAGAAATAGATTGGGTTAGGAGATCTTCGATGGGGCCAATGGCCCAAGCCAGAACTCCCGATGGGAGGCTAGAAGCCACGAACTGTGCACTAGGCGACCGAGGGTTAATTCAGCCATCTGGCCATTCTCCTACTAACCCGGATTCCACCATAGAGCCCCCTAGTGATCTTGAGGACATGAGTTTAATGGCTTTGTCCATAGGCCAGACACTCCAAATTCCATCTGAAACGCCGCTCCCAACACTCCAACCCAACACAACCGTAGTTAATGGTAATGTGAATAGCCCCGGCATAACAAGAGGAGCTAGGGAAGGGGCTATCCAAAAAAATAGGAAAGGAGGTCATAACAAGGGAGGTAGTAAGCCAAAACCCCCGATACTAAATCCAACCAGGGAAATTGGTGCTACAGGTAGTACCATCGATACCAACCAGAATAAGGCCTTCGTAATAACCCCACCACCAACCATAACTCTCATGACCACGCCATCTGGTTCAAATAATATTTCCGCGGAAAACTCTAGTGATGACATCACACTGGCAGATATAGGCACACTTTTTAGGTCCCTATTAAGTCCCCTCGAGGCTCGTCTGATTAAGATCGAAGCTAGGTTGGTCAATATTGAAAAATCTACAGTCCAACTAGCAGACTCTAGGAAGCTCGAATTGAAAGGGGTTAAAGAGGGCATGGATCCAAATACCAAAAGGGGAACCAAGTCTAGCATAATCCAGATGAAAAAGGGCCCTGCTACTGCTACCCAAGATCCACAACTTAAATTGAATCAAAATAAGATCCCTCAACCCCCGGCTAATCCTAACACAAAAACTGTCCCTTTAATAACTCAGACTGTATCGATCCCACTTTCAAATACCATCGCACAACCCAAAGACTCCACTACAACCCCGATTGTAACTCAGAGAGAATTAACACCTCCAGGCAAAAAACAAAACATTGCCCGTAAAACTAAACCTGCCAACTTACCACCAGAGGCGTCTCCCTACACGGTGATCTTGGCAGGGGTCCCTGAATTAAAACCTAGCACTACAGAATCAATCCCTTCCCTTAAAAATAAAGTCATTAGCTGGCTGTCTATACACAGGCCGCTCCCACAAGGTACTACCAGTGATATTATTATGGTCAGATGGGTTACCTGGGTGGGATTCACTAGAAAATCAATCAAAGGAGACTGTGTTTTGGTCACCTTTAAAGAGCCAAACACGGCCTCCTACGTCTCCACCTGGGCCCTAGAAGACCAAGGCAGAGACATCCAAGCCCTCCCTCTCTCGTAATTCTATCCTTCGAACTTATATACTATAGAGGATCAGAGGTGGAGCCAACATCAGGAAATGATGGAAGACTGGGAGAGCGGCCATAGGGAGAGAAGGGAAGCTTACCATTACAGGAGTAGAGTCCCGGAAATCTCCTTACTGTATGGCGAGGAGTTAGGATGGGAATCTAACATCAGGAGGAGGGGTGGAAGGGGGGGAGGCATTAGAGGAGTTCCGGGGCCTCATAGAATGCATTATCCAGCCTACCTCCCAACCTACAACAGATTTAGTAGCCTCAAAATGGTTGATTGACAGTCTGAGTCACAAGGGAGGGATCACTTCCCACTCCATCGGACTGAAAACAATACACCTTGTGAACAAGTGCAGGTTCCATGGGTACAGAGAGACCAAGTGCCTTACCAAGATCTAGAGCATCCCCTAGCGGACCTAGCTGCGTGTAATACCAACACTGGGCTGGTGCAGGGGCAGTCGCCCCCTTATCGTATACTCAACCACGAGACCATTGAATCTAACCCCCCCGATATAGGGTCACCTCCTATTAGATCAAAATCTTTGATTCTGATTTCATGGAATGTTGCTGGGTTGGCAAACAAAATTGATTGTCAGGAGTGGGGTTCTTTCATTAATTCGAAAAGTGTATGCCTCTTCCAGGAGACTTGGGCGCGAGAAGAACTAGCGTTTCAGGGGTTTGCAGTATTTTCCAAACCAGCAAAGTGGGGGGGACGGGGCAGACCGTCTGGAGGTCTGGCGACCTGGATAGCATCTGATCTGGGCTGCCAGGCCAGCCGCCTGACAATCGATTCAAATGATATACTAGCTGTCCTCTTAGAATGGCCAAACTCCCCGAAATTGGTGGTAGTAAACGTGTACTCGAGACCTGTATCCATGGCACGTGAATCAAACACCATAGAGGAACTCTCTGATTTTTTAAGTGACATCCCAGGGGAATGCCAGTACGTGGTGGGTGGAGATTTAAATTCTCACTATGAGCCGCTACCAGGCCTCCGTGATGGACCCTCCTGCGGGGAGGATTCACGGTGGCAGGTTCCGGTCACGGCGGCACCCCCACCTAGAGCATGGACTCCCCTTGCCCTGCAGATAACTGCCTTTACCCTAAACCATGGTTTAAGGGCCCGCAATGGGCGCTGCAAATCAGATATCCCAAGTAAGTGCACATACAACAAAGCTGGTTGCGAATCACGACTAGACTATATTCTCGTTAAATTATCACTGTGATCACAAATCATCGACTTCAAGGTCATGATAGACAGGATAGTGACCACAATGCCCTAGAGCTCGAATACATTCTTCCAGGCACTAGGGACATAGGCCCGGGTTTTAATAGAGACAAACCAGGCTTACTCTTGGAGAATAATCGGAGAAGAGTAAGGTGGGCGAAACTGGCTACTAGTGGTGACAAGTTACCCAAATTGTACGCCAGAATTACCCCGTTTTTAAAGAGGGCATTTTCTATTGGGGAGGAATTAGGTGAAGTGGAAAACAGAGACCTGCTAGGCCAGATTCATGCAGATCTAATCAATACCTTGGAGTCGGACCTCTTTTTAAAAGGGAGGGGAAAAACCGGTCCAACTACCAGGAGAACGTGGTATAATGCCACATGCAGGGACTCCAAAAGCAAATTGCTATTAGCAATAAAGGCGCGCAAACCCAGGGATGAGATTCAATCAAGGAGAAGGGCACACAAGAAACTCCTGTTGAATGCCAAGGCTGAATGGGACCAACATTACTGGGAGGAACTTTCAAGGACACTGGCCATCAGAGATTCAAGTAAATTCTGGCGAATAGTGTCTAAGGAAACGGAGGATTTATCCTCGGCAATTGAGCCCAATATTGCACCCAGTATATGGCAAAATCATTTCCAGTCACTGTACAATACAGAGGCAGGGGGTTCGGAAGAACCACACAATACGGGAGACACTGAGTATGAGGGCGAACCTTTTACAGAAAAAGAGCTGAGGGTGGCCATTGCCGGATTGTCAACAGGGAAGGCCCCAGGGCTCGACAGGGTACCAGGTGACCTGTATAAGCAGGAACGAGGGATTTGGGCCCTTACCTCATGCTGTTATTTAATGCTGTCCTTGGGGGGGATGGAGGTCTCGGATACTTGGCTGGGAGCAGAGGTGGTCCCTATCTTCAAAAAGGGATCCCCTCTGCTCCCAGTCAACTATCGCCCGATCAGTCTCATTGATGTGTCTCAAAAGCTCTTCGGTAGACTGATCCTGGACCGGTTACAGAATTGGATGGAGGAGACTGACATCTTGACCCCTTACCAAGCGGGATTTAGGCGTGGGGTATCCACAATTGACCAAATTTTTAGGCTGAACCTATTATATTGGAGAACAGCACTGATTGAGGGCGGCACCTTGTACACGGTTTTCGTGGACTTGCGTGCCGCCTTCGATCTGGTCCCAAGAGCGAAATTGTGGCAGGTTATGGAGGAGATGAATGTCCCGAGAGACATCCTGGCAATCCTGATGAGATTACACCATAAGAACTTTGCGCGCGTTTAGGTGCGGCAGAGGTGGCAATCTGACCGAAAGGTTCCCTGTTCGCAGAGGGGTAAGACAGGGCTGCGTGCTCGCACCGACCCTGTTCTGCCTCTTTGTGAACGGGGTACTCGCGCACCTCACCAGGATCCCCAACACGGATGCCCCTAAATTGACTGGCAGCATGGTGCCCTCAATCATGTTTGCGGACGACACCCTGCTGTTGTCCAAATCCCCGATGGGCATACAACGAGTCTTGGACGGTTTTCTGGAGTTCTGCACAGAAAGGGGACTCGAGATCAACCCCCAGAAAACCAAATTTATGATCCTCAACCCTATGCCACTTAACCGCCCGCCCCCCCTTCTGGGCACAGTCGGTTTGGAACGGGTCCATACAATTGAATATCTGGGGATAACCCTTAATGAAAACTTAACGTGGTCTGCACACCAGCTAAAAGCAAACATCAAACTGGCACAGTTGGCAGGTGGTACCATGAGAATAGCGAGTAAATCACCCTACCGTCCGCTCACCCCTGTCATCGAAATCTATAAGGTGCAAGCTCGGGTGGGGTGTCATATATGGGGGTGAATTGTGGGGTCATATTCCATCGCCAAAATTAGCGACCACTGAGAACAAATTCCTGAGGCAGATTACCGCCCTTCCGATGAGCACTCCAATTCTTCCCCTGAGGCTGGACATGGGCCTCCGGCCAATAACGGAGGAGTTGGGGCTTAAACCACTTGCATTCTGGCGTCGCCTATGGAGTAGCCCAGACCTTTCAACTTACAGCGCGGAGCTAATGGAATTATATTAAGAACATTTCCAAGGCTTTTGGGCTTCCTGAACTATGGTCGGATCCAGAAAATACAAGCAGCAGGACCCCCAGAAAGGTGCTAACAAGAGCCTACTACGATGTAATGCTCTCTCGAGCTGTTGAGGGCACTCGTGATGGATCATTGACCAACCAATTTATAAAAATCAAAGACTCCTATAATCTGGAAAGTGTCTTAGATGCCATGACTCCGGTACTAACTAGGAAATTATTCCTACAATGGAGATATGGGACTCTTCCCTTGGCATCTTTCACCTCATCATGGTCTTGCACCCCTCCCGCAGAAATATGTCTCGCATGCGGCCACAGAAAGGAGAACGATGTACATGTGGTCTTTTTCTGTTGCGCCTACGAGAAAAGTAGGAAATATTGGCTTGTACCTTTACTTAAAAATTTGGGATTCAGATCATTTCTACCCGCCTACAGAATTTTAAGGACAGACTTAGCCCCTACTATTGTATTCGCTTTATCTAAATTTTTAACTGCAATGTGGTATGCCCGGATTCGCTGCATCAAGAGACTTGGCGACTCTCGTCAGACATGAATTTTCAGCACACTTTTACCTATTTTGATCACTATCCTTGTTTAATGCGTTTTTAACTATAAAATGAAATATTTGTATTTTTTAACAAACTATGTATATCTTTTATGATCTTGTGATCGAAATAAAGATTTTTGGAATGGAATGGGTAATCTTTGGCAAACACAGTAAACACTGGCTACCCAAAGTGGCAACTGCCACATGACTAGCAAGGCAGGAGATAGGGAACAAGGACACATGCCAGCCAATGGCAAACACAAGCATTGACTACACAAAATGGTCTCTGCTCCATAGTCAGCAAAGAAAGAGACATAGAAAACAAACAAGACTGTCATCCTGTTCTGTCTGGAGCACCCCCAGCCTACGAAAACTCCATCTTGTCAAATTGTAGGGAAAGGATTGAAAAGACAATGGGGCATTTGTAAAAGGTGATTGCGCCACCGGAACATCACTTTTATCTATCTTCCGGTGGCTCAATGCACTGTACAATATTTACAAAGCACTGTTAAGCCACTTTGCATTTCTTAACGCCACATTGTAATAGCGTCCTCTTTCACGTAGATATCTGCATGAAAGTGACACGCATTGGGGTTTGCTTTGGAGTTTCACTGCAACACCCATTGGTTTTTTATGCTGCCCCAGATTTACAAGGGTGTTTAAATCTAGGGCAGCGCCAAAAACTAACGCCATGCAAAAGCACGCTTTAGATTGGCGCAAAAAGGAGAAAAACTTTTATTTCTCCTTGTTTTTGATTTTTCCATGTGTGCTACATTCTGCAGCACACAAAGAAAGATAAAAATTCTATTAATGATTGTTTTTGTGCAGGTAGGTGTCTCTCCCTGCACAAAAACATTCATTAAATAATGGCAATATGCTACTTCTATGTGTGCTGCAGAACACAGATATAGAAGTACCACATCACCATTTTTGATTGTTTATGTGCTGGAAGGGACAACTTCCTGTACATAAAGAACCATCCCTGCAATGCAGGCAGCCTTGCACTCTGGCACAAGGGTGTCTGTGTTGGAACTAGGCAGCTATATTGAGCGTCAGTGCAAGGGAAAACACAAGGGTGTCAAAGTATTCTTGTAAATACGGCACATCCCTGCATTTTTTAAATGACGCAGGGCTGCAAAATTTGCTGCAGTACTGCACCATTTCCTTGTACATATGCCGCAATGTGTCTTTGCCCACACATACAACTGCCCATTTTCCCACTCACGTTAAATAAATCAGTAAGGCCAAAACGAAAATAGCACAACAAAATTCCCCAACCAAAATATATCAAAGATGTCACAGCATACACAAACTGACATAACATGGTGGGGTAGCACATGGGGATAAAGAAGGTAGCTGAGAACAAAGGGAAGATGCCTGGCTACAAGACCTTGGATTCCAGTAGCCACCCCATCACTAGCATCAAACACGCACTTGCAGAAAAAAAGTAAAATACATCTTACATTTTATCCAAGGCCACTCACCACAACTCCCTAAAGGTTTTATAGAAGCATATTGCACAACATCAGTGAGAATGTGACAAATACATCAATAAATATAAACAAATCAGTATAAAGAAAGCACCAAAACAATGAAAGAATGTGGGTATCGTCATCAGAAAATGTGCAAGCATTTTCCCTTACAAATGTCATTAGCACATGGAACGCCCTACTCCAGTTCAAACTCCAGGCCACCCACCAAAAAGATACTAAATAAATAAAATATAACAAATGAAAACAAAAAAAATGGCGCATGCCCTCCCTCAAACAACAGACGTTTTCCATACTCACAGATTCAGCCTGCATGAGTTTCCTAAAAAGTTACATTCCAAGGGTGTGGATGCAGCAGAGCTTGCAGACAAAGAGAGTCATGCTTTCCCTAATATTCAAATCAAAAGTGACCCAGGCATGAACAAAGCAGAGGAAGGAATATTCTGGACATGAAGAGGAATTTGCTACTGTAAGTACAGTACCCTCTGAGTTTGTGTGGCACTTCCTTTCTAAAAATAGAAACAAATTAAAAGGTGCATCTTGCACCAAGGAAATATCTACCTGAAAGTACATTTCAAACTGATTTTCTGGGCACTAGGGTAAACAATATGGCCGGGATGCCTGTCACCCCCTCCCAACACAATCCCCAAGGATGGGAAGACGGACGCAGTTCTGAACTTTTGGAAGGCGGGAGGGAGTTACCCTCCCGGCCGTATTTATTAAAATATGAAACAAAATTAAAACATTAAATAAAAGTTTCATATCATGTACAATTTTCATTTATTACATTTCGATGAAGACATGTTCATTGGCTAACCTTAACAAATCTCTAATACAAAGGTTTTCCTAGCCAAGTCTAACATCCTGCAAATGCATATTTTCTAAATTAAAATTGTACATCCTAGCATTACGGGCCAACGGCAAGGTCGCAACCGGTGTCAGATCCCTACTACCAAAACTCTCGCCCTCACGGTGTGAGTGGCAGCCGCGCAGAGGACTGTACCCTCTGTGCCAGCTCCAATTTCCCTTGTCTTGTTGGGGGCCCCCCATTTCAACTCGACGCCATCTTAAAGGTCGTCCGAGGACCCGTGTGAGGTGTCTGTAAGAAGGCAGCGTGGACTCCCCCTCCCACCCCACACTGTCTATCACATCCGCCGTCGCGGATATCCGGGCCCCGGGAAATTCGTAGGAGGGGCATATAGCCGCCTCCTCCCCTGGAAGGGGCCTATGGCCGTCTTCCCCTAGGCAACCCATACTTAGTGGGTGCCGCCTCCCCGTGGGAGGGGCCAATGGCCGCCTCCCCCCGGGCGCTCCCATCCATAGTGGGTGGCGCCCCCCTCTAGGGACCTTGAAATTACTGCTCACCGATCATGACCTTACCGCCCGACCAAAAAATAAATACGACATTTGTTTACCTACTATGGGAGAAAATACCATCCTGTCTACTTGTATCGATTGTTTATACCTCAGGAAAACGGTACCTACAAACAGAAATTACATCCTTAAACGACATTCGTGTTCTTCTATACGGAGGGAAAGAAGATGTTATCAGAGCAAAAACTTTATTGCAAAACTAACATTGCCATAAGGGGCTGGTGGGTGGGTCAAAATTGCTCCCTGTTCCGTCGAGGGCTCACGTGCAACGAGTGGGTGCAGCTTCCAAGCACAGGAACAAGAGGACGCTTCTTCGGATTCCCGCTCTCTTTATCCTTCTTCGGGAGGGCGTGTACCCTCCGCCGGTACGCCTACTGGGCGTGGCCATCGGTGTAGGTGTCTAGGACAACCCCTCTTGGGCGGGGAAAAGGCGCGCCCCGGCTACGCCGCTTCGGGCATACCAGCCGAGGCACGCCCCCCGCCCAAAATGGTTTCCCGGGAGGATCCGGGCCCCCAACCATACGTTCGGGGGGACCGAGTGGTCGCCCCTTTCCATATGGCCGGGATGCCTGTCACCCCCTCCCAACACAATCCTCAAGGATGGGAAGACGGACGCAGTTCTGAACTTTTGGAAGGCGGGAGGGAGTTACCCTCCCGGCCGTATTTATTAAAATATGAAACAAAATTAAAACATTAAATAAAAGTTTCATATCATGTACAATTTTCATTTATTACATTTCGATGAAGACATGTTCATTGGCTAACCTTAACAAATCTCTAATACAAAGGTTTTCCTAGCCGAGTCTAACATCCTGCAAATGCATATTTTCTAAATTAAAATTGTACATCCTAGCATTACGGGCCAACGGCAAGGTCGCAACCGGTGTCAGATCCCTACTACCAAAACTCTCGCCCTCACGGTGTGAGTGGCGGCCGCGCAGAGGACTGTACCCTCTGTGCCAACTCCAATTTCCCTTGTCTTGTTGGGGGCCCCCCATTTCAACTCGACGCCATCTTAAAGGTCGTCCGAGGACTCGTGTGAGGTGTCTGTAAGAAGGCAGCGTGGACTCCCCCTCCCACCCCACACTGTCTATCACATCCGCCGTCGCGGATATCCGGGCCCCGGGAAATTCGTAGGAGGGGCATATAGCTGCCTCCTCCCCTGGAAGGGGCCTATGGCCGTCTTCCCCTAGGCGACCCATACTTAGTGGGTGCCGCCTCCCCGTGGGAGGGGCCAATGGCCGCCTCCCCCTGGGCGCTCCCATCCATAGTGGGTGGCGCCCCCCTCTAGGGACCTTGAAAATACTGCTCACCGATCATGACCTTACCGCCACAGGCAGGATTGTTGACCGGCTATCCGGCCCCCCCACAAACTCCTCCTAAAGGTCATGCTTTCTTAAACCCCTTAGCCATGCTATGAAGTCCCCTATGAGTAAGACATTCCCCTCCCGGGACAAGTGAACCCCATCATCGAGATACATGTGATCACCCCGAATACACCCATGCGGAATACTGTGCAACTGCGCCAAGCGAAACAACCTACCAATTTTGTTGTTGACCTTTTTCACTGAATGGTTCAGTGCTGACACCGAGAGGCCCCCCCGCCACACCTTCCTGGGAATCATGTGGGACCATGCAATCGTGCACCCCAGGATTCTTCTCGCCAGCCAGCTAACGGTAGACAAGACTCGCTCAAGCAATACTCGCTTACCGAGTGTCACCATGTCATTGCCCCCCAGGTGTACTATGATTACAGATGGCGGTGACCTCTGCCGCCCTAAGAGTTCCTCAACAAAAGATTAAAACTGGTCAATACAGAGCCCGCCCCTTCCGTGGAAGGTCACTCTGTACCCGTATTCCCCAGCTGCGTGAGTCGCGTCACCTGCTTTGAATACGTCCCCGGCCCGCCTCACGTATGAGTGGCCCACGACCCACACCACTCTCTCCTCAGCCGGTGATCTCTGACCGCTGGTCCCCTGGTGCCGGGTCGACTGCAAATTCCGCCCCGCATAACATGCTCACGAAACTGTAAATCAAACAGAAGACAAGAAGCGTGAGTGCATGGAACTTGACTTCATAACATGTGCAACCGCACATACCTTTTAAAACAATTCGAGGACCATCGTTCTAACAGTTTCACTTCTTCGGCACTCTGACCCCTGGCTGTAGCCTCGGTAGCCGCCCCTATCCTGAAGGAGTGGGTCCCAAAATCGCACGGGTCCAAGCCCGCCGCTGCGATTGCCAATGCTAGCACCCTCTGAAACTGAAACCTCGTCAGTGGGGTGGCATCAATGTGTCTCAGCAGACTCCCACCCAATGTATCCGCCCTCAGCGCCAAATATTCCTCAATGCACTTTACTGGGCACATGGGGGACCCCCGCATGCGCTGGACCACAACACTGTCTCCCATAGCTTTCTGGTCAGTCTTGGACTTAGCTATCGTGACTACCACTGAATCACCCCTAAACAGGATGTGATCCCGACACAGACCTCCCTCCACATCTTTCTTATTCTTTGCGACCAGTTCGCTCACCCTCATAGCTCCATGGAACGCTAATGCGAAAGCGGCCCAGAACAGAACTGCTTCGAAATGGGAGGAACATGTCGTGGGTAGTATCGACATAAGCAGGGACAACCTTTCTAACCCAATCGGGCGCCTCTCGTCTACTCTACGACCTTAAAGGCGTTGCCATCCACGAAGGGCTTCCTTTACCAAAAAGGAAGATGTCGGGTCCTTGATGCCATGCACCTGCGCCATGAATGAAACGGCCGCCCGGTGCCTATTGGCCGTTGCTACTGATCGGCCTTCCCTGTGTAATGCTACCAGAAACTTTAGGAAGCAATCCTCCTGACCCCATTTCTGATCCCCTGCCGGACCCAATAATGCACAATAGGAACGAAACGCTCCTTCGTATGCCTTCCTCGTCCTGGGGGCTAAGCTTGCTGCCACGAGGTCTTGTAATCCGGGGCACCGAGTAGCCAGAGTACTTTGGGGAATGGTGCCGCCGCTAGGTCCGCAGTAGGTAGATAACCCCTGAACGCCTGCATATGTGAACGAGAGAGTGCATCAGCGGCATGATTCAGTACACCCGGCACATGTTTCGCCCTGAACTGTACGTTCAGTCTCATGCAAAGTAGTACAATTTCCTTCAACAATCTCAATATCCATTTGCAGCGTGCTGCCTGATTATTTATACATTCAACAACAGTCATATTGTCGGACCAATATACCACAGAGCGATCTCTGAACTCGTCTGGCCATGCCGTCAGAGCCACAAAAATAGGGAATAGCTCGAGGAACCCAATGTTACTTGTGAGACCGCTGGTGTGCCACCATGTCGGCCATGTTTGCGCCGACCATCGGTTACCAAAAATGGCCCCAAATCCCACGCTCCCTGCCGAGTCAGTCCACAAACCTAGCTCGTCCGAAGACGCTGGTGGCTTGTTCCATACCACTCGACCGTTGAAGTCCGCCAGAAATGCCAACCAGATCCGCATGTCCTGGCGAACCTCTGCAGACAGTCTCGTGCGGTGGTGTCCTTCCTTGAGACCAACCATAGCTTGTGCAATAGAGCGTGAAAAGGGGCGGGCCATTGGTATCACCCTAAGTGCAAAGTTAAGCTGACCCACTGCTTGTTGTAACTGATGCAGGGTCACTTTCTCCTTACTAAGGCACAGTTCCAGGGAAGCCCTGAATTTCGCTACTTTCCCTACCGGTAAACGGAAACATCCCTCCACAGAATCGAGCTCGATTCCAAGAAACTCCAGTGAAGTAGATGGTCCCACCGTCTTACCCGGTGCCAATGGCACTCCGAATTCCTTCATGAGAATGCAAAATTCCTGTAGCGCCTGCGCACATTTTGTGTCGCCGGCTGCCCCCAAGAACCGAAAATCATCTAAGTAATGCATAACATGGCTATGCCCAGTGGCCTCGGTGAATGCCCATTTCAAAAAACAGCTGAATTTCTCAAAATAAGCACAAGAGATGGAGCAACCCATTGGCATACATCTATCCATGTAGTAACGTCCTTGGAACACAAAGCCTAACAGACGCTGATCCTGTGGGTGTACCGGGAGCAACCGAAACGCTGACTCGATATCTGACTTTGCCATCAGCGCTCCGGGCCCCAGGCGATTCAACATGGTGACGGCATCATCGAAGGACGCATACCGCACCGAACAAACTCCCGGGTCAATCGCATCGTTCACCGAGAGACCCTTCGGAGCTGACAAGTTGTGGATCAGCCTAAATTCCCCCGGGTCTTTTTTGGGGACCACTCCTAACGGGGAACATATGAAATTTGTTACTGGCGGGTACCGGTATGGGCCCGCAACCCGGCCCAGGGTAACCTCTTTTGCAATCTTCCTCTCCACCACCGCTGAATTATGCAGAGTCGATAGTTGGTTTCTACAAAGTGGTTCCCCACGAAAATCCCCCGCCGGGATGTGGAAACCATATAAGAATCCATCTCTCAACACCCCAGCGGAGACATGATCAGGGTATTTGTTTAGCCAGGGGATCATTGCCAAGACATCAACGGGGGTAGGTAACGGTACACAGTGGTCCACCTGAGTCTTGTTTGGACCCTCCTCTACCTCCCGACCCGCCATTCTTGGACCTGCATGAACTCTCCGGGTGCGAGGAATTCCCACAACCCGCACACGCATGTCTGAACTTACATGTCCCTTGTGGTCTGGTGCAGTTGCCCCTGTTAAAGCTCCAACAGACCCCTCTCTTACCCCCATTCCCACCAGTCTTTGCTTGGTGGTCGCCACCGGCGCCCGCTCGAAAGGGCACCGCGGGCTGTTGGCGGGAAAACCCCGACCCATTCCCGCCTGGCGAGGACGTCTTCGTCGCGCCCGGCAGGAGCTGCTTCTGCCAAGAAATCGAGTCGAGACAATCCCACGTCAGAGATGAATCGTACTCTTTGGCCTTACGGAATTTCATATCGTAACCCATCCATTCATTCCCCTCATACGTTTCATAGAAATCCATTATTCGTGCCTGATAGCAAGACAATTCAGGCAAAACATCGGGCGTACGTTCCCCAATAATTGCAGTAAACATCGCAAAGGCCTTGGCCCAATTTGTGATTGTCTCATCCACCCTGAATCCCGCCATCTTGGCTCGCCAGACACTCGGCTGCCACAAATCTTTCTGCGTCTTAGCATACTCCATCTCGCGATGGTCAGTAAGCAGAGAAAACATATTTACATACTTGTCAGCCCATATCAATTCTTTTGTGGCCAACGGGATATGTTGAACCACTCTCTCCCGTCTTGAGGGCAAAGAGCCCTCCCCCGCAATTGGCAATGCCTGCTTACCCGGCTCGGTTGTCGTTCCCGCTGTTTTTCCGACGCCAGCTGCCGATCCTTCGGGGGTCACCTGTGGGGGGACAAAAGGGAGATTCGCCTTTGCGGCATCTCGCGACTGCCGCAGCTGCTGCATTAGTAACCTGGCCTCTTTGGCCGTGTCTCCAGGTGCCGTAGCACCCCCTGTTTTCCTGCCGAGCCATGCGGCCAACTGGGCGGCCAATTCAGGAGGCATGTCCCCCTCGTTGGCGGGCAAAATCACAACCGGAATCGGCTGACCCGCGTCCGGGAATGGTACCGGGGCCTCGCCTGGAATGGCAGGGCTCGCCGGGGGTACCTCGGGGATCGGAACCACCCCCCCTGCTGCCCTATTCCTGACCCGTTTCCCCCTACCCTCGGGGGCAACTCCCGGCAATGCCGGGCCTATTACCTTCTTTGGTTTACCCGGATTGTTCATCGCAGCCATCTGCTTCTTCATGCTCGCCATATCTCTTACCAGCATGCGAAGCATCTGGTCAGTCTCGGACTTCTTTCCTGCCTTCTTGCCAGGCATTGTTATCGAATATTCGATCCAAGTTGATCAACACGGTCCTGGATCCTTAGCCTCGAAGTCGCTGAAAGAGAAACACAAGAATTACAAGTTCTCAAAATTGCTCCCTGTTCCGTCGAGGGCTCATGTGCAACGAGTGGGTGCAGCTTCCAAGCACAGGAACAAGAGGACGCTTCTTCGGATTACCGCTCTCTTTATCCTTCTTCGGGAGGGCGTGTACCCTCCGCCGGTACGCCTACTGGGCATGGCCATCGGTGTAGGTGTCTAGGACAACCCCTCTTGGGCGGGGAAAAGGCGCGCCCCGGCTACGCCGCTTCGCAATACCAGCCGAGGCACGCCCCCCGCCCAAAATGGTTTCCCGGGAGGATCCGGGGCCCCAACCATACGTTCGGGGGGACCGAGTGGTCGCCCCTTTCCATTCTTCCTGGAATGCTGATCGGTGACTGCCCATGTTTAAAGGAGTGCGGCTCACTTTAAAAAAAATACTGAACATTCTGATCATTATTGCCAAAAGAATAAGCATGTAAACATTTGTGGTATCCTATTATTTCAGTCTTGCGGTCCAATATTCCCTGAATGGGAGAATTGGTTACACGATGTGGCATTAAACTCTATAATTGTGTGGAACATACATTACATGAAATTATTGAATATTTTAATTACTAAAACTAAGACCCAGGCCTAGTTGTGAGGCACACTAGAAAGTGTCAGCACAAACATCACATGACTTGCTATACATATTCAATTATCCATGTGGGGTATTAATTAGTGTGTCAAGTAAAATTAATTTCCAATTAGAAGAAAAAGCCCAGACTGGACAGTAATGTATTAAGGGGCAGATTTATCATTTAGTTGCCTTGCCCTTGCACCACAAAATAGGGCCCAAGGGCGATGCAACTACTAAGTTAGATTTATAAGGCCACACAAGGCCACCTTGCATGGCTTAATCAATCCCGAGTAATGCAGCACGGTGCACATCCCTGCATTGCATTACTCTGCCCCAGGGAGGCTTTCCATGGGTGGAGTGTGGGTGGAGTGTGGGTGTTTTTACACATCCACCCATGAAATGAAATGGTGTTTTGTAAAGCGCAATTCTACCCGAAGTCCTCGTAGCACTATTGACGGGTGGGCAGAGGTTACCGTCAGCCTGAGAAGTTACTGGAAGAGGAATGTTTTCAGACTTTTGCGGAACTTGAGTAGGTCTGGTTTGCTACGTAGGGTGATGGGCAGGGAATTCCATCCAGAGGTAGCGTTCCAGGAGAATGAACGGCTCCCCCATCAAGCTCGTTTAATTTTTCTAGTTGAAGCCAGAAAGGTGGTGCTGGAGCGTAGGGATCTCGGGTGGTGAAATGGGGTGACTAGGGAACAGATCATTGCAGGGCCTTTCTGCAACATAGCTTTATGGGCTATGCACATCACCTTGAATTGAATCCTGGCCTGTATGGGCAGCCAACTGAGTTTTCTCACGGCGGCTGACCTCGAGTGTCTTCGAGGTAGTCCGAGCAGTAGTCGTGCAGCCGAGTTCTTGCTGACCTGAAGTTTTTTGATGGAACTCACCGGAGCGCCCAGGAACAGGGCGTTCTCGTAGTCGAGACGGGACAGGATGATAGCCTGCACCATGATCCTCTGAGCCTGAAACAGGAGAAGAGGCAGAATTTTCCTCAGCATTCTCATCAGGCCTAAGCAGGTAGCAGAGAGTTGGGTGGCTTGCTGGTTGAAACCTAAGGTTGTGTCTAGCCATATTTCAAGACTTTTGATCTTGTCTTTGGGTTATGATATGGATATTGCTGCATTTCCAGATTTACTATTACTGGTAGGACTGGTAGGACTGGATATATGTCAAAATGCTGTGCATTCTACAGCACACATAGAAAGAGGAAAACTCCTGAGGGGATTGTTTTTGTGCAGGAGGGTGCAACTTAGTGCAAGGGTGTTTGCATTGGCCATAGGCAGCAGTTTGTGCACCAGAACAAGGAAAGGACAGGAATGCACTGTATAATGTTAAATACAATGTGTTCTTGCCCTTTAAGGCAGTGCAGCAAGGTGGCTTGCTGCGCTATGCAGTATGAAAGTTTGAAAAACCTGCCCCAAGTGTTTTTCTTTGTGTTGCTGAGTTTTCCGTGTCTACAGTAGTATCTCCCTTGTGTAAGTATTCAACTGCTTTGCCTTGCTACTCTGCAAGTCAAGAGCAAAAACAAGTACTTTGTTCCCAGTTTGGGGGTACATAGTAAGGGGCCCCAGGACACCTGTGGCCAAAAACCCCAGTTGTTATAATTGGCGCCCCTCCGACTTTGATATCTTACAGGGACCATGTGAGCAGCACAATGTTGGTGCCACAACAATTACTGTGTTTTTGTCAGGGGAAACCCAATCAACCCTTGTAGGCTTGGGCAGTATATAGTTCAAAACATAGGGTGCTACAAGGGATTTGTTTCAAGAATATTTTATATAAGTTATTGAGTGGTGTCCCAGTCACACACTCCTTTGTATCCTGAGGATATCAATCTTGTTTGACACAACATAAATTCATGGAAGGTTGGAAGAGACAGAGCACAAAAGAGGTTATGTTTCAAATTAATTTTTACTTGAAAAAAGTTTAAGGGGATGTATATACATAAATCAATTAGAGCAACAGGAGTTAAGAACTAAGATAGACAATGTTTTTTCTATAGTTCATAACATTATGCATCAACTCCAGCTAAATGAAACAAACAACCCAAATTATACAATAACAGGTGGTTGTAGGTTGGTGTCTAAAGACAACATTGAAGGAGATGATGACAGGATGTCGACGTTTCGGTCTTTGCTGTATTCATCGATAAGACCATCATCAGGACGATGTTTATTCAAATGCTGTAAAGAACTCCCTTAGTGAAAACAAGCGGAACCGTGTCAGATGATGTAGGTGGTCCACGTTAAAAGTCTTGCAAGAAGACGGATAAGTAACAGCTTATGTTGGTCCGAGAAACTGGCTAAAGAGTCCAGTCGTCAGAATCTTCTATTTTATTTTTTACTCTCTAGTAACTCTAGTGCAGGGAATCTACTTGCAGTCTAAACCCCTTGCCCTATTGCATACTAGGGACCTCTAGGTAATTTGAATCCCCCCTGCTCTTTTCTATACTAGGGACGTACAGGATCTGTCCTTGCCAATTGTAAATATACCTACTTACCATATACCTTTTTCATCAGAGCACTAGTTAGCTGAACCCAGGGCACAGTCAGAGTCAGTTACTATCAGTATCAGTCAAATAAGGGGGTGGACAGGGCATAAGGATGACTTTCTCACACCTTATCTACTAACAATAGTAGACAGTTTTTAACAGCAAATAATTTGAAACAGGCGTTGAAAAGAAACAATGCTTCTATTTCTCCTAACTTTTCTATGCATCGGTGCTGTACTGAACAGCATATATCTGAAGAAGTAGTAGGTTTAAAGTATCTCTAGGCCTATTATTTTAACTGTAAGTTAAGCCTTCTAGAACAAACTCTATGCCAGACTCACTCAGACACAGTTGCTCTATGGTGCAAAGGTATGTGCATTGTGCTTGCATGCCTGATTGTGCACTAATGCTAGCGAGAGAGCAGGATCATGTAATGTCTTAGTAGATCTCCCTATTATGCAGCACAGTGCTGCAGCTCTGGGCCAAAGAGTCTCCAGTCATTGAAAAGTCAAACTCTAGAAAAAGTTGCAAAAAAAACCCTGCACATTTTTAAGTTTACCTAAGGACTCATTGAACCCAATTCACTATCTCTCTCTGATTAGTTCCTTTGGGACAAATACCAGACTCTACTCAACCTACCCAGCACCCAGGCTCCTCTGAGTATGTCTTTTGAGGCAGGACAGATTCTTCCAGCAACCAGACCTTTCTCATTGACACTGTATGAATTAGTTCTGTCAACTAAGATGGGTTGGCATGCCCATATGTGACAAACAAAGGATATTACTCTTTTTTTTGTTTAGCAACAAGCTCATGGCTAATGTATTTATCGTCTGGAATTAGCATTTTTCACTGAACATCCTGAGATGGGTACATAAGTCTATTTTTATCGCGGTGAACAGGATCGCATCTGTTACTCAAAAATCAAAAATGAATATTCCTTTTGCGGTCGTCCCTGTAGTTATTTCAGAAAATGCTAAGACTGTCCTTTCTTTTATTGTTTTGGCAAGTTAACTTCATCCCAGCTTTTTAAAAGCCTCAACAATTTTAAAATGCATATATGGGTTTCTTTAAAAGGGCCAGTAAAAAAAAAGATTAATCTTTTTACAAATCTTTTGTCTAAATCTGCTCGCATCCTATTACAAAGTTGCCCGAGATGTTGTATGATGCAATGCGAAGCCTAGTTTTAGCGGAGGAAATTATGAGAGCACTGCACCGTATCACTATTATATGTCACACAAATGTTGAAAAGTAGATTGTGGATTCGTTTTAGATGGTGAACTAATTCTAAACTCCCACAGTTCGTTGAAAAAAAGTATTTACTTTTTCTGCTTAGTTTGATAGATAACAATAATATAGGGTTTGGCAGGTTTTCCTTCAAGAGGGCAATTTGCAGCACAAGCATGTGCATCCAATTCATCCAAGCTGCTTTCTTTCTGCAGTAAGAATTTGTTCTAGCATTGGTTCTATAAGTAGAGAATGTGTTGATTTATGTAAGATAATTCACAAACATATATATATTTATATATATATATATACATATATATATATATATATATATATATATATATATATATATATATATATATATATATATATATATATATATGTATAAATATATATATATTTACCTACTGGCGGTCGCCAGTTGGTAGTTATAGTTAGGATTATTTTCAATAGGGAAATCGCAACATTCTATTGGGAATAACTTTTGGGCCGGTAGAGGAATCTGCCTGGAAATTTCCTCAAATTTGCCTCGCGGCGCTCCGGTCCTTCCCTTAAAGTTTGGGGGGATTCGTCAAGCAGGGGCGAGATAAAAGGAGGGTCCCAAAATGTGTTTCCCGATGTTAATTTCCATAGGGCGGTCGACCTCACTTTTAGCCCGAACAGCTGAATGGATTTCCACCAAACTTGGCAAAATTGTAGGGACTGGTAGCCCGATGTGCCTTTGCTATGTCTCGAGATATGTGCTCCAGTAAATTTTGAGTAATTTAGGTTAAAAAAATATATATATCTATAAGCGCGCCCCTGTAGCGCTCCGGGGCGTGCTGCAGCGCGCTACGCGAGTTCGCGCGCGGAAAGCTGATTGGCTCTCGGGTGTCTGTAAACATTCCAAACAGTCCAGAGCGGCTGCCATCTTGTGTCTCGGTAGGATCGAGACACAAGAGGTGGCATTTCTTGTGCATATACAATTATACAAAAACTATACAAATATATACAAAATTTACAGAAACATCATGACTGAACAACACATCCATACCAACATTTCTCTTGGTATGCATTCATAAAAAAATTCACACTCAAACAAGGAAAATACCAATGAGGTATGTGTCAAAAGTCAACAAAAGTGTTGTTTTTCAACAAGGTAGAATCCTACATTTTATATTTTCAAACAGTCTAAACTATTAGGGCCATATTATGACATGTCCTAACACTTTTGTTGACAGTTTTGTATAATTGTATATGCACAAGAAATGTCCCTTGAAAAAATTAAAAAGTTCTCTAACCTAGAAAAAAATGACTAAAATAAAATAGTGACGAAACTGAAAATAGACTGTTATGTTTTGTTCATAACAGCCTCTTGACTAAAAATAAAAGAAGTCAGTTTAGTATTGGCAGTTGTGTTGGTGCGTTAGTTACATATTACATCATTCATGACATGGTCAGTGATATCACTGATGGCATCTCAAATTACATCACTGATAACATCAATGTTGACATCATCTATGTGACAATCTGATACATCTTATCATACACTAGTATAACCTTTCAACACTCATTATAAAATATGGAGTACTATATTTGAAACCATTGACACACAATACAAGTTTCTAAAAGACCACTCAGTGATTCCTACATCTACACGCACATCTAAACAATTACCTATAGATTCACTCCTACATTCTAACAAAGATCAATAGAACACTATTAAATATACTTATACACCTACATCAACATTACACACCAGCACACATCTTATTCACTTATGCAGTCATCCTACTCACTTATGCAAACAATTGAGCATACTTACATTTACTAAGCTCCACACTTATACAACCACTTTATTGATTCATATAGATAGTAACTCATACTTAGTGTGTTATAAAATCCCTATAACAAGTATACAGTTTTCATACAGTCACTCATACAAGTGACTGTATGGGAGCCGTAAGGCTCCCACCCTGTCATTGCAAACGGCAGTGTCCTGGGGTGGGCACCCCGAGAGACTGCAGGAGCTGGCCCTGGGGGATGGCGGTCCCCAGGGCCATCAAGGGCTCCAGGAGGGGGTCTGCTTAGCCCCCCTCCCATCATTTGAAATGCCCCAGGGGTGGTGGTCCCTGGGGGGTGGTGGTTCCCGGGGCTTGGGGGTCCATAACAGACCCCCAAATTAAAAACGTAGTGCCCCGGGGAGGTGGCGGTTCCTTCCTGATTTGGAGTGTTGACAGCCAATTAGAATACAGCTTGTGCACTGCAGGATCCACGGATCCACCGCTGCCATAGATATGTATGCACATATAAATGTCATTTTCTCAGGAACTATTGAACAGATTTACACCATTTAAGCAAATGGCATGAGTCTGAAATTAAAAATGTAGTGCCCCGGGAAGGTGGCGGTTCCCGGGGCGTGTGGGGGGACTCAAGCCCCCCCACACAGGTTTTTTTAATAAAAAAAAACAGGGTGGCAGTCCCCGGGGCTGCGGGGGGCCGTGAGCCCCCCACATATATTAGCAAAAAGCCCCAGGCGGTGGTGGTCCCTGGGGCTAGGAGGGCCTTTGAGCCCCCCACCTACTTCAGATAAAAGCCCTGGGGGGTGTCAGACCCCAAGGCTGGGGGGCTATGATCCCCCCACACAAGTGATAATAAAGCCCTAGGGGTGGCAGTCCCTGGGGCTGGGGGGCCCCTTTGGGCCCCCCACTCACATTAACTCATTGCCCCTGGGATTTGGCCCCCCAGGGGCTAATAAGTAATATAGCGCGGGAGCCCGCGCTTCTTTTTGTTTTCCATCGGCAAGATCCTTTCACACTGCAAGGATTTTGCTGATTGTTTGTGCGTTAGTTACATATTACATCATTCATGACATGGTCAGTGATATCACTGATGGCATCTCAAATTACATCACTGATGACATCACTGTTGACATCATCCATGTGACAATCTGATACATCTTATCATACACTAGTATAACCTTTCAACACTCATTATAAAATATGGAGTACCATATTTGAAACCATTGAAACACAATACAAGTTTCTAAAAGCCCACTCAGTGATTCCTACATCTACCCGCACATCTAAACACTTACCTATAGATTCACTCCTACATTCTAACAAAGATCAATAGAACACTATTAAATATACTTATACACCTACATCAACATTACGCACCAGCACACATCCTATTCACTTATGCAGTCATCCTACTCACTTATGCAAACAATTGAGCATACTTACATTTACTAAGCTCCACACTTATACAACCACTTTATTGATTCATATAGATAGTAACTCATACTTAGTGTGTTATAAAATCCCTATAACAAGTATACAGTTTTTCATACAGTCACTCATACAAGTGACTGTATGGGAGCCGCAAGGCTCCCACCCTGTCATTGCAAACGGCAGTGTCCTGGGGTGGGCACCCCGAGAGACTGCAGGAGCTGGCCCTGGGGGATGGCTGTCCCCAGGGCCATCAATGGCTCCAGGAAGGGGTCTGCTTAGCCCCCCTCCCATCATTTGAAAAGCCCCAGGGGTGGTGTCCCCGGGGGTGGTGGTTCCCGGGGCTTGGGGGTCCATAACAGACCCCCAAATTAAAAACGTAGTGCCCCGGGGAGGTGGCGGTTCCCAGGGCATGTGGGGGGACTCAAGCCCCCCCACAGAGGTTTTTTTAAATAAAAAAAAAACAGGGTGGCGGTCCCCGGGGCTGCAGGGTGCCGTGAGCCCCCCACATAGATTAGCAAAAAGCCTCAGGGGGTGGTGGTCCCTGGGGCTCACACAAGTGATAATAAATCCCTAGAGGTGATGGCCCCTGGGGCTGGGGGGCCCCCTGGGCTCCCCACCTACATTAACTCATTGCACCCGGGATTTGGCCCCCCCAGGGGCTAATAAGTATTATAGCGCGAGCCCGCGCTTCTTTTTTTATCCATTCGCAAGATCCGCGCACCATGCACGGATTTTGCTGATTTTAAAACATAATTAAGATAAATTGGGGCCCTAGGGGGTCCTTGTGGGATCCCCTGAGCAGGCACAGGGGCTCAGGGTGTTTCTACCCTTTTTCGCGTTTTGTGCGTTTCTTTATAGGTTTCTTGTGCCTCTGTGTTAAAAAATTGGCACTTACTAGAAAACCTTGACTGTCCATTTCCCCGTCCTATTTTCGCGTATCACAAGAACAGGAGCATCGGACAACATCTTGTCCGAGCCGAGATAGCATTACCCAAACCTAAGAGTGACCTATTGTCTCAATGGGGAGTCAAACCCATTGAGGGACATCATAAATGTGGGACATGCGTGGCCTGTGGGACTACTGTGGAAGGGAAGGAATTCCAACATGGGAATATTAAGTGGAAACACTTAAGTTTCTCAAATTGTAAAACACGAAATGTTGTGTATGTAGTCATCTGCCCATGCAATAAGATTTACATAGGCAAGACAACACAACAAGTGAATATGCGCATAACGCAACATAAATCTAGAATCAAGAATAAAGTGCTTACAGCACCCATGGTGGAGCATTTCATTGAAAATAAACACACTGAGAATGACTTGAAGTGGTCAATTCTATATGTTCTGCAACAGTCTAGATCCATTGACCATGATAAACTTCTACTAAAAAAAGAGGCCACCTTATACTTAAGTTTAATAGCGCACTCAGCGGGCTCAACTCGCTATCTGAAATATCTAGAGTGTGAGCTATATCTAGTACAGTGCCTCCAAAAGAAAGGGTCGATGGTAATTGCGCATATGCTTTCATATGTGGTTTAAATTCACCTTTTTTCACATCTAAATGATAGCCTTCTCTAGCGACCCCACTCTAAGATGGCCACCAAGCAAGTAGCTTTAAGTAGGTCCAAAACCATGTTACAACATGGCTGCCAAACTAGCGACCCCACTCTAAGATGGCCGCCAAGCCAGTAGCTTTAAGTAGGTCCAAAACCATGTTACAACATGGCTGCCAAACTAAATGAATGAGAGCTAGATGCCGAGTCACAGCTTTTTCAAGTAAGTCTAGAGCTAACATGGGTTTGATTTGCTACCAATAATGCAGTAGCCCCAGAAACCTAATAAAACGCTGTTATTTCCTCTAGAGAAAGCGAGCGCGAGTAAAAAGGACTGAGGAAAGCGGTGCCTGCATGGTTAGAAAGCGTTTACCGCTGCAACCGATTAGAACACGAACAGCCCAAGCGAGGAATCCCTCAGAGCAGGTATGCCGAGTAGAGCAACGAGTGCCATACTCTCTCCGTCTGTGCATAAAAAGCGCGTAAAACGTTATTCTCATTATTTTCAGGCTGTAATACAAGACTGAAAATTAACTCCCATTTGGTGGAAACGTAGGATCACGAGAATGATCCAGTAAGGTATGTTGATAACACATGTGCCCCATTCTGTTCTTAGAAAGTGAGCAAGAACAGGTCATGATACCTGTATTTGTTTTTAGATCCCAAAAAGAAAAGAAACTCAGTCAGAACTAATACTCTACCCTTGACCGGCGGCTGCTGGTTCAACAGGTAATAAGAGGAATACGAGTTAAATGTAGTTGGAAGCTAAACAACTGTCAGAAATGTAGCTAAAACAAGTTTTATTTTATACACTTGCAGATATCCCGTATTAAGACAGAGCCCTGATGAGAATCCGTAGAGTTGACATACCGGATTCGAAACGCGTTGGCGTAAAAAGATTAGCCATTTATTGGTCGAATGGACTGAATGAATTAATTTGAAGTCTATTTTTCCTATTTTGAACTGCCTACATTTAACTGTAGTTCATTGATTTATGATTGTCATCAAGTTTATACTTTTGACTCTGGTCTTTATGGAATTACGGATGATTTTTTCTTCGTAGTATGAATATTTGAGTGTATATATATCAGAGCAATTCACTTTGTATAATACAACTAGTTATGTGTATGTGTTTGTGTTGTAAATAATCGCGAATTGTAAATAATTGTATATAAGGTGTACAAAACGATAAGGTGTCCCTTTCATACATCAATACTAAAAAAGACAAAAAATAAATAAATAATAAAAGGGTTAGAGTGATATACCCGTACGAACGAGGAAGTCTCTTATGGTTTGTTCCCTCAAAAATAGAGGATTTAAGTAAGTGTGTGGCTGGCAATCTGTGTACTCAGTTCTACCGAGGGCACAAGATGGCTGCCAACACTCCCTGATTTGGAGTGTTGATAGCCAATTAGAATACAGCTCGTGCACTGCAGGATGCACGGATCCACCGCGGCCATAGATATGTATGCACTTTTAAATGTCATTCTCTCAGGAACTACTGAACGGATTTACACCATTTAGGCAAATGGCATGAGTCTAAAATTAAAAATGTAGTGCCCCGGGAAGGTGGCGGTTCCCGGGGCGTGTGGGGGGACTCAAGCCCTCCCACACAGGTTTTTTTAATAAAAAAACAGGGTGGCGGTCCCCGGGGCTGCGGAGGGCCGTGAGCCCCCCACATATATTAGCAAAAAGCCCCAGCCAGTGGTGGTCCCTGGGGCTAGGAGGTCCTTTGAGCCCCCGACCCACTTCAGATTAAAGCCCTGGGGGGTGTCAGACCCCAAGGCTGGGGGGGCTATGATCCCCCCACACAAGTGATAATAAAGCCCTAGGGGTGGCAGTTCCTGGGGCTGGGAGGTTTAAGAACAACAAGATGATGACTAGAATGAATAAATTATTCTCAGCAACAGGCAATCGTTCAAGACTGTATCTGAATCCATTGTTTTTTACCCACTATGCCACTTAAGTTTAGATCCAGCCCTATGCAGAAAAGTCTTAACTCTTCTCCTCATAGTAACAGTTAGGCCCGAACTGTCAGGCCAGGTCCTCCTGAATCAGAACACAAGCAACTGAGGAGGGGTTACCTCCTAGTTAGGGCTCTTTACCTTGGTAAAGCTGATTTCCTGTGGCACAGTTAGCCCGAAACCCACGTCTGGGCATGCCCGTGCATATAGCGTGGTAAATGCAAAAAAAAGGTTCAAGATGGAATGCTTGAATTATTGTCGGCCAAAGGCACTTGCTCGGGCTTCATTCCAATCCATTGTTTTTTGCCCACTATGCCCACTCAGTGTGAACCCAGCCATATGCAAATCAGTCTTGACCCTGCCCCTCATGAGAACAGTACAGCCTGGACTGCCAGGCCAGATCTTCTCTGAACCGTAACACAAGGAACCTAGGACAGGTAATTCACTAGTTAGGCTCTTTAGCCAGGTGTAGCTTAGTTCCACTGGCATATTGAGTCTGAGACCCATGCCTTGGCATACCTGGTGCACTTAGGGCAGCAAATGCAAAAATAGCAAGTGATGTATGGAATAAGTCACTGGCAATCGGCTCAGGCCACATCTCAATCCATCATTTTTTGCCTACCTTGCCACCTCAGGGCGCGATTCACAAAGGTAAACTGAGATGAAAGTCTAACTTTATGACTTTCGGTTATCACAAAGGGCATTTACGTGTAGTAACGTTAGTCTTTTGTCTCAGTTTTACTCTCAGTCAAAATTAAGACCAACATTGAAGTTTAACTGAGACAAAGTTTAAGTTTACTACTTGTAAGTGCCCTTTGTGAATATCAAATGTCACAAAGTTAGACTTTCATCTCTGTATACCTTTGTGAGTACGGCCCTCCGTTTGGACACAGCCATATGCAAATCAGTCTTGACCCTGCTCCTCATGGGTACAGTCCAGCCTGAACTGCCAGGCTAAAGTTTGCTTTTCAAATTATCAATGTGCACCCTCGATTTGAATGATATTGTTATTCAAATTAAGAGCTGAAAAATGTGGCTGTGGGGCTTGTGACACACCCCTCTAAAATATCAAAGAGTAATATAAAGAACAGAAAAGCCACCATTACTGAAGTAATATACAATTAATTATACTTAATCAATGCTAGATTCATTGACTTACGTCTTCCCATCCCTATTGAGATCAACGACGAGCCTTGGACACACACTAACCAATGATTGATTAAGAGACTGGGAGCATCTGTACCTTAATAGTAGGGGTGGGAGGAATGTTTTATTCTGCTGGCGGAATTGGAGTAATTTACTCATGTAGCATGGAATTACTAATTAAGTCTGCCATTCCACCGGTGGACTTATATCAGCACAGATTGTCAGCAGTTTATTTATTTTATTTATTTATTTATGCATTTTTATATAGCGCGGACTTTACCCGAAGGCGTCACAGCGCTTCACATTAGGAACAGAAATGAAACATAATGAGAAACATTACAAAAGAGCAGATTACTAAAACATAAGGTAATAGTGACAATTGTGAGCAAAACAAAAAACATGAGGTAGTAAAAATTGTGAGCAACCAAAAATACATGAGGTAGTAAAGGTAATCATGACAATTGTGAGCAAACAAAATACTTTCGGTAGTAAAAATTGTGAGCAACCAAAAATACATGAGGTAGTAAAGGTAATAGTGACAATTGTGAGCAAACAAAATACTTGAGGTAGTAAAAATTGTGAACAACCAAAAATACATGAGGTGGTCAAAAGTGCACAAGAAGAAAAGTGACAAGTGTGCAGTTATAAGAGAAAACAGAGTATAATTTGAGGTATAATACTGCAATAAGTGCTAGGCACAAGAACAGGCGTTATGTAGGTAAGGTTGCACTTGTGCAAGTATCAAAGGTAAAAAAAAGTGACAGGTAGCAACCGTGTGTTACAAGGGCAAAGTGTTGTGTGCATGTTACAAAAGGGCACCGAACACAAGTACATGGAGAATACTGCAAAAAGGCAGACACTCCCACCACAGGAAAACACTGGGAAGGCACTCCCATGGTCATGGAAAGTAGAAAATATCAGTAGTGGGAAGTCTTCCTCCAAATAGCAAGAGGACGTGAATTACTTTTGGAGGTGTCTCTGGAGGAGGAGAACTTTGAGGTCCCTTTTGAAGGCCTGGGAGGAGGCGGTGGTCTGGAGCTCAGGCGGAAACGAGTTCCAGATTCTCACTGCGTTGCCTGAAAAGGATTGGGCCATTGTTCTTTCCTTCTTGAAAGTGGGAGGTTCAAGCAGTAGATTCTCGGCATTGCGTGAAGGTCTAGAGCCTCCAGAGAGTTTCAGTTTATTCGCCAGGTAGCGGGGAGAGGAGGAGTGCAAGGCTTTGTGGGTGATACAAGTGGTCTTGTAGATAGCTCTAGCCTCGAAGGGAAGCCAGCGGAGGGTGGATAATATCGGTGTGATGTGATCGCTTCTTTTGGCCCCATAGATGAAACGAGCTGCTGAATGGAAGACAGACTTAAGTGGGGACAGGTGAGATTTGGGGAGGCCAGTAAGAAGAGAATTGCAGTAGTCTAGTCTGGAGAGGACCAGCGATTGCACCAGGGTTATAAGGTCCTGCTCCGGGAAGAAGCGACGGATTCCCCACAGAAGGCGCAGTTGGTAGCGAGCAGATTTTGCAATAGAATTGATGTGGGGAGTTAGATTGAGTTTTTTGTCTAGAATGACACCAAGAGATTTTGCGCTGTCGACAATGATGGGTTTGTTGTTTAGTAGATTCATCTGATCCATCCATGATTGAACCGGGGGAGGAGAGAGTGAGGAGGTAATGTAAAACAACAGCTGTAATGCCCTTGGGACGAAGGCGATAATGTTAGTATTAAGTTTCTTCCGTGTAACATGACTGTTCACTGAAATTATTTAGGTGAAAAATCACGTTGTGCTGGAGAGACTTTTGGTACTTAAACAGGGCTGAGAGGGAGCAGTTCCTCTATTTTGAAAAACCACTGCCGATTATACTTTAATATGCAGTGATTTGTAAACAGATGGACTGGTCCCTCTCCCATCCCTGTTTAAAGTGCCACTGCAGGGCACAAACACCATGATGCCCTTACTGTAGGTAAGCACTAGACTGAAGACCCCTCGCTGCCTCTACATAAGGCACAGAGGGGTATGCACTTCACTGGAGTGTGCTGCATACCCCCCAGTGACCTTACATACTTATGCCAAAGGCACAGGGATATTGCACTGCATATTGCGGGTGCCCACTCTGCCGACTGGCGGGATTCCATGGAATGTAATCCACAGATTTCCATGGAATGAAACTCCGCCAATTCCGCCCATCCCTACAACATGGGGCCAATTGAAACTCACATACACTGGTATTGTGAGCGAAATAATTTACACAGACACAAGTTATATATTACTGCTGAAATACACACAAACCAATTAGGAATTGACTGATTGGTAGCAGCTTGAGCATAACAAAGTATCACAGTGCATACATTCATGATTGTTAAAATTAATAAAGTGAATTAAAGAAACATCATGTAACCACATTCCATGGTTCCTTAAGGGGAGAAATGAGGTCTTCATATTAACTGTTTGCATTAGTTTAATAGCAAAGACTTATGTTTCAAGAGAACAGCTAATAGACTCTGTTTCCCAGGCCTGTTGATGAACATGATCAGTGTAAGCACATTCGAATACAGGATAGATTTGTAAGGGTTGTAAATAACAGAACTCGGTTTCCCATACTCATCGGGACAACATAATGATGTGAAAGACCGCTCAAATATGTAATGCCCTCAACTACACAGCAATCCGACAAGACCAATAGATCACATATCTTCACAGGGACTACTGCCTACATTTACTGAGGCTGCTCAAGTCCACTTCGGGTCATAGAAGGACATAGCCTTGTGTTACAGGTTCCTTCTGCAAAGCTAACTGATGAGCATCAGCAACTTGTAAGATAAAGGTTGATGAATATGTAGATTTTCAAAAAGTGTTTGTGTTGCTGCAGTCTAGCACAGTCCAGAAATTATTAGCACTGGGCATCCCTTTGACTAAGGGGCAAAAACATGAGTAAATATGAGAACGGTAGTGAAACACTGCACAATTTCACAAAAGAGTTTAAACATGTGCTGATGGATAGCTTTGAAAGTTGACATATATGTGAATGATAATAGAAGAGAGAGGCATTCAAGGTCAATTTTATACTTTTTAAACTGGTTCATATTTACAACAAGGGGTGGTGAGGGACAGAGTCTCTGAATTAAGCAGAATACTCTCACCCAGTCAAGAGATCAGGGCTAGATCCAACACCGTTTTTTAGCTCACTGCACCATCCCAGTTTCAGAACCTGGCTGTATGCAAATTAGTCTGTTCCTGTCCCAGTGCATGATGGGAACAGGGCAAACCAAACTACAAAAGCCAATTCTTACACTGGGAAGGAAACAAGCTACCGGGGACCGGTTTCTGGCATTTCAGCCGTCTTCGGCCCGGCTTGCTTGAATCCTGATGGTGCAATGAGCAAGGGACTCACATCTGAGTATACCCTTCCACGCTTAGGGTGGACAAAAATATTTACAACAAGGGGTGGTGAGGGACAGAGTCTCTGAATTAAGCAGAATACTCGTTTTTGGCCACTATAGGTGTGGCAGGGTATACTCAGACATGAGTCCCTTTCTCACTGCTCCATCAGGATTCAAGCAAGCCGGGCCGAAGAAGGCTGAAATGCCAGAAACCGGTCCCCGGTAGCTTGTCTCCTTTCTGGTGAAGAATTGGCTTGGTAGTTTAGTCTGCCCTGTTCCCATGATGCACTGGGCCAGGGACAGACTGATTTGCATATAGCCAGGTTCTGAGCTGGGATGGGGCAGTGAGATAAATAACGGTGATGGATCAAGCCCTGATCTTTGGACTGGGTAAGAGTGGTCTGTTTAACTCAGACACTCTGTTCATCACCACCCCCTTTTGTAAATCGTTTTTGGCCACTATAGGTGTGGCAGGGTATACTCAGACATGAGTCCCTTTCTCACTGCTCCATCAGGATTCAAGCAAGCCGGGCCGAAGAAGGCTGAAATGCCAGAAACCGGTCCCCGGTAGCTTGTCTCCTTTCTGGTGAAGAATTGGCTTGGTAGTTTAGTCTGCCCTGTTCCCATGATGCACTGGGCCAGGGACAGACTGATTTGCATATAGCCAGGTTCTGAGCTGGGATGGGGCAGTGAGATAAATAACGGTGATGGATCAAGCCCTGATCTTTGGACTGGGTAAGAGTGGTCTGTTTAACTCAGACACTCTGTTCATCACCACCCCCTTTTGTAAATCGTTTTAAACTGGTTCAGCTAATATGATTCATCCGGAACTAATTGATACTATTCAGGGTTAGGTGGTTTCTTTTTTGTCATTTTCACTTTACAGTTTAGGATTAGAAAGTACTTGGCACTTTTCTTTGGTTCCGAAGAATGCCTGAGACAGCTAATACATAAGAAAGAAGGCAGAACCATATTCACCAATTACAAAGTAAATTGGCAAGGACAGCATGATTTCCCAACCCAATTTCTGTTGTTATATCGGAAACGTAAAATAAAACCAGCAAATCACCTCAATTTACACCGTTTTAAAATCATATGATCCCTTTTAAGAAACAGCAGGTACAAAATCTGAAACAAAAAAGTGCTCGTGAGGACTTGAAGGTGCTACATCCATTGCTCATGGTAAAGCATGTCATCAATGCATGAGCAAAGGGTTTGCATTTTTTTAGGAACAGGCCCCAATGTGGGAAATATCTAACTAAAAGCAAGCGCAAAATGTGGTAAAAAAGAGACAAGCGGCGTACTTCGCCCATGTTTTGTGTCAACTGCATGGAACAGTTGCCATGGGCAGGTAAACTTCATTTAAGGTAAAGTCAGAAAAATATCTTGCAAATTAAGCCAAATGCCATGTGCAAACTGTGACTGTTCAATCGTGTATGATGGTTATGATGCTTTTTGTGCTCAATGAACTTCTAGGCAACCTAATGTTCATCTATAGGCATCTGTAAGCTGCTCAATGAGAGATTTTCTATCTCAGTTTGGTTGGTTTGAATGTACAGGCCAATATCTAATCGGGTTTTCTTAGAGATTATGCTCTATGGGGAGTGCAACAAGTGTTAGCCAACAACAGCTAGATCAAAGACAATTGATTATGAAATTCTCCTCAACTCTATCTCACCCTGTCACACAATCTTGAAATGATGGCAGTGAACATTTCCAAGTAGCCTTTCTCAATAAATTAACCTCTATGGTATTGGATGCAATATGGAACAGCTGTTTGCCAGAGTAACTAGTAATAAAGCACAAACCCAAGTTTGAACATGTAGGTCCTCATTTATGTGAAAGGGTAGGAATGCACTTTATTTATGAAATACGGTTCATTCCTGTCTTTTCCCGCTGTGCTGGTGCAAAATGTTCTGCCTAGCGCCAACGTAGGCACCCTTGCACCATGGTGCACGAGTGCCTCTGTTTAAGGAAGGATTGTTTTTTGCATAGGAAGGGGTACTTTCCCTCTAAAAAAAACAATCCTGAGAGGTGTTTTCCTCTGTCTATGTGTGCTGCAGAATTCAGCCCACTTTGAAAGATAAGAAAATGAGGAAAAAAAAATATTTTTCATTGTTACGCCTGCTCTGGGAGGCTTAAGGTTTTGGCGCTTCACCAGGTTTACATGATTAAGGAAATCTGGTTCAGTGTCAACATCCATCGATGTTGCTTGGGAAAACCCACTGCAACACCCATGGAATGCGTCCTGGACACAGAGTAAGGCAAGGCAGTGATTTGCGTGGCCTTGTCTTACTCCATATCTATGAGGCCTTGCAAAGCCACGCAGAGTGGCTCCGCATCGCCTCGTCAATATGATTAGGAGGCTTGCGCAGCCAGCGCTTCATAAAAAGTGTTGCTCTGGTGGTGCAAACCTCTCATAATGTACAGATAATGTGTGGGGCATGTTGTTCAAAGGTGTTATACAGTATAATTCGAAGTTGCCATTTGATTTCCTTGGTCACTTTTAAGCACGTGTCTCAGCATCTCCAAAGGGAATCATAAACATGTAGGGTAAGTATGTTTTTTTAAATGTCTATCAAAATATCTAAATAATTCTCATTATTGATTGATCATGTCTACCTTGATCCATCTGTCAATGTTTTATGGTGATGATTTGCAAATATCTGTTCTGCCTCAATGTAGAGCCACCCCACATAAGTCCATAAAATCAATTACACCCCCAAGGTTGGCATTGCTGTCCACTGGGGTCTCACTGACTAGTAACACCACTAGACCCTCTAAAACTGCATAAAACCTCATTGGTTCTCTCATCAATGAAGAAAATCAAGGAATAGCCACCTTGGTCTGTTACAGGCTCTACCCTCCCTATTTCAGCTTCTAAAAGTATCAATTACTTTTCATTCATGTAATGTCCCTCTGTCTTTCCAAATCTTAACACAGCTCCTAATTGAAAGTGCTCATGTTTCAGCTTAAGCTTACTGTTGAACCACAATTTATGAATTAACAGGTTACTATATTAACTTCCATTCTGGTGCAGTGAATGTTCTTGGGGAAAAATTGCCAACATGTTGAATTCATCACGTGAACTCTATGCATCAATTGGATATAAATTAATCATCATAATAGCTTAAATTCTTCACAACTTGACTTTTCTTCGAGTTGGTTTCTAGAAATGCCCAATGATTTTTTCTTTTTAGTAGCAGGATAATCCTTGTAGTGACTGCTTTGCACTATAGAAATCAGTACTTCCCTAATTCTTTCTTTCATTCATTCATTTTTATTAATTCTTCAGTCATTGTTTCATGTTGACCTGGCTATTTCGTAGTGGCTCCTCACCAACAGATCCATTTTTTTTAACAGTTTTCTAAAACACAACTGCACCAGTGATACCAATGAGACCTACCTTTGCTAATATCCTTAATTGAGTCTCATTCATTTATTTCATTACATTAGACACCTTCTTGGATATGTGCTGTGACGTTGATGTCCTGTTTTACCACTAGGGCTTGTGTCTCTGGCCATCACATAAGACGGGTTTAGAATGGCTTGAGATATCTTACTCTACTTTGAAATAGTGTATTCAAAGGAATTTTTTAAGATGACATCCCTCTCTTAATACTCAGAACTCAGACTTAGCCCCTCTTTTGATAAGGCTGTAGGCGGTCAAGATGATGGTCTCAAAGAGATGTAATGATGTTCTTGGGATCCTACCTCTTGTGGTACATAAATCCACTCTCGAATGCACTGATTTGCACTTAAAGCCTTACTTCTGAGATGCCGCATGACCACGATTGAAAACATCCAAATGACATGCCATTGTGGAGTTGGACGGCTTGTGAAAGCCCAATCTGTGATTTTAATATTATAACTCCTCATCTTTGTCAGCTGGACTATGTGGACATGACAATTTATGATCTGCCCGTCCAGGTAGCGTTAGTGATGTATATTCTTTATACAACTTCAAAATATTAGCCCCCATCCATTGATAACTCAACCATAGCCAACATGCTCCTGAACTAGAGTCAGACTGTTAGATATTCAGCCTTCGACTAGTCCCTAGACACTCCTACAGAGACTTGCTGAACACTGCTGCAGAGGGCTTATCGTGCCTTTTCTTCCCAGACCTCGCGGAACCCGCTTCGCGGGTCGCGCAGCGCTATCTTGGACTGCTGGGAGCTACGGGTTGAGAGAGAGGATCATCACCGAACAGGCAAGGCTGCGAGCGTCAGGGGCCGGACTTCGTATCCCAGAAGTCTCGGCTACCCTCGCCTCCCGCCATCGGGCCGCTCTCCTTCCTTGCCACGCCCCCCTCCCATTGTAAAAAGGACGCTGCACCTGGACGCAGCCGGACACCCCTACAGAGACTTGCTGAACACTGCTGCAGAGGGCTTATCGTGCCTTTTCTTCCCAGACCTCGCGGGTCCCGCAGCGCTATCTTGGACTACTGGGAGCTATTTATATATTTATTATTTTATTTTATCAATTTATAGGGCGCAACAGCTACCCAAAAAGGGTTTCCCGGCGCCTAGACACAGCTAGTTTGAGGGCAGAAAAAGGGAGGTGACTGTTGAGTGGTTATTGTTCAAACAGCCAGGTCTTAACAAGCTTTCTGAACCTGAAATAATTTTCTTCCCTTCGAATACAGGGGGGGAGCGTGTTCCAAAGGGAGGGTCCCAGATAGGCAAAGGATCTGCCACCTGTTCTTGCTCATTTGAACCTTGGTATGCAGAAACAGGCTGCCGTCTGCGACCGGAGGTTTCTCTTGGGCGTATAGAGGTAGGCCAGAGTTTGGAGATATTTTGGTGCTGTTCCTGCTTTAATTCTGAACATATAATTCAGAGCTTTAAAGCGGATTCTGCTTTCGATCCTAAGCCAATGAAGATTCCGGTGATGGTTCGAGCTACGGGCTGAGAGAGAGGATCATCACCGAGCAGGCAAGGCTGCGAGCGTCAGGGGCCGGACTTCGTATCCCAGAAGTCTCAGCTACCCTCGCCTCCCGCCATCGGGCCGCTCTCCTTGCTTGCCACGCCCCATTCTCTTCTCATTGGCTAACATACTTAAGGAAAGACATTCCCCTGCGGCACGGGAGCGCGCGGGAGCGTCCTGGGAGAAGCCCGGGACAAGGGTGGGACCGTCTGTGGCCGTCAGGGGCCAAAGGAGGCCGGGCTGGGCCACCCCTCTGATAAGTTGACTATTTCTGTGGGATTTTGTTATTATTCTTCGTTACCTTTATTGGCCATTTCTGCTTGGAATAATAGATTGTTATCCTATTAGTATATCTAATTTTAACTTTATTTTGTTCTAAAATGTCTTCCTCAACTCCAAATTCCCTTCCTGACCGTGTGAGTATTTCTATACTCGGCCCTCTTGATAAATTTTTTGCCAAAGCAACTAAGGATATTGATCGTGAATTGTTACTGGCGGAAAGAAGGGCCGAACGGCGCCTATCTGTTGAGGCACTTAAGAAACAGGCTCCTTCCTTTAATAAAGCGACACTTTCCGCATCCACAGCAGAACAGGCGGACATGGATGCAGAGCTTTTTAATACAGATAGTATTCCTCTAATTTTCCAGAAAAGCCAGCCTCCCCTGGGGGCTCGAGATATGACAGTGGAAAGTTTGAGCGACTTGTCCACGGTAATATCAAACAATCTTATAGACTTTAACACCCCGTTGCCCCCGGAAATCGATACCCATTGTCACAGTAATGTTATTCCACCCCCCCTGAAGATACAAACAGAGGTTATTACGTTGCTTCCTTCTCCGCCCTCCTCTATAACGACCGATGTACATCATGATCAAAAGCATAAAAGTGATGTATCTTCCCCAGTTAGGAAAAGAAGGAAGAAGGGAGGGAAAAATAAAAGCAGGTATACCAACCCGTGGAAACCTTCCGAGATGGTAACCCCCAAACCAACCTTGCCAGCAGATATAAGGGATAAGGCATCAGAGGGGATAGAAACAACACAAAGGAATGCAGACAGGGAGCACAAAAATATTTCTAATGATGAGCTCCTGGAAGCGGTTGAAAAACTGTTAAAGGTTCTTTTCCTTCCTCTTGTAGAAAGACTAAAAAGGTTGGATAAAAAGCTAGACTGCCTCTTTCCCCAGACTATGCCCCCAGAGAACGTAATACCAATTACCCCAGCTATTATGCCTATGGAAAAAAACACTAATAAGCCATCTAGCCAACATAATTCCCCCAACAAATCAAAAAAGTTATCTACCAATAAAAACCCTGTTCCCTCATCAGATACACCAGTAAATCCAGCTTCAAAAAACACGGCTAAAGAAAAAACGCCTGCTGTGGTCTTGAAGCCTACCCAAATTCATAAAGCATCTATTTCACAAACAACTCATACTAATAAGGCTAAATTACACTACAAAAATACGGTACAATTACCGCCAGAGTCCTTTGGCTTTGTTATTGTTTTAACAGGAGTCCCAGTTGTTGTGGAGGGAGAAACTGAATCGAACACAAGTTTAAAAAATAAAGTGATTCATTGGTTGCGCATGAACAGGCCATTACCTGTACATTTGAATGGTGATATTGTATCAGTTAGAAGGTGCCAATGGGTAGGCATACGCCCTAAGGATATAGATGGTGACCTGATTATAGTGAATTTTAAGGACCGTAGGGTGGTATCTTATATAAATGACTGGTTTGTTAGTGGCAATGATGGTGGAGTTTCCACACGAAATCTGACATATTTCTATCCTGAAAATATGATGTTTCCCACAAACAAACACCGGCAGAGATATGGTTTAGATTTCATCCAACATCAGAAACCACCCACAAACAACCCAACTTTCAATTATTCTAATAGAAACACTAGATTCTACCCTAGGGTAAACCACCCAAATTTGTACCCTGGTTCAAATAATCACTACCCCACTGATCCTAGGGAATTCTGGAATATCCCATTGTCAAACATGTTCTATCCCTTGACTCCAATGAACTTAAACGATTGACTTCATCTGACTGAACAACAAAATACATTAGATGGGGATAATAGATCAACCTTTTCCCCTCTCATGGAAGAGAATATGTCCATGCAGGCCTCGAACTATCACCATCGTATCCTAGGTAGATATAGGAAACCAACAGCTAATGATGATATTAATTGTATAGAGACTTGTGCAAACTCTCACCTGGACCCAAGATGGGGGGACAGTACAGATACTTGTAGAGTTGCAAATATGGGTGATGATGTGGATGTGGGAAATGAAGATAAAGATATTCATATATATGAGGCTGTTGATCTGGGAACTAATGACATAGGAAATAGGGCAGATGAATGTGCCCAAGCCCTTCCCCCAGATAGATTGCAAGTGAAAAAAGAGGGTAACTGTGAGAAGGCTTGCAATTCCTGTGAGAAGGTTAGCAATTTCCGTGTACTTTCTTGGAATATAGCGGGCTTTGGCCAAAGGTTGGAAGATCCGGCCTGGGTAGAATTTGTAGATTCTTTTGACCTAGCCTGCTTGTAGGAGACTTGGAGTATTGTGGATTTGAGTTTGGATGGTTTTCAAGCATTTAACACCCCAGCAATACCATCACAATCAGGGCGAGCTAAGGGGGGGCTTATGACAGCAATCTCGGTAAAACATAATTTAAGAAATGTCAATAAAGTGGTGGAAACACCTTGGTACCAATTACTCACCATTAAGAATCTTTTTATAGAAACTGTTCTTCTTATTAATTGGTATTATAACATATTTGATCCTAATGAAACGGAAATTATTGATAATTTACAGGAAGAGATTGCCAATGTGAGAAATAGAGTCTTCCCTCTCCTTATTATATGGTTTGGTGATTTTAATTGTGAGTTGTGTAAGTTTAGTGGGTCCAGAGCCTGTGGCATGATGGATTTAAATGACCATCCTATGGCCCATTTCTCTCACACAAAACAAGGGGAGGCCATAAATAGTATTCTAATAAATAATAATGTATGCATTCTCGATATGATTAGTTTTTCGGGTAATGTGAATATACCCACCTTCCAGGGCACGAGGGGCAGAACAAGCACAATTGATTTTGCTATTGTATCTATGGGATTTTTTAACTATTTGAAAGATTTTAAAATTGAGGCAAATCCAGCTAGCGACCATAACCCCCTAATTCTGAGTTTTACCATTGTTTCTGACTTAAAACTGCACCAGGAACAACCCATAGTATACACTCAGAACCAGGGTGTCACTGTAAAGTGGAATAAAGTAGCCGTGAGGCAACTGGAGATGGATATTTTCAAGGAAAATGTGGCCCATATAGATACCTGCCTATCACTCAATCCTGACCCAGTCCATATAATTACGAGTTTCGAGAAGCTAATGGAAAATGTAGCTACCCATCTACTTGTAAAGGTAGGGGGAAGAATCAACACCAGGGGCCCAAATGGTTCAACGCTGAATGCTTTGCAGCACAAACTACCTTAACTAAAGCATTGCGCCAAAACCCAAGAGATAGAAACATGGTTATACTGGCTAGGAAACAATATAGGCAGGCAATTAGGAAAAGGAAAAATGAACTGAAGACCAAAGCATGGGAAGACCTGGACAAAGCAGTTGATTTAAGGGATAATAGACTCTTTTGGGAAGTAATAAATAGGCCCTTTTTAAAATCAGGGGAAGAAAATACTATTCGAGTTCATTTACCAGAGGAAGCCTGGGTAACTCATTACAATAAAATCTTTAATCCCAAAGAGATATTACAGATTGCTACCTCGGAGGAGGATGATTCCTGTTATATTAATATGGAATCAGTTAAGAAGCTTAGTGAATCACTAATGCTCTCAGAAGTAGAGCTAGCTTTGACTAAGGGGGCGCCTTCAAAGGCCCCAGGCCCTGATTCAGTACCTTTAGATCTTTTTAAACATAATCGAGAGGTTTGGTCTCCTCTTCTTATGAATGTTTTTAAGGCATTAATACTTGGGCCTATTCCGACCTCTTGGAAAGAGGCCGTTTTGGTTCCAATTTTTAAAAAGGGTGACAAGTATGATCCACGATGTTATAGGCCAATATCACTAATAGACTCAACATGTAAGCTAATGGGTAGGGTGATATTGGCACGGCTGGAAACATGGGCTGAGTCGTCAGGGGTTATTGTAGACTCTCAATATGGTTTTAGGAAGGGGAAAGGAACTATTGAGCAGTGCCTGAACCTGGCATTGATTATGGGCAAGTACATGGGTGCCAAGAATGGTTCTATACACTTGGCATTCATGGACTTGTCCAGTGCCTTTGACACGGTATGCAGGGACAAATTATGGCGCATGATGGACTCTATGGGTTTTGAAGAACCACTGGTCACCCTGCTCCGCAGGTTACATACCGCCACAACGGTTAGCATTAGATATGGCCGTGGTGGAGAGAAATCAAAACCTATATTATCCACTGAAGGTGTCCGACAAGGATGTATTTTAGCACCTTTTCTATTTTTGGTCTATACGAATGGCTTAGAGGGCTTCTTATTAGAAACGACTGCTGATTTTCCAAAGATAAACGGAAAAAGAATCCCAATGTTGTCCTATGCAGATGACACTGTTTTAATGGCACTTACCCCCAACAGCATGCATATTTCTCTGAATGCTTTTGATACCTTTATGGGCAAACTAGAACTAGGTGTCAATTTTACTAAATCTTTTGCCATGACTTGTGGTCAAAAAATTTTTAAAATACGGAAGTATGTGGTGAAGAACGCTACTATTGAGAAAGTGGATAACTTCTGCTATCTGGGTAACCTTTTTAACAAAAAATTGAATTGGGAACCTTTATTGACAGCCCGGGTTCAGAAGGTTGCACAGTTAATTGAAGCCCTCTTCCGTTTTGCCAGCAAATTAGGCCAACGACGTGTAGCGGAAATTACATCGTTATACAAAGCGAAGTGTTTTTCTGCCTTGACCTATGGCGCAGGGGTTTGGGGTTCACAAAACTGTGAAAAAATACAAATTGTGGAAAATAAGTTTGTAAAACGTTTATTATCTGTTCCACTGGGCACATCTAACATATTTTGCCACGGAGAAGTTGGAATTGAGTTTATAAGTGATATTATTCACATTGCCCCTTTAACAGTATGGGCTAAAGTTTGGCGATCTGAAGAACTGAAATTAACAAAAGATATTATTCAAGATTGCCTTAAACTTGAACACTACACCCAAATCCCGTGGCTACGATATGTCAGAGAGACTTTTAATAAAATAGGTTTAAGTAAGATGTTTGCAAATCCTGAAATGCTTGGTAAGGATGCTAAGGAGATTATCAAAAATGCCTATAGTGTCAACTTAGGTTCTTTTAGGACAAATGATCATGTACTAAGTGTACGGGGAAAAGTAGTTTGCCAGTTTTATTTGTCATATATTATGAACACGCAATGGCGTTTTATCTTACAAGATTTCGCCTTGGCACTTTACACTTTCTGTTTGCATTCCCAAAGCAGGGGGGTTGGTGGGAGAAGCTACCCTGCTGCCCCTGTAACAATAGGGTTTCGCAAAATACTCTTCACCTTCTTCTTTTTTGCACTTTGTATAAAGTTCCAAGAAACACTTTCCTCAAACCATTATTAGAATCATTTGGAACGCGTTATTACAAAGAAGCGTATGACCTCTTGTTATCTTTGTCAACTGCACATATTTGTAATGCCGTTTTAAACTTTATCAGATCAGCTTTGGTGATTAGAAATAGATACTGAATCTTGATGGAAATTAGTTTTAAAAAATTGTGTAAACATGTACTGTGATTTTATGGTGGATTAATTGCAATGTCTTTTAAAAAAAATTATGTACACTTTTATGATTTCTATATGGAATCGAAATAAAGTTATTTGACTTGACTTGACTAGTCCACTCCCAAACTTTTACCGTCTCCCATCATGTTTTTATGAATTCACTTTTTGTTGTCCTGAGGACTTTGTGCACTTTACCACTGCTAACCAGGGATAAAGTGCTTCGGCTCACTCTCTAAAGCATGGTAAAACAAGCTGACGCATCATTGACATTTTTTAATTACTTACAAATTCCTGGTATGGTGATATACCATATACCCAGAATTAAAATGCTGCTTGTGGGTCTGCAGCACTTAGAGAGATAAGGCAGCATGCCCTGCAACCTATGAACTTTGTTTTTTTTTCCCTACTGACGATTGAGGAATCATGAACCACGTGTCTAGGGATACGAATTGAATCTAATAATACAGCACTGGCTATGGACACTTTCAATTGAACTGAGCGAGAAATAATGAACTACATGAACCATCATGCAAAAGGTAATTTCGTTGGGGCGTGTCTGGTGCGCTCCCACCTCCCTGAAAGTATCAAATTCCTGTGAGCTGACGAGCTCGGGAGCCTGCACCTTCATGCTGTGAGTAGAACTGGTCCTGAGAGATAAGGCAGCATGCCCTGCAACCTATGAACTTTGCTTTTTTTCCCTACTGACGATTGAGGAATCATGAAACACGTGTCTAGGGATACGAATTGAAACTAATAATACAGCACTGGCTATGAACACTTTGATTTGAACTGAGCGAGAAATAATGAACTACATGAACCATCATGCAAAAGGTAATTACGTTGGGGCGTGTCTGGTGCGCTCCCACCTCCCTGAAAGTATCAAATTCCTGTGAGCTGACGAGATCGGGAGCCTGCACCTTCATGCTGTGAGTAGAAATGGTCCTGAGAGATAAGGCAGCATGCCCTGCAACCTATGAACTTTGCTTTTTTTCCCTACTGTCGATTGAGGAATCATGAAACACGTGTCTAGGGATACGAATTGAAACTTATAATACAGCACTGGCTATGAACACTTTGAATTGAACTGAGCGAGAAATAATGAACTACATGAACCATCATGCAAAAGGTAATTTTGTTGGGGCGTGTCTGGTGCGCTTCCACTTCCCTGAAAGTATCAAATTCCTGTGAGCTGACGAGCTCGGGAGCCTGCACCTTTATGCTGTGAGTGGAACTGGTCCTGAGAGATAAGGCAGCATGCCCTGCAACCTATGAACTTTGCTTTTTTTCCCTACTGACGATTGAGGAATCATGAAACACGTGTCTAGGGATACGAATTGAAACTAATAATACAGCACTGGCTATGAACACTTTGAATTGAACTGAGCGAGAAATAATGAACTACATGAACCATCATGCAAAAGGTAATTTCGTTGGGGCGTGTCTGGTGTGCCCCCACCTCCCTGAAAGTATCAAATTCCTTTGAGCTGACGAGCTCGGGAGCCTGCACCTTCATGCTGTGAGTGGAACTGGCCCTGAGAGATAAGGCAGCATGCCCTGCAACCTATGAACTTTGCTTTTTTTCCCTACTGACGATTGAGGAATCATGAAACACGTGTCTAGGGATATGAATTGAAACTAATAATACAGCACTGGCTATGAACACTTTGAATTGAACTGAGCGAGAAATAATGAACTACATGAACCATCATGCAAAAGGTAATTTCGTTGGGGCGTGTCTGGTGCGCTCCCACCTCCCTGAAAGTATCAAAGGCAATACTGACTATCCTTTTGCACACACTTAGTTTCTTTAATGACCACTATATTCAATAGCAGTGGTCACCATTTCTTTTTTAAATCAATAATCATACACTTTTTGAAATTCAACATGTAAAGAAGCCTGATTTCCAGTGTCACTTAGTAAAGCTCATTGCTTGCACTGATATCAAAGCGTTTTGAACCCGTAACTTTATTTGTGGGTTCGCCTCGGGACTCAGACTGTTACCAACTCACATTTACTTGACATTCATATACACGTGCTGGAAAGAAAAAACGTTCCTCACTCTTCTGATGAATGTACAAGAATCAACAGAAGCAGCTCCTTCAAACATGGCCCCTGCCAAGCAGCTATGCTCAGCTTGCTCTAAACCTCCTTTAATTTTTTTAGTGTCACTTTCTATTCTTAAATGGAGATGGGCTTCACTTATCCAGCATCTCGTCCATAGTGTGACTCGTATTGGTTTCAAACTCAGTTGTCATTTTCTTGTTATTACCATTTGGTGCCTCCATCTTGCTTCTTGGGTCACATGACTAGGTATAGTTAGCTGGTGACCTTCCTGTATCCCTCTAAGATAGCCATGCAATAGAGGAACTAGTTTGAAGGCAGAAAGGGGCACCCAGGCAGGATGGGGAACAGAGCTATGGAGAGCACAAGTTGCACTTCAAATACACTGCTTTAGGACCAACACAAAGAACTTCACACTAGCCTATTGTGACTGCAGACAGACTGGGACAATGGCAGGGAGTCAGAAATTCCAGACACTTTTGTGGGGGAAACTCCAGGTGTTTCTTCTACTTCAAAGCTGGTAGCAGGTATACAAATAGAACCCCAGACACACTATTCAGATAACTTCTGGATGTGTGAAAGGACTCTCAGGGAATTGGCCTGCTGCCTGTAGACTGCTGCATACTTCAGACCTGCCCAGCTGCATCAAGAGGACTACCCTGTTGCCTAAAGCCAGCCTTATTCCTTCATAGGACTTCCCTGCTGCCTGAGACCTGTTTTCCTGCTAGAACACACTACTTCCAGGTTGATTCCAAGGGCTAGTTGGCTGACCTTCTATTGGAAGAGCTGCAGGCCTGGGCCGATACAACAAAGCACCTCCCTTTTAACCAGACAGGGTTTTGGACATTCTGGCACAATAACTTACTTGCTTACTTTAACTGTCTTGATGGAGAAAGCGGCAACTCAACAAACTCAATTGCATTGCTGCTTTGTTGATTTTAAAGCGGCCTTCGACCACGTACCCCAGGGCCTACTGTGGTATACCTCTGACCCTTTTACACGCTATAGTCCAACTCCATTCGGAAACATGGATTAGAATCAAGCTGGGCGAAGGCTCCCATGTGTCCAGCAAGATCAGAACTAAATCCGGTATTAAACAAGGCTGTGTTCTGGCTCCACTCCTTTTTAAACTGTTTATATCAGACCGATCCCCATCACTCAATAGTGTTAACGGCCACCCCCTCAACTAGACGGAACCCTCATCAGCAACCTGCTGTATGCCTATGACTCAGTGTTGCTAAGCCACACAAAAGTGGGCCTACAAAGGCTCCAAGATGAACTGCTTCCCTACACTACAAGAAATTCTTTAGAACTGAATCTGATAAAAACTAAAACAATATCTTTTGGGAAGCAAAAGTGTCCAAGCGGAGGGTGGTACTTCAACAAATTAAAACTTTAATCAACACCTTACTATAAATATCTGGGAATCTTTCTTGACCACAGATGTTCATTCGTCAAGCAAAAAAGAACATTAAGGACCAAAGCCTCGTCATTAGAGGCAGCCGCCACAAAACTGTCAAAACAGCTACTTGGCCCAAGCCTAACCCCTATGCTGAAAGTGATGAAGGCAAAGATAACCAATGCTGTATCGTATGGGCATGAGATCACGAAGGGCACAACAAGTTATTTACTAAAGAAATTAACAACCAACATTTTTAAACGTGCTTTTTGCCGAAATTAGCTTCGCCAGCCCAAGTTTGACTCAAACTGGGCCTACTGGACCATCAGGCGTAGAGGCTTGACCATTTATAAAGTTTTGCAGCAGACTGGGCCACACCCGGGAGGTTTTCCTGAAGGCCAGACTTTGGCAGGATATATCAAAGTATCTGCAACACCTGGATCACAGCTTACAATTACTAGGAGTCAAGGAACTCTGGTGAACATACCCCTCTCAGCTGCTGCTAAAGTTTGCCATCAAGAAGAGCGTCAGACTGTGGTCTTTCCTTTCAGACAGGGCAACACTGTCAAAAAGGAAACACGTTTGGGCAGTAATTTCCAATTTTAAACCAGGAGTTGAGTCACCCTACTCATCAATCACATTTGCACTTTACTGGAAAGAAATGTTTTTAGCTCTGAGCATGGGTGACTGGCCATTTTTAAAGAACCTTCCTGAATGGCACCACTCAGTCATTAGCATCGAATACAGGATGTGCGGCTATCACTCCGAGTCCGAAGCAATGGAACTCATAGTTTGTGTATGCCCCGCTGTACTTATAGACGTACGGTTACTATTGCGTGAAGAATGTATCCGGCATGGAGTTCGATCCTGCCACCAGGCCATAATAGCTGCCCTAAACCCAGACAACACCAAGCTGAATATTGGGCTTACCAAACTTGTCAACAGGGTGTCAAAACTGTTAGGAGATATTAGTGCTGTCAAATCTCCTTTACCCCAGCAGGGCGGCATTCAGCCTGCCGGCTCAACAACAGAACCCTAGACAGCCAATAATAGCCGATACGACCATGGCTCCCCAGCTGTACATTGTCTGCACAGAATGCATTTGAAGGTTTTAAACAATTTATAAGCTCAGAATTTTTTATTCAGTGTTCTTTTCTTTGAATGAATTGTTTGTGTTTTCTAAGTTGAACATTACCTGCCCACAATGCTATTGAGGGTTTTTACTTAGCAGTCTTTTTTAAGAATGAATTGAACGTGTTTTTATATTCTAATGTTTTTTTAAGCAAACAATAAAGCCTTAAAAAGGTTGACCTTCAGACCAGAGTCTCAGGGACAAAAAAGCCTCCAATTATTGCTAGTGGTGCTAAAGATGCCCAGATAGTACAAATCCCCCCAAAATTTTTTTCCAGAAATTGCTCTGAGAACCGAGAGGAGAACTGGACCTATCTGCTAGCTGATCTGCCCACTGTGCATCATTGGTCAGGCTGACTTTGCAACAGCTCGCGCTACGTTCCTCTTCAGAACAGCAAATACTTTGTAGAGCCCTTGTCAGTACAGCCTGCACCTTTGTCCTGATGGAGATTTTTGAATTTGCCATAGTGATATTTTTACCTCTGTTACTGAAATTACAGGTTGTTCCTTAGGCTGACCAATTCTATGACAATAAGATGCAGAGGCAGCTGCAGGTAAGTAAATATGCTGTTAAAGTCCGTAATCCATACATTACTACCCCCACCCTGCCCCTCCTCCTCCCCCTCCCCACATCACCGCCCTGCAGGTACACCTACTACCGGCCGAGGTTGTGCAGAGGAACTGATATGATGAGGCATGACTGTAGTGCAGGGAGCAAATTGAGCAAACACATTACCATTTGGCCATCCTTCATCATACAGAATGTGAAGACCCCAGAACGTAGTACTTGCAGAAAATGACATTCACTGTCTGAGCAAATTATTTCCCTGAATTCCTTAACATCTTATTTCGCTTGTAAAAGGTAACCCTGGATTAAGGATGGCCTAATATTTGGCCATGGCTGTTGAGCCCCTTCAGGAATCGCAGGACCCCGGCTGACATCCGCTACAATGACGCCCATGGCAGGACCCGACGGTTAATCGAACGGACTTTTGGCCTGCTGAAGTCTAGATTCTGCCGCCTTGACAGGACAGGAGGTGCACTGGCATACTCGCCTGGGAAGGTGTGCAAGATAGTTTTGGCATGCTGTATGTTGCACAACCTGGCCATCCTCAAGGGGATCGCCCTGCTCCTGGACGATGGTGAGGAACCAAGGCCACCACCTGCTCAAGGACCTGAGTCTAGTGATGAGGACAGTGGGGAGGATTTAGGAGTAGACCTGCGCCAGCAGCTCATCGAACGCTACTTCACTTGAAGGTGGGTGACGAGGTACAACGTGTTGATTGTGTGGTGTGGTTGCTGTTGTTGTGAAGGGCTATGCGCGGATGTAACAGACAGGCACACGTTCAGTCACCTGTGTGTGGTAAAAGTGACATTGACGTTCCATATGTGAACATATGCAGGACCCTATTTTTTCACACCTGCCGCCCATTGTCTGGTATGCCTGTAGTGTCTTGTGTATGTTTTGTGTAGTGTTCTACCTGTGATGGCACAATGAGACCAGTGTTGTGTCTCCCTAGGTGCTACAGACGAATCCTGCACTACATACTGTACATCATTTGGACACATCATGGACATTGTCTACATTGTAAATATTGCACTAAAAACAATACAGCACAAAATCTGGTGTATCAGGTATTTTATTTTGACAGTGGACATGTGATTTGTGCGGGAATATTTACATGTCAGTGGGGAATGAGTAGTGTGTTTACAGTCTTGTTCGCTGAGATGCAATTGTAGAGTCCACATGGATGTGGTGACCCAGTCCAACAGACAGGTGACATTGCCAAGGATATGTGGGTAAAGACAGTCCAAACAGTCAATGCAGTAGGGAAGAGGGTTGTCATCACGGCTGGCTCCGTGACTGGCGTGTGACAGGTGCTTTGCCTCCGGAGACTCCCAGGCACTTCTTTGGACACCCCCTAGGTCTTTTTTGTGGGGGGGGGCCTGCTGAATGGCCAGCAGCGTCAAGGGACTTGTCCATCTCTGTTGGCGCAGGGGAGAATGGTGCACTGTCATCCTGCGGCACAACAGGAGGGGACAGAGGTGGTTGTTAGGACACAGGCCTGTCCCTCTGCAACGCCACTTGCTGGCCCATGAGGTCCACCATCTGTCCAAGGCGGTTGTCGATGGACCTCATCAGCTGGATGAGCTCCCTTAAAAGTTCATCCGAGCGGCCACTTTGTCCCTGGACCTCTTGGTATGCCTCCACTACTCTGGTGAAGTGGTCCAGGGATGGTGTCCACTCCTCCCGAGGTCTGGTGGTGACCCTGGCCCTCCCACCTGCTCTTCTGCCACGGACCTCTTGCATCGCCACTGTCGGTCCACGCACTCTCTCCCTGCCCTCCACAGTAGTTGCTGTGGGCTCGTCATCCCCTGGGACAGGGAGGGTGCTGCAGGTGGTACTGGTGGTGCTAGTGGTAGTGGCGGTGGCGGTGGTGACGGTGGTGGCTGCGGTGGAGGCAGAGGCCGTGACAGCAGGGGTCTGCTGTGCTGTTGTTGCAGCAGACGTGGTGGTGAGGAGGATGGGGGCCTGGGACCTCTGGGTCTGTGGCACACCAGATGGGCCGGGCTGGAGCTCATCGTCCAAACTGTCCTGGGAGTCTGTGTTTTTTTCAACACGTGTTGGGAAAGAGAGTAGCCTTTTACCAGGCTAAGGGTCCGACCGATGTGATTTGTTTGGTAAGAGACTAGAAACGGAGACGATGTGGTAACAATATTGAATTTGGTATTCTTCATGAAAAAAATCTTCAAACACCAATGACAGTTTCTTCAATAAACGTTATTCACGGATGACATGTTTGACCATCCTAACACAGCAATACATTAGCCATTTTTTAAAAAAAAGTGAAAGTGTCATTAAACTACAGGTAACACAATAAGGCAAGAAGGGATTAAAGCTTAATAAAAACTCATAACCTAACAATATTCAAAAACTAATCGAAAAAAATAAAATTTGCAAAGGCCAGTATACTATAATAATTGTTTGCTACCCAACTACATGTGCATTTCAGATTCCTCAAATGAATCTGATTCAGGAAGTTAGATATAATTGTGTTTCCATTCACATTACCCCAGGCCCCTTTTTATAAGAGCACGCAGAGGAATTACCAAGTAGGCGGCTAATTTCAATTCATCTTTATACATATCTATAAAGCAAAATGTATGCTCATCACTCTAGCCTCCCTTCCAACCAAATGCCATTATTCTCAAGTGCCCTATATTTTCTATTCCAGTGATATTTCAATTATGTACGAGTCTTATCACTTGCAGGACGCCTTCGTTGTTTATTTACAACGCTCCACTTCACCTGCAGCTAGGTTCACGCTTTATAAATATCATTCATACATAAGTCACACTCGGAATTTCTGATAAGCATGTGTGGTGCTAAAAAATACATGTTTCCTTAACATGAAAACGTATATAGAATAAAAGAAAGTGAATGAACCTAGTGAGATGGAAGGAGAGGTTTGAGAGTATATTTGCGTTTAAATCACAGTGATCCCCCAAACGGATTTGTTGCACCATGGAAGGATAATGTTCATTTTTTCAAAGTGATTTTAGCACTACCTTAATACCAAACATATTATATCATGGTATGTTTATACATACTAAAATATTTATTTCAAGCAATATGATGTTTAAGCATGAATATTAAAACCGCGAAGGACGTAATTATGAACACAGGGGCATATTTATGAGAGGTGTGCATCATGCTTGTAGCAAGATACCTGGCACATGCAGGACGCAATCCTATAGGACAGATTTATGAAGCCAAGCAAAGCCATTTTGCATGGCTCTGACTGGCTTCATAAATCTGGAGGAAGGCAACGCAGCACAAATCGGTGCCTTACTCTGCTCTGGGTAGGAGTTCCCTGGGCGTTGTGGTGGGTGTTCTCATGCATCTCCCATGCATTTTGACTAACTGTTTTACAAGGACGGAATGCGCCAAAATCGCATGCCTTCATGCCGTAAAAAGGAGAAATATCTTTCTTTCTCCTTGTTTTCTTCTCTTTTGATGTGTGCTGCATGCTGCCAGGGGTACTACCATGAATCATTGCAGCACATTGCCATAGACTGCCAACAAGACGTGAAACCCTTCAAATACATGTGATCCAATGTGATGTCATCTCAGTGTCCCTTTCTGCATTCTGTAGCACACAGAGAAAAAGTAAAAAACCTCTCAGGAATATATTTGTGTACTAAGATGCCCCTTTTGGCACAAAAACAATCCTACCTAGTACACAGGCACCCTAGCACCATGGTGCAAGGGTGCCTGCGTTGTCGCTCGGCTGCCAAACCGGTGCCAGCGCAGGGAAGAGGACAGGAATGTGCCATATTGGATGAATACAATGCATTCCTGGCCCTTCCCTGTGACGCAGGATAGCGCATCATGGTGACTTACTGCGCCATAAGCCCTAAATATTTTCATATGTACTGCTCTTCAGAGATTTGTGTGTGTAGCACATGAGGAAAACTTGCCAGCGCTTTCATTTAGTTTATGTATGTTCTGGATAGCTATTCTTCATTCAGTGGCTCAAAAAGCGACTTACAATAAAACAGCATGACATTTAATATGCAATTTAGTCTGTATGTGGAAGTACACTTCAAACTAATTTTACTTCAGTATTTTCTTTGTGCATTATTTTCTGTGAATAATCTGTAATCGGTGAATAAACTAGAACAGTGGCAATCCAGTAGACCACATTTGCATGAGAGAAAAAATAGCTTTTATCAATGTTTCTTGCGCCAGATAATCCATTGTTATTGACATAAGCTCTTGGTTTGCGAGGCATGTACCTGATGAGTTGAAAGTATCAGTGTTTTCTTAGAAAATCGTTCAAAACTTGATGCCATATTATGTAGGAAATTCATGATTGGTCAACACCAAATGTACAACAACTATGAGCAAACATGAACATATGTGCCAGATCATAACTTTATTGATAGGTATATTGTGAGAAGTTGGCCTGGTATATAATGCTCACTAATTCTAGTGATCACTTTGTACCATGCCAAGCAACCCTTATGATGATCGGTTGTAAGTCAACCTTATAGACCAGTTATCCTAGTGGTAACGTGGACAAAGCAGTCTTAGGCTAAACTCTGAAAGGCATGTGAAGCCAGCTGTATTACCATACACAACCCCCTTGAATACCAAATAAAAGGACACCACACAGATATATATTGAAAATAGATATAGATTTATTAACTAAAAGTATCCCCTGGACTCTTTATGAGCACAGAAGCACAAGCGTTAAACACAAGACAGTTTAAAATACACAAACGTTGCACAATATGGATGATCCCTAGGGGTCACCTAAGCCATATACTAAGAAAGTGGTATAAGAGATACCAATCTGAAAGGAAACAGGCCTAGGGCCTTGGGAATCGCTGGAGCTGTTCGGGACTAGAAGTGACTAAGTCGGGAAAGGCCCGCGGGACTCGGGTGCAGTGTTTAAAGTGCACGCACTCACCAATGCAAAGTCTATGGTGCGTAAAAAGTACAAAATAGTTAGTTCGGAACCTTCCGAGTGACCTAGAAAGCTGAAACTTGAGACACAGGCCCTAGAGATGTGTACCAGTGTGGGAACACCGGCGGAGCTGAGTTACCTTCCCCACAGGAAGCGGGTGCATAGGGTCGAAGTAGTGTCGGGTTTCGTCACGCTGGTCGATGGTGCTTGGAGCTGAAGATGCTGCAGGCGGCTCGAGGTGAAGAGTTCCGGTGGATCCAAGGGTGGATCTGAAGTTGTGAAGACCTGAAAGCAGAGGGGACAATGTTCAAAGTCACTTGCCAGTGACTACCGTGGAACCAGATTGGAACCAGGCGATGTCGGGTGCAAACAGGCGTTGAGGTGTAGCTTCTCTCTGCAGCCACGTGGACACCGGGGGTCGAGGACGTCCAGGAGTCGGTCACGAGTTGGCACACGCAGGCTTCTCGCTGTTGGCGGTGTCGGCAACTTGATCAGAGCAAACAGACCTTGGCTAATGCAAGCCATGCAGGAGTCAAAAAAGGCTTATCACTCAAACCAGCAAGGTCAGAGTGGGTGCTCCTTTTTACAGGATCTAGGGCAAATCTGGAGCAACCAGACCCGCAGTGTAGTTTGTCGGTTTCGTCACCAAGATGGCCGCTGACCACGTGGCTAGTGGCCGGGATGGCGCGTCGAGTGGCACAATGCAAAAGGGCCCTACGCAGATCGTGGAGATGCTAGGGGGCTGATCTTCGGTACAATGGCTGCTCGGTAGTGGGGGTTCTCAGTCCCCAAAGCACAACATCGAGGATGCCTCTAATGCTGCGCAGTCAGCTCTTCGGGTGTCTTCCAAGATGTCTGGTCCCACGTCTCTCGGTGCTTCCATGGGTCCCTTCTTTGCAGGGACTGTGGATCGGGCTGTGAGAAGTCTGGGAGTCTGGGTCTTGTCAGGCTCTGGGCTCGGGCTCCGGCGGGAGGCGGCGGCAAAGCAGATGTCGATTCGCTGGTTGGTACCTGTATTCACAGGGTGGCCACTCCTAGGCCACAAGGGAGATTCTCTTCAGTCTTCTGGGCAGCAGAATGTCGAAGTCCAGTTTTCTTCTTTGTTTCAAGTTGATTTCAGGATGATCTGCTTTGCAATGGCACTGCTCCCACTCTTATTCCCAATCTGAGGGGTGGATCACCTACTAGGCCCCTCCTCTGGGTAGGACCAGGAAGGGGGGCGGTTACACCCCCTTTCCTTTGTCCAGCTCCTCGCCAGGCCTGGGTCTGGAAAGTCCCAGGACCGGTTTGGACTGGCTTATGCACGGGGACACCTTGTGTGCCCCGGGCATGTCTCAATCTATTCAGCCGTGTCCTACCCAATACACAAAACCCTGTCTGGGGTGGTGCTCGCACCTCCCAAGGCAGGAAACCCTTTGTCCAAGCCTCCCTCGCTGGAAGGACTCCCAGCAGCAGGAGGTCAGACTTGTGTCTGTGGTGGCAGCATCCATTTTGTGATGCTGAGGCTCTGGTTAACTTTAACCGGGGTTAAGGCTACACACATGTCGTGTCCCTCTAGAAGGGTGGAATGCTATCCCCGTCGACAGAACTGTCGAGGGGATAGTATTCCAATTCGTATGACACCTTACTCGACATGTTTTGATAAAGCCAAACCAAAGTTAGCAAATAACTGCAAGGATTATAATGCACTTAAGAGTATATGGTATGGCAATATCCCGGAACAGCTAAGGGAGTGGTTCCCGACAGTTGCAGACAGGCTCAGCTCATGCTAGAGCACCATCTCACATATTTCCAAGCACTCTGCCTCCAGGATTGAAGAGGCCTTCCATAGGAGTGGCTGATAGGAACATATGTGTCCAGTTTAAGGTTAGATATAGGGATACTATATCTAAGTAAGAGGTGATTACACCAACTTACCCCAGCTGAGTGATCAGCCAGTTGTGTCAAATATGGAGGCCAGGCCAGGGATGGCACAATACATGCTGCAGCCCCTGGTAGGCCTTGGATGCACCTATGCCCTGGGTACCTATGGTACACTGTTACAGGGGCCTATAAGGTGAACCAGTTCCAATTATGTTATGCACCTAGGGTACATGTAGTCCATTTTAAGGAGAGAGCAATCAGCCTGGGGCCCTGAATAGCAGGATCCCAGGCCAACTATGTCAAAAAACAGCTAAACACCAGGCAAAAAGTTTGGGGGTAACCATAGTCAGATATCCACCTTCCTACATATATCTCCTATACAATATATGGATGAGAGAAGTATATAATCGTCCTAAAGTACATAAGTCCTCTTTGGAACAAACAATGGGGTATAAATGTTCGAATTCTCCATTCATTTCTTTTTCTGTTTAAGTTTCCATTAAATTATATTTATTTAATTTGGTATTTCACGTTTTCGATATTTGATTTTTTTTTCTTCTGAAGTTCCAACAAAATATGAAATCACACATGACTGGCACAAAATCAGTGGTTTCCATGTTTATTCACGTTTGGCCTTTAATAGCATTATCCCTGGTAGTTTGGTGTACACACATGTACATTCATTATCAATAATTACAGAATTTTGCTGAAGCAGAGTCTGTCTTTTAATCTTCTTTTCTCAGTTTCTATGAGACACTCAATAGTTTGTAGCCTTCTATCGAGTTCCTTGGTGTTCATTTAGTCTAATTTACAGATGACTAGGGCATGAAAGACAGTTTTTCTAGTGTTGGTATTGTTAGAGGGAGATGGGTCTGTAGTTAGGAAGTGTAGCTGTGTCAGCAGATGGTTTCTTAAGCAGGGACATCATGGTTGCATGTTTCGGGCTGTTTGTAAATGTGACTGAGTCAATAGAGTCATTGATATTTGGTGTTAGTGCTTCACTGATCAGTAGTGTCTTTTGGTGAAGGCGTGGTAGGGGCAAGAGTCTATGAGGCCCAAGAAAGATGGTATTGATAGTAACAGCTGGTTCTACACTAGTGACAGTGAGCCTGCAGGTCAGGGTTCGTTGTTCGGCCATGATGAGAAGTTAAGTTGTGATGATGATGGGGTCCTATTGCGGGTTGAAATTGCTGTATATAGAGGTGATTTTGTCACAGAAGAATTCCAAGAGCTTGCGGTCTTGTAACAAGGTGATCAGGCTGGAGGCAGCTGGAGGTGCAATGAAATCTTTGATGATGGCAAAGATTTCCTTCCTGCTCTTAGTAGCAGTGCTAATGCAGTCTGCAAGAGCTGTGCGCTTTATGTTCTGTATCTGCTGGTGGTAGCATCTTAGGACTGATTTGAAGATGTCCTTACTTGTGGTGTCTTGATTTGTTATTAATTTGCACTCCAGTTGGTTGCATTGGCGTTATGTCAGCCTGAGTTCCTCTTTGTACCAACTGGCCTTTTGTTGGGCTCTTGCCATTGGTTTGCACCTGAGGGGAGCCAGGGTGTTGGCACATGTGGTGATTCAGCTGTTGGGATTCTGCCATGTTGCCAATAATCCACATGGATGAGTTGTATGCCAAAGCATTTATTGTTAAGGAGCTAAAATAAGACAGCTTGTACAGAGAGCCCAGGTGATCACAATAATGGACCCACAGTTCAAATACATACATAAATAGTTTTATAAGAGACACAACAAGAACCAATAGCCTTGTCATAAATGACTACCTCACATAAAAGATGACAGTGAAGAAATCCTATCTACGAACACCACAGATCTTTCCCTTAATTTAAATTTTTAAACAACATACCAAGATGTGGGATAACTAAATATAACAACAAAGTGAAATAACTAAAAATTAAACTAGTAGTGTGTATCGATGGCAAAACATTGCCTAAAGTGTAATAATAGTAAACCAGAACATTCAATCAGTCAGCATACCTCTTCGGTAATTTGTTAAATCAAGCACTGTTTCTTAACCCAGCACTTCCTGGATTTCTTTCAGGGCTCTCACATTTGCTCTCAATGTCAGTCTTTCTTAACCCAGAAGTTGCTGGATTACTCACAGAGCTCTCATGTCTACTTTCCATGTCATCTCTTCCTACTCTGGCAACTCTCAACAAATTCCACCATTGCTCATGCAGTTCCCGTACAGCATTACCACTGAGACCCATAACTGTGACTGAGTCTCTGAATTTGGAAGAACAATTTGTTAACAACACAGGATCTTTAATTTGCACCTTACTTCTGGTTTTTGTGACCTTCTCATCTTTACATTTCAATTATCTCTGACAACAACTAGTTTTGTGTTTGCCACTCAATAATTTTGCATGGTCGCTGGCCACGATCACGTCACACCTTTGACCCATCACCACCACTTTCCAAAAAAGACATAAAGAAGACAGCACTTTTCTCCTTCTCATAAGTTTAAATGGTTTCTCACTCATAATTGAGTGAGGCATGGACCTATAAGTCTAAATCAATTCTCTGGCAGAAGTGTCACAATCCACCTTAGACTTCACAGCACTCTGAATACATTCTACCAACACTCTGTTGAATCTCTCAACTTTTCCAATAGCTTGAGGGGGATACAGTGGTGTACGTAAATGCTTCAACCCACACTTGTTTAAAAATTCTGTCATCCTTGCTGAAGTAAACTGGACTCTATTATCTATAAGCAATTCCTATGCTGTCCTCTCCCTGGCAAAAACTTAATAGAAGAAACAAATCACAGAATCAGTGTTGGGTTTAGACCTACCCGTACCTCCATCCAGCTTGATAAACAGTCCGCCAATACTCTGAAATACCTCACCCTAGAACGTAAAATATGAAAAGGTCCCAAAAGATGTACAGTAACTCTCTGCCACACTTTACCAGGAGTAGCAACAGGTACAGGCATAGGCATGGCAGTTATTAAATGCTTATCACTGTAACAACACTGCACATAACACCTTACCAACCTTTCTACATCTACATCCACACCGGGCTGCCAGAAATCATTCTTTATCCTTTGCTTGGTTGCACTCATACCAAGATGCCCTACATGTGCTGTGTCTAAAATTCATTGATGAAAACAATCTAGTTCCACTAACTTGTCTTGTCTTACCAATAAATCGCTTTTCTCTGATAACGTCTCACCTCTTATCTTTTATAAAGGTCAGATGATATTTCTAAAGCTCTTTCTCTTGGCCATCCTTATTTCACTAATGTTACAATCTTGCTCAAAACATCATCCTCCTTCAAATGTTTGCATAATACATTCATTTAAGTTTAAAGATTTTTATTTGGTGAATAAAAAGAAATATAGCATAATACAGATAATATCAAAATAATATAATAAACTAGAAAAAGATAATAAGACATCTTATCAAAAAAAGAGAAAAGTAAAAGGAGAAAGAAAAAAAGAGTAGAGAGAGAAGAGTGAAAAAAAGAGAAGGAAGAAAGTAGGATAATTGATCAAGCAAAACCATTATTACAATAAATGTTCCTAATGCATTATAACATCATATAACAATAGAATGGATACTTGTGAAACAACAAATGTTGTAAAAGTCAGGGTGGCTTTTGTACTTCTTCAAAAGAGGGATCATGTAAAGACAACTTTTTAGCAGACACATAAATTGTAACAGGCAACCATGAATCTCTTTTAATTGCAAGAGAGATGGGATATACATAGGCTCTATCTAACCTATGATTATAGCAGATTCTGTACCACCATGCCTGAAAGGAAACTGCAGAGGCATCTTTCCATGACTTTGCAATTTGCTTTAAGGCAACAGCAAGGAGTAAATCAATAATATTACCCCCAGTAGTTTGTGACGACCAGTCCACCAAGATGCTGCAGAGAAAGATATGAGTGAAAGAAAAAGGGATATGAGTATGAAAAATATTATAATGTGTTGCCAGATACAAGTCCAGAAATTATGAATTGATGGACAAGTAAATAACATATGTTTGAGGTCCGCAAAAGTATTGGTACAGGACCAGCAAGTAGAAGGAATGTTAGAGTCAATCTTATGAAGTGTAGCAGGGGTGAGAAGAAGTCTATTATAGACAAATATACGGTCTGAGTTGTATTAGCTGCTCTAGAGGACTTTCGTAATTTAGCCCATATTTTATTCCAAAATTAAACAGAGGAGGATTCACCAAGATCAGTTTCCCAACTAAGCTCTACATCTAACTTCTATCTCCTGAGAGGGATGTTAGTTAAAAATGTATACATTTGAGAGGCAGAGGATATATCACATAGAGCTGAAGATATGTTAGTGGGTGAAGGAACAGGAGGAGCATTAATGATTTGTATTTGTGCTGATATGACCCCGGAAAAGAAAAACAAGATTGTATTGTCGGGAAAGGAATACAAACACCATCGGGAAAGAGTTGATGAATCCATTTAAGTCCACGAGCAAACCAATCCTTCCATAAAATAGGCCTATGTCTAATTTTGATATGTTTAATATACCAAAGGGAAGCATTTAAAAATTGAGAACGGACATCCTGTGAAGAGGAGAAGAGAGGTTGGAAAATTTTACGAGCATTTTTAAGAATGGGGAAAGTGAAAGAAGGAGGCGTATGAGAGAGATAAATTCTTAAAAAGAAAAAGGGTGGAAAGGGATATTTCAATTTCCACCAGTAAAGGGCAAGCTATAAGATCAGATTGATTATCAGAAAAAAAGAAAAGCAGATTGCTTAAGAAAGAAAGCAAAGTGGTAGAAGTGAAAATCAGGGAAATTAACGCCTCCCATATTTTTAGGTCTTTTAAGTTTAGAAAGGAACATTCTTGCTTGTGTGTTATGCCATAAGAATTTGGATGGAATAGCATACAGTTTTTTTATAAAAAGATTTAGGGATATTGGTTGGTATATTAGATAAATAAAATAACACAACTGGAACTAACATCATCTTTATAGAATCTAATCGACCCCACCAAGATAAATAAAGAGGGAGCCAACGTGATGTGGATGCAGATTTTACTGATAATAATTCTTTCAAATTTAGATCAACCGTATTCTTAATAGAAGTAGTGAACCATAAGCCAAGTTATTTAACTTTATTTGAATTCCAATGAAAGTTGAAATAGAAAAATCTCAGCCTGTCGCCGCCTGTGACTCCACCTTATTTGGCTTTTGGAAACTGTGTGTGAGCGGCTCTGAACTGGATCCGACTCTGGATATTGTCTGGAATAACTTCTTAGAGTAATCTGAGCGCCTGTCTTTGAAGATGGCCGCCGAGCAGGAGCTCCACGCAAAAGCTCCAGGGCTTGGGATCACAATTTTGTGAAAATCCCTGCCTTTGCCCCACACTCCGTCGCTGTGCTCGACAGCTCTGCTTGGTTTAAGCATTCCGCTACTCAACGCCATTAGTCTTTTCTTTGTTAGACAAGCTGCAACATCGAGGGATGATCAGAGGGTGAAACTACCCGAGTCCTACTGACGGCGCGGACGTCTCTTCCGAGATCTTGGCTGAACTGTGGATGTAGCTGAGCTGGGGCTCAACTGCCCCCTTGCTGTTCATCATTGCTCCGACCTGAGGTATGCACTTGACGGGAGCTCTCGAGGCTGCAGGGTGTATTTTCGGTCCTGGGATGTTGACGACCCCCCTCCTGCTGCAGCTGACCTGGGCTCGACTCGATCACTTATTCTCCTTTCCAGACCTTGATGCAGAGCTCCGGGGACTTTGAGACTGGGTTCCGTTCCGCTCATGAGCCTCCCTTTCCCTGATCGTTGTCTGGAACTCCCTTGGTTCTGGGGGGGAGGCTTGAGGCGCAACGGGTTGTTTCTCCCCCCGTCAGCCCATACTTCCCCCCCTTTGCTCTGAGACTGAGGATCCAAGATGGTCTCGTGGGCGACCCTCGGTCTTTGCTCAGCACTACCGGTGGTCTCCCTGCGAGCTTGTGCAACTTCGACCCTGTTGCTTCTGGCTCTCCCTTGGACCGGAATGTGCTCCATCACGCCGCCTTTCACCGCATATGATGTGGGTCCTGGGCTGCACCTTGTGTTCTCTGCTGGTGTTTCCCTGTGCGCTCGCTTTGCGGGGGTGCCGGTATTTGTCCGCCTCCAACTTCGACCATCTTAGCAGCCCTCGATCACTTGTGGAGCTGTTGGAACTAGCTCCTGTTTTACAGAGAGGTCCTGTTTCTTTCCATGCAGTCGGTCGGACGCCGGTGCCCCGGGGCTTGGGATGTGGCTCCGCTCTCCTCGACCTTCTTTCTCTCCCTTCCCTTGGGATCTGCTCCACACTCATCACTTAATTGGCCTCCTTTAAATGTACCCCTTGCCAAAGTACTACTTCTCCCCTTGTTGGGGGGAGATCCTGCTTTTCTGTCCTGGAGTCTCAGATAACCCTCTGAGAGAGTCCACAGTGTTTAGGGAATCTCACATAATTGGAGGTTTAGGAATGTTCCCATTATCGCTGGGAACCCATTCACCTTACATCATGACAGGCCCCCTCCCTGTAATTCTTGACGATCCATTTAGGCTGTTATCTTTACCCTTTGTTGTACTTCGGTCAACCGAGCAACCTCTTGCCGATGGAGTTACCCTATGTAGCTTTTGAGGAGCTTGGCTCTGGTCCCCCTCCTGGACCGTCTCCTACCCATCCATTCTTTTGACTCTTTCTCTTCTCTAGTCGCCCTGGCGTTTCCCAACCCCTCCCTCTCCTCTTTCCTCCCTCACTCCTCACTTCCCCCAATTTCTCTCTCCCCTGCCTGCTTTTCCTCTCCCCACACCTAACCCATGCATTTAAATAACTCCTATTTCTCCTTCATTTTTGTTCCTGAAACTGTTGTGATTATGTAACTACGTTCTTGAAGCAACTGTACCTCGTTATGTAAAGCGCTCTGATACCTCCGGGTCTGCCAGCGCTTGTTAGACCTGACATCATTGGCTTGAGTCTCTCCTCCATTTTTTCTGTTTGCCTCCACTGTTTTTCGATGTTTTGCTGGATAATGCTTTGGGCGCCGTGCCACTGCTGATCAGTGCCACAGCGCAAGTGCTCCCTATGTTAAATTGATGTATCGATTGTATCCATGTTTGGCTTATTTGGTTTACTGTCAGTCCCTAGTCAAGTGCACCAGGAGTGCCGGGGCTTGTAAATACAAATGCTGCTCGTGGGCTTGCAGCACGTGTTGTGCCACCCACAAGAGCGGCCTCGTAAAAGAATGTCTTTGAGAATGTCTTGAAGGTCATTGCGAGACCCACGTGCAGTCTCGTACTGTCACGCTGACTGAGCAAGTATACCTACTTGCCAGTCCTTCAAACCTTCCCTTAACTTCATGTTAGTCACCCCTATGGTAGGCCCACGGGCAGGGTGCATTGTCAGTATAAGGTAGGACACGGCTGACCAAGTTGGCATGTCCTGATAGTGAACAACAGCCATCTTCGTTCTTCACTATTGCGAGGTAGCCTGCTCTCCATTAGTTAGAATGGGCCGCCGGGATTATTAATGCTATGATCCTAGTTGGCTCAGGGAGCATGGTGCAATGTCGAGTTTGGTGTCCCTGAACTCGGGGTTTGATTACGCATCCGTTGGTGTGGATGGTTTTTGGACTCTGGGTTCGAAAATAGCACTTTTAGAAAGTGTCTATTTTCTTGTCTAACCATTTCTGGTTTCAGCCGGTCTTGCGTGTGTGTGACAGGAGCTGGGTGGCTCCAGAGGTCTGGATGAGTCAGTGTGGGATGAGACATTTGCGTTGAGAGTAGGGGGAGAGTAGTTGCTGATAGCCTGCCCTGCCTGATACAATGCTGGCTCCACCTCCTGCCGAGCGACGGATGGCTCTGTGCCTGCCATGGTCGATCCTAGCCCCACCTCCTGCCAGGAGGCCGATAGCTCGGCTCCTGCCAGTAACAATGCTGGCTCCACCTCCTGCTGGGCGTCTGAGGACCCAGCCCTGCTCAGTGAATAAGCCAGGTGCTTCTGCCTGGCTCCACCCACAACAGACCCAGGATGTTGGGAAAGTCCCCTGCATGGACAAAGGGATCAAAGCCGAAAAGGGGTAGAAGAGTAGGACCCCTGAACTAAGAAATCAGATCACTTCTGACAAGGAACCCTGTAACCAAGGACAAGAAGCCTGCTGATCCAAGGACTTGCCTACCCCTTCTGCCAGTGTGCTGTTTGCTGGGGGGAATCCTGTAGTGCTTCTTTATTTTTGCAGAGGAACTGTATGTGTACTCTCACGCTTGCTAAGAAAATCTCCAAGGACTGGAAGAGTGCCAGTCTCCTGCTGAAGTCACAGGGCTAAAGGACTTCATCTGCTTAAAGTGCTATTTGCTGGAATCTGTGAATCCAGCACCTCTGAAAGAACCAGCAATCTCGACGCCGATGGACGTCGCCGAATCCAGCTCGACATAGTGAGTAACGGCTCCAGTGTCCCGCTTCCTCAACGCCGGCCGCCGGGCCCGATCGACGCCAGCAGCAACGCCAGTGAGTAGTGAGTTCGGCTCCAGCTCCAAGGGACCTCGTGTCTGCACCGCTGCTGATCGCATCGCCCTCGTGCCCTCTCGACGCCGTGAGCGCTGCTCACACTTGCAACAGAATCATCGACATCGACGACTACTGAGGCCTGATCGACACCGAAGACGCGACGCCGGATTGCTCGACGCCGCTGATCATCGTGTGCTTCCTTTTCCAAGGTACTGTGTTGTTGGGGGTCCGTGGGACTCCAGGCTCGACGTAGCGCTCCTCGCGGTCGACGCCGAACCTTTGGATTAACTTTGCCTTGACGTCGTGTAACTCCCGTGTGACTCCCGTGTGGGTTACCTTGTTGCCAAGAACTGTGTTTCCAGGAAGAAGAGTTGCTTTGATACGAAAGACTTTGTGCTAAAGAAGAAACTACCTTTGAACTATTTTCCCCTTCCAAGAGTATTTATTAAGATTGTGTACATTTTTGTCGTTATTTGGTCTTGTGCTAAGCCTTATATAAAAATCCTTTCTTTTATAATACTACTGTGTCGTGTCCATTTGTAGTGTATTCACTTTATTACTGTATGTGGTCATAAATGCTTAACGCACAGCCTCTGAGATAAGCCTGTTCTGCTCTGCCAAGCTACCAAGGGGGTGAGCAGGGGTTATCAAAGGGTGTGATCCCCTTGCCCTGACTAGAAAAGGTGTGTCCCTATTTGTCAGAAGTGTATACCTCTGCCAACTAGAGACAGCCGGTTCTAACATTGGTGGGTCAGCGGTGAGGATTTGAACTTTGCATTTATGACCCATGTGCAGTGATTAGTGTGCGCTACATAGTGAAAGCAGACCATAGCGCAGCCACAATCTAATTTGGAAGGATCCTATTTTTGGTTCTCCGCTTTTCTGAAGCTTGATTTTTTGAACACTGCCAGTTTTGACCATGAGTGACACCGGAGTCACTACCCCTGTTGTTGTCGTGGAGGAATTTGATAGAGCGAAGATAAAGAAATACAGGAAAAAGCAGCTGCAACACTTTTGCGAGCAGTTTAAAGTTCCTACCACAGGCCTCAAAATTAAAGATGATTTTCGCAAAGCTTTGGAGGCCTGGTTGGAGTCTAGAGATCCCTCTGATGAGGTGGTGGTACCGCCAGGGGAAGGGGAAGAGGAGGCGCCAGTGAATGGGCCTGAGTCCTCTCCCGGAAGCAGTGTTTCTTCCAAAGGTCTTTCCCCTGAAGAACGAGAAGAAAGGGCGAAGGAGCGTGCATACAAGATGGAAATGGCAAGGCTAAAGATAAATGGGCAGTTGGAGTTAGAAAATGCAAGAGGTAGAAGAGAAGCTGATTTGGAGACCAAAAGGTTAGATTTTGAAAGAGAGAAGTTAGCTTTGGAGCGTGATACCAAGTTGAGGGAATTGGACATCCAAGCTAAGAAGTTAGAATTGAATCCCTCTGGTGGCAGCATCCCATCTGTGCCTGCAGACAGTAGGTTTTACTTTCCCAAAGATGTGATAAAAGATTATCATAGGAACGAAGATATTGGCCAGTGGTTTAAATCGTATGAGTTAGCATTGTTGGCCCACCAGGTCCCTGAGAAGAATTGGGGAGCTGGGTTGTGGGGTCGCTTTGTGAATGAGGGGAGAGATACCCTGTTAGACATGCCTGTTGAGGATAGGATGTCGTATGCTCATATGAAAGATGCTTTAATGTTGCGGTATGGCCTAACCCCCAAGAAGTACAGACAAGCTTTTAGAGAATGTAAGAAGTTGCCTGGTACGACGTGGGTTGAATATGTGTCTTATTTTTGCAGAGCCATGGATGGTTGGGTAAAGGGCAGAAAAGTGGAAAGTTATGAAGCTCTTTATGATTTGTTTGCTTGGGAGCATTTGTCTAATAACTGTTTTTCAGAGCTCCGCCAGCACCTTATTGATAGCAAGATATCCAACCCTAGAAAACTTGCTGAGGAGGCGGACCGCTGGGTCAGTACCAGGGTCCACAAGGGTCCAGTGGGAGACTCAGCCAAAGGTGGGCAGGGTCCCCAGCAGAAGAGTGGGGGGGACAAGGGTAAACAGAAGAAGTCTCAGAAAGGGCCCCAAAGTAATCCCCAAGGGAAAGGTTCCCAGCCTCCCCCTGAGAAGAAGCCAGGGGCCCCGACGGGTAAACCTGTTCATAGGGGCCCCCTAACCTGCTACACTTGTGGGCAGGCGGGACACCGGTATTATGACCCCCAGTGTCCCATGAAGAAGTCAAATGCACCGCCGAGTGCACCCCCCCCGTCAGTTGGCAAGTGTAGCCCTGGGAGGGGAGGAGATGGTTGTCCCTGGTGGGAGGGGTCCCGCAGAAATGTCCCTGGTCTCGCTAGGAGACATGCAAATGGTCCCTCCACCCCCTGTGCCTAGTAACACTAGTAAATATAGGCAGTGGGTGACCATTAATGGCCATAGAGTGGAAGCTCTCAGAGACACCGGAGCTGTCAAGTGTCACTTAGTGTCCAGAGAGCAGGTGGTTCCCACGCATTCTACCCTGTGATAGCTGCTGACAACTCCCAGAAAGAGTGTGAAGTAGCTCAGGTTTCCATTGAATGGGGGGGAGTTTCAGGTACTCTTCAGGTTGCTGTGAGGCCCGCCATGCCTGTCGATTGTCTCCTGGGCAATGATTTAGAAGACTCCCCTTGGGCTAAGGTTGAGAGGGAGGCGCACTTGAAAATGTTGGGCGTGCCAGAGTGGGTGTGTGCAACCACTCGATCGATGACAGCAAGTAAGGGTGTTGATGGGGTCCCGGAGCCTGAAAGTACGGCCCAGAACCCTGCTGTGAAGAGAAGAGGCAGGAGGCGCGGGAAACCGGCCCCCGTAGTTCCCGTGGTCCAGGAGGAGGTAGACCCTGAGGGGGATGCCCTGGAGCCCACAGGGGAACAAATTGCCGAGCTGGGAGATCTGCCCGAGCTGACCCATTGGCAGCGGGATGGTGGTCCCTCCAGGGAGGAATTCTGTGCCGAACAGAAGGTGTGCCCTTCTCTTGTGGGTATGAGGCAGCAGGCCTCAGCCCAATCCTCAGGTGATCAGTCAGGGTCACATTTTGTGTACTGGGAGAACGACCTCCTGTATAGCGAGCCTAAGGCGGCTGAACCTGGGTCAGCCCGTGTGCTGGTGGTACCCCAGCGCTTCAGAGCCTTCCTACTGGGTTTGGCTCATGACGTTCCGTTAGCTGGACATCTGGGGCAAGACAAGACCTATGACAGGCTTGTCACCCATTTTTATTGGCCTCAGATGCGCAGGGATGTAGACATCCATTGTAAGACTTGTCACACTTGCCAGGCAAGTGGGAAAAGCGGAAGGAAGCAGAAGGCTCCCCTCCAACCTTTTCCAGTGGTCAGCACCCCCTTTGACTGGGTGGGTATTGACATTGTTGGGCCCCTGGACCCCAAGACAGCCCTGGGCAACAGGTTCATCCTGGTCTTGGTGGACCATGTCACACGGTACCCGAAGCCATCCCTCTCCGAACAGTGACGGCCCCCGTGGTGGGACGGGCACTGATGGGTGTTTTCTCCCGGATGGGGTTCCCCAGAGAGGTGGTGTCAGACCGAGGCACCAACTTCATTTCTAACTATATGAAGTCTCTGTGGAAGGAGTGTGGGGTAACCTACAAGTTCACCACTCCTTACCACCCTCAAGGAAACGGGCTGGTTGAGAGATTCAACCGGACCCTTAAAGGCATGATCATGGGTCTTGAAGAACCAATGAGGCGGAAATGGGACGTCCTCTTGCCATGCCTGTTGTTTGCTTACCGAGAAGTGCCGCAAAAGTCTCTAGGGTTCAGCCCCTTTGAGCTTTTGTACGGTCACCCGGTAAGAGGGCCTTTGAGTCTGGTCAAGGAAGGCTGGGAGCAATCTCCCAGGAAACCTCCCCAGGATGTATACAGCTACATGCTGGCCTTTCGGAACCAGACTCAGGCGCTTCAGAGAACTTGCTGAGGCAAATCTGGAGGCCAGCCAGGAGGAGATGAAGCGTTGGTACGACCGGAATGCCACTCTGGTAGAGCTTCAGCCTGGTCAAGAAGTGTGGGTCATGTCCCCTGTGGAACCTTGTGCGCTCAAGGACAGGTGGACTGGACCGTTTAAGGTTGTGGAGAAGAAGAGCGATGTCACCTACCTGGTGGACTTGAAATCTCCCAGGAACCCCTTGCGGGTCCTGCATGTCAACCGTTTGAAGCCCCACTTAGAAAGGTCCGAAGTGGGCATGCTCCTAGCTACAGACGCTGGAATGGAGGAGGAGAGTGAGCCTCTTCCTGACCTCCTGTGTGCTAAAGAGCAAGACGGGTCAGTGGATGGTGTGGTCCTCTCTGACACACTGACCTCTGAGCAGAAACAGGATTGTCGCCACCTGTTGGGGCAATTCCCGGATCTGTTTTCCTTGGTTCAGGGTGTCACTCATTGGTGTGTCCATGACGTTGACACCGGAGACAGCCCTCCTGTGAAGCACAAGGCTTACAGGGTGACTGACAAGGTTTGAGCATACATTAAGGAGGAGGTCTCCAAAATGTTTGCGTTAGGGGTGGTTGAGTCCTCTAGCAGTCCTTGGGCCAGCCCAGTGGTCTTGGTCCCGAAGGCTGCAGCGCCTGGTGCTTCACCAGAACTTCGGTTCTGCGTGGTTTACCGAGGGCTCAATTCAGTCACGAAGACTGACGCGCACCCCATCCCCTGAGCTGATGAGCTCATTGATCGATTGGGGGCTGCCCGGTACCTTAGTACGTTTGATTTAACGTCTGGGTACTGGCAGATTGCCTTAACCGATGGGGCAAAGGAGAGGTCAGCATTCTCCACACCAGATGGGCTATACCAGTTCCGGGTGATGCCCTTTGGGATGAAGAATGCCCCTGCCACCTTCCAGAGGTTGGTCAACCAGGTCTTGGCTGGACTGGAGGACTTCAGTGCCGCCTACCTGGACGACATCGCAGTGTTCAGCGCCAGCTGGGAGGAACACTTGCGCCACCTCCAGGAAGTGTTGTTGGCCCTGCGCAGAGCAGGCCTCACAATCAAAGCCAGTAAGTGCCAGATTGGGCAGGGTTCTGTGGTGTACTTGGGGCACCAAGTAGGGAGCGGCAAGGTTGCCCCCCTGCAACCCAAGATTGATACCATCCTGGCTTGGGCGCCGCCCAAAACCCAAACTCAGGTGAGAGCCTTCTTAGGACTCACGGGTTATTACAGGAGGTTCGTCAAGGATTACGGTAACATTGTGCACCCCTTGACTTCGCTGACTTCCAGGAAGCAGCCACGAAATGTGATCTGGACTGATGCCTGTCAAACGGCCTTCGACACCCTGAAAACTGCAATGTGCACAGCACCTATACTCCAGGCACCCGACTTTTCGAAAGAATTTATTGTCCAGACGGACGCTTCAGAGCATGGCGTGGGGGCTGTTCTAGCTCAGGTGAATGAAGAGGGCCGAGACTTGCCTGTAGCCTTCATCAGTCGGAGGTTACTTCCCAGGGAAACGAGGTGGAGTGCAATAGAGAGAGAAGTATTTGCTGTGGTCTGGGCGCTGAAGAAGCTAAGACCCTACCTGTTTGGGACTCACTTCCGGGTTCAGACAGACCACAGGCCCCTCAGATGGTTGATGCAGATGAGGGGTGAGAATCCGAAACTGTTGAGGTGGTCCAATTCCCTACAGGGGATGGACTTTACGGTGGAACAGCGCCCTGGTACAGATCACGCCAATGCTGATGGTCTGTCCAGATTTTTCCGCCTTAGTGATGAGGACTCCCTAGGTCAAGGGTAGTTCTCCCCACATTTCAGCTGGAGGGGACACGTGTTAGACCTGACATCATTGGCTTGAGTCTCTCCTCCATTTTTTCTGTTTGCCTCCACTGTTTTTCGATGTTTTGCTGGATAATGCTTTGGGCGCTGTGCCACTGCTGATCAGTGCCACAGCGCAAGTGCTCCCTATGTTAAATTGATGTATCGATTGTATCCATGTTTGGCGTATTTGGTTTACTGTCAGTCCCTAGTCTAGTGCACCAGGAGTTCCGGGGCTTGTAAATACAAATGCCGCTCGTGGGCTTGCAGCACGTGTTGTGCCACCCACAAGAGCGACCTCGTAAAAGAATGTCTACGGGTCAGGTCATTGCGAGACCCACGTGCAGTCTCGTACTGTCACGCTGACTGCGCAAGTTTACCTACTTGCCAGTCCTTCAAACTTTCCCTTAACTTCATGTTCGTCACCCCTATGGTAGGCCCACGGGCAGGGTGCGCTGTAAGTATAAGGTAGGACACGCCTGACCAAGTTGGCATGTCCTGATAGTGAACAACAGCCATCTTCGTTCTTCACTATTGCAAGGTAGCCTGCTCTCCATTAGTTAGAATGGGCCGCCGGGATTATTATTGCTATGATCCTAGTTGGCTCGGGGAGCATGGTGCAATGTCGAGTTTGGTGTCCCTGAACTCGGGGTTTGATTACGCATCCGTTGGTGTGGATGGTTTTTGGACTCTAGGTTCGAAAATAGCACTTTTAGAAAGTGTCTATTTTCTTGTCTAACCATTTCTGGTTTCTGCCGGTCTTGCGTGTGTGTGACAGGAGCTGGGTGGCTCCACAGGTCTGGATGAGTCAGTGTGGGATGAGTGGGACATTTGCGTTGAGAGTAGGGGGAGAGTAGTTGCTGATAGCCTGCCCTGCCTGATACAATGCTGGCTCCACCTCCTGCCGAGCGACGGATGGCTCTGTGCCTGCCATGGTCGATCCTAGCCCCACCTCCTGCCAGGAGGCCGATAGCTCTGCTCCTGCCAGTAACAATGCTGGCTCCACCTCCTGCTGGGCGTCTGAGGACCCAGCCCTGCTCAGTGAATAAGCCAGGTGCTTCTGCCTGGCTCCACCCACAACAGACCCAGGATGTTGGGAAAGTCCCCTGCATGGACAAAGGGATCAAAGCCGAAAAGGGGCATAAGAGTAGAACCCCTGAACTAAGAAATCTGATCACTTCTGACAAGGAACCCTGTAACCAAGGACAAGAAGCCTGCTGATCCAAGGACTTGCCTACCCCTTCTGCCAGTGTGCTGTTTGCTGGGGGGAATCCTGTAGTGCTTCTTTATTTTTGCCAAGGAACCAGGAGAGAGGAACTGTGTGTGTACTCTCACGCTTGCTAAGAAAATCTCCAAGGACTGGAAGAGTGCCAGTCTCCTGCTGAAGTCACAGGGCTAAAGGACTTCATCTGCTTAAAGAGCTATTTGCTGGAATCTGTGAATCCAGCACCTCTGAAAGAACCAGCAATCTCGACGCCGACGGACGTCGCCGAATCCAGCTCGACATAGTGAGTAACGGCTCCAGTGTCCCGCTTCCTCGACGCCGGCCGCCGGGCCCGATCGACGCCAGCAGCAACGCCAGTGAGTAGTGAGTTCAGCTCCAGCTCCAAGGGACCTCGTGTCTGCACCGCTGCTGATCGCATCGCCCTCGTGCCCTCTAGACACCATGAGCGCTGCTCACACTTGCAACAGAATCATCGACATCGACGACTACTGAGGCCTGATCGACACCAAAGACGCGACGCCGGATTGCTCGACGCCGCTGATCATCGTGTGCTTCCTTTTCCAAGGTACTGTGTTGTTGGGGGTCCGTGGGACTCCAGGCTCGACGTAGCGTTCCTCGCGGTCGACGCCGAACCTTTGGATTAACTTTGCCTCGACGTCGTGTAACTCCCGTGTGGGTTACCTTGTTGCCAAGAACTGTGTTTCCAGGAAGAAGAGTTGCTTTGATACGAAAGACTTTGTGCTAAAGAAGAAACTACCTTTGAACTATTTTCCCCTTCCAAGAGTATTTATTAAGATTGTGTACATTTTTGTCGTTATTTGGTCTTGTGCTAAGCCTTATATAAAAATCCTTTCTTTTATAATACTACTGTGTCGTGTCCATTTGTAGTGTATTCACTTTATTACTGTATGTGGTCATAAATGCTTAACGCACAGCCTCTGAGATAAGCCTGTTCTGCTCTGCCAAGCTACCAAGGGGGTGAGCAGGGGTTATCAAAGGGTGAGATCCCCTTGCCCTGACTAGAAAAGGTGTGTCTCTATTTGTCAGAAGTGTATACCTCTGCCAACTAGAGACAGCCGGTTCTAACAGCGCTATATAAAACTTTTCAAATAAATAAAAATACATAAATAAAATAACCTATTTAAAAGAATGATTTCACACTTATCAGCATTTAATCTGTACCCATAAACCAAGACAAAATAGTCTGCTTCTAACAAAAAAAGCATGCAAGGATGATTGTGGATGTGACATAAATATTAAAATGTCATCTATATAGGCCGAGAGTTTCAGAAATGTGTCACCATATGGGAACCCTGTAATATCTGTTTTTAATCAGATTTTGAGTAAGAAAGTTTTCAGAGCGAGAATAAATAACACTTGAGAAAGTGGAAAAACATGTTGGACTCCTCCATCAAGCAGAAAGGAGGGGGATACAAGACCATTGGCTAAAATAAAGGTTTTAGGAGAGGAATATAATAAAGAAACATAATTATTGAATTTTGGGCCAAAACCAAACCAGGAAAGCGCTAGAAAGATAAAGGACCAACTGACTATCACATGCTTTCTCAGCAACTACGGAAATTGCAGCTAATGATGTTTTGTATGATTTGGATTTATTTAATAAATTGAAAAACAGTCAAGTGATATCAGATAGATGACAACCTTTAATAAAACCACATTGTTCTTTCCCAATCAAATGAGGCAATAAAGAATCTGAGTGAAGGGCAAGTATTTTTGCAAAAAAGTTATAGTCTATATTGATCAAAGAGATGGGTCTATAATTCTTGCATAAAATAAGGTCTTTGTTTTCTTTAGGGAGGAGACATATTAAGGCATCTTAAAAAAGGAGACTTCCGATTTCCAAATAGATATAAAGTGTTGAAATAATTGAAAATAAAATCTAGGAGAAGTGAAAATAGAATTAACTAGTAAACCCATCAGGTCCTGGAGCTGTACCTTTCCTTTTTTAATAGAATGAATGGCAGACAAAATATCACTAGTTTGAATATCATCTTCAAGGGGAGAAAATCTACTGCAGGAGAAGAGGGAAGAGTGATAGAAGACAAATAGTGAAGAATATCTTCTAGGCGAGAGGGAGATTCAGGAGTATATAGAGACTGATAGACGTTAGTAAATTCCAAAAGGATATCTTCATTTTTATGAACTTGAGTACCCGTGGAAGTTAAAATTGAAACAAATTTAATTCATTCTTTTTTAACTTTAAAATAATTTGAAAGAACTTTCCCAGCTTTATTTTGAGTTCTATAATAGTTGGTGCTGGATTTAAGCAAAATTAGATTAGCAGATTATGTTGAAAGCGTATTAAACTGAAATTTGGCTTTAAGAAGTACTTATAGATCAGATTGGGATTTAGTAGAATGAAAGGAGAATTCTAGTTGTTTGATATGTGAGTTGAGCGTTTGTAATTTTTCAGAAGAGGATTTACGTTTCTGGGCTACAAAGGAAATAATGAAGTCCGTAGAATCAGCTTTGAAGGTGTCCCAAATTAATGATGGGGAAGTGTGTGGAGTTTAATTTTCTAGAAAATATGGAGTTGAAAAGTATTGAAAGGCTGGGGTAAAAGTGGGGTCCAAGAGAAGGGAATTATTGAATCTCCATCTCTTAGAACTCTTTGTGAGAGGGAGCAAATCTAAATTGAGAGAAACGTGAGCGTCATCTCTAAGCAAAATAGAACTTATATCTGAGTGAGAGACATATTGTATGAGGTCCTTGGATATAAACAAGTAATCTATGCAGGATTGGAAAGACTGTGCAGTAGAGAAGTAAGTATATTCTTGAAGGGTAGGGTGACACAATCTCCAGGCATCAACAAGAAAGCATTGAGCAATAGCTGATGTAAATTGAGAGTGAATAGCAGAGGGGATAAATCTGGATTGTGAACGTCTGTCAATAAAAGGATCAACAACCATATTAAAATCCTCACCCACAATCAAATAATCGTCACTATATGTCATTAGCTTGGATAGAATCTGGGGCCAAAAAAGTTTATCAGGGTGAGTAGGTGCATATAAATTAAAAATAGTCAAAGGAATTTTGTTAACTTACAAGGAAACCGAAACCCATCTACCCTCTGTGTATCAACTTGGACATTTAAACGTTTATGGCAAAGAATAGCTACCCCATTATTTTTCCCCGAACCAGGAGAAGCAAAAACATGGCCTATCCACTATCGTTGAAGTTTGGCAATCTCTTTTTTAATTATGTGAATTTCTTGCCATAAAACAGTATCACCTTTCCAGCCGGCAATACGTGACAACACCCTTTGACAGTTTATGGGCAAACTTAAACCTTTAACATTCCAAAATAAAACTTTTAACGACATCTTATTCATCTAACAATAATTAAAAAAATACAGTACAATGAAATAGAAATAAAAGTGTGGGAAGAATTAACAAGAAAAGAGTAGTAAAAATAAATATCAAGAAGAAAGGAACATGAATCTAAAAGATCATGCACTCATTAGAGAGAAGACGAGAAAAGAGGGGCCAGACGGAGGAGAAGAGAAGGAACAGAGGAAAGGAAAAAAATTTTGAGAATATAAGAATGTATAGGAAAAAGAGCCAGAAAGAAAAAATATAGCCAAATAGAGAGACCAAACGATGATCGAAAAAAGACGAAATAAAGAAAAATCAAAAGGACATACCACAAATAGTACAATAAGAAACAGGGTGGTCAAGCCACATTAGGAAGACGGCACAACCACTCAGAAAACTCCAGGACAAGGATGGGAAAAGGAGGTGGATAACCAGACTGGAGAACAGTCACAAAATTGAAGGACCACGGAAATCTTACCTACTGATAAAAAAGGGAAAAAAGTAATACATAATACATAACCAAGTACTCTGAAACACATAACAACTCTAATGGCTAGAAGGAAACAGCTAACATCTGATTAGAATAGAAACAAACAGATCCAACAAAAAAGCAGTAAACAACATGTCTTGTCAACTACATATAAGTAAACTAGAAAACGAGGAGAAAAATAGGGAGTAACATTATCAACACAATAATCAATTTAAGGAAGAACGAGGAATGTCCATATCTTCATCTCTGCAGGTATCTAGAAAGTGTTGTAGTAGAGTAGGATCTTCATGGTTAGAAGTTTTGTTTTAGTACGTCACTTTAAAAAGGCAAGGATGAAACAAACCATATCTGGCATTTAAATTTCGAAGAGCGGGTCTCATAGCTAGAAACTGCTTCTGAAGATCCGCTGTCGCTTTTGCCTACTCCTGAGCAAAAAACAGATTAGAACCCTGCCAAGAAATTCTTCCTTTAAGTTTTGCTGCCTGTAACACCTTAAGTAAATCTGTATACTGCAAAAAGTTCAAAATAGCACCTCTTGGTTTGGTTGCTGAGTAAGAAGCCTGCGGGATGTGTCCCAAACGGTGTGCTCTTTGAATATTTAAAGGTGGGGACTCTGGAATGTTCAGAAGCTTTGGAAGAAAAGGTTGGAAGAAAACAAGCGGGTCAGAACCGACAAGGCCTTCCACAAGGCCATAAATGCGTAGGTCGTTACACCTGTTTCTATTTTCCAAATTCACCACTTGTTGCTTCAAGCTGGAGATTTCCTGATGCATGGAAAGTACTTGGTTAACAAGCACTTGAACGGAGTTTACTCTACTCTCCAAATGAATGACTTTTTGATTGGTTTGAGACTAATTATCTTTGAGACTTTGGAGACAAGAATTTGTTTCTGTCATATAAGGTTTGAGAGCACAAATCTCTTCAAGAAGTAGTTCCATAGATATAGATGTTGGAGAGCATGAAGGGGAAGGAAGGTCTTTCTTGACACGCTTTCCTGTTGTTGATGTAGATACAGAGGACAGCATAGAGACTTTTTTAGGTGCAATGCGTATAGTAACAGGAGGAGTAGATCCACTTGTGACAGAGGAGGCAGAGTTAAGATCATTATCCTCCATGTTCTCTTGAAGAATATTGAAAGGATTATAGTCTACTAGAGTAGCAGGGTCAATAGAATAGAGTGCACCACTGGTACCTCTTGCTTTCACCATTAAACTATACACCAATAATATTCACTCCTTCAGGAAATATTACAAAAATGGACTTATAATATTTAGAATCTTGAAGAAGCGCTGGATGATGTCAAAAGGGAAAGGCAGTGTTTGGAAACATGTTGAGCACACCAACAAAAGTGCTAGGACATCAAAATTAGGCTAACTAGCATCACATATTACACAAGCGTTGAGCATAGAAAAAGCAATTAAACTAAGGCGTCCCAATTAAGTCAAGTGGAACAACTTCGTGAACAGTCAACAATGTAACATCCCAAAGTCGCCATGTAGGGAAGCAACAGATGAAAGATTAATGGAACTCCTCCTCAAGAGAAAAAGGACATGAATTTCAATATTGCTAGTAGGATTCACCAATGATAAATTAATGCACATGAAGCTGAAGAAAATCTTTTCAGGACTTCATAAACATAGTGGCTGCAACAAAGATGCTAAAAATAGCAAGAAAAAAAGCCAAAAAGAGAAAAAGGAATACCAGTCAGTCATGGCTCATGTTAGTGCAACTGCCAAAACAAAAGAAGCAAAAGATGAGCGTTAGCGACGTCAGACTGTAATTAACATGGCGGCCGCAAGCGGAGATGACTGTAACATAGTCCCCGATTAAAAGAAAGTAAAATTCTCACCCACGATAAACTGAAGCACCACAATATGTAGAGGACAGCTTCATTTCAACTCGCTGTCACTGAGGCAGCAAAAATATTGAGCAGCAACATCCAAAATTCGCCTTCGTTTGCTGCACCGCCACAGAGCCTCAGGGAGCGGTGGCCATTTTCACAGACACCGAAGCCACGCCCCACTGCATCATACATTCATAATAGAACATATTACTATATCTTTAACTTTAGCAATAATATACTCTTCAATCTCCTTGTGTACCTCATCCTTGCCAGTATCTTCCTCGACCGGTAGATACGATAAGAAATTTGCTTTAACATTTTCCCCACCTGCAATCTAAACTACCTTAAAATTGAATTCTAATAATGTTGTCGACAACCTAGCCAATTTGGCTGTTTTTTTAAATCTTGTTCCAGCAATGTTCTTTGATCAATCAATCAATCAGGAGTTTGTTAAAGCGCGACTACTCACCCGTAAGGGTCTCAAGGCGCTAGGGGTGGAGGGGGCGGGGGGGTGGGGGGGGGGTGCAGGTTCCATTCCATCAAGGAGGGGGTCTGTCGAAGAGCCAGGTTTTGAGGTTTCTTGCGAAGATGGGGAGCGATGTTGTCTGTCTGAGGTGGAGCGGAAGGGCGTTCCATTCTTTGGCCGCGAGGAAGGAGAAGGAGCGGCCTCCCGGTCTGGTCTTTCTGGTGCGGGGGACCACGGCGTAGGAAAGCTGGGCTGATCGTAGGGTCCTTTGGGGTGCGTGGAATTTGAGTCAGCTGTTCAGTTATGCTGGTCCGGTGCCATGGAGGGCCTTGTGTGTGTGGGTGAGCATCTTAAAGGTGATTCTCGCCTCGACGGGGAGCCAGTGGAGTGTGCGCAGGTGCTGGGAGATGTGGCAGTGTTTTGGCAGGTTGAGGACCAGTCTTGCGGCGGCGTTCTGGATGTTCTGTAGCTTGCGGATGAGGTTTTTGTTTATTCCGGCGTAGAGTGCGTTGCCGTAGTCGAGTCTGCTGGTGACCAGGGCGTGAGTGACTGTCTTTCGGTGTTCGAGGGGGATCCATTTGAAGGTCTTACGAAGGAGGCGGAGGGTGTGGAAGCAGGAAGATGAGACAGAGTTGATCTGGCGGTCCATTTTGAGCTCGGAGTCCAGGATGATTCCCATGTTGCGTGCGTGGTCTGTGGGGGTTGGCGGGTTTCTGAGGGCGGTGATCCTTTATCAGACAGACTATCCTTCCCTATGGATAAGGCTTGACTTTCTCCTCTCCCTATACACAAGCTAACATTTCTTTTTCAATCACAGAAATCTCAATTCCACATCTCTCAATCTTCTAGATGCAAACCCTGTGACTTCTTTGTCTTCCTCTACTTCAGACAAAACAGCCCCCATTCCATATGCAATGGCATTTACAGGCACAAACATTTTGCGACCTTCAACCTAAGGTTGCAAAGAGTGAGCCAATAAAATGCACTACTTAATACACTCCAAAGGTTTTTTGACATGCACCTGACCATACAAACTGCAATTTTTTAGCAGATTCCTGAAACACTCAGTTTGATCCACACATTTCTTTTATAAATTTGGTATAAAACTCACATAGCCCCTGAAAAGATCCAGGCTGTTCCCTATTTGTGGATTGAAGCGTTCACAATGCCGTCCTCAATACTGGGTTTAAGTTTAACCCCCTCAGAAGTAAAAACATGTTATAAGTATTCTATTTACATCAAATACACATTTGTCCTCTCTGATAGTTACACAGTTTTTTCCACAATGGACAAATCATCTTCAGCACATTTATAGTGCTCCTGTGCAGTCGGCAATGATTGGTTGTATTTCGAAATAATACCACAATGAAAATGTTGTCAAACATTCTCGTCAAAATAAGTAATCTTTATCTAAACTAAACAAGACCCAAAATTACTAAATCCACAATACAGTAAAAAGATGTGACTTCCAAATGGTAGAAATAGTTCAGTTCAAAGCACATTGCAGATGCAACACTTTTCACACAAAGTACCTTGGATACATCATCCACAAAGCAAAATGGGCAGGGTGATGCGTTGGTTCCTTACACTCAGGAAAGGTGATGCGTCGGTTCCTTGCTCCAGGGGAGGTGATATGTCAGTTCCCCACTGCTGTGTAGGGGAGGTGCTGCTTCGGACCCTTACGGGAAAGGAGGTGATGAGTTGGTTTCTTACTGTGTGGAAACATAATGTGTCGGTTTCTTTCTGCGTCCCCCAACGATGCAACAGACTTGGCCCCTCCATGCAATGCGATGATCTGAAACGATGCGCGGATTCTTGCCGCCGCACAACAGGCCTCGCTTCAAAATCGGTGCAGTGAACTCGGACTTTGGAGATCGATGCACTCGATGCGGCGTGCATCAATTTCTCGAGCCACGGGAGGCGCAGAGTCAGTTTCTTCGGCGATGCATCAGAAACTGATACAGATGCGTCATGCTTCTCGGTGTTGCATTGAATGTTCAGCTCCCAGTGGTCCAAAACAACAGAAGGAACCTCTTTGCAGGTCAGAACTCCAAGCAAGGCAGTTCAGGGGAGCAGGTGGTGAAGTCTTTGTGTCCCTGTGACTTCAGAGGCAAGCTCAATTCAAGCCCTTGGAGATCGTCCTCAAGCAGGGACACAGCAAACAGCAAAGTCATTTCCTCCTTTATTTATCAGCAAGTAACCACTGCAGGCCAATGCCACACAGCAAAAAGCACGGGGGCAGTATTCCTCCTTAGCATCTCCGGCTCTTCTCCTTGGCAAAAGTTCCTCTTGATTCCCAGAAGTGATCTAAAGTTCTGGGGTGTGGGCCTCAATATTTATACTACAAAATCCTTTGTTCTCTGATGGCAGAGAAGCCATGTGCTTGGTCAAAACCAGTTCTGTCCTCTCTGGTGCAACTTATTGCTGGGGGTGGAGACAGCATTGTGGAAGGCAGACCAGGCCCATTTAGGTGAAAGGCAATCTCCTCCCACTACTCTGAATGCATCCCTGGTCTATTCAGCCAAGCCCTGACTCATCAGGCTCTCCAGAACCACTGCTCCTCCCCAGCCCCTGTCATCCAAAGCCAGACATGCAATACATAAACCTAGATGAACAGCAGTGGCAAAGTGTCCAAAGCATCTAGCCCAGCAAAACGGAGTTTAATACAGGAGGCAAACGGCAAAAAATGCAGGAGAGACCCACGCCAATGCAATACACATACCTAGCAGAGGTACATCGGATGGCTAAGCAAGAAAATACCTACTTTCTGAAAGTGGTATTTTTAAACGGAGAATGTAAAAATCACCCCACTAAAAGATGCATTTTAACATTTTGAGCTCAGGCGTACTAAACTTTATTTTCTTACCTTGTTCCCAGGGGTAGCAATGTTTATAAGATATTATACTCAAATGCCCCATTCTATCCCATGGGAACAGGTAGCCTGGCAATAGTGAAAAATGAAATTAGCAGCATTTCATGATCAGCATATGCCATATACACCAGAGGAACTTTCACATGTACTGCACCCTGCCTGTAGGGGTACCTTGGGCCTACATTAGGGGTGACAAACATGAAATAAACTGGTAGAGTAGGGCCTGGCAAGTGGTTATACTTGCTAAGTCAACATGGCAGTACTAGACTGCCCACAGATACTGCATTGACAAATCTGAGTCACATTTACAGGCTGCTTATGTGGGTGGCACAATCAGTGATACAGCCCACTAGCAGCATTTGATGTACAGCCCTGGGCAAAGAGTGCACTGTACTAGGGAGTGACTAGTTAATCAAATCAGCCAATCATGAAAACACCAATCCATAACAACAATTTACAAAGGGAGCACTTGCACTTTGGCACTGAACAGCAGTGGCAACGTGCCTAAAGCCTTTAGACCAACAAAACAGAGTCCAACACACTGCAAAAACACAGGAGGCAAAAGGCAAAAAATGCAGGGGAAACCCACCCCAATGGTGCCAGGTCTAACACATGTCCCCTCCAGCTGAAATATGGGGCGAACTACCCACCCTCTTGGGAGTTCTCTTCACTAAGGTGAAAAATCTGGACAGACCATCAGCATTGTTGTGTTGTCCACCAAGGAAGTTTTCCACCATGAAGTCCATCCCTGTAGGAAAATGAGCCAATTCAACAGCTTTGGGTTTTCACTCCTCATCTGCATCAACCATCTGAGGGGCCTGTGGCCGGTGAGAACACAGAAGTGAGTCCAAAACAAGTAGGGACTTGGCTTCTTCAGCACCCAGACCGCAGCAAATGCCTCATGCTCAATCACACTCCACCTCTTCTCCCATGGAAGTAACCTTCTACTAATGAAGATTACAGTATGGTCTAGGCCCTCCTCATTTAGCTGTGAGAGCACATCCCCCACACCATGCTGTGAAGCATCAGTCTCCACAATGAATTCCTTTTAAAATGTGGACGCCTGAAGCACGGCCGCTGTGCATATGGGCGATTTCAGGGCATCAAAAGCCTTCTCACAGGCGTCAGTCCAGTTCACATTCCTTGGCTTTTTCCTGGAAGTCAGCTCTGTCAAGGGGCCAACAATGGTGCCACACCCCTTGACAAATCTCTTGTAATACCCAGTGAGTCTTAAGAAGTGTTTCACCTCTGTCTGGGTCTTGGGGAGTTCCCAAGCAAGAATGGTATCAATCATGGTCGGTAGGGTCACCACCAGGCCGCTCCCCACCTGGTTTCGCAAGTACACCATAAAAAACCCTGCCCAATATGGCACTTGATTTTCTTGATCGTGAGGCCTGCCCTCTGCAAAACCTTCAACACTTCCCAGTGGTGGTGCAGATGTTCCTTCTAAGTTACACTGAACACTGCAATGTCATCCAGGTAGGCGGCATTGAAATCCTCCAATCCAACCAACACCTGGTTGACCAACTTCTGAAAGGTGGCAGGGGCATTCATCAACCCAAAGGGTATCACCTGGAATTAGAAGTGCCCCTCTGGCATTGAGAATGCTGACCTCTCCTTTGCCCTATCAGTTAAGGCAATGTGCCAGTACCCAGACGTTAAGTCAAACGTACTGAGGTACCGGGCAGCTCACAACAGATCTATGAGCTCATCATCTCTGGAGATGGAGTTTGCATCAGTCCTGGTGGCTGAATTAGGCCCTAAGTAGTTCACACAGAACTGGAGTACTGGCATGGCACCAGGTCCAGCATCCTTTAGGACCAAGACCACAGGGCTGGCCCAAGTGATGTTTGAGGGATCAATCACCCCAAGCACTAACATCTTGGAGGTCTCCCCCTTGATGCAAGCCTTGACCCTGTCAGTCACTCTGTAAATTCTATGCTTCACAGAAGGACTGTCCCCAGTGTCCACATCATGGACACACCACTGAGTGACACCAGGGGTCAGGGAGAACAGAGCAACAAACTGACCCAACAGTTGGCGGCTGTCACTCTGCTTTTCAGGAGTCAGGGCAGGAGAGAGGGTTACACTGTCCACTGACCCATCGTGTTACTTCGCAGACAGGAGGTTAGGAAGATGCTCGGTCTCCTCCTCCATTCCAGCATCTGTTGCTAAGAGCATGCCCACTTTGGACCTCTCCAAGTGGGGCTTCGGGTAGTTCACATGCAGGACCCGCAAGGGGTTCCTTGGAGACTGCAAGTCCACCAAGTAGGTGACTTTACTCTTGCGCTCCACCACCTGAAATGGTCTAATCCACATATCCTGGTGCGTACAAGGCTCCAATGGGATCATGACCCACGCTTTCTGTCCAGACTGAAACTCGATCAGAGTGGCATTCGGATCAGACCAACATTTCATCTCCTCCTGGCTCGCTTCCAGATTTGCCTGAGCGAGCTGTTTGAAACGCTTAGTCTGGTTCCTGAAGGGCATCATGTAGCTATATACATTCTGGGGAGGTTTACTGGGAGCTTTCTCCAAGCCTTCTTTGACCAGACTTAGAGGTCCTCTTGCAGGATGCCCATACAGGAGCTCAAAGGGACTGAACCCTAAGGACTTCTGTGGTACCTCTCTGTAAGCAAACAAAAGGCACGGCAAGAGGACATCCCACTTATGCCTCATGGGTTCACCAAGACCCATAATCATGCCCTTCAGGGTCTGGTTGAATCTCTCAACTAGCCTATTACCTTGGGGTGGTAAGGAGTGGTGAACTTGGAAGCACCACGGCACTCCTGCCACAGGGACTTCATATACTTAGATATGAAGTTGGTACCCCAGTCGGACTCCACCTCTCTGGGGAACCCCACATGGGAAAAAATCCCCATCAATGCATGAACCACCATGGGGGCTGTCACAGTCTGGAGAGGGATGGCTTCCGGGTACCGAGTGGCATGGTCCACCAAGACCAGCATAAACCTGTTGGCCATGGCTCTCTTGGGATCCAGAGGCCCCACAATGTCAATAACTACACTCTCAAAGGGGGTGCTGACCACAGGTAAAAGTTGGATAGGAGCCTTGCACTTCCTTCCACTCGTACCACTGGCCTGGCAAGTCGGGCAAGACCTACAATGAGTATCAGAAAACTTACTCATGTGGGGCCAGTAAAAGTGGGTGACAAGCCTTTCAAAGGTCTTGTTATGCCCCAAATGTCCTGCCAAAGGCATATCATGAGCCAGACCCAGAAGGAAGGCTCTGAAGTACTCGGGTAACACCTGCACATGGGCTGACCCAGGCTCAGCAACCTTAGGCTCACTATACAGGAGACCGTTCTCCCAATAAATCCAATGTGATCCAGAATTATCAACCGCTGCCACAAACCAATAAGAGAAGGGCATCTCTGCTGTTCCTATCAGAATTCTTCCCTGTAGGGGCCTCCTTCCTGTTGCCAATTGGTCAGGTCAGGGAGGTCCCCCATTTCAGCCACTTTTTCCCCAGTAGGCTCCAGGGCATCTCCCTCAAGGTCTGCCTCCTTCTGGACTGTGGGAACATCATGGGCTGGTTTCCCGCGCCCCCTGCCTCTTCTCTTCCTGGCAGGCACCTAGTCCTCTCTTTCAGGCTCTAGGTCCTCTTGAATGCCCTTACCGGCTGCCATAAACCGAGTGGTCACACATGCCCACTCAGACAGACCCAACATCTTGAAATGAGGCCTCCGCTCCACCTTTGCCCAAGGGGAGCTCTCCAAATCATTGCCTAACAGACAGTCAAAAGGCATGGCTGGCCTCACAGCTACTTCCAAGGTACCTGAGACCCCCCACACTCAAAGGGAACCTGTGCCACTTTCAGAGACACTCTGAGTTGTCAACTGCAACTACTGGGTAGAATTTGCTGGGGACCATCTGGTCCTCAGACATCTGTCAACAACTGACAGCTGTCACACTGGCTCCAGTGTCTCTCAGAGCCTCCACACTATGGCCATTGATAGTCACCCACTGCCTGTACTTCTTAGTGTTATCAGGCAGATAAGCTCCTGGGACCATCTCACTGTCTACTAAAGAGACCAGGGACATTTCTGAGGAATCCCACCCCTCTTGGGCACCCAACTCCTCCTCCAAGGCTACACTAGCCATTTCCTGGAGCAGTGCACCAGTGGGTGCAGTGGAAACCTTCTTGGGACACCTAGGATCCCCTTGGAAGTGGCCCATCTGACCACACCATGAAGTGATCTGGGACCCCTATGAACAGGCTTACCTTTAGAGACCGATGGCTTCTTTTCACTGGGAGGCTGGGAACCCTTACCTTGGTTCCCTTGGGAATTACTTTGGGCCTTATGTGGGTGGTCATGCCCCCCCCCCACCACTCTTCTGCTGGGGACCATGCCACCTTTGGCGGAGTCTCCGACATGACCTTTTTTGAACCTGGTACTGACCCAGTGGCCCGCCTCCACAGCCAGCTTCCTGGGGTCAGTCAGCTTACTGCCAATCATCTGACAAGTGCCCCCAAGCAACCAAATCATTGAGCCCCTGCAAATCATTCACCTTGCTACCCTTCACCCAACCATCCAGTGCTCTGCAAAAAATAGGACACATACTCTACCCATGTACTTGACTCCAGCTTCTTACAGTTTCTAAATGTCTGCCTGTACAGCCCTGGGTTCAACCCATACCTTGCTAATAAGGCTTCCTTCATGGGGGTATAGGACATCTGATCCTAAGTGGGCAATGCCAGCAATGTTTCCCTTCCTTCACTGATAAAGCAGCCCCACAACCCCGCTCCCCAATCTCTATCAGGGACTCTGTGGGACTTCATTGCTACCCCATAGGCCATGAACCACTGACCAATGTCCTCATACTGCATGAAATCCTTAATAGTGTATTTGGGTATGTATACCTTCCCTTCTCCAGGCACTGATGGTTCATGGCCACCTTTGGGGTTATGCTCTAGATGTTTGGCTTTCAGATCCAACTCCCTAAATCCTCTTTCATGCTCTAAGACATTTTCTTATCTTCCATGTCCAATTTCTGCTTCTCTAACAACCATGTCTTACTCTCAATATCACACTCCTTCCCAAGCCTGAGCTTTGTAATCTCCAACTCATGCACTCCGCTTCTCTCCGTCATCCAACTCTTCTGGAGACAGACTGCTGCCCCCCAAGGAAGGCAACTTCCTTCCAGTCAGGCCCAATAGCCTATCCCGCTGCCCATATACATTTTCTCCCTCCACCATAGGCTCCTCGGAATTCTCACTGGCATTCCTTGATTCCAACGAGGCCCTCAGCGCCTTCTGGTATTCCTCATTTCTGGTGAGACCTCTTACAGAGATTTTACATTTTCTACAGGCAGCTTTAAGTTGTGGCACAGTGTAGGCATCAATCCTCTCCTCTTCAAATTCAATATCCAGAGATGCAAGTGATGCTGGTTTACTCATGGTGAAAATTAGCAGTTCTCAAGTTCTACCAAATGTATGTGGTTGTGTAATGGTCCGCACTATTCTAGTAGTGTACAGCAATCACTGCATATAAGACACAAATGCAAGTCCAGGTCCTCACCGCTGACCACCAATGTTAGAAATGGGGGTCTCTAGTTGGCAGCAGTAGGTACTTTTGTCCAAATAGGGACCCTTGCTTCTAGTCAGGGTAAAGGGGATACACTTCTAAAATAACCTCTGCTCACCCCATTGGTAGCTTGACACAGGCAGACGGGCTTATCTCAGAGGCAGTGTGTAAAGCATTTGTGAACACATAAGTAATACAGTGAAAACATTAGAAATGGACACCACACCAGTTTATAAAAATAAGTCATCTTTATCTAAACCAAACAAGACCCAAAACTACAAAAATCCACAATACAGTAAAATGAAATTACTTTGGAATGGTCAAAACAGTTCAGTTCATAGCAAATTGTAGATGCAACACTTTTCACACAATGTACCTTGGATGCTTCACGTACAAAGCAAAAAGGGCCACAGGGAAGGTGATGCGTTGGTTCCTTACACTCAGCGAAGGTGATACGTTGGTTCCCTGCCCTGGAGGAGGTGATATGTTGTTTCCTTACTGCTGCACAGGGGAAGTGATGCATCAGTTCCTTACCGAAGAGGAGGTAATGCATCAGATTCTTACTGCATGGAGAGGTGATGCATCGGTTTCTTACTGCATCCCCCAACAATGCAACAGACTTCGCGCCTCGCTGTGATACGATGATCCGGAACGATGCGTGCATTTTTGCAGCTGCACAGCAGGCCTTGAATCAAAATCGGTAAGGTGATCTCGGACTTCGGAGATAGATGCACTCAAGGCGGCGATTTCCCAAGCTGTGACAGGCACTCCGACGGTTTCTTTGGCGATGAGTCGGAAACAGGAACGGATGTGTCACGCTTCTGGGAGGTTGCGTTGATTTTCTAGCTCCCAGCGGAAAACTGTCTCTAGAGGTCCAAAACAACAGCAGAAACCTCTTTGTACATAAGAACTCCCAGCAAGGAAGTTCAGGGGAGCTGGTGGTGAAGTCTTTGTGTCCCTGAGACTTCAGAACAGGAGTCAAGCTCAGTTGAAGCCCTTAGAGATAATCCTCAAGCAGGTGACACAGCAAACAGCAAAGACCTTTTCTCCTTTCCTTGGCAGCAAGTGGCCACTGCAGGCAAACCCCAGACTGCAAACAGCACAGGGCCAGTATTCTTACTCAGATTCTCTGGCTCTTCTCCTTGGCAAAGGTTCCTCTTGATTCCCAGAAGTGATCTAAAGTTCTGGGGTCTGGGCCCCAATATTTATACCACAAAATCCTTTGTTCTCTGGTGGCAGAGAAGCCCTATGCTTGGTCAAAACTAGTTCTGTCCTCTCTGGTGCAGCTAATTGGCAAGAGGTGGAGACGGCATTGTGGAAGGCAGACCAGGCTCATTCAGGCGAAACAAAATCTCCTCCCCCTACTCCAAATGCATCCCAGGTCTATTCAGTCCAGCTCTGACTCATTAGACTCTCTGTAGCCACTGCTCCTCTCCAGCCTCTTGTCATCCAAAACCAGACATGCAATACATAAACCTAGCTGAACAGCAGTGGCAAAGTGTCCAAAACATCTAGTCCAGCAAAACGGAGTCTAGCACACAGCAAATATATAGGAGGAAAAAAGCAAAAAAATGCAGGGAAAACCCACATCATTGGTGCCCTGTCTAACACTTACACTTCCAACACTCTTGTGTAGAAGCAGGACAATATTTGAAATTTGATAAATGCAATGAAGATCCTCACCTCAAACACATAGATGTTCTTGGTTTGGTGAAAAGACCCTCTACCTTCATTAACACTGACACTAGAACCAACATGGCGGAAGCCGGCTGAGCTGCGGCAGTGCTCCGCTCCTGGGTTCCCGTCCGTGATATTTCTGGATGGTTCCGGGCTACATATTCTGCGATATGCTTCGCGTGAAAAATAACAAATAACATCCTGTTAAATATTGCGGAGACCTTGGCGTTTTCGTTTCCATTAGACCCCATGTGCTTGGAAGGGGCATTTCCTCGGCGTGCTTTTTGCCGGAGTTTCCTGCTACTGTGGGCGTTAGCTCTGCATCGCTGCTGAAGGGCTTGGGACAGAGCCGGAGCTCACCTGTGTTTTTGCCGCTGCGGGTGTTGGGCTTGCCGGTTTGGAGTCTTGCCGCCCTGGAGCTCCGACGAAGACGTAGCATTCGTTCTCTTCTCCTGGGAAGTCGTGGAGCCGCTGGGGGTTCTGCTGCCGAGGTGGAGATAACAACAGAGATGTAGGAAGAAAAATCAGAAGAAAAACCGGAGGAAGGAGAGCTGTCTGCTAACTGCGGTGAAGGTGCTAAAGGTGGTGAGGGTTCACTGCAGGTCAGGGGGGTACTACTCGAGGGGAGTCCATCAATATATCTCCGGTCGGTGAGTTGCACAGGCCAGATGTAGGGGGGTCACCACATTTGAGAAAGGGCAAACGCAAAGGTCCAAAAAGAGTGTCAAAAAAGGGAAAAAAAGTGGAGAAGTACAAGCAGAAAATACTACACTCTCCGAATCTTACCGCTCTAATCCAACCCCTTCCCTAAGTTTAGAGCTTCCCAAGCCAGTGGTTTCTGTTTGTGTCGGTAATACCGATAGCGTGAAAAAGAAACTTTCCTCCTACTTGACAGGGCAGGTCAAGGCTAAGCGTGTGTACACGAGGAAAACAACTAAAGGGCCTAAAGACTCTAATTCTAAATGTAAATCCGCTAGTGTTGAGTCCAGGATAACTCCATTGCTTAGGTCATACTTTAAGGTGATCCCTCAAGTGTTACTCCTATCGGATAAACTTTCTCCCCAGGCCTGTCCAGAAAGGCCACTATTAGAGGTCGTAGGTCCTGAGGTGGCAGCAAACACTGGGGTCTTGTCTAATAACACCTCAATTGTCATGGCGATGGGTGGCGCGGATGGCCCAGAAAATCTAGATGCTAACATAGAAGCTGATTTAGGCTTGGATAGGGGTAGGGATAGAGAGGACGAGACTGCTGGCATCCTTACTCTTACAGAAGTTCCTGAGAGCTTGGTCCCTGTCCTGGAAACTTTGGGTCCTTCTGGTCCATCCGGCCACCCCCGCCTCTAGCCTTGGTTCTGGCTCCACCATTGGCTCCGCCACTTTTGCTGGCTCCTCCATCCCTAATAGCTGGCCCCATTGAGGGTTCAACGCAAGGGGACAGCACACAAGATAGTACGCAAGGTCGTGTACAGGCTCCTTCTTCCAGTTCTAGCGCCAGTGCTTCACCAGTTAATTGCGATAATGCAACTTTGACCGCCTCCCTGCAGGCTTCCATACAGGGGATGTTCACAACTCTGTCTGCTGACATAAAAAAATGGTTTGAGTCCCCAGATAAGAAGTTAAGTGATCTTACCATAAGAACAGAGTCACTAGAGGACACGGTAGCGGGCTTGTCCTTTCATCTGGATCAAGCAAAAGTGGATATCACAACGATCAGGAAAGAAGACCAACCGTTGGCAGAGAGGATGGAGACCCTTGAGAATAATGCTTGATGGAATAATCTTCGTATTTTGAATATTCCGGAGGACAAGGAAGGCTCAGATATCAAGCAGTTTGTCATCTTACTGTTGAAAGAGACATTACGTTTGGATCAGTCTGTGGAGGAATTAGCTCTAGATATTCAACGCATACATAGAGAGCCTTTCAGGAAGAACCCCCAATGGTCCAAACCAAGAAAAATATTGGTCAACTTCCATACTTACTCACTTAAGGAGACCATTCTTAATCTGGCCCTAAAGCAGAAATCTGTGAGTGGTAAGGGATTCAATTTTCAGATTCGATCTGTCTTGTCTAGGACCACACTTGACAAACAGTGGGAGTTTGGGAAGAGGCTTGAGGCTTTTAGAAGTTATGGAGCAGTTGCTCAACTAGTCTTTCCGGCAACACTGAGAGTAATGGACAAAAACAGTATACATAATATCAGATCAGTGTAGGCAGCGGATGAGCTATTACTAACTATGGGCAAAGAAAAAGTAGCATCAGGTTAAAAGAGAGATATGCCCTTAATAATGCAGGTGAGTACAGCAAGAAACCCTCTTGTAATCTGATAAGGCCCGGTAGATAACGCAAGCTCAAATATGAAAGGGTAAAAAAAAAATATATATATATATATATATATATACACAATATATATATACAATAAAAATTAAAAATCATCTGTGGAATAGAAAATCACTGTTTCAGTATAGTTGTGAGGTATATTTTATAGGTGTAATGCCTTGGCTTTTTACGCTCAAGGGTAGGGTGGGAACCCAGGATGGGACGCAATCTTCTGTTTTTTCCAGATAGATAGAGCAAGGGTTTCCCAGGGGGGATGGAGGGGTAGTTTGGGGCACGGGGTGGGGGGACTAGGGAAAAAACATAAAAATCTTCCTCATTTTCACTCTAGTTTAGCTTTGAGTTTGTTGCTGCTGTTTGTTGAATATATGATTGTTCCTTTTTTCATTCTGGTGGTATGTATACTGGTGGGTTTGCTCTTATAAACTCTGCAGTGTCGCTACAGGTATTCATAGTGTTGCTGTGGATAGTAAAAGTCTTGGTGTGGAATCTCAACTACAATGAGCAAATTATCGATTCTCTCCTGGAGTACTAATGGATTGCGTATTAATCCTAAAAAAAATAATATAATGCAGTATCTTCGAGATTCAGATGTGCAGATCATAGTACTCCAGGAGACTCATCTTGCTGAAATGCTGTTGTTGGTTAAAAAAAATAAGTGGATTGATCTATGTATAATGACGTCGCAATCTGTACACATTGGAGGTGTGGCAATAATCTTTTAAAAAATCAATAAAAGCGAGGTTGGTGTCTAAATTAGTTGACCCTGGCGGTAGATGGGCAATTGCATCAGTGATTATAGCGGGGTCCCCAATTACTATAATAGGATACTATGGTCCAAATCAGGACGACCCGTCCGCTTTGAAGACTCTTTTTTCTCATCTGTACCTATTTCCTGAGCTGGTTATTCTTGCAGGGGATTTTAATATAGTTTTGGATCCTATATTGGATTAGTCTCCTTCTAACAGAGCCAGAACTTTATCTAAAACCAGGTCTTTTCTGCAGGATAGTATGAAGCAGTTAGGGTATAATGACATATGGAGATCATTGCATGGGCAACAAAGAGGTGTTACATTCCACAACTACAGATACCACCACCAGTCAAGAATCGATTTTATTTTGATTAGTCAACCCTTAATTTAGTGAAATCAGTTTCTCATCTCCCCTTTCACTTATCAGACCACGCAGCTATTTATTTAGAACTGGAGGGGTTTCCTAAGACTCGTCCGAGAAACTGGTCATTTGATCGTTCATTGCTCTCCTCGTTGGATGTTATTAATGCTCTTAATCTGGAGGTGTAGCACTTTTTGGAGGATAATGTTGGAACAGCTTCCCCTGGGGGCATATGGGATTCACTAAATGCCTTCTTAAGAGTCTTTATAACAAATAAAGCTACCTATAAAAATGAGATCTATAGAGAAGCTGTGATTTCCTTGGAAATGGAAATGGCTAGAGTGCAGACAAAAATAGCTATGCACCCGGATGCCCCTGCGACCATAGTACAGGCGTAGTATTTCTTATTGCATTACTTAGAGAATCCGTCCCTGCGGGTACCAGGATGATGGTATCTATACCAGTATAAACAAAGCACACTGACCACAGAGGAAATAAAGTTTTAGTCATATATTTCCATCATATCTGAATCATGTTAAATCATTAATTTTGCTGTCCAACAAAAACACATACAACATATAAACCACATACATTTTTTGCAAAATTGTTATACATTTAAAAACAGCATACATTGATGTCAAATCACACGGTTCTTTGACAAAGTCAACTATAATTGCAATAAACCAATAGGTACATCAATTAATTCTTGGGTCCTAGGGGGTTTTTGTATAGTTGATTCATGGAAAGAAGGAATGCGTTGACGTTTCGACCCTGGGGTGTCGATGCGCTGGTTGTGCGCATCAAGGGCGGGTCTTCATCAGGACTGTACAATGGTGGGACAGCCTTAAATGAACCTCGGCTCCTCTTGGTAACCTGGTCCTGTTTGATTAGGGTTGCTGGTCAGCCGACTCAGTCAACACAATAGTCCTTCGACCTCTATGGTGGTTTAATCTACCAGCTGGTGAAGATGGAAAGGGTATGGTTGCCTCGATTTAGAAACGCTGGTGCCAGCATCTGCCTCCTTCTTTGCAGGTCACACGAATGCCCCTCTTTATTTCCTCTGTGGTCAGTGTGCTTTGTTTATACTGGTATAGATATCATTATCCTGGTACCCGCAGGGACGGATTCTCTAAGTAATGCAATAAGAAATACTATATCAGTGTGTATTTCATTCCGACAGAACCAGTATTAATAGTTCTATCACCCACCCAGGTTCTGAGGGTTACAGTGTCACCCCATTACATGTAATGGGGCACAGTACAGGCTTGGCAAAATAAAGTAGCTACGCTAAAAGGGGAGTTGGGTTCAGTTTTAAACTCTTGGGTCTTAGAGCGATGGGATGTAAGTAAATTGGCCCATTTTGAGTATGTAGAGGGGGCTGGAAAGTTGCTAGCCTGGAAGACAAAGACTGAGCAGGCTAGAAATAATATCTATTCAATTATCTCTGGTGATACAACATAATCTACCGATGCAGACATCAGGGGGGCTCTTCGGGAATTTTTTAGTGAAATATACCGTGAGGACAAAAATATTGACATCAAGCAAGTTGAAGATTGGTTGGCAGGAGTTTCTCTTCCTGCACTATCATTAGAGCAACGTGCTGTTTTGGAAGATCCTATCTCCCAGGAAGAAATTAAACTGGCAATTATCAGTAGTAAAAAGGGTAGGGCTTCTGGCCGTATGGCTTACCTTCTGAAATTTATAAGGCTTTGAAGTTAACAATCCTCCCTTTCTTGACTGAACTGTTAAATGATATCCTTCAAGATGGAATGCCCCCTCCTACTTCTTGGAACAGTGCCTCAATAACATTGATACTGAAACCAGGAAAATCGGCAACCTGCTGTGGGTCTTACAGACCAATCTCTATTTTAAATGCTGATTACAAAATCTTTGCGTCAGTGTTGGCAAACAGGTTGGGGGCTGTTGCTCCAAGTATCTTGCACGTAGACCAAAAGGGATTTGTAAGGGGTCGCTAGCTCTATGAGCTCACTTATGATCTCATAGGAGCCATCGATATCGCTTCTGTAAAATCACTTCCCCTGGCTGTTCTCACCCTAGACGCCACCAAGGCCTTCGATAGGGTCAACTGGATCTACCTATCGGAGGTCTTGGGGAAATTTAACATCAGCGATAAATTCAGGCGTGCAGTGAGACTTTTGTATCAGAATCCGTCTGCCTCGCTACTTGGCAATTGAGAATTAACCAATCCATTTAAGATCACGCGGGGTACCCGCCAGGGCTGCCCTCTTTCCCCCTCCTATTCAACCTATATATTGAGCCTTTTGCTCAACGGCTACGGGACGATTGTAACATCAAGCCTTTTATTTTTGAGGGATGGGAAAAGGTAGCCCTATATGCAGATGATGTCCTCGTTTTCTTCTCTGACCCCCGCTTGGCCTTCCCAGCTGTAATTGCCCTGGCTCAGGACTTCGGCAATGTGTCTGGGTACGAAATTAATGCCTCGAAGACGGATATTATGGTCTTGAACGACCCTGAGCCAGTGGCAAGGGGCTCAACTGAGTTCTGTTTTACGTTATTTGGGCCTAAATATATATAACGATATAAACAAAATAGTTCCATCAAACTTTTTGTCCGTTGCTAAGGAGTGTCGTAGGCTGATGAAATCATGGTCTTCGCTTCCCTTATCCTTATTGGGTAGAGCCAATTTAATAAAAATGTCCATCCTTCCCAAAGTTTCCTTTTTGTTTAATACCATTCCTCTTTTTTCGAACCTTCTATGATAGCCAAACTTCAAAGTGATATCAGTTCTTTTATTTGGAATGACCACATTCCTAGAATAGCCTGGAAGAAACTCAGGCGTCGTAGAGAAAAGAGTGGTTTGGTGGCTCCTGATATACAGCTATACGCTTGGGCTTTTCAATTTTCCCATGCTAGGATGTTGCTAAAATCACCTATTAACTCCGCTTGTGGGTATATGTTTGCAGCATTGTTTAGAGGGGAAAAAATAGCTGAGCATGCGTTTTTGTTTAAGTTTGGCGACCCCAAGTTTAAAAAAAAAAAAAATTGAAGGTATTGCAAGATATATCTAAAACATGGGTGAAACTAAGGCGTTCCATAAAAATTTATTATTTTTCTAGTAGATCTTCACTGTGGATTTCACCCGGGTCTCCGAGTTGGCTCCTTGATAGTCTTGCAGTACCACTAAGGGAGGTGTTATTCTCTAAAATAGGGTCAGGATTTTCCAGGTTTAAATACCTGCAAATACGAAGCTGGGCACACTCACAGGTTTCTGCTAAGGGTAGATTTGTGTTAGGGGGCGATAGCAACATGGTCTCCCTCTTAATAGACAAGCCTCCAACTGAGAAAGAGGTCTCATTTTGGTACAATTTACTATTGGAGGAGGTTGAGAGTGGGTTCCATCTGCCCGACACATTATGGGCCGCACATATTACCAACCAAAATGTGGAGAACCTGTGGTTTGAGTCTTTTAATATTATATGGAACATAGTGAAACCTTCTTGGCTGTGCAGAAACCACCTTTTTCCCCTACATAGGGCCTACTATTCGCCGGAGAGACTCCCAAAATTTCCAAACAATTCAACAGTGGCATGCCCTAAATGTGGTCTGACGGCGGCTTCTGACCTGCATATGTTCTTTGACTGCCCTCTATTATTGCCTTTTTGGAACGCGGTGTGCCTCACACTCACTACTGCCTTAGGCTCTCAAGTACTGCTATGTCCTGCTCTTATAATTTTTGGGGTTGCACCAGAGTTTCAGGGTACGGCCAAGAACTTACTCTTTTATGGCATTTTATTAGCCAGAAGAGAGATTTGTAGGAAATGGAAAGACCCGTTACCTCCTACCTTGCAGGACTGGTGCACTTCGGTGCTACAAACATTAGAAAAGGACCTATTAAGATCGGGCAATTCAGACAAGAGAAACTTCTGTTTTTTATTAAACTGGTCACAATTGAGTACTTGACCATGGGGTTTTTATTTTTCCCCCCAAAGGCATTTTTTTTCTTCTTAATGTTTGTATACCCAATAGGGCAACTTACTACAAGATTGGGTATTTGACTGCAGCATGCTACCCTGTTGGTGTCCTAGTGTGGTGCTGTTGGAGTATAATAAATGTACTGAGGGGCGACCCACCTCACACTATTCAGTGCCCCTACCAGTTTATCTGTGACAGTACGTTTATCTCCATGCATTACTATTTCATCACCAAGGGCGTGAATGAGGACTAAAAAAAAAAAATACCACTGACACTAGAACCATTGAATTACTGTTGCTTATTGTGTGGACTTGTTTAAGAATTAACTTTTGCCACAAATAAGTGCTTTCAAAGAAACTTCTGTACTCTTTGTAATATCAATGGCCTCATCAAGCGAGGCGTCTTGCATGCTAATAAGTTTTGCTGTATATTTTTAGAATGACACCTTGATACAAACTGATCACATTAAACTGTAAAGTTGAAACCTTCAAACTCAAAATACATTGCAAGCAGTTTTGAAGATTCATTAGGAGCATGTGCATATGTAAAGAATTTGTGTTGACACATCACCAACTTTACTTTCCCTTAGAAGTTATACTCTAATTGTTTGACAGCCACTTAACATTTGTCATACTCATCGTCTTCCCCTCCTACATATTCTGGTAAGTGATCAAAGACATTTTGATCTGCAACTCCTAAATATTAGTTTGGCGATTTGCTTGTGTACATGAAGAGGGTGGATGCTCATAATTTTTATGAAATGCTTCCCCAGCTGTTATGGGCAGTTCTGGTGGTGGTAGGTCTGTGGTGGTGGGGGGTGGGTATACTGAAACTGAGTGCATGGTCTGACCAGGTCATAGTTGCTGGTAATTTCTGTGATGTTCCTGATTGAGGAGAACATTGGGTACAATAGGTGTCTGCGGTGGGGGTGGGTTCGGTAATGTTCTGAGTGAGGCCAAGGTTTCTGAAGTTCTCTAGTAGGGCTATACAGTTTGGGCCAATGTGACCCTCAAGGGGAATGTTAAGATCTCCGAGGTGGATGAAGATTCTGGCATTGAGGATGCGGGGTGCTGTGAAGTCTTTGATGTTGCTGGCAAAATTGGTGTGGGCTCCGGTTGTTCTAAATAGAAGGGTTGTGTCCAGGGGGACTTGGCTGTGATGTGTATCTTGAACATGGGCTGTCCCATGTAGTGGTTGGGGTTGTCTGTGTATGTGGTGCAGTTGATGGTATCTTTGAATATGATGACAACTCCACCCCAGGGCTTATGCTGACATTTTGACTGACAATCCTGTAGCAGGTGCGGATAGCTGCAGCTATGTTCAGTGTAGAGGTTGGGTTTAACCATGTTTCGGTGAGAAAGAACAGGTCCAGGTCATGGTTGTTCAGTATGTCATTGGCATATTTGGTGAGCTGATTAAACAAAAAGAAATCCACTTAGAAAGTGGCAGTGGTCCCTAAAGTGATGGGGAGCACACAGTGTTGTTTAAATGCCCCTCACACACAGAATGTGAGTTAGTAAGGTGAGGTGAAAAAGTGAGTTATATCAACCATTTCAAAGATATACCCTAGTACGTATATAATCAACCTCACTCTGCACCTTTTTAATAATACCAGCCGAGGACATAATAAATAATTTTTTTCCTACGTTCCAGGTATTTTTTAACTCACTTTTTCACCTCACCTCACCTCACTAACTCACATTCTAAACACACACCCTCACATAGTTCACTATCAAGTGCTCCTACGCAGTCGTTAGTTGTAGCACGCCGCATCCCGTAGAGGGGTGCGAAGGCCCCGATGATGAAGCATGACACCAAGGGGCCTGTTGGTGTTTGAGGGGCATTTAAACAACACTGTGTGCTCCCCATCACTTTAGGGACCACTGCCACTTTCTAAGTGGATTCCTTTTTGTTTAATCATATAGCCAAGGGAGACTGAATCCACTTGCTCTCTCTCTCTCCCCCCTCTTGGTTGTATTCAAAAATGTGGTGAGCTAGCAGGTGATGAGGAGCATGCATGCAAGTGGGGCATATATGTGGGTGGTTAATGGCCTGTGTGAGCATGAGTGAGTAGCAGGTTTGTGTGAGTGTGAACAAGTGAGGTGCTGGGTGCCGTTGGTGCAGGTGTGGTAGGCATAGGCTTTGGGAAAGTGCCTGAGATTTTACAGGAAGTGCATGTGAACGCTCCTTCCATGTTGTGTGGTGCAGTGTGGCAGCTGTGTGGTGAGAAGCAGATGGGGTTGAACGCACATAGGAAAGCAGAAGCCAAGTGGTGGGTATGGGGATAATGAGGGTGCCTGGCAATGAGTGCCCACCAGACACAGATGGAGGCAGATGAGCTTGCCTATGGGGTACCTTTGGCTTGCCACCAATTTGACCACTGTGCACATCCGCTGTGCATGTGTGCTACAGCCACTATTAAGTATGCCCTATGAGAGAAATAAGCAGAGGGTGCTGTGGCTGGGAAACCAGCAATGTCACTTTATTTGCAGATGGATGATGGGAAATTAAGTTTTCCTGCTTGACTTCTTTTAAAGATAGATTTGGCAAGAAATCAGTGATGTCACTTCCTGTGCAGATGGGTGATGGGAAATCCATTGATGTCGATTTCTGTGCACATGGATGATGGAAAATACATTGATGTCACTTCTTGTGTAGATGGTGATCGGAAAGTAAATCCTCTTGCTTGGCTTCTTCTTTTAAAGACAGTTTTGTTTGGAAACCACAGATGTTACTTCTTGTGCAGATGGGTGAGGGTAAATCTGGTGATGTAACTTTCTGTGCAGATGAATGATGGGGAATCCAATGATGTCACTTTTACTTATAGGGTTGTAAGATCTGCTCTTGGAACGCCAACGGGCTAAGCTCAATCCTAGAAGAAGATGATTTCATAGAGTTCATTACACAACATAACATACTTCTCTTTCAGGAAACTTGGCAGACACTTGTGGGTTATAAAGAACATTTTGTCCCAGCACAAAAGGAGGCACAGCATGGTAGGGCAAAAGGAGGGCTTTTGACCTTTATATCCACTAACTTCCTTTGGAGAGATGTTAGCATTGACCTAGACGCCACATGGATGCAATGCATTAAAGTCGATATTTCACCTTCCATGGGCCTATTAATTCTGAACCTATATATGCACCCAGCCAGAAAACATAAGGGGCAAATAATTAAGCAACTAATAGCTGCAATTACAATGCTGAAAAGCACTTACCCAAGTGACAATACGATAATAACAGGCGACTTCAATATGTACCTGATCCAAGGACAGGAGACAAACCTAACAAACTTTATACAGCCAAGATATGGCACCCGAAGCAAACAAGATACCATGGGAAAGAAATGCGCAGCAAAATTGGAAGACACACGTTAAATGGTAGGGGTTCCTCAGACAGACCAGCAGCTTTTTACGAGGGTCACTAGGAATACAGGCTCAACGATAGACTTTACGTTAGCAGACCCTGATCCATTCCCCCAAATACCAAATTTCCACATCCTGGAATGGGTTGAAAGCGATATTTACCCACAAATCTTCACACTATCTATCATCCCAAAAGGGTCGGAGCAGGTGAATCCTCTAACATTGAACACACAACTCCTCAACTTACAATGACTGAACTGGAACGGAAAAACCATCACCAATTGAATGGACACATGGCGCTCACTGCTATCAACCCCAGTAGAAGTTCAAGACACAGTAAAGACTTGGGATTCCTTAGTAGTCAACATCAACAAAAGATATCAAACTAAGTACATATGCCACAAAACAACAAGAAACAGAGGAGGGCAGTGGTATGCACCAAAAAATATGGGCAATAAAAATGCATCTTAACATGCACCTCAGGTCGTTTTGAACAAAGGACCCCCACTGTCACAACAAACCCTCATAACAATAGAAAATTTAAAAAAGGACCTAAAATGCGAAATCAAGGTGACCAAGCAAATATATAAGGAAAACCTTGAGATCACCATACTCTATGCTAGCAAGCTGAGAAATTCTAAAGAGTTTTGGCCAAAAATAAATCTCATGCTAAATGGCAAGCATCTGCAGTTTAACTCGGACATGACAGATCAAACCTGAAGCGCCCATATTGATGCAACATACAACACCACACTGAACATGAGCAACAATAGTATAACCGACATCTCAATAGAGCTCAAACTGACTTTCAGTTTGGGAACAATACCAGAAGCCAGGAGCCCGAGCACGCAAAAAGGATCAGCTTCTACCCTCAGTCTGCCATCAGTGAAACCCTCAGCCATGGACTTAAAAAAGCGATACCAAAGGGGATGATGGACGGAGTGTTTAAGCAAATCAAACACTCACCCCCAGTCAACTGATCTGGGTTTAATCCATCATCATTCTTTAGCCCACTCCACCACCCCAGTTCAGACATGGCCATATGCAAATCCGCCTGACCCTGTGCCTCATGGGAACAGTCCAGCCCGAACTGCTAAGCCATGTCTTCCCTGGACCGGAAACAAGCATCCTGGGACGGGTTTTGGATTCATAATCCTCATCAGCTAGACTATCTTAAATCCAGTGGTAGAGTGAGCAAGGGACCCACGTCTGGGCATACCCTGCCAACTGTTGTTTTTGCATTTGTCACCCTGAGTGGGACGGGTATGCTCAGACGTGAGTCCTGAGCTCTCCACACCACTGGAGTCAAGCTATCCTGGATGATGACGGCTGATAACCAGAAACCGGTCCTAGGATGCTTGATTCCAGTCCAGGAAAGACATGGCTTGGCAGTTCGGGCTGGACTGTTCCCATGAGGCACAGGGTCAAGGCTGATTTGCATATGGCCATGTCTAAACTGGGGTGGTGTGGAGTGCAAAAAAACTATGGATTTAGGCCCACATCTCTGTACTGGGGCGAATGTATGACATTGTTCTGCATTCTGTCCATCAACTGTTATTTTTGCAATGGACTTAAAAAAGCCATCTAAAATCAAACGTCAAATTATAAATGGAGGAACCCATACAGAAAGCAGTGAGTTATCTACTCTGGAGCAAATAGAAGAAACAAACCAGATAACTCCAAAGCAGGGTCTGACCATGATAAACCATTTTAGATTGGACGGGGCTCCCGGGCCAAATGGCCTACAGAACTCTTTGTTCAGGCAATATCCTGTGTGCTGGTCCTGCTTCTTATCCCCCTTGTTTTGTAACAGCTGGAGTGGTAGCATCCTTCAACTGATTCACAAATCAGGGACACGTTTAGACCCAAACAACTATAGGTTAATAGCCCTAATTGTTTTTGAGGCCAAGATCTATGCACCCAACCTTCTGCAAGTTTTGGAGACCTGGGACAGTAGTAAAATTCTGATCCCAAAGACCCAATCAGGATTCCGGGCTGGCATGGGCACCCTAACAAATATATCACCACTAACTCTTCTAGCTAAGAAAGCAATTGACAACTCTAACATCCCCTATTCATGCTTTCTAGATCTTAAAGCAGCCTTTGATAAAGTGCCAAGAGCCAAATTATGGGCCAAAATGAAAGCTTGGGGTGCCCCCCGCAACCAATTGGGAGCAATCATCAACTTATATTCGCATACCTTGGTCCAAATAAAAAAAGGGGAAGGTCAACGCCAACGAAATAAATTTCTAACAACAAATGTGCTAAAGCAAGGATGTGTGTTGGCTCCCAGCCTATTTAACATCTATACTGCCGACCTAGAGAGTAACCTTCGTTTAATCCAGGATGACCCACCGAAACTGCGAAAAACATCTGTAGCAAGTCTGCAATATGGGGACAATATTGTGCTTCTTTTTTAAACTCCACTTGGATTGCAACGACTGATATCACAACTCGTTGTGTATATATCAAATGCACATTTAACAATACACCTAAAAAAGTCCAAAGTCCTATGCTTTTCCAGCACTCATAAAAAATGATCAAAATGTGTTCGGGGGATAAATTCCTGTACCCTAAAACAGGTGGGTATAAATATTTGTGCGTCCTACTAGATCGCCAATTAAACTACAAACATCACTTAGACCTCAGCAAAACGAAATCAAAACAACTACAATTCGTTTTCAAAACTATACAGAAAAAAAAAGCGAAGCAGGAGTTCAACCAGTCACCTACTAAAGGTGATAGCAGCAAAATGTCTGCCCTCTATTTCATATGGCTCAGAAATGATGAACACCCAGGACTCTGAAATGTTAATTATTGCCCAATCAAGGTTGTTCAATTTTTTTTTCTTAATTCAGCATCATATTTCCCAAGCACAAATAATCCGGAATACGGACTAACAAACCAGATACAGGCCAGACAAGGTGCCCCGGCCAAATATTATTGGCGAATGCGGCCAATTAAAGACAACACACTAGCCTATCACTGTAAGAAGGAGGTCGAAAAAAAGTCTAGGCAGATCAATTCCACATGTAAGACTCTTCAGCAAACGCTTCTATCACTAAATCCGGAGGAAGCTTGGCATTTACCAATGCCATGCCTCACTTTTAAACAAATTACTAATAAAGCTAAAAAACAAGTATCATTGCAAACTGATAAAGCATTAGTGGCTGGCAAAAGTAACGCCTGGATGATGATGCCAACGTACAAACAATTGAAACAACAACCCTATTTACAAGAATGCTTCAGAGACCACTATAAGAAGAAACTAAGTATACTGATATTTGGGTTGTTTTCGTTCAAAGACCTCACCCCAAAATGGTTACGGATTTGGCCATCTCTGGATTGTCGCCTCTGTGATAAGGGAGAAGAGTTGTGTCTGCCCGGCCCTACACTATTTAAAGAAGATTCTTCTGAGGCCAATGCTAATGGAAACACAAGTCAGGACCTGCAGAGCGGCCGTGATAAAATGCCTCCGTGGTTCTTTGATCCAACTTTCCTGTAAAATGATTACATTCCTGACTTTTGCAGCTCAAGAGCCCTAAAAGAATACTGCAGCAAAACAGGAACTGGGAAGTATGGATATATTGCAGCCGGACCCAGATCTTTCTTGATGCTCTTTGCAGCTTCGTCTCCTCCCTCTCTCCAGTTATTCTATGTCACTTTAAGCACTTTATTTGAGACAGGGGGGACAGACACACTTACTCAAGCACAAGTTCTAACACGTGCTGCATCATTGCTAAAACAGTAATTTGTTGGCTCCAATCTTCCAATGTTAGGGCCATCCTTCCCAATTGTAAACATGTTTTTCTGGTTTTATTTAGCATGTACACCTGAGTAATGTTGCCCAGCAAACATGGGCATGTTTCACTTTGTATGACGTTGTTTACCACATGATGGTATGTTCCACACTTTTATGATTTTAACAAATCAAATACAAGTATTTCTAATGGTAATCGCACTCTCACTTCCTATGAAGATGGGTGAAGGAAAAAAAAAGTCCTCTTGCTTTGCTTTGCTGCTTCTCTTAAAGACAGTTTTGATTATTGCACTCCGGGCAGCAAAGGCAGATTGTAAACGCTCAGAGAGGCAGTGGCGGGTGACTTTCAGCATTCAGGCTAAACAGGCATATGTAGTAAGGAGACGGTTTTACCATGGATCAATTAGGAAGGCTAAGGCAGCTTACTATGCCAATAGGATCAGGGAGGCGGAGAACTCCACAAAGGAACTATTTTCTATCTATAAAACTCTTTCGGTTGGGAAGTCCACTGCGGCACCAGTTGACTGCTTGGTGCACTCGTGCAATCGTATTGCGGACTTCTTTGCAGAAAAAGTAGAAAAAATGCACTCTTCCTTCCCAAGCCAATCTATAACGGGGCCTGTGTTCAGGGAGAATTTGAGGGTAAGGGGGAGCAACAAATGCTGACTAACTTTGTCATCCCTCCCCCTGAGGAGCTCATAAAGATCTGTGGCTCAGTAAAATCAGGCTCTCCCAAGGATCCTACAACCCCTAAACGGCTATTTGGTAGCCTGGCGGCTTTGGAACCCTATATTAGGCATGTTCTGGAAGTTTCCTTTAGGACCAATACGGTACCAGGAGATTGGAAACAGGCGGTGGTTCTCCTTCTCCAAAAGAAGCCGAACATCAGCTTCGAGAAATTAGAGAACCTCCGGCCTATCTCTTTGTTACCGTATATGACAAAGGTGGCAGAGAAAACCATAAATATCCAGCTGATGGATTTCGTGGAGGAGGCCTGCCTCCTACACGACTCTCAGTTCGGATTCCGTCCACGTCACTCTACTGAGTCGGTGCTACTCACGGCAGTTGAGACCATCCACCAGGGAGTGGATAAGGGCCAGACCATGTCCCTGATCCTTCTGGACCTTAGCGCAGCATTCGACACTGTAGCTCATACCACCTTGCTACAGTGCCTGAATGATGGTGGGATCTCAGGGGCTGCGCTAAAATGTATCCAGTCCTTTCTAACAGGCAGAGGCTTTCAGGTCAGACAGGGAGACTGCTACTCAAGGGAGATTAGTTTGGCTAAGGGCGTACCGCAGGGCTCGTCCCTGAGCCCAACTTTATTCAATCTGTACGTCTCCCCGGTGTCAGCCATTGTCCAAAGCTATGGGCTGCACATAGTGTCATATGCCGATGACACGCTGTTAGAGGAGCGATCTCAGGAGAGGACAGATTTCGCACCTGACCACTCTGGGACCCACCTCTCTTAGGAACACAGCCGAGCACTGGTGGGAGACCCTCAGGTTGAGGATCTCGAATCTAGAATCGTACGCGCTGCACTAGCACCACTTCAACAGAGAGACACCACACTGGAGGTTTAAGAGAACGTATTCTTTATCTCTTCAAATAAAAATGGATCTTTATGATCCGCAGTTTCTCAAGTACAGGCGAGCAAGGGCTCAAAGAGTCTTGGAAGGGGTAGGGTAGCGGGACAGTCTCAAAGTTCAAAGTATCCGGCACACAGCTCTCAATCCTCGAGCTGGGGGATACGGGTGATCTTGGGTCCAGCTGGACCAGGATAGTCTCTCGAGCCGCAATCGAATCAGCAGGGCTCCAGCAAGGAGGTCGTTGTCTTACGGTTTCGGGGAGCCGCGATCGAGTCAGCAGGGCTCAAGAGTTCTCAAGGTAGCAGGGGAGCCGCGACAGCGTCAGCAGGGTTCGGTGATCTTCTTCAGTAGCAGGGGCCGCGACAGCGTCAGCAGGGCTCGGTGATCTTCTCGGTTGCAGAGGAGCCGCAACAGCGTCAGCAGGGCTCGGATAGTTCTTCGGATAGTAGGAGAGCCACGACGAATCAGCAGGGCTCGGGGCTCTCTTCGGTTGCAAAGGAGGAGCCGCGACCAGGTCAGCAGGGCTCTCGTGATCCAGGATACAACTGCTTGATCGTTCCAGAGCCGCCCTTGATATAGGACTCCCTTCCTTTGATGTCCAGAGTCCTCGGATGGAGGTCTTAGCACCTGGGGGCTGGTTGTTGGGGGTTCCGCCTCAGCGGCTCCTTTTATCCTTTCAAGTTGGGTCTGGAGGGATCCCAGACACTCAGCAGGCCTGGAGCCAGCCCTCAGGGAGGCCGGATGGGTGATCGAAACTCATCTCTCGAGGGGAGGTGGAAGGTGTGACCAAGCTACTCCTCCCTCTCTCGCTCACAGGGAGCCCTCTACCCCCTGGCTGGGGATGGCGCTGTCGGCCGAGGTGGGGCTGGGGCCGGGGCTGCCATCTTAGGTGCAGGGACATGGGCCTCGGCCTCGGATGCCAGAAAAAGGGGGGACGAGGACAGGAAGCCCAGGGTCGGGGATGTGTATCATGGCGGGAAGGGTCGGGTGGTTCAGGGTCTTGGGGAGCTGTCTGGGTCAGGGGTGACCACGCCACGAGGCCGGGTCCAACACACGCAGATTGTCATCTCCCTCTCGCACGCGCCTGGTCTTGCTGCGGACAACTTCAGAGCCTGCATGCAGGAGTTGGCTACCTGGATGTCTGCCAACTGCCTGAGGTTGAACGGCAGCAAGACTGAGGTGCTCGTGGTGGGGGGGCACATCGCTGTGGTCATCGGCATGGTGCCCATCTTGCCTGGGGGAAACTCCCACACCTTGCCAGGAAGCTAGAAACCTTGGGGTATGGCTGGATGCGGACCTGGCATTCGGACCTCAGATAGACCGGGTAGTGGGGGCATGCTTCGGTGTCCTGAAAAGCCTTCGGAAACTTCTCGATCTACTTCCAGCGGCAGCTTGGAAGATGCTGGTACATGCCCTCGTAACATCATGTTTAGATTATGGCAACCTGCTCTATCTGGGGGCAACTGCCAAGGTCATCAGCCGTCTTCAAGTGCTGCAAAATGTAGCGGCCCGTCTGGTCTTGAGGCTTCCGAAGAGATCGCCCTCAAAGACAGCTCTCCAAGCACTCCACTGGCTTCCAGTAAAAAGTAGGGTTGGCATTAAGGCTCTTTGCACTTGCCACCGCATTTTGTGCGGGAAGGCACCTGCACCGCTTCAGGACCTGGTTACTCGATATGTACCTGCGTGCTCCCTGCGATCTTCTGGCTCAGGGCTACTGAAGGTCCCCAAAGTAAAAAAAGCGCGTATGGGGGTCGGTCCTTCAGGTACTTGGCTGCCAAGAGCTGGAATGCTCTGCCAAAGGAACTGCGCCTGGAGCTCTCTGAGCCAAAATTCAGGAAGAAACTCAAAACATATCTGTACACCCGGTAGGAAGCGACCACCGCCGGCTGGCGTAACCCTGCCACCACCAATTACCATAGCGCGGGGACACGCCGGGGCACGTAACCAGGCGCTTTATAAATTTCCCTTATTATTATTAATATTATTATTGTAACACAAGTCTCAAATCTCAGCTCTTCAATATACATGTCCTATTAGAAAGGTAATAGCAATGTCCTGATTACTTACCAGTAATCTTCTTTTCTACCAGTCAAGCTTTCCTTACCTCTGCCTTTGTTTTCAACCCTCCACCAACTTAATTTCCCAGTGGATTGTGCTCAATGCCTACAAACTTTGTTATCTGCAGAGGAGGAAATTGTAACCCAGGGAGAGGGACAGAGCTTTTTAAAACATTTTTTTTTAATCTTTTGGGGAATTGAGTTGCTTTTCAGTGGATTAGGACTTGACTCATGTGTTTAGTAAGGGATGAAGAACCAAGACTCAGTAGTAATAACATTTCATTTAGTGTTCTCCTTCACAAATATGAAAAAGCTAAGAAAAATCAATGACAGTTTTTTTAATAGACATCATTCTCAGGTGACCCACTTGAAGAGCCTAAAACAATAGGTAATAAGCCATCTTTAAAAAAAAGTAACATTTTCATTAAATTACAGATAACACAATAAGGACAAAAAGGCATTACGTTTTATCAAAAACTAGTAACTTATCATTACTTTAAAAAGGATTTGAGAAAAAATCTTGGCAAAGGCCTGTATCCTAAAATAATAATTTGCTGAAAAAAGCACATGCATATTTTCAGATTCCTCAAAACAGTTTGTTCCAAGAGCTTAATTATTATTGTGTTTGCATTCACATGACCACAGGCCACTTTTTGTAAGAGCATGCAGAGTAATTAGGAAGTAGGCAATTAATTCCAATTGATGTTACACCTATCTATAAAGCACAATTTATGCTCATCACTCTCACCACCCTTCCAACCATATGCCATTCTGAAGTGTCTTGAATTGTCTAATCCAGTGATATTTCAATATGTACAAATGTTATAACTTGCAGGACGTCTTTGCTGTTTTGTTTATAATGCTCTATTTCACTTGTATCTGAGGTTCAAGCTCTATAAATATAACTATTACATAAATCACAATCTGTGTTTCTACCAAGTATTTGTGGTGCAAAGAAATATATATTTCCTTAAAACCAGTAGTTTAAATCGGAAAAGATAAGTGCAGGTACTCACTAAATGGAGTGATGGACTTGGGCTGAGTGTGGAGTGGGGATAAGGGCGGAGCAAGGGGTGCGGCTATGTTTTTGACCTTTCCAAGCTTTGTATGCATTGTAAGAACGCCAGGAGTATATGACCAATAGTTAGGACACTAAAAACAATTTACAAAACAGTTACTAATAAGTGTTTATGACTACCCAAAGTGACCCTCTTTTATAGCAACCATAAAATTACAATCGACTGAGGAAAAAATCAGTTAGGTTCCAAATGTATGTCTTGCAGCTCCTTGATTCATGGTCATAACTCATTAAGCATTATGAGAAGGATTTTAACGTTTGGCCTGCAGGTAATACAAGGATCTCTGCTACAAAGAAAATAAAACAACTGAGCTATCTACAAAAAACAGTAATCAGTCACATGCTATGCTTTCCAATAGGCATATTGAACCTCAAAGCAATTTTATGGTGAGGTGAACCTTTGGTTAGAATGGACTAAGATCTTTTCAGCACGTGCATTAACTAACTCCTGCATAATATTTCCATTTCTGGCATCAGAATGGCCTCTAGTGTGGAGTATGCATATTCTGCCAGGATGGATCTTATCTGTTATCCAAACAGATATCAAGAGATATAAGGATTTATTGCCCGCCTAAATGGATCAAAAGAGACTGTGCAAGAAGCTGTGCCCTAAATAGGATTCCTTATTCATTATTAAAAAAAGGCATAAATATGGTCATTGTTGTATAGATGATGGGTACAAAACACCCAAATAATTTATGGACAGGGACTTGGTAGCACCCAAGTGACTCAATGTTATGTGACATCTATGTTCAACCAGTCTATGATTTTTGCCACCAAAGCTTTGCAAGCTGGAATTTGTCAAAAACATTGCTTGTAATACAAAAAGGAAACTACAAGTCCCAGAATGCTAAAGCATTGACAACTAAAATCCAGAACTGTCTGAAAGTGTCTTACATTCCATGGTGCCCCCTTCACATTTGGTTTATGTCTGATTTCCCATACAAAGCAAGATGTTGCAGGTTTTAAATGCAGCAATCCACTCTGCAAAAAGTTAAAAAAAATTAAGGGCCAGATGTAAGACACACCAATTTGCGAGTCTCAAATTGCGGCACATCTGCGACTTGCAATTTGCGACTCGCAAATTGGGATACACAACAGTGTCTGAGACACTGTTTGCGATTCCCAATGAGGTCGCAAATTGCATGCCTCATGCATATCAATGAGGCTGTCGCAATTTGCGACCCCATTGGGAATGCCTGGCACTCCCAGGGAAGGTGGCCTGCTGGCGTCAGCAGACCAACCTGTCTAGGACTGCTTTTAAATAAAGCAGTTTTTAAAAAAAATGCTGCCTCTTTTCCTTAAAGGAAAACAGGATGCATTTAAAAATAAAAATGACATTTTCAGTTTCATTTTTTAAGGGCAGGCAGTAGTCCCTGAGACCTCTGCCTGCCATGAAATTTTTTTTTAGAGCCACTCACAAAGGGGAAGGAGTCCCCTAGCAGGGGACCCCTTCCCGTTTGCGAGTGTTTTACCACCATTCTGTGAAGGGCGGTCAACTGCGACTGTTTCCATACCGCAACAGCGGTCGCAAAACAATCATACATAGCTTCAGGAGTCGCTATTAGGAAGGGATGCCCTTGGAACGCCCCTTCCTAATAGCGTGTAGCTAATCCTATTTAGCGAGTTGCAAATTGATGTGCGACTCGCAAAATTGGATTAGTACATGGGCCACACGTCTAAAACCCATTTGCGCCTGCAAAAAACGTTAGTACATCTAGCCCCACTTGAATTGCTTTTTTTTTTTTTTTAAAGGTTAGTCATAAAATTGGTGGAGCCGGGCATGGATTCACATTCAAGTAAAATTTTTAAAATTAAAATGCTAATGAGCAAAATTTTCCTGTAATTTTAAAACAACAGGCATGCTAAAAAGCTATACTGCCCTGAAAAATGCACGCAGACCTCTGCCCATTACGTTTTACAGTCAAAGATGTGAAAGATCAAAGGACAAATCAAACACCCCATTTCCACACCCCTGCTCTGATGAATTGCTAGTATCACATGTAGATTGATGTGTCCTGGTGTCAAGAGCTGCTGTTCTGGCACATTTGTGCCAGCTCTGACCAGGCTTCTACTGTGCATTAGTGCAGGGCATGTGGAAATTGCTGCAGAGGTTTGAGATAACGAGAGGAGCACCACATGCATCAAGGCCTGGCCCAGTGCTTAGTTTGTAAAATCTAAAGTGCCAGGGCTCCAACCAGGAGGCCACTGCAGCTTGCCCCACCCATGGCCCTTGTCATCGCTGCCAAACCAACTACTAACCATCTCTCTCGCATGCAAATGCAACAGTTCAAATAATTCCAGGCCCACAAAGCTAAAGGAATGGCAGGGGAGGCAGGTATAAGCACGTTTAACGTATATTGTATTCCTAACCAACCATTGTTCTGCTCATCTCTAAATTCGATGAGCAGGTCCACCATGTGGTAGACTGTTCTAAGAATGGTGTTGACAAGTAGGTGGCGGTGCCAAGCACCAGAAACCAATTAAATGCCAGTGCTAAGCACCGGAAAGCACTGGCTCAAATTAAGCACTGGCCTGGCTGCTAGGAGTACTGTTACTCTCTTCGTCCGAGGAGAAGTTCTGGTTCTTCAGCTGAGAAAATTTAAAAGTGCTGGTACAGTACAAGGTACAGGGGAAAAAATGAGAGCTAACAAACCTAGCGAGAAGGAAGGAGAGAGAAGTTTGAAAGTGTATTTCCGTTTAACTGACAATGATTCTCTCAAAACAGATTTGTTGCATGGAAAGATCACAGTTTTTATTTTTTTAAATAATTTTTGGGACCCCGTAATAGCAAATATATCATTTTAATGCATGTGTATACATACTAAAATATTTACTTAAAGCGATATAATGTATAATAATGATTAATAACCAAATGAAGGGCGTAATGTGTAACACTAAAACCTTTCATATGCACTGTTCTCCAGGGATTTTTGTGCACAGCACATAAAGAATATTTGGCAGTGCTCTCATTTAGTCTATGTATCTTCTGGATATCCTTTCATCTTTCAGTGGCTAAAAGAAAAGCAACTTTAAATAAAACTTTAAAACTTTAATTAAAAATGTAGTTTACATGTGTAAATTCCTTTAAACTTTACTATCTAAATGTTTGCTCATTAGCATTATTTTACGTCAACAATATTAAATCAGTGACTAAACGAAAATTGTGACAATCCAGTGGACCACATTTGCATGGAGAGAAAGACTAGCTTTTATAAATGTTTTTTACTGGGTCATCCATTCCTATTGGCTCTTGTTTAGCGAGGCCTGTATCTGATGATGTGAAAGCAGCAGTCTACTCTCACGCAACCCTTCAAAATTGATGCCACATTATGTAGACAAGTCAATACCGGTTAACACCATACACACAACTGCTATATTATGTTATGTTACGTGGACTTGTGCAGTATGCTTATCACCTGTGAGGGTATCCAGGCACTTGAGCAGGTGTGAAAGTCCTAGCAGTGGTGGCTCCTCGACTAAGGAGGAGCGTTACCCCAGTGCATTTTTGCAGTGAAACAAAGGGAAAATAACATGATAATGACTTGCATTATTATCATTTTATTTTCTCCTACTTATGCAGCTTTGAGTGAGGGGGCAGGGGCATCGCAGCCTACGTGGAGAACAGTCTCAGGCCTTCAGTCAGCCTCTGAGCACCAAAACGCGGCGCTCAGATCAATCACTACACTGCTAAGGCAGTGTTGTGATTGGCTGACAGGGAGATTGGGTGTTCTTCCTGTGGCAGAGCGAGGTAGGACTATGTAGGAGAGACGCAGGAAAGAAGCGGCATGAAGGTAAGTTTTTATTTTAATATTTATTATACCGCTTCCCCGTGTCCTCCCCCCTCCTGCCGCCACCCCCTTACCTCTGATCCATGCCACCCGCCGCTGGGTGCTAGGCCACCCAGTGTTATTCCAAAAGCCAGGTCTTCAGCTTCTTGTGGGATTCAGGAAGCGGGAAGGAGTCTCTGATGCATTGTAGGAGGTTTTTTCAGATTTTGAGTGCGATGCAGGAGAGTATGAGCAAACATGAACATACTTGCCATATACTTATTCTATTGACAAGTGTATGTTCTACACAATACAGTATCTATTTTTTTCCAAAGTTTTATATAGCCCAAACTTGACCCGAAATCGGGTATCAGAGTGCTTTACATGAACACCAGTTGGGTTACATGAGGATACTTTCATTTTTGTTAGGCAAGGGAGATTAAGTGATTTGCCCAGAATCACAGGTTGTTGAGGGTCATTGCTGAGACTCGAACCCGGTTCCCTAGATTTGTGGTTGACAGCCCTAGCCATTAGGCTACATCCTCTCCCCAATATACAAACATCCTAAAGTTAAAAGTACTCTCTGGAATGAAAAACGGTCCAATCATTTGTTTTTCCATTTATTTTTCCATTGTGTGTTATTTATTTTCAATGGTGCTTCACGTTTTTAGTTTAAGACATGCAATTGATGGACGGAATGCAGAACAAATCAAAACATTCACCCCCAGTCAAGAGAGCTGGGTTAAATCCATCATTCTTTTGCTCACCATGCCCCCAGATTAGACCTGACGTGGGTCCCTTGCTCACTGTGCCACTGGATTCAAGCTAGCATGGCTGAAGAAGGTTTACGGTCCCCGTCAGCAAGAGAATGATGTTCTGACTCCTCACCCACGCACACAAAGCTCTCCACAACCAAGGCCCAAGATACCTCAACGACCGCCTGACCTTCTACACTCCCACCCGCCAGCTACGATCGACCAGCCACGCCCTCGCCACCGTCCCCCGCATCCAACGAGCCACAACGGGAGGAAGATCCTTCTCCTACCTGGCTGCCAAGGCGTGGAACTCCCTCCCCATCCACCTCCGCCTGACCCAAGACCACCTCTCCTTCAGGAAACAACTGAAGACCTGGCTGTTCGAGCAGTAGCGGACCCCCTCCCCCAAGCGCCTTGAGACCCTCCGGGTGAGTAGCGCGCTATACAAATGTTTTGATTGATTGATTGATTGATTGACATATTCTGATACTGGTCCCTAGAAGCTTGTTTCCGGTCCAGGGAGGACCTGGCCTAGCAGTTCGGTCTGGACTGTTCCCATGGGGCACATTCTCAGGACTGATTTGCATATGGCTAGGTCCAAACTAGGGTGGCGTAGTGGGCAAAAGATCCAGATCCAGATCTTTTGACTGGGGGAGAATGTTTGCATTGTCAGCATTCCGTCCATCATTTGTTTGCTGTAAACTTTTCGCCCTAAGTGGGATGGGTATGCCCAGTAGTGGGTCCCTTGCTCACTGTGCCACTGGATTCAAGCTAGCCTGGCTGAAGAAGGGTGACATACCCTGAAACCATTCCCAGGATGCTTGTTTCTGATCCAGGGAGGACCTCGTCTGGAAGTTCGGTCTGGACTGATCTCATGGGTCATGACTGAATTGCATATGCTTGTGTCCAAACTCAGGTGGCGTAGTGGGCAAAAGAACGATGGATTTAACCCAGATCTTTTGACTGGGGGAGAATATTTACGCTGTCAGTATTCTGTCCTTCATTTGATTGCTGTATCACGTTTTTAGTAATTATTTTGGATATAGTAAAGTTGTTTTCTTCTCCAGTCTTAACAAAGTATGAAACCCACAAATGTCCGGTTCATAATCATTGGTTTCCGTGTTTAATCTTGTTTGGCTTTTGATAGCGCTACCCTTGGTAGTTTGGTGATCACACATGTAAGTTCATTATCAATAATTGCAGATTCGTTCTAAAGCAGAGTCTGTCTTTTAATCTTCATTTCTCAATTTCTGTCAGACACTCGATGAAGAATGAACTTGCCTACAAGGCATTTCATTCCTGGGTACCTGGAGATAGTAATTCACAGCTCTCAGGGGACTTTGCTAATCTTCTCAGCTGTCCAATACTGAAATGTAATTCAAAACATTCCTTCTCTGATTCTTTGGGACAGTATGCGTAAGACGTTTTTTATTAAATATAATTTAAAAACACACCCAGTGGAATGTGAAACGCTATAAAATCATTCTCGCGCTTGTGCCATTTAATTTAGTTAACATATGAAATTGCTTGTTTTACTATGCATGAGAATATATTCTAAGGTAAATCATTCAAGGTAATGCCACGGATGTATAAGGCTTGTTTTTATTTTTGATGAGATCATAGTTTTCAAAGTAACGTTGCCTAAAAGAAAATAATGCGTAATATGAAAAGATGTTAAGATTATTTTTTCTTTGTTAGTGACGATTGCTAAGAATTAAGCTTACTAAATAATTTATATTTTACTGAAGCCATGAATCGAACATTAGAGAACATTTGATAATGTTTTCAAATCTCCCAATCACAAATAAATATGCATGAAAGGTTTTGTCGAAAACAAGCAAAGCAATAAGTATAAAAACATTTGAAATTAGGAATCAACACATTGTTATCTAAAACAGCCTTGAACCATAAAACCACAGTAAAGGATGGAAGCAAAAATGAAAAATATTTCCATTCAAGGGTGTCAGAAATTGGGTTACTGGTTGACTAGAGTGTAAAGCCTGGTAAAGCAGCAACCATAATCCTAGTCAGGGTAAGGTCCAGGTAAAACATAAACTAACCTGTGCTCACCCTCTGGCATTTGGCACAGAGCAATCAGGGTTAACGTAGACAGAAGCAAAAGGAACAAATGGTGGACTGAATGCTGGGCAATGCAAACATTCTCCCCCAGTCACAAAGATCTGGGTTTAAACCATTGTTCTTTCGTTCACCACGCCACCCCAGTTTGGACCCAGCCATAAGGAAATCAGTCGTGACCCTGCTCAATATGGGAACAGTCCAGACCAATTTGCCATGCCAGGTGCACCTTGGACCTCCCTGGACCAGAAACAAGCATCCTGGAACTGGTTTCGCGGCATCACCCATTACCTCCTCGTAAGGCTGATTGTCCTATACTTCCACTCTTTCCGAGATTGTCCACTGGAGGGTGCTCACGAGCTGTGGCTAGCAGAACGAACTCAGTACGCCATCACTGAGCGAGACACGGGCGACCCCGCTCCGCTCCCATCATTGCTGGGGGGCCGAGGGGGCCCAGGAGAGAGACACGGAGCGAAACCGGAGCGAAAATCACCGAAAATCACCACCTGATTTAGCTACACGGAGCGAACTGGGGACACTGTACTTACTCTTCCAGACCTGCTAACGGCTCTGCCTGACAGCTTGACCACGCCGGATTGGAGGAGCGGCTGCGGCGTGCAGTGTGGGTAGGTGCGAGCGCAGTTGACCAGGGGCCGAGGCCGAGGGCTGTGCGCTGTGACAACAGCACCTCACCGCCACTGCCCACTGCGAGCCTGCTCCACCCTAAGCCCCTCTAAGCCCAGCAAGCTGAAGCCATACGATAAGAGAGGAACAAGACCCCGAGGTCTGAGGTCTAAGGAGCCAAAGTTGCTGCAAAGTTACAGCAGAGTGCTACAGAGTGCCGCCTGCTGGTGGTGTGAGCGCTGCCTAAGCTCTGCGGAAACAATACCGCCAAGCAGGGGAGGGGGGGTTGTCATTCTCCTCGTAAGTCTTCCTCGCCACATGATTTACATAGTGAGCTTCAGCTCCACGACAGAACCCTCCAAAGCAAAAAAAGCCTCCCACCCCCTCCCAACATGGCCGACCAGTCACACCTGACCTCTATAAGAGGCGGGCCGGCCCAACCAACAGCCTGTTTTTTTTGTTCTGCGCGATTCTCTTCAGAGGCGCTGTACAGGTAAGATGGCCCTTGGGTTTTAGGGTTGAGGATCCTGCTTTAGCGGTCCCTGGTGCCTTATGACTAAAAATCCCCCCCCCCTCTTACTTCCCCCGGTCCTGTGGGGCCGGTTAGGTGCTGCTATAGCGTACCAGAGGTTTACAGGGGGGGGGGGGGTGGCGGCCGGGGATGTGAGGTGTTTGGTCATCCCCGTGTATCCCCAGGTCGTTCCTGAAAGGACCTTGCCACCTTGTGGGCTTTTGGGGTCCAGCGCTCCGTTTTGCTTTTATACGCCTATGCGTGTGCTTGCATGACTCCGATGTGAAGCAGGCATTTGAATGTTACACCCATCGTGTGGCTGGACTGCACAATGGGAATCTCGTATTCCCGGGGTCATTCTCAGCCCCCCTAGTGTGGACTGCGTGGGGCTAACCCTTCATGTTCTGCTGCTGGAGTGATTGTGCCGCAGGAGGTTCGAGGTTGTTCTCTTGGGCGGAGTCGTCGGTCCTGTCCCTTCGGGCGGTCTTTCCCCCGGGGTCCGACTATGTGGAGGCGGATCGACTGAGTCGGATCTTTCCTTCGTTGCCTTGTCTCTCCCTGTCCCCGAGGGTGTTTCGGCGCCTGGTGTCTCGTTTCGGTCTACCTCTGGTGGATCTGTTCGCGGATGGGGACTCGGCCCTCCTGCCCAGATTCTGCTCTCTCCTCCCGGGTCCGGGGGTATGGCGGGTGGATGCCCTGTCGTTCGCTTGGCCTTCCGGTCTGCTGTACGCTTTCCCCCCGTTCCCCCTGATCCCCCGGGTCCTCTGCAAGATTCGCTTGGACAGGGCCAGGGTGCTCCTGGTGGTTCCCGGCTGGGTCCGCCGCCCCTGGAATCCTCTCCTTTGCGAGCTGGCGGTTCAGGCCAACTGGCCGATCCCGGATCTGCCTTTTCCGTTGAAGGGCCCCCCGCTCCCGGAGTCGGTGTTGCGCCGGCTCCATCTGCAGGCCTGGCTCTTGAGCGGGTGATGCTGCTTGCTCGGGGGTGTTCTTCTGGGGTTGTGGATTTGCTGCAGGGCTCCCGCAGATCTTCCACCTTATCTTCCTATGCCCGGCACTGGGCTTCTTTCTCGCGTTGGTGCGGTCTGCTGGGTGCTGACCCCGCCACCATTGATCCCTTGCGGGTCTTGGATTTCCTGGCTGAGGGGTTTTCCTTGGGCTTGGCCCCTTCTTCCCTGAGGGCCCAGTGGGCGGCCTTACGGGCCTTCCGCAGTCCCGATTTCGACGGGCTGGATCCCCTGGTGGCTCGTTTGCTCCGGAGTTGTTTTCTCCGTCGCCCTCGGTCGATCTGCCTGTCCCCCCCGTGGGATCTGCCTCTCGTTCTACGGGCACTTCAGGGTCCTCCCTTTGAACCCCTGGCCTGCATCACCGTGTGGTGTTGTTCTTCTGGTGGTCAATGAAGCCTTGTTGGCTTGGGTATTTGCTCACTATGTAAATCATGTGGCGAGGAAGACTTACGAGGAGGTAATGCCCCGGTTACTTACCGGTAATCTTCATTACTCCGAGTATAGTCTTCCTCGCCACATGAGTTCCCTCCCCACCTTTCTGTCTGGCTATCGGCTTCATTGTTTGCTTGGTAGTTCAGGCTGTAGTTTGGGCCGGCCCGCCTCTTATAGAGGTCAGGTGTGACTGGTCGGCCATGTTGGGAGGGGGTGGGAGGCTTTTTTTGCTTTGGAGGGTTCTGTCGTGGAGCTGAAGCTCACTAGGTAAATCATGTGGCGAGGAAGACTATACTCGGAGTAATGAAGATTACCGGTAAGTAACCGGGGCATTATCAGCCAGGCTACCTTGAACACAGTCGTGCAGTGAGCACAGGGACCACTTCTGGGCATACCCTTCCCACTTAGGATAACAAAAGCAAAAAAGAACAAATGATGCAAAAGTCTAACTTTACTGATCATTAATGTCCTTTGTGAATACCGAAAGTTGCAAAATTTCGTATCAGTTTACCTTTGTGAATCGGGCCCATTGTCTTCTATTAAAGCAATCTCGAAAAGGGTATGGTAAATAGCAACATTCTTGTTTTTTTCAAGATGGTGCTTATTTTAAATCAGTCTTGAAAATGGGAGAATTATTTTTTCACTTTGCAATGATTACCGAAAAACATGGTAAACAACCAAGATAGCTCAGATTTTAATTGTAGGGAGTCTCAGGTAAAAATTGTGACATTTTAACATTCAAGACCATTTCTTTTTTTTATTACCATCTATAATATTTGCATACAAAGCTGTTCAAAATGTTTGCTTGCAACATATTTACACCCTCATTGAAGAACACTTTTCCAAACTTCCTAGACTTTCATTCTTTACATTTCTGGCACCAGAAGTCCACTTGATCTACATACTGCAGTTATGTTCCCTCCTTTGTGTTTAATTCTTACCTGTCATTTTTATTTTCCATATTTTTTCTCTTTATTATTTTGTTATTCGCAGACCAGTAATAACATGGCAACATATCACAAGGGATGTAAGTTTGTTGTAATTGTACACTATGGGCATGATTTTGATGCTGGTTAGACTACACACCAACAGGCCATTGGTGGCGGTCCGACCGCTGACAGGACTTTGGTCCAACCACCGCATTTGAATGCAGGTGCTCTGGCTCTAAATGGTTGTGGGGGAAGACCACTGCCTCCGGCAGGATCAGCGTTCCCGCCGGGCCGGCGATCAGAATCACAATCCTAAATCGAGGCGGCACAGAGGCAGGCACCACTGTAGGAATTAAGATATGTCTTTCTGACAGCCTTTTCATGACAGAAAGACCACCATGGAAAGGCTGTCAGATATGGATTTTGGGGTCCCCTAACAGGTTCCTCTTCTTTTTTGTGGGCGACTGTAAAGTGACCCAGGGGTACATGCAGTGGCCCCATGCACCTCCATGCATGTGCTCCATTCACCACACGGTGCACGGAGGTGAAATAAGTGCTCCTTTACATGGAAGCTTGTGCTGCAGCCCTTTTCCTGTGCCGCAGCACATGCTTCCATGTAAAGGAGCACTTTGCGACCAGGAGCCCAGTGGTCACATCATAATTGGGGGGTCGGACAGCCGCCTGCTTGTCGGGTGGTCCCCTGACTGCTGTGATTGTGGGAAAAGGTCCGACCACCCGCTTTCAAAATTCGGGCTCATGACAGGCAACACCTCCTGATAACGCTGCCCACAAACATTGCCCGCCGGTAGCATGCCCTTGGTGTTTGAGTTCAACATTTACGTTCTCTATACTATAAAGATAGGGGGTAGAATGTGAATGTCGCTCTCTGCACAAAAGTGGTTAAACATGAGGGCACTTTGTTATTTTAATTAGTTTTACTTTTTTGAGTTTGTTGGTTTCATTCACTTTTATATTATGTTTCTTTTCATTCTAAGCTGTTCTTTGCTTCAGAGTCTGCTGGAAAGTGCCACACTCAGCTTCTTGTGTCAGGGCACATGTTTGTCAGCTGGCACTACATTCAATATTTGATTTTCTTTGCAATATTAATCTTAGTTTAGCTCTCCCATAAAAGGCTGTCCAGAGCTAAGCAGGTGAAATTTTTTAGACAGATTATCAGTACACTATACATGTGCCTGTTCCTGATATGCAGTACATGTCAAATGCAAATGTGAAAAATGTTGACCACATCGTCCAGAGTGTATTTATGTATGTGGCATATTATGCAAGTAGTACCTTCTTTAATCACACACTGACCATCCCCCCCACTCCCCCCCCATTGCATTGAGCATCCACAGGATTTGGTCAAATACTTCTCTCTGCTTACTTAATAGGCACACGCTCTACAAATACATTTTGCTTGTTAATTCACTAACATGATTTAATATGTCGTGGTTAATGATATTATGCGCATACTTCTCTTTGCTTACTTAATAGGTACACGCTCTACAAATACATTTTGCTTGTTAATTCACTAACATGATTTAATATGTCGTGGTTAATGATATTATGCGCGATGCCATCATTGACTTTACTGATGACATACTTTGAAATGCCATCCTTGATGGCATCACTGGTGACATTTGAGATGTCAATGAGAAAAATGGATAAGACACGCACAAACAGGAGTTGCAGAGTTTGTAGGGTTGTCGCGTGCTGCTGGGGCTTCGCTCTCTGAACCACAGGGCGTTTGGAAATAGAATCAAAAAAGCAAATCCTGATAGGAGTTGTCCCCCTGCGCACAGCATGGTAGATACCCGAAAAGAGTATAATAAAGTTAATTAGAGCAATGGGTTTGATCCATCATTCATTTTATTTCATTATTTTTTTCAAATGTCAAGAAATTATTCATTCCAAATTCGATGCAAAAGGTATATCCAAAATGCTTAGTTATGTATCCCTATGCATTTCGGGCTTTCCATAAGCCCTTCTTCAGGGGAGATCTCTAAAAGAAAAGAAAAAAAAAGGGCTGATAATGGGGAGCGTATCTCCACCAGCTACATGATATCAATGGTGCTCATTAGTTCGGGTTGTACAGAACAAAATAAGATCCCAGGAAAAGAAATGCAAATCATTGGTAACAATTAAGAGTGATAGTGACCGTTAACGTGTGTTAAAAAACGAGTCTCGTGTTGCACGAAATCATGAATGACATGCGCGTTATTGGTTAAGAAAATTGAAACATGATCACAACGTGCATTTTAGAACGGTATGGAGCAAAGATATACGCTTCTTGTATATCCGGAGTGCAAAATTATGACGTGTGGCGTGCAGAACTGACAGGAATGGACGGTTCAACAAATATAAGTTATCAGTGAAAGCTCCAAAGTGCCGACCAACTCTACGTAGTGGCGTAGTGTGATCTCAAGTGGTGAGGGCAGGTTAGTGGGATTAGTACTTACTGAAAGCATTTCAAGAGGCAGTCACAAGCTGCTGTTCGCGTACAGGAGAACGTGCATCTATGCAAGTGGAAGATTCGAGTAAAGTTATAAAAAAGCGCATTGTATTGCCGAGTGACAGAAGTAGAAAGAGGACTGGAAGTGTGAAAGAATGGTGGCCATTTTGTTGTGGTGAAAGTAAACGGAAGAACAGTGTAAAGAGTGGCTAAGTGTATAAAGAAACAGCGCGACTATGCTGAAAGGGTAAAGATAAAAGTTAATAAGGCAAACAATGATAGCATAATACATGTGTACATGAAATGAAACTGAAATAAACAGGTGTATGATGATGACATGAACAAATCTTGAGCAAGGATAATATAAGAGGATGTAAAGATCGCAGATAGCAAAGAAATTCCATTCTGTCATTTAACCCAGTGGGTTGCATCGCGCATAAGTATCTGATCCAAACGTTTTCTCTTTGGAGCAGTTTGTCTTTCATGTTCATGGTTTCTGTGGGTCGTACATTTTCAAGAACAGTGAATTTCAACTGTGCAACGTTGTGTCTGTTTTCTGCAAAGTGTGCTGCAATTGTGGATTTCATGTTGCTGGTCCGAATGTTGATCTTGTGTTCAAGAATTCTTGTCCTGATTTTGCGCTCTGTGTGGCCAACATAACATAGGACACTCAAGCAAATAGATAACATTGTTAGAGTTACAAGTAGCATTAACCTTCAATTTGATTGGATTGCCCTTCATGGGATGGTGCAAGATATTTCCTTTGATAGTATTGTTACAATTGCTGCAGTTGTAACAGGGTTGTAATCCTTTTTTATGTATCTGAAGTTTTAGAACCTTTGGGATGACTTAGTAATTCTTTGAGGCTGGGTCCACGGGTGTAGGAGAAGATGGGTGGTTGTTCAAAGAGGCCTTGGAAGTCTGATTCTCTACTGAGTAGTTGCCAATGTTTCATGATGATTTTGCGGTATGTGTTACTGAGTGTGGAATATTTGGAAACCACAATCAAGCGTTTATTATCAGTTTGATTTTGGGTGAGAGTAGCTCTTCTCTATTCAAGCTGTCGCATTTGGTTTTGGCAATCGTGAGGACTTTGTCTTGAAAACCTTGATCTTGAAATCTTTGACACATGGTTTCAATGTGAGTTGTACAGCCTGTGGGATCGGATATGATTCTTTTAACTCTCATGAGTTGAGACAGTGGTAAATTATTTTTCAAACTGGGTCGGTGAAAACTGGAATAGTGAAGGGTGCTGTTGCGATTGATGTCCTTCCGATGAACGGTAGTTTTTAATTTGTTGTCCATCAGTTGGACTTGGACATCCAAGAAATTGATGGGTTGTTGGTCATATGCCCATGTAAACTGGATGTGGTCATTGATGGTGTTTACCAGTTGCAAAAATTCAAGTAGTTTCATCCGAGGTCCAGACCACAAAATGAAAATGTCATCGATATATCTTAGGAACATTTTTCCGTGTTGAATCCACTGGGGTTGATTGAGAATGGTATGTTGTTCAAAGTGATGCATAAAAAGATTGGCATACACTGGGGCAGCACAGTTGCCCATTGAAGTACCGCTGAGTTGAAGATGGCACGTGTCTTGCCACTTAAAATAACTTTGATACAAGGTGAATCCAAAAAGTTCCATGAGAAAAGGTTGTAATTCAGATTTGATATCCGAGTTCAAGATAGCAGCTTCTATGGCCTCTATTCCAAGATCGTGTGGAATTGACGTGTACAACGCCTTAACATCGACGGTGCACAGCCAATGTTCTTCCGTCATAGGCAACAATGAGTTATCCAATTTCTTTAAAAAATCTGTGGTATGGCGGAGGTAAGTCAGGGTTGCAGTGACCAAAGATTGTAAATGTTTATCCAACAGTTTGCCAACGGGTTCATGAATACTGCCCCTGGTGGACACGGTGGGTCTGAAAGGTGAGTTATGTAGGTCCTTATGAACCTTGGGTAGCATGTACAATGAAGGGGTTCTAGGATTGTTCTGCGTTAGAAACCTTTTGGTTTTCTCCGTGATGATGTTGTGTTCAAGGGCTCTCTGAAGAATGCTTTCAAGATAATCTTTAAACTCATTGGTTGGATCATGTGCCAATGATGCATAAGTGTTGGTGTCAGTGACATGGGTTAATACTTGAAGGTCATAAAATGTCTTATCCATTATTACCAGTGCGCCGCCCTTGTTGGTGTACTGGCAGATGATGTTCGGATTTTCTGCTAGTTTCTGTAGTACACTCCGTTCTTTCATGGTGAGGTTACTATGTTTCAATTTGGGTTGAAAGTTAAGAGATGTAATGTCTTGTTTGACTAAGTTCTCAAATGTATCAATAATCTTGTGGCTGGCAGGTGCCATAAATGTGCTCCGAGGGCGCAAGCCTAAGAGAAAATCATCTTGTTGTGTGGTAACCGGTATCAAGTTTTCAAACTAGTGTCGCAGCCGAATGTTTCTCATGAGTAAGCATGGGTGGAAAATCCGTTCTGCTCGCAGATTTTGTGGATTTTCGGTAAATTCGCAATCCGCGAGATTCGCGAATTTCCCGCAAAATCCGCGAACGGAACGGATTGGGTCAAAAGTTCAAGCTGACTTTTGTAACTCTTTTAGAATGGCGCCAGCAAGCTGCCAGAGCCATTCAAAATAGTTACAAAAGTAAGCTTCAACAGGAAGCTCTAATGGGTAGTAAAGCAGGTGCTCGAGTTGAAGCTCAAATTCAGTTACACAATCATTAATCACCCCAAACTTGGGGTGATTAATGATTGTGTAACTTAAATGGACCTTCAACTCGAGCACCTGCTTTACTTGATCTATTAGTGCTTCCTGTTGAAGCTCTTTGTAGCTATTTTAGAATGGCGCTGGCAGCTTGCTGGCGCCATTCTAAGTGGGGCCGAGGGCAGAAGGGCACAAAAGTGGGATAGAGGGCAGAAGGGGACCAAAAATGAGTGGGGCAGAGGGCAGAAGGGCACAGAAACGGGTGGTACAGAGGGCAGGAGGGCATAAAAAATGAGAGGGTGGCAGTGATTAACCAGGCAAAAAAAAAACCTACGAACACGCAAAGCTCCCCGCGAACATGCAACCTGCAAACACGCAAAAATAAAAAAATCTGCAAATTCGCACGAACTCGCAAATTTTGCGGATCACGAATTTGCAAATCGGCAAATTCACAGATCGCAAATTCGCATAATTCGCCCATGCTTTCTCATGAGCTTGAAAGAGCTGATTTCTAGTTCCAGCGTGTTGGAACTGGTCGTAGGTACAAATGACTGACCTTTCTGTAAAGTTCTTATCTCCAGGTTTGAGGGTTCATAAGAGGAGATGTTTATCACCAAGTTGTTGAATTCTGTTAATAATACAATTAATAAAAAACTATTACATATGTTTGCAGTGGCTTTAAAAAATTTAATTTCTAGATTTTTTTGATGAAATTTGAAACCCTACCAAGTACCTCTGATGATAAACCACACAATATCCGTAAACTTATCCAAAACCAGTTACTGATCCCATTCTAAATCTAACCGTGACAATGACCTGATCCTAGTCTTTACCTTGAACCTTACCTAACACTAATGCTGAATCTAATACTCATTTTGACTCTACCTGTCAGGTAGAATTTTTAATAACTTTGTTTTCAATGTAATATATTTCAAATTATAAAATTATGACACAGTACCAAGCAAGCATTCCCTAAAAACCTAGCGAATCAATTAACCCTATAATTATCTGTCACAAACCCACAGATTTATAATGTTCATCAATTATGCTGATTTGCACATGTAGGTGCCAGGTTTTAGAGATCAGGTGAGGAAACTGTTACTGAAATATGCGGTAAGTTATGACTACTCATAACCATTCACTGAATACAAGTATTTATTTTGAGTGTTTTAAATGCATGCATGCACATTTTTTAATATAACATGGGAACGAAAATACCTCGAACCTGTCACTCAATGTAATATTGACATCTAAGAGCAAATGGTGCAATTATTTCAGTTAGAGAGTCATCCATGAAGTTTTTTTTTACTAACTATCTTGAATAAGATATATATAGTTTAAGATTGTGTGCTAGTATTTTTCCAGTTACTGTTTGTGTCTGAAACAACTCATTTATAGCCCTTCCAGGGGTCCTATTACAGAAGTACTCCGGAGGCGCAAAGGGCATTTGCAACTGATTTGCATGGCTGGTGCTTGTGCATCCCCTTCTCTAATACCGATAGTGCTAGTGCAAATAAAGTGCCAGCGCTATCATCAGAGGCCATTCCCTCATTTGCATGGATCGTGGCCCAATACAAATGAGGGAATCCTTTTGTCTGTGCTTGCGGGCTGCACTACAGACACAGGCGCAGAGGCAAAGATGCTGACAGTGTGCCACCTGATGGTGGCCCTCTGGGGGTAAGTGGGCCCCATTGGCTCCCCAGACAGCCCCTTACAGGTAGGTGCAGTTTCTCACTGTACCCACAGCAAATGGGATCTCTAATCCCTCTTAAAAGTAAAGGTGGGTGGCCACCTGCACAGTGAAACATGGAGCTTCTTAAAAGCTGCCGCTCTGCTGTTTCACATGAAGTTCATTGAAGTTGCATCATGTACTAGAGCATTAGAGGAGGAGGTTGACTCGATTAAACAGGATGTTATAAAAAATTTCACCTGGATTAGCTTGATGACCAAGCAAAATCGAGGACTGAGGGAAGATCTTGAGAGGATTGAAAACAGTCCTGGAGGACTAGCCTCAGATTTCTGAACGTTCCAGAATCTGATGAAGGAGCTGACATAACGTCCTTCGTAATCTCTCACTGCGGGACACAGTTTTAAAAGATATGTCACATAGGGCTAGATGTATCAAGCATTTTTTTGTTGCAAACATTGCGAATCGCAAAATAGCAGCGTTTGCGTCAAAAAAACGGGAAATGCGATGTATGAAAAAATCGCATCGCAAATTTAAGGAATCACAAAATTTGCGATTCCTTAACTTTGTGTCAGCATTTAAGGAATCGCAAATTGCAATTCCTTAAATGCTATGTATGTAGCATTTAAGCTTTGCGAATTTAGGCTAAGAAATCGCAAATTACCACCAACTTGTAGTTGGAGGTAATTTGTGAATGATTTTAAAAAAGCACTTTTTGAAATTTCTAAAGGTGCCATGTGATGCTCATACATGTCCTTAGGGCATGTATGTGCACCATATGCGCACACATGACAATTTGAAGGGTGCAGCAGGGTGTCCTTAAAACACCCTTGCACCCTTGAAATTATTCTCAATTTGGGATTAGCAAATTGCGTATCGCAAATTGAGAATAACTGTATATTCATTCCTATGGGCCTCCTGGCCCGTAGAAATGAATGGGAAATTATTTCTTAATTGCGATTAGAAATTTGCTAATCGCAATTAAGGAATTTTATGAAATCGCTAAAAATAGCGAATTTCTAGATACATACCATTTAGCAATTCTCAAATAGCGATTCCTTAAAAATCGCTATTTGAGAATCGCTAAAAGTATCTTGATACATCCAGGCCATAGACCCTTTCAATAAGAATCCTCAATGGCAGAAACCAAGGAAGATCTTGGTAAATTTCTTTCCATATGCAGTAAAGGAAGCAATATTGAGTATACACCTAAGGAGTGTCTCCTTCACGACTAAAGAGTCCTCTTTCACTATTATATCAGATGAGTGCAAAGCAACAGACCAGCAGCAGGGGGAGCTCAGCATGAGATTGGAGGAGCTGTGCAAACTGGGGGCAAAGGTACAACTAACATTTCCGGCAATGCTCCGCATCATGTAGAGTAACCAATGTATAACTACTGTGTTGTGGAGGATGTAGATGCATTGATTGATACCATTAAAAAGGGGCAATTTCCTGATTCTTTCAAAGTCCTTGTGTTAGAAATGGCGGTCTCTAGTTGGCAATGGCTGGCGCCACTGTCCAAATAGGGAACCTTCTTCGTAAGTCAGGGCAAGAGGGCCACCCCCTTTGAAAACCACTACTCAACCCTGTGGTAACGTAGCACAAGCAGTTAGTCCTATCTCAGAGGCAGTTTGGGAAGTGTTTTTGACTGTGTAGAATGAGGCAGTAATGACACCACAAAAGGACACATCTCAGTTAGGTATAGAAAAATAATATCTTTATCTAACAGTTTAACTCAAAACTCTCAAAGCGTTTTAACAACTACACTTCACGTCAACCCGTAGGGACTCAAAAAGAAAGACAATAACGTATTCACCAAAGCAGGACAAGGACTAAGTTCAGGGCCGGGCCTACGTGACCTGTTGTGTAACAGACACTTGTTGTTGAAAGCTTCACGAAGAAGCGGAGACAGTGACAGGTGGTCTCCCAGCGACCACAAGTCTTTGGGGGCTGAGGTCCGCAGTGTGCACCCACGATGATTCGGGCACTCGGTGACAGGTGGGCTCTCAGCAGTAGCAGCACCCGGCTGCGGTTGCCCAGGCTGGTGGTGGCCATGACTCTTGTCGTGCAGCTCCGTGGTGAACGCACATTGTCAGCAGCTCTCTCTTAGCTGCAGTGGTCCACAAAACTATAGCAAAAATCCTTAACAAGGGTGAGCCAGGTGCGGGCACACAGCGGGAGCAGCTCTCCCTCAACTGCGGCGGCCCACGGGACAAATCCCAAGGATGCAAAGTTGCCAAAGGTGCGGGCGCTCAGCGGCCCCAGCTCTCTCTTAGCCTCTACGGCCAATGGGACAACTCACGGTGATGCAAAGTAGCAAAAGGTGTGGGCACTCAGCGGTCACAGCTCTCTCTTGGCTGCGATGGCCCACGAGGCAAATCATGAGGATACAAAGTAGCAATGGGTGTAGGCACTCAGCGGCTACAGCTCTCTCTTGGCTGCGGCAGCCCATGAGGCAAATCACAATGAGGCAAAGTAGCAATGGGTGTGGGCACTCAGTGGCTACAGCTCTCTCTTGGCTGCGGCAGCCCACGGGCAAATCAGAATGAGGAAAAGTAGCAATGGGTGTGGGCACTCAGTGGCTACAGTTCTCTCTTGGCTTTGGCGGCCCATGGGGCAAATCACGATGAGACAAAGTACCAATGGGTGCGGGCATTGAGCAGCTACTGCTCTCTCTTGACTGCGGCGGCCCAGGGGAAATCACTATGATGCAAGTAGCAATGGGTGCGGGCACTCAGCGGCTACAGCTCTCACTTGACTGTGGTGGCCCACGGGACGAATCACAATGTAGGCAAGGGTGCGGCACTCAGCGGCAGCAGCGCTCTCTCAGCTGCGGTGGCCGAAATGACAGAGGATGGTCTCGGCCAGCTAGCACAATGGTGGATGCTCAGGGACTGCAGCTCTCACTTAGTTGCAGCAGTCCACACAAGTTCAGCGAAAGGCTCGAAGGTGCAGATTCCGGTGGGCTCTCAACGGCGGCAGCTCTCTCTCAGCGGCAGTGGCCCACACAGGTTTAGCAAAAGGTTCAAATGTTTAGAGTTAGGTGGGGTCTCAGTGACGGCAGCTCTCTCTTAGCTACAGCGGCCCACACAGGTTTAGCAAAAGATGCAAAGGTTCAGAGTTGGGTGAGCTCTAAGCAGCTGCAGGTCTCTCTTAGCTGCAGCGGCCCACACAGGTTTGGCAAAAGATGCAAAGGTTCAGAGTTAGGCAGGCTCTCAAAAGGGGCAGCTCTCTTTTAGCTGCTGCGGCCGACACAGGTTTGGCAAAAGATTCAAAGGTTCCCAGTCCGCGGTCCTCACAGTAGAACTAGAGGCTATGGATTAGTCGACGGAGGATTCACCTGCAAGTAGAATTCCTCGCACAGAAATTCCTACGGCTGACGGGGTGAAGTCTTATGTCCCTGAGACTTCTGCAGGAGGCACTCTCAATTTTAGGCCCTCTGGTAGTGTCTTCAGCAAGCTTGGTGAAAGTTTCAAAATCCTTTTCTCTGTTCGCTCAAGCAGAGTTTCCTCTTGACATCCAGAAGGAACACACTTGACCAAAGTTCCAGCGCAGCATTTGATACCTAAAAAGTCTTTGCTCTATTATGTCACAAATCACTGACTCCAGTCAGAACCAAATAGGTGGAGTCCGGGAGCACTTGGTTTATGAGGTGACATCCTGCACTTTCAGAATGAGGGGGTCTGTTATCAGACTCCCAGTGGGAGGTGGACCCATCATTCACCGTACCTGGCACGGCCCTGCTCAGATCAAAGAGTCACCCCTCCCCAATAGCTGAATACCGATCTCTCTCTCCAGCCAGGTCTGACCCAGCTGGCCCTGCTGCTCCAAAACCAGACAGCCAATACACACACTCGCAACAGCCAACAGTAAAACTTTAGACCAGAAACGACCACATTTTCAGGAAAGGCATTTCACAACATTACCTACTGCGATAGCCAGTAGGTATATATAGTTAGGATTTTTTCTCTATGGAACTTTTGAAAATTCTATGTCTAATAACTTTGGCGTTTGTGGACGGAATTGGCTGAAATTTTCAGGAAAATTGCACATTTTGTTTCTGAGCAGCCCCTGAAAATTTGGGGGAGGGTCGTCAAGGGGGGGCTGAGAAAAAAGGGGGGTCCCAAAACGCGTTTTTCCCATTCATTTTTCCATAGGGCGGTTGGCCTCACTTTTAGCTCGAACGGCTGAATGGATTTGCACGAAACTTGGCAAAATTGTAGGGACTGTTAGCCCGATGTGCTTTTGCTAGGTCTCAATATATATGCTTCAGTGGATTTTGAGAAATTAACGTTTAAAATAAGATATATATCTGTAACAGCGCTCCGGGCAGCGCTCCGGTTCGCGTACTTTTCGCGTAACGGAACTTTGCGATGCGAAGCTGATTGGCTCTCCGGTGTCTGTCAACATTCTAAACAGTTCAGAGCGGCCGCCATCTTGTCTCTCGGTAGGATCGAGAGACAAGAGGAGGCCAAAACAAACGGGGAAATGAAGGAAAGGGGGCAAGGTAGACCTCTTCTAACCCCCTAGGATTGATGAGGGGGATATTATAGAGCCACGCGGGGCCCAAAAAAAAAAAATTCCGATTTTTTCACCGTAGAGACGCGTCTTGGTACGCGAACCGGGCAGCTAACCGGGCAGCTAACCGGGAAGCTAACCGGCAGTGTAACGGGAGTCTGAGGAGTAGCTGATTGGCTGTCAACATTGTAAACAGTCCGGAGCGGCCGCCATCTTGTCTCTCGGTAGGATCGAAAGACAAGAGGAGGCCAAAACAAAGGGGGAAATGAAGGAAAGAGGGCAAGGTAGACCCCGTCTGACCCCCTAGGATTGATGAGGGGGATATTATAAAGCCACGCGGGGCAAAAAAAAAAAAAAAATCCGATTTTTTCGCCGTAGAGACGCGTCTTGGTACGCGAACCGGGCAGCTAACCGGGAAGCTAACCGGCAGTGTAACGGGAGTCTGAGGAGAAGCTGATTGGCTGTTATCATTGTAAACAGTCTGGAGCGGCCGCCATCTTGTCTCTCTGTGGGATCGAGAGACAAGAGGTGGAAAAAAAAAGGTGTAAATGAATGAAAGGGGTAAGGCAGACCCCTCCTGAACCCCTAGGATTGATGAGGGGCTATTAAAGTTCCCTGCGGGGCAAAAGAAAAAAAAAATTGCGATTTTTCGCGGTAAAGGTGCTTCCTGGTACGTTAACCGGGCAGTTAACCGGCAGCGTAACGGGAGTCCGACATATTGTGTTTTTTGAACGTTTGTGATATGTGCACGTGTGGATTTTGTCTAATTAAGGTTAAAAAAATATATATATATCTTTAAGCGTGTTCTGGCGTGCTTACGTTTTGGGTTTGGTTTGCGCTGCAGAGACGACACGTCACGGTTATGCGATGCATCATGAGGCGTCTCACGGGCTACGTGATACGTCACTTAATAAAGAATATATTTTACAGCTATAGATATTAGCTTTTAAAAAACCAATGAAATTCACAGAAAAAAACATAGGTTATAGACCATATATAGTTAGGAATTTGCATTTACAAAACCTTGAAAATTCAATGAAAAAACCATAGGTTATAGACCATATATAGTTAGGGATTAGCATTTAAAAAACCTTATTTTATTTGCACAAAACCATTGAAATTCCATATATAGTTAGTTGCACTAACTATATATCGCGGACCCGCAATCCACTGCTAATGATGTCACATATTACATCATTCATGACATGGTCAGTGACATCACTGATGACATCACTGATGACATCTCAAATGACATCACTGATGACATCACTGATGACATCTCAAATGACATCACTGATGACATCACTGACATCTCATTTGACATTACTGATTACATCACTGATGATATCATTTATGTGATAATACATCTTCAGACTCTAATATAACCATAGATACACTCAGTGTAAACAGGCACTCACAGACTGTCACACATCCATGGAGTTACTCACACACCTAGTCAGTCATGCAAAGAATCAATCACATCTCCATTTCCTCAACTATACAGTTATACACACCTTACTTATTCAAACATATACTAACACATATTTACTCTCTTATACAATCCTTGATACAAGTTCACAATGATTCATACAGCCACTCTCACATTCACTGGCTCTTATGTTCAGTTATTTATATATGTCAACTCTCACATGGAGTGTGTTTTACATATGTACTTACTTTGACATGTAGCACTGAGATATCCATTCACTCACCAATATACTCATTCACACAGTTAACTGTCCATACAGCTGTTTCTGCATGCACTTTTGAACCCATACACCTAGGGAATCAACTGCTCACACATCTATGCACAGAGTTATACACCTCCCGGCCACCCACACACATACTCAGTCTCCCATACAAATACTTGGGCAACCATTCAATAACCCATATAGTTTCTGATATAGCTACTGATTTAAACATGCAGCAGTTTACAGAACAACATAAATAATGATTGCCAAATTAAGACACTTTAATCACTAACCCATGCACTCAGTGAGACACATTTAATCATTCTCTCATACAGTCAGTCATGCACCTACTAAATCCTTCATCCAGACACTTATACATCCACTCATTCTTCAATATGTAAGACATATTTTAACTTTACAGAAACATACATTCACTGGGTGTTGTCATCAGTGATGTCATCAGGGATGTCATTTGAGATGTCATCAGTGATGTCATCAGTGATGTCATTTGAGATGTCATCAGTGATGTCATCAGTGATGTCACTGACCATGTCATGAATGATGTAATATGTGACATCATTAGCAGTGGATTGCGGGTCCGCGATATATAGTTAGTGCAACTAACTATATATGGAATTTCAATGGTTTTGTGCAAATAAAATAAGGTTTTTTAAATGCTAATCCCTAACTATATATGGTCTATAACCTATGGTTTTTTCATTGAATATGATATATAAATGGTCCTTACTACAAGGTATCCCTCAATGTCCTGGGCATACACATATCAAACTCAAAGTTCCTATTGAGGTCCTAGGGCCGGATAGGGTGATAGAAAGACATCCTTAATGAACAGGCTACACTGATATAGGCATTAGGGTTATCCTTATTCACACATTCATTTATATACAGGGAGCAAACAGTCATTTATAGAGAGGGAGAATTCACGCTGTGGCCTGATTAGCAGTGGCACGGCGCCCAGGACATTTACATCCAGCCAACATACAAGACAGGAAGAGTAGAGGGGAAGGGAGACCCAACGCCAATGATACCAGGTCTAACACGCGTCCCCTCCAGCTAAATTGTGGGGAGAACTAAGTATCCCTTTGGGGGTTCTCGTCACTAAAGCGGAAAAATCTGGAAAGACCATCAGCATTGACGTGTTCTGTACCAGGGCAATGCTCAACAGTGAAATCCATACCCTGTAGGGAAATGGACCACCTCAACAACTTGGGATTCTCACCCCTCATCTCCATAAACCACCTTAGGGGCCTCTGGTCTGTCTGAACCCGGAAGTGAGTCACAAAGAGGTATAGTCTCAGCTTCTTCAGCGCCCAGACCACAGCAAATGCCTCATGCTCAATTTCACTCCACTTCTGTTCCCGGGGAAGTAACTTACTGCTTAGGAAGGCTACCGGTTGGTCTAGTCCCTCCTCATTGTTCTGTGACAGAACAGCCCCTATACCATGCTCTGAGGCATCGGTCTGGACAACAAATGCCTTTGAAAAGTTGGGCACCTGAAGCACGGGTATGGTGCACATGGCAGTCTTCAGGGTGTCAAAAGCTTTCTGACAGGTGTCAGTCAAGTTCACCTTCTTCGACTACTTCTTACGAGTCAGCTCGGTCACGGGTGCAACAATGTTGCCATATCCCTTGACAAACCTCCTGTAGTGCCCTGTGAGTCCTAAGAAGGCACTCACCTGCGTCTGAGTCTTGAGGGAGTTCCCATGCCAGGATAGTTTCAATTTTGTGCTGGAGGGGTGCTACTTGGCAGCTTCTCACCTAGTGCCCCAAATATACTACAGATCCTGGCCCAATCTGGCACTTACTGGCTTTGATTGTGAGGCATGCCCTCCGCAGGGCCAGCAATACTTCCCAGAGGTGGCGCAGGTGGTCCTCCCAAGAGGAACTAAACACCGCAATGTCATCCACGTAGGCGGCACTGAAGTCTTCCAGCCCAACCAACAGCCAATTGACCAACCTCTGAAAGGTGGCAGGTTCATTCTTCATTCAAAGGGCATCACACGGAACTGGTAATGCCCATTGGTGTGGAGAAAGCTGACCTCTCCTTTGCTCCCTCTGTCAAGATGATCTGCCAATACCCAGATGTCAAATCAAATGTGCTGAGGTATCTGGCAGCCTCCAACCGATCTACGAGCTCATCAGCTCTGGGGATGGGGTGCACGTCAGTCTTTGTGACTGATAGGAGGCCCTGATAGTCCACACAGAACCAAAGTTCCTGGGTGGCACCAGGCACGGCAGCTTTCGGGACCAGGACCTCTGGGCTGGACCACGGGCTGCTCGAGGACTCAATCACCCCAAGGGCTAACATTTTGGTGACCTCATCCTTAATGTAGGCCCTTACCCAGTCAGTCACTCTGTAAGCCTTATGCTTAATGGGAGGACTGTCCCTGGTGTCCACATCATGGACACACCTATCAGTGACACTAGGCACCAGGGAGAACAGATCACTGAATTGTCCCAATAGTTGGCAACAATCACCCTTCTGCTCAGGAGTCAGTGTGAGGGAGAGGACCACACCTTCCACCGACCCATCTCGCTCCCCTGCACACAGGAGGTTAGGAAGGGGCTCGCTCTCCTCCTCCATCCCAGCATCTGTGGCCAGAAGCATACTACCTCAGAGCTCTAATAGTGGGGCTTTAGGCGGTTAACATGTAGGACCCACAAAGGGTTTTCCTGGGAGACCGCAAGTCCACCATGTAGGTAATAGGACTTTTGTGCTCCACTATCTCAAAGGGGGTGTCCACCTATCCTGGAGTGCACAGGGCTCCACTGGGGCCATGAACCAAACCTTTTGTCCCGGCTGAAACTCGATCAGAGTGTCATTCTGATCGTGCCAGGGTTTCATCTCTTCCTGGCTGGGTTCCAGGTTTGCTTCAGCAAGTTTCCTGAAATGCCGAGTCTGGTTTCTGAAAGCCAGCATGTAAAAAACACATTCTGGGGAGGTTTCCGGGAGAATCCTCCCAGCCTTCCTTGACCAGACTCAGAGGTGCTCTTACCAGGTGACCATAGAGCAGCTCAAAGGGACTGAACCCTAAGGATTTCTGTGGCACCCTACAGTAGGCAAACAACAGGCTTGGCAAGAAGACATCCCACTTATGCCTAATGGGCTCACCTAGGCCCATAATCATGCCCTTAAGGGTCTGGACTTTAAAGAGGGTTTTTGCTGAGTCAGGTACATTTTGCAGAATAAGGCAGAAAGGGTAGAATTGGCCAGATTGGAGCAAGAAGTGGGGGATTTGAAGGCCACCTTGCAGATGTAACATATGGGTCTATACAAGGAAAGGGTATTAGAACAGTTGGTGGAGAAGCAGTTAAATTATAAGCTCAAGCTGAATATGAAGTGTAGGGAAAGGTGGCATACCGGATACAAGAGACAGTTTGAGTTAGGGGAGCGAATTGGTGCCACTGGCATGGAAGGCAAGTGTTAAGAGATCAAGTAACATCATTAAGGAACTTGTCAATAATCCTCGGGGAGATGTCTGAAACAAGGTTGAAGACATTCAGGGGTACCCAGTTTCTTTATTCTCAACATTCTATCTGGGAGAGGTCTCCCCGGATCTTGATAAGCTTAGGGATTAGTTGATGGGCATCGACCTCCCTGGGCTCAGTGTGGAGGGCAAAGAGTGTTTGGAAGCATTTATGTCCCAGGAGGAAATCAGGAAGCACCTGTTGCATATTAAGAACTGGTAGGCTGCAGGATCCAACCTCATCCCCTCAGAGCTTTATCAGCATTTAAAGGAGGAGATTACACCAGTGTGGGAGATACCGCGAATGTCCAGATCCCTGACTCATGGAAGGAAGCCACAATTGTATTGATTTTATAGCCTGCCAAGAATCCTAGAAAGGCTGCTTCTTACCAACCAATGCAGATTATGAGTATTTTGGCCAGGAGATTGGCAAAGCTAGCCCCTCAGTTAAGGCATCGACAATAATGCTCACAACAGCAAAGAGCTCTTCAACATTGTGAAGGAATTCTCCAACCCCAGCGCCAACTCCAATGACATCCTGCCATCACAAGACCTCTGCGACTCCCTAGCCACCTTCTTCCATCGCAGACATCCACAACAGCTTCAACAACTAGGCCCCCCCAATTGATACCGACACCTCAGACTCACCGTCCCAAGCCACACTGACCCCCTGCTTTCCTAGACCCACCTCAACAATGAAGACACCTACGCACTCGCCTCTACAACGCAGTGATCCGCGACAAATCCCTGGGCTGGACCTTCTCCTTCCTCACCGGCAGAACCCACAATGTCCACCTCCCTCCATTCGGATCTAAAGACACCAAGATCATCTGCAGCGTACCCCAAGGACCCAGCTCATCCTCTCCCTCACCAAGGCCCCCACCACCGCCAAAACCAACCTCCACAAAGGTATGAAGGCCATCGTCGAATGGATGAAGAACAGCCGCCTGAAACTGAACTCAGACAAGATGGAGGTCCTCATCATCAAATCCACCCCCTCATCCTGGGACAACTCATTGCGGCCGGCTCCACTGAGAGCTGCACCAACGCCCACCAACCACGCATGCAACCTGGGGGTCATCCTGGACTCTGCGCTGTCTATGACCCTCCACATGTTCAACAAGATCTACAGATGGATCCTCACTAAAACGAGAAGGACGGTCACCCAGGCCCTCGTCAGCAGCATGCTGGATTATGGCAATGCCCTCTACGTGAGAACCTCATCCAAACTCCAGAAACGACTACAACGCATACCAAATGCCTCTGCATGCCTTTTCCTAGACATCCCCGCCACAGCCACATCACAGCCCACCTAAAAGGCCTGCACTGGCTCCCCATCAACAAGAGGATCACCTTCAAGCTCCTCACCCACACTCACAAAGCACTCCACAACGCCGGACCAGCGTACCTCAACAAACGACTCACCTTCTACACCGCAAACAGCCAGCTTCGCTCCGCCGAGCTCACCCTCATCACCGCCCCCCGCATCAGACGAGCGACCGCCGGCGGTAGATCCTTCTCCCACCTCGCTGCCAAGACTTGGACAAACCTCCCCCTCGGCCTACGACGGACCCAGGACCTTCTGACCTTCAGGAGACTTTTCAAGACCTGGCTGTTCGAGCAGCAGCAGCACCCCCCCCCCCCCCCCAGCTCCTTGAGACCCTCACTGTGAGTAGTGCACACTACAAATGGTCTGATTGATTGATTGATTAATACAACCAGATCAGAAGGGCTTGGTACCAATGTGGCATATTCACAAGCTTACCTAACTGATGATTGAATCTTTAGATTTAGCCATTGTTCAATCAATTCCCTTGGCAGTCGTCACAATGGATGCTGCCAAGGCATTCAATTGAGTATGTTTGGCTTACTTGTGAGAGGTACTGGCAGTATTGGTTCTCAGTCCTTATTTTATTTTAATGCTTCAAAGGTTATATGAGAACTCATTGTCTAAAATATTGCTTAAGGGTCATAGACCAGAAGTTTTGATTTCTGCAGAGGCACTCGGCAAGGTTTTCCTTTGTCTCCTCTCCTGTTTGATATTTACATCGAGTAGTTTGCCCGGCGAGTCAGATGGGATTCACTTACCCTCATTCCCTTACACTCCTTCCATTTTAACAGTAAAATCACCCTATATGCAGATGATCAGATCATCTGTAAATCAGACCCTGCTCAGACTATTCCTTAGGGTGGAAAGGTTGGCCGAGGAATTTGGGGTCTTATCGGGGTGCTAAGTGAACAATTCCAAGTCTGAGGTGATTTTTTGGAATGTAGCAGACTGGATTGGGGAGTCATGGACAAATATTAAGTACCTGGGTATTGTTATTGCCAATCCCCTGGAGGGAGTACCACAGCATAATCTAGTGAAGGTGGCAAAGGAGGTGGATATATTACTCGCTAGATGGAAGAATTTGTCACTAACAATCTATGGGAGAGAGAACTTAATTAAAATGTTGATGCTCCCCAAGCAGACAATTGCATCCCCCTCACATTTCCCAAGTGTCGGAGGGATGGGTTGAGCCTTTCACTAAAGAGGGATGGAATTGCTACCTGGGGGAGCTGTTTGCAGTACAGTGGTACTAAAATACAGAGTTTTAAATGCTAGGACGGGGGCTTCTTATTGAAGTTAAAATATCTATATTTGTCCTCCCTGCTCACAAGTGCCACTCAGGAGATAAGGGCATCAAGTTAGTCATGTAGATATTACAGGTAGTGGACCTAAAAGTAAGGAGGTTGCCATCTGGTATTTGAGGTTTCTGGATGCTGAGGATAGGAAAATTGGTAGCGCCATACTCAGTATGGGAAGGAATCATCCAGGAGACTGAGTTACAATTGATATGGCAAACTTCCTTGAAGTTATTTACTCTATGGTCAAGCGAGCCAATCCTTAGTGAAATCACTTTTTTCATCAACAGATTAATTTAGACCCCTCAAACGATTGAAAAGTTTGCACGGGATCTTACCCCTCAAATGCAGAAGGTGTGGACTTCAGACTTGCTCAAAGCAGAACACTGGACTAGCCGTTTGGACATAGAGTAAGCCTGGTGAAGCAAATAAGATATGGGCTGACTTTTCCAGGTGGAGCTGTATGTTGGTACCATAATCAACAGAACAAATGGTTGTATTATTGCACTGAGGTGCTGCTATGGGTGACGGGTCATTTGGCTCGTTTGGAGCTGTGGGAGCCAATACAAATGCAGCAAAGCTGGATAGCAATCGTGTAATAGAGTTTGCAGAAGCTATGGTGTTATGTGGACAGAAAAAAAGGATTAACTTAGAGGCAATTTGTAAAGTATTTATTCAGCACACAAAAAGTGATAAAGTGAAAACACAACACAAGAAAAATCCTAAACCAAATGTGAAAAATAGAGTAGATTTTATTAAATAATTTGACAACAAATACCTGAATTCCAGTCAGTAGAACCGGAGTTATTAATTTAAAAAATACTTTGTGCTAACTCGTGCCCAAAAGATCAAAGCACCATATGTGGACATCAAGTTGCACGAGACTGGGAAAATTTGAAAAGTATGGACAACCGCAATGAAGCTATACAATAAGTGGATTGGTCCAAGTCAGCACTTACCTTCAGAGTTAGAAAAATTTCTGAGAAAAATGTTCTGCCAGGATAAAGTTAATCGGCACAAGGCTGCAGGAGGTGTTCGAAGAGGGATGACTGTCGTCGGATAGCCTTGTGTTGAAGCTATGGTGAAGATTTCTGAAATGGAACAGGGATGTAGCCAAAGACAATTCCAAGAGACTGGATACTCATTTGGTGAAAAACTGCTACAATTGATTTGCTGTCACAGAGAGGAACATAGCAGGAGAAGCTGCAAAGTCAATTTGATCGGTGATGCACCTAAGATGAATAGGCAAGCAGGTTGGCCCTGGTCTCCTCCTGGTTCTCAGAGCAGTTTTTATATAATAAAGATAAGTCCTTGTTTTTTTTTAATTATCTGGTCAACTTCAGCACCACTTCCAAGGATCCAGGACTTGTGGGGCACCATTTGGATTGTTGGACTCACTCAGGCACAGTTCAGGTTTGGGTCCAAGGTGAAGGACGAATTTTGGTGTCTCTGAAGCTTAGATGAGGAGGCCAGAAAACTAGACCTTTGGAGTGAGTCTGGTAGTCCTGGATTCAGGTTGCCCGTCCTTCTTCCACAGGCACGAGGGCATCAGGGCAGAAAGGCAGCAGTTCAGAAATTCAGCAGCAGATCAACAGTCCAGCAAAGTGGCAGTCCTTTCTGGCAGATAATACACAGGTCCATAAGTGTACCAAAGAGCTGGTGTCTGAGGTCCCACATTTATACCTGAAGCCCTGGTTCTAGAAGGCGGGAGAAGCTTTTAGACAGTGGTTTTTAAGTGCATGGTATTTTCTGACTCCACTGCTTTTGCTCCAAGTTCGCAACAGTGAAAATGATAGGTGTTAGGTCCTTTGTGTGAGGGCAGAGAACTCATTATTCTATGTCAAGTGGGGCTATGCTCAGCTCCGCCCATCATTCTATCAGCAGATTGCCAATTAAGGCACAAATAATCCCTCTACTGTGTGACTGTTCAGAAGGAATTCACAAAGTCTAACTGCCAGATACACCCAGTCATTGGACCCAAGTCAGGCTACAGGCACAAGAGGTTCAAGACCAGAAAAATGCCTGCTTTTTAAATGTATGAACTGGGGTGGTGTGGAGTTCAAAAACACAATGAATTTAGGCCCAGATCTCTGTACTGGGGTGAATGTATGACATTGCTCTGCATTCTGTCCATCAACTGTTGTTTTTGCATTTGCTTTTTAAACGTGGCATTTTTAAAATTGTAATTCAAAACCAACTTTTGCTATTAAATAGAGTGTTTTCATTACAATGCCAAAGACACCAAACAAGATAGAGCTATCTGCTCCCAATACAATTAAATGTAATAAGGAATCTCCAATGTCATCCTATGGATGTGGTAGTGCTCATAGTAGTGAAAAACGAATTTAGGAGATGTTCACCTCCCAGACATGTAAAAATTGAAAGTAGATGCCCAACCTTTCATACCTTTAATTTCACTGCACCCGCCCACATGGGCTACCTAGGGCCTACATTAGGGATATAGTATATGGAATAAAAGGGTAGTTTAAGGCTTGGGAAGGGGGTTTTAGCTCCAAGTCGACAGGCAGCTTTGAACTGCATTCAGGCTACATTGGCAGCCTGGTGCATGTCTTAATGTGCTACTTAAGTGGGTGGCACAATAAGTGCTGCAGGCCCACTGGTAGCATTTATTTTACAGGCCCTGGGTATAAGATATACCACTCTAAAAGGGGTATATAAGTAAATTAAATATGCCAATTGGGTATAGGGAGCACAAGCACCTTAGCACTTGTTTGCAGTGCACAGAGTCCAAAGGTCAACAAAATCAAATTCAGCAAATAAAGTGGAGCAAAAAATGCAAAATGTTAGGGTTGACCCTGTAGAGGGCCAGGTCCAAAAGTCACCAAAGTGCTTTCATTATTTTTATTTTTTTATTGGGAGTTTCATCAGGATGCCACTATGTTCCAGATCAGGTTTTTGGATTAACTCTTCCAAGGAGCATTACAGAAAAAAAATACATCACCATCATGAAGGATCTAGCACTTATAATATGTTATTCTTTACTGAAGGCTTGCGCCTTAGTCACAAAGGTATAATTACACTTTTGGTACGAGCTTACTTTTTGTTTTGCTGTTCAAAAACTACGAGTGTAGTTTTACACGTAGTATCATTATGACTGCTGATACTATCCTATCTTTTTATGTGCGGAGCTTTCTGAAGTCGTAAAGATACCACACATAAAACTACATTTGTAGTTTGTAAATAGCAAAAAAGACCTTTGTGAATATGGGATTTTCTGATTATATATATACACACTAAGGGTCAGTTTCAGTTTAAAAATGCTTTATTCAGTTTATAAAACACAACCATATAAGCAACAAATACATGAACATGTCAATTAATTAATTTTAAAAAATGACATAAAAAAGGATTAACAATAATCCATAATTAATTACGTCCTTAAAATCATCATATAAAATAGTATTTAAGTGCTAAGTCAATTACAAGATTTTTCAAAAGGTGACATGTGCAAAGTACGCATATATATAACACTTACAACCCTAAAGTACATAATTATATTATTACAAAAGTAATCAATGATTCCTTCCTAATGTGGGACATGGTAATTACCAGGGACCCCACCCTTGGTCTAATGTATACTATACAATAAGATTTTTACTTTGTTGAATAAAACCACAAACATTTGCTATAATGGTTTGGACCAAGATTACCTCAAAATGCTTATAAAATTATGGATGTACAGACAGGTCAAATTAAATAAGTTGAACACAGTCACTAAAATTCAATGACTATGGATTTCCTGGCAGATGTACATTTCAGTATATAGGTTGCCACAAAGAAAGAAATATCTGGGCTTCTCAGACGAAAAATAAATTCCATTGCTGTCTTGGTGTGTCGAACATGGTTCTTTAGGAAAATTGGTTTTAAATAAAAATTTCCAATATGAGTAATAACATTTGAGAACAGTAAAAAATTGCAGCAACTTTGTCTAGAAGTATTGTCGCATGGACATACAGAGTCCGAGCTAGATTTCATTTTGGGAAAAGATACTAAATGGTGTACAATTCCCAACCTTAGGCGAGTTAATACAAACCGATGAGAGTTACGGGTAACAGTTGAAAGGTAGGACAGGAAGCCTGTATTAAGCTGGAGTTCCTGATAAAAGACCACAGTCTGTAACTTCCCTGAAAGTTTCTCGCGCTGCTCCTTCTTATAGGTTAGGAATCTTACTTTGATCTCTTTCTTGGGAATCAAAGCTGCATTCTCTGGTTCAAGATAAATATTACATTCAAACAAGAGATTGTACCAGTATTGGATATATTTAAGCCAGGCAATCTGGGATACACGATCAAAGCTCTGTGGCTACAAGAATTATGTATAGTGGCAGAGGAAATGTATACCTTCTGTCTACGCAATTCTGCACTACGCTGCAAATTTAAATGTGGCAAGAATGCCTATATGTGTGTGTCTAATAGTTCCACCACCCTACTACATATGTCCCCTATCTTCCAAACGTGAAAAAAGGGGAGGGAAGGTTGGCAGTGCCTCACGGAAGCAACACCAGGGGGAGGATTTTATCAGACTGGTACTCGCCTGATTCCTCACTTCTCATCATCGGCTACTGCCAACCCCAAAAGAAATGGGAGAAAAAACAAAATAAAGAAAGTGCATATAGATCAGATAGCCATCAAGTGTTGTATGTGCTAGAACCCGCTGTGATGTATCCGTGTCCAGAATAGTGAAAAACAAATATACCACGTTTAAAAAGAGTAAGGCTAACTGGCAACTCCTGACTTTATTCTGTGCTGTTAGTTCACTCTATTAAAAGTCAACCGACATGTTTCATCACTTTGTCTTACATTTCAGTGATTTCTTCAGGGTTTTTGTGGGTCAGCGTGTAGCATGCACCTTTCTGAATCTTCCCTTATTGTACCTGTAGCGGTTGGTAGAACATAAAACACACACATTACATACGCACTGTAAAATATCTCAGCAGGTAGCACCGAGTCCGGTGCGAACTGGCAAGTAACCGTATTTTGAGTGAAAGGTTGTGACAAAGTGATGAAACATGTCGGTTGACTTTTAATAGAGTGAGCTAACAGCACAGAATAAAGTCAGGAGTTGCCAGTTAGCCTTACTCTTTTTAAACGTGGTATATTTGTTTTTCACTATTCTGGACACGGATACATCACAGCGGGTTCTAGCACATACAACACTTGATGGCTATCTGATCTATATGCACTTTTTTTATTTTGTTTTTTCTCCCATTTCTTTTGGGGTTGGCAGTAACCGATGATGAGAAGTGAGGAATCAGGCGAGTACCAGTCTGATAAAATCCTCCCCCTGGTGTTGCTTCCGTGAGGCACTGCCAACCTTCCCTCCCCTTTTTTCACGTTTGGAAGATAGGGGACATATGTAGTAGGGTGGTGGAACTATTAGACACACACATATAGGCATTCTTGCCACATTTAAATTTGCAACGTAGTGCAGAATTGCGTAGACAGAAGGTATACATTTCCTCTGCCACTATACATAATTCTTGTTGCCACAGGGCCACCTGGGGCAGGCCTTTCTTGTGTAAGAGTAATTTGAGTGGGGGGCGGCCTGCTTCCTTCTTTCCCCCTGAGGCTCCTGTTAGTTGAGAGAATACACGATCAAGGCTCAAACAGTCACGGATAATCTTGTGTGTTAACTGTGTTTCGGTTTTGGTCCAGATCGAACGCCATGGCAGCAGAGGGCGTAAGGCAGCTATGTCGGAAATATACTCAATTCCGACCTCCTTATGGACTAGTTCTGCCAATGCTGAGGGAGGTACACATAATAGTTTTTTAAGAAACTTGTTTTCATCTCCCTGTAGTGATGGATTATGTTGATGTCCCTATACCCTGGCACCATACAGTGCTGATGAAGTACATCTCACTTTATAGATGGCCATCATATCTTTAATACTTCTAACCCCTAATTTGGAGGAAAATCTAAAGATGCTGTTGTTATTCCTACTCATCTTAAGACTAATGGTATCGAACTCCCTTTGCCATTTGCCATCCCCTGCAAAGGTGACTTCAAGGTAACAGAAAGATTTGACATTTTGCATCTTGGCCTTGTCAATGGAAAAGTTACTAGAGCTCACTGACTTAGCCTTCCTCCCACATGTCATCACAAACGTCTTTGATTTGTTTACTTTAAGTTTCCTACTATCAATAAAGATCATAAAATTATCGATGAACCTCTGTAGACCAATCTGTGTGCGTGACAATAGTACAGCGTTGTCCGCATAAAGTAATATGGGAACCCCTTTCCCTCCTATAAGTGGTGCATCTGCAGGGATCCGACTCAAAATAGAATCAACTTGGTTAATAAATAAAGAGAATAAAAAGGGTGCTAAAACGCAACCCTGACAGATGCCTCTTGAAACCTTGAGGGGGAGTACATTCACCAGAGGGACCATATTGTATTTTACAAGTCAATTTCTCGTAGAGTCTGGCTAGGAAGTGTATAATTTCCTTCGGTGCTCGTAAATCAAATAAAATGGGCCATAATATGGAGTGATCTACGAGATCAAAAGCACTGCTCAGATCCGCAAAGCAGAGGAACAGTGTACCATCCTTAGCAATAGTGTATTTGTTAATTAAAAGGTCGAGGTTGACGCACTGCTCTAGGGTCCCCAACCCTTTTCTAAATCCATATTGTACTTTAGTTTAATTGCATTTTCCGTGGCTCATGTTTCCAACCTATTCAACATTATCCTGCACATGGTTTTAATTGATGCATCAAGTAAGGAAATCGGTCGGTAATTGCACGCCTCAGATTTTGAACCTTTCTTAAAGAGGGGTACAATTACCGACTGACTCCATGATGGGGGTAAACTTCCTTTCGCTGCCATATTAAAAACCCTTACTAAAAGTGGTGCCCAAAGATTCTTTTCCGCTTTAAGCAAATCCACCTGGACCCCATCTGGGCCCGGCGCCTTACCTCCTTTGCTATTAATTAGTCCTTCATATACTTCATCTAAGCTTATTTGGAGTGACATGGGCAACCATACCGAATACTCTTGCTGATCTGTTTCTAAAACAATCCTATCAGGGTTAAAAATATCTGTAAAATGTTCTGTCCAAGCATTACAGTCCACGTATGAGGTAATTTCTGGTATACTATCATTTTTAAGAAAGGGGCTATTTATAGTCTCCCAGTAGAGTTTGCTTTTGTTAGTCTCTGCAGCTACATTAAGATTATGCCATGCTGCCACTTGGAGCTCATTCATCCTTTTAATCAAGGTTCGTTTGTACTTATTACGTAACTTTTTAATATTTGTATTGTTTCTGGGCTTTGTGTTCAATGCTTCTTTTAGCTCATGTAATGCCCTAGTACAACTTTTATCAAACCATCCCATCCTAATATTTCAGTTCCCTCTGGGTTTTTTAGTGAACATTTCTTCTATATTTTCGTTAATCTTAAGAAAGCTTAAGAGCAGTGTTTCAGGGTTGACTACATCACTTAGACAGTACTCTAGCTCTATTCTACATTTATCCACTACCTCTTTGTGTATTTTGGTGGGGTCAATGCCAGCCCATTTGATCCTCATGCCAGTAGGTCATGAGGCTACTATATTGTTGGAGCAGGCAGTATTATAAAGAGGTTTCCTTCCCCAGCACAATAAAGATAGGGAGATGCTATTATGGGCACTTAAGGCTTCTTCTTTAACCCATAGGTTAGAGTAATCGCGATTATTAGAGATTAGGATATGGTTGATAAATGTATTTGCATTCCTGCCAGTAAACGTCGGGCAGCTTATATTATGCTTGTTATTGTTGCAGCCCAATAAATCTAGGTCAATTTTACTAACAGTTGGTTTAGTGACAGGCCATATTTACAATGTGGAAAGTGCAAATGATCATTCCCTTCCCCATTGGGATGATCATAGATCTCTACCCTAAAACCACATGAATTGCCTAATGCCAGTGGGCATGGTTGGATGTTAAAATCTCCAGCCCATATGATGGTAGCCTGCCTGCTTGAAAATGACAGAAACATTTCGATTTCATTCTCTAAAGGGGGCAGGATTTTGTCCCTTGAGGCATCAAAGTTGTTGTTATAAAAGTTGACAAGAATTTGGTCTGTACCTCTGTTGCTACTCAACCGCAATACCTGGCTATGTGGCTCCACTACGGAATAGCTTTTGGTTTTAAAAATTGTAAGCTTGTTTAATATCAATAACAAAAGGCCTCCCTTTGCCCTACCAAAAGGGGAGCTGATAGCATTTAGACAATATGAGGTGTATCCTTCCACATAAATTGGTTCCTGACACCATGTTTCTTGTAAACAGATAAATCATACCCCCTGTTAGTAAATTCTTCCCAAAATGGCGTATTCAGCTTCCCCTTTATACATGCTAAATTTCATGTAGCTAATAGGTAACCTTCTTTGTCTGTTACGATTATCTCTACCTGTGGGGTAGCTATATAATTACCGCAATCGGGACTGGAGCTAACATCTATACTCACTCTTGCTGGCTCTGGGTATTCTATCTCTGCTTCTGCTACAATGGTGGACACATACAGCTCTTCCACTGAATGGAGGAGGCCATAGCATACCTCATCCTCTGTAACTATCTGTTGACATTGAGTAGTCGGGTTTACTTGTTCGCAGATTTGAGCCTCTTTGGTAAGGAAGGTCAATAAGTTACTACCTGCCGCGTCTGGGTTCGAATTACAATTAATATTTACCCCTCCAAACCCTGCTACAGGATAATTCTGTTGGCTCACCGATAGCCTCCTCAGTCAGTCGATCTCTTCAAGAGAGTCAAAAGCCTGAAACCTGTTGTATGTTGGTATAGCAAAACAGGGCATGGGATGTCTCAGGTACATATCCTGGTGGTGCAATGGAGGGGTGTCCCCAGAATTAAGGTTAGGATCTATTAAATGCCTATAAAAATAGCCTAGTGGAAGTAGCGTTGTATTAAACTCCCAGGGTGATGGTGGTAGGGCATTGATAAGCGTTTGTTGGGCCCAGAATGGGGATCTAAAATTTATGATAATACAGTCTCCCTCAAATTTTTTCCTAGGTGGCCCTACCCAGCCCACCCTTTGAGTTAAAACAATTTGTTTAGCTTCCTCTATTGGGAAGCCACACTTTGTAGTTAACCAGTGGAGAGTTTGATTTTTAAGACTGTCAGGGTTTTCCAGTTGGCCATTTCTTAGTTTGGGGACTTTAACAAGGACCGCAACATAGGCCCCACATTCCGGGGTAGACTAATACGGGCCGGAATTTGACTTGCACTGGTCACCGTAGTGGCTCCTATTGTGGGTACTTGGTAAGTCCTGTCATCCCCATCTCCCTGTACAGTGTGTGCTGTCTTGCTTTGACCAGGAGCTACGATTACTGTTCCTGTATTTGCTCCCTTTGAGGTACTGGGATTAGGTAACCCTGTCACTACTGGTTTAGTACTTGGCATGTTTTTACTTGGACCCGGGGTCGGGATGGAATCTTTCCTGTTAATGGGGACTGTTGTTGAAATGACATTGTTATTCTTGGCTTAGGTTCCCACACTACACCCGTGCCCGGATTTTCCTATCTGGTTATTCCCCATGCTGATTATTTTTGCTAGTTCAACATCTATAGTACGCAACCTATTCTCAATGTTTGTTAACTTTAGGGTGATGGGCCCTAATAGGGTAGTGAACAGGGTCTCCCTTCTCTCCCAGTTGTTCCCATTCCCAGGCTCTACATTTATGTCGGTGGTTTTGGGCGCTACGTTGGTTGACTTGTCAAAAACCTTATCCCTACTTTGGCCGCTTTGGGCTGCGTTGTTGTGTGCAACCTGCTGAAGCTGTTTGCGGCAACCCTTGCCGTTTGTCTTATTTGATGGTAACTCATTACTACTGTGTTTTAATTTACTTTTGGCTTTTTGCCCCCTTGTACGAGCAGGTGGACTATCGTTGTTATCCCTACCCGTGTTTGTCATGTCACTACTTAGACATACATCAGGTCCCACAAGTTCTACCAAATCATCAGATGTACAAGAGATAGGGTTTGGGCTTGCACTCCCATTTAATGACAACATAGTAGGGGTGGAAGAAAGTCTAGTACCTGAATGTGGGTGTTCTAGAGAAACTGTTTCCTGTATGGGTTGGTTCTCTATATTCTCTGGCCCAGGGAACCCTGCATAAGATACTGCAAGCAGAGAATTGTATGAATTTGCCAGGATTATAGAAGTATTATCTGGTTGCAAAAGTAAGGGTAGACTCGGTTGGAGCGAGAGACGTCTCTCCGTGTTCTCTATAGCCGTTACCACCACCCCAATAGTCTTCTGCAACATTGTGTCTATTGCAGTAAGACTCGGTAATGGGGTGGTAGAGGTGGTAGTTGGATTCTGTCTATTTATAGACCCTTGCGCAGCAGGTGTTTTTTTACCCATGTTATCTATATATGACAGTCAGACACAGTATAGGAAAGAAGATTATAATCAAATAACCAAATAATGATAAGTAATAAGGAATAAGTATAGGATGAACCTCGTGGGACAAATGGGAACAAACAGTTCAGATTGTAATTGTTTATCAGTCTATAATGAGAGTCTTAAGCCGAATAAACCATTTGGCTATTACAACTTGCCTACCAGATGTGGGTATGCCCATAACAGACAAAGTCGCTCAGGGGGACCTGGTGGAAATCCAAAAGGGGGGTGGCCCGGCCCGGGGGCGTGCGCGACTTCCTGTTGCTGGACCTGAGGGCCTGTGGGGGATGTAGTCCAATCGCCGGGAAACTGACGGGACCAAAAGCGGATTTCGTACCCACAGAAGTCACTTAGTGGGTCACACAAAATTGCTTGTCAACTTTTCAGCTCAACTGGGCCTTAAGTTGCTCAGATGCATTATGGCAAATGCAGTGTATGGTAACATTTTAGTAAAAGTATTTAGTTTTCATCACAGTTGGTGCAGCCGGTACTGGGAATCTCCAAACATGGGTTTCAGGATTGTTGTCCATTTTCAGTAGAAAGTAACAGGTTGTTTTAGAACTGCCTTAAATGCTGTTTCTCTCAGGTCTTTGTACCACTCATTGAGCGCAGTTGCATCAGCCAGAGCTCATTAGTAAACAAGGAGGACGGAAGCACACTGCGTCACATCCCAGCAATCAGTACGTTCAAATGCATTATGGTAAATGTAGTGAAGGATAATACTAACTTAAATACAAGTCTTTAGCACTCACCATTGTAGATGCAGCCATTTTTTGTGTATCATTAGATTTGTGTTTCAGGATTGTTGTCCTTCTTCAGTAGAGTAACATGCTGTTTAAGCGGTGCCGACTGGAATGTTGTTGTCTGGGAAGGTACTGGAAATTAATAGGAGTATCCCTCCTTGGCATTGCAAAGTCAAAAGACATAGTGCTAAAGCTCTCCTTTATCCTGGCTCCTGTTCCTGACCACACCCACATTTTTACTCAGCGGTCAGTTCACATCCACGTACTGTTACTGGACTCAAATGAAGCCTCTTATCCTCTGTACCAGAGTTGTTAACTCTCCCAGCCAAGGATACGTTTATTCCATCGCTGGAGATGTGATGAGTGACATCACTGGTTTATACCAGTTCTGGCATAGGCAATCTTTAGTGTATTTTCGTAAAGTTCTGGTTAAGTTATCAAACTCAAATTTAACAATCAATACATGTTTTTATGGTTCGGTACCTTTCTTCAGATCTACAATGGCCTCATAGGAAAGTTAAGTAGACTAGGTAGACAAAACCAATCTTACCTCTACCATTTTAGGGTCAGAGCAAATACACTGTGGCACTGATCAGCACTGTAATAGGACAGAGTCCTAAGATCACCAAAATAGGATCCATGAAAAGTGAAAAATCATGGGTGACCAGGCAAAAAATGCAAATTTGCTGCACAAGGTGTTTATACACTTTTCTACCTGAGCGTTTCACCTCTTCAAGTGGAACTGGGAATTGCCAGTAGGCAATAGCAAGAGCCTTGGGATGGTTGATAATGACAGAGTATTTGTAGTATTTGTAGCCTGGCCTTTCAAGTTCTAGCAACATTGGATGAGACTAAAGAAGGTGTTAAAAGTGGACTGCTAGACTAATAGAATATATGACTTGCCGAGTACTCCTTCATTCTGCAGCTGAATTTTTTAGAACTGGAAGGAAAGTCCATCCCTTCCACTACTGAACTGTATCCCTCCTCTCACGGGTGTGGCTATGAAGGGGGAAGAGGAAAGCTCATGCAGATTGTTGGAAATGGGGGTTGCCCAAGTCTCAAAGGGGGTAGCATGGCATCAAGCGGGCAGGCCAAACTTCGAGGACATGTGAAGCATTCACGCAGTACCCACAGTCAACACACCAGGCACACTACAAAAGAGGCAGGACACCAATTTGAGTTGGAACATTAAGCAGTTTAGTATCTCCAACCTGCAAGGCAAAAATGCATCAACAGTGTCATCATAACACGGCGCCAACTGGCACCGGAGCCAAGTGTATCAGGGGGGGGGATTATTTACATGGGAAGTAGGGGCTGAGTCTGTAAGTCCATCTGAAATAAAGAAGAACCAATTAACATTGAGCCTGGGGCCAATATGGCGGGGCCAACTCAGGCTCTCATCCTTAGTGATAGACTGTAATGCAAAATACCATTAGCATGAGTACACATAACCTGCATTATCACTCCACCACGACCCCTGAGAGGGAAAACATTAGGGCATCACGGTAAGTCCCAACATACCGGAACACCTGCAATAGATCAGCATAGGGATATCAAACACCAGGCGGGAAGCATTAATAAGCATTGGCATCAGTAACCTCATATAACTGTAGGCCGTAAGTCAGCAACTCCTTTAGGCAGGACTAAACACTTTAGTGAAGATCAGATAACCTCGTGCCATCCTAATCTTTTAGCATTCCGGTAACATCTCATTGGGAGAACAAACACTGCATTAACATCAGGTAGGGGCCATATTCGTGGACCAGGAACACCTGCAATGAAACAGGCTTGCTCCCTAACACGGGATGCAGCCAGGGGCCTGATATTCAATAAGATCTAGATATGTGCGCTAGGCATCAAAGGCAACCTGGGGGACATGACTCCTTAGCCCCCCAACCCCCAACCTGAAACCCAAACATTAGGCAGTACATTAACAACCATAACATATGCACCAGGCCTCTAATTGACTCCCTAGGGCACCCCACACTGGCATGAAGAGCAAGATCCACAGTACCTAGCAGGCGCCCTCAATGCCCCACCATTGCAGTTCCACCTTAGGAGTCCCTGTATCCTGGGACTCCACGCTCAAGAATTAGGGGCCCACAGAGTTCCGGTCAGTCAAGGGGGGGGGGGGGGCGAGCACCATCCGGCCCCGGTACCCTCTCTACCTCTCCACACAGTCAAACATAGGCCTCACTCACCGGGCTCCTCTCGCTGGCTCCTCGGCGGTAGGCCAGGCACCGACAATGTGCCTCGAGGCCCCGGTCGCACAGCCCTCGAGTCGCGGGCTCTCCTCCTTCGGGTCACACGGGGCCTGTCAGCCCTCCATCAGGCCGATACCCCACAACCGGGGTTCCCTCTTCTCTCCGGGAGCCCCGCGGTACACCTCCGGCTAGCGTCGTGCCTCCCCCGGGCCCCTCCTCTCTCTCAGGGACCCGGGTCTCCTCAGGTAGGCCTCCTAGCAATCTCAGGCTCTCTGGGCCTGGGCTGGCCGATGGGGGTTCTCGGGCTGCTCTAAGCCCTCCGGCGATGATACTCGGCTGTCCCCACCTCCGTCCTCACTGGGCCCGGGACTTCCACCGCGGCCTCCGCGAGGCCTCTCTCTGCTGCTGGGCCTGGTCTCGGCCTGGGAGCCAGTCAGAACGCGGCTCTCGGGGGCGCGACAGCACCAACCAATCGGTGCGCGGCGGGCTGGGGGCCCGGACGGTGACGTCACCGGCGCCCCAGCCACGTGATGCCGGCCTCTCCGGCTTCAGGCCTATTGCGGCCTCCTCCTCACATCGGCGGCCCTCTCCTGGTACCGGGGGCCGCCGCGACGATACCAAACACGGCAGGGGTCTCCCTGGTGACACCGGGCTGCGGCGGTGACGACGGCACCAGTAAGGGGTAGGCTCCCGTCTTAATTAATTAACTATACGGCGGAAAGCGCGCCAAAACGAGGGTTGGCTCCTCCAACGCGATTTCTCCTCACAGTCTCCTCAGGAAACAGCGTTTTCCACCGCGCACTACTCCTCACCACAGCGCTATTCACAACGCACTGCTCCCTGCGCCCACACGGCAGTTCTGGGGCAGATTAGCGCTATTTCTCCTCACAGTCTTCTCAGTGCTATGGCGCTATTCACAGCGCACTGCTTGTTCAGCAGTCCAGGGGCAGGTTGACTGAGGCAGGTCAGTGAGGCACAGTTCCTCAGGGGCACACTCCTCACCTCCTGGGGGGTTCAAGCCCACAGCATTCCTCCTCATGTGGGCACCTCTTTCCTTCAGCGCTGGCGTAGTTCAAGGTCCCACAGCGTCAGTGTCCTGGGTAGGGCCCTCCCTTGTCAGGGGCCCATGGGGACAGCAGCGGGGGGGGTTTATAGGGGTTCAGGGCCCAGCTCACAGGCCCATGTGGCGGTCGCACCTCACAGCAGGTCCCCCTCCCTTCCTTGTCCCAGCGCTGACCTATCTCTGGTGACACTTTCCCCTATTTATACCCTCCTCCCAGGCAGTGCCAGGACCTTCTAGAATGTTGGCACATCTAGCCTAAACTGGTTCTAGGGGAGGGGGTGAGCACCCTGGGTGCCAGGCTTTCCCTCCAAAACTAGGGGTAGCTGGGTAATATTATCTAGACCGCTGACCTATGTCAGTCCAGTGGCAAAACCCATGGCCATGGCATCCATTTTAAAAACAATACATTTCAGTCAGGTACATTTCCAAAATGGGGGTGCAGTTTTAAAATGGGGGATTTTACAAGTGCTCACATTATGTCAGGTAATTACATTTTCACAAGGTGTCTCACACCACTCATGGCCTATACAGGTTTAATCCCATGGGGGATACAATCCAGATAAGGGGGTCAAAAGCGAAAAAATTTTGGGGAAAAAGGCCAAGTCCAACACGACTCCCCCCCAGCCAAAAGCCAGGGTAGACCGATCAATGCCTTGATGGGCTTCCCTGCTTGGGGCGGAAAAAGGTGGACGCAGGCCTGCAACTACAGGAGCACCTGCAGTCTCTCCTCCACTCTGGAACCCAATGGTTCTCTTTCGCAACCCTCCCTTCACCAACAGAACCACCCCACTGGTGTTCCCTAGTGGGATGTCTCTCCTTCCTAGAGTGGGAGGCTCTAGCCTCAGGCTTGTGATACTCTGGAACCACTCTCTTCTCTCCAAATTTCCACTGGTCCACCCACCTGGGGTCTACACCCTCAGAATGACCAGCCCTTAGGGGCGAGGCTCCCCTCCCCCTACTTCTCCTCCTTGGGTTCCTCCATCTCCTACGCCTGGGGACACCCTCACACAACTCTCTCCCCAACCTGGAGTCGAAACTCACAGGCTGAACCGGTGACAGGGGCGAGTCCTCCCTCTCCCTGCACCCCCTCCCAGAATTCTGCACCCTCCTACCCGGAGAAGTACCCCTGGGAGTCACTTCCGGGGGGACTCTGATTACAGATGTCCCTCCCACCAGGGCAGGCAACTCCTGTCCCTGGCCACCCAACCCGGGATCTATGCCCTGTGGCTGAGCTGGTGACAGAGAAGAGACCTTCCTCCCTCTGCACCCCCTCCCAGAGTTCCGCACCCTCCCACTGGAAGTGGTACCCCTGGGAGTCAACTTGGTAGGGACCTGCCTTACAGGAACCCCACCCTCCAGGCCAGGCAACTCCTGAACCTGGAACCCCAGTCCAAGATCTAGACCCTGTGACTGGTCAGACCCCCGAACCACCGAAGCTCTGATTAATGAGGCTCCGGGTTCTCCTGACATAAGGGGATCCCTCCCTCTGGATGACACATCGGGGCAGCCTAGCCCCCCAAGCTGGGGTTCTCTTAAAGAACACTCCAGGCCTGGTGGCCGCAGCTGGGGTACCTTGGGACACCTCCCCGTCTCACTCCCTTCGGGATCACTCCCCTCTGCCTTCCCAGACACTCTGGCACTTACCCAGAGGTCTGCCTCCCGTGCAAGTTCCCTGGGGTCTGAGAACCCGCACTGCAACAGATGGTGACGCAGTCTTGGGAAACAACTTCTCAGCATGTGCTCCCGGATAACGGCATGGCACAGCCCTTCCCAATCCTCCACTGCTCTCCTCACCACCCAATCCTCCAGTACAGTCCAACACTCCTCCTCAAACTCTCCCCAGGACTGATGGGACAGCTTTCCCCTGCCCCTCAACACTAACCCGTCCTCCTCTTCCGGGGAATCAGGCACAGTCTCCTGGGCTTCGGGAGTGGGACACCTTGCACTGGACCTACACTCGCTGCCACCACTGGATCCCACCCACCTCGGTGAATCCAGACTCCTGAAACCACTCTCAGGGGTCAACCTACCCACCTGAGCTGATCTCTCTCTGGCGAAGGCCCTCTCCGCCTCCGCCATCCTCTCCAGCGCTAGGACTTTTTCAGTCTCTAGTCGCTGCTCTTCTACCCTCAGCTGCGCTAAGCCCTCGGCATGCCTGAGCTTTGCCAGCGCCAGCTGATACTCCCTCTCTTCCCTCCTATCTACCCATTCTTCTGGGGACAGGGAAAGGGATGGGGCAGTGGCCCCGGGGCTGGACCCAGTGCGAGACTCCCTATCTTCGGTGTCCTCCACAGCTACTGGCGTCTCCGCCCTCTCAAACTCTTCCTCCTCATCGGAATAACTACCTCCCAGGGTTCTGGATGGGGAGCCCTCTCTCCGGTCTCTAACCCACTGACCCTTCAACACCTCGGGGGGGTAGTCAGATAAGTCCCCATCAATCTCTAAGGGCTCTCCCCTCTTGAGGGCCTCATAGAGAAACAAATTCCTCCTAATGTTCCCTACTGGGGGTATCCCTCTCTCCAGGAGGAAGTCTATCACCTCCTGTTCGGTGTATTCCATCAGTTCCACTTCCTGGTAGATTAACCCCATTGTGGCGAGGTACACCCGGGACACACCCTCCAGTGGAACAAGGGGACAATTCAGAACACTCTTCAGGAGGAAGCAATCAAAAAACACAATAATCCCCACAACAAGGCTCGGATTACATCCAAAGCTCTATTTGCAGTGTAACCCGTGGCCGCTGTGGTACTGCGCAAACACAAGTCCTATCCCACCGCTCTGCCACCAAATGTTGGAAATGGGAGTTGCCCAAGTCTCAAAGGGGGTAGCATGGCATCAAGCGGGCAGGCCAAACTTCGAGGACATGTGAAGCATTCACGCAGTACCCACAGTCAACACACCAGGCACACTACAAAAGAGGCAGGACACCAATTTGAGTTGGAACATTAAGCAGTTTAGTATCTCCAACCTGCAAGGCAAAAATGCATCAACAGTGTCATCATAACACGGCGCCAACTGGCACCGGAGCCAAGTGTATCAGGGGGGGGGGGATTATTTACATGGGAAGTAGGGGCTGAGTCTGTAAGTCCATCTGAAATAAAGAAGAACCAATTAACATTGAGCCTGGGGCCAATATGGCGGGGCCAACTCAGGCTCTCATCCTTAGTGATAGACTGTAATGCAAAATACCATTAGCATGAGTACACATAACCTGCATTATCACTCCACCACGACCCCTGAGAGGGAAAACATTAGGGCATCACGGTAAGTCCCAACATACCGGAACACCTGCAATAGATCAGCATAGGGATATCAAACACCAGGCGGGAAGCATTAATAAGCATTGGCATCAGTAACCTCATATAACTGTAGGCCGTAAGTCAGCAACTCCTTTAGGCAGGACTAAACACTTTAGTGAAGATCAGATAACCTCGTGCCATCCTAATCTTTTAGCATTCCGGTAACATCTCATTGGGAGAACAAACACTGCATTAACATCAGGTAGGGGCCATATTCGTGGACCAGGAACACCTGCAATGAAACAGGCTTGCTCCCTAACACGGGATGCAGCCAGGGGCCTGATATTCAATAAGATCTAGATATGTGCGCTAGGCATCAAAGGCAACCTGGGGGACATGACTCCTTAGCCCCCCCAACCTGAAACCCAAACATTAGGCAGTACATTAACAACCATAACATATGCACCAGGCCTCTAATTGACTCCCTAGGGCACCCCACACTGGCATGAAGAGCAAGATCCACAGTACCTAGCAGGCGCCCTCAATGCCCCACCATTGCAGTTCCACCTTAGGAGTCCCTGTATCCTGGGACTCCACGCTCAAGAATTAGGGGCCCACAGAGTTCTGGTCAGTCAAGGGGGGGGGGGGGGGGGGTGAGCACCATCCGGCCCCGGTACCCTCTCTACCTCTCCACACAGTCAAACGTAGGCCTCACTCACCGGGCTCCTCTCACTGGCTCCTCGGCGGTAGGCCAGGCACCGACAATGTGCCTCGAGGCCCCGGTCGCACAGCCCTCGAGTCGCGGGCTCTCCTCCTTCGTCTGGCTCGGGTCACATGGGGCCTGTCAGCCCTCCATCAGGCCGATACCCCACAACCGGGGTTCCCTCTTCTCTCCGGGAGCCCCGCGGTACACCTCCGGCTAGCGTCGTGCCTCCCCCGGGCCCCTCCTCTCTCTCAGGGACCCGGGTTTCCTCAGGTAGGCCTCCTAGCAATCTCAGGCTCTCTGGGCCTGGGCTGGCCGATGGGGGTTCTCGGGCTGCTCTAAGCCCTCCGGCGATGATACTCGGCTGTCCCCACCTCCGTCCTCACTGGGCCCGGGACTTCCACCGCGGCCTCCGCGAGGCCTCTCTCTGCTGCTGGGCCTGGTCTCGGCCTGGGAGCCAGTCAGAACGCGGCTCTCGGGGGCGCGACAGCACCAACCAATCGGTGCGCGGCGGGCTGGGGGCGCGAACGGTGACGTCACCGGCGCCCCAGCCACGTGATGCCGGCCTCTCCGGCTTCAGGCCTATTGCGGCCTCCTCCTCACATCTGCGGCCCTCTCCTGGTACCAGGGGCCGCCGCGACGATACCAAACACGGCGGGGGTCTCCCTGGTGACACCGGGCTGCGGCGGTGACGACGGCACCAGTAAGGGGTAGGCTCCCGTCTTAATTAATTAACTATACGGCGGAAAGCGCGCCAAAACGAGGGTTGGCTCCTCCAACGCGATTTCTCCTCACAGTCTCCTCAGGAAACAGCGTTTTCCACCGCGCACTACTCCTCACCACAGCGCTATTCACAACGCACTGCTCCCTGCGCCCACACGGCAGTTCTGGGGCAGATTAGCGCTATTTCCCCTCACAGTCTTCTCAGTGCTATGGTGCTATTCACAGCGCACTGCTTGTTCAGCAGTCCAGGGGCAGGTTGACTGAGGCAGGTCAGTGAGGCACAGTTCCTCAGGGGCACACTCCTCACCTCCTGGGGGGTTCAAGCCCACAGCATTCCTCCTCATGTGGGCACCTCTTTCCTTCAGCGCTGGCGTAGTTCAAGGTCCCACAGCGTCAGTGTCCTGGGTAGGGCCCTCCCTTGTCAGGGGCCCATGGGGACAGCAGCGGGGGGGGTTTATAGGGGTGCAGGGCCCAGCTCACAGGCCCATGTGGCGGTCGCACCTCACAGCAGGTCCCCCTCCCTTCCTTGTCCCAGCGCTGACCTATCTCTGGTGACACTTTCCCCTATTTATACCCTCCTCCCAGGCAGTGCCAGGACCTTCTAGAATGTTGGCACATCTAGCCTAAACTGGTTCTAGGGGAGGGGGTGAGCACCCTGGGTGCCAGGCTTTCCCTCCAAAACTAGGGGTAGCTGGGTAATATTATCTAGACCGCTGACCTATGTCAGTCCAGTGGCAAAACCCATGGCCATGGCATCCATTTTAAAAACAATACATTTCAGTCAGGTACATTTCCAAAATGGGGGTGCAGTTTTAAAATGGGGGATTTTACAAGTGCTCACATTATGTCAGGTAATTACATTTTCACAAGGTGTCTCACACCACTCATGGCCTATACAGGTTTAATCCCATGGGGGAGACAATCCAGATAAGGGGGTCAAAAGCGAAACATTTTGGGGGAAAAAGGCCAAGTCCAACACAGATGTTAAGAGGAGTCAACATTGTTACGTCACCACTTGACTATTTCCTTAATTTTACTATTGCAGATGTATTCTGACATCATAAAGTGACTGCAATAGAAAAATAATTTCTGACACCAAAAAATATGCTGACTTTTTTCTATATTGATTTCATGTAAATACTGGTATATTCATGAAAGAAACTAGCACCTTTCATGAAAAAACAGCATGATGCTGCCAATCAATTTTATGACTATTCTATTTGTGTTACTTTTGCTCAACTCACTAGGTACTCCTATAAGAAACCCCAGAAGCATGGAAACCTAAGTTAGTCTCCATACAAGGGGGTCTGTCCCCTGCGATTTCTCAAAGACAAGAAATTGTAAGCATAGCTTTCCAATTTACATGCCCAGCAGCCACGCTGCAGTAATTGGAATTATTTGAAATGTACTTGTTGATAAGAAGTCAGGGCATGCTGGCTACTGGGTACATGCCTATTTGCAAATGTGTTAAGTCCTGCAGAATGCAAAATAGGTAATCTACAAGTGGTTTACTTATGAAAATTCAAGTATTAATGAATGCTCAGTTCAATGTGCTGCTATATCACACATGATACACAACACCATTACATTGAAAGGTGGGTAAGGTGAGATATGCAGTCCTAAACAAAAGTTAGTAAAAATAAAGCCACGCACTGCAGCAGGACAACTTGGTGTACTGTGTGACAGTCTGGGAGCAGAAATGCACCATAGTGCAGATATCGGCAACCCTCCCCTGAAAAATGGTAACTAGCGACTTAGCACACAATGAATCACCAAAATCACACAACAAACGGTCCATGGCTACGTACCACACATGAATCAAATAAATATCGCAATGATCGGTTTGGTGGAAAGCTGGTTGCTGCAGGTTTATTTCATAAATATGCCAATGTGGTGGTTTAACTAACAAGCGATCCAAGGGCAGGCAGTGATGAGTAATCAACGATTCAGAAAAGGGGGTGGTGATGAACAGAGTGTCTGAATTAAGCAGACCACTCTTACCCAGTCCAATGATCAGGGCTTGATCCATCATCGTTATTTAGCTCACTGCACCATCCCAGCTCAGAACCTGGCTATATGCAAATCAGTCTGTCTCTGGCCCAGTGCATCATGGGAACAGGGCAGACTAAACTACCAAGCCAATTCTTCACCATAAAGGAGACAAGCTTTCGGGGACCGGTTTTCTGGCATTTCAGCCGTCGTCGGCCCGGCTTGCTTGAATCCTGATGGTGCAGTGAGCAAGGGACTCATGTCTGTGTATACCCTGCCACACCTATAGTGGCCAAAAACGATTCAGAAAAGGGGGTGGTGATGAACAGAGTGTCTGAATTAAGCAGACCACTCTTACCCAGTCCAAAGATCAGGGCCTGATCCATCACCGCTATTTAGCTCACTGCACCATCCCAGCTCAGAACTTGGTTATATGCAAATCAGTCTGTCCCTGACCCAGTGCATCATGGGAACAGGGCAGACTAAACTACCAAGCCAATTCTTCACCAGAAAGGAGACAAGCTTCCGGGGACCGGTTTCTGGCATTTCAACCGTCGTCGGCCCGGCTTGCTTGAATCCTGATGGTGCAGTGAGCAAGGGACTCATGTCTGAGTATACCCTACCACACCTATAGTGGCCAAAAACGATTCAGAAAAGGGGGTGGTGATGAACAGAGTGTCTGAATTAAGCAGACCACTCTTACCCAGTCCAAAGATCAGGGCTTGATCCATCACCGTTATTTAGCTCACTGCACCATCCCAGCTCAGAACCTGGCTATATGCAAATCAGTCTGTCCCTAACCCAGTTCATCATGGGAACAGGGCAGACTAAACTACCAAGCCAATTCTTCACCAGAAAGGAGACAAGCTTCCGGGGACCGGTTTCTGGCATTTTAGCCGTCGTCGGCCCGGCTTCCTTGAATCCTGATGGTGCAGTGAGCAAGGGACTCATGTCTGAGTATACCCTGCCAAACCTATAGTGGCCAAAAACGATTCAAAAAAGGGGGTGGTGAGTAATCAAAGCTGCTTGCCCGCCTGATGACCCAAACCGCACCATGGGTAAAACCATTTGGTGCCACAATTTTATTTGGGGAGTTTTTTTCCCATTGAATACTATGAATCACCAGTCCAGGTTTATTACTCACACCTTTTCAGGGGCAAAGCGTCACCAGACAAGCCCCCCATTGCTCAGGCTTGCAACCGCCTGAGAGACTAAAAGAATGCTGTTGCTTACGTCCCAGGGTCCGGCAGTAAAGACTCCTGGAGTTTGACATAGAGTACCCCTGCAGTGCTCCCTGAGTTGGTGCCCTTATGTATCAAACTGCCTTCAGGTCGCCTTGTAAATCATCCTGCAACATGAATAAACAATCAACAAGCTCAGCACAGGAAGCAAAACTCTGCAGCTAGCACGCTGGGTAAGAGATAGGGTGCGTGACAGCATTTCCAGGCCAGCACCTAGGTTGGGTAGGTACAAATAGGTTCTGGAATGGATGCGAGGAGAGCGCCAGAATAGAGGGACTAACTCAAGGAGTCCCCAAGAGTGGAACGCCGTGAGTGTGCTGAAATGCGGCACTAAGGGGCAGTCCTCTTAAGAGGGCGCACTGAGTGTGCTGCGTGAAACCACATATCTACTAACATATGATGCATTTCTGCTTTTGCCTTGCGCTGACGCAATGAGCGCTCCCTAGCACTATTGCAGGCACCCTTCCATCATGGAAACGAAATAACGAGAAGAAATAAACATCTTTCTCCTCATTACACACCTGTTGGAAGGCGCACCGTTATGATGTATTTCCAGATGTAGTATTCTTGGTAAATCTGGGAATGTGCTAAAATCCATGGGCGGATGCATGGGAACACCCACACTCACCGATGGAATGCCGTCCCAATGCAATGCAAGGCAGTTACAGCGCAGCTTTGCGTTATTCCAGATTTACAAAGTCACGTAAGGTGCCTTTAAAAGGCTTAATAAGTACGGCTTGCGTTGCTTTGTGACACACCCTTAGTAAATCCAGGCCCCTGTCTCCAATCTCATGAATAACGTCTGGTGTAAAGCATGTTCCTTTTAATCAGAATCCAATCTACTTTAGTTGTACATGTTTGTATTCCTGTTAGATGCACATGCTTAATGTTAGGTGAGTCGCTCAACTGCATTCTTTCCCAACGATTGTATCTATACAATACCCACATCAAACTGGAACTGGCCCTCTTTGACTTGTTTTAGATGCAGAGATCATTAGAGAACATCACTGTCACTTCAGTTCAGCTGCACCTGCGCCCAACTCTGGATGCTGGATTGTGTGTTACCAATGTGTCATTAATGGTTCAACAATATTTTTGATCACAAGTGGAGAAGTGTGGCTCACTGGTTAGAGCGGCAGTCTCTGAAGCAGAGATCAGGCCCGGGACCAGGGTTCAAGTCCCTACGCGGCAGGGTCTTGGGCTCAATGTCTGCGGACTTGATAATTCTTGCCTTGGTGCCTATTCTAATCATGGATCCCACGCTGCAACTCTGGGCAATAGCTTGCTTAATCTCCACAACGGCCCCTACAACACTGGGATGCCTGGCTTCACCATGGGGGTGCCCAGGAGGGGCATCTCACAGGGAGAGCCAGGAAGGGTTCCACGGCGTTATACAGCGCCGAGACGCCCCGTTGGGGCAGCTGTGCGCTTTACAAAATACACTACATTACATTTACGTGTAGAAGCCAGTCTGCACTACACGCTTTCATGCAAGTCTTTGCTGCCCTCTGTTATTGCAATATTCCTTGCTCGCTGTCTATGGCATTTGCGAAGTATATTAACGACATACTTTTCTAGTGCCTAACTTTGAGAATAAATGCTAGACCAGTAAATAACCACATGTGCTTTATTTCCTCTCAATTGTGCTGTAAATAGCAAGGACTGATGTAAAACAAAGCTGCTTGCTTGACAAATAGTAGAAAAACTTTTTCTTTTTTTATTACGAAAAGCATTATTTTGAAGCAGTCTCCAGCACAAGAATGGCACCGTATGTTAGTTAAAGCCTCACACAAAAGACTGAGGAAAGCTGTGATAAAGACGTAATTACTTACCCGTTATTTTAATGTTATCATTTAGCAAGGAGCACATGAGTGTGCCTGGTGGCAATCTCATTTCAGAATGTAATGCCTGTGGCATATAATGCGAGTTGGGTAGATTTCTAAACATAATTGCAACATTACATATGCCATCCACTGACGTTATACATCTCTTGAAATTGTAACTGCTTGTCTGATGCAGGCGAAACCTTCAAATGGCTGTTGTGACACCTTATCACCTGTGCAGATGACAGACTTTGTTTATGTCATTTTCAGAGCTATAGAAAATAGCACTTAATAAGGTGGGACATTTTGCAAACAGTTTTGAAGACATGCATTCTAAAAGTAGTAACACGCCTCAGTAATGGCTCACAAAGGTGTAATACATACCGTGACTTCAGCAAAAGTGTAGTCTACAACGAGCTTATGTCAACTTTAATCAATATCCAGAGGGCCTTATTTATGAAAAGTGATGCATCGCTGCGTGAAAACAGCGATGCGTCACTTTTCACTGCGCACTCCTTGCGGCACCAATGATGCGTCATATTTAATGTATGACGCATCATGTCGCAAGGAGTTACAGATACGTCAGTATTTCTGACGTATCTGTAAGCGCAAAGGTGACGCATTGCTGGAGTGTGTCACAAAAGTGACGCAACTCTAGCAATGCGTCCTTTCACATGGGGAAAGCCCCATGTGAAAGGGCTTGCGTCAGTCTTACGCCTGCTGTGAGGCAGGCACAAGATTTTGACGCAACAGCGTCCTAAAAGTGACGCAGTGAAATCTCATAGATTTCACTGCGTCACTATTACGAGGCTTTTTGCAGGGGAATGCCACCTCTGCATACATTATACCTGACGCAGGTATAATATGGCGCAGGGGTTTAAAATGTGACGCATCTACCTAGATGCGTCACTTTTTAAATATGGCGCAACAAGGCGCATGTTTTACGCCGCCGATGCGTCACAAAAAGTGACGCATCAGCAGAGCAAAACTGACGCAAGGCCTCATAAATGAGGCCCATAGTTTCCATCCTTCCTTTCCTACTTCCTTCCTTGTTGCTTTCTTTAAATCCTTCATTTCTTCCTCATCCCTTTTAATAACCCATAATGTATTTCCTTCATTCTTTTCTTCTTTTCCTTCTTGATTTTCCCTCCAGGGCCAGATTTGGCCTCATGACCCGAACTCCCCGCTTTTGGGCCCCCTACTGCTGCAGCAACAACTATTTTCAGATTTTTTAGGCAACCTTCCCCTCTTTAGCAACATGAGGCATCTTACCTTTTCAATCATTAGATGGTGCTGATGCACTGAGCTGCAGTATTTCTCATTCACTGATGGACATTTTTGTGTACTTGGAAGGAGGCACTAATGACACCTGGCAAATACTAAAAAATCATCCAGCAAGGAACTGGATTATTGTTTTGCTCCCACCTTGCAAAAATGTCTGACAGGGCTGCTTTCTTCCTTCATCCTTTTTTCCTCGCATTAGTCCTTTCTATTTTTCTTGCATAAGTCATTCCTACCACATATTCTTTCTTCCTTATTTCCTTTCGCCTCTTTTTTCTACTCAATTTTTCTTCCATACCTTCTTTCATTCGTTCCTTCCTCCCCCCAGCCACGGACCTTCATTTTTTTTAGGTCGAGCATCAGCACGCAGGCACTGGTTGCAAGACCTGCTGTTAAGAAAAAAAACACTTTATTCCCACCTTCTGCTTACCAATCATCGACTCCCATGTCACTCATCTTTACTAGCTCCTCACTGGGTCCAATAGCCAACACGTCACTTCCAGTGAAACTAAGGTGCACATGTCAAGTACAATTTCCTTATGGCTTTACTGTTCATCTGTTCTTTGGAGGAACTACTTTTCTTCTGCTGCCCTGCACCCCAATCAGGACAATTGAAACATGTGTGTTGTATTTCATTATTACACTTGCATCTGTTACGTGAATGCGCCAGCGTATAATCCCCGCTCGAATAGCAACTTGTTTTATATTCCTTCCTGTGCATTATTATTTATTTGGTTTCCATACCGGAGCAGTCTTGATAACTGCACCGCATTCCTTTGGCTGCTGGGTTCCTGCACGATCTTTATTATATTATTTTTACTCTGCCATCTTTGAGAATAGAACTTAAATTACGAATGTTTAAATAACAGTTTGCTGGTCTAAGGAGTGGCAATGTTTGCATTCATCTAAGGTGTCTGTCCAATGGGGTTTTGACAGCAAAAGGAAAAGAACAAATACACAGAAGACTGTGTCCATCTCCTATCTTCACCACAGCCTACTCCTCTGTCGGTGTGCATCATCTGTGAGCTGGGCGAAGACGGCTCCACCTCCCACTACAGGCGTTTCAGTAATAGGCGGTGTTTCCTCCTTGGATGGTAGTGGTGGCAGTCTAGCGGGTCCTGATAAGCTTCTTCCACGAGGCACAGGGTCAGACTGATTTGCATATGGCCATGTCTGAACCGGGGTGGCAGAGTGGGCTAAAGAACGGTGATGGATTAAACCCAGATCTGTTGACTGGGTGTGAGTGTTTGATTGGTTTGGATGCTCCGTCCATCACCACCCCCTTTTGTACCTGATCAGGTTCTTCCCTTGAAGGCGTTGCGTGTGGTCGATGGCAATGATAAAAGGTAAGGTCATATGGTAGCTTTAGTGTACCCCCTTCCCTTTTACAACCTGGTTGGCTCCGCGATGGTGCATCCTATCACTTTGAAAACACTCTTTAGTACTATCCTGTTGGTCCTTCTGTTCACGTGCTTACAATATGAGTGGAATTGGGCGTCTGGATGTTTCCTTTCATTTTCTGCGCATATATATCGTGCTGTCCTGTCTGGGGTCATGGCTGAAGTGAATGTGAACATGATAATCAACCTCCGTAATCATACCTCCGACCCATGCCATGCCAGCTGCTCAAACTACTGTTACAGGGAGCGTGGCCGATTACTTGCAGCACCCCCAGAAATAGCGGACCTCATTAACTTCATGACAGCAAGGGCTAGCGGCCCCTGGGCACACTCCATGGGACACATGCAATGCACAGCTGCACAAGCCCAACCCATGGTCTCTGCTCTGACTGCTGCCCACGTACCCGTGATAATGTCCACCTCAGTGGCCAGCAGTCCGAGTGTGGCCCTGCAAATAAATCTTCACCCTGCAACGCCAGTCAGTCACAGCGTGGATCAATCCGTGAATTTGCCCGCTGCATCGCAGTCCAATCATAATGTGGCAGTGGGTCAGCATTTGAATCTACCCTCCACAGTGCAGCAAGCACCAGCAGCTATCAACCTAGGAATGCCCTCTGTTATGCATCACAGTGTCCCCCGCTCTGGCTACACCTTTGTTGCAGCCGCTTCAGCCCCAAAGTGTGCTGACAGGCCCACAATGTCTTCCTCAGCAGCTTGTCATGGCAGCGATGAATGCCCCCATTCCCGCTAAACCACAGGCTTAAGGAATGAGTAAACAGCAAATCCCAGCCGTCAGCCCAATCTTTCCTGCCGCCTCCGCTGTTAGCCATGTCAGCCAGTGCCGGTCGTAGGCCTTCTGAGGCCCCGGGCGAAAGGAAAGATGTGAGGCCCCTCTAATTGCATATTGCGTCGCAAGAAGTAAAATCACAGAAAGTGACTTCACAGGACTTTTGATCTTAGTTATTTGGCATCACTGAAGCAAACAAATGTGAATATCAATAACATGGACAAAAAGTAGAGGTGGTGGAAAACAGGTGAGCAAATATCCATGAGGCACTTTCAAGTAGTTCAGTGACAGTGACAGTACCAACTTCCAGATAGTAAACTGACTTCATAGCTTCTCCCACACTCTCCTGTGCGGGGTGGCATCTGCTCCCCTAAGCAACGTCTCCCGCGGTGCCCTTTAACTCAGCGTCAACGTGAAATGACACTGCACATCATCAGACAGATCACTTGCAGCAAGCCATAATAAATTCATCATGGAATGATATTTCATGTACAATAAATACATCAAGTGCAGAACCCATCAACTGAAAGCAAAACCAAGACAGCTGCTCTTAAATAATAGAGATAGCAAAGCTAGGAACCTAAATCTAGACAACGTCTTCTACCACTTGAGAAGCATATTTAGAGTCAGCTTGGAACTCAAATTTACACAGTAAAAAAAGAGTGTAGAGTTCATCAACTCAAAGTAAATGTGAGAGAACTGCCTGCAAACAAGAATTTACAGACAGACTTGGCAGTGCCTATAGTGGTACTGGTACCCAATAAACCATCAGGGTTGCATCATGTCTTGTAACAAGGATGTCAAGTTGAGAGTCCAACAACTTACGGCAAAAGCAAGGTGACTGTACGTACACTCGAAGCAATGGGACCGCTAGTGCCAATGAAATAAAAACAAATATATATAATGTAACATATTGCACAGAATCCACTAACATAAGGGCACTGTTAATGCATGGAAATTAAGTCCAAAAAATAATCGAAGGAATCCCTTCTACCACTACAAACGTAATTTTTGTTGTCTACTAAAATGACCAGGAAATGACACATGACATGTGTTGAATAAGTACCATGAGCAAAGCCTCAGCCATGAGTAGCACGTTATCACATCACTTCTACTGCGCCAGTAAATGTGAAACACCAACTAAACTCATTAAACTGAACATTAAATACTCACATACACACTTCCCTACCCCAATTATCACTCATCATGGAAACACATAAAGCATTATTCACTATGGAGACATAAATATCAAACACAAGGACCACACTGGACAGATGACTACCCACAAATTCAGTACAGGTGAAACATGCCAAATAGCTAGTAACATAAACCGGAGATCTACTCCATTCACCGGGCAATGGGCAAATTACTAATCTATGAGATATGTGATCAATCAGTCAATGCTTCATGCAACAACTGCCCACCACTGTCCACCACATACCTACACACAGCACAAAGAAGACCCACAAAACCCTACCTGACATTTATCATTATGCACAGATTCCAGTCTAGGACAGAAATCTTGCTTCCCTGCAAAACTGAAATTATGCTCGCAATTCTCCTCATTTATATTGACTCTAGTGGAATACAATACAGAATCTATTTCAAACTAACGGTCTGGGCTAGAACCTGTGATAGTGTTCAAACTCCTTAGTTCGCAATCTCCATCCACCGTCCTCTCCGGCACTCTGACTCTCTGAGGCAAACATAGACTATACATATATTCCACCAGTTTACGTGACTAAATTTAATGCATTAGGAGGACGTAGGCTTGTATTTTAAAGAAGGTGGTGCATAGCGGCATATACATACTCAACAAACACTGAACTCAACCGATAACACTTTTACTCAATGTGGCGCATAGACAAAACTTGGGATTTAGCCGATAACAAATCAGCAGATCTTTTTTTACAAGAAGTTCAAACAATGAAATAGTCAAGTAAATTTAACTGCATGCAATGAATAGCTACACCAGTAAAACAAATTAAACAAATGCATTAAGTAATGCATTATCAAAACTCACTCCTTAGTGATAATGCACCTCAAGTATTTCACTGCTTGCATTTAATAGCCAACATTCGGATGGACCAAGTAAGCAATGTAATTTCCTAGTTCCATCACTACTACCGCTGAATTCACCAGCATTCAACAGAGGATATTATACGGAACATTCCACATAATATCCAACACTGCCTATAGGTGACCTCTCAGAGCTGCACAAGCAATAACAACTGGGATACATACAAGTGAACATGTCCACATAAAAAGCACATGCATGCTTTGAGTTGGATGTCAATGATGATCTAACTGTTAGCCTTCCTTGGCACTTTGAAGTACTTCAGTGACAGTTCCAACTTCCAATTGGTAAACTGACTGACTGTGGTCTTACCTTAAGACGTTAAGCCAACGCAACCGGGCCCTAACCTACTCCCACACGGCCCAAACTGACTCCACCCTGCTCCTGGCTGAAGAGAGTAGAGACTGTAGGCCAGGGACCGCGTGCGGCGTGCGTGCTGCGTCACTGCAGATTGGGGGCTGGCCAAAAACTGATGTCCAGGGCCATCATTGGTAGCGCTTTCACGCGCCTCCAGATTGACGGCCCTGGGACCCACAAACATCATTAAACGCCTGCCGCCGCCCGCGCACAGCGCACGGCAACACCACCACTAAGCTAGGTGGTGGGGTGCGTGTGCGTGCACGGTGACGGTGCACTAGTGACACTAACTGCCGGTGCATGCAGCGCTTTTACCGCATTTGCATTTCATGTTGGGTCGACGGGTGCCCTGCTCTGCAGGCTACTCAGTGGGGCCGGCGGCGGGGCCCCCTGAGCGTGAGGCCCTGGGCAGCTGCCCATACCGCCCATGCCTAGGACCGGCCCTGATGTCAGCTTGACATATTCTACGGGTCTGGGCCCACAGAAGCTGTCACCCATCATGGCCCAGCCTCCCAGGTCATACAGAAGTTTTGTGGGGGAAATTCGAAGAGAAGAATTTTAACCAAGAGCTAATAACTTGAGGACTCTTTGCCAAAGAGAATGAAGCATGTCTTAAGGGAATCGATTTTAGTCCACTCAGTCTTCGAGGAATTCCTGGTATTTCATACAGAGTCAAAGCTATGTGAGATAGTAGGGTACAGCTGCCTGTTTGCCCATGGGTGTTTTTTTCTTCTGGACGTTTTTTCTAATATTTAATTCCATCCAGGGCATTTTTAGGGTTCTTGGGGTGGTATGGGGATTTATTTTAATAAGACTAATTTGGGTTCAGCATCGCATCGCATGCCAATAAAACAGTCTCCACAGCACATCTAAAGCTGAAGATGATCAGAAAAATTCGCCCTTATCTCCCGGAGTCAGCCATCAAAACACTGGTCACCTCCCTAGTACTTTCAGCTCTGGATTACTGTAACAGCCTCTTCCTCAACGCTCAATCCAGAGTAATAACTAAATTACAAACTATCCAGAACGCAGCAGCACGTCTGCTTTCTGGCAAAACAAAATACGAATCAATATCAAGAAGCATAAAGGATTACCACTGGCTCACTATTCGAAATAGAATTCATTTCAAGTCCCTTTGTATTGTGTTCAAAGCGCTCAAAAACCAAGGACCTCACTTTCTGAAAGAGCAGCTGCAACCGTACAAACCTAGCAGAATGTTACGTTCAGCCACCCTCAACCAATTGGTCATTCCTCGTACAAAGACGGTATCTTGGGGTGATCGACGTGATCGACGTTTCCTGGTGGCAGCCCCGAAGCTTTGGAATACTCTACCTCTAAACATCAGGCAGAGCCCCTCCCTCCTTCACTTCCGCAAGCTCCTAAAAACTTGGCTGTTCGATCAATGATTGTTCCTTCCCCACGCTCCTCATCACAAATAACTGGTTTTATTAGCGCCAAGACGCCTGAGGGTATATGCTGCGCTTTAGTAATATCAAAAATAAATAAATAAATAAATAATTAGAACAGAGATGACAAATTGATAGTGTAAACACTTCTCATTTATGCAACTGGAAACTTTTGGTTCAAGGAAATCCTCTACCTGACAGAGACACAAGTTAGAACATGTCAAAGCCATTAGAAATTAGCTCTGTACTACAGTCTCAGTTAAGTCTGTTTTGATTTCTAAGCCGAATACTGATTTGTGTTGTTTCAATGAAATCATTCATTCTATTACTGTTTCAAGATTTCTCTTGCCTTTAATTGAATGGCCTTTTTTGATGGTTGGTAGTAAAGTTCAATGTTCCCTTGTATGCAATTTTAACGACTTTTTTGTTTAAGTATAGAGGGCCATATTATTAAGAACGGCGATAAAATTGTCACTGCTTTAGAAGCAGCGATAAAGGGCTTGATAATATGCACTTGTGAATTCCCATAGAAGCCCAGGTTCACGCCAGAACCTGGGGTTCTACGGGAATTCACAAGGGCATATTATCAAGCCCCTTATCGCCGCTTTTGTGTTTGTTTCCTGCCGCTAAAGCGTCGATAATGTTATCGCCGTTCTTGATAATATGGCCCTTTGCTCTTTTTGAGTCACATATATGGGAGTCTGGATAGGTATGTTTTTGTTCCTGTTCTGCAGTATCACTAACAGAATTAAACTGGTGGAGTTGTTTTACAGAGGTTACATTTATATCTCCAAATAGGCGACCTCTATGGTATGAAAAGCGATCTTTGTATTTTTTATGGTGAAGTTTTACTACCTGCAGCATACCAAAGCTTCATATGGATTAGCATCTGGCAATACTTTTTTCTTACTCTTTACGAATAGCCCATTTGCCGGGGCTGGGAATGAGCACATTGCTTACAATCCCACATGCATACCCAAAATAAACCCAACTGCAATTTAAGCTACCACGAAAAATGACTTAACAACTAGACCTGTGGTTCTAAACATTTTGGGGCATATTATCAAGGGGGTTTATCTCCGCTTTTTTGGCTTTAAAAGCCAAGAAAGCGGAGATAACATTATCTCCCTATTACCTAGCTGTCGCTAACACCAGTTAGCGACAGCTAGTAGGAGATAGCAACCATCTTGGGCCCCGCTTTGCATGTCAGTGATATTTATCACTAATGACGCGCAAAGTGGGCTTGCCAAGATGTTAGCGACTGGAAACTCCTATTGCCAACTTTTGGAGATATTCGCGCCTAGCACGAATATCTCCAAAAGCTAACACCTCCCAAGAGCAGTTCTTAGCCATGTTATCCAATGGTAGGTGGATAACATGGCTAAGAGCATTGGCTCGGTAATGCATGAATATCACTGACTTTTCAGCGATATTCTTGCATTTCGGCCGATTTTTATCGCTTAGGAGATATACCTTGATAATTGCAAGGTTCCTAAGTGATAAAAATCGCTGCAGCTCGGCGATAAAAATATCGCCGATAAACCAACATAGCGATAATTATCGCTTGTTGTTGGTAAAATGTCCCTTTGAGTTTTGTGGACCTCCACTTAATTTAACCCCTTCGATGCTGATGACGAGCTCAGCTCGTCATCAGCCACGGTGATCGTGTGCTGATGACGAGCTGAGCTCGTCATGAATATATGGCATCAAGGTCACAGGGGAAAAATAACCACAGCAGCCAAGGTGTTAATAGAATCCAAAGCCCCCACTCCAACCCCTCGTCCCCACTAAGTCCATTGCTGGTAGCCAGAGACTCTGACCATCTAAATTTTGATGATTTGAACCACAAAATAACATGCACAAATTAAGAAACAAGGATGAAACAAGCACAACATAAAGGATGAAATATTTCATTAAACTCACAATCAAATATCAAAAAAATATTTTAAAGGAAATGTGGGAGCTTTCATAAATTCAATTAAAGCCACCCATCGTACATGATAATTTCTGTTTGGTACATTTGCACTACTCTGACTAATCAATCTGAGGATATCAACTTAATGTTGGTCCTCCAATTGTAATTCTTTCACAATTACAGATGATTTCAAATTTTAGTTTCTTCATATATGAGTTGTTAATCTGATAATATTTAATTTTCTAAGCAGATGTGGGCCCCCTGAGTAGGCGTCACAGACCACAGGTTAAGAACAGCTGAACTACACATTATCACAGCTAGGTTAACATATTAAAGGTACTCTTGCATAGGAACATAACTGGCCATCACAAATATTTTTCTGTCTGGCTGTTTTGCACGTTTTTTTTACACCAGCTTTATTCACAAGTATCAACGTCTGGTGTTTCATAATATATGTCAGCCTTGTAGTGGTTGTTCATTGTTGTTTCATTTATAGTGCCTTTTATTTATGTGTATTCAAAAACCTGCAAGCTGTGCCAAAACACGCGCTTTGTACATATAGTCGTTGCTGATGAGAAGCAAGGCTGTCAGTGACTGAGCCTCTTTTTTCTGCCATCCTTGCTTCTCGTAAGCAAAGTCTATAAGCACAAAGTGCGTGTTTACATACCACTTGCAAGTTTTCAAAACAAATCAATAAAAGGCATTGTCATTTACAAATCCAATAGCTCAAAATCTCGCAAATGCGAGACCTATTTAATTGCAAATGCTTGTCCCTTCTTACTTCGTTTTTCCTTCTATCTTCGCTACCCTGTTTTAACCCTTATTTGTTTGCATAGTTGGGATCAGTGGGCGGAATCAGAGGTGTGGCCAGAATGTGCACAACATTTAAACTTTTAGGGGCCCATTAGGATGTCGGGCGGATTGCCCCAGCCAGGCTGGCGGTATCTACCGCCAGCCTGGTGGGAGCAATCCGCCCGACATCCGCATTGGTATTCCCCCCGCCATATTAGTATGGCGGGAGGGACCTCGGCGGACTGAAAGACAATCCACCGCTTTTCCGCCCCGGTCGCCTTGTGGCCGGGGCGGAAAAGTATTAATATGGTGGCGGTGTCTATCAGACATAGCCAGCCATATTACGATGGGCTGCAACAGATGCCTTGCAGTCTTCAAGTGAAGGAGGGGTGGGGGGTGCACACGGGGGGTACCTGTGGTACCCCCCTGCATTTGCACACATAATGCGGCAGGCACCGCACGGTGCCTGCCGCTTTGTGTATGCAAATGCATACATGCATTTATAGCATTGTGGCGGGCGGTGCAGAGAGCACCTCCTGCCAAAATGTAATAAATGCAGGATGCGCCCGCCACTGTGGCGGGCGCATCCTACTACCCCATCGGGACACCCGCCCTTATGGCGGGCGGTCCCGATTTACGACAGGATGGCGGGCGGACAAAGTCCGCCCATCATCCTAATGGGGCCCATAGACTTTGTTTGGCATTTCACTGACCAGTTAGAGCTTATTATGTTATTTAAATCAACCAATAGATACACATGGGTATTTAAAGTGTAATATACGTTATGGACATTAAAATACATTCATAAAGTGGGATATGCTTCCTATCACAAAATATACCAAATACTCTTAAAAGTGGAAGCACAAGTCATTTGTCTACCAGTCATGGAGTTTCTGTCATCAGCGCTTCTCCTCCCTTCTTCCACAAGAGCAGTTCAAACATGAATGACAAAATATCCCAGCTTGCAAGTGCTTTCTATATAATTATGGGTCTGCCAAATTGCCACATAATACAACATCGGCTACATAATCTGACAATTTAAACTAATAAATTGTTTGTAGCTCAAACAGATCAAAAGTTACTAAAACATGTGAGTTTTGTTTCTGCGAAGTGGACGGCCCTTTGTAAAGGTTGACTGATCACCTTTCACACTGATGCATTTGTATGTTACACTGGTACTAAAAAAGTAAAATCTTTCCACAGACTGTTAGCATGTGTAAAAATGTAAACAGAAAGTATCACAAAACATACTGCATTACACTGCAGCCCTTTTTTTGCTGCATAATCTAGGCAACACTGCAGAGTAATTTTATCCTCCTTGGCTTTATATTTCCAGTGACCCCAAAGCAGGCAGCATATGTTAAAAGTTCTTGTGCATGAAGCAGAGATACTGTTAGGTTTGCAAAGTTAGTTTGTTGGGCATGCAAATCCTGCTTTTCCAATCCCTGAAGAGTTGCAGCCAATTCTGCTGAAACAATGCCAATGGGTTAGGCGGACTGGCCTCAAGGGCAGGGCCAGTTTTACCTTTGGCGGCTCCTTGTGCAACGTTTGTTGGTGCCCCCCAATGACCACCTCTGCCACAGATTCTCTCACTACCACCGTTTAACAGTGCCCCTCAAGTCTACAAACTACAATCTCTCTCAGATGCATTCTATTTGATTTACAGCACCACTCATACCAGTGTAGGGTGTCAGAGCACTTCACATCATACACATTACACAGAGGCAATCAATTATATGTGTGTAAATCACTATACAGGCAATGTTACGTAAGACTAAAGACTACAGGGTGTAGGAGTCACATGACTACCATACTAGTAAGCAGTACTTTTTAATAGTGATTGATCTGGAAAAACACAAACTCAGAATTTCACACTTAACACTATGGTTGGGGGTTCTCTTTACTAATCAGAATTGGTTTCTATCCAAATAAACACTTTTTGCAACATTAGGATAATCAAAGACTGGGGAAAAAAATATTGCTCTAATTTATACCTTGCAGTTTGCATAAAGCTCTTAGATGACAATTATTAGCTCACTGTTCTATGTTAGGATTTTAACTTATAAACTGCAAGTAGCTAAAGGATCTCTCTGACAAAAGCAGTAACCCACTGACCAATTTACACTCTGTGCACTCTGCAATCTGCATGGTACATGTTCTTTGCAGCAGGCACATTAACCCTCTGCGCTACCTTTCTATGAGCCAAAATTTCCACTAGACAAAACTCTGACCTCTCTCTAGGAAGAACATGATAGTTTTATTGTTGCTGATGCCCCCGCCCAAAGTCAGCGCCCTATGCGGTCACACCGGTTGCACTATCCTAGAGCCAGCCCTTCTCACGTATACTGCGACCTCAGTCACTGTTGCTCTAGATTGAGCTTCTTCCTAGCCTGGCCGCTAGACTGAAGGTGAACTTCAGTACGGATTGTTGTGGATAAGCCTTCAAGGTTAACCCATGCTTGCTACCACTAGGGTCTCTCTACTGGTGCTAAGAACCCAGGTCTTTTAAGGCCTTGAGGGGCCTTCTAAGGGCTTGCATGGGCATGTGCTCCCTCAAAAGAGTGGTCTGAGGGAATGGTCATGAAGGCTGAACCTGGATTCCTAATTCCAAATTCTGCAGCTCTGACTATAGTGCCACATGCTCTCCTCCCCTGAACACCATACTGCCCAATGAAAGAAACTTGCAATGTCTTCAACTACAACCCAAATGTTCCCACTATAAACACCTGGATGCTACTGGATTCAAATTACTCACTGAATATTGTTAACATGCTGCCTTAAAAAAAGTAACAACATCCTGGAAAAAGAATACACTCATGGGAATGCAGGATTAAGCAAAGCATGTGAAATTGTAGGCAGGAACAACAAGGTTACATTAACACTTTTACACTCTTTAATCAGAAATCAGTGAGTGTGTTTGTCTGAAATGTTAAGAGCAGGAAGATTCCTGTTTTAATGTCTATTGTTTATATCATTACAAAACGTAAGCAGTATGGTTTAAAAAGACCACATCCATGAGGGGGTCATGGCCAGCTGTCGACAGGAATGGCCACATGGTAGCTTTGCTCTGTCATGCCACTACCAATAAATCCGCCTAACACTGTCTGCCCCGGCCTGAATTCCACCTGAGTGCCTCTATGTTCTCCGGTGCTGTTACCCGTGGTGTGGTGCAAGTTTGGGATCTATTAGGCGCCATCAAGGTGGGAAGCTCCGGGAGCCGGAGTCACTGGGCGCGGCTGTGCCTACAGGGAGCGCAGCCTCGCGGCGCCGGAGAACAACACGACGCTGTGGATACGGCCTGGTCCGCATGGTGAAGCGGTTGCTGTTTGCACTGACCTGCACCGGGAGCTTTGTTGTGAGTACCTGTGCCGCCTGCGGGAGCAGAGTCGCCGGCTTACGGATCCGGCTTAATTCCTGCCTTTGTCCTACTTGTGCTCCTCATCGCCCCTCAGCGCTTCCGTGCCTCCAGCACTTAGCGGAGCCCCGGATCTCTGCAGCTCCAACAGCTGCTCTCCCACATGGGTTGCAACATCATTGAGGGCACTTGGCTGCTACGATGCTCCCCTGCCTCGGAGACACCCAAACTGCTGTCGTCGGGAGACCCGGACTTCTCTGGGGTACCTTACTCAGCGTCCTGCTGCAGGTAGTGTGGGCCTACGGGTGGTAAACCGCGGTTCTCTTCAATGTCTGATGAGTCACACTGACTGACTTTTTGCTTGGCAGCATCTCTCTGGTTTCGTTGGTGGTGCCCAGGTGCTGTCCAGTTCCTGGGGTGCTCCTGTACTGACCTTAGTTTTGTAGCTAGGAAGCTATTGCTTTGCCCGTGCCGAGGAGTGTGACAGATCCCTTTGGGTCTGATGACCAGTTTGTAATTAACCCAGTGGTGCTGGAGCTCTCAGTTCCCGGACACCGCTTGTGAGGCTGGATTTACGCCCCTGGGAGTGTCAATGGGGCACCCTCCGGTGCCACACGGGCAGGGGTAAGGGCGGCTAGTGCCAAAGCCAACTGGCTGTGTGGGGTTTCCCACAGCAGGTGGTGGTGGGTGACTCCTGCGTCCTGCCCCGTCACAGCCATCTCCCTACAGAGTCATCATGGCGACGGGCCGGATTGGGAGCAATGCGGTAAAGGTCAAGCTGGAAAAGTTTGCGTGGCAGAGGAGCCACGAGGACAAACAGGGCAATGCTGTAGCCCACGACACTGTTTCGGAACCCACCAACAAGGACCTCCGGGTGGCCATACCCACAGTGCGGACCTCTTTGGGGCACAAAATTGGTACTGTTGCGACAGAGGTGTGCCTCATACAGGAGGATATGCGAAAAATGGACGACCGTGTCACTCCCATTGAGACCACCACAATGGAATTGGTCACCGACACTGCCCTCCTCAAGAAGCAGGTGGTCAAGCTGCGTTCATCTCATGAGGCCTTTGCACTTCAACTCGACAACTATGAAGGAAGAATGCGCCGCAATACCATTCGAATTTTGGGCATTCCGGAACGGGCGGAGGGGCCAACCGCCAACCTCTATGTCGAGGAGCTCATCCTGCTGCGTCTGCAGCCAAGGGGTCTTTCCAAATGTTTCTCGACTGAGCGAGCCCATCGTGTGCCTGGTGGCACGCCTAAGCCTGGGCCCCCCCCTTCCACTCCTTATCCGAGTGTTCAACTTTCGGGACCGAGACTTGATCCTCCAAACAACGAGGGTGACACCCCAATTGACTGTTGAGAATATTAGGGTTTCGTTTTTACCAGACTTTAACCCGAGGGTCCTAAAACAACGCCGGAGCTTCCTGGAGGGGAAAAGGCTCTCAGGGACCAGGAGATCAAATATGCCATGTTATTCCCTGCAAAACGTAGAATTGAATCGTAGGGCAAGCTGTGGTTTTTCACCCGTCCTGAAGACGCCTGGGACTTGCTCGATGGCTGGCGCATGGGGGGCAAGAAATCCCACAAATCGACACCGAACGTCGGAGAACTCAACGAATGGCGCCAACAACCTCGATCTCTGCCTCTCTCGGAAACGAGCTCTCAAGGCCCTACAGGGTGATACAGCAAGGATGAACTTGCCCGAGCGCTACTAGATGTTTCCTTGGTTTGCAGGATTATGATGTTACTGCTGTCCACTTTGTAGGCTGTGTTTTTGTTTTATCCTCATGGGTTGCTGGCTCCTGTGTGATTGACTCTTTGTTTGCATAGATGTTGATGTACAGGCTCTAGTTCCTCCTGTTCACTGGACGTCAAACAAGATTGAAGTACGTTTTATTTTGGTGTGTTCGGGCTGGGACTGGCACTTGCTTCATTAATTTTCTATTTTAGGGAGTTGGGGTTTACACGTCCCTGAAGTTGTTGTGGGTGGGCGACAGGTGCTCTACATGTTTGGGGAGGTGGGTGGTTTTAGGCCCGTTCTGCAGGGAGGTGGGGTGGGGGGGCTTGTTGGGGGATGGGGGACTGGTGTCATTGTTTTTGTTATGTCTGGTACTAGTATACGCTATTGTTCACATCTCCATTTTTACACTTGCTCCCGCTGTCAACGACATATGTGACAATAACCTAAGTCGTTCACGGCCATGGTTGACTATCCAACACCATTTGATCCCCAGTGTGCTGATGTGATGGCACGAGGTCTGACGCTTAACGTGTCCACTTGGAACGTAAACGGTCTGAGTGACAAAATAAAGAGAGGCATTGTGTTGGAGTACGTAAAACGTAATGAGCTTGATTTGAAACTAATGCAGGAGACAAATCTGGTTGGGAATTCCGGTGGAGCCCTGAACAAGAAAGGGTATAAAATGGTGGTCCATTTGGGCATTTCCTCGGGATCCAGGGGGGTGTGGGTTTTGCTTAGAAGGGGTTGTCCATATATTATCCACAATAACTGGACTGATCCCTAGGGCAGATATGCCGCGGACTTGGGCTCCTGGGAGGGGCGTGTTGTTAATGTAGTTTCTGTGTATGCCCCCCCAGACTGCAGCGCCCAATGCTGATTGACCTGGGTACCCTGCTATTAGACCTGCCACTCGAGGTGTTGGTGTTGGGAGGGGATTTTAAACTTACGATGGAGGGTTCTTTGGACCGTCTCACTCCCCGGGGGGACCAATTGAGAGGTTTGTACTTGTTGGAGTGTGCAAATGCCCTGGGGGTTGTGGATATCTGGCAGTGGTTCAATCCATTGCACACTCCTTTCACATTTCAATCTGGGGTGCACAGCAGGTAAATCACAGATCAACTGCGTATTTACCCATGCCCATGCACAACTTCTCTCCAAATACATTGCAGCGTGCTCTCTGGCTTCCCAGCACAGGATTTATGAACAGGGTGAGTGGACAGGTAAACTCCTGGCGTGGCTCGAACGATGGGAGCAGGTTGCTAGGTGGGTCCGCTCTATAGCAAATTCTGAGGGTACTCTTTTTACTGACCCTCAACAAATCTCTGACACATTTGCTAGTTATTATGCAAATGTGTACACTAGCTCTCCCACATCTCAGGCCCCACTGTCGGCTGACCTCCTGGTTACTATCGACATCACCACTATTTCCCTACAAGACAGAGAGATCCTGGAGGCAGATATTATGGTTACGGAGGTCCAAAAGGCTGTACAGAATGTCTGTTCCGGTAAAGCAATGGGCCCTAAAAGGCTTCCTATTGAATTATTTAGACCCATGTCGACTTTGTTGGCTCCCCACTTGTTAAATCTGTACACTGAATGTTTTGAGTTAGGGGTCCTCCCCGCATAGATTCGAACCACAGCCATCGTGGTAAGCTATAAATCAAACAAGCCTGTTGAAGAGTGCAAATCGTATATCCCCATATCCCTTTTTTTTTTTAAAAGACCTTTATTGTGCATTCAGTTAAAACACAGCTTGAGGCCTACAACCCCGTGGGCCGGCCGCGATGTTTACGTTAGCTCTCTAATGTCTCTGGGGAAGTACACAGCCATTTAGCCGACAACCCTGGGGCCCGGCGGTAATAACTCTTATGGTACACAGTGGCTTGCAAATCACTATGCGGTCAGATCTAAGGTCTATTTTTTTATTTTTACATCCAACTTGCGACTTAGGTTCAAGATAGCAAACTTTTACGTTGATAAATACTACGTCTTTGTTAACACACAAATTGACACATAAGTGCAGGAAGACTGGGGTGTTCCCTCCCTCAGCCATTCTCCTTCTATTCTTATTTCTAGTCCCCCTCCCCTTCTTCGTCTGAGCTAATACTTTCATCTTCTGACAACGGGTCACATATGTCTCCTCTGTAGGTATTCCAAGCGGACCAGATTCTATTCCATTTACGGGGGCATGCTCTGAGCATGTACACCGCCCGTTCTGTAAACATAAGCGAGTCCATGTTTCTGCACCACTGTGACACTGTAGGAAGGTCAGGTGCGCCCCATTTCTGAGCGATGTCCTGTTTCGCCACCATTATGGCTAGTGTGCCCCACACGTGTCCGTGTATAGACAAGTCTGTCGGGTCCCATACATTTAATAAACATTTGTGTGGTTCTGTTACCAGGGAGGAATTAAGAGTCTGTGACAGAGTGCGCATCACCTGACGCCAGTATTCAGCTATAAGTGGGTAATCCCAGAGTGTGTGGAGCAGTGTACCCTCTTTGCCACAACCACGTAGGCAATACGGGTGCGGTGCTCTATGTAATTTGTGGAGCATGGGCCTAGTATAGTATATTCAGTGTAAGATCTTAAGTTGCACTACTCTAAATTTGGCTGAGATTCCCACCTCCCTCGGTGACGCCAGCGCCTCATTCCATTCTGAGTCATCTATGTCTCCAACCTCTTCTTTCCATCGCTCTCTCAATTTCAGTGTAGGGTCTGGTATGTTGTTGAGTAGTTTCCGATGTGTAAGTGAAGTTGCGCTGTGTGGTATGTAATCAGTGAGTAGTCTGTCCTCCAGTGGTGAGGATGCCGGTACGTCGGTGTCTACCGGTATTGCTTGGAGTAATGCATGTCTGATTTGCACACAGCTGTAAATTTTGTTTGGTCCCAGGTCATATTGTTGTTGTGACTGGGTGAATGGAATCACAGTACCCTTGTCCCATAGGTCTCCCACCGTGGATATGCAAATGTTTTCCCACTGTGTAAACCCCTTACTCCGGCGCAGTCGCCCCAGAGTGGTGTGAGTTTGGTGATCCCCATATCCCTTTTGACAATCGAGGTAAGATCCTGGCCAACTCCTGGTGAATCCACTCCTACATTATAGCACTGTTCTTGTCCACCCGGATCAATCAGGGTTTATGCCGGGGAGAAACACGGCTCAGCCTACTGGGGTCCTCAGTAGGCTCCATACTCTAGAGAAGGACACGATTCTACTATCATTCAATGCCTCTATGGCATTTGATACCATTGAGTGGACCTCGTCCCCACTAAGTCCATTGCTGGTAGCCAGAGACTCTGACCATCTAAATTTTGATGATTTGAACCACAAAATAACATGCACAAATTAAGAAACAAGGATGAAACAAGCACAACATAAAGGATGAAATATTTCATTAAACTCACAATCAAATATCAAAAAAATATTTTAAAGGAAATGTGGGAGCTTTCATAAATTCAATTAAAGCCACCCATCGTACATGATAATTTCTGTTTGGTACATTTGCACTACTCTGACTAATCAATCTGAGGATATCAACTTAATGTTGGTCCTCCAATTGTAATTCTTTCACAATTACAGATGATTTCAAATTTTAGTTTCTTCATATATGAGTTGTTAATCTGATAATATTTAATTTTCTAAGCAGATGTGGGCCCCCTGAGTAGGCGTCACAGACCACAGGTTAAGAACAGCTGAACTACACATTATCACAGCTAGGTTAACATATTAAAGGTACTCTTGCATAGGAACATAACTGGCCATCACAAATATTTTTCTGTCTGGCTGTTTTGCACGTTTTTTTTACACCAGCTTTATTCACAAGTATCAACGTCTGGTGTTTCATAATATATGTCAGCCTTGTAGTGGTTGTTCATTGTTGTTTCATTTATAGTGCCTTTTATTTATGTGTATTCAAAAACCTGCAAGCTGTGCCAAAACACGCGCTTTGTACATATAGTCGTTGCTGATGAGAAGCAAGGCTGTCAGTGACTGAGCCTCTTTTTTCTGCCATCCTTGCTTCTCGTAAGCAAAGTCTATAAGCACAAAGTGCGTGTTTACATACCACTTGCAAGTTTTCAAAACAAATCAATAAAAGGCATTGTCATTTACAAATCCAATAGCTCAAAATCTCGCAAATGCGAGACCTATTTAATTGCAAATGCTTGTCCCTTCTTACTTCGTTTTTCCTTCTATCTTCGCTACCCTGTTTTAACCCTTATTTGTTTGCATAGTTGGGATCAGTGGGCGGAATCAGAGGTGTGGCCAGAATGTGCAAAACATTTAAACTTTTAGGGGCCCATTAGGATGTCGGGCGGATTGCCCCAGCCAGGCTGGCGGTATCTACCGCCAGCCTGGTGGGAGCAATCCGCCCGACATCCGCATTGGTATTCCCCCCGCCATATTAGTATGGCGGGAGGGACCTCGGCGGACTGAAAGACAATCCACCGCTTTTCCGCCCCGGTCGCCTTGTGGCCGGGGCGGAAAAGTATTAATATGGTGGCGGTGTCTATCAGACATAGCCAGCCATATTACGATGGGCTGCAACAGATGCCTTGCAGTCTTCAAGTGAAGGAGGGGTGGGAGGTGCACACGGGGGGTACCTGTGGTACCCCCCTGCATTTGCACACATAATGCGGCAGGCACCGCACGGTGCCTGCCGCTTTGTGTATGCAAATGCATACATGCATTTATAGCATTGTGGCGGGCGGTGCAGAGAGCACCTCCTGCCAAAATGTAATAAATGCAGGATGCGCCCGCCACTGTGGCGGGCGCATCCTACTACCCCCACGGGACACCCGCCCTTATGGCGGGCGGTCCCGATTTACGACAGGATGGCGGGCGGACAAAGTCCGCCCATCATCCTAATGGGGCCCATAGACTTTGTTTGGCATTTCACTGACCAGTTAGAGCTTATTATGTTATTTAAATCAACCAATAGATACACATGGGTATTTAAAGTGTAATATACGTTATGGACATTAAAATACATTCATAAAGTGGGATATGCTTCCAATCACAAAATATACCAAATACTCTTAAAAGTGGAAGCACAAGTCATTTGTCTACCAGTCATGGAGTTTCTGTCATCAGCGCTTCTCCTCCCTTCTTCCACAAGAGCAGTTCAAACATGAATGACAAAATATCCCAGCTTGCAAGTGCTTTCTATATAATTATGGGTCTGCCAAATTGCCACATAATACAACATCGGCTACATAATCTGACAATTTAAACTAATAAATTGTTTGTAGCTCAAACAGATCAAAAGTTACTAAAACATGTGAGTTTTGTTTCTGCGAAGTGGACGGCCCTTTGTAAAGGTTGACTGATCACCTTTCACACTGATGCATTTGTATGTTACACTGGTACTAAAAAAGTAAAATCTTTCCACAGACTGTTAGCATGTGTAAAAATGTAAACAGAAAGTATCACAAAACATACTGCATTACACTGCAGCCCTTTTTTTGCTGCATAATCTAGGCAACACTGCAGAGTAATTTTATCCTCCTTGGCTTTATATTTCCAGTGACCCCAAAGCAGGCAGCATATGTTAAAAGTTCTTGTGCATGAAGCAGAGATACTGTTAGGTTTGCAAAGTTAGTTTGTTGGGCATGCAAATCCTGCTTTTCCAATCCCTGAAGAGTTGCAGCCAATTCTGCTGAAACAATGCCAATGGGTTAGGCGGACTGGCCTCAAGGGCAGGGCCAGTTTTACCTTTGGCGGCTCCTTGTGCAACGTTTGTTGGTGCCCCCCAATGACCACCTCTGCCACAGATTCTCTCACTACCACCGTTTAACAGTGCCCCTCAAGTCTACAAACTACAATCTCTCTCAGATGCATTCTATTTGATTTACAGCACCACTCATACCAGTGTAGGGTGTCAGAGCACTTCACATCATACACATTACACAGAGGCAATCAATTATATGTGTGTAAATCACTATACAGGCAATGTTACGTAAGACTAAAGACTACAGGGTGTAGGAGTCACATGACTACCATACTAGTAAGCAGTACTTTTTAATAGTGATTGATCTGGAAAAACACAAACTCAGAATTTCACACTTAACACTATGGTTGGGGGTTCTCTTTACTAATCAGAATTGGTTTCTATCCAAATAAACACTTTTTGCAACATTAGGATAATCAAAGACTGGGGAAAAAAATATTGCTCTAATTTATACCTTGCAGTTTGCATAAAGCTCTTAGATGACAATTATTAGCTCACTGTTCTATGTTAGGATTTTAACTTATAAACTGCAAGTAGCTAAAGGATCTCTCTGACAAAAGCAGTAACCCACTGACCAATTTACACTCTGTGCACTCTGCAATCTGCATGGTACATGTTCTTTGCAGCAGGCACATTAACCCTCTGCGCTACCTTTCTATGAGCCAAAATTTCCACTAGACAAAACTCTGACCTCTCTCTAGGAAGAACATGATAGTTTTATTGTTGCTGATGCCCCCGCCCAAAGTCAGCGCCCTATGCGGTCACACCGGTTGCACTATCCTAGAGCCAGCCCTTCTCACGTATACTGCGACCTCAGTCACTGTTGCTCTAGATTGAGCTTCTTCCTAGCCTGGCCGCTAGACTGAAGGTGAACTTCAGTACGGATTGTTGTGGATAAGCCTTCAAGGTTAACCCATGCTTGCTACCACTAGGGTCTCTCTACTGGTGCTAAGAACTCAGGTCTTTTAAGGCCTTGAGGGGCCTTCTAAGGGCTTGCATGGGCATGTGCTCCCTCAAAAGAGTGGTCTGAGGGAATGGTCATGAAGGCTGAACCTGGATTCCTAATTCCAAATTCTGCAGCTCTGACTATAGTGCCACATGCTCTCCTCCCCTGAACACCATACTGCCCAATGAAAGAAACTTGCAATGTCTTCAACTACAACCCAAATGTTCCCACTATAAACACCTGGATGCTACTGGATTCAAATTACTCACTGAATATTGTTAACATGCTGCCTTAAAAAAAGTAACAACATCCTGGAAAAAGAATACACTCATGGGAATGCAGGATTAAGCAAAGCATGTGAAATTGTAGGCAGGAACAACAAGGTTACATTAACACTTTTACACTCTTTAATCAGAAATCAGTGAGTGTGTTTGTCTGAAATGTTAAGAGCAGGAAGATTCCTGTTTTAATGTCTATTGTTTATATCATTACAAAACGTAAGCAGTATGGTTTAAAAAGACCACATCCATGAGGGGGTCATGGCCAGCTGTCGACAGGAATGGCCACATGGTAGCTTTGCTCTGTCATGCCACTACCAATAAATCCGCCTAACACTGTCTGCCCCGGCCTGAATTCCACCTGAGTGCCTCTATGTTCTCCGGTGCTGTTACCCGTGGTGTGGTGCAAGTTTGGGATCTATTAGGCGCCATCAAGGTGGGAAGCTCCGGGAGCCGGAGTCACTGGGCGCGGCTGTGCCTACAGGGAGCGCAGCCTCGCGGCGCCGGAGAACAACACGACGCTGTGGATACGGCCTGGTCCGCATGGTGAAGCGGTTGCTGTTTGCACTGACCTGCACCGGGAGCTTTGTTGTGAGTACCTGTGCCGCCTGCGGGAGCTGAGTCGCCGGCTTACGGATCCGGCTTAATTCCTGCCTTTGTCCTACTTGTGCTCCTCATCGCCCCTCAGCGCTTCCGTGCCTCCAGCACTTAGCGGAGCCCCGGATCTCTGCAGCTCCAACAGCTGCTCTCCCACATGGGTTGCAACATCATTGAGGGCACTTGGCTGCTACGATGCTCCCCTGCCTCGGAGACACCCAAACTGCTGTCGTCGGGAGACCCGGACTTCTCTGGGGTACCTTACTCAGCGTCCTGCTGCAGGTAGTGTGGGCCTGCGGGTGGTAAACCGCGGTTCTCTTCAATGTCTGATGAGTCACACTGACTGACTTTTTGCTTGGCAGCATCTCTCTGGTTTCGTTGGTGGTGCCCAGGTGCTGTCCAGTTCCTGGGGTGCTCCTGTACTGACCTTAGTTTTGTAGCTAGAAAGCTATTGCTTTGCCCGTGCCGAGGAGTGTGACAGATCCCTTTGGGTCTGATGACCAGTTTGTAATTAACCCAGTGGTGCTGGAGCTCTCAGTTCCCGGACACCGCTTGTGAGGCTGGATTTACGCCCCTGGGAGTGTCAATGGGGCACCCTCCGGTGCCACACGGGCAGGGGTAAGGGCGGCTAGTGCCAAAGCCAACTGGCTGTGTGGGGTTTCCCACAGCAGGTGGTGGTGGGTGACTCCTGCGTCCTGCCCCGTCACAGCCATCTCCCTACAGAGTCATCATGGCGACGGGCCGGATTGGGAGCAATGCGGTAAAGGTCAAGCTGGAAAAGTTTGCGTGGCAGAGGAGCCACGAGGACAAACAGGGCAATGCTGTAGCCCACGACACTGTTTCGGAACCCACCAACAAGGACCTCCGGGTGGCCATACCCACAGTGCGGACCTCTTTGGGGCACAAAATTGGTACTGTTGCGACAGAGGTGTGCCTCATACAGGAGGATATGCAAAAAATGGACGACCGTGTCACTCCCATTGAGACCACCACAATGGAATTGGTCACCGACACTGCCCTCCTCAAGAAGCAGGTGGTCAAGCTGCGTTCATCTCATGAGGCCTTTGCACTTCAACTCGACAACTATGAAGGAAGAATGCGCCGCAATACCATTCGAATTTTGGGCATTCCGGAACGGGCGGAGGGGCCAACCGCCAACCTCTATGTCGAGGAGCTCATCCTGCTGCGTCTGCAGCCAAGGGGTCTTTCCAAATGTTTCTCGACTGAGCGAGCCCATCGTGTGCCTGGTGGCACGCCTAAGCCTGGGCCCCCCCCTTCCACTCCTTATCCGAGTGTTCAACTTTCGGGACCGAGACTTGATCCTCCAAACAACGAGGGTGACACCCCAATTGACTGTTGAGAATATTAGGGTTTCGTTTTTACCAGACTTTAACCCGAGGGTCCTAAAACAACGCCGGAGCTTCCTGGAGGGGAAAAGGCTCTCAGGGACCAGGAGATCAAATATGCCATGTTATTCCCTGCAAAACGTAGAATTGAATCGTAGGGCAAGCTGTGGTTTTTCACCCGTCCTGAAGACGCCTGGGACTTGCTCGATGGCTGGCGCATGGGGGGCAAGAAATCCCACAAATCGACACCGAACGTTGGAGAACTCAACGAATGGCGCCAACAACCTCGATCTCTGCCTCTCTCTGAAACGAGCTCTCAAGGCCCTACAGGGTGATACAGCAAGGATGAACTTGCCCGAGCGCTACTAGATGTTTCCTTGGTTTGCAGGATTATGATGTTACTGCTGTCCACTTTGTAGGCTGTGTTTTTGTTTTATCCTCATGGGTTGCTGGCTCCTGTGTGATTGACTCTTTGTTTGCATAGATGTTGATGTACAGGCTCTAGTTCCTCCTGTTCACTGGACGTCAAACAAGATTGAAGTACGTTTTATTTTGGTGTGTTCGGGCTGGGACTGGCACTTGCTTCATTAATTTTCTATTTTAGGGAGTTGGGGTTTACACGTCCCTGAAGTTGTTGTGGGTGGGCGACAGGTGCTCTACATGTTTGGGGAGGTGGGTGGTTTTAGGCCCGTTCTGCAGGGAGGTGGGGTGGGGGGGCTTGTTGGGGGATGGGGGACTGGTGTCATTGTTTTTGTTATGTCTGGTACTAGTATACGCTATTGTTCACATCTCCATTTTTACACTTGCTCCCGCTGTCAACGACATATGTGACAATAACCTAAGTCGTTCACGGCCATGGTTGACTATCCAACACCATTTGATCCCCAGTGTGCTGATGTGATGGCACGAGGTCTGACGCTTAACGTGTCCACTTGGAACGTAAACGGTCTGAGTGACAAAATAAAGAGAGGCATTGTGTTGGAGTACGTAAAACGTAATGAGCTTGATTTGAAACTAATGCAGGAGACAAATCTGGTTGGGAATTCCGGTGGAGCCCTGAACAAGAAAGGGTATAAAATGGTGGTCCATTTGGGCATTTCCTCGGGATCCAGGGGGGTGTGGGTTTTGCTTAGAAGGGGTTGTCCATATATTATCCACAATAACTGGACTGATCCCTAGGGCAGATATGCCGCGAACTTGGGCTCCTGGGAGGGGCGTGTTGTTAATGTAGTTTCTGTGTATGCCCCCCCAGACTGCAGCGCCCAATGCTGATTGACCTGGGTACCCTGCTATTAGACCTGCCACTCGAGGTGTTGGTGTTGGGAGGGGATTTTAAACTTACGATGGAGGGTTCTTTGGACCGTCTCACTCCCCGGGGGGACCAATTGAGAGGTTTGTACTTGTTGGAGTGTGCAAATGCCCTGGGGGTTGTGGATATCTGGCAGTGGTTCAATCCATTGCACACTCCTTTCACATTTCAATCTGGGGTGCACAGCAGGTAAATCACAGATCAACTGCGTATTTACCCATGCCCATGCACAACTTCTCTCCAAATACATTGCAGCGTGCTCTCTGGCTTCCCAGCACAGGATTTATGAACAGGGTGAGTGGACAGGTAAACTCCTGGCGTGGCTCGAACGATGGGAGCAGGTTGCTAGGTGGGTCCGCTCTATAGCAAATTCTGAGGGTACTCTTTTTACTGACCCTCAACAAATCTCTGACACATTTGCTAGTTATTATGCAAATGTGTACACTAGCTCTCCCACATCTCAGGCCCCACTGTCGGCTGACCTCCTGGTTACTATCGACATCACCACTATTTCCCTACAAGACAGAGAGATCCTGGAGGCAGATATTATGGTTACGGAGGTCCAAAAGGCTGTACAGAATGTCTGTTCCGGTAAAGCAATGGGCCCTAAAAGGCTTCCTATTGAATTATTTAGACCCATGTCGACTTTGTTGGCTCCCCACTTGTTAAATCTGTACACTGAATGTTTTGAGTTAGGGGTCCTCCCCGCATAGATTCGAACCACAGCCATCGTGGTAAGCTATAAATCAAACAAGCCTGTTGAAGAGTGCAAATCGTATATCCCCATATCCCTTTTTTTTTTTAAAAGACCTTTATTGTGCATTCAGTTAAAACACAGGTTGAGGCCTACAACCCCGTGGGCCGGCCGCGATGTTTACGTTAGCTCTCTAATGTCTCTGGGGAAGTACACAGCCATTTAGCCGACAACCCTGGGGCCCGGCGGTAATAACTCTTATGGTACACAGTGGCTTGCAAATCACTATGCGGTCAGATCTAAGGTCTATTTTTTTATTTTTACATCCAACTTGCGACTTAGGTTCAAGATAGCAAACTTTTACGTTGATAAATACTACGTCCTTGTTAACACACAAATTGACACATAAGTGCAGGAAGACTGGGGTGTTCCCTCCCTCAGCCATTCTCCTTCTATTCTTATTTCTAGTCCCCCTCCCCTTCTTCGTCTGAGCTAATACTTTCATCTTCTGACAACGGGTCACATATGTCTCCTCTGTAGGTATTCCAAGCGGACCAGATTCTATTCCATTTACGGGGGCATGCTCTGAGCATGTACACCGCCCGTTCTGTAAACATAAGCGAGTCCATGTTTCTGCACCACTGTGACACTGTAGGAAGGTCAGGTGCGCCCCATTTCTGAGCGATGTCCTGTTTCGCCACCATTATGGCTAGTGTGCCCCACACGTGTCCGTGTATAGACAAGTCTGTCGGGTCCCATACATTTAATAAACATTTGTGTGGTTCTGTTACCAGGGAGGAATTAAGAGTCTGTGACAGAGTGCGCATCACCTGACGCCAGTATTCAGCTATAAGTGGGTAATCCCAGAGTGTGTGGAGCAGTGTACCCTCTTTGCCACAACCACGTAGGCAATACGGGTGCGGTGCTCTATGTAATTTGTGGAGCATGGGCCTAGTATAGTATATTCAGTGTAAGATCTTAAGTTGCACTACTCTAAATTTGGCTGAGATTCCCACCTCCCTCGGTGACGCCAGCGCCTCATTCCATTCTGAGTCATCTATGTCTCCAACCTCTTCTTTCCATCGCTCTCTCAATTTCAGTGTAGGGTCTGGTATGTTGTTGAGTAGTTTCCGATGTGTAAGTGAAGTTGCGCTGTGTGGTATGTAATCAGTGAGTAGTCTGTCCTCCAGTGGTGAGGATTCCGGTACGTTGGTGTCTACCGGTATTGCTTGGAGTAATGCATGTCTGATTTGCACACAGCTGTAAATTTTGTTTGGTCCCAGGTCATATTGTTGTTGTGACTGGGTGAATGGAATCACAGTACCCTTGTCCCATAGGTCTCCCACCGTGGATATGCAAATGTTTTCCCACTGTGTAAACCCCTTACTCCGGCGCAGTCGCCCCAGAGTGGTGTGAGTTTGGTGATCCCCATATCACTTTTGACAATCGAGGTAAGATCCTGGCCAACTCCTGGTGAATCCACTCCTACATTATAGCACTGTTCTTGTCCACCCGGATCAATCAGGGTTTATGCCGGGGAGAAACACGGCTCAGAACTTGCGTCGGATCCATGGGGTCCTCAGTAGGCTCCATACTCTAGAGAAGGACACGATTCTACTATCATTCAATGCCTCTATGGCATTTCATACCATTGAGTGGAACTTTCTTTTTGTTGTTCTGACTCACCTGGGGTTCAGGCCTAATTTGATATGCTGGATCCTGCTATTATATCCTCACCGACTGCCGATGTTGTTGTTAATAACCATTGCTCCGCCACCTTTGAGCTTGATCGGGGCACGAGGCAGGACTGCCCCCTGTCGCCTTTACTTTTTGCCCTTGTTTTAGAAAGGCTCGCGGTTTAGGTCTGCAGGGATCCGGGGATACGTGGGTTTAAGTGGACGGCGAATCACGAGGTCGGCATCTCACTTTATGCCGACGATTTCCTCCTGTACTTGGCTTCCCCAACACGGTCGCTGCGCCGGTTGCTTCATATTTTCCACATTTTTGGCGCCCACTCTGGACACCAGATAAACTAGTCTAAATCCCAGATGTATGCGCTGTGGGGTCCTCCCCTGCGAGTCCTCTGGGCTATGAGATATCGGTGGCTCCCCAGGGTTTTCGGTATTTGGGCATCTTTGCCACTCCTGACGCCGATCTCTTCTTCGAACAAAACCGACTAGGACCTCTCCAGCGTTTTAAATCTGACACCCAGCATTGGCACTCTCTTTCCCTGACTCTTCTTAGGCATGCGTCCCTGTTCAAAATGCTTGCACACTCACGTTTTCTTTATGCCCTACAGAATACTTCCATCCCGATCCCAGATTCTTATTTTTTCCAAATTGACAGGGTACTGCGGGAACTGCTGTTGAAGGGCAATACGCAGCGAATAGCAATGAATAAACTCACTATGGGTTTTGTATGATCAAGCGTCCCATCTGACAGCTGTCAATAGATTGGTGTTTGGACCCCACGACAACCCCAATTTTCGCACAGACTATTGGCTCATGGGGCGAGGCGAGTATACTAGAGAGCTTTACACCAACCCCTGCAAACTCAACTTAACAGACCCTACTGCATGTACGGTTGTGATTTGGCACAGTGTCACCAAAAAGGTTGGGTTAGCACAAACGGCTGACGAAGGCAACCCCTTTATGGGAACCTGATGTTCTGTGTCATCTTAGCTCTTGTTCAGGGTTTGACAAGTGGAATTTAATTGGAATCTCCATGGTTAGAGACCACTGTGTTAAAGGGAAATTGGTCTCGTTTGCAGAGCATCAAGCTAAATACCAATTGGCTCCATCCGAGACATTTAGATACCTGCATATTACCCATGCTATGTCCTCCCACCTGCCGAGGAATGACTCCCTCCCCGATTCATCCCCAATGGAAGACCGGTTATTGTTGGATCCCATGGATCGTAAGGCCATCTCACTTACATACAAAAAAACTGGTCAACAATTGTACTGACCCGATGCTGAAACTGAGGGGGAGGTGGGAGAGGGATTAGGAAGAGTTTTAGGACATGTGGCGGGACGCCTTGGCCTCACCTCGAGAAGTAGCCATCCCCATGCGCATGCGGCTCCTCCAGTTTAAGATCCTCCACCGGGCCTACTTTGATGCCAAATTATTGTTCAAATTAGGTAGACGCCCTGATCAACTTTGCCTCCGACACTGTAACCAGAAGGGCACCTCTATCCACATTTTTGGGGGGACTGCCCACGTATTTAGCATTACTGGGGGAAATTTCCTGCCAACTTGAGAGGGCGGGAATCAAAGTAGCGCTTCACTGGCAATCTCTGTCAAGTAATGTTGATGTGTTTGAATGTGAATAAAATTCACTCTGGCCACTGTGCAACCACTCTGTCTTGCTGTATTTAGTTATTTAATTATGTTTCATATTTTTTACCTTTTATTCTCTAGGCTTCAATTGGAATAGAATAATGTAAAAAAAAGCGGCATTTCCAGCAAAAGCGTTTTTGTTTTTGGGATCCATTTCACAAGGGAACAAATAAACGAAAGGTAGAGAACGGAACTTGAATTACGGTTTTCTGTAGGTGAGGAGGAGTGGTGGATACCGCCATTTTAGGAAGCTGCTTCTAGTTCTTAGCCACGCTTTGTCTTATTTGGCTTCAATGGAATGCATCAGCAGTACCTATTGTATTCGGTAGTTTAACGCGACTTGTAAAAGCTTTGCAGACTGACTGAGTTGGGTTTACTTGGTATCTCTTAATCAAATGAAATTGAATTTTTTACGAGAACTGCCATGATCCCTACTGCTTTCGCCAGCCGTCTTTCTGACTCTTTCCTATCTCGAGGCATATTTGGCTCTATAATATCTTTCGCACCCTTTTGCTTTATGAGATGCAATGTCAAGATATTAGACCGTTGCAGTGTACTACAGAAAAAGAACTGTAAAATGGCTTAGCTATAACAGAGTGCTTATCAAGTCCTGTTCAGATCCCTCTGGTTCGCTGTAGCTGTTGCACAAAAATTAGACATTAATTATATATAACTGGGAAATAGGTATTGCTGACAAATTTACATATACCATGTTTTTAATATGAAGGGCTGTCCGAAGCTAACTCATGTGTTCAAAAAGACTCAATACTATCACAGAACCTAAACATTGAGGGGCAGATTTAAAAGCCCCTTGCACCACTTTTGCGTCACTTTTCCCATGTTAAAAATGACACAAAAGTGACGCAAGGGCCTTGTAAATAAGCCCCTGAATTTCTAATCAGAAACACATTTTCAAAATGCAAATACATAGCAAAGTACCTTATTTATCATGGTGTAGAACAAGGATCTTCAACCTTTTCTGTAACGTGATCTAGTTATGTTTAATGAAAATCATACCGAGCTACTGTTATTATTAGTGTTTTAATAGTGGGCACATCAGAATAGATGATATCTGTGGCCAACCCATGCATAAATCTTAGTAGCGATCAGCTTAGTGCATTAGGCTGGGGTGCCAGCAATATTGTACATAAGGCTTTATCAATTTGGAACAGGAAAGATCCTTTAACACCTTGGATGCTCATGACGGCTCCTAGCCGTCATGAGTCACAGTAGGCGTGTGCTCATGATGGCCGGGAGCCGTCTGAACGTTGGCGCTCCGCCCACGCAGTAATAATTTCCCGCCTGTGTGAGGGAATTAATCAATGGGCAGAGTTCAGACGGCTCCCGGCCCTCATGAGCACATGCCCACCGTGATTTATGACGGCCGGGAGCCGTCCTCAGTATGGGAGCACCACACTCAGCCCCGCCCCCGCCTCGCACTGCAGTGAAATTTTCAGCGAAGGGGTTAACATGACCCCGGAATCACGCTGTGCCTTTACAGTACCGACACTAGAATAAATGAGTGGTTACCACGCTTTTGTTTAGCACGCAAGCCGTTACAATAACTTGCTTTTGGGGGCGCATTGATGGAGTGGTTTTGGATTTAAAGTCCAAGACCTTCCCTACTGCTGCACAGACTAGAGTTGGAATAGTAAATGATACTAATCCAAAGTCCAGTGCCTCACCAAGACAAGTTGTTGTAACGACTTTTGTGGAAAAGGAACGCATCGTAACATAGCATTGGTTCTAATGCCTGCATAAAATGGCATGCCTGCTAAACGTATGTGTGATTCCGTTATTAAATCATTTAGAATAACTCTAAATAGTAATACGTAACAGCCAGAGGTCAAATATAACAAGGTAATAAGAAGTCTCCCCAATGCTACATGATTATACCAGCTTTAAATACAATAGAACTTATTCTACGTATATCTAAAGTGCATGTTCACTCTACAGGGTATCGCGGTGCTGAAGTAACCTGTTAATTGTAACCATATAAGTGAGGCAACATTGGAATTAGCACCCATCAAGAAATATCATCATAACTTATTTTCAAATTCAGTAAGTCCAAAGAAAGTGATGCAAACAGCAGGTCAAGAATCCACTTGTAGTCAAGATGTGTTCTTTATTAATTAATCCAAACAATTAAAATCCAAGTAGTACAGAAACGATTCTCTTTTAGCAAACGCGTTTCGTCTCAGTCGGGACTTCTTCAGGGCTTAAAAAACAAGGTTTGAAGGTTTGAATATATCACACATTCGACACACTCAATAGAATATAGTTCAACAACATACATCAATTATCAGAATGTATCTGTATCAGTAAGCAAAAGCATTTACAGCTGTCCTTTCTTTTCACTTCCAGTCGAACAAGGATAGAGGTTCCAGACATGGGTAATGACCATGCATAGACACACCCAGATTGAGCCACAAGCAAAAGCCTACAACCAGGCACTCATCAGAAAAATAAAAGTTTGGAACAAAACTTTCGGCTGCTCAAGGACAGGTTTTGCTGCCCTAACATCTCAGCGGGGACATTACTCTACTTACCCCAATGGTGTATAAAACAATCCTGATTTGTGCCATACTGCAAAACAAATGTATGGGGACCAATGTCCCCTGGTATGGGGACCAACAACGGCCGGACCCGATGGAGGAGGTGGATGGCGGAGATATCCACAATACTGTGGCTGCAAATCGGAGACGCATATACCTAGTGCAAAATTCCTTTGCCTGAACAACTTGTTCTGAGATGAACCAATACGTACTGTAGGTCACCCATGACAATAAAAGTTTGAGCCCATTACTTGTACTTGCATTCATTTTACATACCAACAAAACAAAAAATGCCAACAACACAGACACCTACATCATGGCAAACGTCATACAAACTATAATTCAATTTGATCATGTGAAGATATGCACAATTCACAATATGTGTATATCACAGCAATATATATTGCCTGTCCTAGTGTCTGCACCATGAAGGCAAGGAGTCACACATATGTTGACTGTTGACATACACATGCAACACATCCCAAGTCTACAAGCATGTCAATCAAGTCAGGTACCTATCCAACATGATCAGCACTGGAGGCATGGTCAGTCAAGGCTACACAACCCATGGGATGCATCAGCGACGGGATATGGTGTGCTTTCAGCTGTTTCCCATCTTCAATGCCCAGTGGAGTGTCCACTAACTCGAGCACCGGTGGGCAGATTTCATCAGCTGGGAGTCCAATTTCCTGTATCACCTAGCGATAGAAGTTGGTGAGGCTACTGGTAAGCCCCTATATACCACATGCTTGTAGCTGTCTGACTTTCCCACAATATTTTAAATGGTTTTCATTCTGGAAGTCCCAGATATGTAGATAGTTTTTTCTGGCAATACATAGTCCACAATATAATTACACCGTACCATAGCACTTCCTAATCAGCAATGAAGCATATGCTACACACTAACAATTAAAACAGATACTGTCAACCTCTTAACCTATCACGTTTAGGAAACATATAATTTTGGGAAGATATGGAAACTATTCAGGTAAAGTAGCCTGTTTGCGGAGGATTCCTGAAATACAAATTGGGAGCAAAGCATAGTCATAGAATACATTTACTGAATTACTTTATTGTTTTTCTACAAATAAGTATAGACACTGCAATTTCAAAATATTGGCAATTACATATAGAGAAAGAGTGCATCCATGGATAATCATATAAGCAACCATTGTCCAATCCCAAATATGTTGTAAAGAGTGCTTTGAAAATAATTGCTAAAGAAGCAAGAACTTTGGCCATGGAAGAAGAATGCTAAGTTTAGGAAGTTGAAACAACCAGGTTCTAAAGTTGATGGTTTCAGTAATGCTGTGAATATCAAGAGGAAGATCATTCCAAGCTTTGGCAGAAATATAGGTGAAGTATTTTCCACCCTTGCTAGACCATTTCGCAACACTACCAGAAAACATGTGGCAGATCTGAGAAGTCTTAAAGATTTATAGCGAGTAAAAAATGTTTTAAGATATTCAGGACCAATATTCAAGAAGGCTTTATGAGCGAGACATAATACTTTCAAAGTAGTCCAATTCAGCTTTGTGATCCTATGTGAAAAGATCAGAAGGGATTTCACAGATTCTGTTTGGGTACCTTAAGATTGAGGCGGGCAGCTAAGTTTTGTGCCAACTTTAAGCATTTTAAAATATATTACAGTGAACTCAGAACCAGGAAATTGAAAGGATTCAGTCTAGATGCTATGCAAGTTCGTTTTTTTGTTGTATGTGCAGTAATTGGGAGCAGAGAAAAGATTTTATAGTTTACGGAGAATGAAAACTCACATTACAGCTACCCAATAGACTTGAGTGACAAACACGATTTTGTTGTCAAAGCGGAAGTTTAAATTCATCAGTGTATTTACAGAGGTGGGGGATACCCAAAACTGCTCGCCACCCATGCCACAAACACACATAGTATTGATTCTTTAGTAGTACGTTCTCTGTTTTATCTATGTCAATTTTAAGGCAGCTTAGATTTATCCAACTGGCTATTGTAGTCATGCACTGGTGAAAGGTTTTTCTTTGCTGAGAAGAGACTATCTGAAATGATCAGTAAGGTTTGAATGTCATCCCCATGTATTTCTAAATTGAAGCTAAACGTCTAGACTAGAGAATTTAATGTGACCATGAAAATATTAAACAGTGTCAGGCTCAAAGAGGAGCCTTGATGGACGCCATGGTTAAAAGTGTACAGGGCTGACCTAAAAGGATGCAAATGTACGGACTGAGATCTATTGATACGGAAAGAAGATAGTCATTCCTACAAATATCAAGATCGAATAACAGAATTGAATAAACAAGTGAAAGGTGCATGACCCAGGCTGTAACAGAGGCCCCCCACAGCCCCAATGGTGTGAAGGGCCCCCACACCATTCACCTCAAAGGGGGCACTCTTAGGCTGACCAGATGCAAACAAATAAAACATCCAGAAGTATCAAGGCACTTAGGAAAGGGCCCCCACCCCCCCACGCCTAGGGACGGGGGACCCTTGGTGGCTGCTCGGGCGGGAGCCAACTTCCGGGTCTTAGGTAAAAGGAGAAGAGGGGGCGTTAGCCAGAGTACAGGAATGTTGGAGGGGCAGCACCAAGGAGCTAGCGACCCTCCCTTGAACGAATAAGATAAAGGCATGAGGTCTCGAGGGAGAAGCCCTCTTTGTCTCTTCACCGCAGTGTCTGGTGGATCAGAATCGCAACGAATTTAAGTGGCGGCTTCCGGTCTAACAGATTACCCAGATGAGGGGGCCTTGTAGCTGCATAGTATTCTGGTGTGTTTCGTGGTGTTTTCTGCGCATTTTGATTTTCTAGTCAGGCGCCGGGGCGTAAGAGGTGCGGATGGCGGCGTGGGGCGACAGCATTATTCTAGGTATCCGACGACAGCCTCACAGTTGCATGCTGCGGGCCGTCCAAGCATGAGGAATAGGCGCCGTAGTGCGAGAGGTGCCGATGGAGGTGTGGGGCCGCAAACAGGGTGGCAGGAGGTAAGGACGGCATGGGAGCACGAGTTCGCGCTCGGTGTGGTGCAGGCTGTGTGAGGGGCGTGGCAGCGGGAAACAGAGGCCCGGCGATTACTGAAGTGGGCGTGGCTAAGTACGGGGAATCGGAATGGAATCCCCTTTTGAAATAAACGCGGTGCAGGGTACTGAGGGGGCATGGCAGCGGGAAGCAGAGGCAGGCACCGGTATTTCATTCCTACTATGTCTGGAAGTTTAAAGCTCCAGAAGGGTAACTGGCAGCATTACATACATTCGTTCTGAAAGGCCTCACATAGGGTGACCAACTGGCATGGGTGCAAATTCAGGACGGTGAGTGTAAAAATTCAGGACAAAGGGTCAAAATTCAGGACAAAAATTCAGGACAGGAGGTCAAAATTCAGGACAAAACTTCGGGACAAAAGGTAAGTTTTACAGACACATCAGAGGAGGTCGCGTAATAGTATATAAGTAAATAGACATCCACTTAAGTACAAGTCAAAGTAAGTTTATATTAGGTTGAGACAATCGTGCACTTCACGGTTTTTCAGTATGCCTGCAGCTTGCTACCTTAGACGTTTCAAAACTCGCATCTCGCTCCAGCAGGTACATTAGTCACCAGACAATGGTGAACCACACCTGAATATAAGTGAGGCCCTTTTTATTGTTGATTGAAAACTACTGGATATACAAGGAACTTTGCAGTACCAGCCCCCAGTAACTAAACTGCCCCACCCCCTTTCCAGCCTCCAAGGGTAACACTAGTCCGACCTTGCCACCACCCTCCAATGGTGCCCCTCATCTTCACATAGACTTTCTCTCATGTGTATTGTAAGTATGTAGGGCAGGGTGCGATACATCACACACACACCTTATATAGAGACAATGACTCCTATAAATGTGAAAGTCAATGTATTGGAAATGTTACTTAAAACAATGGGTGCTACAATGTGTACTCCTTTCATCTATCATTAAGTATTTCACCATTCATTCTGTCCTGCCATTTGTGTGCCCATCTGTATCCAAAAATATTCAACCATTTGCAAACCTATCCACCATGTGTCCTTCCATCCATCATTTCACTCATCCATCCCTCCATCCACTCTTTCACTCATCCATCCAGTATTCATCCATCTACCCTTTCACCCCATCCATCCATCCGTACACTCATCCATTCACTCTTCCACCCATCCATATATTCACTCATCCATACATCCATTTACCCTTTCACCCATCCAGCCATTCTTTCACTTACTCATCCATCCACCCAGTCACTTGTCCTTTCACCCATTCACTCTTTCAGTCATTCATCCTCCCTTTCTCTCTCCATTCCCCTTTCACTTATCCATCCATCCATCCATCCTTCCACCCACCCACCCACCTACTAATCCATTTATGAATTCATCCATTGACCCTATTACTCATCCATCCTTTCATTTATCCAGCCATCCGTTCTCTCATCCATCCACCCTTTCACTTCTTCACTTATCTATCCATCCTTTTGTCTGTCTACCCCCTTTCACTCACTCATCAATCCTTATATCCACTCTTTCACTCATCCATCCATCCACCCTCCCACTTATCAATTCATCAATCCATCCATTCTTTCACTCATCCATCCACCCATTCACTCACTTATCTACCCTTTCACTCATCCAGCCATCCTTTCACTCACTCATCCACCCTCTCACTCACTCATCCACCCATACATCCATCTATTTACCTTTTCTCTCATCCATCCATCCTTTTTCATTATCTATCCATTCACCCTTTCATTCATCCTTTCTCTAATCCATCCAGCCATTCACCCATTTCTTCACTTATTTACTCACCCACCTTTTCACATTATGAGCCTTTGTCTGCTGAGTTGTAGACAGAAGACGCCCATCAAGAACTTCACCCTTGCTATAGTTCCGAAAGCAAGGGGTGCAGTTGTTGAGGGTTCACTATGCCCCAGCACATAGGCAACCTGAAAACTTCGAAGTCATGAGTCATGCACGATGCAAAGTGCCAGGACGTGAGTTGACTGTAACATGGTGGTGTTTCCAGGGCTTTAAGTTTGGTAATAAAAAACTGGGGGTCTCTTCAAAGGGGGTGTTTGATGTAATTAAGGGTGTTGCTGAAAACACCTATGCTAAAAATCTGTGCTTAGCATAGTGTTCCTCCTGATTGGACTCATGCTGTTTCTGTCATTGCATCCACATATGTAATACAGCAAGTATCATTACACCAACAACAAGCCAGGACTATTGGCTTTGTCAATGGCTGTATATATAATATTGATTTGTTCTTATTTCACAGGTTTCCTTATATTAACTGTATTCTCACATAGCAGCATGGACGTTTTACCTCTTATCTATCTTACAGAACGCCCTGCTTTGCGCTGAATAGAACACAAAAAAAGGGGACCAGGTATTCTTCACAATTTATGCCATTTCTTTGCAGCAATGATAAAAATGAGTAACACTCAATATGACCTGGTTATTTATTAAACTATTTTCTAGGAAACTGATTTTTTCTTTAGTTTATATACATTTAAAGAAAAGCTAACATGAAAACAAATAGTCCGTCCAAAAAGACATATGTCAAATTATTCAGACATTTACAATCACTTACATATATTTACACCACCACAAAAGCCCAGCAACAGTCTGTATTTCATTCTGTATGTGGCAATCATCAGCCCCATACAGAATGACAATGGGCGACGTGGGGCTGCTCTTGTGCTCGAGGATGAGTGCAAAGCGGCCCCATCAGGGGGCGGAGGATTCTCGCAGGGGAGCAGTTCTACTCCCTGCAAGGCCATAATTACGGACAAAAGGCGTCCGTAAAAAGGATCCACGGACGGTCCGTGAAATTTACGGACGGTTGGTCACCCTAGCCTCACAGCAAGACACGGTCAAGTAGCTTCAATAGGGGTCTGTTCAGGATATATATATCCTTTCCAGAATGCTGGAATTTGTATGGTTTAGGGTGGTGGCCATAAGAAAAATGCAAGCTCCGGCATGGTCTTGCATCTAATGGATTTAGCTAATAATAAAGCGGTTTGCTAAATCGATCGGTAAAATGCAAACCTCAATATAAAAACACTTTTCTAAGTTTCGATATGAGGGGCACCCGGTTGTAGTGGAGGGATCTCAGGTTGATTACGATTGGCAAGCGTCATCAGCATTTTTTGGCATTGTATCCGAGTCTCTTATAATAAACAAAATTGCTGGTTTGCATTAAGGACCATGCTTGAAGGCATTGGCAGGTCAGCAAGCGGGGTTAAGGCAAGCGTGGCATGCACCGCCCGTCAAGAGGGCAAAGGGGCAGAACGCTGGGGGCTTCTGGTTACTCTGTTTTGTTTTATTTAGTGAGCAGGATGCCACAAAAACGGGCACGGGGTTAAGGATCCTCCCGCTATGCTGGAAGAATTGCGATCGCTGTCGGCATTGTTGGAGGTTGCAAAGAAAGGCGGTATTGACTGGGCTTTACAAACGCTGCTGCAAACGATCAAAGGGAGTCCACAGCACGAGGTCCCATCATCCAAACGCAAAAAGAGTGTGCCCGAATGTTACAGAGAGGCGCAACAGGAGAAGGTGAAAAAGGTCATTGAAACGAGGGCCTGCACTGCAGGTGAGGGGGTGGCTGCTGGCCAACCTCTGGCATATTTGGACAATAATCATGCTTCCGGCGCTGCTGTGCGGAAGGATCAGGGGAATGCAGAACTTACGCCGGTAGAGGGGCGGCAGCACAGCTCGGTACCCCCATAGCAACAGCGTCAGAATTGGCAATGGCAGCCCCTCACGCACCTATTCAGGGGGGCCCCCATTCCGGTAGTAGCGCATCAAGGCAGTGGGGTGGCGCAAGTCTGGGTCCAGTCAGGTGAGATGGCACAATCTCCCATGGTGGTGGCGGCAGCGTCACAAAGTCCAGATAAAAATGCAGGATTGCCAGGGTCAACCCCATCCATAGTGACGGGCCCTCCGGGAGCGGTGGTTACAGTACAACATCCCTTAGCGCAAAGCCCAGTCATCTAGGGTTCCTCCTCATTGACGCTGGCACCGTCAGGGGGGATTACGTGGCATGTTCCGTCAGGAACCAGAGAGAAGATTTTCAGAGGACATTTCATAGATGTGTTTGAATTGATCAATGCGGGTGTGGTACCCGGGAAGGACAGGGCAGGCAAGGAGGGAGAAGTTAAACAGAAGAAGGTTTGGGTGGAATGGTCAATCAAGAATTGGATTACGAGGTTTGTGATATATGCAGCAGTCATGGTAGAGCATTTCCCAGGGTTGGCGGCACAGTTGATAAGCTACATGTCAATGATTCACGGGGCGGCATCAGAATTTCAGGGCTTGGCTTGGTTGCAATACGACAACAAATTTAGACAAATGAAGGCGGTAAGGCCGGAGGTCGCATGGGATCAGAGGGAGATTAATATATGGTACACCGAGTTTCACTCGTCAACACCAGTTAGCAGGCCTATGCACTCCTTTCCGGGGGAAAAAGGGGCGAATGATAAGAGGCAAGCTTGCTGGCAGTTTAACAAGAATGAGTGCAATTGGGGATCGGCTTGCAGGTTCAAGCACATATGCTACTTCTGCGGAGTGCAAGGTCATCTCGAAAGCAGCGCGCCCCAGCCCAGTTGCATGCTAAGGGACGCCCTGCCCAGTCATCCTAATGCTTTACCTACGCCCATACGCTTGCATGTTCTGGCACACCTGCTCAGTTGTTATGAAAAAGGGGAAGAGGCACAGCTGCTATATCAAGGTTTTAAATTTGGTTTTCACATCCCTTCCAGTGGCCCGCCTTCTTCAGTCTTTCCACGTAACCAGCGGGCAGTTTTAAGGAATCCAGAGGTGGCGCGGGAAAAAATCATGAAGGAGTTAGCATTGGGGTTGTGGCTGGCCCTTTTTAGCACCCACCAAGGCAGGATCCAGTGTGCTCGCTTTGGGCTTCGTGCCCAAGAATGAAGTGAGGAAATATCGACTGATTCATAACCTGTCCAGTCCTCCTGGTGCGTCAGTTAATGACAAGTTGGATCCAGAACTTTGTGCAGTGCGTTACACCACATTTTACATGGCTATCCAGAAGCTGCAAAATATGGGGGTGGGAGCACTAATGGCTAAAGCGGATGTGGAGCCGGGATTTCGCCCCCTGCAAATGCACCCGGAGGATACTAGGCTTCTAGGCTTCATGTTTGAAGGGCAGTTCTACATGGACCTATGCATGACAATGGGGTGTTCCATCGCATACGCAGTGTTTGAAACCTTCAGTCGCTTTCTGGTGTAGGCAGTGCAGGACATAGTCGCATCGCGTGATGTGGTGCATTATTTGGATGACTTCCTGTATATGGGTCCACCGGGCTCGCCAGCCTGCAGGAAAGCTCTGCTGGGCTTCCAGCAGTTGGCGGAGGCGCTGGGGGTACCACTGGCAGGGGAAAAAATTAAAGACCCAGGCACTTGCTTAACTTTCCTTGGTATTGAAATCGACACGGTGGAGGGAGTGTGTCGCCTCCCGCTGGAAAAAGTGAGAGCTTTTGAGACATCCATATATGAGTGTTTAGCAGCATGCCAGGTCACTCTACATCAGCTGCAAGTCTTAGTGGGGCAACTGAACTTCGCTCTCCGAGTGATACCCGGGGGCAGGGCTTTTTCATGTAGCATCGCCAGGGCAATGTCTGGCTTAAGGGCAATACATCACCATACTAGGTTGTCAATGGAGGTAAAAAAACGACTTGGGCACATGGAAAGAATTTCTGACATGTTTCAATGGCACAGAGATTTGGCAGCAGCCAACTCAGTCCATCATAGATTTGGAAATTTACACTGGCAGCGTGGGTTTTGGGGCAGTCTTAGGGTCAAAGTAGTGCATGAAACATTGGCCAACAGATTGGGTAAAAACAGTGTTGACTCGCAATATCACATTTTTAGATCTGTTTCCCATCGTGGTGGTGTGGAATCTTTGGGGCCCATGATTTGACAATAAGTGCATAACTTTTTGGTCAGACAGTATGTCAGCAGTCATGGCAGTGAATAACCAGAGAGCTAGTTGTCCGTGGGTGCTCCGGTTATTGAAGGAATTGGTGCGGGTTTGACTGCTGCATAATGTATACTTTAGTGCTAAACAGGTGCCAGGGGTCGACAACACAGTAGCTGATGCCCTGTCTCATTTTAAGTTGACAGAATTCAGAGCTCGATGGCCCCAAGCGGACAGGCAGATGACTTTCTTCCGGAACAACTGTGGAAGCTTAGTGCCCCGTTCCCTCTGAGTTGATAGCGGCGTCCATCGGCCCCAAGACTAAAAGTATGTATAAGAGGGCATGGCAGGCGTACATAGCAGTCCTGAGGGGAGCGAGGATAGTAGAGCAATTTACACCTTGGGGTGATCATTTTTATGATACAACAGAGAGACAATGGAAAACCATTGTCCTTGGTCAAGAGGCTGTTGTCGGCAATTGCCTTCTATGCGAGTTTGAAAGGGGTTGAGGATCCTACGAAAGACACTAGAGTGAGACGGGCTGTGAAAGGGTGGGAGCGGTTGGCCCCGGTGGCGGCAGATGACAGGAGGCCTATAGACACCAGTAGATTATTGAGGATTTTTGGAGTATTACCATAAGTATGTAGCTCCTATGAGACGCAGCTGCTGCTGCTGGCTTACACCTTGTCCTTCTTTGGGGCTTTCTGAATATCGGAGATAGTGCCATCCTCAGAAGTTGATCAAAAAGGGGGGATCAGATGGACGGATGTGCTAATCACAGAGTCAATGCTTCAGGTGAAAGCGAGGAGGTCTAAAACAGACCCCTTGGAAAAGGGTGTCTGGGTCCAAATGAGAGCAGCTGTATATTGTCAGGTGACACTGATGCAGGAGTTCATGCAGGTATGTCCGAGGAAGGGAGATGGTAGACTGCTGGCACACAGGGATGATTCTCCTCTCATGAGATTTCAGTTTACAAGCCTATGTAGGCGATCGTTGGCCAAGTTGGGGGGGGATACGGCGCATTTCACTTCGCATTCCTTCCGGATTGGGGCTGCTACGACTGCGGTCGCATTAGGCTTCCCCACGGACACCATCAAGTTTGTAGGCAGATGGAAGTCATGCTGTTTTGAGAGATACGTGAGACCACCATTAACTTAAGTTGAGGGTGGAGGAGATAGCGCCCACTAAGGGTGCCCGTCGCCTAATGAAAACGTCTTTTTCTTTTCTCTCTCAATTTATTTTATTTAACAGAAGCAGTCCCAAGGCAGCGGATGCAAGTATGCTGGTGCCGCCATTCCTATATACGGAGAGCAGGGCAAATATTTGGGACAGCCAGAGATAAAGGGGCATTGCGGGGAAAAGGTATTGATCACCACTGGGTAGGGACGGATGGGCAGCTGTTGAGGGATGTCATAGCGCATCTGCGAAATGCATTCACCCCTTTCAGAGGGCCGGAGAGGGGTGAAGGATACCCTTTTTTACATGCTGTTGAAGGTTCAGAAGGCGTTTCCGAATGGGCCATGATATTTTGGTCTGAAATTATACAACATCGGGTCTGGCCAATAATGCATTAGCAGGGGCAGTGTATAGGTCAATCAATCAATCAATCAATCAATCATAGGCATTTATAACGTGCACTACTCACCCGGAGGGTCTCAAGGCGCTTGGGGGGGGGGGTCCGCACTGCTGGAAGAGCCAGGTCTTGAGCTTCTTCCAGAAGGAGAGGTGGTCTTGGGTCAGGCGTAGGTCGGGAGGGAGGGAGTTCCAAGTCTTGGCGGCCAGGTGGGAGAAGGACCTTCCTCCTGTTGTCGCTCTGCGGATGCGGGGGACGGCGGCGAGGGCGTGACTGGTCGAGCGGAGATGGCATTTGGGAGCGTAGAAGTTGAGGCGGCTGTTGAGGTAAGTCGGGCCTTGGTTGTGTAGGGCTTTGTGTGCGTGGGTGAGGAGCCGGAAGGTGATTCTTTTGTTGATCGGGAGCCAGTGCAGGTCTCTCAGGTGTCTGGAGATGTGGCTTCGTCTGGGGACGTCGAGGATGAGTCTCGCCGAGGCGTTCTGGATACGCTGGAGTCTCTTCTGGAGCTTGGCGGTGGTTCCGGCGTAGAGGGCGTTGCCGTAGTCCAGACGGCTGGTGACGAGGGCCTGGGTGACCGTCTTCCTGGTCTCGGTGGAGATCCACCGGAAGATCTTGCGTAGCATGCGCAGGATGTTGAAACAGGACGAGGAGATGGCGTTGACTTGTCTGGTCATGGAGAGGGAGGAGTCCAGGATGAAGCCCAGGTTGCGTGCGTGGTCTGTCGGTTTGGGTGCGTTGCCCAGGGCGGGGGGCCACCAGGAGTCGTCCCAGGCGGAGGGTGAGGAGCCCAGGATGAGGACTTCCGTCTTGTCTGTGTTCAGTTTCAGGCGGCTGGTCGTCATCCACTCGGCCACGTCTTTCATCCCTTCGTGTAGGTTGGCTCTGGCGGTGGCGGGGTCGTTGGTCAGGGAGAGGATCAGCTGGGTGTCGTCGGCGTAGGAGATGATGTTCAGGTTGTGTTGGCGTGCGATGGCCGCAAGGGGGCTCATGTAGACATTGAAGAGGGTGGGGCTGAGCGAGGAGCCCTGAGGGACGCCGCAGATGACTTCCGTGGCTTCTGATCTGAACGGGGGGAGGCGGACTCTCTGTGTCCTTCCGGTGAGGAAGGAGATGATCCATTCCAGTGCCTTCTCCTTGATTCCGACATTGCTCAGCCGCTGCACTAGGGTGCGGTGGCAGACAGTGTCGAATGCCGCGGAGAGGTCCAGGAGGATGAGGGCCGCTGTTTCTCCGTTGTCCAGCAATGTTCGGATGTCGTCAGTGGCAGCAATGAGGGCGGTCTCGGTGCTGTGGTTGGCCCGGAAGCCTGACTGAGATGGGTCGAGGGATCCAGTCATCTCGAGGAAGGCTGGCAGTTGCTTGTTGACGGTCTTCTCGATGACTTTGGCTGGAAAGGGGAGGAGCGAGATGGGGCGGTAGTTCTTGAGTTCGGTGGGGTCCGCCGTTGGTTTCTTTAGTAGAGCGCTGAGTTCGGCGTGCTTCCAGCTCTCAGGGAAGGTGGCGGTGTCGAAGGAGGTGTTGATGATGTCCCGCAGGTGGGGTGCGATGACAGCGTCGGCCTTGTTGAAGACGTGGTGAGGGCAGGGGTCGGTTGGAGATACGGAGTGGATGGAGTTCATCGTGCTGATGGTGTCTTCGAGGTTGATCGGTGTCCAGGCGTTGAGGGTGGTGGTGGGGGGCGTTGGTGTGGTCGTGGGGAGCGTTGTTTGTGTGCTGAAGCTGTTGTGTATGTCAGCGATCTTGTTGTGGAAGTAGGAGGCGAGGGAGTTGCAGAGGTCTTGCGATGGGGTGATGTCGTTGGTTCGGGCGTTGGGGTTGGAGAGCTCTCTCACGATGTTGAAGAGTTCCTTGCTGTTGTGTGCGTTGTTGTCCAGCCGGTCCTTGAATGCTGTTTTCTTGGTGGCGTGGATCAGTTGGTTGTGCTTTCGGGTGGCGAGCTTGAGGGTAGTCGTGTTGTCAGGTGTAGGGTCTTTTCTCCAGGCTTTCTCGAGGGCACGGCAGTTCTTCTTGGAGCTCTTGAGTTCGTCGGTGAACCACGGGGCCTTCTTGCTTCCGGGTCTGCTGGGCGGGGTCCTCAGAGGGGCGAGTTCGTCCGCGCAGGTGCAGATCCATTTTGTGAGGTTGTCGGCGGCTTGGCTGGGGTTCGCTGGGCTGGCAGGAGGGTGCTGGCTTAGGGATGCGGCGAGTTGGTCGGCTGTGATCTTGATCCAGCTTCTTCGTGCAGCCTGTTGCTGGTGGTGGTGGACCGTGGTCCTTCTGAAGGTGAAGTGGATGTAGCTGTGGTCCGTCCAGTGGAGTCCAGTGGCATGGCTGAAGGCGATGTCTTTGCTGGACGAGAAGACGGCGTCGAGTGTGTGTCCGGCGAGGTGGGTGGGGGTGGTCACCAGCTGCTTGAGTCCGAGGGTGGTGAGGTTGTCAAGCAGGGTGGTGGTGTTGCGGTCGTTGTTGTTCTCCAGGTGGAAGTTGATGTCCCCGAGGAGGATGTAGTCAGCGGAGGGGAGGGCGTGCGGGCTGATGAAGTCAGCGATGTCTTCGCTGAATTGAGTGCGTGGTCCCGGGGGTCGGTAGATTTGGGTGCCCCTGAGGGTGGTCTTGGGGTCGGTGTGGATCTGGAAGTGCAGGTGTTCGGCGGTTGTCAGGGTGTCGTCGGTGTTGGTCGAGATGCGGATGCTGTTCCTGTGGATGATGGCGATGCCTCCTCCAGTCTGCTTGTTGCGGTCTCTCCGGAAGGTCACTGAAGAAATTAAACAGAGAGGTGGCGAAACTGTTGAGAGTTTTCACCCATATGGGCCATCAGGCATAATTTGATCCAGGCAGCACAAGGGGAATTATACTTCGCGGATGGAGTGACTCTGTTAGTAACAGGTTTGGAATTGTGCATCCAAACCATCTATGGGGACATAGCTCTGGAGGTGACGGGGGTAGTGGCTGTTGGGGGAAGGGCGAGAGCGCCAGGACGCTTTTCGCCCTTTGGGGGGGTCCCTGGCCAGGAAAATGGCAGGGAATCTGGATTGGCTGGAACGCTCTGATCCTGGAACAACAGAGATGCCAGTGCTTGTGGAAAGAAATTTGTTGGCCTCGTCTAGGAGATAGACAGCAGGTAGTTATTAATCAGGAGAGCTGGGAAGAATTGGTTGTGGACTGCTGGTGCAACACCCCGAAGAATTGGTTGTGGCCTGCTGGCGCAACCAAACCGCATCAAGTTTGCTTTTCTGGACAGACCTACTGTTAATACAAATGTATCAATTGTTGGCTGTATGGTATATAGTTCACAAGCCTATGGCCTTGTATCAATGTGTATGGTGTTTAAAAAGTTAATTAATGGTCAAGGGTTAACAGTGCATCAACCGAGAAATGATTGCGTTTACTTGATACTAATAAAGACTACGCAGTGAAGACCATCTACTTGCCTGCTGTTACTTTTTAAAGGGAGGAAGGGATGAATGGTATATGGATAGGCGATGGATTGGTGAATCGCACGTGGTATGCCCACTATGGATAATGGGGGCCCAACACCTTACCTAGCAATTGGGCCCGCAGAGGTTTTGTTACACAACTGACGTGACAACAAGTCAAATGCCATTGAGGTCCAATATTATCAAAGTGTTTGAGATGCAGTTATCTAACCATAAACTAATGCCATCTGCCCTTGACTGATGTGCAGATTAGGTACCGTCGAATGGTCTAAAGTCTGATTGGGCTGGACCATGCAAAACATACTTCTCTAAATGGGTAGATGACGGTGCATTGATTCCTTGCTCCAGTAATTTCTGCTGGAAAGGGAAGCAACACATTTGGCCATGTTTTGAGAATTGAGCAGGGTCTGCTTTTTACTCCTTTCTGCAACGCCGCCCCTTGGTGCATACTGGAGGTTCTTGGTGGACTAGTTGGCCGCCAGGGACCCCCAGTATGCAAGGGGAATTAGTTCCCCCTCTGTAATGAGGCCACGCACCTTTTTACACCTCTATGCAACGCAGCCCCCTGGTGCATACTGGAGGTTTCTGGTGGGCTAGTTGGCCCCCATGGAACCCCAGTATGCAAGGGGACTTAATCCCCCAACTTAGAACGCAGTAGGGGGCGTGTTTGCACCGTGATATGTGTGCAAACATGCCCTGTGGCACATTTTAAGTTGGGGAATTAATTCTTCTTCAAACCAGAGGTCCCCTAGGGGCCAACTAGTCCAACAGGTATCTCCAGTAAGCACCATGGAGCTGCGTTGCAGAGTGTTGTAAAAAGGGGGCGTGCCCTCTGAACACCTGTCTGCAGCACAGATCCCTGGCGCATACTGGAGGTACCTGGTGGTCTAGTTGACTCACAGGAGACCTCAGGATTTAAAATGAATTAATTCCCCAACCTAAAACGTGCCACAGGGCATGTTTGCACACATGTTACCTCAGGCCTCACCCCCTTCCTTCACTATTGAGCAAAATATTCCTGTAAAATCAGCTGAACTACGAATTCCGATTTACTCACCTGTTATCACAAGAGACGTCAGTGCTGCATCTTTGATCGCACTACTGATCCTGAAAAGTAATTCTAACCACACTTACAGTAACTTGAATTTCCTTCCATAGGCTAACATTGACTGGTTTCACTTGGACATTTTTCTAAGTGTGGAATTTTGGAACTTTAAACAATTCCTCTAAAATCAGCCCAACTTTGAATTCCGATTTACTCACCTGTTATCAGGAGAGACCTCAGTGCTGCATCTTTCAGCCCACTACAAATCCTGAAAAGTAATTCTAACCATACTTACAGAAACCTGAATTTCCTTCCATAGGCTAACATTGACTGGTTTCACTTGGAAATTTTTGTAATTGTGGAGTTTTGGACCATAAAAAAATTCCTCAAAAATCAGTGGAACTACGAATTCCGATTTACTCACCTGTTATCAGGAGAGACCTCAGTGCTGCATCTTTCAACCCACTACTGATCCTGAAAAGTAATTCTAATCATATATAGGCTAACATTGACTGGTTTCACTTGGAAATTTTTCTTATTGTGGAGTTATGGAACTTTAAAAAATTCCTCCAAAATCAGTCGAACTACGAATTCTGATTTACTCGCCTGTTAACAGGAGAGACTTCAGTGCTGCATCTTTCAGCCCACTACTGATCCTGAAAAGTAATTCTGACTGTAGTTGCAGTAACTTGATTTTCCTTATCCCCCTCCCTGCCGTCAACTACCCAGCCTGCTCCATTCACCTTGTCCCCTATGTTCTTTAAATGCTTTTCTTGATACTTATGTGACTTTTAAGTGATGTAATTTTCAACATTATTGTCCCTCATGTAAAGCGCTCTGATTCCATTGGGTCTAGCCGGCGCTAATAAAGTAGAAATATAAAAGGCAGTGTATGTGACGGTTGCTGTATATAAATAGGTATACATAAGAGTCAGTGATTGTATGAGTGACTGTATCGAAAACTGTATACTTGTAATAGTGATTTTATAACACACTAAGTTGGTCATTAGGATGACGGGCGGAATTAGTCCGCCCGCCATCCCATCGGGGGAAGGGACCACCCGCCATAAGGGAGGGGGTCCTGTGGAGCGTATTAGGAGGCGCCCGCCACAGTGGCAGGAGGTGCTCTTAGCACCGCCCGCCACAATGCTAAAAATGCTTGTGATGCAAGTGCATACACAAAGCCGCAGGCACCGCGCGGTGCCTGCTGCATTGTGTATGCAAATAAAGGGGGGTACCACAGGTACCCCCATGTGCACCCCCCACCTCGCCTTCACCATGCGGGCCCACAGGTGGCCCCCAAAGTGAAGACCGCCTCCCTGCCACCACAGAAAAAGCATCTCCCACAGCCCATGCTAATATGGCTGGCGGTGTCTGATAGACACCGCCACCATATAAACCCTTTTCCGCCCCAGCCACAAGGTAACCGGGCGGAAAAGGTCTTTCCGTCCGCTGCAGAACCCCCAGCCATACTAATATGGAGGGGGGTCATTCCGGGACGGATGCCGGGGGCAAACCGCAACCATCCTAATGGGCCCCATAGTATGACTTACTATCTATATGAATAAATAAAGTGGTGTTTGTATGAGTGTGCAGCTTAGTAAATGTAAGTATGATCAATTGTTTGCATAAGTGAGTAGGATGACTCCATAAGTGAATAGAATGTGTGCTGGGGTGTAATGTCGATGTAGGTGTTTAAGCATATTTAATAGTGTTCTATTGATCATTGTTAGCATGGATGAGTGAATCTATAGGTAAGTGCTTAGATGTGTGTGTAGATGCGGGAATAACTGAGTGGGTTTTTAGAAACTTATATTGGCGTGTCAATGGTTTCAAATATGGTACTCCATATTTTATCAGTGTTGAAAGGTTATATGATTAGATGTATCAGATTGTCACGTGGGTAATGTCATCAGTGATGTCATTTGAGATGCCATCAGTGATGTCACTGGCCATGTAATGAGTGATGTAATATGTGAAATCATCAGCAGTGGATTGAGGGCGTGCGAGTTATACTTAGTACAACTAAGTTATACTTAGTACAACTTAGTAAAACTAACTATAACGGAGGAATTTCAATGGTTTTGTACGAATGAAATGACCAGCTAACTATAACACCCCTAATTTCAGTGAATTTTAAAGGTTTTTTAAATGCTAATATTAAAGATTGGAGGGATTTGTTAGCATGAGCTGGCAGCCATCTTGTTTTCCATGTGCTTCCACATACTCGCCATGTGCTTTGTCCTCCCTCAGTGTTGACTGCTCTTGTAATCTGCCTAGAAACGAACTATAATTAGCATCTTCCACCTTTGCACATGCTCAGTTGAGCTTGCAGCTGTCCTTGCAGCTGTCCTTGCAGCTGTCCCTAGTCTGTAAACATCAGGATGTGTTCACCAGAATTAACAACTGTTAGCTCCTCCCACTTTGTTGAGAAAGCATATCTTGTATGCCCATATTAGTCATTTTGCATGCTTACATGTGCCAGGACTGCCCCTTGGTCTTATGCTGACTATGTAACCCTAAGCATATATAAGGCCTCTGTTTTCTGTACTCCTTAGACTGCCTCAATCGGTTGCTAAGACTTCTGTGTGACGTAGCCTCCCTCATATAAGGTGAATAAATGCATTCTTTTTATATTTCAGCTCCAGTGCCAATTTCTTCTTTGTTCGTTTAAAAGGACCAAGTATCAGTGAGACCCCTGAGAAGGTTTCTATTGTCTTCCAATGGCGCTCCAACGTGGACCACATCAGAGAAGTGGCTATCTAATGGAGTGATCTTGTCAGGAGGCAGAAATCTACTGAGGAGGACAGGACAGGACTCTACTAAGGAGGTACTCTGTGCACAGAGATTCTGGGTATTCTCTGTTCTCTACAGCCCAGTATATTTCTGGTCTTCCTGATTTTGATCCTCCACATGATGTCACTCCTGACTGAGAACCTTTTTGGTGTGAGTATTCTAGAAACGACTGTTAGGTCATTCAGAACTTGGCAGTTAGAATTTGGACACCAAGTGATTTGTAAGGGTTGTTTTGATGCAACACCTGATGTTGGTTTGATGCCTTGGATTGGTAAGGTAGTTTTATAACACTTACTGTGGCTTTTGATTTGTATGATTGGCCAATATTTGTATTTGTATGAATGTAATATATAAATTGAAATTTATGTAGGCAGGTAATGAGGGGACTTTTCTCTTTTGAATTTGTTTGAACGGCGCAATGTACCAAGAGTACCTTAAGCGCTATTTTGGTTATAATATTTGCATTATCTGCAATATTTTTGGCATGTCTGTTTCAAGCACACATCGAAGAATGTGTTGCTTTTGGAGGTACCATAGTGAGATGTGAATTAAAATTAGCCGGCTCCCCTGAGGGAATACCTAAATAGGTTTAGGTATAAAAACATATTTCTTCCTTGAGATTCTGTACCCCAATGGAATTAAAATATGGAAATAATACAAACAAGGATCCTTTTCTTTATAAAATGAGATATGTCGAGCGATTCGTTGGTGTTCTGCCAGCCAAAGCTAGTAAATTGAGTGAATTTTGTCTTCTTGGAAATAAAATAGTCTGTTGGGCTGTTTTTTTTTCCCAGTCTTTTGGAATATTATTGAGAAGCTCTTCTTGCAAATATGACTTACAACTAGTATTTACAAATGGTTTGGTTTAAGTACAGTATGTGGGCTGTGTTGATCTGTGGGTTAATCATGTGTTTAAATGTCTATGTGGTTTGTGGTTTTCCCATTAGTGATACTTCTGTGAGTAAATAGCGATTGCGCTCTTTGTGAAAAAATGGCTAGCCTTAAGCGAGCTGTATTGTGTGTTATGAGTGTTTGACTCCCATTCTGTATATGTCTGGAATTAGCTCAATGTGTTTGTTTGTGTTTTTTTTGCTGTCAACAGTCTGTTATGCAAAATGTCATTTTATTATTATTAATGAAAAATTTAATAAATATCCAGAAATGAACCATATGATGCTCTAAATAACTGTATGTTACTAATAAATTGATAGAGTAAGCAATTATGAACATGTACAAACGGCCACAATGCTTAAAAGATAAAATTAGAATTCACATTGAGTAGGAATAATATAGACCTTAATAACGAAATTGTGTGTTTTGCAATAAATAAACAATTATAAGATGTTACAACATTTTCCTTAGATACATTGTGGTAGATATAAACAGGCAAACACATCATCTGAGTAAATTGGATGTTGCTGAACTAAAACACATATTATAGAAATGCATTGAAATGCCTCAGTTTTAAATAGACTGCCACCATGCTTACATTTCAACACTAAAAAAAGCTTTCCAACAGCTGTGTTTTAACTGCCCCTGAGGAACAGCTGTTGTTTGGATTGTAGGCCACGGAGAGACAGGAATGTTGACTCAGCAAGGATTTTGTCAGTACAAAACATGGTGTAAAACCCTAGCATTTCAGACTGCTGTTTTAAAAAGTTACAAAAATGAGGTTCATTATTTTAGATAACAGGAACATATTTAAAGTAGGGATTTCCTTTCTTAAGGCCTTTTTACATAAGCACATTCTTGGTTCTGATGTTAAATAATGATTGTGCTTTTAAAAAAGTGGCGCAAAACTTTTCATGTTTCAAGTCAGGCTTCTGTGCTTAGGCTTATGAATGAATGCGTCTAAATATGATAAGCAAGGAATGAAGCTTGCTTTTCCTATGTGGAATTATCCAAATGATGGGTTTTATTAAATATATATATATATATATTAATTATGAAAACATTATTAAAAAAAGTACTTTTAAATTCGTTTTTTAATATTTATAAAGCTTAATACTCATACTGTGACCTCCTAGTTTTAAAATCAAATATAAGTTGTCTTGTACCACATAATGAGGAAATTTGCATGTGAAATATCGCTCTGCGCAGGCGTAAAAAACTCATTTTTTTAAGGTTATAAATGAGATATTTCTAATGTCCAATCTCTGGGATTTGTAGAGAACATTCTGAAGAATACTATTATGCAAAAAAATTATAGGGTATTCATTTTTAAGTGCCCCAAATATCAAAGTCGAAATTGGGCAAAATTCATTCATTTGAAAACAAATTCTGCATTCAGAGCAGCTTTTAAGGTGCCTTGGGCTTCAGTAAATGCATACATTTAGGTATAAAACAAATCGCTGACCTCTATATTGTTAGACAAGTCTACTGCACACTGCTTATAATTGAAAATATGTATAAAACCAGCAGAAGTTATTCTTTTAACTCTACACTGACAAACAGGGGGATGAGTGCTTTCACACTCTGTCTCTAGGGTGACTTTGAATTGGGACACCCTCATTCAACCCCTTTGCACACAGAATAGGACAGCTGGGAAGGGTTAAATGACAGTTCTATATTTAATAGCCTGGCAGGGCTCCCAGAGCAAGGTCTGCTTTGACTTTTTGACCTCTCAAACATTTTGAAAGAGGACAGGGGAGAGAAGGAGAAGTTTTACTTCTTTTGGCAAAAGCAATCACTTTATGTACTCATATGACAGAAAACTATATAATAGTATATGTGAACTTTGATTAACAGATACGCTTTGCCACATATATACAGCACTAATGCTTTTAGTCTGAGGATTCAAAAGCTGAGGCAATGAAATTTAGTTTGAATTAATTCGCCCTCATGTTACACTTGTACATTTGCTAAAAGGATTGGGGTATGGGTATTCATGTTTTTTTAGCCCTCTCACAAGTGCTACGTACTTCCTATAACTTTGTTGTTTATGCCCAGTTGCTACAAATAGGGGTTGATAGTGTTGACAGAAGTGAAACCTGTTTCAGCTTTCCTACTGTCAAAATGGGGGAAGGAGGCTATCTCCTCTACAAATTAAAGCTAGTTAAAATGTATGTTGCTCTCTCTTTTTCTTTTTTTTTTTGCCTGTCTAACCTGTTTGTGAAATAGCAATGAGACATTTAATTGGCTATTCAGCAATACTCTTTTAAACATTGTTAGCATTAATAAAATGAATAAATGTATATGTTATGTTACTGCCCATCCTGTTTCATGAAATTATGACAGGATCAGTAGCCTAGAGTGTTGTTTCCTTATTTTGACCTTTAAGGGGAACTAGATGTGGGTAGTTTTTGTTCTACAAGTCTTAAGGTGATAACACCATTATTGTCTGTTATTCTCATGCTACATAGTTTTGGAAGGGCATTGCTAGTTTTTTTATTAGCCAGTCTGTGTAAATAAACTGACAGTCCTTATTAGAGCCGAAGTTACATAGTTTGGATCATGAAAAGTAGAACACAGAGAAGATGCCCATGTGATCCTTAGCAAAAAAATGTTTTGAAGGAAATGTTGTTTTATAGATAAGAAACTCTCTTAAATTAGCAGTTTTAGATTTTCCCGTTGCTCCTATAAAATGAGAGCATGGTCCTAAACGTACAATGTTGGTGCTTTTATTAAGAAGAATCATTTTAGAAGTGTCTGCAGTCCTATACAAGTAATGTAAAGTTTATGAGTAAAAGTGTAGAACATTTCCTTTTTTTATTTTGAGGGTTTTCAGATTAGTACACAGGAATACACCATTGTAAGGATTTAGGGTATGTCTGTGTTGTTTTTCTCCTTTTCTCCGAGTTTAGTAAATGAATACAGACTTCCTTGGCTGCTTGGGATTGGTGATGTATTACTCTTATCAGTTCACCAAAGAGTTCCTTTTATACTTGCCAATAGGTCCAGGCTGTTGTTTTTTCACTCTCTCATAGATAGATGAAAGTTTTTCTTGGGTGCCTTGCTAATATATGGGGTGTCTCAAGACTAGGAAATATTCTGAGACTATCAACTCTGTTAATAGACTGTTTCTGTGCCTTGTCTAAAGACCTTTTGTTCTGTCCGCCAATAGACTTTTGCTGCCTTACAACCATTGCAGAGGTGCCTGGACATCAGATTCAGCTTGGGGAATCAGCACCAGTCCAGCTTGAAGCCAAAGTGAAGGTAACCAGCACAGGCATTGCTGGCAACTAGGACCTCAGTGAAGGCGGAAGCCCTGTGATCAAGTGTGTACCCCTGACACTGTCTTGGGCGAAAGACGGGGTCACATATCAGAAAGGAGAAATTGTGGATCAAGTTTTAATGCCCAGTTGAGTCACAGACCGACCAGAATGGCAAGGAGGCTTTGCTTGAGGTGACCCCTTTTGAAACAAGGGTTGCTTCAGAGATCCTAGAATCATGCCTCTGAATCCTGGTCCCAAAGTGAATGCAAGTTTGCTCCTTTGTTTGTTGGTCAAGAGATACCTGAGCACACTGGATGCAATGTGTGGACCCAACGAATGAGCAGTGTGCCAGCAGAGCAATACAGGGTACAGGTGCTGTGTCTCTGGTGCCTGTTCTATTGAATTGAAGGAAACTGGTGCACTGCCTGAGACACTGGACAGGATCGCTAAGAACATCTGCCCGGTGGGTGACTGCCCTATCCTGAAAGAAGAGACCTTTTCTTTGAAACTGGGCTGTGATTCTTGAGTTGCGAGTTGTGCAGCTCCACCATGGAAACAACGGACACAGGGAGAAGACTCCCCTCTGGTTGGGTGTACAGCGGCTTCAATTTCCCCAAGGACTTCTTCTTTTTGTCAATAATGTACCCCTTTGGATGTCCCATTTTTGAGGAGGAGCAGCCCTTTACAGCTCTTTGTCCTAATTCCTATGGCACTGTGTGGTCCTCCTGGTCCCAAATATGATTTATGTTCTAGCCATCATAAAGGGAACAATGGAAAAGTTTACTAAAAATGTTTTAATTAGATATGTCCTGTTAGTTATTCTGAAACTGAAATGCATAGGAGCCATAAAAATGTTTTTACTAGACTGTTTTAGGATTTCCTTAGGACTAGGAGAACTGATAATTCTGTTTGTAATAGTGTTCATTACTCTCTCCTGCTATCTGTATGTTAATTATGACCCAATGCTCCGTTATTTTTTTATTCCTGCTTACACCTCAGATATACCCGCTTAATGAAATGTTTAGAATGGAAAATGCCCACCTAGCAATGAATTAGGATACTGATACAATTATGAAAATTAATGTGCAAATATTTTCCGTGTTCCTACTGGATGATAGGAATGTCTTTAGCTCATGCTAAAAGGACCATCTGTTAAAGATTGGAGAAATTTGTTAGCATGAGCTGAAAGCCATTTTGTATTTCTGGCAGCCATCTTGTTTGCCATGTGCTGCCACGTGCTCGCCATGTGCTCTATCCTCCCTCAGTGTTGACTGCTCTTGTAATCTGCCTAGAAACGAACTATAATTTGCATCTTCCACCTTCGCACATGCTCAGTTGAGCTTGCAGCTGTTCCTTGTCTGTAAATGTCAGGATGTGTTAATCAGAATTAGCAACTGTTAGCTCCTCCCACTTTGTTGAACAAGCAAATCTTGTTTGGCCATATTAGTCATTTTGCATGTTTACAGGTGCCAGGACTGCCCCTTGGTTTTATGCTGACTATGTAACCCTAAGCATATATAAGGCCTATGTGTTCTGTACTCCTTAGACTGCCTCATTCAGTTGCTAAGACTTCTGTGTGAAGTAGTCTCCCTCATCGGAGGTGAATACATGCATTCTTATATATTTCAGCTTCTGTGCCAATTTCTTATTTGTTGGTTTAAAAGGACCAAGTGTCAGTGAGACCCCTGAGAAGGTTTTTATTTTTTTTATCTAATATCTAACTATAAAATTTCTGAAACCTACGTTTTTTTTCAGTGAATTTCAATGGTTTTTTAAATGACAATTTTTAAATGTATTAAGTGTTATATTTAATTTTTTGATACGGATTTACTACACTTTTTAAACCATTTGTTTTTAGATATTTATTTTTTTAAATTACATTTTAAATACATTATACCTTACATTACAAAATATACTTTCTCAGAATGAATTACTTTAGTTTAAATACTTTGGGTATGGCAGTAGACTTTTAAGTACAGTAGTTACAGTTGTTGCAATGGGCAACACAATTTTAAACACCATGCAACATTGAGCTCAAAAGGAATTTCTAGTTAAATGCAATTAGTTACTTTATGGATTACTTTTCTAACCACAGTACTGTATCCTAGATTCAGTCCTGGGACATCTCCTGTAAACAGCTGAGTAAAAGCGTTTTGGTTACAGTAGTGATTTTTAAGAAATATTATTGTATTTTAAAAGTTGACAGAAACTTTTTCACATTGAATCACTAATGTTAATCGAAGAGAGGAAATTCACTTAGCAGGTAAGTAGTGTTTTCGTTACTCAGTGGTGGATACTGGATCCAGTACTGGCACATCTCCTATAAACAGTTGAAAGAATGCGTTTAAGTCATACAGGTGATTTTTAAGGAATATTTGTAGTTTGTGAAAGTAGAGAAAAACCAAAGGAAATGATGGGCGGAGCGTTGACAATACAAGTACTCACCCCAAGTCAACTGATCTGGGTTTAACCCATCACCGTTCTTTAGCCCACTCTGCCACCCCAGTTCAGACATGTCCATATGCAAATCAGTCTAACCTTGTGCCTCATGGGAACAGTCCAGCCCAAACTGCCAAGCCATGCCTTCCCTGGACCGGAAACAAGCTACCGAGGACCGGTTTCTGGCATTTTTTGCCTTCTTCAGCCCGGCTTGCTTGAATCCAGTGGCAAAGTGAGCAAGGGACTCACGTCAGACCATACCCTGCCAAATTATGGCGAACGAAGAAAAACCAAAGGAAATGATGGACGGAGCGTTGACAATACAAGCACTCACCCCCTGTCAACTAATCTGGGTTTAATCCATCAACGTTCTTTAGCCCACTCTGCCATCCCAGTTCAGACATGGCCATATGCAAATCAGTCTGACCCTGTGCCTCCTGGGAACAGTCCACCCTGAACTGCCAAGCCATGCCTTCCCTGGACCAGAAACAAGCTACCAAGGACCGGTTTCTGGCATTTCAGCCTTCTTCAGCCCGGCTTGCTTGAATCTAGTGGCAAAGTGAGCAAGGGACTCACGGCTGAGCATACCCTGCCAACTTATGGCGAACAAAGAAAAACCAAAGGAAATGATGGACTGAGCATTGACAATACAAGCACTCACCCCCAGTCAACTGATCTGGGTTTAATCCCTCACTGTTCTTTAGCCCACTCTGCCACCCCAGTACTTCAGACATGGCCATATGCAAATCAGTCCGACCCTGTGCCTCATGGGAACAGTCCAGCCCGAGCTGCAAAGCCATGCCTTCCCTGGACCGGAAACAAGCTACCGAGGACCGGTTTCTGGCATTTCAGCCTTCTTCAGAAAGGTCACTTGCATGACAGAATGTTTTGTCCTAAAAAAACACACAGTCCATATGAGTACAATGTAATGAGTCAGATTTGATGCAAAGAAGAGAGACAAAAGTTGCTGCTCAGCGTTGACCCAAATTGAGAGAGAACAGGGCCAAATTTACTAAGATATATGATGCTGTTTCCCTCTCTCTTTCAGCTCTGATGTACTTTTATCTGCATTGCACCACATGTGCACCTTTGCATCATAGTGCAAGGGTATGTGTGTCATCTGTAGTATAGGTTACGTCAGCCGTGGCCGATAATGGTAAGAGCGATGGGGCCGGGTGGTGGGGGATTTTGATAGACGACCACGAGGGGAAATTAAATAAATAAACAATTAATTTTCCCTCGTGGTCCTCTCTCGAAACCTCCCCCACCACCCAACCCTACCTCTCTTACCTGAAGCCGCTGGGTTTTGTACTGAAATGGTACGCTTCCAGCACAAAATACTATGTTTAGACATAGATAAGATGTTTTTTGAATTTGTATGTGTGCTGTTCATTACAGAACATATACTGAACTTAGAAAGATTTAGAGAAAACAAAACGTTCCTCACATATTACGCCTACCTTGAGGAAACGTAGGGGCAGATTTACAAGCCCCTTGCAACATTTTTACACTGCTGTTGTGTCACTTTTGTGATGCAGCGGCGTCGTAAACAGTGCTCCACGTTGCAACACATTTACAATGCTTCAAGTATACTGTTTGCAGGGTGGGAGTTCCGACACAAGAAAGCCTTGTAAAATTGATGCAGATAAATCTTCAAGATTTCACTGCTTTACTTCTACGATGCCACTGCGTCAAAACCTTACACCTGCTTGAAGCAGGCTTAAGGAGTGACGCAGCACAATAGGAATAGGCATTCCTTAGCATTGCTGGAGTTGCGTTACGCTTGTGACACGACTCTAGCAATGCGTTACCTTTACGCCAACAGATGTGTGACGCATCTGTCAATCCTTGTGCCACGGTGTGGCGCATTGTAAATGCGACGCATCCATAGTGGCGCAAGAGTTTTCTTGAGTGATGAAATTGAACAAATGCATCTCTGCTAAAATACAGGGATGCATCAGTTCTTGTAAATCTGCCCCGTAATGTTTTACGAAAATCCCTAGCTACTGTTTTTAGCCGCTACATACATCCATTAAAAACCATGGGCCTCATTTATGAGAAATGACACATCGCTGCATGAAAGCAGCGATGCGTCACTTCTCAATGCGCACTCCTTGTGACATACCTGATGCGTCATATTTAATATATGACGCATCATGTCGCAAGGAGTTACAGATACGTCAGTATTTCTAACGTATCTGTAAGCGCAAAAGTGATGCATTGCTGGAATGTATCACAAAAGTGACGCAAATTCAGCAATGCGTCCTTTCACATGGGGCAGGCTCCATGTGAAAGGGCCGGTGTCAGTCTTACGTCTGCTGTGAGGCAGGCGCAAGATTTTGACGCAACGGGGTCCTAGAAGTGACGCAAGGAAATCTCATAGATTTCACGGTGTCACTTCTACGAGGCTTTTTGCGGGGGAACGCCCCCGCATACATTATACCTGACGCAGGTATAATGTAGCGCAGGGGTTTACAAAGTGACGCATCTGCTTAGATGCATCACTTTGTAAAAAGTGTGCAACATGAGGCATGTTTTACGCCGCCGACGCATCACAAAAAGTGACGCATCGGAAGCGCAAAACTGACGCAAGGCCTGGTAAACGAGGCCCCATGGGTGGTTGCACAGAAACAACCATGAACCACCCACGGCATGCATTTTACTTCAAAGCAGTTCAACGTAGCATATGGGACTACTAGTTAGTGCGATTTTCCAACACAAAACAACATTAGCAAATACACAAACCTTTACGCTGGCTTATGCCAGTTTTGTGACACAAACCTCGTTCAAAGTGCTTGTAAATCTGGGCCAATATGGACGACCGCATTATTTTTCCCTCATGCCCCAGTTTTTGTTCATTTTTGTTTACTCGTTTGGCTGAAATATAGCCTCATCCCACCAGTGCAGGTGCTCAGAATAATAAACCCTTTTAATGCCATGTAGCTTTCGCTTTGTCATTCCTTTCTTCTTTCTAAAATAATCTCTATTTTAATATATATTTAGAAAGACTTGTTTACAGAGACGCAATCGTCATTCAGTCTGTGGCATCGCTTTCTTGTTTGAGCACTAATGGGAAGTTGAAGGAGGAAATGAAGGTAAAACATGAAAATCGTCTTGTTTTGGGATCTAATTTCTTTGCAGAGGACGGGTTGTTCCGTGTAATTGATACAGACGCTCTGTGTTAAAATTAAAGTAAATTGAGTCCGACCCAGTGATCTCTCAGATCCCGCATGAAAGAGATGAATGGTGGTTTCTGTGGAGACGGATCTCTGAAAAAGAAAAATAATCCATGCTATCTGCCCCTTTCAGACCGGTGTATGATTAAAGATAACATCCTTTTATCTGACCTTGTAACATCTGATAATAGATTTACCATGGAACATGCTTTAACTTCCACCGATAATAGTAAAGGTGATAAATACATTTTATATTAACACTTGTTGGACCTTATACAAGGTCCTTACAAAAAACAGAAAATATTTTAAGCTAATGTGGATCCTTCTAAGGTCGGTGGAGGTGTTTACAGCCACCTATTATTCTACTTAAAGTAATGCACGGTACACAGAGGTAAACACTTTTCAGCATACTTATTATGTGCACCCTATGTAGACCTGAAGCTTTAAAAATAAACACAAATTCATCTGGTAGAGCAGGTGCACTCAGTAAGACGTATAAATAAACGTTTACATACTCAGTCTGTTTGGGCCGGGATTTCAGTTTTGGGACGGACTCTTCTGCATTACCAACCCCATTTTCTGCTGATTGTATTGTTGGTTTGTTCGCTCTGCGCACTGTAGCACTCCTGGCCAGTTGACAGTTATGTTATCTCGACCCTTAAATTATGATAAGATTGCATTATCCCCATTTGGCATATTTTATTTTCCAGTAAGACCACGGTATATCGTGCAAGAAAAATACACAATTTGCTGGAAAAGTTAAATGTCACCCGTGGACTGCGACACATGTTGTACCATCTGCTAGGCTGACAAAGAAAACAATTCTTCTGGCTTACCAATGTAGCTTGACTGATGCAACGTTCAAATGTGAAATCATTTTAACCCACCTAAGAAACATTTTCCTACAGGGAAAAACACCTGAATATTCCTTACTGTGCAGCGTGAATCAGTGGGAAATATGCATTATATCTCCTTATCCCTCATTCTCAACCTATGGATATTCGTAATGATGTGTTAATACCACTGCTTTGAATATTCCCTGAAATTCCTGATCCTAGAAAGATGGACAGCTTCTATTTGGAGCCATGTGTGGTTAGCAAATTCTTGAGAATGACCTAGAAAATGAAACATCTAATGCTTTGCTACCCCTGTCCAGGAATGAACATTCTCCTAAAATAACCCAAGATGCAGGGGCCACCCAATTTGGTGGACTAAAACAGCAAACACACTTCTAGGGCCTATGTTTATTTAACTAGGAAGTAAAATGCAGCACAAAACTGCTTCTGGGTCACTTTATTTTGGCAGACCAATACATCAGGGCCAATGCCTTACGCTGTGTCTTTTTCCTTGATAGATTAATACATTTAAACTGTACACTAACTGCTGGTCTGTATGCATATTTGACAAAATACAGATCGCATCCACTTGCAGTCACCATTTCATTTTGCACATTAGTCAGACATTTATTAAATTGCAACTCTTGGCAGATTGGCCTGGTGCACAACAACGGCGACTACTTGCAGGCTTATCCCACCTATTATAAACAAGTTGTGATCATTTCACCATTTGCAATTATCTAGTTTCAAACCTTTTTCATCATTGAGCTCTAAATGTCCCTGCTCACGAAGGTCAACACCTACACTGGGGGTCCGCAACTACATGGAAAATTAAATAATATTAACACTAAAATGTATATAAATAAAGAAGCAACATTTTGAATGTTTTTGTAAATGGGAAGGGTTTGAAATTGGAGGCTAAAACTTAAGTTGGTATATTTAGCTTGATTTGATGGAACAACAGAAAAAAAGCAAACACAATATAGTATGCGTTAGACCTGTCATCCTTGGCATAGTTTTCCCCTAACTTTTTGCCTTCAGTCTTTCAGGATTTGCTGACTTCATTTGTGCTTGCTTCAGAACTCTGCAAACTTTACTGCTGCTAACTAATGCTAAAGTGCTTGAGCTCCCTCCTTAAAACATTATAGAATTGGCTTATGTCCATTTGGCATATTTAATTATTTGTACGTCCTTAGTAATTGCAGCCTGTGTTTGCAGTTTTCAACTGCCATCTCGATGTGGCAGAACAAACACTTTGGGGTCTATTTTGATGTCTGCCCACCACAGTAACGGTATGCAGGACCATCTGACAGGGGTGCGGCAGTCCCACACCTGCAATTAGGATGCCACCGTGGCGATGGCATCCCACATTCCCAGCATTGTGGCGGGCGGTGCTCACAGCACCGCCCGCCACAATGCTGGGAATGCACGTTGTGCATTGGCATGCACAACGTGATAGGCACCGCACGGGGCCTGCCACTTTGTCCATGCCAATACAGGGGGGTGCACCGCCACCCGACCAACATCCTGGGGGCCCACTACGGGCCCCCAACAGCCAAAACTGTATGCCTCTCCATGGCAGCAAAGCCGTCATGGAAAGGCTTTTCTCCACTGGCATGTTAATATGGATGGCACTGTCTTGCAGACACCGCCACCATATTAAGCCCCTTTTCCGCCCCGTCGACTCGTTGACAGGCGGAAAAGTGGTGGACTGTCTTCCCATCTGCCACGGACCCCCAGCCATCCTGATATGGCGGGGTAATTCAGCAGTGGATGGCTGGGGGATCATCCCCGCCAGGCCAGCTGTGGTAACAGCCGGGACGGCGGGGGCAATCTGCCCGCCATCCAAATAGATCCCTTTTGTCAGACCCAAACCTTCCTGTAATACATATAGATAGAGACAGAGAATAACTCCTCAGAGCCACCCTTTTGCTATTTTAAAAAATGATGAGTTTTAGCAATCATATTGATAATTTATTTTAATATTGTTTTTATTTCAGGTTTCCTGTTGATTCAAGTTCGTAAACATGAGCGAAACAGGTAGTAGCAGAGGATGTTTACCACTGACAGAGTGGTGCTAACTACAAATTCTGAGGACTCCTTCAACAACAACAAAAATGTCATATTCCAAACGAATCTAAAAGAAGAGCTAACACCAACTGCGGCTGAACAGAAGAGACTTTAAGATTCTGCAGAGCAGGGTAAAACAAAGTTCATAAAAGATTGAAACTGATAGGTGAAGAGGATCAAAAATGTTATCATTGTAATAACAAGTGCTACAAGTCATAAACAATCGATAGAAGCCTGGAAATAAATTATCAAAAAATAGCAGAAAGCAGTAAATCACAACAAGAATCAGAGTCTTCTGAGAAAGTCGCAACAACCAATCCCAATGCCGATCCAATTAGAAGATCAATGGCTTGTTATCTGTGGTTTAGCCAGAACAAGGGCCAAAGGGATTGATAAAGAAAAAAATTCAGAATATGCAAGTCTCAAAAGGGAAACATGTTTTTGTCAGTACCTATTTTTTTGAAGATGAGGTTTTCAGCCACGTAGTTGATCTGAACAGAGAGTTGAATGTATTTACAGCATATTTGTATAGCTACCTTAACTGCATGTGTGCATACATTCAAAAATATGACTGTACAATGAGCTCCCAGCAGCAACATAACTATCATTCTTCAGTTAAGTTTGCCTTCTTTGAAAAAAAAAAGTTTTAAAGCCACTCTTGAGTGCTGGCTATGGGTTCAACTCAGTGATGTCAGAGAAATAATGGTTAACATTGATTAAACTGTATTAATCCATATTAATGAAATTTACATTTTTCTAGTCAGAATGCACAATGATTGAAATTGTTTTTGTCATTCTAACAAATAGAAGGAGTCACTTATGGTGTTTTCAGCTGATTTGACTCCTTTAATTATTGCTGCAAAACTGGATCACAGGCTGCTGTAAAATCAGCAGGAACCATTTTAAGAAACGTCCTGAAAGATATACATTTTGAACTTAATGACACATTTTGTGACGCCCCAGAGCTGTGCAAATCACGATAGTCAACAAGAATGCCTAATGTTGTATTAATATTTTTTACAACATTGATGAATATCAGCAAAGCAAAACTGTAACAAACTGAAGTTCTTGAGTTCAGAACAGAAACCTACAGAATTGATGATGGCTTTGACGATATAAGAGAAGGCGTGGAAGACATTCCCATGAACGGACACGCTTATTATGTGCACATGTACTATCTTTTTCAAACCATGGATTGTGAATTAGATTAAGGCAAAACAGAAGACACTGCTGAGCATGATACCTGCACATTCAATTTATGACTAGTTAAAAAGTAGAGAGCTAATCATTCCAATGAATAGGACTGGGGCATCAACAAGTTATAATTACATACTTAGGAGCAGAAATTTCTTAGCAGCTCATGCTGTAAAATCTTGGAAATCCAACAGCACATCACTTCCAAGTCACTTTACCAGGAAAGGACTTATAATTGCTGCTCTTGATAATTTTGATTTTGAAGACAGCTCTTCCTTGCCTGGAACATCAGGACCACATGGTACTGATATGGTGCATTTTCAAGACTGTACCAATGAAGTAGCTGCTGGAGAACAAGTTGTGTCAGCTGTAGGCATAAACAAATAAAGCTGCAACTTATAACCCAACTGTCTTGCCACAGTGTGCAAAATTACTACAATACATCAACGCGTTCCAGCCTACCAGAAAGTTTCAAAGTGGCTGAGGACATGATCATCTTCTACCTCATGCTGCAGTCTGCAAAGATGATTTAACTGAATGTATAATGTTGCTTGTTCAGTACGGACTGAAGAATGCAGAAAAGCAATTCCTCCGTGGGTTCGAATTTGTGCCCTGATCTCCCAGACTGATGTCCCACAGAAGAAGGTTGAGTTTTTTACCAGTAATACCATCACCAGTCACAAATTATGCAATAGTATACACAGCTCTAAAAAAAAATCCAAATGTGCATGCTCATCTTAAATACCAGCTTATCCTGCCTACTTTCTGTGATGAAGGTGTCTTCCAGATTGTAGCTGACATTTTTATGCGTAATCCAGTAGAATTTGATAATCTTTATTCAATGATGAGTGTTTTCCACATGGCAAAAGTTGTGTTGCATTGTGCAGGAAGTTATCTCAGTAGAAGTGGCATAGATGATGCACTTTTTGAGGCTGCAACTTTGGAAGTAAAAATGCTCAGTCAGTATTGAGCTGTACTCATTATGTTTGTTTGTTACAACGTATGCTCATCATATCTGAGGCTGAAGAAACATTGCGCTGTAATGCTTTCTGGAACAAGGATGACAAATTAGGTTTTTCATGTCTTAACTCAGAAGTGAACAAGGCACAGGGTGTGCTTCATTTAAAAGAAATAATGCAAAGCCAGGCAATGTTCAATACACTCACTTTCAAATCAGAAATCCTGAGAACCAAGTTTGTAGAGTTTGTCAAAGAATGTAAAGAAAATTCGGAACTTTTCAAGTACTGGGGAAATGTTTTACAGATGATAGCTCTAGTAGAAGCTAGTACATGCTGATCGGGTAGGTGATTGGGAGTTGCCATTGAAGACTAGGGAGCCACTGCTTACTGTGTTTCGTGAATTTGATTACATAAACTACCTGAGTGTTTGGAAAGAGTGAAGAAGCTAGAGGTGGAAAAAACATACCTCTACAGCCAATTCATCCAAATACATTTTGTAGGGGAAAACAGAGAGGGAACGTTCTATGCTGTGGCTCCAGATATGAAACTATTACAGATGATCCACAGATAACAGAAAAGCTCCAATGGATTTGTTGGTCAGACATGTACAAGTGAATATGTTGCTCAAGGGCAGCAAATTTGCCAAGAATTCTTTTGATTTGCAATGTTTTTAGATTGATGACAACTTCAAAATTAATGGATCATCTTGAAACTGTGCCTCACTACAAACTTGTGGGAAAGAGAATCTTTTAATAAACATGTTGACAGCCTTCTTCATTTCATCCAACAGCAAGTAAACCCTTGGAAATGACTGAGCATGTGTGACTACACAAATTTGTGACCAAACAATATGTGGATAACGATATGAAGAAACGTCTACAAGAATTCCTGGAACATGGAACTATACTGAGAACTGAAGCAGGAGAGATTTATATTGAAAGAGAAAAGGTTTTTTGACATAATCACAAGTTAAATTTCCACGCTTTAATTGCCATAGTTAGATTTTTGTTCAACCAGCCACTACAAAACAGGTTACAATAAAACAACTTTTGCAAGCACATAGAAGGATGGATGTAGCAAAAGAAAGCGGTGAATTTACTAAGAACATTCTGTCGCATGATCTTCTCCAAACAAACACATTATTTGATGGAGATGCTGCAACCAAACCAGTGTAGCACAAACTTGTACAAGAGCTTGACAAAAAGTTTTCATCTGAAGAATTTCATTTAACAATGTATCCTTATTGAAAACTGGTCTTATTGTGGACTATATGTTACAATTTTGAATGGTCAAAATGTAAACCATGCAAAACTTCAGAGAGGTCATTCAGACGGGAAACAGCCATTACAAAGCAACTAAAACAATGCACTACCATTGCAACGTTGTAATGGTACGCATTGTAATAGCAGCTGCGTTGTAATGGCATGTGTTGTAATGGCATGCATTGTAATGGATCCTGCGTTGTAAAAGTTTTGTTGTAATGGTATGCGTTGTGAATGTATGCGTTGTAATGTCATACATCTATTCAGACTGTTCTATAGATATCAAAGTCAGTGTGCACCTTGCAAGAACTGCACATTGTCTTGACAGGTATCTTGAATTATCTGTCAAACAATGTGTGAGAATCAGACAAATGTCTACAAGCTGAACAACCGACATTTCCTGCATCAACAATTAAACAATTAAACTATATAGGGGAGAAAAAAACTAGTAATACTGCTTCATTATCTGTGCAAGAAACATGACCCAGGGAGGCTTAGTGTTATTTACTGGATTCAGACTGAAGACGGAGCAGCTGCCTGTCCCACATCATTGACTGACTGAACGCGGTCCAAATCAATTTCTACAAGTACACACCACCTAAGTGGTGTGACGCTCTGATACATACTTGGTTAAAGTGGAAATGGCCTCCGCGGGGCTCCTGCAACTCTTCTGTTCCTCCGCTTCCTTGATTACCTGCAACACATTGGTTCCCGGAGTAGCTTTACCCTTTTACTCCAATGCTAAAATGACATTGCCCCGGTCAGGATGCACCACTGAGACCTCCCTTAGGATTACACCTACGGTTTCGGATTACCGGCTTTGCTTGGTTCGCCTAATAAATTCCTCATGCTCACTATTTTGTCCTCATGATAATCTCAAACTATTGAGATCGAAACGCCGTAGACCTTTACACAACGAAAAAAATGTCCTTAATGTTTAGAATTTATCTACATGGAGTTTTTTGCTAATGTTGTCAATGCGATTTATATTTTTATTGTCTCCTTCAATCATCAATCATCACATCAAGCTTTCATTATTTTGTGGTCACGCGAACTATCACTTTAAAAAGTTACAAAAGTTTTTTATATATTATTTATGAAATAAATAAGTATCAGGTCAATACTGTTGTGTGTCCATACATCCACTGCGAATCAGTCTTATACCCCTGATTCTGGCAATTACGAAACTTCAGTTGCCACATGCCTAATGAATAATACTCTCATAACATTCAATAGCTCAAGTTACTTAAGGGCCTTTTTGGCCTTATATGTACCATTGTTCCCTGGCACTACTAGTGTTCTTATCAAGGCACATATTCTTACAGGTGATGATACAATGAGCAAAATTGGAACAACGTTTTGAGCTTTCACTGCTGAACCTGTGAAGTTTCTCAAAGGGTTTGCTGAGCACACACAACACTACCTCTGGGATCTGTATGTGCCCACTAGGAGGCGGACTTGCAGCGACCCAGCACTGACCGCAAATGGTAAAATATTCTTAGAGGCCCAATTCCCATCCCACGCAATGCCAGATTCCAGCTTATACAATACTACATAGTCCATAGGGCTAACTTGACCCCAGCTAAAATAAATAAATACTTCAATCGCAACAATGCCGGTTGTCCCCACTGTGGTGAGCTAGGAGGAGACTTACTCCTTGTGCTAACGTCCTGCACATACATACAGTCATATTGGGAAGCCTTCACCAGAAATTTGACGCATTTCACAGAACACGCGTTTAACTTGTCATGGGAGGTGTGTATCCTGGAATTGTACAAGAGGTCTAGCAAGCACAAAGTGACATCTCGTTACATTGACCTAGGCCTAATAGTGGCCAAATGCCTTCTCACAAAGCAATGGAAGTCCCGATGGCCCCCAGTGAAATCCAGGCACCATTCATTACTATGTTGTGCGCAGGGTGAGAGTATAGTGCTGAGACAAGAAGATGCGATAGGCATTAGGAAGAAGCTGATGGGGCAGAGTTGGACGCTCTCATGTCAGACCTCCTTGCCCTTTGGTAGAGTGCTTCGGGGGACTTGGATGCTACGTCTGGGAAGTTCACAGACAGGCGACTGTAGTCCCAGACATACCATGCATAACGAACATGCACACAGGATAGAGGCATAGCCCCATGAGCTGTGTAACAATATTATGAGGCCCTCCATCTCTCCCTTCCCCCCGCGGACACACATCCAGGTACAATAACATGTAGCAGAATAACATTTTAATGCAGCAATGCGTAGTTTGGCAGAAGCACACAGCCCAGCTATGTCCATTATACATGCATGCAGATCAACAACTAGTAGTTAAGAAGGTGTAGTGTGGAACGATGCCCCCCAACCTACAGACCTTCAGTTATTTACATGCAAGGGTAGAAATGTGTTACACACCCTGTTTGCAGTTATGTTTTGTTGCAAGATGTCATCAAAAAACGAGAAAACAAATTGTTGTTCTCACAAACATATATTGCATAAAGCTTGATAGAGGGCTATGCATCCCCTGGTTAACTTACATCAAAAGCTTTATGACAGACATTGGTCACCCAGAATACTTCACCAATCCGGATAGCATTACATAAATCCCTAGAAAAACATTGAGGTGTGAATGCTTAATGCATCTAGAGTCAATTAGACTCTCAAACAAAATTGTTAAGCTCACTGTTTTGGAAAACCAATTGTTAATGTCATGTTTTGGAATTCAACCGTATCTCATTTTTTTAACCTGGGACTATGAAAGGATGCTGTTAACTCGTTTTCGTCTGGGGCCTTGTATGATTTGGGCCCACTATATCTACAGAAGCGCTTTTCTTTTTATGTTCCTTCTCGGACCTTGCGGTCTTCGGACCAACTTCTTATTCAGAACCTGCGCTTTTTACGCCAGAGGCTTGGGGGCTGCTCTTTCACACGTAAGGCTGGTTTAGCTTGGAATGAGCTTCCTCTTGCCCTTAGGAGGATTGCGGATCCGGCTCTCTTCAAAAAGAACCTAAAAACATTACTATTTTAAGCTTATTTTTCTGTTCAGTTGGTGGTGGGGGTTTAGGGTAGCAGCGCCGGGATACTCTGAGTAGCTGAGCGCTTTAGAAATGCAGCATAACATAACATAACATAACATAACATAACATAACATAACATAACATAACATAACTTTCCACAGACTGACTAGCTTTCCTGTCATAAACGACTGGCCTAAATCTCTAGGACCATGCCCATGCGATGATCTATCTCAACAGTCGACATTGCACTCTTTGCTATTCGGTACATTTTATTCTGCAAATAGATGCATCGTTCCTACTCTAGAGACCCTAGGCTTGAGACAATATTGCCCAGCTTTCTTAACGATGCAATGTTTAAACTATAACATGTTAGCTACCCCCATAGTAATTTATTCAAAATGTGTGGTCGAAGTGTGAAAAACACTATGGAGCATATTATCAAGACAGGTGATAAAATTATCGCAGCTTTAGCTGCAGAAAACTGCCGCTAAAACGGCGATAATGGGCTTGATGTTATGCTCTATGGAATTCCAATTGAAGCCCATGTTCGATGTCTTTCACATCTAACATGGGCTTCAATTGGAATTCCAAAGAGCATGTCTTGATAATATGCCCCTATATGATATGAAAACATCTTTTTAACTTATGACTTTTGACGTTATAATTTTTACATTATGAAATGTTTAAGAGCACGCTTGTAACAAATTTGTAATCTAAATTACGTCAAGACATATAATGCTGGATATGAACCTGGTTTTTAATGGATGATTTTCTATTCTTCTTAATCATGTAATATCGATGTGGTATATCCACACTTGACACTTGTGCTTCTATGATTTATGTTTTAAATCGTATAAAGCTTATATTGAATTTGAATGTAATGTTTTAGGACAAACACTATTTAGAAACGACAGCAATGTAATGGCAAATTTGAATGTACAGGCACTACTGTAATTTATGGCCAACCAAGAAGGAGTAGATGATCAAGTAAGTGAAGTGGGTATAGTTGGTCTAAGTGATTACCTTGGTACTTAGGGCCCCATTAGGATGTCGGGCGGATCGCCACCGATCCGCCCGACTTTCGTCCCCGCCTGCCACCCTTTTCCCCCCGCCATATTCCTATGGCAGGGGGACCATGGCGGACGGAAAGACCGCCCGTCGCTTTTCCTCCTGGTCGACAAGTCGACCGGGCGGAAAAGAGTTTAATATGGTGGCACTGTCTGCTAGACACCGCCATCGATATTATGATGGGGCGGGCACATTCCTTTCGGTGGTGGCGTTGCTGCCACGGAAAGGCATGCAGGAATCTCTTGCGGTGGCCAATTGTGGACCCTCAGGGATTCTGGGGGTTGCACACATTTCAATAAAATCGTTGCAGGCACTGCGCGGTGCCTGTCACATTGTGCATTGAAATGAATGACGTGCATTTTTAGCATTGCGGCCGGCAGTGCTTTCAGCACTGCCTGCCGCAATGTTAAAAAAGTGGGATGCACCTGCCAGTGGCGGGCCCATCCTAACTGCCCCCACTGGACCCTTGCGCTTATGGCGGGCGGTCCCTCTTTACGTCGGGATGGCAGGCGGACACAGTCCACCTGCCATCCGAATGTGCCCCATAGTCTTCTTTTTGGAATGAAAAGTCTTCACCATGAAGGGATCTAACGCTGAAGGGGTGGTGGGTCCAAGGAATTCACATATATTATCTCATTTTGGCACCAAAAAGCTCAGAGAAGAACAAAACTAGATCTCATGGCGACTAAGATTGCTTCATCACTGGAGTATATTTACTGTACCACTCTAGTCTAGTAAAAGTAAGATAACAATTTCCTTGTAACCTACCTATTATCATGTAAACATAAATACTAATTTATATTTTTATCTCTCTATATAGCCACAAGAGACCCAACTACAACAAATTAGAAGAACATTTTCTACCTACAAAACACAACTCATCTTAAAAGTAAGTATACTATTGCAAATCCTTAAACAGTAAATAAAAGACAACTAAACAGCTAAAATGTTTTAAGAATGAAACAAATGCCATTCAGATTTTTAAGAATTCCTCTAAATGTGAAAAAAATGTTTAATTTGAAACTAAACAAATTTAGGGTTTAAGAAATGCTTAATGTATATCAAAATAAAATGATAAACATAACATACATATCACTTTCTTTTAACAGCCAACTAAATAAAGTAAGAAGAAAAATTTTACAGAACATCTACATTGAAGAGCAAAGAAACAATACTTGGTAAGTATATATTAAAAAGCACAAATACTACTAATAATGCTTAATATTTAACACACTTTAAAGTTAACTTAATGAAACATCTTGTCCATTTTCTGATATACTTTTATTAAATGCTTGAAAATCAAATGTATTATATGCTAGCCATAAAACATGAACTCCTACAAACTGCTAAAACTAATATAACATTTAAGTATGAACTAAAATACAAATCACTTTCTTTCAACAGGTCACTAACATACAAAAGAGCATCAACCCAAGAAGAACAAAACTACATACAAAGTGTACTAAAATATAATTGGTAATTATATATTAAAAATGCCTATATTAGTACTAATTACTAAAAATGTACACATTTACTTATAATATTTTATAATTTTTTTCCAGAAATAAGAAGTCCACAATGACAGAAGATGCAAAATGTATTACATCTCAAAAATGCAAATTTCTGTTATGCTATATGGGGTATATTTATACTCAAGAGAAACAAAAAGACCTTAAAGTAAATTGGAAATGTACAAAGTATTACAGTAATACATGTTATGGTAGTGCCACAACTAGGGAAACAAGTGTGATAAATACTACTGAACACAATCGTCCCCCTAATCTAACAGAAATAGAAGTTAGATCTACTATGGAAATTATTAAAGATTAAGCAGCACCTCAGAACTACCAACAAGTGTAATACTTAAAGAAATACTTCCTAAAGTCCCTAGAGAAGCTAGAAGTCAACTACCAACTATAGCTTCTATAAAAAGAACTAGAACTAGTACTAAAAAATCTACAAGACCAACAATACCAACGCCTAAAACGTTTGAAGAGATAATAATTCCCCCTGACCTTACCATAACTCATAATGACAAACCTTTTATCTTTTATGATAACAGCAGTAAAGATAAAAGAATAATTATGTTTTTTACAATAAACAATATAAACAAATTGAAACAAAGCCAAACATGGATGATGGATGGCACCTTTACTATATGTCCAAAACCATTTTACCAATTATATACAATACATGGACAATACCATAACACCTGCATTCCATTTATCTATTGTTTGTTGCCAAACAAACGAACTTCAACATACACAGAAATCTTAAACAAAATAAAGAAGAAACTTCAGACTTCTTTCCCCTAAAAATAATCATTGACATTGAACAAGCTATGATAAATACCATCCTTAAAATATACTCACATACATCCGTACAAGGATTTTACTTCCACTTCAATCAATGTCTATGGAGACATTTATAAAAATCAACACTAAGGGCCCCATTAGGATGGCGGGCGGGCTTTGCCCGCCCCCCATCCTATCGGTAATCGGGACAGCGCGCCCTAAGGGCGGGGGTCCCGCACGCACCATTAGGCACATCCTGTATTTATAGTATTGTGGCGGGCGGAGCTCTCTGCTCCGCCCGCCACAATACTAAAAATGCTTAGCAGCATTTACGTAATCAAAGCGGCAGGCACCGCGCAGTGCCTGCCTCTTTGAATATGCAAATGCAGGGGGGTACCACAGGCACCCCCCATGTGCCCCCCCCCTTTGGCCTTCACTCCGGGGGCCCACAGGGGGCCCCCAGAGTGAACACCGCCTGACTTTCCATGGCAGCATTGCCGCCGCGGAAAGGCATTGCACACTTGCCATTGTAATATGGCTGGCGGTGTCTCATAGACACCGCCACCATATTAATCATTTTCCTCCCCGGCCGCAATGCGACCGGGGCGGAAAGTGGTGGGCGGTGTTTCTCTCCGTTGCGGTCCCCCCGCCATTGTAATGTGGCGGGGGAAAAGGGTGGCAACGGTCATTTCTGTGGGCGGATCGCCACCGCTACCATGGCGGTGGCGATCCGCCCGACATCCTAATGGAGCCCTTAGTGTTGATTATGCAACCAACATGACATTTGCATACCAAATAAAACATCTAATAGCCCTAGCATATGTTCCAGTCACAGACGTAGCTGAGCACTACAACATACTAATAGAAAGTCCATTCTACACCAAAAATGAACAAAAACTAGCTCCCCTTTTAGACTATTTTGAGGACACCTAGGTGGGTAGACTACACAGATCAGGCCACAGACGCCAACCAAAGTTCCAAATCCCTTGGTGAAATGTCTATCTATCAACCCTAAACCAAGAAGCTAAAACTAACAACGCAGTTGAAGGATGGCTAAATGCCTTCCTATCTTAAACAGGCCGAACTACTCCTACCCTACACAAACTCTTAATAGCAACCCAAAAAGAGCAAAGCTTTCAAGAACTAAGAATGGAGCAATCTGTCTTACAAATGAAACCCAAACTATCACGACAAACTGCTCAAATGTACCAATATTTACAACAACAAGTCCAACTTTATCCAACAACAAAAGGACTAGAGTACTTCAGAATGATTGCCAAAACTCTAATCTAAAATCTAAAACTTCTTAGACTAAAAACAACCCACAATGTCTGTAAAATTTTAACAAACACTTTTCATTTAAAAAAATGATTAATTATTTTAACCAAAATATATATAATTTTTCTTAAATATATAGACAAAATAAATATATAACAAAACACCAACAATCAAAAATTACACATTTACCCACCCCAAATACAATCTATTTAAATTAACTTACCTTTACAAAAGATGCTAATCGAAAATCCAACTTCTCTAAAAATATCCAGATAGTAATAAATCCATGGAAATAAATAATATACCCCAACAAAATAGAAAAATACAACTGTGCCAAATCCATCGAATATCCATGTAAAATCGATAATCCTCAAACCATGAAAAATCCGAAAAGGTTAATAAACTTGAAAAACCGCTCCAGGAAACCCGAATAATAAAGGAAATGGTAAAAAAACATTAGATGAAACCGGTAAAACACACTTCCTTTGAAAAAAAACGGTAAACTTCAAAAAACGAAAATGCTTTCTCCAAAAACCTAGAACAGAAATACAAACATTCCCACCCACATAAAAGATTACTCTACACATTTTAAAGCACAATAACATGCATCATAGACACAATAACTACCTAAGTACATACAAACACAATAAGAGTAAGTACCCAGTTAATCCAAAAAACGCAACTAAAAATTAAAATCAAAATAAACGACTACAATCATCACAAATTTTAAAACAAAACTCCACACACCCTAAACATCAAACTACTACCTTCAAAACACACTTAAATAAGTTAAAATATAACGAAAATATCTCTTACCTTCTCAAACACGAAGCAGCTTCCAACCGCGAGCTTGAATCTTCCCAAATGACCCAAAAAGACCAAGAGCGATTACAAAATAAAACACCCAAATAATAATATCAATGCACTAATAGTTAGATAAATGAGTAAAAAATGTATGTAACAAAATATAAATAATAGAAACATTTAGCACATCTTGGTCTAATTTTCTATAATTGTATATAATGTATTACAAAATGTATAATTTTGTTCATATATTGTAAAATTATAAAATTAAATATTATCACATTATAATATTTAATATTATAATTTAAAAACAATTATGTTTTTTAAAATGTGCAAAATAACATATACATTTATTTTCTGTTGAATAATACATTTCCTATTTTTTTAAATGTATTAATATGAATATAACAATACATATTAATATTAATAAAATTCATACATGTATTTCATACAAAAATGTTGAAATGTTAATATAGAAAAACAGTTTAGTATAAAATGTACGAGATATAATATAATCCATTTACTTTACGTTTATATTAACATATATTTCATATTTGTTTAATAAAAATAATATGCAAAATGTATAAAAAATGATATCTATATTCAAACTTTGTAATAGAAATAAAAAATTGATCCAAATACTTGTACAAAATATATTGTAATATGTAATGTATTTTCATTTACTATACTGTTTCTATATCACTATAAAGTACTTCTCTCTCAAACTATACAAATGAAAAACAATTTGTAGTAAATAAAAAAATAGATTTACTTACATATTTTTTAAAAAAGCATACTATTATTTATAATACAAATTTGCTTCAATATATGTACTCTTGAAATAATTTAATAAACCTTTTTTTTTAAATTGTGTAATTTATTTTAATTCCAAAAAATTACTAACAGTACCATTGTACAAAAATTTTTTTTTTTTACCTTAATAACATATATGTAATTCATTCTACATTTAATTGTGGTAGGTGCTGGATATTAAAGTAATTAATTTAATATTCCCACTCCAATCTACATTTAATTGAGATAGGTGCTGGACATTAAACCTAATTAATTTACTATTCCATCTCCAGTCTACATTTAATTGGGGTAGGTGCTGGATAATAAATCTAATTAATTTACTATTCACACTCCAGTCTACATTTATTTGGGGTGGGTGCTGGATAATAAATCCAATTAATGTACTCTTCCCACTCCAATCTACATTAAATTGGGGTAGGTGCTGGACACTGAACCCAATTAATTTACTATTCCCACTCCAATATACATTTAATTGGTATAGGTGCTGGACACTGAACCTAATTAATTTACTATTCCCACTCCAATCTACATTTAATTGGGGTAATTGCTGGACACTGAACCTAATTAATTTACTATTCCCTCCAAAGTCTACATTTAATTGGGGTAGGTGCTGGATAATAATTCGAATTAATTTACTATTCCCACTCCAATCTACATTTAATTGGGGGTAGGTGCTGGATAATACATCTAATTAATTTAATATTCCCACTCCAATCTGCATTTAATTGGGGTAGGTGCTGGACACTGAACCTAATTATTATACTATTCCCACTTCGGTCTACATTTAATTGGGGTAGGTGCTGGATAATAATTCTAATTAATTTACTATTCCCACTCCAATCTACATTTAATTGGGGTAGGTGCTGGATAATAAATCTAATTAATTTACTATTCCCACTCCAATCTACATTTAATTGAGGTAGGTGCTGGACACTAAACCTAATTATTTACTATTACCACTCCAGTCTACATTTAATTGGGGTAGGTGCTGGATGATAAATCTAATTATTTACTATTCCCAATCCAATCTACATTTAATTGGGGTAGGTGCTGGACACTGAACCTAATTAATTTACTATTACAGCTCCAATCTACATTTTATTGGGGTAGGTGCTGGACACTGAACCTAATTAATTTACTATTCCCACTCCAATATACATTTAATTGGGATAGGTGCTGGACACTGAACCTAATTAATTTACTATTCCCACTCCAATCTACATTTAATTAGGGTAATTGCTGGACACTGAACCTAATTAATTTACTATTCCCACTCCAGTCTACATTCAATTGGGATAGGTGCTGGATAATAATTCTAATTAATTTACTATTCCCACTCCAATCTACATTCAATTGTGGTAGGTGCTGGATAATACATCTAATTAATTTACTATTCCCACTCCAATCTACATTTAATTGGGGTAGGTGCTGGGCACTAAACCTAATTAATTTTCCTTCCCACTCCAGTCTACATTTAATTGGGGTAGGTGCTGGATAATAAATCTAATTAATTTACTATTCCCACTCCAATCTACATTTAATTGGGGTATGTGCTGGACACTGAACCTAATTAATTTACTATTCCCACTCCAATATACATTTAATTGGGATAGGTGCTGGACACTGAACCTAACAATTTACTATTCCCACTCCAGTCTACATTTAATTGGGGTAGGGACTGGATAATATTTCTAATTAATTTACTGTTCCCACTCCAGTCTATATTTAATTCGGGTAGGTGTTGGATAATTTAAGCAATTAATTTACTATTCCAACTCCAATCTACATTTAATTGGGGTAGGTGCTGGACACTAAACCTAATTAATTTACCCTTCCCACTCCAGTCTACATTTAATTGGGGTAGGTGCTGGATAATAAATCTAATTAATTTACTATTCCCAGTCCAATCTTCATTTAATTGGGGTATGTGCTGGACACTGAACCTAATTAATTAACTATTCCCACTCCAATATACATTTAATTGGGATAGGTGCTGGACACTGAACCTAACAATTTACTATTCCCACTCCAATCTACATTTAATTGGGGTAATTGCTGTACACTGAACCTAATTAATTTACTATTCCCACTCCATTCTACATTTCATTGGGGTAGGTACTGGATAACATTTCTAATTAATTTACTGTTCCCACTCCAGTCTACATTTAATTGGGGTAGGTGTTGGATAATTTAAGCAATTAATTTACTATTCCCTCTCCAATCTACATTTAATTAGGGTTGGTTCTGGACACTGAACCTAAATAATTTACTATTCCCACTCCAATTAACATTTAATTGGGGTAGGTGCTGGACACTGAACCTGATTAATTTACTATTCCCACTCCAATCTGCATTTTATTGGAGTAGGTGCTGGATAATAAATCTAATTAATTTACTATTCCCACTCCAGTCTACATTTAATTGGGGTAGGTGCTGGATAATATTTCTAAATAATTTACTATTCCCACTCCAGTTTAAATTTAATCGGGGTAGATGTTGGATAATTTAAGCAATTAGTTTACTATTCCCACTCCAATCTACATTTAATTAGGGTTGGTGCTGGACACTGAACCTAAATATTTTACTATTCCCACTCCAATCTACATTTAATTGGGGTAGGTGCTGGACACTGAACCTAATTAATTTACTATTCCCACTCCAATCTGCATTTAATTGGAGTAGGTGCTGGATAATAAATCTAATTAATTTACTATTCCCACTCCAGTCTACATTTAATTGGGGTAGGTGCTGGATAATATTTCTAAATAATTTACTATTCCCACTCCAGTCTAAATTTAATTGGGGTAGTTGTTGGATAATTTAAGCAATTAATTTACTATTCCCACTCCAATCTGCATTTAATTGGAGAAGGTGCTGGATAATAAATCTAATTAATTTACTATTCCCACTCCAATCTACATTTAATAGGGGTAGGTGCTGGACACTGAACCTAATTAATGTACTATTCCCACTCCAATATACATTTAATTTGGGTAATTGCTGGACACTGAACCTAATTAATTTACTATTCCCACTCCAGTCTACATTTAATTGGGGTGGGTGCTGGATAATAAATCTAATTAATTTACTATTCCCACTCCAATCTACATTTAATTGGGGTAGGTGCTGGACACTAAACCTAATTAATTCATTATTCCCACTCCAGTCTACATTTAATTGGAGTAGGTGCTGGATAATAAATCTAATTAATTTACTATTCCCACTCCAGTCTACATTTAATTGGGGTGGGTGTTAGATAATTTAAGCAATTACTTTACTATTCCCACTCCAATCTTCATTTAATTAGGGTTGGTGCTGAACACTGAACCTAAATAATTGACTATTCCCACTCCAATCTACATTTAATTGGGAGGTGCTGGACACTGAACCTAATTAATTTACTATACCCACTGCAATCTTCATTTAATTGGAGTAGGTGCTGGATAATAAATCTAATTAATTTACTATTCCCACTCCAATCTACATTTAATAGGGGTAGGTGCTGGACACTGAACCTAATTAATGTACTATTCCCACTCCAATATACATTTAATTTGGGTAATTGCTGGACATTGAACCTAATTAATTTACTATTTCCACTCCGGTCTACATTTGATTGTGGTAGGTGCTGGATAATAAATCTAATTATTTACAATTCCCACTCCAATCTACATTTAATTGGGGTAGGTGCTGGACACTAAACCTAATTAATTCACTATTCCCACTCCAGTCTACATTTAATTGGGGTAGGTGCTGGATAATAAATCTAATTAATTTACTATTCCCACTCCAATCTACATTTAATTGGGGTAGGTGCTGGACACTGAACCTAATTAATTTACTATTCCCACTCCAATATACATTTAATTGGGGTAATTGCTGGACACTGAACCTAATTAATTTACTACTCCTACTCCAGTCTACATTTAATTGGGGTAGGTTCTGGATAATAATTCTAATTAATTTACTATTCCCACTCCAGTCTATATTTAATTGGGGTGGGTGTTGAATAATTAAAGCAATTCATTTACTATTCCCACTCCAATCTACACTTAATTGGGGTAGGTGCTGGACACTGAACCTAAATAATTTACTATTCCCACTCCAATCTTCATTTAATTAGGGTTGGTGCTGAACACTAAACCTAAATAATTGACTATTCGCACTCCAATCTACATTTAATTGGGGAGGTGCTGGACACTGAACCTAATTAATTTAATATTCCCACTCCAATCTGCATTTAATTGGAGTAGGTGCTGGATAATAAATCTAATTAATTTACTATTCCAACTCCAATCTACATTTAATAGGGGTAGGTGCTGGACACTGAACCGAATTAATGTACTATTCCCACTCCAATATACATTTAATTTGGGTAATTGCTGGACATTGAACCTAAATAATTAACTATTTCCACTCCAGTCTACATTTGATTGTGGTAGGTGCTGGATAATAAATCTAATTATTTACTATTCCCACTCCAATCTACATTTAATTGGGGTAGGTGCTGGACACTAAACCTAATTAATTCACTATTCCCACTCCAGTCTACATTTAATTGGGGTAGGTGCTGGATAATAAATCTAATTAATTTACTATTCCCACTCCAATCTACATTTAATTGGGGTAGGTGCTGGACACTGAACCTAATTAATTTACTATTCCCACTCCAATCTACATTTAATTGGGGTAATTGCTGGACACTGAACCTAATTCATTACTATTCCCACGCCAGTCTACATTTAATTCGGGTAGGTTCTGGATAATATTTCTAATTAATTTACTATTCCCACTCCAGTCTACATTTAATTGGGGTGGGTGTTGAATAATTAAAGCAATTCATTTACTATTCCCACTCCAATCTACACTTAATTGGGATAGGTGCTGGACACTGAACCTAAATAATTTACTATTCCCACTCCAATCTGCATTTAATTATGGTAATTGCTGGACAGTGAACCTAATTAATTTACTATTCCCACTCCAGTCTACATTTAATTGGGCTAGGTGCTGGATAATAAATATAATTAATGTACTAGTCCCACTCCAATCTACATTTAATTAGGGTATGTGCTGGACAATAAAACTAATTAATTTACTATTCCCACTTCAATCTACATTTATTTGTAATATTTATTTCTAAATTCAAAATTTTAATTTCCAAAACTTGATTCATTTTTTATGATTATATATTTTTGAAAACAATCCCCACACGTATCCCCTATAAACCCAAAATCCAACTCCTAAAATTTACATATTTATTTCAAAATTCTAAATTTTAATTTCGAAATTATTTATTTTATTCTTATGAATATATAATTTTAAAACACTCCCCACCCTTATCCCCTATAAACCCAACATCCCGCTTCTAAAATGTAAATATTTATTTCGAAATTTTTAATTTTAATTTTGACATTCACATTATTTTTTTAATTATATATTTTTAAAACACTCCCCACCCTTATCCCCTATAAACCCAACATCCTGCTCCTAAAATTTAAATATTTATTTTCGAAATTTTAAATCTTAATTTCGATGAATTTGTTATTTTTTATGAATATATTATTTTAAAACACTTCCCACCCTTATCCCCTATAAACCCAACATCCCGCTCCTAAAATTTTTATATTTATTTCGAAAATTTAATTTTTAATTTCGACATTCACATTATTTGTTTAAATTATATATTTTTAAAACACTCCCCACCCATATCCCCTATAAACCCAACATCCCGCTCCTAAAATTTAAAAAATGTTTTAAACATTCTAAATTTTAATTTCGAAATTATTTTTTTTATTTTTATGAATATATAATTTTAAAACACTCCCCACCCTTATCCCCTATAAACCCAACATCCTGCTCCTAAAATTTAAATATTTTTTATTTAAATATTTATTTCAAAAAGTAAAATTTTAATTTCGACATTCACATTATTTTTTATAATTATATATTTTTAAAACACTTCCCACCCTTATCTCCTATAAACCCAACATCCCGCTCCTAAAATTTAAATATTTATTTCGAAATTCTAAATTTTAATTAATTTTTTTTTAATGAATATATCATTTTAAAACACTCCCCACCCTTATCCCCTATAAACCCAACATCCCGCTCCTAAAATTTTAATATTTATTTCGAAAATATTATTTTTAATTTCGACATTCACATTATTTGTTTCAATTATATATTTTTAAAACACTCCCCACCCTTATCCCCTATAAACCCTACATACCGCTCCTAAAATATTTGTAAAAGTTAACATTTTGTAAATTTTTCTTAGAATATAAACATACATAAAATAAAAACAATTGCAATGCACAATACTTACAACAACAATATTTTTACTTTTCGATATTTTTAACATCGACATAACCTATATCGATATTACATACACTGTTCAAATAACGATATTTCTTACATCGATATTATTATATTCGATATTTCTTACCAGCGATATTTAGGTGTCGATATTACTGCATATCAACATTATTGACTCGATATTTTGGCTGTGCACCTGATGAGACACCAGGCCCGGATAAGTTCCCAGTTGATCTTTACCTCACAAACCCAGATATTTGGTCACCTTACATAATCTGTGTTTCTAATTCCATATTAGGGGGGGGCAAGTTTAGCACCATCTAGGAATGCTGCTGAGATTATTCAGATTTTTAAAAAGAGTTTTATGAATCTCCCAGTAACTATAGGCCTATTAGCCTCATAGACCACCTGCAGAAGATGTTCTACAGGCAAATAGTTTGCAAGATCCAGGATTGGATTTTGGAAAAATGATATCTTGTCACCCTACCATACCATACCATATATTTAGTGAGACACTTTAAATTAGTCATTTATACAGTTAATCACACTACTAGTAAATTCTTCATACAGGCACTAATACTTCCACTCACTCTCCAATGCAAATTGCTATATATATAGTACTTATTAAATATCGAACCAAACCACAATCACTGGTTGATGTCATTAGTGATGTCATCAGTAATGTCATTTGAGATGTCATCAGTGATGTCATCAGTGATGTCACTGGCCATGTCATGAATGATGCAATATGTGACATCATCAGCAGTGGATTGTGGGTGCGCAAGTTATAGTTAGTACAACTAACTATAACTGAGGAATTTCAATGGTTTTGTACGAGTGAAATGTCCAGCTAACTATAACACCCCTAAAACCTATGGTTTTTTCAATGAATATATATATAAATAGGACCTAGATTCCATAGACAAGCACATATTTTGTTGTTGTTGCTAATAACTTTGGTGCTGTTTGACGAATCTTCATGAAATATTCAAAACTAGTATGCCAATCACTTCAGCAGCTGTCAGAAAGGTTCCAGGGTGATTCATCAAATGGATGCCAAGCAAAAAGGGGTTTGTCCAAAAAGTGTTTTCCCCATGCAATTACTGAAAAGGATTTTAGACATAACCACAGCCGAAACCGCTGAAAGGAATTACACCAAATTCGGCAGAAGGGCAGATCCTGGTCCAGAAATATCTCTGTTTGTACTTTGTTTCTGTTCAGAAGAATGGATTGTGTTGCGGTCCAGTGCAACCCGATAGCCACGGTTGGTGCTTTTCTCTTTTAGTCACACAAAAGCACATTTGTTTAATTCAAAATTAAAAAATAGATATCTCTGTTTCCCTTCATTACATTTCTGTCATTTTGGTGTTGTTTTAATGATGAACATATTCTGTAATTTTGGAAAATTGGTATTAGAGTTTTATTGTGTTTTGTTTTTTGCTTATGTTCAGTTTTGGTGATATTAAATAATTTTGTCAGACAAGCTTCCCAGGGTTGAGCAAGGATTAATTTATTGAGACTTGACTGGACCTTGTTTGTGATGGTATTACTAGCTGTAGGTACCTACGTGCTTCTAGTAACAAACCACAGTGAGAAAGTCATTGTTTTACCCTGATCATTCCCATTTTGTTTTACAGATACTGGTGGTTACTGAATTTGATTGTACCCTGGGCTCTGTATGGTATATGGTAATTAGTAATAAAAATAAGTACTGACAACCACATTGTAGGTCCCTAACATATGGATGTGTCTAAATTTGACTATGAACTTTAAAATACTTGCAAAGTCTTAAACTACCTTAATTTTATATCTAAGTCAACCCTAATGTCCACCGTGGGTGCCCCAATGGTAGAGTACATTGTAATAATAAGCAGGGACATTATAAAAGATGGTTTGTAACCCTGGGCAAAGCACTACGCTACACTCTTATAGTTTGGGAAGTTTGCGCTACTTCCCACTAAGCAAATTGCACTTAGCACAGTGCAAACACGCGTAGCGTAGTGCAGAGGTCATTTTTTGCTTGCTCGTGGTCCTCAACCTCAAGTTATTGACCGCGAGCAAGCATAATGACATCCCAACGAGACTTTTTCCTCATTCACAATCAGCAACATCAAGTTGCCGATTGCGAGCGTGGAAAATAAACCTCCAGCGAGATTCTCAACGCGGGGAGGTCAGGTTTCTCATTGCAAGTGGTCGCGTATGCTTGTGACTGCTCGTGATGAGAAAGTACCATTCCTCATTGAGAAAGCTTCCGTTCGAGTAAAAATCTACTTGAGGGGCAGAGAACCACACCTCGCACTGTGCAAGATGCCGTTTTCAATGATTTCAAAGTGTCGGATGGTTGTCCACACTGTGCAATCATTGAAAACTGCATCTTGCACAGTGCGAACAGTGTACTACGCAGTTCACGTAGTGCTACGCGTAGCTCGTGTAGAGCGAAGTGCACTTTCCGTAGCTTCGCGTAGCGCTTCTTCACAAACTACACCCAACCCTGATGTTTTATATTCCCTGGTGAGGGAAAAATTGCCAATTTCAGTTTTCCTCATTGTAGATTGCAAGCTCCGTAGCCTAACATGAGAAGGCTTTTTAAAACTTTTGACATGAGTGAGCTAGGACAATAATTCAACATATTAAAATAATAGTTACAATACATCCAACAACTTGCCACAGTTAGTTTTATTATAACTATTACAAATAATTAGTTGATCTCCTAAAGTTACCTAAGATCAGTCCTGTAGCAGCTTCTTCTGATTCGCCTTTGACAGGCTGAGCCAAGCTGTCTTAGTGAGGTGTGAAGTGGCCTGGGGCTGAAACACAGAGACCATCTGGTGGAAGGAGATCTGCAACTGTAGATGGCAGACAGGAAATGGGCTGGGTACCCAAACTGGTCTACAAAGGGAGATAGACCATTAAGACAAGAAACAGGCTCACCCTGACTTCCTGCACACCCAGCAAAATGGGATCCCCTGTAATTGAATTAGGAGATGGGCTGGAATTGGAGTGTAGGCAAACGTTAGCCACACCTGAGGGTTGGGTTAGCCAGACCTGAACCTCCAGTAGAGATCTTCTTCATTTTGAATTTTTGTGAGAATTGCTTTCTGGGATAAAAATATGCCACACTTCTAATGAAGCTGTTATCATAGAGGGTGGCACCCTTCACCACATTGGTCAGGTCTGCTCCCCCTCTTGCTAGCCCAGAAACTGTAATGAATAAGGGAGAGATGCAGAGCAACTCAGCTCCCTGCCTGGAAACATCAAGTGAAAATGGAGTAGCCTGCTGCACATCACTTTGGGCTTCACAAAATAGGACTTTACCTTGCTTCAAAGGATTAAGAAGTTGACTTTCTGAAAGCAACATGTAGAAAAGAGCTTCAAGAAGTCACCTACATCAACTCCACTAAGAGATGCTCGGCTGACCAGCTACCCCTGGACTTTAAAGGATTTGACCATTGTGGAAATTGTAGTCCCAACCCTCCAAGAGGCAACTGAAAGCTTCTGGACCTGTGGTTGGTGTTGTGGACCCTGAAAGACATAATGGAAATCTTCTGGAAGAAGATCCAGAAGTTTGAAAAAAAAATCAGCTTTTGTCAAAATGCTCCATAAGCTGACCAGCCCCAACAACAAGAGTCAAGTCTGCAATGTCAAACTGCGACTCGGACTGAAATCAAGGTTTGCCATGCTGCAAGCTCCAGAACTCTTCATCATCGATGGAGAAAACCAAGACATCTAGTAATCACTGAGGCATTTTGCTGAAGCAGGCAGCCATCATTGAACCACAACCCTGCTTGCTGAGGAGATTCACTCGATGTCGAGGGAAAAAGAACCAGAAAAGTGAATAGGTCCGAAGGTAAAATATTGAACGGCCCTCATTAACTCAAAGTATTCGACCCACACTCCACCGTGGTCAGCCTGAAACTTTGACTTGGTCCCCATCAAGTGCTACCAAATGTTCCTGGTTAGTACATTTTGCTTTTAAGCCCTAGAAAGCACAATATTTCCTATTTTTATAAATTGGTGTTGAATTTTTATTGTGTTTTCTCTTACTTATTTCTTGTGTTGGTGATAACAAATGCTTTGCACACTTGTCCCCTAAGTTATGCCTGAATGCTTGTGAGCCAAAATGCAAGGGTTTAGCAAGGGTCAATTTATTAAGACTTTACTGGGCCTTACATAGGATTGTTGTGGTATTACTAGCTGTAGGTACCTACCTGCACCTACTAATAAACTTCTGTCCAACATTTGGTGTGCAGTGGTGGGATCCAGTACCTGTGTTTCATACTACTATACAGCATTTAATTAAAGATCTTTACAAATCCTTTAACTCGAAATAGAGCAAAATTGTTTTTTTTTTAAAGGTGGACTAATTGTTCATTCTTTAATTTATAATTGTTTCTAAATTGTTCAGATCCAAGTTTGTGTGTGAGCCAAAACTAGGGATACCATAAAAATTGATCTGGCTAGCCTACTGACACTCACTGTAGTGGAACCTAGGGGATTGTGTAGAACTAGGGAATTACCAGCTTCTACCAATACTAGGGATTCAGAGCTGATAAGGTCCCTTACAGCCTGGGCACAGACCCAGCTAGAAGATACAGAGGAAGCTCCAGAGAGAGAATGGGGGAGGGAAAGATGATGAACATCTGTCCATTACTGCACAAGCCACGGCCCGGGCTACTGTTAATGGGAAGGGAGGATCTGAGGAACCCACTATAGAGGAAGCAGAGCTGCCCCTCAGAGTTAAATAACTTGAGGTCCAGTTACCCTACATAGCTGTTAGGAAAGGAAGTTGGCCCTGGCTAACAAGAAAGGGGCAAGAGAGGATTAGAGAAGGGAAGATAGCATGGAAGACGAGTGTGAGACTTCAAGGGGTACTGCATTTGATCCTAGGCTACCTAAGGGGATTTCCCCTAAGTATCAGGAGGGAGGTGGTATTGATAAATGGCTGACAGCATGCGAAAGGGCTTTTTAGAATAAGGTTAGCTATCAGTACTGGGAGGTATAGGCTCCTTACCCTAGAGAGGGCAGAAGAAGAATCTTACTCCCACATGAAACAGTGTCTGATCAGAAAGTTTGGTCTCACCTCAAAGCAGTGCTGGATAAAGTTCAGGGAAACTCAGTAAGTCATCACCAAATCTTGGGTGCATTTTGATGGCATCTCAGTAAAGGCACTAGAGGGTTGGATATAGGGTAATGAGGTAAGTACCTAATAAGGGCTCTAAAAGTGTTCATGAAGGAGCATATTGTGGATAATTGTCCCTCAGAGACGTTGCACCAGAATCTGGTTGACTCTGAGCTGTCTGGTGCAAGGGAACTGGGGGAGACAGCTGATGAAAGGGTGCATACTAATATTTCAAAGAAGCTCTAGGGGGGTGATAAAAAGAAGGGAAGACAGGTCCCCTCTAAGGAGAAAAGACTGAGTACCCAAGATTGAAAAAAAGATTTCTCTAAATATCCACACACACCTACACAAAGCGGGGGTCCATGAGCCATTCCACTTTCAAGGGAGGGGGCATAAATGAAAGCCATTTGACCCTGCAAAGGAAGGAAAGTTCTTTGATACTAAAACTGCAGGATAGTCTTATGACTGTTTTCAGCCATGAAACAAGAGGGGGGATGGAATCTGTAGCAAGAAGCCCCTCCACCGGTGGGCAGTCCCTGGGATTGCTGTTGTAGGTGTGGGGGTAGAAATTGACCCAGATATGGAGAAGGGATTCACAGAGGTAACCTTAGTTTCCATGGATGGGGTAGAAGCTGCAGCCCTGGCAGCCGTAGAGATACAGCAGCTAGTGTGACCATGGTCATAGACAGACTGGTTTCTCCAGAGCAAATCATACCTGGTGTGCTCCATGGCAATGGGGAGCTTGAAATGGGGAGGTGTGACAGGCCCTAGGAAGGTAGTTTTGTCTCCTGCCCTCCCCTTTGAATGTCTACTGGGAGACTATCTTAAAACGTCTGACTTGTCAGGGGTAGAAAGCACAGTCAATGTTTAGATGCTGGACCTCCCTGAGTGGGCATGTGCCATCACTAGGTCACAGACTGCTCGTCAGAAAAGGTAGACACTTGGACCATGGAACAATGGGTCAAGCATCCAATAACAAGAGAAAGGGCACAGGGTCTGATGAGCCAGCCCAAAGAGCTCTAGAGGTCCAGGAGGAATCTAACCCTGAGAGGAAAGATCTGACCTCTGATGTAGAGATTCCAGCCCTGCATGATCTCTCTGGCTTGGTAGAGTTGCAAAGAACTGGTGGACCTCCCAGGGATGAGTTGTGTCAGGGTCAAAGAGAGTGTCCCATTCTTGAGAGCCTGAGGCAGACTGCCTCGAGGCAAGAGAAGAGTGATATCAGTGTATTTCACAGGGTCTCCTGGGAGGATGAAGTCCTCTATACTAAGGCCATGGACCTCAAACAAGGCCAACCAGGAGAGGGATGGGCTCCTAGAAGAATGGGGAATTCCTCCTCACTTCGAGCCATGACAACCCCTTGCTAGGACATTTGGAATTGTTAAAGGCATGGAATAGATTGGTTAACTATTTCTAATGGTCCATCATGTATACCAAAGGAAAGGAGTTCTGTAGACAGGTGTTCTGAGGCCAAGAAAAAATGGGGGATCCGAAAACATTAAATGCTATTTATTTTCCATAGACCTCTTTAAGACCGGGTATAACAAAAGTGCTGAAGGGAATTACATAAAATTCCTCGGAATGCTAGATCTTGGTCCCCAAATGGTGCTGTTTGTGATTTGGCTAAAACCTGTTCAGCAGTTCTTGAGATAATATGGGTCAACAATAATTGTATATTTTGTCAGCCAGGCTAGCAAGAGTCCCAGGGGCATCCCGTGAGAGCGCAAAATCATAAATGGAGCCCCAGGTTTGGTTGAGAGGCCAATTTTTCCCATGAGCCTTCATGCTCTCATGAGAGCAGGAGGCTCCGCAAGTCTCATGAGAATGAAAACACTGATTGGCTGGCTGTTGGAATGTTAGAAATTAAATGGCCGCCATTAATGTATACTGTGAAAAACTAGAGGTATTATGGAAATGAAGTAGACATGCTATATAAGGGGGAAGTAGACAGACATGCTGTTCCCCTAGATATAGATGGAAGGTGTCTAATGGATAACTAACTAACTAAGTAAATCTATATTGTTTGTAACTATTTTTTTATTTCACAGGAGTCTCACTGTAACATGTATAGTAAAAAGGATTATTTGAGTTCTTGATACACTCTATTAGTAAGAATGCGTATTGTGAATCTTGTTTTTGAAAGGAAGCGTGTAAGAGATAAGTACTGTAGTGATTAGAAGGCTAAATTTTTACAATCTCGCATTACTCTCACTGGATCATGTACAAATAGGAAAGAGCACGAAATGTTTGAATGCACTCTGCAATGCACACTTGTTACTGTATGAAGGAGTCTTACTGGAGATGGTGCTTATCAGGATCTGCTATTTATGCTCCTTGGTTTGAGAAGAGTTTTGAGTAGAGTTAAGGTTCATCAAAACACCCTACTACGCACACCCATCTTCTGATATGGAGGTCTGGCAGGAGAGACAAGTCCCTCCACACACCCTACTATGCACACGTATGATTATAGAGAGAGGTATTAGCAGAGAGGCCAGCCCCTTCCAACACCTTAATACATACATTAGTCATGTGAGAGAGAGGTCTGAAAGCAGAGTTCAGACCCTCCCTACAACCTATTACGCATAACTATCATTAAAGAGAGATGTCTCAGCAGAGAGGGAAATACCTCCTTATACCCTACACCAAGTATCCATCATCTGAGAGAGCAGTCTGAAAAGTGGAATGTATTCTATATTTGATTTTCATATATCTACTCGAGCTTAAAGACGAATGGAAGGTGAAACGGTTATGTAAAGAAAACTAACAATTATGCTTGCTGACAGCATCCATAACTGGGAGACAGATTACATTTTTAGTTAAACTGGCATTTTGCAACAGGGAGTCACCACTTTTTGTAGTTTTGGTGAAACAGTTGGAATGGTAATCATCTGGTCGGTGGCAAGTAGTAAGCTTTTGTAAAGGGGATCATTATAAGTGCCAATATTATTATAGTACTGACATTTTCGACAGTATGATACTGCCTGATGGAGTAGCTAGAACATTGTAGTGTGTGGACTGTTTTATTTTTAGCTCAGTCACAGCCCACAAGACTAAGAAAAGTGACCCAGGTACTGGTCTTTTCAAGGTGGCACATCTGGCAGTGCCAGATTGCTTGATAAGTCAGTTCAACAATGCAGGCTGGTGGGTTATTATGGCGTCCCACTCTTTTATTCTCACCCACAGTGTTGGACTTGCCTTTCAGGCACTCAGGCACTGCCAGTTAGGCTATCTTAGAAGGACCAATATGTGCGCTGTTTTTCTTCGCCTTGATGTGGCCCACAGGACCAAAAAATTCCAACAGGCAGGCCTTTTTAATCTGGACAATCTGACAGTGCCAGAGTGCACCCTGGTGGCTTTTCTTGACCTTCTATTCTGGGTGTCCATCTCATCTGCCATTTAGGCAATCTGGCACTGCCAGACGGTCAGTGTGTTTATTTCTTTTGCCTTATTAAAGTTCTCAGGGCCCTTAAAATGACAACACACTGGCCATTTGAATCTGGCCCTTCTGACAGTGTCAGCCTGCCTGAAGGGCAAGTCGAATTCTGCACTCTGGTTGGTTGTCTTGCCGTTCTATTATGCTATTCCCACTCATAGTGTGGGTCGAAGTGAAATGGCCAGTGTGTCAAATGTTTTTTGTAGCCCTGACACTGTCCACTGGACCTAAAAAACAGCCTACACACTGGTTGTTTCAAGATTGCCCCTCTGACAGTTCTTTTGATACTGTATAGGGTGGTTCTGTGTGTCATGGGTAAAAGGGTATTTTAAGATTACTGAGTAGAGGAATTGTAAGTGCTGAAGGTCTGGTACTGTCTGACCGTATGGATGAGAGTAAGTGTGCTATTGTTGTTTTTTAATTGTGGGTATCATTGGGTGTTAACCTGTTTGTTGTAGCGCCTGGTCTTTTAATGGACTTATTATGAGTTGTTTTATAGCCTGACGTTTGTGCAGTGCTGGGTGTGTAAAAGGCATAGGTGAAAACTGCTGTGCAAAAAACTATTGCTCTAGGCATGGGTGCATGGCACTTGACATGTGTGTCTGGTTTGGTGTCTGGTTGTTAGAAATGGGGTTTCTGGTTGGCTAGGGTATGCACCTAATCCAGGCAGAACCCACCTATCTAGTCAGGGTAAGTCAGTTACACACCAAAGATAACCTGTGCTCATCCTTTGGCAGCTTGGAGCAGAGCAAGCAGGTTTAACATCAGAGACAAACGGTAAATCGATTTCCAAACACGTTCACCCAGCAACACAATGAATACACCACAAAAGAGACTCCCCAAAGGGGTATATAAAAATATGCTTTCTATATTGTATATATTACAAGACCAATATGACATAAAACACATCAGTAGTGCAAGTATGTAGATAGTACTTGTTACTTAGATCACTACAAGGCTACAAACGATATATATCATAAATAGTTGGCAGGTTATGCAGACTTGTTTAGAGACAAATACATAAATCACAATATATTACATCAAAACTACCGGGCACAGCACACCTGCACACCTATTAGGCTGGTTATGGTAAGGTTTTGCTAAAGCTAGTGCATTCATGAACTGAAATGTGGGGCTCAGGAGCACCTCTGTGCCTGCTACAAGTGATAAGGTATTCCGCTATTAAATCCTCTAGTAGTACTGCCTCTATGCGAGTTATTGAGAGACTTTGGTGTTATCGCCAGGTGTCTAGGGTAAAGAGGTGTATTATGTGTAATATATGAGATACTTTGAGTGTGTAGGAGGATATATTTGAAGAACCAAATGTTCTATGGTATTATTTGTCTATGTGTGTCTTCACGTATGCTGTGTCCCATCTAATTTAAGAATGGTGCCAGCTGCTATGCAAAATTGGAGGCTGCTGCTATTTATGGGAGGATGGGTACTCTAGCTGTACTTGAGTGTCTGGTTGCATGCATGTGTCTCAAAGCAAAGATGGGTGAATAGAAGAACATGTGTAGGGTGTGTAGCAGTAGGGGCAAGAGAGACCATATGTGGGGGGAGTATTAGGTAGGAGCTTCATCCAGTTTCACCAGATCTCTCTCAACTTCATACCCGTATCATGCACCATCCACTCATACTTCATTCTATCACAGCCACACATTCTGCTCAACAACTGTTTTGTGCCACAGATAATGTTCCAAGATGTCTGTGTGGACCTCTGGCGACAAGTATACATTTTTGAAAGCGTGAGTAAGTCTATGATAGGTTTTGTACATGTGTGTTGTTGTAATGTACCTTTTACTCAATGCACTCTCTCTGTATAAGTTCACTCCCTTGCTGCTCAGCCTAAGATGAGGTCAGATAGAATGTTGAGTATGTTTGGATTGGAAGAGAGAATCAGTTGGGGTGGATGGGCTGAGCAGTGAGAAGAAGCCTGCTCCTGGTGGGGCACTTTAAAGGATCTTACTTATTACATCTTATACCTGTAACCAAGAATAAAGCTAGGATCCTGAACTACATTACCTGGACTACGTATCTTTCTTCATCTTTGTAACACTGGCGATGATTTAAAGAACCTGCGTGCTACTGAAAAGCGTGCTACTGAGATGGACTTTTGGAATTAGAAAACTAAAGGAACTAAAGGAACTTCAAGTAAGTCAATTACAACTCATGGATTGGAAGAAACTTGGCACCCCTAATGCCCCACTAGTGACGCAAGGTGCCAGTTCCTTCCCTGTATTAGGCTATTTAACTTGCTGCAATCTGTATTGAGTAAGCATTACTTCTATTTACTGCCTACACCCAGTGAAAACTGTTTTGCCTTAATGAAATTTAGAGTGCGCTTTAAATGTGTTGATGGGGAAGAGTGTCAAGTGGGACTACAGTGTTTAGAGCATCCAGTGAGACTACAGTGTTGAGAGCCCTCACCATCGCATGCAGTCTTTGATGTGCAGTGAACCAACACCGTGTGTTTTGAAGTTGCTTTACATGCACGTGTAAAGAGTTACCTGCTGTGTCAGCAAGCTTTTCAAAACATTCCGCTGTCGGTGGAATAAGTCGAGCCCCAAGGAGTGTTTGGCAGTGCTTCACACTCATATGGAGTATCAGTGAGGGGTAGTATCTGCATTCTGTGAGTAGAGCTATGCGGTACCTCAGCCGCTCCAGAGGAAAGGGAGCGACGTGGGAATTTGAGACTCAGTGCTCCAGTGGTAAGGAGCAACGCGCTTCGAAGGAAATCAGTACCGCGCATGCCATGATGGGACTTCGTGTAATTTCACTTTGACTTTGTCTGATATCATTTATTTTACGTGGGATGTAAAGACCGATCAAATTGTGTGCCTTGTTTTGCATACTCCGCATGCTTCCCTGCTGTGGGAAGTTTAACTGTTGCATTCAATTTTTAAAGCTGTGCATGGGCTTGGCAATGCGCGCGGAACTCACGCATTGCCAAGCCCATGCGGAGAAGTTCCGTGACGCCGATGGAGGTTTTGGTTGCTGCTTTGTGGCGTTTGACAGCAGAGATGTGCCGAGAGCCACCCGGTTCTCCGTTGTGCTGCCTGCCACCATTTTGAGTTCACATATGATCTTCATGCAGCTGCCAATCAGGATACTTGCCAACCATGTACCAGTAGTTACTTGGATGCGTCTCCTGTGGACTCCCAACTTATTGGGCTTATTGAGGTCTCGTTTTGTTGGCAGTCATTGCTCCGTTTTGTGAAGAGTTCTGGATTTCCTGTGCTTGCATTCTTTTGGACACTTGAGCTCGGGTGAGAAATTGCTCATCGGAGTAGGAGACTGCCTTTCATTTTCATTTCTACCTTGGGTTTTAAATGTACATGCCTTGTTTGGGGGTGTTTCGTTTTTCAGTATTTCTTAGTATGATGCCTCATGGTGTTGTATATCTCATTCTGCAAAAAAAGGTTTTCTTTTATTATGAGTCTGCTTTTGGAGAGTTATCTTTTGAGTGTGTACTGACTGTGCGATATGGGTACGCACATTGGAAGTTTACCTCTTGTGTAGCTTCTCCTATTGGTTTTGGTGATACCCTGTATCTGGTTACCTTTTGACTATGGACTGGGATTGTGCGTTACAGGTACGCACGTGGGAAGTTTAATTCTTGTGTAGCTTCTCCAATTGGTTTTGCTGTTACCCTGTATGTGGTTATTGCCTCACGGAGGTGTTTGGACTGTGCATTTTGGATGTGCACGTTGGGTTTAGGGATACCCAAAATATGTTTGAGTTGGGTTTAAAGAAACCCATAATATGTTTTCCTTCTGTTTAAGTAGACTCATAAATGTTTGCTTTGGGTTAAGGGACACCCTGGATTTACTTTGGTTTTGAAACTACCCATATTAGTTTTTAGACTGTTTTGGAGGATTATAATTACCTTGTCTTGGAATAGGTGGGTCTATGGGAATATGGTAGACCTGTTCTGCCATTAGTTTGTGCAGTTCAGGGTTGTAGATCCCTGTTCTGCCGCAGTTTTGTGCCGTTTTAGTATGTGGCGCTTTGGGTACTCTGTGAAGTGTGACAGCATTGTTCCCGCAGATTGGAGTGTGAGTTATGTGGATAGTATCCACTAGTTTTTAAGTTTTTAGGAATGTATTTATTTATCTTGCATTTCTGTTGTTTTTGATCATTATGAAAGGGGGATGTGTGTAGTAATCTTAGTTATTTCATGCATCCTTCTTTACCCTCATTTGTATGTTTGGCAACTTTCATGCATTTGATTGTTATGATCATTATAGCAAGGGGGTGATGTATAATTTTGTTATTAATGCATCCTTCTTTGCTGAAACGTGTGTCTTATCACCAACACACATTTGTGAATGTTTTCCATCATTATAAGGGGGGAGATGTGTTGTAATGTACCTTTTACTCAATGCACTCTCTCTACATAAGTTCTCTCCCTTGATGCTCAGCCTATGATGAGGTCAGATGTTGAGTGTTTTTGGATTGGAAGAGAGAATCAGTTGGTGTGGATGGGCTGAGCAGTGAGGAGCCTGTTCCTGGTGGGGCACTTTAATGGATCTTATTTATTACATCTTATACCTGTAACCAAGAATAAAGCTAGTATCCTGAACTACATTACCTGGACTACGTAACATGTGTCGATAATGGCTGTAGTGTTTTCTTGTGCCTGTGGTTTAATGTGTAAGTATTTAAGAAAGCCAGCAAGGGTCTTCCTGGACATAAAAGTAGATGACCTCTGTTACCTTACCATGGGTATTTTGCATGGATGCTTGAAGCTGTGTACCCGTCGAATGGATATTTTCATGTTATCTTCAGCTGTTACGTTGATTACCTTTGGTTAATTTGTAAAGTGTCAAAGGTGCTGGGATAAAGGCACTATAAAATATAAATAACAAAGAAATAAACGTATGCCTGAGTGTGTGCATGTATGTGAGTATGTTACTGGGTATCACAATGTGTATTTCAACAGCACATTGATATATAGGCCCATTGTTATGGTATACTGGGTAGTCATATTTGACAGGGGATTATGAGGGCTTCTGTCAATGTGTTGAGGCCATCTAAGTGTCATCTTGAAATTGTATGGTGCATTGTGAGGGTCACTAGGGGGGCGATGTGAGGTTGTCAGGAGTTTTTTTCAAGTGTTGAGGTTATGACTGAAAGTTTAGTAACATGTCTATGGAGAGCTCCGAGGGTGTTTGTTTTTTTGTGGCCAAACATTGTGAGCCTGTATTATTGACTTTATACAGATGCCTTTTGTATTGCCACTGTGTATAGTGGAAGTGTGAGGGTTCAGGGGTGAAGCAAGGCATCCGGGGATGAGGGTGCTTATTGGCAAATTTAATGATGTGTGCTTCAAATAAAATGGTTTCTGGGTGGCGCTGTGATGGTTTCAGGTTTGAGTTCCAAGGGCTGACAGTTCTTTGTTTGCATTCTGAAAGTGGTGTTGAATTTGGGATAAGGGTTTATGTAAGGATTATCTATTAAACTGGGATTTGAGGGTGAATGAGTGTGGTAAGTGGTTCTCTGGAGTTGTGAAGGGGTTGTGGTTATACTATGAGGTGGTTTATGGGGGGTGTTCACACTGTCCCAGCCATTGACAACATATATGCAAATCTTGAGACCGCATTGTTGGTCTTATGAAGGTGTCTCTGGGAATGTACAGTGTCCAGGGAAGCTCTGAACGAGTCTGAGTGAGTTCTTCTAATGTTTGCAATAAGTTGTATTAGTGTGCGGGGTAGATGCAAAGTAGCATATATTTCTCAAGAATGTGATGATATGGATGATAGGAAATGGTTGAAGAGACTCTTAGGCAAATTTATAAAACATAAAGGTCTGCAGGCAGCTCTTTGGCTGCCGATAGTTAAAAAGGCCTGTACTACCACTGTAATTCATTCCTCCAACCATTGTCAGTTCTTAGCTCCCTGGCAAGCTGATGGTAAATAATAATCATGTTAGGAAAATTCAGTTATGACCTTATTTGCATATGTCTGCTGATTAGTTCTTCCTGAATGCCTGTATTTGGTATATGGGAGGGGAGAGGGGTAGTTATTCAGTTTCATTTGTTCAAGATGAGGAGTTCTTGTCACGGCTGATTGTATGACCTTTGCTTAATTGAGTCAAAAGGCTCAAGACAGCATGTGCAGAGTTCTCATATGTGTGGGTGTTTGAAAATATGTGCGTGTTTTATGGCTTGAGTAAGGGTCAGAGGTTTCTAGCTCAAATGGTTCAAAATTTACAAATAAATATGAGGACACATGTTGTTCAGAACTGAAAGGCCCTTTGCAAAGCTGATCTGGTCACCTTTCTATTGCATATTGCTATGCTTGGATGTCAATCTGGTACTAAGGGTTGCAACGAATGCCCACAGAGTATTATGTAGCGATCTAATTAGGGACCCTGATCGATACTGTGACCTTATGCCCCTATACGGCTATAAATCCATTTATTCCCTATATTGGCATAACTGATCAAATGTAATATTCAGAAACTCGTCTCTGGCCTCACACGAACAGAGCCACATTTCAGAATTGTTTTCTCTGCCACTTACTTTGCAACCAATTAGTGCAATGACATAGCAGAAGTTACTATCTAAGATTCCTAGATTAACACTCTGAGTTCTTCAACAAGATAAAAACTCAGCAACCTGGAAATCCCCGCTTGCTATGTTTTGATTAGTAATAGAACTTTAATGAGCACTGATAGACGATCACTTCCTAGTGACATCTTTATTGACGTCTTATGTCCAAAAACTTACGTCAAACAAGGCACCTTTCAGGTATAAATATTACCAACGTTGCCTTAAGCAGACGCTGTCTCGCTGCTGCTGAAGTTGCTGTTATGCTGATGATACCATAGCTGCTATCACTACTGCTATCGCTGATAACTAGCGAACGATGGTGTGGTGAACTTAGGAGCTGAACAGCCGTCCACCTGCAAGAGCCCAGCAGATGCAAGCTGCCTGCGGACGCTGCCCCTCCTCCTCCTCCTTGATGCGCTGAGAGAGACGCTGTCTTTTCTCCTGCAGAGAAATCCAGCTCCGGCGTTTCTAGTCTACCCTTGCGGGTGACTGGGATATCGACCACCTGAAGGAGATACCAGACCTCCATCATTCTATTCCAGAGGTATGGTGTTGACTAAACCCTTAGAGAGAATTCTTGAAGCAAACCTTGGCAAAACCAACTTAACTTAAAGCTACTTACTTACTCCCCTCCCAAGTATTAGGCTTAGGTCAGGTACACTGGGGTAGGCGTAGTTAGAAGCACCAGTTGAGTATTTTAGCCTAATGTATATATGAATGTATATATGTTTTATTCATTTTAAAGCATTGTATGGCTAAGAAACCATATCAATGCTTTTACAGTATTATTTCGCAATACTCATCTTACTGTACATACTTTTTATAATAACAAGTCTTGCAATTGTGGCAATTCATTTCTCTTGTACGAGAAGAAAGACTGTTCAATAAATGTTACCCTTTATTGAAAACGCCCGTCTCTCTATTCTCTACATATTGTGAAAGTAAACTGCACAACCACTGACTGAGTAAAATAACTGTCTATTGTTCACACAACCCTAGAGATTGACTCTTGATCTGAGGAGCAAAGTTGTCATGTTGCACGGTTGTTGGAAAACTGAATCCCTTCTTGGTTGTGCCAGGGAAGCTGATCACTTCCTATTCAGTCAAGAAAGTTTCCAGTGACCTCTGAGCTAGTTGGTAACAAACCCAATTAAGTTTAGCATAGTCAGTAGAGGCCTGGAAGATCCGCACTTCTACGTCGATACTACTGTTTATGTTATTCCAATGCGCAGGGCCTATTGGGAAAATAGGAACTACACTACATGGCGCCCAAACGTTTGGTAAGGCGATAAACTAACTCAAGACGTTAGAGTAACTCAGTCGTGCATTTTTCACATAGACCCCTTTCTCCCGTAAATACTCCAATAGACGTCTGGAGTGGGTGAAAGGTTAAAATCCGCCCGAACTCAGTAGGAAGAGATTCCTATGTAAAGCTCTGGTTTATTCAAAATTGAAGGATACAGTGTTCCAAAATATTGTGCACCTAATCTTTGTCTCCTTGGAGACCTGCTCTGCAAACCCTGCATTTATAAAATGTCAGACTTAGAAAACGGAACCAATGGGGCCGCAGCAGATGCGACTCAGCAGGGTCCCGACACTACTACTGAACCGGGTGCAATAATCATCCCGGCACATTTAAGAAAATCTATAACTTTAAAACTTATAGGAAACGGACTGACACCACAAGGTGGTACAGTAATTTTCGTGATAGAGGCACACGAATATCGGCAGACAGAGGTATTCTATTCATGGATAAACTTTCCAGCGGCAAACGCTAGAACAAAAGAGTTTCACTATTACAAAATAGAGAAACCACCGGATGAGTACGCTCCTTTCGGGGAGACTGAAATCCCACTAAAATTCCAAGAGCGCCTGCTCTGGTTTAATGACGCCCTAAAACATAATGATCATATTACCAGGCTCGGTCCACTAGGTAGACCAGGAGCAACGTGGCCGGTTCTAGCCAGCTACACACCACATCCGGACATTGCAAAAATGTCTAGAGAAGAGCTGTTAGTACAGCTAAAAACATTAATTAAAATACATAGGCAATTAGTCCAATATGTAATGCGGACTGCAACAGTCCAACCAGCTGTTAATGTACCACAGCTGACCCCTCATCAGGGGAACACTGATAAAATTACACCACAGAACATACATTCATGTCTTGGTAAAACACCCGTAAAATGGGAACAAATTCCGTTCTGGTTAGCGCAGAAAATCACTCAAATAGAGGCAGTATTCCCGGATACTACCCATATCGAGAAACACAGAATCTTGACCATCTGCCTTACTATGGGAATCGCACCACACGTGGAGGACTGTGACACTTGGGGTACAGTCTTTGCTTCCATTTATACAAAAACACATGGTATTCCGTCTATGGCGGTAATACCAGATGTACTACGACAGATTAAAAATGAATACGGTCCTGAACCTGCTTTAACTCTTGGTATGAAATTACTGAAAGACTTTAAGCAGGTCTCGGCTATATTATTAGCCAACATAAAGGGAGAAGCAGCATCTGTGGCGATCCGCCAGAAGTTGAGGGAAACAGATATAACAGATCAACCAATTGAGCTTGCCAGAATCATAGAGAAATGCTATGAAGAATTAGGTAGAGACAGCTTGGGTGGGAAGCCAGGAAAGCCCCAACTGCTCGAAAATCCTGAAAAATTATTTATTAAAAATAATTCAAACACTCCTAAAAAGAGCTGGGATGGAAATAAACAATCCACTCCCAAGGAAAAAGTTTTCCAGTCCAGAGGAAGGTCTCCTCGATGGAGGGAAAGAACTCCGACTCGAGAACACCAGTCTCCCCAGAGGGAGCCCTCTGAGAAAAGATATAACCTTAGAAATAGGGATAATTTGAAAAAACCTGATAGATATCAAAGTATTGATACAAGTCCCTCTCGATCTTTTTCGCAGAAATCGGAAAGAAGAGGACGGTCAGACCCAGGAGAGCACACCAAGTCCAAAGACAAGGAACCTGCTCAGAGTAAAAAATCTCAATTTCCGAAAAAGAAGGTAGCCAGTATTAGAGTAATCAACCATGCCGAGAATACTGAGGACACAGTTGAAAAACGGGGAGTGGGCACAGACAATGTTGGACAGTGCAGCAGAAATCACTATAGCCCGCAAGATCTTGATGAGTCATCTGGAGACAGTGGACACGAATGAATACATTCAGGTTGAAACTGCCGACACCAGACTTAGCGAGCCCCATAAAATATACGAAATAACATTGCGTATAGAGGGTGATAAGACTAGGAAAATAAAGGGTTTATTTTGGGATAAACTCTCAAAAGGCTATGATATTCTGTTAGCTGAAAAAGATTGGCCCCCAGAGTTTGTCAGGGAGTGCCCTCGTGGCGAAGAAATGATTATGCCTGCCTTCTCGAATCACATTCCGATTCACAAAAAATATACTTATGCAAGGAAATGGGCAGTAGCCCAGGCACCGGCATTATATAAAAATCATGTAGGATGGGATGAGGACTCTCCTCCCCACAAAATCCAATTAAAAAGTGAACCAACTGCCCAAAGGCAGTATCCCATTAAGCAAGAAGCTAAAAAACAAGTCAGGGAGATCTTAGATCAACTTGAATACCAGGGGGTGATTGAAACATGCACCTCTCAAATGAACAATCCTTTGTTTCCTGTCTCCAAGCCAGACAATTCATATCGTCTAGTTTTGGACTACAGACACCTAAATGCATGTTGCAAAACATTTGCAGTACAAAATTCGCATAGTGCTGCACTAATTAACAACATAGTTAGGAAAAAATATAAAACGACATTAGACATATCTAATGGTTTCTTTTGTCAAAACATTGCACCAGAAAGCAGGTATTTGACCGCTTTCTCCGTAATGGGGTCTCAGAAAAATTTCTGTAGGCTCCCACAGGGGTTCAAGAACAGCCCAGGACTATTCTCAGCTAGGGTAACAGAGTTACTACAAATATATGATGATGAGGCATTATCTCACGTAGATGATATCTATCTCGCAGATGACGACTTGGATACTCACTTGAAAAGAGTGAACACCATTATACTTGGGTTCGCAGCAGAGGGTTACAAATTCAACTTTAAAAAGTCTCGAATTGCCCATCTGACAGTATTATTTTTGGGATACGAATTATCAAGTGAAGGAAAAAGCCTAGCGGACAACTTCTTAGAAAAGTGCGCTGTACTCCAAGCTCCAAAAACGCTGAAGAATTTACAATCCATACTAGGTTTTCTGAATTTCGGAAGAACATACATTCTAAATTACGCAGAGAGGGTTAAACCTCTAAACGAACTAATTAAACCTGATTTTAAACAAATCAATTGGACTCAAAAACACACAGAAATTTTGAGATCACTGCAAACAGACATGTTAGCAAAAACAAAATTAGATACATGTGACAACACACGCGATCTTGTAATCCGAGTCATCCCAGGAAGATGCGGATTCACGTACCTGACCTCTAATGAGGTAGAAAAGGTACCAATAGCTTACAAATCACATTTGTACACAAAGGCTGAAATAAAATTCAGTTCAACTGTGAAAATTCTAACTGCGGTTCAGACTGCTGTAGCAAGAGAAAGGCCCCTAGCACAAGGTAAACGAATAATAATCGTAACACCTATACCGGCTTTAGAAGCGGTAACTAAAGCAAGCATTCCTAATGCTAAAGCTTTGCATCCAAGATGGATTTAGTGGGTTAATTCTCCTGCTGCAACAGACGTAGTTTACGAATTTGATCCTAACTTAAAAACACAGGAATTTTTACAATATGAATATGAATGTCCTCTGCCAATTGAAATCCTGCCTCTCGAAGAATATGGAAGTATTATATATACTGACGGATCAGCACAACCCGCAGTTGTTGGTAAACAAGCTTACAGTGCTGCGTGCGCGATTGTCAAAGGTCGTTGGCACAAAGGAAAATTTAGACCAATGGTCACTAAAACACAATCTCTAGGAGATTGCTCAGCTCAACGAGCTGAATTGGTAGCATTTAAGACGGCGCTAGAAAATACCGATCGCGAATTCCCCACACTAATAGTGTGCGATTCTTATTATTGCGTACAATCTTATAATGAATACTTGCAGAATTGGGTGGAAAATGGTTTCAAAGATGCAAAAGGTGGCACAATAAAGCATAAAATTCTTTGGGAACAGGTAGTTCTTTTACAGAAAGAACTACAAAAGACTCACGTAATACACACTCTGAGTCATCAACGTGATGGCGTTCACGTTGCAGGGAATTTATTGGCTGATGAAGCCGCAAAGGCAGCTGTGCAAACGGCTTCCGTAGCTGCGATTACTCGGTCACAAACAAAAATAGACAGCGATATTCTACAAGCTGTCAGTACGTCAGTAAAGGATGATAAGAAAACACTCCCAAAAGGCTTTCCAGAAAAGTACTTATATTCAACAGATACGAATAATGTTCCTTTTGCTCGAATCCCTGGAGTGGGGGATAGAGTAATTCCAAACATGGAACACAGGTTAGGACTAATCAAAGCGGCACCCGAAGGGCTTGCCTCTGCACATGTTGGCGTTTCCGCAACAATATCACTATTAAAACAGAGATATTGGTGGCCTCGCATGAGAATACAAACTAAAAAGTATGTATTAGAATGCGAAATGTGCCAAAGGATAAAAGTATCAACAGTAAAACGACCAGCGCAGACACCCCTTCTCATCTCGGATAAACCATTTGCATGTGTTTACCTGGACCACTGTGGTCCCCTACAAAGGGACGGCAACTATAGATATATCATGGTAGCAGTGGATTCCTGTACGAGGTTCATATGGATGTGGCCCCAGTGCTCGGCTGACGCCAGAACGGTTATAAAAGATCTGCAAGTCTTTATCGGCACATACACAATTGCCATGTTCCATTCTGACCAAGGTCCCGCTTTCAGCTCTCGAGCTTATAAGGAGGCCATGGCCAGCATGGGAATTGGGTTGCGGTATTCTTGTCCGTCACACCCCGAAGGGAATAGTGTGGTAGAAAGAAAAAACCGGGACATAAAGCGATCTATAACAGCGAAGGTATTAGGTTCAGGCGCTGGGTGGGTCAAACATCTAATAAGTGTCCAAATCAGTCTTAATAACTTGCCAAGAAATTCTCTAAAAGGTTTCAGCCCATACGAACTATTGTTCGGAACTAGAATGAGAGTTCAGGACTTAGATAGTCAAGTATCAGTGGTACAAGATAAGAAAACAGACTTTGACATCAAAGATCGTTTGGCTGTTTTACAGGACTTGAATGAAACAAGAAAATCCTTAAGCAACATAAAGTTAAAGCAACAGCCAGCTACCACTGACGAGGCACCACAAGCAACAGCCCCAGCAAGGCCTGTCTGGATTACGAAGATTGGGGATCTAGTCAGAGAAAAAATAGCGGTGAAGAAGGAATTTGGGCCTTCTTACAGAAAAGCAGTACCAGTCTTGGCAGTCACCGGAACAAGATCAGTAGTACTACCGCCCCTTGCTGGTAAAAAGGAGAACAGAGTTGTATCTATCGACCTGGTAAAACCACAAGCATGTGGCCTATAATCAACAGTAGGCCCAGTGGACTCCCGAGAAACAACAGAATCCCCAAACTTGCAACAATCTAAGAGGTTCAAACTGAAAGACTAATCACATTCGATCAGCCTGCAGTGCACAGAGAAGGACTATGCAATAATGCCATGGAACTCGTGCCTCTTGAGACACAGATTGAAACAGTTCGTCAAGAAACACCAGTCTACAATAATGTGGCATCAGAAAATGCTACCGAAAGACAGATTGAAAGAACAATCCCAACAATTGACAGAACTGCCTCTGGTTATTTCATCGACTTCGACAACTTTTCCGAGGATCAAAGTAACCCTGAAGTGATGCCAGAAATAAAAAAGACTTTTAAAGAAAAAGCAACGGAACTCTTTCATCAACTGAAGGAAATCTACCTTATTTCCCCTTGGTTAGAGTTCTGGTTCGGTCTAGGTGTATTTTTCCTCCTGCTTTGGCTCATCATGGTACTTTGTTTGGGAAAATTCATTGAGGGAAAATATAGTACAATGGACCCAGCAAGTCAGAACATCAACTTAGTCCTCAAACCACACAGATCATCCCACGTGAAGAAAAGAGAACTGTCAACAGTAAATGTCACAGCCATTCCAATACCCGGTGGGGTAGTATGGGAGAAAACTGACTATGAGATCTATGGTCCGGTCGAGATCCTGAAGTATCCTCATCAACTGAAGGTTTCCTTAAGTGACTTTGTAAAACCTAGTACATTATCTGATGATTGGGACTTTAACAGTATTAATGACATGATGTCTGATTTAGTAATGTCAGCTAGATTCACAGAACATGATTATTTACAAGGTTTGTCTAGTTATGAACAGTTTTTCTGTTATACACATTATGGCGATCATTATTTGAATAAATCTGCACAGCCTAGAAATGTTTTTAAGTATAATCAATGGGAACATTGTGCTACACCACCTAAAAGCATTTCTAAAACATTTTTTGAGAAATTCAAGTACTTCTCAGGGTTTAACACCAGTGATGCAGAAACGTTTTATTACAAACTATTAGATGAAACAGGATTGAAAACAATGCTGACAAACACTAAATTAATATATTCAGAAGCATTTTATGAAAAAATGATGACATTTGGTTTTGACTATTGGAAAAATAACATTGAAACAAAAACCATTTGGGGTACGAAAGATTGGCAGGTACAAGGCCTAGAAGCACTATTCAGAACCTGCATGATACCAGAACAAATGATGTTTTTAAATGACACAATTCACCAAACATCCTGTCTTGGCCTAGCTAAGATTAAAGACCTAAACAAACCGTCTATTCCAAAACCAATACCTGAAAATGTAACAACAGATATTGAGATAGACGTATCTAAAATTTTACATTTTAACAGAACACATCCTGATTGGAAAAAGTGGTTAATCTGGCCTACTGACACAAACAACTGTCAAGATAGATTCCTGAATAAAACACAGGGGTTAAAAATGACCAGACAAGACCCTAGATACTCCCAGAGACAACATCCAGGGATAGTAACAACATACAGTGTAGGGAAACTCTGCCTCGAATGGCTAGGATCATCCACACTGGCTGAAATTAAGCAACACTTGTCTTTACTTAAGGATGGTGCTGATTTGCGCGATTTTATTATGGGACCACGCCAACAGCGTCAAAAGCGTTTCATAGCGGCCAGCATCTATGCTGCATACAACGAGGCTTGGAAAGTCACACAAATTGAAACAGCAGAAAAAATACGAGAAATTGATCGTATTAATTTGGAAAAATCACATTCTGTAGTGGACAATGGGTTAATGACTCTGTCCTCCAGAATATATTCATTGGACAATATTGTATCCTCTGCCTTTGATATAATAGACAGAGACTTGCTAATGTTACAGCATGGCCAGTCACAATTACGTTCTATTGTACAATTAGGCTGGACGCTGCAAAATCTTCGTTCAGGCTATGTGCCTTGGCGTTTAATCAACACAACGTCATTGTTTTCCATTTTTAACCTTACTGATAAACAAATCAGCTTGGCACAGAAAGGAGCAGACTATACAATCCTGAGCATCGAAAAACTTGAGAGATTACCTTTGACAATGTCAGAAAGTCCTGTCATTGAATGGATAATACACGGAATTATCGCTATTCCGATAACAACTTTCCGATTTAAAAAGTGCCTTGAATACATACCTACTGGCCAGTATGAACGATTGGGTAAAGGATATGTAAAATCAGCATGAAAATTACCACACATTCATGCTATAGTGACAGCGACAAAAATGTATTATTTAGTGGTGAAAACTGTAAACATTCACTAAGCGGTATACTTTTGTGCCAGGGTATACATTTACATGGAGCCTGTGAAGGTAATTCTAACAACCTTTCATGCCACCAGCTTGTCACACCTGCAACGCAGATAGAGCCCTTCTTTATGCAACTCGCAAATGGGAGTTACATTCTAAGAACAGATCACAGATGTTGTGGCCTTGTGCCAGGAAAAGCCTATCTCGTACGCGTAACTTCCATGGTCAAATGCTGTATGCAAGCATTGTTCCCAAGCGGGCCTGGAGACATAGAGACTCCCATCTGGCCTCGTCTGCATTTCTCTTCTATACGAATTGATACTTTAAGCAAAATGAAGTCTCTGCTTTTGCAGACAACAGTGCCCATCACGTCATCAAAAGAGAAGTATGATCTAGTTGCAAGGACAGCTACGGAGGTTCATGACCTTTTATCAACAAATTGCCCTGTGCATTTCGTAGAAATGTTGAGCCAACTCCTTAACATGTCTAGTGCCACAGGCATCCCAGGCATATTTAAGACGATTTTTACGGGACTGCTTACACCATTTCAAGCAATTCTGGGAATCGTTCCAAATTTTGTCCACTCTGTTTTTGGCGGCATACCCCTATTTTTGGGACTTGTAGCAGGGATTTTATTTTTGACCCTCCTGCTTCGTTATGGCAAGCCACAGCTCAGACATGACTCATATGGGAATGGAAGAAACAAACCTAGCAGTGCGCTACCGGGACAGAATTACTAGAGTCCTTGGATTGGCCAGGCTGAGAGATCTAAACATGACCTGGTTCCTTTCATTCAGACCGATATGGCAAAATTGCATCTTACCTGTACTACGATGTATGCTATGCGGAGATGAGTGCGTGTTGGACACCTGTCTTTCACTTCCATCAGCAGTACCAATTGATATCGATACTTTGCTCAGTCCGATAACGGCTCACGCATTGTGTTGTCCCCGGCGGCTACCAATCCTGATGACGGCATTCGTTGAGACTCCTGTGCTACGACTAGGTGGCAACAGTGGAGCAAGTGACAAAAGCAACATCACCCAGGTACGACCTTCTGTGAGCATTGCTGATCCAGCCTTTGATGACAGCAATCATTCTCACACCTGCCAAGTTACAGCACTATCGAATTTGGTCGAACTGTCACCTGATTTTGTAGACCAATTCTTTGAGAGCCTGTCTGATATGATGTTCTCACCCAAACAGAAACAATAACTTTAGAGAAGCATTCCGACACACAGCGTTCCCATGAACTCTGGATTCGGCCTTCAGTTTTGAACAACAAAAACTGCTAAAAGCGTTGAAACTCTAATTTCCCCATTCAAGCAAGAATTCTTTTGAATTGAACACTTTTTAATATTCACCCTTTTTGGCACGAAAAATGATTTGCTTAAGGTAAAACTATTCATAGAGAACAGAAGCTTATATTCTATTTCTATATACATCTAGAGACATAATAACTTTACACCAGCCTCTAGCACATTTTACTGCAATGCATTTATATGTGATGAAATTATCTCGCCCTTCTTCTGTATTCAGAGATATTTCATGTGTAATTCTTTTTGCATAATCGTTCATTATTTACATATGCTATAATTTGAATGATTTCTATGCTTCAAAAACGTACAGTACCTAAAATTTTCACGTATTTCTAATACGTCTATTTCAAATGCATATATGTATTTTGGGGGGGGCAATGTTACACATGCATCTTATTGCTCTAGTTTTAGTAATTTGATGGACATGAATTCGTAGAGTGGGTGTAGCGTTCTAATCTAGGACCCTGATCGATACTGTGACCTTATGCCCCTAAACAGCTATAAATCCATTTATTCCCTATATTGGCATAACTGATCAAATGTAATATTCAGAAACTCGTCTCTGGCCTCACACGAACAGAGCCACATTTCAGAATCGTTTTCTCTGCCACTTCCTTTGCAACCAATTAGTGCAATGACATAGCAGAAGTTACTATCTAAGATTCCTAGATTAACACTCTGAGTTCTTCAACAAGATAAAAACTCAGCAACCTGGAAATCCCCGCTTGCTATGTTTTGATTAGTAATAGAACTCTAATGAGCACTGATAGACGATCACTTCCTAGTGACATCTTTATTGACGTCTTATGTCCAAAAACTTACGTCAAACAAGGCACCTTTCAGGTATAAATATTACCAACGTTGCCTTAAGCAGACGCTGTCTCGCTGCTGCTGAAGTTGCTGTTATGCTGATGATACCATAGCTGCTATCGCTACTGCTATCGCTGCTAACTAGCGAACAATGGTGTGGTGAACTTAGGAGCTGAACAGCCGTCCCCCTGCAAGAGCCCAGCAGATGCAAGCTGCCCGCGGACGCTGCCCCTCCTCCTCCTCCTCGACGCGATGAGAGAGACGCTGTCTTTTCTCCTGCAGAGAAATCCAGCTCTGGCGTTTCTAGTCTACCCTTGCGGGTGACTGGGATATCGACCCCCTGAAGGAGATACCAGACCTCCATCATTCTGTTCCAGAGGTATGGTGTTGACTAAACCTTTAGAGAGAATGCTTGAAGCAAACCTTGGCAAAACCAACTTAACTTAAAGCTACTTACTTACTCCCCTCCCAAGTATTAGGCTTAGGTCAGGTACACTGGGGTAGGCGTAGTTAGAAGCACCAGTTGAGTATTTTACCCTAATGTATATATGAATGTATATATGTTTTTTTCATTTTAAACCATTGTATGGCTAAGAAACCATATCAATGATTTTACAGTATTATTTCGCAATACTCATCTTACTGTACATACTTTTTATAATAATAAGTCTTGCAATTGTGGCAATTCATTTCTCTTGTACGAGAAGAAAGACTGTTCAATAAATGTTACCCTTTATTGAAAACGCCCGTCTCTCTATTCTCTACATATTGTGAAAGTAAACTGCACAACCACTGACTGAGTAAAATAACTGTCTATTGTTCACACGACCCTAGAGATTGACTCTTGATCTGAGGAGCAAAGTTGTCATGTTGCACGGTTGTTGGAAAACTGAATCCCTTCTTGACTGTGCCAGGGAAGCTGATCACTTCCTATTCAGTCAAGAAAGTTTCCAGTGACCTCTGAGCTAGTTGGTAACAAATTCAATTAAGTTTAGCATAGTCAGTAGAGGCCTGGAAGATCCGCACTTCTACGTCGATACTACTGTTTATGTTATTCCAATGCGCAGGGCCTATTGGGAAAATAGGAACTACACTACAATTATCAAGTAAAAAAAAAGATGAAAAAATGAAGTGATAATATTACAAATTGTGCAGCATAATGCCACATAATTTGGCATCTTCCTGCCGCATAATTCCAGTTGCCTTGGGTGTCGGACATGCTTTATATTCACCATTTTATACCCCAAGCCTTTCTTGGACATTTACACAGCCTTTCCTATTGTGGCCAAAGAACCTATACTGGTCTAGATCTTCATTTACACAAATTACATTGTGTACCTCATTATTTAAGCAGTGTTTGCCTAGCAGATGCAACATGTGCCAAGATTGCGATTCATCTTGTTCACATGAAATAGGAATTTTTCTCTGGCTGTGTTTGGAGCATCATACTATGGAGGGCGTTTGCCCTAGTCTTTATCCACCAAAGTTCTGTGTGCTATATTCATGACAGGGATAGTATTCCACTGTGAATATTGAGGACACACTTGATGTGCCCTCTCAGGTCACAGGATTGATATCATAGTCTGATTAGCAGGATGCCAGGGACAAAATAAGAACCCAGGATACGAGGAAACATGCAGTTAGGCACTCGAGACAGGGGGTCACACCAGTATGTATACAGCAAATAAGGGAATTCTAGGGGCTGATATTTACCGGGGTCCAATGTATAAGCCCCTAAACTAGTCAGAACAAAAAGGATACACTGTTCCCCCTAAGTTGGAGAGACAAAAGAACCAAGAACAGTGAAAAGAGGGGGAAAGCCCCCTTTCAGAACTAAAACACTCACACACCCAGCAAGCTAGGTGTCATGCTTCATCATCTGGGTTCTGCTCCTCATCTGACTGGTGCTCTAATGTCTGACAGGCACCTGTGAAGGGGCTCTTTGTCGGAGATCTTCTGTTCCTGCCAGTTGGTGCATGTGGGTATGAGGGTTTTAGGTGAAGTGTAGGCGTGAGGAAATAGTGCAGTAGTGCAGATTAAAAAAGGTTAGGAAGTCCACAGGGATTTTTATTAGGGTGGCTAGCTACCTTATTAAAAACAAAACAGGGAGGCACACACACACAGGTGCTAAGATCCGGTGAGGTGTGCTCTACCTAGCGGTCAACATGTTTCATGCTAAAACTAGCAATTCATCATTACCTATATAGAGACTGTCCTACACATATCGGGAAAGGACAAGTATTACCTTCCACAGGTAACTGGTGGCAGGCCAATTGGTCCTACCACGATTTAGTGGAACCCTACTGATGTAGCAGAATGTCATCACCGGACTTCTCCCGAGCGTGACCACCACTGTATGTGCTACCTGTCCGCTGGATGGACTTCTCGGTTAGACCTACCCGCACGCTTGCAAGGTGGAGAGGAAGCCTTTCAAAAGCTCCAACTTGGGGAGGAACTTGATGAAGTAGTGGTGTGAAAGTTGAAGGTTTTTTCAAACCTGTGTTAGAATCAGAGCCCTCACCCTCCTTAGTCTTGTCTTTGAAAAATAAGTGAAGTCTCACTTTTCCAAAGAATTTTTCAACCTCACAGCATAACTGAAAAGGGTCGGCGATATTCATAGGTACAAACCCAAGTCCTTTATTAAGGACCTGCTCTTCTAAATCAGTGAAAATTCGAGAACTGGGGTTCACTGTGAGACTCTCCCCTCCGTACTTGGTCCTGCCTGCTGTAGTGGTTGTTGTGGCTGTAGCTGGCTCTTCCTGCTCCTGGTGTTGGGGAAGGATGGTTCGTCCTCCCAGTGCACCTGGGGATGGCCTCTCCTTCCGCCCCTGCTTCGACCGCGGCCTTGTCTTAAAAAAGCCTGGTCATTAAACCACTGTGGTGGGAGTTGGAAATTAGACATAGGTTGTGGAAATTGTAAGGGATGAAACCCCCATGGAGCTGGCGGCCACCATGGGCCTTGTTGATAGAAATTGCTTTCTCTCAAGACTTATTGGGCGAGTAAAATAAAAGTTTGCAAATTGTAATATAACTATCTCTATGAAAAATGACTTTTTAGCTATCACAACATGTGGGGCAACTACTGATTGTGTATGTGTCTTATCTGTATGTTACCAGTAAGTATTTGTGTCTACTTCCTTTTAGGAAAGAATCCTCAGTAATTGTGAACCAGACATCCCACGTATGAAAATTCTACGTTCGGTAGGATGTTCAATATCATATGGTATGTGTAAAAATTTCTGTTGCACATTATTTTTCTTTATTGCAGTAGTGTACTTAAGGTCCTGACGAAAGCCTGGTAGGTGAGTGAATCCTGAAATGGCATACACTCATTTTAATATTGACACCATGATATCTCCCTAATAAAAAATGTTCCCTCTAGGTCATGGTAGTTAATTTTAAATTGCACTTTTGACTTATTTTTCAAATGTTCTCACTGCAATCAACATCTCACACTGCTACAACCACAATTGGCCGTTCTGGTATGATCCATCACTGGTGGTTCCGGCGGATTGGAGAAGCACACAATACCAACAGGTGTGTCTCCTTATCCGGACCATCCTCACAGTAATCCCAGATGATGATGCTCTGCCATATGGGTGGGCTGATGGGATTCATTTCTTCTTTGTTGTATACACTTCACAGTTAGACACAGAACCTTTCTGTCTTGCCCTTGTTATAGTCCAGACAAGTGACAGTCTTTTTGTTTTTTCCATATGTAGAATTGAGGTGTAGCCAGTCTTCTTGGTCTTTAAAGATTCGGCTTCCCCTTAGAACCTACTCCAACTGTTTGTTAAGATTAAGGCTATTACAGTAACTTAGGCAGTAGAGGAACAAAGCCAGAGTCACTGTTTTCAAAAGTTCCTCTGGTATATATTTCTTAATTTTGTTGATTATTCTTATAGCAGAGAAGGAGATGGCATTGACTTTACTGACTTGGTCCTTGAATTTGAGTTCTTTATCAATGTTGATACCCAGATCCTTAGTTTTTGCGGCGGGTACAGGCAGCGCATCAAGAACTGGTGGCCACCAGTCAGGCGTCCAGATGGAGGGTTTGTTACAAAAGATGATAACCTCTGTTTTAGATGCGTTCAACTTCAAACAGTTGCCATCCATCCAGTCACTCACATTCTTCATACAAATTTTAAAGGCCTCACCCGGGTGCTTTTCTCAATTTGTTAAGAGCACCACAATCTGTGTGTCATCAGCATAGGAAGCTAGGGCAAATCCTGCATTTTTATTATCAGAGCTAACGGCGCTACACATAGATTAAAAAGTGTGGGACTCAGGGCAGAGCCTTGAGGATCTCCACATGATAGGGAAAACTGTTTGGAGGTAACTGACCCCATTGCTACATTTAGTTGCCAGCTGGGTAGAAAAGATGTTAAGAGTTCAAGTGCAGTGCCTTTTATTCCTGCTTCCTGCAGACAGACAGCCAAGATTTCATGGCTGACCGTATCAAAGGCCGCCAAGAGATAAAGCAGCACCAGCGCAGCCATTCCTCCTTCATCAAGAATTACCCGCATATCTTCTGTGGCTGTGATTAAGGCCAACTCAGTGCTGTGATACTTCCTAAAACTGTGTTGTGTTTGTCTAATACTGAATTAGATTCAATATTTTCAGTGATTTGTTTGTTCATTGAATTTTCAATGCATTTGGCCAAAAAGGCTAATCTCGCAATAGGGTGATAATTACCGGGTTCTGAGCTATCAAGATTGTCTTTTTTTAGAAGGGGGAGAATGGAGGTGCATTTCCATTGAGCGGGAAAGATTCCGCTGACAAATACTGTGTTAATGATAGAGCCCAGTTACACAGCTAGTTGTGTGGGTATCAGGTGCATTATGTTGGGCAGGTAGGGGTCATATGGAGAACCAGACTTAATTGACAAAATAGGATCTTTTAATTGTTCGTCAGAGGGATTTCTGAATTCAAGAAAGCTGGTTATATCTTTCTAGGAGTTGGGTGTATACCTGCTCTGGGAGTTTGTGCTTGTAAATTTATCATAAATGTTAATCACCTTCTTTTGAAAGGAGTTCATTAGTAGGTTACAGAAATCCTGACTTGATTCAATATGGCTGATCTTATTAGGTTTGACTAGTTTGTTGATCACTGAAAATAGGGTTTTATTGGTGTCACAGGCATTTTTTATGTGTTTAGTGAAATAATCTGTTTTGGCTTTTATGATATCTTTTTTATGTTTTGCAAGTTTACCTTTATATGCAATTTTCTCCTCTAACTTATAATTTCTTCTCCATCTTTGTTCGTGTCTTCAACATTCCTGTCTAGCAAGTCTCAAGTTCTCGTTGTACCAGGGTTGAGACAGTTTGCTTTTTATTGATGTCCTGGAGATGGGATGGGAGTTCTTTTGTCCAACGTGGCATTTAGCCAGCGAGGGAGGATTTCAATATTGTAATCTGCGACTGCGTCCTGCTCCAATTGTCAAGGGGTAGTGGCTATTGCCTCGGCAAGTACATCTGGCTGCATTTTATGCCAGGCTCTGCTAGTGGTGTGTTGTACCGTTGGTCTGTGCTGGGCTGATGTAATGGCCATCATAGACCAATTAACGGCCCAGTGACATGACCAGGTTAATGGAAGGAATGGAGACATCACAAGGTTCTCCCAGTTGGAGAATATGCTGTCCAGCATGTGGCCATCTTTGTGTGTTGGATCCTTGCTGACTATAGGCAGTCCAAATGAGTCCATTAAGTCTATAGGTTTTAGTGAGTTTAGGTCTCCTATAGTTTCTAAGTGGAAGTTAAAGTCTCCCAACTCCATAAAGTGTTAATTGGTGATTAGGGCTTCCATATCGGAGCAGATTTTATCTATGAAGCTATTCCTATCTCCTGGAGGGCGGTACTCCAGAACTCCTTTGATAGCGAGTGTGGCTGGTGGTTCAATAGAGAAGGTCATAGCTTCAAAGTCCACAGTATGTAATGGTTCAAATCTGGTTTTAAAATTATCTCAGTATAAAATCGCCAGACCCCCACCTCTTTTGTGTTGGCTGTCTTATCTAAAAATAGCATAGCCAGGAGGTGTAGATGCACCTATAACAGGCCAAAACTTGGTTCCAGGGGTTCTGGCTCTGGGCGAGGTCGAGGCGCGGACGGGCACAAACAGGCTTGCCTTTGCTCACGCCATTTCCTCCCCTTATAGTGCCCGGCCTAGTTGGTAGCGTAAAGGCTAGACCACTAAAGAGAGATGCTGCTGCTAGTTCTCTTACTAATTAAAGCAAGCTCAAGCGTGTACTAAGGTATTCTGTCTTCAAATCATGTGATCGCTCGCGCCATTTCCTCCCCTTATAGAGCCCAGACTGGTGGGTAGCGAAAAAGCTAGACTGCTAACCTAGCCAAGATAGCTGTTCTAGGTGGCCCTGCCAGGAAGTGAGTCACCTCAGAGTATGTGCTGTTCCCCGGGGTCTCCCTCCACAACAAACAGTCCGCTAATTACTGGCGGTGGACCGGGGATACCAGAGGCCATGAAGGTGCTATTTCACTTCTGTTGGCTGAGTGCTAACCACGCTATTCAGGTGCAGTGTACCAAAAAATGCTAAGGATTTGGTTTTAAAACCAAAATTAGCCGCAAATAAAAAGGTCACAATTTCAAGTGCAATGTACACAAATGCAATACTTTCAAGTTTTAAAAGACCGGATGTTCGCCCCAAATTAAAAGAGGTCAACAATTTCTAAATAAGAAACACTAAAGAGAGATGCTGCTGATAGTTGTCTTAATAATTAAATCAAAGTTCAAGCCTGTACTAAGGTATTCTGTCTTCACTGCCATGCTGACCTGACCAGTGTCCCCACAGGCCAGGCCTAACCCTTGCCTTTCTGTACACATTAGACACCCCTATGGAAGGTCCAAGGTACCCTCCTGGGCAGGGTGCAGTGTATGTGAAAGGTAGAGCATGTACTAGTGTGGGTGACATGCTCTGATAGTAAAATACTGCCAATTTCGTGTTTCACTATTGAAAGGCTATATTGCCCATAGGCTAGAATGGTGAATGATGTGTATAATGTTTACCTGCATATCTTCCCACGGGAGCAAGATAGAAAATTGAAGTCTGGTATCCCTGAACTCAGAATTTAATAATCCATCTTTTAGGAAGTATGGTTTTTAAATCCTCTGTTTGAAAACAGCACTTTTAGAAAGTGCCTGTTTTCTTGTCTGACCTTTCTGTGTGCCTTTGCCTGTTTGTGAATTGACTGTCTGGTTTGTGAGTGACAGGGGCTGGGGTGGCTCCAGGAGGCTGGGTGAGTCAGTAGTAGGTTGAATAGCTTAATGTGCATCTTGAGTGATGGGAACGGATATCACCTGGGCCTGAATAGGGCTGTGCCTGCCTTCCACAATGTTGGCTCCTCCTGCTGGGCGGCCCTCTCTCAAAGGAAACAAGTAGTCATGTATACAGAGTGCTCCAGGACTGACCAGAACTGGTTTGGACTAGGCAAAGGCCTTTCTGCTTTCAAAGAACAGAGAGAATATTGGTATAAAAAAGGGATACCCATACCCAAGAACTTTAGATCATCCTGGAATCAAGAAGGAACCTCTGCCAAGGAGAGAAGATGGAAGACTGAAGAGGCAGGACTGCCCTGCTGTGTGTGTGTAGGCTGGCCTGCAGTAGCTATTCTGCCCAGGAGAGGGGAAGGACTTTGCTGTTGCTGTGTCCCCTGTTTGAAGAGATCTCCAAGGGCCTCAGAAGAGCTGGCCTCCTGTTAAGAAGTCCCAGGAACAAAAATACTTCACCCCCAGGTTCCCCCCTGAACTCTTCTGTGTTGATTATGACCTGCCCAGAGTGCTTGATTCATTTGTGGGGCCTCTGGAGGTTGTTTCCTGCTGTTTGGGGAGCTGGAAAAGAAGAAGATATACAATTTTACACACATCGCTCGCTTGCAGAGCGCATCATCGACAGTCCGAGAGAATTCCAGTTGCTGCGAAGATCGTCGCATCGCTTGTTGCCGCTGCAAGGACTGACGCATTGTTCGCGTGCGGAGCGCATTGCTCCGGTGAGGGAAGATTCCTGTTGCTGCGAATATAGTCGCAGAGCCCATCCTCGCTGTGAGAACCTTCGCACCGATTGGTTGCGGACCACATCCCATTACTGCGAACATTGTCACAGAGTCAACACATCGAGGAGCCGCGACAGAAGAGGATCGCCGTGCATTGCCGACGCACCGAAGATTGACGCCGTCCCGAAGAACATCGCATCCTACCGGTGCGAGACGCTTCTCCCGGTGAACCTGCAACCCGTACTCCATACAAGATATCGCATCGCTTCCCATACAGATCGAATTTGACGCAACCCGCTCGCTGCATGCAGCGGGGTTGTCGCATCACTTCCCCAGGGTCTCAGGAGTGACGCATTGCTTGTTTTTTGATGCTGCAGCTGCTGCTTTGAACTTTTGTCTCATCTACAGGTATGTTGGGCTAAAAGTGACGCAACTGTGCATTATTTTGGTGCAAACCTTTGAACTCTTTTTAAAGACTTATGTTGGAACAGTGTATGTTGGATTTTTGCCGTTTTGGTCTTGTGTAGTTTAGGTAAAGATACTTTATTTTTCTAAACTGGTGTGGAGTCCATTTTTTGTGTTTTCACTGTGTTACTGTGAGTGTTGGTATAAATACTTTACATATTGCCTTAGATAAGCCAAGCTACCAAGAGGGTGAGCGGGGGTTATCCAAAGAGTGTATCCGTCTTACCCTGACAATAAGCAAGGGTCCCTAATTGGACATTAGTACCTACCTCTGCCAAATAGAGACCCCTAGATCTAATATAGAGGTATTCAGGTTGTGTGTGAGTGCTTTGTTGAAGCATTGAAGTCTTCCAGAGTGGGTATATTGGGGCAGGATGGTGTCACAGGTGTATGAACTTAATAGTGATGGTGGTTTCATCCAGAGTGATGGCAGACTGAGTTGTCAGGGTAGAGATGAATTGGAAGGGCTGGTTTAGCGTTGAAATTTCAGTATATGGAGGTTATCTTACTACAGAAGAAGTCCATGAGTTTCTTACATTGATCCTTGTGGCTCTGTTTATTTTGTATGCCCAATACACTTGGTATGCCCCTGGAGTTAGTGTTTCCTGTTTCATATATAGATGATGGTTGCTTCCAACCCATGGGATCACAGTGACACAGTACCTTTTGTCCTTTGGCATTTCATGCAGGCTTGACCTACAGTTCATCATTGGCTGCACCCAGTGGTGTGACTACCCTGACCTCCTCTCATCATTTTACAAAGCAGCCTCCCTGAATTATTTAAATTAACCATCCACACCTTCATAAAGATGGACATAGTCACACAAGTCACATGTGGTGGTCTCCGTGGGGCCACAAATGCTTTTCATATTTGGGATCAGCCTGGTATCAGCCTGGAGGGAGAATGGCAACTTAACTTCTGTCACAGTCCTGTCTCTTCAGTAGAATAATCTACTGTGGGATCTCAATATCTGTGATTCCAAGTGTTTGCCAGCTCAAAAACCTATTTTTAACAATATATCTTGCAGTGATACTGTTAAGACTCTTTTCCGCTTGTTAACTTTTTTGTCTTACTCTGTTTTCTCTTCTCAACTAGCACCATGACACACTTTTGGGCAAGCGAGCACAAAAATTCCTAACACAACATCTATTATTCTTGTGACGACAACAGTAGCTGCTGACTACTAGCACTTAATTGTTAAAACTATCTATTCTTCACATGGTGGAACCGTACTATGATGATGGCTGTGTCTGAGGCAAAGTGAATAAGCACTGACAAACATGAGCAAACATGATGCCCTGCAGGCAAGACTGTTGACCGTTGTCTATGAGGCGTCAGTAAGGTAAGTCAGTGATTAGAAAGTATGCCAACTCAATAGACCTCCTATGAAGCCCACAAAAAGCAACTTGGTATACTTTCTGGAAATCCGGATCTATTCCCTACTCTTTTAACATGAGTAGCATATGGTCAGGTTATAGGCACACCTATTTTTGCCAGTGCACCACTAAACTTGGCAACATAAACATACAGTTAGTCTAGGGTCAGTTTGTAGATTTCCAGTATGCAGTTTGCCTTCCTCCAGTACCCTTACTGAGATGCATTTGTTTGCAAGGGAGCCACAGCACCTCATTTTACAGTGGATTCAAGGCAACCCCGCCCTTATTATGTTTCTGCTTTCTGCACCAAGAAAGCTTAGTTCTGCTTAGTGAAGGCACACTCTCTTTTTTCCCCTCCTAGGTGGACCAGGTACACTCTCTCTCCTTTTCCCCTTCAAGGTAGACCAGGTACTTCAACTTCCATCACGTACACATATTTAGCCTAGGGAAAGTTTGAAGGTACATGCTTTGCAGCTTGCCTTGAGCTAATGCCCTCACTTAGGTGCTTTTACTGCCAGCAGAGCCACAGCACCACCTTTTCCAGTCGGTTCAAAGCAACCTGCCACCCGTTTTTTGTCACCTCCTTCTGCCAAGATTGTTTAGTACAGGGACAGCTTGCAGGCACACAGTCTCTTTCCCCTTCTAGGTGGACCAGGGACTTAGACACCATCAACTACACATGTTTAGCCTAGGGAATGTTTGTAGGTAAATGCTTTGCAGCTTGCCTTGAGCTAATGCCCTCACATAGGTGCTTTTTCTGCCAGCAGAGCCATAGCACCATTTTGTACAGTGGATTCAAGGTAAACTGCCTTCAGTTTTGTGTCTCCTGACAGCCAAGAATGTTTCGTACAGAGACGGGTTGTAGGCCCATCCTCTCTTTTTTTCTTCTTCTAGGTTGACCAGGCACTTGACAACTTCACATGTTTATCCTAGGGAAAGTTTGTAGGCACATGCTTTGCAGCTTTCCTTGAGCTAATGCCCTCACTGAGATGCTTTTGATATTAGTAGAGCCACAGCACCACTTTGTACAGTTGGTTCAAGGCAACCTGCCTCTCATTTTTTGGCTCTCCCAAAAAAGTATTTCTTTAAATATATCTTTATTGGCATTTTACAACATACATTTCAATCATATATTCATAGCAAGAATGTAATAAATCACCTTAACTCTTACTACTAGTATAAAATATGACCCCACATGCATCCCCGGCAGGTGGTACCACAGGGGGTCAATATGTCTAACGGCTGTGTATAGAGGGTTCCAAGCTGTTTGACATATAAATTGCCTCTAACACTCCAGGGGCACATAGAACAGAACCCCAGCCACAGGAGGCCAGCCTTTCAAACCAGAAGCTTTGCCAGTAATGCTTTTTGAGGAGGAAATCTACCAGTCATGCTCATTTCCACCAGGCCAATTCCAGCCAGCCACTGTGCCACCTACTGTAGCTGGGCTGACAAATGAAAACATTCTAAGTCAGGGGCTCCCAAGCCATGGTCACAGGGAGGGCATCAAAGAGACTCCATTGACACCCTGTGCCAACTACCATCTCACACCTGCTCTCTGATTAATGTGCCCAATTGTTTAAACCAGCTCTCAGGGATTCTGACCGGAAGGTTGGTAAAATAATATAACAGTCTTGGCAAAATAGGCATTTTTTTGATAAGGAGATACCTGCAATAATGGGCAGTTTCAGCGACCGCCAGAATGGGATACTCAACCTTGGAGATCTAAGGTTGCCCCCTAGGTTTACTTCCCTCAAATTGACCAATTGAAACACTTGTATGCCAAGGTACTTAAAAGCTATTGGGAACCATCCAAAACCTGGGGGTATGGGGTCTGGCCATCAACTGCCTTCCACCACAGGGAACAAACAGGTCTTAGTCCTATTTACTTGAAGACCCGAATGTAGTGCAAATTCCTCCAGTTTGCCCATGGAATGCTATGACCCTTCTGAGGTGTCACCCTGATAAAGTAGGATATCATTAGGTTACAATGAAATAATATTCTCTCTATCATCTATCTCTATGCTATAGCATTTGCCATCTCACCTAAACAGCTCGGCGGGTGTTTCTATGCCTAGGGAAAACAACAGGGGTGACAGTTGGCATCCTTGTCTTGTGCCTCTATAAACACTATACCATGCTGAAATGCTGTGGTCCATCCTAAACGGTGCGGTGGGAAACTCATATAACTTCTTAATCCATTTCTCCTACTGTTCCCTCAATTGCATCCAAAGCATTACTTCGTATAGGAAATCAAATCAAACTGAGTTAAATGCCTCTCCAGGTCAATTGCCCCCCAAAAAATGAGGGCGTGGCTGCAGGTGTGGTCTTAGGAGACATGATGTGTAGCCTGTGAAGGTTCAGTGATGTGATTCTTGCTGGGATAAATCCATTTCAGTCACTTTGTACCATCTTCTGCATGTAAAGTAGTAGTCGGAGTGCCAGTATTTTACAAAATAACTTAAAATCCATAGTCAACATGGATAAGGGGCAGGGTGCAGTGACAGCTTCTCTCTGGGCTGTAGTCTTGGGTTGGGAAGTCACCATTGCCTCCCTTGTGGATACAGGCAGTGAGCCCCTATGAAATGATTTAGTGTACAGGGCCTTCAAGCGGGGGGGGGGGGCAAAGGCCCTGCAAAGTCATATAGAAATCTGGCGGGAGGCCCTCTGACCCTAGAGTCTTCCCATTAGCCATAGCTTTAATGGTGGTTCTGATTCTTGGGACCGTGATAGGGCCACCCAGTTCTTCCCTAGCCATCAGTTCTAGCCTCCACAGGAGTATCCTGTCAAAAAATGCCACCAGGCCATGCTCATCTAATGAGTCTGGTCGTCCATATAAGGATTCATAGTAAACCTGGAATGTTATATTAATCTCACCAGGAGCAAAGAATGGTGTATTGTCATCGAAACTGATTTGGGTGATGGGTGTCCCTCGTAACTCAATGCCTAATGAGCCATGCCCACAACCTACCAGGTCTACCTCCTTATCATGTGCCCACGCTATGTATTCTTTATAGGTGTGGCACCGTAGGTGCTTCATTGTACATGTTAATCGGGCCTCACTACATTGTCCAGTTCATGCAACCTGGTGTCAAAGCAAAGTAGGTCCACTTGTTGGGATGACAGCACAGTCTTTCAGACAACACATCGAGGACTCCGCAGTACTCCAAGTTTTAAGCAGCGACTCCACTCAATGGGCCCATGATACCGGTCACCTTTTCGACTCAGACGTTTGATCAAGTCTTCTACTGATTGATGAGTTATCTGTGGTGGGGCACCACTATCAGGCACAGAGGCCACAGAGTTCACAGCCGTCGATTTGTGTTCTGACTGTGTCCCAGACTCCTCGTATGGAGTGCAAGTCCTGACAATTTTGCCCACCATGAGCAGTGCCATTGCCCATTCCTGTTCCAGCTGAGACTATGATGACTTTCTCAGGAATCGACCATGGGAGAGTCAATTGGAACATTTCTGTACTTTTTATCTGGCTGTTAGTGCCCTCTTCCTGGGTGGGGAGAGGGTTGTCACTGCTATGTATGCCTCCAACCAGGCCCAAACTGCATCTGTTTCCTCTAGAGTATTGTAGCCCAGCTTTCCCGAAGGCCTTCTTAACCTCTAGAAAGGTGGCACGCTTTGGTTGGACAAGGGCTGTAAAACCCAGGAATATGGATACTTTGGCTTTTTCAATTTTAAAGGGCCCTCTTTAGATTCTGTACAACAAAAGAATCACATGAAAAGTCATGTGCCTTATCGCTATGTCATAGTATGACAAATAGCCATAAAAACAATCACAAAAAAAGAATCTGCCTTTTTACTTGGTAAACAAACAGAAAAATATTTCTGCGTATCTGCTTTAGGAAAACATTATTTTTTTTATTACCGTACCAACGTGGTAATTTACACTTACCATTTTCACAATCACTTGTCGGCCATCTTGAATTGTGTCATGTGACTTCAGCGTGTTTTATAAATTCATGTTTTATGTATAAATTGATAGTACAAGTAGTACGGAAACCAAAAAATATATAGTTTCCCAACATTATAATCACCATCTTCACCAGAGGAGCGAGATAAACATTAAAAAACAGGGGGCTTAGGGCTGAGAAGGGGTTTACCCTCTGATTCAAAAGGTCTAAGGAAGGAGCTGATCCAGGTCAGAACCGTACCACCCATTCCAGTCTGACTTAGACGATCCAATAGTATCTCGTGAGATACAGTATCGAAAGCGGCGGATAGGTCGAGGAGGACCAACCTGGCCTCCTCGCCCCTATCCACACACTCCCGAATCGTCTCTGAGACCTCTAACAGAGCAGTTTCGGTACTAAAACCTTTCTAAATCCTGACTGCGAGTCATGTAGCAGTAAGTTGGTTTCTAAATATTCCGCCAATTGTTTCTGAACAGCCTTTTCCAGGATTTTATACGGTTTAGGGAGAAGAGAGATGGGACGGTAATTACTAAATTGCACCGGGTCCGCGTCAGCTTTCTTCAAAATGGGAACTAGCATAGCCTCCTTCCAAACAGATGGAAAATGGCCGGTGCACAGCGAAGTGTTCCAAATTGAAAGAAGTGGATTAATCAATAGGGGTGCCAGATTGCCCATCACTTTGGCAGGAACCGGGTCTAAAGGGGAACCAGATTTGCACTGGGAAAACAAACTCATTGCAGACTCAGTAGTGAGCTCCTTGAAGGACACAAATGATACTTTCTCCGGGTCCAGGAGAGAAAGAGGACGTGATATTACTAATTTTATCTAGGAAGTAGTCCGATAGTCCATTACATAAGGCCTGACTAGCGGTACTCTGAGGCATCATAGCAGGGGGGTTCACAAAATCCTTTACAATACTAAAGAGAGTTTTGGGAGAGTTGTCTGCATTCTTAATTTGTAAGGCATAGAAGTCTCTCATGGTAGATCGTTTTAATTTTTGAAATTTTTTTAGAGCAGTCTTGTAAGTAATTTTAGACTCAGAGTCATAAGCTTGCCGCCATTTGCGTTCTAGCTGTTTATAGCGGCTCTTTTCCTCCTGCAGGGCAGGGGAGAACCAAGGAGCAGATGGTCCGGATCTTGTGGAGGTAATAGGTTGTAAAGGGGCAATGGCATCAATGGCAAGCCGGAGGGAGTAATTCAGTCTAGCCACTCTTTCATCAAGGTCATTAGAGAGAGGGTCAGGTTGATAAGAAAATACAGGATCCAAGGCAGTACAGGTGACTTTGTGCCATTTTCTCCCGTACTCCTTGCCAAGTACTGTAGGACTGGGTAGTGAAGGGAGGGTTAGATCAAACGGGAGAAAGTAATGGTCTGACCAGGTGAGGGGAAGGGCAGAATGCACTGTGATACCAGGATGATTTGAAAAAAATGAAACCAAGAGTGTGGCCCGCTATATGCGTCGGGCCCTGAACTAATTGGGTTAAGGTCAAACCCTGCAGGGTTTCTAATAGGTGAGTGGCCTGAGTGCATAGAGTGTTTTCAACATGAAGATTAAAATCGCCAAGCACTATAAAGTGCGTGTGTTTGAGAGACAGGTCCGCAATCATGTGTAATAGTAGCGTTAGAGAGGAGGCTGAGGCATTGGGGGGATTGTACACTAGGATACCCGCCAAAATCACTGTCGGCGAATCTAAGATGGTGAAATACATGGCTTCAATGATCCCAATTTCGGTGAGTTTCCTGATTGTCAAATTAAAATGAGATTTCAAAATGATGGCAAGACCTCCCCCATTTTTTGCACCTTCACGATTAATACTCTTCAGATGATAGCCCGGTGGAGTAGCTAGGTGGATATCCGGTTTAGAAGTATCTTTTATCCAGGTCTCAGTGAGAAACAGGATGTCCCACTCGTGAGAGGTAAGTGACATCCAAATCTCGCTAGTATGACGAGGAAGGAGCGACAGTTAACCAAGCCCGCCTTCAACCTCAAAGAGTGATTAGATCGCTTGGCCACAATCAAATGATGAGAGGCACATTTCCCCCATGAGTTTAGGAAAAAGTCGCATTGAGGGCACTTAAACGGGTGTCCCTCAAGGTTGTAAGGGCAACACCGAGAGGGCGGGGCAGATGTACCTGGTCTCAACTGAAGGAGCTGACTTCTAGACCAGCTAATCTGACTGATCTCAGAGCGACAGGCAGGGGGACTGGCACTGGTCGCGGGCCAGTCGCGGATGGGCGCAGACGGGCTTGCATTAGGCACGCCTTTGGCGTGCCTAAGGCGCGCCCGCTGCGCGCGCCCGCTGCGCCCGCCCGCTGCGCGGACGGGAAGTCCCTCTGTTTTTATGCATGTAGAGGAGGGTGGGAGGCGTCCAGGAGCTGGACCGCTACCCTGCCTTCCCCTAAGATGGCGGCTATCCCTCTGCGTCCCGGCGTCAGCGCCTCAATCGGCTGCGCTGGAGGGGAAATGAGTGCAGGGAAACCTTGGAGCGACGTTAGTCTCGCGTTCAAGGATCTACTCAGTTGGTATAGTAAAAAGCACAATCTAATATATATACAGTTTTTAAAATCAGTGCTACCAGCCAAAATGCACGGAATTACAGAGGGAGAGTAGAGAGAGCCCCCGGCTTCCGCCTCAGGGGAAAGTAAGCGTTAGTCTGACAGCTAATGCTATAAGAATCCTTAAGTAGCCAGGGAGGGCGGGAGGCGTCCAAGAGCTGGACGGCTACCCTGCCTTCCCCTAAGATGGCGGCTATCCCTTTGCGTCCCGGCGTCAGCACCTCAATCGGCTGCACCGGAGGGGAAATGAGTGCAGGGAAACCTTGGAGCGATGTTAGTCTCGCGTTCAAGGATCGACTCAGTTGGTATAGTAAAAAGCACAATCTAAAATATATACAGTTTTTAAAATCAGTGCTACCAGCCAAAATGCACGGAATTACAGAGGGAGAGTAGAGAGAGCCCCCGGCTTCCGCCTCAGGGGAAAGTAAGCGTTAGTCTGACAGCCAATGGTATAAAAATCCTTAAGTAGCCAGGGAGGGCGGGAGGCGTCCAAGAGCTGGACCGCTACCCTGCCTGACCCTAAGATGGCGGCTATCCCTCTGCGACCCGGCGTCAGCGCCTCAATCGGCTGCGCCGGAGGGGAAATGAGTGCAGGGAAACCTTGGAGCGACGTAAGTCTCGCGTTCAAGGATCGACTCAGTTGGTATAGTAAAAAGCACAATCTAAAATATATACAGTTTTTAAAATCAATGTTACCAGCCAAAATGCACGGAATTACAGAGGGAGAGTAGAGAGAGTCCCCGGCTTCCGCCTCAGGGGAAAGTAAGCGTTAGTCTATCACAGAAACAAACACAAATTCATGGTAATTATCGTAATGAAACCCTTCTGTTTACCTCCCACCATTCTAATATTTCCCTATTAGTTGTTACCTAGCAAATAATCCACATAAATGTGGTTTATACTTACACATCCATCGACCTTTTAGCACAAAACGTTTACAATAAGCACATTTAAATTGCATTTGTTTATAATTAAGCTGTACATTAATTCACATCACAATGACAACATATATTAATTGATTATTTCACTCCATGCAAGCAAAATGAGTACTTCCCATGTGTTTATGAATGCATATTACTCTAAGGTTGGTTATTTAAACACGTCACACCATTAGTATATGTTAACATTATGGAACATTAATTTCACTAGGGGTGCACCAAATTTTGCGTTTACCACCTTGCTCCATCAGGTGCAACAATTTGGCAAAACAAATGATTGGCTCAACTAACCTCTCAAATTAAAGAGGCCTCATTTTTACAGTTACATGCTGTGTCTATCTGTATCCCCAAATATTTAAAGTTTTGGACCTTGGCCACCTCTTCACCCAACATAATACATTTCTTGGATTTGGAATACTTTGGCCAACATTTCACAGCAAAGGATTTTGTTAAATTGGTTTTCAGCACTAGGTCGTCCATGAAGGTGCAAAAGGCAACTTGGTGAACCAGAAGCCTGTTAGCGTTTTTGGTTAACAACACAGCGTTGTCTGTATAAAGTAGTACTGGGACCGGGTGGAAACCTATCTTGGGCAAATCTTTTCTCAACGAGCTCAAAAATTTCGCTAAAGAGTTTATATAAAGTAAAAACAAAAAAGGGGCCATAACAAAGCCCTATAGCACCGCAACAGTAGAATTTAATTTAGGGGAAAGTTCACCATTAGTGCTAAACAGTATCTACGCTGTAGTATGCCAATGTAACCGACTGAGCAATCCAGCCAGTGCCTTATGTATGCCCATGTCCTACATTATATTCCATAGTTTCCAGCGCTGCACAATGTGGAAGGCACAATTGAGTTCCATGAAATCAAAGTCCATGGCTCCTCTCTTTGCCCTAACATATTTTCGCCTAATTAGATATAAATTTGAACACTGAATCACAGTGTTCAGCCCAGCCCGGAACCCAAACTGCACATTCAACTGTACATTGTTCTTAGGAACCCATGCCTCAAGTTTTGAGAGTATCACTCTGCCCAGGATATTTACAGTGCCATGTAGCAATGAAATATGATTATAGAAGCCTGGAAGGCCTTTGTCCCCCTTATTAAATATTGGGACAACTATGGCTTCCTGCCAAGATGGAACAAGCAGACCTATATTGACAGCTTTCAGTACATCCGTAAATATGGGGGCCCAGAGTAAAAGGTGTTCTTTGAATAGGTCTATCCGGGTCCCATCCAAACCAGGTGCTTTACCTGAAGAGCCTTTATTAATGGCAAGGACCGCATCCCTTATATCAATGGATTTGCTCAAGTGAATAGCAGCCTCTGGGTCATAGGCAATCTCCTCCATTGTCAGTTAGCCATGATCCGTTTTATTTGGATTGAAGATCTTAGTAAAAAGGTCAACCCACACTTGAACTGTAATTACTGTGTCTATGTGTGGCCTGTAGTAACAATCTGAAAATAAGGGATAGTTGACCACTCTCCAGAAGATTCTACTATCCTTCAAGTTTCCTGCAGTTTCAAGGTTCAACCAGGTCTTGTCCCTATTTTCCAATTTCCTTGCTCCCACTGCTGGTTTGTAAGCTTGTTTGGCTAAAATGATTCTGTTCTTGTTCCATGGACAGCTTAAGGCATTTGAGATCTAGGGCACATCGTCAATTGGAATAGCCAATTTTAATTTGGCAGGGAAGTTTGTGCACTGTTAAAGAGATGTGTGTGCATAAAGAACGACATGATGAACAACGACCCATTGTGCACTCATATGGAGAGCCTGCTGATTTTCCTCAACAAAGTCACACATCAATTGGTCCGTGTTCACCTTATCCCATTTAATTTGGATCCCTCTATTCTGTGTTTAGTCAAGGTCCTCAAATGGAGCCTTGGGTTCCTCGATAACAAGATCAATTTTAGAATATGAAATGAGCAGACTGTGATCACTAATACAATTTTCAAATACAGTATGCTTGTTTAAAAGTGAGGAAAAGTCTGATGAAAGTATGTTGTGGTCAGTGTCACAATGGTTTCCAGCTCCATTTAAGGTTGGAGGTCAAGTCAAATTAATAGAAGTGGAGTGGAGGGGTGTGGCTCACTGGTTAGAGGAAGCAGACCTGGGAGCAGAGGACGGCTTGGGACCAGGGTTCAATTCCCGACGTGGCAGGGTCCTGGACCAGGGTCAGCGGACTCGATAATTCTCACCTCGGTGCCTACTCTAACCAAGGATCACACTCGGCAACTCTGGGCATTAGCTTGCCTCATCTCCACAACGGCCCCCCACATACCCCAGGGATGCCTGGTTTCACCTTGGAGATACCCAGTAGGGACCATCTCACAGGGAAAGCCAGGACGGGTTCCCCAGCGGTCTATTGCGCAGAGATACTCCTTCGGGAGTCGATTCTAGGGCGTTAGAAACCCACAATTAAATAAAATTAATAGTCTTAAATCTGGTGCAAGAACCACATTTTTAGGCAGTATTGTTCTATTAAATTAATTCCCATATGATCTATGTCTAAAATGTGTGATCTCTAGATTTACAGCATGCTGTAATCCACAGGTCAAAGCAAATTTGGGATTCCAAATACATATGTCAAAATCCCACATTGGAAAATTGAAGCCTCTTTCTTTCGTTTATCGGAAAATTTGAACGAAAGTGTTTCAAGATCATCAACATCCTTGGTCACTGAATTTTCAGAAATGTTATGATAAGAATGCATCAAAAAAAGACAATAGGTTTAAAAAGTAAAATCTAATAGTAAGGCATGCAAAACAATTCCTTTAAAGTCAACCTTGTAATTTTACAGGCACATACATCGCAAGCACTTCTTTGCCCTCCCTATTGCTGACGGGAAAGCAACAGTAGAAAATGAAAGGTACCAATTTATGTGATGATGCTCCCTTTCTCAAGTCTCCTAACAACAAACAACATCATGACAGTTGATTAAGTCCAAACAATCTTGATTGGTCAACTTAGTTCAAAGACTCACTCCATTCCAAGAGATAATTTTTTAATATTTGTAATACCATAGGGACCATTATACTGTCAAGAACTCCAGTCACTTGAGGGGCACAATCGCTTGCTGGCTCAGTATTATTAACGGGGCAACTTAATAGTCAGTCACACTGGTCCAACATACCTATTTGTAGTAGGCAAGTTACATTTTGGGTTCAGCTTAAGGCCAAGCGATTCAATTTTAGAGTTCAGAGGTCTCTAGGGCCTACTAATTGGACCATAACAGAAACTTAACAGATGGGCCTAGATAGTTCCAATGTTATTGGCTGTGAGCTGTAAACAATGTATCATCAATTGGGTAAGAAGAGGATTTTTAAAGTTCACATTTACACAGTCCCCAGGAAAGCCCATTTTACTCTTGCCAACCCAGGCAACTCTTCTCAACATAAGAATTTCTGTGTGCAACTTCAAAATCCAACTTGATTCTTAACTGAACTAGTGAGTGGCTTTACTTTTAAATGGCATATGGTCTTCCTTCGGGGACTCCGCTAGTATAGGAACATTCTCTAGCACTTTCAATCAATCAAACAGCATTTGTAAAGCGCAACACTGTCACCCCTAGAGGGCCAGGGTGTTGAGGGTGCCCTGTCTGCATCGAAAAACATGGTCTTGAGCTTCTTCTTGAAGTTCGCCAGGGAGGGTTCTGTTCGGAGATGGAAGTTCAAGCCTTGTCTGGCCCCGGAGACAGTGAATGCACCCGGGTGTGTCCTGCACTGCAGGATAGTACTGGGTGTTTTATGGGGCCAGACTGGTGCTATGAAGCTCCCCTGCCTACTTCAAAAACAACAGCACTCCGGGGCTTTTAGTTCCTGAGAGACCCAGTCACAGTTTAAAGCCAGTAAATGTATTGGCCCGCTTCATAAATCTGTGTGACAATGTGGGCCTTGAAGTCCTTTCCAGCCCAGTCACAGTCCCAGCCATTTTAAGTGTGTGTCTTGTAGGAAGGCTAGGCACCTTCCTGAGTACATGAGGAAAAGTAATCACTTAACTGTAGCTGTAAACAGCGCTTCTTGGTTAATAATCAGCCCACTTTGATGTATGATATTTGTGTCCTTTTCTATGGGGCTCGCCACTGCCTGCTTATTAACCAGTCCCCTTTTTTGTATGACATTTGTGTTAATTTCTACGGGGCTTTGCTGTATATGCTTGTTATGTGATGTTTGGGTCCTTTTCCATGGAACTTTAAGATAGGAGTTTTGTGTCTCTTCCCTGTGAAGGGAGTATTCAGCCTTCAGGGGAACAACATAGGGCCTATTTGCAGACCATCCCATACCGGCCAAATACAAAATGGCGGGTCCCCGTGACCCTGTCACCTCGAATACTCCTCTGAGTATAGGCATGGGGAATCATCCCTGGGTCAAGCGCTCTGCATCGGATAGGTACAAGCAGTGTACATTCCTCCCGTACCCCCTTCCCTCTGGAATCGGCACCCTAACCACTCAAGCCCCAGCTTGAAAAAAAACTTGACGGACACCTACAAATACTCCTACCTCAGATATAAAGCTGGGAAAGAGGAGGGGTGTCTTTTTTTTATGAGTCCAGCTAAGCTGCTCCAACTTTAGGGTGAGCTGCAATACAACCTTCAGTGTGCACACTGCACAGACTTACCTGTTCACAACACTGATTTTGCAGCAGGATGTTTAACCGGAAGCCAGACATTTAAAGACACCACCTCGAGCCATACTGATCTGACAGCCCGTATTGTTAGAAGATCATGTGGTATGCAGAGTGGGGCTCGGCTTGATGTTGGTGATAATAACCACTTCCCACCTAACAGGTGCCTACAGAGTTTGCTTATGATCTGTGAGCACTTATAACGAAAATTAAAGAAGGAGAATATTTGTGACAAAGCACCCTTTCATCTGGCCAGTACAGTGCACAGTCTGCCAGTGTGCCCGTTGTGTAAATGCCACTCTTTGAAGAGCCTTCCTTGCGGGTTTGTTCTGGGATGCTATAATGCATGACTAATGCATTTTTGTGTGGTGATGCGAACATCAGCACTAAACTGCTGTAGTCTAACCCCTGATGTGTGGTACTTGGCAGATCTTTATGCCCCACCTTACATTGGGGAAAGAGGTGAAGCAGCTGGTGGGCGGTGGGAGGCGGATTGTCGCAATTAGCAGCAGCACCAGCACCTCCAATCTGGTGGTTCCACTAGACACCATTTTCACTGCCTGTTGAGGAAGTGCACTGTGCATTGAGCCTAGGGGCTCTCCCAGATTCCCAAATCCCTCCAGACTGTGCTCAACCCAACTATTGTTTCACTCACTGAATCGCCTGTCTCCTCACACCATGGCACAGTTCGGTCTTTTGCAAGTAATTATTCATGCGAATGTTTTCATAAAAGTGAAACTGGGTGATGTTTGGAAACTCTCCCGACACTTGACACTGGACAAAGTTCAAAATCTCCCATCTTTATCCATAGCAAGTGTGTATGTTAATCTTTGCCTCCCTCTACCCTCAATATGAATGCCTGAGTAATGAAGCTGCAACTGTTTATATCCACATTTATATTGATGAGTGTCTTTCATAGGATCATCTATTCAGAAACATACATAGAGGATTGAAAACTACTGATCAATCAGAAGTTGCTATATGCTGATGTATGATGCCCCTCATTTGCTTTTAATATTGAATATCACTTGGACCATCTCAAAAGAGTAACTTAAAGGAGCTGTCTATCTCATCTCTTGTAGAAATAATATGCTCTCGTAAGTAATTTGTAGCATGCCCTCAACTTTTATTGGAAGCTTATTGGCGAAGTTTTAGCTTGCAAGATTTTAAATCTCCCCTTGTAGGGTTACTCGTAGATTTTGAAAAGATGCCCAACTTATATGGTATTAAGAAAAGTCTTATGAGTACTCAAAAAACAATAATTGTCATGGCTTTTCGTGAGTGCTCCCAGGTACAAAAGCATTAATACAGAATTTGGAATAAGTGAAAAATACTGCATGAGTATATGACATAGATATGTGTAAATGAGAAGATTTACTAAAGCAACACAAAAACATGCATTGCCACAATGCGTTGCACAAGGGGAGGAGCAGCGCATAGCCAATTTACTAAATATGGCCTGCTTTTGTTGTCTTTACTGTGCTGTTGCACAACGAGCCTGCCTAGTGCCACACGACAATGGTGCAAAAGTATGTGTGTGATGTCTAGCATAGGTTGTGTACTGGAAAAGTACAATTACGATACAAAGTCATATGCTTAGAAAATGTTTAAAACATTTTGCACATTGGATATGTGTTCTACAGGGCAGCGCACCTGTAATGCGTCAAATGTTTGTAGAAAGAAATATATTTTCCGATGTTGTGCCTGACTCAAGGAAGCATTTTTTTAACATAGAGCCCTTTCTGCCAATTTTAGTAGATAGGGCTTTGTGTCAAAAACATGGATGCTTGTAATGGAACGTCCAAGTACCACCCATGTAATGGCCTCTTGATGCAAGGTGATGCTCGTCCGGTGTCACAAGGCCCTCCACGACACCGGACGAGCATACCTGAACAGCCAACTCCAATTCCACCCACCCCAAAGGACACTACGATCAGCCCACCTCTTCTATGCCGTGGTCCCCTGCACCAGAAAGACCAGATCAGGCGACCGCTTCGTCTCCTTCCTCGCAACCAGAGCCTGGAACGCCCTCCCTCTCCACCTCAGACAGACAACATCTCTCCCCATCTTCACAAGAAACCTCAACACCTGGCTCTTCGACAGACCCCCTCCTTGATGGACTGGAACCTGCAAAACCTCCCTCCCCCAGAGTCTTGAGACCCTCACGGGCGAGTAGTAGCGCTTAACAAACACATGATTGATTGATTAAAGGTGATGCAAAGCAACGTAAACCGATATCCTCAATAAAAAAGGTAGCAACATTGTTTTGCACTGTAAAGTGGATTGAAAAATGTGCTCTTTGAGTATACTTTCAGATTTCAAATATATTTGCAACAAGATGTTAAATACCCACAAACTTACAAATATGCTTTAAATGGGAGCTTGCTCGATCTTACTACACTACAGTTATAACTGTTAAAGCGATTAGACATACAAATAACGTGCTCATACAGATGCTCTCATTAGCAGAGCAGTGACAGCATCATTAGAAACTACAATGTATAATAGGGCAACTTTTTAAAAGAACTACATTTTTGTCTGGAGGCTTAAAGGAGAAAGGTGATAAAAACTTCAAAAGGAAGATAAGGATAGGCAATATTTGAAGAAGTCATATTTCTTATGCACACACGAATGCTGGATTTGACTCTAAGGCTGTATTGCGAGAAAAACAAGGGCATTTTTATTTCTATTCACAAGGCCAAAGGGATGCCAGAAATGTATTACAGCGAAATTATTTCAGCAGACTAATAATTTTCTTAAATTATTTCTGGGAACAATGTGTATCCAATTTGGACAATTGAATTTCAACAGCAAGTGGGTACTGACATGAGGTTAAAATCAGTTCAGCATTTTCTTTAAGAAACGTGTTCACATTTATTTAGATAGGCTACAATTAATTTTTCTATTTCTCAAGAAACTAGGGACTGAATTATTTACATTTGGATACTGACATTTAGATAAATTCGTGTGCAAAGTGAATATGACAAAATGATTCTATTTATCATACAAGATTATTAATTTGCACAATACAAATCAAAAATACAGCTTTTCTCTGGTCAACATCTCCGAATGAGGAAAATATAGCTGCTCAGACATAGAGTGTAGGGATGAGGGAAATTAACTTAGTTTAAGTTTTACAATATAAACCCATGTATAAAAGATAACTACAGGACGAAAAGAGGGGGTAGCCTAACATATAGCAAATATTAATTTAATTTAAATTACAAAAATTATATTATTTAATTATTATGTAGAGAATATCTACATCGTTGATAAAGGTTAAAAGACGAAGTGCATATCCTGAAGGGAATTGTGTTACATTCAGCCACAACATAACTGGAGCAGTGTATTTTTTAAGTTATGATTATGATAACACAAAGCCCTAAATAATTATTTTTCTGATTAGATGATTAGATTTTATAACACATAGTTGGCCAATCAATACCATAAACTCACGACCATTTCGTGTTGCGTTTTAAGAAGGTGGTACAAATACAGGTCTTCACACAAAAAAAAAGCAACCACCAAATCCCCTCTCATATTCTGGCAAAATAGGGGAAAAATTCCAAGCAATTATGAGGCGGAAGTCTAAAAGTAGTTTGGGGTAGAGATTTTTCAAAATCCAACGTCAACAAAAACGTGAAAGCGAGAACCAGCTTCTGGCCTTCGGTCTCCTGACAGAGGACTGACTGTTATGTCTATACTTCTCCGCCTGGTGGAGATCTCTATGCCAACAGTGCATCCACCGATGTGCATATGCAGTGTAGACACAGCTGAGTGCCAAGCAGGCTCCCTGTCTTTCTCACACTTAGAGTGATTTTATGTTTTTCACAAACAACCTTCCAAAGCATAGGGTACCATTATGATGGGACCGTCCGCCAGGGGTGCGGCGGTCCCACACCTCCAAATAGGATGCCACTGTGGTGGTGGCATTCCCCATTCCCAGCATTGTGGTGTCCGGTGTACATTTTGTATACTTACAAATGGTCGACTCTATGACTAAATGGAAACCTTGTACATATGTCACAAATATGTCACCAATATTTGAGGTTCCTTTTTTCTCACCGGGGACAATTGCACTACTGTGACATTATTTCCTTGTACATATCTTGATTTCTTTCAAGAACTATAAAAACTTGATTGTGAAATACAAAAAGTAAAGAGTATGAGGTGTTTTCTCCTTTTGACATCACTCTTCATTGCCATTTTGCATAAGTACATCAATATCACTTTGATATTATTCCACAGGAGCCATTGTTTTCGTTAATCAATTACCTACCTTGGTTCTCTGTGAGTAGGGTCCCCCCTTTTCATTAGTTTTTTAATTTTGAGATGTCCCTCAACCTAGTGGACATCTCTATCATTATCTGAAACATATATCATGATGGTTCAATGTCTATGAATTGAGTGAGTGGGGGATTGTTTTGTAAACAAGAGGGAGGGTTGCAAGTTTGTAACAAAGGTTTTATTTTGTCATTGTATTCAGAAAGTGTCATTTTGGAATTAACGGGTTACAAAAACAACAAACAAGTATGCATTATCCCTTGGGTTTCACATGCCATGCTGTGTGGCTCATTTTCTCATTTTCACTGGCTCTTACAAACAGATGTTACATGGTGATGACAAGTAGTAAAGACTTCACATTGGTCAACTCATTTTATGTTTGAGGGCCAACAAATGGCAATAACTCACACAGACTTAATGGTGTTATCTGTTTAAGCTTTATCTTAGCATTGGAGACAGAGTAGTCTCTGGTGCTGAATTTGTAGGCTCTGAAAGAGTAAATGTGAGGGGACACGAGCCTCAGTTTTTTTGACAGGGTAGTATGATGGGTAGTATGACTCAGTTTTGACAAACTACCCTCAAACTCCAAGGGGCAACTATAATATACGAAACTGAATGCAGCAATGTAATTTACTGTGCTGAGGTGCATGAAAGGAGTGCAATCAAAATGCTCATATTTGTACAGGATTGGTATAATATATCCTATCTCTATGTGCTGCTGCTCTTGTGGCAGTGCAGCAACATGGAGCAAGTGCTCGAATGTTGAGGACAGCAATGTGTTTAAGAAGGAAGGGAATACTCCCTGCACAAAAAAAGAGGGAAGGTTGGATTTGTGTGTGTGATGCTAAGTCTGTCACACATACAAATAATAAATAATGAGGATAAATAGATAAATGTAACTTCCTCTTGCTTAGTTTCAGGATGATTAACAATTTGCTGACAAGCCAGATTGACATTTATATGTAAACCCGGAATTGTGCCATAATCCATAGGTGAATGCATGGGAACAGCCTTCGTTCGCACATGGAATAACTGAACAATGTAAGGCAAGGCAGTTCTATGCACTGTCTTTATTAAATAATATTTTTACACAAAGGCATACAAGACAATACAAATATCCCCCTGTGTGACTTTGTAACTCACAGTTATGGCGTTGTGTTGCCTTGCATTGCCAACACAAGGGCAACACATATAACAAGTGTAGGAATAAATTGGGCTCCAGAATAATTTCTTTGCACACATGACACAATGGGCAGATATAGACATTTAGTAGATGGGATACTCCGGCACAAATTTGAAGGATATTGGGTCTATCCTAATACAAGTGCATTATACCCAAAGGCACTTGTAATAGGGGGGACAGGAAATCCATCACGTTTGTAATGGAGTATCCCATCTGCAATAGTATGAATCAGTCCCATAGTTTTAAAACAAAATAAGAATGAACTGTTTTAATTTAGTTAATGTATTAAATTATCCTATCTCTGGTAAATACACATGCAATGTAAGAGTTTATTATATATATATATATTTCTTTTTTTCTTGTCGTCATTTCACCATGGCCACTGCACTCTGGGCCGATTGTGTACACCCTTGATCCGTCTGTCATCCAGGAAGTTTCAGACGCATACCCTCCACGGTACTGGTCTTTGCTTATAGTGTAGGGCAAAGAAAACCCCCCACCCCCGATCCAAGGCCTGGTGTAATCATTTGACCAGATATCAATATCAATGTTTATGACCAACCTGGAGGCTTGTCTTTGAACCCTAACCTGACCACTTCAAAAGGTCCCCCGAAATTTCTGCAGCCCGTCGTGGGTTGCATTTAATATCTATACTACATGTCCATTTAACTACACTTAACCATGTTGTATGGTGCGGAGGATGGGGATCCAACCAGTGTTTACAGATCTCTCACTTTGCCATGATCAGCAAGTACAATACTAAACCCCTTTACTATTTAAAACATGTTGAGAGAATTTATCCACCCCAAGAAACACCAATGTTTCAGTCAAGAGTTTTTTATATTAGGTTAGAAAATGTGAGCCCACTTGTACAATAATTCCCTTGTACATAAATCTTCAGGAGTGGCAAAAATCTTCAGGAGTGGCAAGATGGCGGCTGAGTGAGAACCACAATCACTCACCTCCACAAACGCTCCGCGTCCCGCTACACCCATCCTAAATGGAGTGGCAAGATGGCGGCTGAGTGAGAACCACAATCACTCACATCCACAAACGCTCTGCGTCCCGCTACACCCATCCTGAAAGAGGAACATCGCTGTTCGGGGGAGATCTCGGGAGGAATTATGACCTGATCAGCAGTAATCGTATTGCAAGTCCGGAGGCAAGATCCAAGGCAGCCCGATGAGCACCGAAGGAAATCGGGAAGAAGCACTAGGGATCCGTCAAGAGAAATGCGAGAATCGGCAATCCTTTCTCGACTCTGGCAGCTATACAGATTGAGCTGCGCCCGCGGAGATCTACACAAGACAGTCAGCCCCAAGTGCTGGCAATCCTTCACTCGGTTTCTTCTGGCAGCCGCCAGAAGAAGGATCCGCTCGGGCTGCAGGCTGGGGTTGCCTAGCAATGACGAGAGAGAAGGGAATCCTAGAGTGCAACGAACGGAGGCTATGGCTGCACGAGGAAGCCACGGCCAAACGTGCACAAACACACTCTCTGGGTCTCGGAAGGAGAGTGACCCTAAGAGCGAGCGGGAGGCCAAAGCAGAAGCCAGGAAAATTGACAGTTGTGCCGGCAAAGGAGCCTAAGGGGAGAAGGAAGAGAGAAACCGGACCCCCCCAAAAGCAACAAGAAAAATGAGCAAAAAGGTATGTTGCAAGGCGGATTGAGGGGGGAAGGAGGGGAAAAAAAGAAGATGGCGACTACAAGTATGTTTCCCCTCATGGAGGGCAACAAGGAACTCAGGACCCTGGAGGCCTCACAGATGGAAGACTTTGGGGGCAACCATGAGATCACTTCTACAGAGACTCCCCAAAACCCCTCCCTGGATCATTCCCTAGAACCTACGGTGGAAAGGAGGCCCGCTTGGGAGTCATGTGCAGAGAAGAAGGTGATTGAGAGCCCTGAGCAACCCCTCACCAACCCTCAAAATGAGGTACATGCCAATCCAGACAATAAAGTAGAAGAGAGGAACCCCGCAACCCTAGAAATACTTGGCAAAGAGAGGGATGTAATCGCACAGCCAGGTAGAGGAGCCGAAGGTGCAATCCCAGAGAAAAAGACTCACGACACAGGGTATCTTTCCCCTGATTCTATGGAACATTTCTATTCATTGAACGAGGAATCGGCTGAGTTAGTGTCTGGGCTTTTTAGCTACAGCAAAGAGTTGGAGGGCGGAGACACCTCCACAAGTAACTGCAGCCAATAGGAGGAAAAGAGAGCACAAAAAAGAACAAAGCGGGGGTCAGACCTGAAGAAAAACAAATCTAAGAGAAATGTTGATGAGGAAGATGAGGAAGATGAACTGGGCTGGGATTACTCGGCCACACAGCTAGTAGGTCCAGGCAGTCCAGACACGGAAGGAAGAACACCCAAAAGTCATCAAACTGGTCAGGGTGAACTAAAAGAATCTTATGAGGTGGTCCCTGAGACATCTCTGTCAATGATATATCAATCATTAAGAACCTTCCAGGATGAAATCAAAAGTGAGAACAGCCAGGCAATATTAGCATAAAAAAAACTTCAAGGCATCATGCGCAAAATCGGAAAAACATGTACAGAGATCGCTGACAGATTGGGCATGATGGAGAAACGCACACAGGACCTAGAGAATACAGTGGGTACATTAAAAGAACAGGCATCCTCCCAAGACTGCATGCTAAAGGATGTCATGTGGAAGCTGGAAGAGGCCGAAAATCGGCAACATAGGAACAACCTATGACTGCTGGGAATACCGGAAAACGTCAAAGGAAACGACTATAAGCCTCTTGAAAAACTCTCTTCTGGAGTTAGCACATTGGGATTGGGACAAAGAAGTTCAGCGGATGCAGAGATGTCCTCTTTCAATGCCTAAACGACAAACAAATGTGCAAGGGTACCCACGGGGGATCTTAATATATTTTGGGAACTTTTTACTCCGGCAGGCAGTCTATGATCTGGCTAGACTGAATATGAAAAAGAAAGGGGAACATTTTATGTACTTTGCCAAACCAGACTACGCACACACCACAGTAGAAAGAAGATGGAGACTTAGACAGCTCATAACCGCCTTTTAAAAAGCCGGGGCCTCGGCTTTCCTACAAAATCCAGCAAAACTAAAAATCCTCCACCAAGGGCAGAACTCTTACTTTTCCTCAGAAATATAAGCCCAGAAACTACTTGACAAGATTTTAGCTGGAGGAAAGAGACCTGTTTAGGCTAGTTGGATCAAACAATCCAGAGAGCACGAAATTTGGGCGGGAAACATGGTGGGGGAATAGGCGTAACCTAGAGGTGATTGAAACGACTAAACAATGATTAATGACTAATGACTAATGTATTTAAGGATGCTAACTTGATGTTTACTTTATCACATGGGGCCTTCTTTCTCCTCTATGTTTTTGTGTTTGAGGTTCACAGTAGAAGAGGTGAGCAGAGGAGGGGAGGATGGGAGGATGGGGCGCGGAGGGGGGAGGGGGAGGGGGAGTGGACAATCCAAACGCTATCACACTGGGTCAGGGTTTAGCCTGACTGCCAAAAGAACGGGAAGCGAGCTCACAGGCATACAGTCGGGATAGAACCCATAGTCAGGGTAAAGCTATGGTGGCATAACAAGCGGCACAGCTATTTGGGGGGAGGACAAATATATGGGGAAAATGACAGGACTAAGGATGGATAGGATCCAAAATTCTGAAGTAGAGTGTTAACTATCAATATTTGTGGCCTCAACGACCTGAAAAAAATACAGAGATTTGCAATCGGTCTTAAATCAATGGGGGCTAATATTGTATGTTTCCAAAAGACACATGTGGAGGGGTCCCAACTGCACCTTTTGAAAACTCTTGGATACAGATTGATTATAACCACAACACAGGCAACCAAGACATGGGGGTCGCCATTCTGGCAACAGGAGGGGGGCTTCAATTCACCAGATCAGCAGCCGACAAGTTGGGGCGGTGGACAACAATGGAGTGCCAGTATAGTACTGGGAAAAAATAACTATCTGCTCCATATACAGGAGCGTCACCAACGATCCAGACCTACTGGGATTTCTTACAAACAAACTAGCACACTGGTCACTCCACAATCATTGTCTGCGGCGATTTTAACCTGAATCTACCGTCAGATTGGTCATTAGGGTCCGACTTTATATATAGAGGAAGGAAACCGAGGGTATTCAGAGCACTCCATGAATTATGCACCACACATGGGCTGTTGGATTGTTGGCAGTCTTAACACCGTAACAATCCAGGATTTACTCTTTTTTCAACCCACATACCAGGTTAGATTATGTGTTTGCCTCCTATACTATGATAACAAAGTGCCTAATAGATAGACTACCCCGGGTCCTATCAGATCATAATCCCTTAATCTTAAGTATCAATAGTGAAGGAATACAACAGGACCACTTCAGGTCGACATTCGAAAGGGCTTTACTTCTGAATGAAAAATATTGTCAACTCATAAATAAATGGATACGCGAGTTCCTAGAGGATAACCTGGGCAGTGCACCAATAGAAATAGTGTGGGACACTCATAAGGCAGGAATAAGGGGAGAAACTCTCCGATTTATGCTAAAATCTAATCGAGAGATAAAACTGAAAATAAAAATACTACAAGAAAAATTAGCGGAAGCAGGGCAGTACAGGGTGGACAGAATATCGAAGGGCGTTAGGAGAGGTGGCTGTTGCAAGAAACAGAGTTGCAGACATTTTCACAAAAAAAGCAATATGCAAGGCCACAATGAACAGGGCGAAAACATATGAACTGAGTGAGCAAGTAGGACGTCATCTTGCAGTTTGCACGAGACAGTAAACCATGGTGAACATGATCAAAGAGAATAAAGATCCTAAAAATTGCCTTAAGCAAGATCCCAAAGAGATAAGAGTAGTATTTCAAAATTGCTATCAAGAACTATACAAAGAGACTAATAAAAAACAAGATGAGATCGACAAATATCTAGACCGGACTATAGCACCCCAGCTTCCACAGGAAGAACAAGATAGTTTAGTAGAAATACCTCAGTGGGTAGAAATTCTATTATCAATAAATAATTTAGCCCCTGGAAAGGAAGCTGGGCTGGATAGAATACCTGTGTAGTTCTATGCCAAATTCCCTAAATCACTGAAAGGAATTTTAACCGATTTAATAATCCATGTCTTTCAAGGTGGGCAACCACAGGGATCGTGGGTTTGTGCTAAAATTTTAGTTTTTCCAAAGAAAAACAATGATCCAACAGAACTGGGATCCTACCACCCAATTACATTAATAAATTGTGAGTATAAAAATGTACTGTAAATTATTAGATAGCCGACTAGCACCTATCATACACAAAATGATATCAATTCGACAACATGGAATCATCCTGGGAAGATCCACCACTGATCATGTTAGGAGGGTGATTACACTCTTTGACATAGCGGAGGTAGCAGAAGACGCTATAGCACTTATATTATTAGACGCAAAAAAGGCCTTTGATAGGTTCTCCTGGCAATATCTACGGACGGCAATGTCAAAGAGCGGAATCATCCGCATGTTATATGCGAATCCCAAAGCTGTTGTCATGATAAACGGGGAAATGTCAGGGAAAATCAACGTAATTAGAGGGACAAGACAGGCATGCCCATTTTTTCCCCTACATTTGCATTTTTTATTGACACTTTTATTCGCAGACTAGAAACCAATATGGCTATATCACCAATTAAAACCCCAAACGGCGACACCAAGACTTTAGCTCACGCAGACGACATCGCACTAGTCACAAATTATCCCAGGGAAGCAGTAAAAGTAATGGAAGAAGAGGCTAATCAGTTTGGGGAGATTTCCGGCTATAAATTAAACCAGGATAAAACTCAGATAATCATTAACATTAAAAGCACCTATAGGGACGATCAGATAGTGGGAAGCGCCATGTACTTGGGAGTTAACATAACCTCCAATCTAGACAAACTGGTAAAGATCAATATGGATCCACTCATGAAGCAAACAGAAAAGAGCCTCAGTAGACTGCACATTCTGCCTCTAACTATAATAGGTAGATGCAATGCTATTAAAAGGTTTTTTCCCAAATTTTTATATTTATTTAGGACAATATGCCGAAACATTACCCCACAGCTATTTAAAGATATAGACAATATATTTTCTCGTTTCATCTGGGGATATAGAAAACCGCGCAGAGCACTCAGATACATTTCTCTCCCAAAAGATAGAGGTGGTCTTGCCTTGCCTAATCTCAAAGTCTATTGGTGGGCTTTGATTTTGAAATACAGCAATGTATTACTTGGCCAAAATGGGAATTATAGACAAGAAAGGGTGGTTCCAACAACGCAAGAACGCATCCTTGGTAATGAAGCGAGTGAACATCTTTGGCGATTGACATACAACTGCTACTTTAAAAAAGTACTAGCGGGCATTTACACTGCATGGAATCAGGTGCGTAAACTCCTGGGTATCGGAAGGTTCTCCTACTATACTGTTTTCTCCAGAAATATTAACCTTCCAGAGATCTTTAACGATACATGTGTGAAGAAATGGCTAAGAGCTGGGATTACCCGATATGGTAACTTCTACTCCTCAACAGGCTTTAAATCATTCGAAGAGTTAAAAAGCGAATTTTTGCTAGATCATAGAGATTTTTTTAAGTACTTACAAGTTAGACATTTTTTAATGAAAAAAGGGGGTGGACGATCTAAATTTCAGAGAATTCAGACAATTGAACTAGTTAACAAAATTGCTACAGTTAAAATTTGGGAAGTCCATGATAATCTGGTCTCCACGCTCCCAGATGACATGGATAAATGTAGTTTAAAATGGCAGGACAAACTAGAGATAAATGAGGGGTCAATTCAGGGTACTTTCAAACTATCCCAATCATTGCTAATGTCTACCAGATTGCAAGCCCAATATTATAAAATATACTTCCAGTTGTATTACACACCAAACAAGATCGCAAAGTGGGGCACCGGCAAAGGCACAGAATGCCCGCTATGCGCACTGTACGAAGCGGACATCATACATGTGTGCGCTACTTGTGACACACTTAGTTTTATCCGTAGAGAAATCTCCACCTTCCTATCTGAACTTCTTAGTGCAAGAATAGAAATTTCAACGGGAGAAATAATTTTAGGAGTGGATGGGGACATTCAACCGAAGTGGATGCAAGGGCTCATATTTATTTCCATGGCTGTCTTTAGAATATGTCTGGCTTCGGCCTGGCCGGATCCAAGCCCACCGGCCTTCCAACAATGGCGGGCGCGACTGTTGTCTACATATAACATAGAGATAGGTATTTATCGTAGGAAGGGGCAGAAAAAGAAAAAGAAGGGGCTTGAATTTGGGACCCCCTGGTACAATGGATGCAACGTTTTGGGTCTTAATGGTAATTTGGGAAAGTTTTATTAATGTGATTAACCATTATGTAACATGTATGATGCCATTGATATACCTGACTATGTATAAGCAGTAAGTAACAATATGCCTGGAGGGGAGGGGGAAAGGGGGTGGAGGTGGGGAGGCAGTAGATGGGGGACGCTTGTAAATTAGTAAAATGCTTTAATAAATATTTGTTTTTAAAAAAAAAATCCCTTCCACATGTGAAGCACAATTTCCTGCCAGTCTTGGGCACATGCTGCATTGCTCAACTGTGATTTATGGCCCCTATAAAGCTGATGTACATTGCAAGCAACCCCTCACTTATAACGTTCAATCCACTCTCAGTGAAGGTAGATGCATTCTCATCTAGCCCCACAGCCATGTTGCAGGCAGCATAGATGCACGGAGCAGCAGGGTGGAGGAAGATGGGTCTCTGGAGAGAATATGGCACAGAATGATTTTTAAATGGGATCATTTCACTTCCTTTATGTCAATTCCTGTTTGTAATTTCCTTTTTGTCATTTCCAATGTATCTGTGGTGATATCTGTACCAACTGTAGAGTCTTTGCTGCATGTATGGAGACTCCACCCTGGGTAAATGTGTTGATGTGTAGCATATGCTTTCAATACAATAATTTTAAAACAGATGGTCTGATAGGTTGTAGAAATATATGGTGTACAACCAGGGAAATAGTTTAGGAAATCTTCTGAATACTTAGGGTAGAGCTTGTGATCAATAAACATAACTTTATGTATATGCATATGTGAGGGTAAAAATATATTTTCAATAGTTAGAGGGGATGTCTCTTTTAACTTTGAATTGTGTGGGTGATGATCTTTGTGAGTGAGTGTATATCCTGGGTGGTTGGTAATATGTGTGAGGATGTGTGGCAGGTTCTGGTGTAAGTGGACCAGGTGGCTGTCCTGGTGGGTCCCATGTCTGTCTAAGTGGGAGTGCCAACCTCTATACAGGTGGGGGTGTAGGTGTCTTTTCAGGTGAGGGTGGTGGTGCCTGTACAGGTGGGGGTGGTGGTACCTATAAAAGTTGGGGTAGTCGTGGCTGTACAGGTGGGGGTGGGGGTAGTGGTGGCTGTACCAGTGGGGTTGCAGGTGGCTGTGCAGATGGTGGTGTAGGTTGGTGTGTAGGTTTTTCTCCATGTGTTGAGCGTCAAAGTAGAGTTTGGAACATTTTCAGCATAGCCTCCATCATATTCATGGTGAAGGCCTGGTGTCTTGTACTTTCTACCACATGCATTTTGATTTGATCTTGGTGCATCCTTGATGTGTCTTGACAACATTTCGCAACATTTTCCAAGGAGTGGCCTTCCTGTCACACATCTGATGGAGTCTTTGCAGTGAGTCTAAAATGCCTGGCAGTGTAGACCCTAGTGCACAAATATCCTCCCACACATCGGTCTACTGTTGAAATATTTTCCCACTGATCAACATGAGCACCAACACAAAGAAGGGTGGCACGTGGAGGTTGTGGGAACATGATTCATGTATAGGGGATACTTGTACCTGAGCAGGTGTGTTCTCTCCTTCAGATGTTTGAGAGCAGGCCTGAGATGCACCTTCGCGTGAGAAGTGTGTAGGAGAATCTCCACGTAGACCTGGGGTATGAGGGCTGAGAGGAGGTGATTGTTTTGTCTGGGTCAGTTGACTCTGTGACTAGTTGGCTGAGTTCTGGGGACAGACAATACTCAGAAGAGAAGTAGGAGGATCAATGCTGGACCGACATGACGTTGCCTTCAGCCTCCTACTGGGCGAGCACCTGCTTATCTTCTTCCTTCTCATCCTCTTCTTGTTAAGCAGTACTGGCTGCAGACATTGCTGCTTGAAGGAGGGTCATATTTTCTCCTAGGAATGTCCGCCGCCGTCCACTTGTAGATGGTTCAGCTTCATTAGACAACTCATTGTTCACACTACCTGAAAGAAGATCGCAGTAGATGAAGTATAGCACATACAAGTCTAATGCTACAACACACTAATTAATGTAATGCATTTTCTGCTGTGTTTTAAGTTTCCTGTGATAATGTGTTTGTGAACACCAACATATGATAGCTCAAAGATTAGCAAGAATGTGGTTAGCAAACTCAAACTCACCAACTTCATTCAGAGATCTGTGTGGTTCCTAAATCCTACTTGAGGTCAGCTCCTGAGCTTTACTCCTTGGGTCTTGAATGGATGAAGAGTTCCTCAATCCAGCAGCTTCAGAAACAAGTTTATCCTTCATTAATATTCTACTATATTAGTAAGTGAGCTTAAAAACCAACAATCAGACATTACTGAAGGTATTAGAGAAAAGTGCACACCACCATAACATGGTTTTAAAAAGTTGCATCATCTGTCAAATTCAGTTCTACAAGAGTTAAGTCTTGTGAACAGTATGTAATTTTGTATTAACCTACAAAATGTGCCACGCTTACCTGAAACTGTGCACTAGCAATGGCACTGAGGAAGATTTTTTCACCTCATTCCATAGTGGATTTCTTTCCACGCGTTATCCGGCAAGGTCAATAATCACATGACTTACACAGATGGAATATATAACGGACAGAGGACAATTTGGTGTTCTCTTAAAGAATTCAAAGGCCCAACCGTGTAGACCATTCCTTTTCTTGGAGAATTATATCAACATATGGAAATTACGAAGCAGACAATTCTGATCGGGATATTGTTATAAGACCTATAAAAAAATAACTCCATGTTCCCATAAATTATCTCTTGATTGGCAGTAACATTTGTCTAACAGGACTAACAGTCCTAAAGCTATAGCCATTGTGAAAAATATGAGTGAAAAAGACCAAAATTGATCCTGATTATATTTTGTGTTGTTAACATTTGTTTGTATATATTTGTGGTGGTGTCAATTGTCTAAAATAGTGCCACAATTGGGCTGCAAATTATATGGTGTTATGATGTGTGATGAACTGATGTTGTCATAAGTACTATATTGCTACCCCAAACACAAATATTTTGTTTGGAATAACCTATGATGTTAAATAGTACCTCCTGTGTATAATTACTATAGTATGATATTTTCCAGTCCAAGAGTTGCAGGAAGCTTTGGGCACCCCCTGAGTGTTGCAAAAAATCACTTATCTGATGGGCAGATGGAAGTGGGCTTAACTGCTACTGCCAGTATGAATCCTGATAAAAGAGATGTTGTGTTATCTGTGCTTATGATGCCCAATATGGTCGTCACAGCAGCAGTAAAGGAGTTGAAACATACATTTTTGAGCAAATAGGTTTAAGTTTTAAACTAAGTGTAAATGTAATTGGAAAACACACTCAAAATGTTATGACTACTCCTCTTCAGAAGAGACAATATGAATGTTTTGATCAAAATTTTCAATTTAATAGAAATGATTGGTGATACATGTTGTAAAGGCTTCAAATCTTTGAAACCATATTTGTGCTTATACAGCTTGGTGACAGTAGAGATGTTTGAACAAACATATAATGACAACATGTCATACAATAAAACAGAAAAGCAGTGCTTTGTGATGGAATATTCAAATTCAAAATAACTTTATTCGATTGTTTCGGTGCAATCATAAAAGTACAGATAAAATATCATAAATACATATTTTATAAAAATACAAAAATTCATTATATTCATTAAAAACAGATACAAGAGGGGAAAACAAGTAAATTTATAAAGTGCAAGTTATGTGTCCCTACGTTTTCTAATAATCATTAACAATTTTAAAAACACGGTTGTTGTTGCTACAGATACATAATTATCTAGAGCTTGAATAAAGGCAATAAAACAGTTTTCCTCATTTCATCATATAACTTACAGAAAAGAAATACATGAATGGTACTCTGGGGGGAGATGTTATCGCAAGGGCAGAGAGGTAGATCATGCGTCCAGTTATTAATTGTAGGAAACTAACCAATCTGTGGAAGATATTAAATCTAAAACGAGTAAGCAGAAAACGCTCATAGTTATTTGTTACATAGATTGAATAGGGCTGAATCTTAAAAGTTGCTAAAACCAGTTGATGCTGCTGAACAGAAGGTTTTAAGACCTCTACAGCAGTCCAATTAGAATCCAAAAGGGCTAAACACTCTTTCTTCAAGTCTTTTCGTGAAATTGCTGAAATATCTTCAGGGTTCAATAAATATTCTTCTCTCCCAATATCTTTTAAGAAGTTAAAAACATACTTCAACCAAGGAATTTTTGTAGCACCCTCCAATTTCAAAATATCTGTCAGGACATCTCTGTTTAAGTGTTTCGTTTCTTGGGTCCAGAGTCTATGCCATAACAAAACTGGCTCTATTTTAATAAGATCAGTAAAGTAACAAAGGCCAAGTTCTGAATGACAGTTAAAATAATATGAGCTTTTGGGAAGTGCCAATATATATTATAAAAAGGAGTTTTCAGGAGCCTGTATGGGTGCGGGGTTAACAAAACCCCAGACTCCACTGCCATATGTAGCGCCAGCTACACATTTGGCTTTATAGATTTTAGTCAATTCCACAGGGGGTCTAGTTCCTAGCTTAGTGGAAAAGATTTTGAGAGCGGCGGTCGATCTTAAAAGCTCAAGCTTTTTGACAGAAATAGCTTGCGACCACGTCTCATTTTGGGCAAAAAGTATCCCAAGATAAGAAAAGTGTTTAGCAAATTTCAGTTTTTGCCCCACTATGAAGACTGGTCTCTTATGTTTATTTTGCCTGCCACAATACATAGTGAAAGTCTTTTATGTATTGACTTTCAGGCCCAACTCTTTCATAAAGCGACAAAAGCTGTCGACCACGCGATGTAAGCCTACCTGAGTACGTGACATAAGTACAGCGTCATCAGCGTACAAAAGTGCTGGTATTGGGCGGCCGCCTACAAAAGGAGGGTCCGAACTATCTTTGCACAGGACACCTTCCAATCCGTTTATGTACAAGTTAAAAAGAAGGGGGCCAGGACACAACCCTGCCTGACCCCGCTCCTGATAGGTATTGTGTCTGTGCGCTCTCCGTTTAGGCCAAAACTTACTCGGGCCGACGCTTTGCTATAAAAACGTTTAATATAATAAATATTGTTAGATTCAACCCCAAGATGTTCCAATATAGACCACAGTTTAGAATGTACCACACAATCAAAGGCGGCCGAGAGATCCACAAAGGCCAAAAACAAGTTGCCCTGTTTTGCCCTTGTGTATTTCCTGAGCAGCATGAGCAAGTTCAAACCCTGCTCTACTCTCCCCAGACCAGGGCGAAAGCCATACTGAAGATCAGACAGAACAGAATTTTCCTCAGCCCATTCCAGGAGTCGGTCCAGGATAACTCTGCCCGCAATTTTAGTAAAGGAGTCCAGTAGGGAAATAGGCCTATAACAGGCAGGATCCTGTCTATTTCCCTTCTTATAAATCGGGACGATTACAGATTCCACCCTCGTGGGCAGGAATTCAGCAACACAACTAGCGTTAAGCACCTGAACCAGAAGGGGCGCCCACAGAGCTGGAATACACTTAAATCGGTCTATGGGAACCCTGTCCGGCCCAGGCGCCTTAGCGCCCTTACTTCTACTCAGGGCCTTTTCCACCTCCTCTAGAGTAAAATACAAATTGCTATTAAGGGGATAATCATCAGGGGAGGTCAAGGACCCCACCTGGCCTTCTTCATTTTCTTCTCCTTCATAGACTCTTGAGAAGTGAGTGACCCAGTCTGCGTCGCATATTGCAATATCTATTTTCGGACTAATCTCTTCACTAAGAAAGGGAGTTCTTACAATTTTCCAAAAACTCACACCGTCATTTGTTGTGGAGGCTGTATGAAGAGCTTCCCAAGCCTCGGACCTCAGAGTATTTTTCCTATTTTTAATTGCCTCTTTGTAGTCTTTCCTAAGTCTGCAAATTTCCTCGGTAGATCTAGGTTTATTGTGCAGGGCCTTTTTTAGAGTTGCATAGGCCTTGGTACATCTGGAATCAAACCAACCTCCCTCCTTCTTCCTATTCTTAAATTGCCTAGTAAGGGAGTTTTTAATTTCATTCGATATTACCAAGAAGGATGCAAGGCAGGTTTCAGGTGGTAAATCTATCTCTAGACACTTATTTATTTCTAGGGAACATTTTTCAACCACCGTCTTAATTATCTCTGCCTCATTTATCATAGCCCATTTTAAAGTATACCCATTAGTTTTGCCAATTGTTAAATCAGCATCTAGGCTATTACATTCTCCATTGCTGAATAATGTTGAGGCAGTAGGTAGCCAAATGGACAGGCATAGTGGAAAGTGATCACTCAACGCTATATCAGGAACGTTAAAAGAATGAATTCTGTTCCTGCATTTATTGGAAATAGTAATAAAGTATATAGTTGTAGAGCAACCTCTACCATTATATGTTGGAACTATTGTGGGAGCGGAGATACACATTTCATTAACAAATCCTAAGTCAAAATTGGCTAACAAGTAATTTAGCTCATCATGGATAATAGTATCTCCTCTTGATGTACTGTGATCAGGTCGATCAGTGGGTTTTGTGTATTTCCCGACCAGCAAGAGCAAGTTCAAACCCTGCTCTGTCCCCAGACCAGGGCGAAAGCCATACTGAAGATCAGACAGAACAGAATTTTCCTCAGTCCATTCCAAGAGTCGGTTGGGATGCTCGAGAGTAGCCACGCGCTATATAAGAAGGTATTCATTCATTCATTCATTCATATATAATAATATTCCCGTTGACGATGTTATGAGTGTCTTGAGGAACCTGACTAAGGTTTTACTTAAGCAGGAACAATTGTTTAAACAGAAATTGATGGTAATCATATTAGGAGATTTTAACTGTAACTTGTGTGAATTAACTAAGGACAACATGTGTGGCCTAGCACGGGATGAAGGTGAGGGCCACTTCCACTTGAATGAATGAATGAAGGTTCACTTGTATAGCGCTATCTACCCGGAGGCCTCGTAGCGCTTAAACTTCAAACACAATTTTCTAGGGGGACAACTTAATGCCAAAATGGATCATCTGTTAAGTCCCTGTTAACAATTAAATGGGGGACAGTCACTAGCTGACCATTCTCCTCGCTTACACTACTCCCATTTAGATTTTACGGGATTTTACTCTCTTTGAATTTAGTGTTCCTTTTATTAATTTTATTAGTTTTACTATATTGCCTTGCTCTAGCAGAGTGTTTTTGCTTAGATCTGGCCTTCTGTCCTCTAGTTCTCACACAAGGGCTGTCACTAATATTTAGGATAGAGATTGGACTCCCTAGAGTATCTTGTCCTTCATTTTCTAAATTCTTCTCATTTAAAGGAGGGGAATCATTGTTCTGGTTGCTGGGACATATAGAGGGAGTCACAGACAGTCGTGCAGTTGAGGGCGGTAAGTCATTTATATCCGTTGAGTCCCTAAGAGATCCATCATTTATTGGTGTTATGCTATTTCTTCTTTGTAAAGCAACAAATGAAGGGGCTAGTAAAGAATCCTGGGAGTTGGTGGTTAGCGTAGACATATTTGGTTTAGATAAAGGGGGAGGGAAGCCAGGTGGCAAAGAGAGTCGTCTTTCTGTGCTTTAAATAGCAGAGGCAACCCCCCAAATTGTCTGCTGTAACATTCTATCTATGGCTGTAAGTGTGGGTAAGGGGGGGTTAGCAGTAACTTTAGTTTTTCCAATTGTATGGGTGGGAGTATTTTTCCCCATGTTTTTTTAGTAATGTTAAATCTATGTTAAAGAATAATGCACTAGACAAAAATGTAGTTAAAATCTTACACTAAAAGATGCATGTTACTACAGTGATTGCATCGAAGAAAGTACATGAATAAAGATAAAACAACATGAAAGGAAAATATATAATTAAAAGAATAATGATAGTTACATTTATATGGACCGCAAAGTAGAGCAAGTGGGGTTATGGGTCGAAAGGGGGGTGGCCCAGCCTAGCCTCGGCCAGCCCCGGACGGCCACAGACGGCCCGCCCTTTGCCCGGGCCTAGCCCCGGGCGCTCTCACTCGCTCCCGCAACGCGGGGGTTGAGAGAACTTTTATTGTGCCTCCGGGCGCTCTAGTGACGGCGTCAGGCTGCGCCGCCGCAGGTGGTGTAGGGATAGCGAGCCTTCCGCTGGGCGGCCGCTAAGGTGAGGAAAGCGGCGGCGGGAGGACTCGCGGTGCAGGGCGCTGACGTGTCCCGTTAAGTACAACAAAGCAGGTTAGCAGTCTGGTCCCAAAGCAGCCAATGTGGATATTAGGGCCCGCTTCCGCCGGGGGTAAGAGAACTTTTATTGCACCTCCGGGCGCTCTAGTGACGGCGTCAGGCTGCGCCGCCACAGGCGGTGTAGGGATAGCGAGTCCTCCGCTCGGCGGCCGCTAAGATGAGGAAAGCGGCGGCCGGAGAACTCGTGGTGCAGGGCGCTGACGAGTCCCTTTAAATACAACAAAGCAGGTTAGCAGTCTGGTCCCAAAGCAGCCAATGTGGATATTAGGGCCCGCTTCCGCCGGGGGTAAGAGAACTTTTATTGCGCCGCTGGGCGCTCTAGTGATGGCGTCAAGCTGCGCCGCCGCAGGTGGTGTAGGGATAGCGAGTCCTCCGCTCGGCGGCCGCTTAGATGAGGAAAAGCGGCGGCGGGAGGACTCGCGATGCAGGGCGCTGATGAGTCCCGTTAAGTACAACAAATCAGGTTAGCAGTCTGGTCCCAAAGCAGCCAATGTGAATATTAGGGCCCCAGTGATGGAATATGTAAGTGAACTTTTACCAGTGTCTAACATCTGCCCGCTGTGTGGTGCCTGAACAATAGTGATACCTTTACAAGGAGCAGAAGTCACCCTTGCCTGAGATGCAGGCACGACCAACAACAGAGGTCCTAATAGAATAGGAGAGTATTTCTAATAAATACAACATTTAACAAGTCAGTCACACATATACTAGTGATGGTTATGTTGAAAACCAATTAATGGATATTACAAAATGCACCTTTTAAAAAATATTTATTTTTATTAAGTGTAATGTGGTAAATTTAAATAACCTATGCGGAATTTATGCGGTAAAATTTAATAAGAATAACTCAGTCAAAAATAAGAGTCAGAATCCGTGGTATTTGAGGTTTTAAAAGGGGTTTTATTCCTTAAAAAGGAATTGGTTTAAACCAGGCAATCATGTTCCATCACCACGAAGGTTCAGGAAGGGATAGACAATACTTTATTGACAGGTTATCATATATATAGTCAATGCATTACAGTAAGACATATGCAGGAGGCGTAACAGCTGAGAGAAACGAGATAATGACATATGTACGTAACAGAAGGCGTGCAGGAAGGCGTGTGCTAGACAACGTCACATAAAACGTATTACAAGTGGGTGGATCCATAAGTGAATCCTGCAGTGTCAGCAGAAAATATGTGGCAGAGATGCGCGCGCAGCAGCATGACGTGTGATTGACGTGGAACTGGAGGGTGAAGGGGACTTGACATTTAGCCCTACATGAGGAGACAGAAGTCTGGGGTGTCAGAACAACCTAATCCCAAATCATGTCTAGTATCTTGTGTTTGAGGAACTGTATTATCTGGAAGGAAAGGTCTCTCGGGCAGAGGCTATTCTATACTGACGGCTAGTGCGTGCATATGCGCCTACGTGTCTACATGAGATGTGAGGGGCCATGGGCCTACCATGGTAACGGAAGCTATGAATTACTTGCATGGAGACAGTGAAGCCGGGCCCTTTGCTCTGCAGCTGGGAAGGATGTTTTCGTAAACTACTAGACAGGAATGTATTTTCGAGGAGCGGAGCAGATAACTTGAAGGTTGAATTCAGTCTTGGCAGGCAAGGCTGGCCGAGCCTGGCACAGCTCGCCGCGCAGGGAGTAAGTCAAGGGTCAGGAAGCAGCAAGCTGCGGCTTTCAGAGACAGAGGACAGAAAGAGGCTCGATGGCAGAAATCAGGGCCTAACTCGCCAGAGCTAGAAATCATGAAAGTGCACCACATAAAGACGTTGGCAAGGTACACTTAGGAACGGAATATCTGACCCATTCATGGTGGATCTGAAAGAGGACATGTTAACGTTGGACGCAAATGTATTTGCGTCTTCATAGCTGAAAGAGGAGGGAACATACATGTACTTAAAGCACGTACATGGAGCCGGTGGGGTCTACGATAGGGGACACAACTGACCATAAAATTCATATTACCTCATTCCCTCCTTGTCCCCTACGGACCCTTCATGATATATCAATCCTCATTAATCTATCAATCTGTTCATGTAACATCATTTGCTCTTCTTTCTTCTTACGGCGTTTTGAATGAGGACTTGAATGAGGAATACATGATGTGGCGCACAAGCCGCAAATCGCTGGCCCACATTGCAGACATAGGCAGCAACTAAATACTATGAGAAGGCCAATACCTAGGAAGGATAGGATTTTCCATCCCCAGGCTGACAACGTGGTCCAGAACCAACCGGACCAAGTCCAGGTGCCTGGATTCTGGTGTATCAGACTTGCAATCTTGTGAAGACGAGTGATGGCTTTATATACTGATGGCGCGTTTTCTGGAATGAAAACACAGCAGCTCGACCCGATGACCTTACAGGCTCCGCCCCTATAGGCCAGGATGACGTCAAGGACGAGACGATTTTGAAGAACAACAATCCGCATAGCAGACTGCTCTTCTGTTAAGTTACCTAGGGCGGAGGTAGTTTCATTCACTACTGCTTCGAGGGTTCTGGTTAATTTTCGTATCAGTTTACTGTTGAAAACAGCACCTAAGTAGGGGAAAAAACCTTTATTGAAGTCTGTATATTGTTCCCATGCCGTTTCAGTATAGTCGACAATCGGGAGATCTCTCTGTGGTCTATTGTGTACTAGATGGGTGTTTCTATGATAATCAGGAGGGGCTAGGAAAACAGGTGGCAGAAGGAATGCAATGTAACAGGTGCCATCCCAATCTAGAGGTAAGCGTATATATGCGGTATGACCACAAACGAAGTAGGAATGACGTGAAGCTTTAAACGCAGACTTGCCCTTATCACTAAATTCGATTACAGTAGTACATTTACTATGACCCAGGTGTACTGAACCATTCTTTCTGACACATAATTCCCCTTTGACTGGTAGTACGGACATAGCAGGCAAGACTGGTTCAGAATCATGAGGTTAAGCGTAAAGTTACCTAATCCATATACTTCATTTTCTAGATCAGTTCCTGTTCTTTTTGGTAGACCCTCCTTGTCAGGAAAACATACTTTATGCAGAACTATGTTCAGGTTACCCTATACCCAGTTGCCCTGGTAAACTACGGAATCGGAATCTAGAGAGTTTATTAAACTAAACCATGCCCCACAGGAACCATTGTGTGTAAACGGGTACGGGAAGAGGGGCAGAACTCCCTTGTATTTCTGATAGGGAGGGAGTCGGCCACATATCCAACAATTGGTAGCATTGCTGGTCTGATGGGAATGATGTAACATACTAATGAATGTGTTGTTGCGCAGCGCAAGTCGGTAAGACAGTTCATGCGGGGGTAGCTCACTGAAAGAATGCTCGGCAGTGACATTGAAGGGAGAATGTGCACGCTTGAAAATAGGGTAGTAGATATGTAACAATATACTTAAAAAAACCATAATCAATAGTGTCACAATGCAGTGGCTGCGAAGAGATTTACAATATTCACGTTTCTTGAGCTGTTTCTGTCTATCTCTCTCTCTATTGGGGTCTAGGGGATACATGTCAGAAAACTCGTTCAACCGATTCACCTAGGGGAGGACTTAAACAATTAAACTGTCTGACTTGCTAGACCTCAATTTAAGTCTGTAATTCTGGGAGGAAGTTTTCTCGACCAGGGGGAGTTTTGAGTCAGTCTGTGGAGGAGGGCCGGGCGGCTGAGAGTTCAGATCTGGAAGTAGTCCATGAAATTTTTTAATGCGACTTGAGTGAAGCCAGCCCTTGCGGCCCTCGACTTTCACTGCAGTCCTTGTGGTCAGAAGAACTAATTTCGGCGTCTGCCAACGGGGTTCCAGCGGACTTCTTCGGTCGAAGTTCCTGATGAATACGTAATCGCCAGGAACCACTTCATGGGGCTTCACTTCGGTGTTGTCGGGAAAGGCTGCAGCTACCTGTGAACGACAAGATTGTAGTGCAGACATCAAGGAGGCAAGGTAATCGGTCAGCATAATACAGTCAACATCAGTGATTTTTCTAGGTGAGGGCGTCCCCCACATATTCGGTGGCCTACCAAAGACCACCTCATACGGGGATAGCCCTGTTCTGGAGTGTGCGACCATTCTTATATAAAAGAGCGCAACTGGCAAAGCTACTATCCAGTCGACTCCTTTCTCTCTACAGATCTTGGCAAGGCGAATTTTCAGAGTCTGATTATGGCGTTCCACGAGGCCTGCTGCCTCGGGATGTCGGACGCAATGGAACTTCCATTGGTAGCCGAGCAGGAGAGATACTTGCTTCATTAACTCGGACGAGAATGGCTGACCGTTATCGGAGTATACGACGCGGGGCAAACCATATCTGGGGAAGAATTCACGAACCAGCTGCTTGGCAGTGGTCGGAGCAGTATAATCTGGGACTGGATATGCTTCTGTCCAACGGGAAAGTGCACATACAACTACGAGGACATATTTGAATCCTCGACAACGTTCCATCTGAATATAATCCATCTGGAGGACTTCAAAAGGGTGATCGGGAGGATGGAATCCACCTTGCTCTACGGGAATGCTTTTACCTGGGTTGAACTGACAACAAATCATGCAAGTACGCACTTTCTGTTTGGCTGCTGCTCGTAAATGTTTATTGAACCAGATATTTTGAATACTGTCTAACATGGCTTTTTCTCCTAAATGTGCAGGACTATGTACTGTGTTAATGATTACTTGGACCATAGAGTCAGGGAGAAACCATGTAGATTTTCCCTTCGTCATCCATCCTTGATCTGTCTGGATCCCTCCTAGTTCAGTCCATTTCTTGATTTCATCTGGTGTAGCATGTGTCTGAATGTCAATTACATCTAGGGCGGGATCCCTAACTGTCATGCAATGTGTCGGTGTCTGGACTATTGTCTTTGTCAAGTCAGTTGCGTGAGTCTGAGCTGTATGCTTGGCTGTTCGGTCCGCCAGGTCGTTACCCTGGGAAATGATATCAGTGACTTTTGTATGTGCCTTGCACTTCATGATGGATATTGCTGTAGGCAGATGTATTGCATCTAACAGAGTTTGAATAAAGGGACCGTGCTGAATTTTGGCCCCGTGAGAAGTCAGATAACCTCTCTCTCGCCACAGGACACCGAAGTCGTGTACGACTCCGAATGCATAACGTGAATCTGTGTATATGTTAACTCTCTTGTTTTTAGCTTGAATACAGGCTTGAGTCAGAGCGATGAGCTCTGCTGCTTGAGCTGACAGGGTATCAATACAACTTGTTTCTATGACTTCAGTTTCTGTCGTGACTGCATAGGCGGCCACTAATTCTCCTGTACTTGTTCTCATGCATGAACCATCCACATAAAGTGTCAGGTCTGGATCTGGTAATGGAGTGTCTGTCAAGTCTTGTCTGGGTTTCGTCGTAATAGTAATGACTTCGATACAATCATGTGCCAATGGATCTGTCCCATTTAATGGCAAAAGTGTAGCAGGGTTTAATGTGTTGCAACGTCTGATTTCTATGTGTGGCTGAAACAATGTCAATTCATAACCTGTCAGTCGTGCTATAGTCAAGTGCTGGGTCTGTATTCGGTTTAAAAGAACTTCCACGGAGTGTGGAACTTGTACTGTCAACTGATGTCCTAACACTATGGAATCACTCTGTCTAATTGCTAGAGCTGTTGCTGCTACTGATTTCAAGCACGCAGGCAAAGCCTGGGCTACTGGGTCTAATGTGCTAGAAAAATAAGCACACGGTTTGTGTGATCCTGCTTGTTCTTGCGTCAGCACTGACAATGCAGTACCTTCGCGTTCTGTGACAAAAAGTGTAAAAGGCTTGCTGTAACATGGTGTCGCTAAAACTGGTGCTTGACATAAGGCTTTCTTTAAGTCGTCAAAAGCTTGTGTATGTTCCTGAGTCCAAGGGAGGGCAGTCGAAGACGCTGCCTCCTGGGTTGTCAACTGTATGAGTGGCTTTGCTAGAAATGCGTACTGAGGAATCCATTGTCTGCAGTAAGAAGTGAGGCCTATAAAGGCTCGTACCTCCTTTTGTGTCTTGGGCTGTGACATGTGTACAATTAACTGAATACGGTCAGGTGTTAGCTGTCTCCCCCCTTTGGACAGCAAGTGCCCAAGGTAAACAACTTGCTGAACACAGAATTGCAACTTCGAAGGGGACACCTTGTGTCCCTTGTCAGCCAGGAAATGCAAAACTGTCAATGATGCTTGTTCACATTCAGGTTCGCTGCGGGCGGTGATCAGTAGATCATCGACGTACTGCAACAGGGCAGTGTTATCAGGCATGTGTATACTGTCTAGTTGTCTTTTCAGTGCTTGGCTATAGATGCTGGGGCTTTCTGTGAATCCTTGAGGTGCGCGTGCAAATTTGAAGCTTCATCCATTTAAACAGAATCCGAAAAGGTATTGGCTTTCCGGGTCAATGGGGACACTAAAGAAGGCGTTCTTCAGGTCAATTACAGTAAAGAACGTTGCTTCAGAATCAATGGCAGTCAATAAAGACGAGATATCTGGGACCACGGGGTATTGTGGTACAATGCATTTATTCAATTCGCGCAAATCGATAACTAATCGATAAACAGGAGGTGCATTTGGATCAGTACGTTTAAGAATTGGAATGATGGGGGAGTTACATACATTGGAGTCGGTTTCTACAACCACTCCTTGTGCAATGAGCTCATCAATGATTTTCAGTAAAGCCGCTACAGCATCTGGAGGTAACTTGTATTGTCGAATTCGTGGCAAGACTACTCCTGGTCTGAGTGTGACTCGATATGGTGTAATGTGCATACAAGCTACATCAGTGGGACCTTGTGCCCATAAATGTGCAGGAACATTCTGTAGTCTGGGATCAATATCTCTCAACACATAGTGACCTTTAAAGTCACGAAGAAACAGTCTTACTCCTTCCGGAGAACAGCAGATAACAGCTCCTAGAGCTTTCAATGTCTTTATACCTAACAAGTTTTCTGGACATGATTTCGTTAGCAATAAATCTGTAGTACGTGTCAATGGACCAACTGCAAGGGGAAGTGGTTGCGATACTTCATTAATAATAGGCTTTCCTGAAAAACCAAGGGAAACATTCTGTGAGCCTGAGAGGGGTGCCCCTGGAACCTCATCGTGACTGATAGTTGTACTGCTTGCCCCTGTATCAATTAAAAACTTTCTGTCTTTCCCTAATACTTGACTATGTACATAAGGACCTTCTTGATCTACAGGAACCTCAATAAGAGGCAAGCCAACTTCCCTCTCTAGGCTGTTTCATGTGTATCGCTGATAATCGGGATAATCATTTTGTGCATACTGGTACATCTGCTGTGTCGTGTTTTGTGTTGCGGCAATGGGTTGTGGCTGTGGGACTGCTACGGTCTGTTGAGATGCTTGCATAGGCTGGACATTCTGTGGTACTTGTTGTTGGACCTGGTCCTGTCTAGGAGGACGCGGTCTCTCTTTAGTTTTACCTGTAGAGATATTGTGTTTCAAAACTGCGCAATCGTTTATATAATGACCTGGCTGTTTACAATAGTTGCATATCCCTTTAACAGGAGCTGTTGAATTATGTGACTGTGTCTGACCCTTTTTCTGACCGTCAGCTGGAACTGACTGAGCAACTAACATTTTCATTTTTGTGTCTTTCATACGTCTTTGCTCGTGTTCTTGTTCCTCTCTAATTCTGTTCTGGTGGTACTGTAACATTTGTAACATTTGTGAAGGCGTATTAGCTTGCCATGTGCTCTCGACTTTCAGAACACGATTCTTAACTTGGGGCAGAGAATTTTCGACCAATTTAGATACAAAAAGATGTGGATATGACTCGCTACTTGGTTTCAAGCCACTGTTAATAACAAAACATTTCTCAAAACGGGAATAAAAATCACTAGTGTCTTCATCGTGTTTCTGTTTGCAGGCTGAGATTGCATCCCAGTCAGCCAGAGCTGTGAACAAAAAAACATTGGAATGTCGGAGCTCCAGGATTATACAGCTATTAAAAGCCTGGAGCACTCCATTGTTTTCAATGGAGCGCCCAACATTCCAATGTTAAAATACTGGGTATGAATTTTTGTACAAGGTATTTTCCAATTATATTTTCAAAGAATTTCTTCAAACTAGGGAGGGCTGCGGTATACCTAGTAGAGAGTTCCATAAATGTCTAAAGAATATTATTTTTGAAAGTGAGATTACCCAAGAACTGCACCAGAGTATGTTATGGTATAAGGTTTTGGAGAGCGCAAACAGACACCCAATTCGGGCTTCCCAGTGCTAACAAAAAGTAAGAAATGACAATGTCTGAGAAAGACTGACGATTTATCTAAAAAAAGCTGTTTTGAATTTCCTAAATCTTAACAGATTGTTATTAGACCTGAGCTGTACAGGAAGGGAGTTTCATATTATGACAATAAGCAAGACAAAAGATCTACCTTCTCCTCTTGCTCTCTTTATTCTTGGAACTGTTGAGAGGGAAACTTTGTTCGATTTTTGTGTTCTTGTGGCAGTATATGGGGTCATCCGATGCTGTAGTGCACGTGGGCTGGATGAGTATTTTAGTGTATGGGCGAGGCACAGGGCATTAAATTCTATATGTGTGTTGATGGGCAGCAAGTGCAATTGCACAAGAGCGCCTTGTGCTGAGTTCCTCTTAGGCACACCCAATAATGCTCAACTTGCCGATTTTTGTATTACCTGTCACTTCTTTGTAACATAGGCTGGGCTGCCCAAGTAAAGAGAGTTGCCGTAGTCAAGGGGTGACAGTATCAGGCCTTGAAGCACTGTCCTACGACACTCCGTTATAAGCCATTTGAGCGTCTTCCTTAGCAATCTGAGCAGGCTAAAGCAAATACTCAGGGGCAGATTGTCAAGCCCCTTACGACACTTGTACACCGCCGTTGCGTCACTTTGTGATGCATGCAGAGTAAACCATGCACCACGTTGCGCCTTATTTACAATGTGACGCATCTAGGGAGATGTGTCACATTGTAAAGCCCTGCGCCACATGAAACCTGCGTCAGGTATCATGTGGGCATTCCAGCGCAGGGTGGGCAATCCGTCACCAGAATGCCACGTAAAAGTGACGCAGTGAAATCTAGAAGATTTCACTGAGTCACTTTTACGGCCGTGTTGCATCAAAACCCTGCCCCTGCTTGAAGCAGGCGTAAGGAGTGACGCACCATGTTGTGGATAGGCCAAGTTGGAACAGTGCTGGAGTTGCGTTGCGCCCGTGACACAACTCCAGAACTGCGCCAACCTTACGATGGCAGATGCGACACACATCTGTTTATCCATGCGTCATGATGCACCGCATCGTAAATGTGTCGCATCTGTGGTGGCGTAAGGGTAAACTTGCATCACGCATCTTTCCTGACGCATCCCTGCTGATTTGCAGGGCGCTCCAGAAGTTGTAAATCTGCCCCTCACTATCTAATTGGCTTGGGAGTTCATTGTCAGATCCTTGTCTAGGAGACTCCCCTAGACATGGGGGCCATATAAGTTGTCCCCAAAGCGATGGGTTATTTCCCACCGCCAACACCTCAGATTTGTAACCATTCAGCTCGAGACAGCTTGCCAACATCCAATTGCCACATGTTCTTGTCAAGTATTAATTCTCCTTGAAGTAAATATTTTATCTGGAGAAATAGAAAAGAACAATTTGGCTATAAGGTACCATGGTAAAACCATGCCCACAAATAATGTCTGAGAGCGGTTTGACATAAATATTAAATATTAAAAAGCATGGAGCCCCACGCAGAGACCTGCCCCACTCCACATTCCTATTTCAAGATTTCAGACATAAAAGTTCCTTTACTGTTTTGAAAGCTTATATTTGGTAAAAACGCTGTTAGCCACCTTAAAGAAGACCCTGCATAAAACATGTGTTATTTGGCTACGCTTCCCAGGCCCAAATAAGCAAATGGAGAAGTAATCAGATTTAGATCTCCACCTATCCCGGCTCCTAGGAGGCAGATCGGGTTCATACACGTTCAGCCTACTCCATTATCCGTATTGATATTGAGACGGAGTCTAACTTAAAATATCTTTTGCAATTGGCTTTTCCTTGACCTAAGACGCCTTACTGATTATGATGGGCTTTAAACATGATTTTAGGCATAATGTTTCGTTCTTAGCTGTATTAATTGCACATTTATAATTGGCGCACTATTGGAAAACATCCACCAACATGTTATAACCTTACGGATCATGGAGATACTGGTCCATAAGTAATTTTTAGAAATGGGTGAATAAGGCATAGGCTATAAAATGATACCGACGAATTTGGGGTCACGCGCAAAGGATGGAATCTGAGAGAATGGATAGCGAAATATTGCTTTGAATATAAGCATAATAAAGAAAGGATGGCCTAAATAGTCCTAGCGAGAATATCTGTGCATATTTGTTAAATGTAAAGGCATATTGACAAAAATTGATGAGATGATTAAAAAAATGGTTCTATTCTGCCTAAAAAACATGGGGGCATATTATCAAGAACGGCGTTAAAATTATTGCCGCTTTAGCAGCAGTTTCCTGCCGCTAAAACGGCGATAAGTTTAACGCCATTCTTGATAATATGCCCTTGTAAAGCCTATTTTCACACCAGAACATGGGTTTCTATGGGAATTCACAAGGGCATATTTCAAGCCCATTATCGCCGCTTTAGAGGCAGTTTCCTGACGCTAAAACGGCGATAATTTTAACGCCGTTCTTGATAATATGCAGTGAAGTTAGGCAGTTTCCCTTGGTTGAGTTACTGAGAAAATACGCCCAAATATTGGTCTTGGACAAAAAGCTCAATTAAGCATAAGCATAAACAAGAACACTTTTATGTATAAAATATAGGGATTTTATTAAAACAAACCTTTAAAACATATTAAAAACAGTCTTATTTCATAAAAGGATTTTTCAATTAAGAAAAACTCATTCACAGTTCATATAGACATCAACAAATACTCATACTGTAGTCAAACAAATTACAAAAAGTCACCTAAATTAGAACAGGTTATGCGATTCAAAAGAAAGGGGGGGAGAGAGAGACAAACAAAGACATCAACGATTTGTCATACAGATATGCACATCAGAACCCTCATTAAGACTCAATCCTAGACTTGTCTTATTTTGTTGTTCTTAGGGTGAGTTAGGTTGTTCGATTGTGCAATCGTGGGCGTCAACGCGCTTCGATGGACTCTTTCAGTAATATGCCATCTTTTTCAAGACTTAAACATATGTTTAATATGCACTGGATTGTTGCCTTATTCAGAGAAATCCTTATTGTATTTTCAATTTATAGAGCTTAGGGTTTAAAATTGGGAAGATATTTATCCCCTTGAGCTTCAGCTTTTTACCGAAGACACTGACGAGAGCCAGCGTGCGGGACCCGGGTGTGTAATAGAGACCGAAACAGCTCAAGAAAGCGCCAGAATAATTACGCATAAGAACAAGGCGTCTCCCTAATCCACCCGACCCAAGGACCAGCACACGTCATTACTAGATCACAAAATAAAGAGGAGTATCGATATGGAGGATCTCGCGCTCTAGTGCCGTGGAGAAGATTATCAACAACGCAACAACTGCCCCTTAAAACAAGGGGATTGATAAATATCTTCCCAATTTCACAATCGAACAACATAACTCACCCTAAGAACAACAAAATAAGACAAGTCTATTTTATTTATTTATTTATTTATTGCATTTGTTACGCGCAACAGCTACCCTCAAAGGGTTTCCCGGTGTGGAGATCTGTAATGATAAGCAACACTACGGAATGTGAGATTTAGATGTTGAATAGCCAAGTTTTGAGGCTTTTGCGAAATCTGCCATAATTATCTTCCATCCGAACTGCAAGAGGCATGGAGTTCCACAACATTGGGCCTTGATAGCGAAAAGACCTGCCTACTACGCGGGAAAGCTTAAATCTGGGAATATTGAATTTCTTTTGGTTAGAGGAGCGCAATGATCGAGACGGAAGGCACGGGTGGACCAGTGTCATCAGATATTTCGGCCATGTTTATTTTGTGCATAATGCAAAGGGCCTTAAATCTGATCCGCTTTTCCACCTTCAACCAGTGCAAATCTCGCAGGTATTTAGTGGTTGAGGTGTGTCTGGGAATTCTGCATATAAGCCTAGCTGCAGAATTTTGGACTACCTGTAGTTTACGAATGAGTGCTTTATTTGCGCCCAAGTACAAGACATTTCCGTAATCAATACGGGAGGTAATCAAAGCATTCACCACCGTCTTCTTGGTTGGCTCAGGTAGCATCCAACAGATTTTCTTCAGCCATTTTAGGCTGGCAAAGCATGTTCCTGCCGTTTTTTCCACCTGCTTATGCATCTTAAGCGCATTGTCTATAATGACTCCAAGGTTGCGTGCTAGAGTCACTGGGACAGGGATCTTGCCCATCTCAGTTGGCCAGTGGTGGGGGCCCCACAAATTTTTGTTATTCCCTAGGATGATAACCTCCGTTTTGTCCCCATTAAGTTGGAGAAAATTATCCTGCATCCATCTTCAGGCCACTTTTCAGAATGGACTCATCTTCCACTGTCTCGGAAGTCAGGGAAACTACAAGTTGGGAATCGTCTGCGTAAGAAAACATCACTAATCCTGTTTCTTCCACAATCTTAGCCAGAGGGCTCATGTATAGATTAAATAATAAAGGACTCAAAATTGATCCCTGGGGAACACCATGTTCAAAATTGTGGATGTCGGAGCATGCGTTCTGAGAAAAAACTTGAAATTACCTTTCCTTTAGAAAAGAAATAAGCCATTCCAATGCTGGACCACAGATACCTAATGATTGCAATGTTGAAATCAGGACCGCATGGGATATTGAATCAAACGCGGCACAGAGGTCCAACAACACCAGGGCCACAGTTTCTCCTTTGTCCAGCCTACTCCTGATATTTTCCGTCACCCCCAAGAGCGTGGTCTCCGTTGAGAAGCCTGCTCTGAATCCTGATTGACCGGGAGGTAATAGATCGTGGGTGGTAACAAATTCAGTTAAGATGTGGTTTACATATTTTTCAAGAATTTTTGAGAAAATTGGTAATAATGAAATTGGACGAAAGTTGGAGGGCTGATTAGGGTCTGTTCCTGCTTTCTTCAGAATGGGTTGAATCATGGCATGCTTCCACTCGGACGGTACTGTATTTTCATGCAGGGACCTATTTAGTAAACTTGTGATAATATCCAGTACGTCTGGAGAGAGTTTTTTCAGGATTTTACAAGGTAAAGGGTCTTTCTGGGATCCTGACTTAATCGAGCTGAGCAGTTTAATTAAAATTTCCGTACTCAAATTGGGCCATTTATCTAGGACGTTTCCTTTATTCTACCTCCAATCCACACTCTTGCTCCTCTCCAAGAGGGGGAGTTGTCCCGGAATATAAATCACATTGTTTAGCTGTCACTATTCCTTGATGGATTGTATCCACTTTCTGAATAAAAAACGATGTTAGGGCTTCACATTGGCCTTTACTTAATTCTGGGGGGCTAGCTATGGTTTTTGAGCCAGCCAGTTCTTTTACCATTTTAAATAACATTTGAGAGCGGTTTAAGGCCTCTGATATCGAGGAGTAGACATAGTTTGCTCGCACTTTGTCACAGAGAGACCAATACATTTTCAGCTTGCTTTTATATTCTGTTTTTGCTTCTGGGAGATAGCGCTTTCTCCATCTCCGCTCCAGAACTTTACATTCCGATTTTTCCTTTTTTAATGTTTCGTTAAACCGAGGTGCAGGTGACCTCCTTCAATTACGTTTTGCTTTAGAAAGTGGTAGACAGGTATCTATAGCTACCCTTAACCAGTCTTGCACTTCCTCAGACAGAGACTGCACCGACCCATTTAAACACGGGTGGTGTGCCTCTAGATGATTATTCAGCATCTCTAGGTCTACATTTTTCCAGCTTCTTATCAGTCTGGGGTATTTCCAGTGGGTCGTTAACTTTCTGGGAGGCAATCTGCATAGAGAATCCAACCAGATAGTGGTCTGACCAACTAAGTAAAGTGACGGAAAAACCTTGACATCCCTTAAGTTGGAAATAATTGGATCCAATAAATGGCCTGCACTATGAGTGGCTTCTGTATTTAACAGCCTCATGTTCTGTGCAGTTAAGTCTGATTTAAAATCTGCTATAGTAGTGCAAGCTAAATTCTTAAAATGAATATTAAAGTCTCCAAGAAGAGAAAAATTAGCTGCAGTCAGAACCAGGGGCTTATGATTTCAGGTAAGGCCGTCATCCAATCTGTCGCTGAGCCTGGTGGATGATAGGCCAGCATCCCAGAGAGAGTGAAGTTCGGAATAACTGCCAGCTTAAAAATCGCCACCTCCCCTTAATGTTAGGGAGTCTCAAAAGCTCGCAGCTATATTCTTTTTTTGAAGAGGACGGCTATACCCCCTCCTATTTGATTGAGACGGTCCAACCTAACAATCACATCATTATCAGGCACAGCCACTGCAATATCCGGCCCTGAACTCTCTTGGAGCCATGTCTCAGTCAAAAAAAGAGCGTCCGGTTTTTCCTCCAGCAGTAGATTAAAGGATTGTGTCTTAATGAGGGTTCTGATGTGCATATCTGTATGACAATTCGTTGATGTCTTTGTTTGTCTCTCTCTCCACCCCCTTTCTTTTGAATCGCATAACCTGTTTTAATTTAGGTGACTTTTTGTAATTAGTTTGACTACAGTATGAGTATTTGTTGATGTCTATATGAACTGTGAATGAATTTTTCTTAATTGAAAAATCCTTTTATGAAATAAGAATGTTTTTAATATTTTTTAAAGGTTTGTTTTAATAAAATCCCTATATTTTATACATAAAATTGCTCTTGTTTATGTTTATGCTTAATTGAGCTTTTTGTCCAAGACCAATATTTGGGCGTATTTTCTCAGTAATTCAACCAAGGGAAACTGCCTAACTTCACTGTTTACAAGTACCCTATTCCCCTGGTTCTTGAAGGGGTCTCGCTCAAGTCTTCAACCTTGATTATATGCCCCATGGTTTGCGATTTCTATCTCTTTATCCAATGCGCTTTGTTTCTTGCGAAAGCTAGAGAAGTGTTGAAGTTCTGGGGGAGTATGCTGATGTTTTCGCAATTGACAGTTAACTTTCGAGTTTTTTGCGACTTCGATAAGCTTCATCATATTTTGACAACTGGTAAATTAAGATGATAACTTCTGTTGTTGTCATTGCTCTCTTTATTAGGTGTTGTCATACCCACCATGTGCTAGAACGAGAGAAGGTTTAAAAAATACAGTACTTTGTTTGTCCTTTTCTTCCTCAGTGATTTCAAACACAAATGAATTCGTTGTGAAAGTGCTGGATCTCTTAGGTCACTGACAATTCTTAATATATGCTGGTGCACTGGAACTTGTTTTGGACTGCCACGGCTTAATAGTGGTTGTGTGCTGTGAAAAGTGCTTTCTTTATTTTACAATAAATCAATACTGCAGCAAATGTAAATAATGAATAGAGAAGCAGCTGCAGTACTGATCTATATTGCTACACAAGGTCTCAGCTGGATTGTGCCACACGCTGAAAAGAAAGAACCCATGAAGCGTGGGCTGCTCCTGGACACGCCTGCCTATCTTACCTATCTGCCTCTTCTGTATACAAGTAGAGAGGTGATGTTGATCTTGCTGGTCTGACGCAGCCCATGACAGTTCTGGAGACAGTTCTGGAGAAGGAGTCAGACCAGGGACCTGCCACCTGCTCTTCTACTCATCAGATACTTGGTCTAAAATACATTTACAGGAATGGAAAGTGGCCCATCCATAAAAAAGGCATCTAACAGGTATGCACCAACTCTTACATCCAGGCCCAACTGGATGTCTGTTTTGGTTGCTGAGTGCATTGACCTGCCAGCAGTCCAGTCAGTCGAGGCCCAAGAGTGTGTTGATCAGTTTCTGTGCATGTTATGCTATGTCCAGCTGGAGCTGCTATGAAATCAATTGGAGTGAGCTGTCTGCCTTGCGCCGCCCGTCGTCATTTTCCCCCCATTTTAAAAGGGATGCACCTTCGGCCCCAGGGGTCTGTAAATAAGCCCAGTAGAAACTAGGCTCCAGGAAGGGTGGGGTGTGGGGGGTGAAAATACAGATATGGTAAACTCATCATACATTCTCAAAACGCCTTTATTATCCTGCAAACTATCTTACTTATTAAACTGTATGTACAGGTGAAAATTGAGTTTCTCTAAGTTGCTGGTAGTTGAAAGTGCGTGAGGGAGTTAATCGAACCAAATATGGTTTCCTGCATTGTTACAAGAGGTAACAGGCTGGGTGTCTGCAGAAACATTGATGTTCCTTGAGGTGCACATATTTATTTATTTATTTATTTATTGACATTTGTAGAGCGCGGCGAATACCCGTGGGCGTCTCGGCGCTAATTAAGGGATGGATCAGCAACTGGGGTAAAGATATGCTCATTGTGCTGAGGTCGAGGATAGAACCCTTCTAGGTAGTCAAGCACCACATGTTTCTTTCTGACTCACTCTTGACGGAGAATTCATGACATGGTCTTTGTCTTCCCAAATATTCCCAGAGACAGGTTTTGGAATCTCGATTGCACATAGAAGATATATGGACCGAGAATGCTGCTATGGAAAAAAAACATTCAGGGCCCGATTCACAGAACTAACTTAAGACCAAATCCTAAACTTACTACCATTTTGGTATTCACAGAAGGCACTTACTCATCAATAAGTAAGTGCCTTCTGTGAATACCAAAATGAGTAAGTGCCTTCTGTGAATACCAAAATGGTAGTAAGTTTAGGATTTTGTCCTAAGTTGGTTCTGTGAATCGGGCCCTCAATGAATAACATGAATACATCGTTGGTTCATTATATCAGCCTTCAAAATCTTAAGATGCCATAACTAATTAAAACCAGCTTCCCTTCCTTTGTGCAATAGGTTTCAAATACAAAATAGTGAAAAACAAATAAATGGCACTAATATTTTGCTGACAAGTCATTAGTAATTTGCACATTGTTTTAAGCATTCATTAGTTCCCTTCATATAGATCCTATTTCGGCACCATGGTTTTAACAGCTGTCTAAATTGTATTATGAGAAATGAGATGCTGGCAATCTATGATGTTACCCAGGCACATTTTACACTGCAGCAGAAGTACTGGTCCATCAGAGTGCAAAAATGACATTCCTATAATGTGCGGAGTCCCTACATTATTAATATTCAATCAATCAATCAGTCATGGGTTATATAGCACGACTACTCACCCGTGAGAGTCTGAAGGTGCTGAGGGGGGCAGCTGCTCTGTCTGAGCCCTGAGTTTCAGACAAAGAGCAAAGCCTTGAGATCCTTCCTGAATTGGGTCAGCGAGAGGGTGTCCCTGAGGTGGAGAGGCAGGTTGTTCCATGTCTTGGCAGCGATGTAGGATAAGCCTTTTCCTAGAAGTGGAATGCTCGCTTGACTCCGCCACTTACAGCTCAGGATTGCGAATATTGCTGCCAGCTCACGGGCGCCCTCACATCCAATGGTAATCTCTGGATAATTCATTTCAAATACATACACCAAGCGTACTATACCATTCACAAGCTGTTCAAATATGGACTTCAAGACACCGACACATGTAAGTGGTGTGGTGCTGCAGATGCTGACTTCTGGCATCTACCTTGGGAATGCCTAAAAGTGGTGCTGTTCTGGGAGGGTGTGATCTGCACGCTATCCAAATTGGTCGGGCTCGAATTACAGTGTTCACCACATGTGTGTCTGCTGGGTCTTGTGCCCTTGGTGAAGGGCGTTATAGTTAAACTCGTGAGAGTTGCTCTACTTGTAGCTAAGAGATGTGTAGCGGTGGTGTAGGAAAAGACAGCTGGACAATTGACCGCATAGTGACTTCGAGCTCTAGCAGCCTGCCAAGACAATTTGGTACTCAATGCGGAGGAACTACCCACTGCCTCCTAGCCTCACGATATCTGGGAACCACTGCTACAGCATTTGAGATCAGTTGAGCAAGCTAAGTCCCCAAATAATACGGAAGATTGAGTGTGTAATTCCTGCGCGGTTGAGCGTGATACCTTGTCTTATTATGTAGAACATTATTATACTGTACCTGATTGACATCTATGCTTATGCCACAAGTTGCTACGTTGGTTATGCAATTTGACATGTCTATTGCTGATGGATTTGTAATTGCATGTGTTTAATAAAACTCAATAAAAAATGTTTTTTTTAAAAAGGCTCTTCCTCTGGTTCTGGTCTTGCAGATCTGTTTACAGTGACCAGGGACAGTTAGGAAGGTCGATGTCTGGTGTGTACCTGGAATGAGAGGTGTTGGTTTAGATATGCTGGTCCTGTGTCTTGGAGTTATAGCTGGGTAAGAGGAGCTTGAAAGAGATGACTTGGAGCTAGTGGAGTTCTCCTGGGTGTTGATGTGGCTGCTGCCGGGTATGTTAAGGACCAGTCTGGCTTCGGGATTTTGAACATTGTGTAGTTTCTCAGGGAGTTTCTGGATGAAGCCAGCATAGATTGTGTTTCCGTAGTCAAGTCTGCTGCTAATGAGTCATGGGTGACCAGCTTCCTGGATTTGGTTGGGACCCATTTGAAAGTCTTTCACATCAGGCGAAGAGTGTGGATGCACGATGAGGAGACAGAGTTGATCGGGCTGTGAGTGAGGAGTCCAGTATGATGTGGGAGGTTTTGTGTGTGGTTGTGGGGGGTGTTCTTAGTGTGGTGGTCCACCATGAGTCATCCCAAGCAGAGGGGGTGGGTCCCAGGATGAGGACTTTGGTCTTGTCTGAGTTGAGTTTGAGGAAGCTGTCTCCCATCCAGGTGGCAATGGCTTCATCTCATCTATGGGGGCTGTGGGTTTGTTGGTGAGGGAGAGGATCAGCTGGGTGTTGTCAGCGTAGAAGGCAATGTTGAGTCAATGTTTCCTGATGATGGCTGTGACTGGGTCCGTGTAGACATTGAAGAGGGCGGGGCTAAGGTAGGAGCCCTGGGGAATCCTGCAGCGGATGTCTGTGGTTTCTGAGCTGAACGGTGGTAGTTTAACTCATTGTTGTTCAACTGTTGAGGAAGGAGAGGATCCAGTCCAGGGTTTTGTTAGATACCGGTGTCATGGAGCATCGTGCTTAGCGTGCCGTGGGAGACGGTGTCGAATAGGACTGAGAGGTCCAGTAGGATGAGGACTGATGTTTTTCCCTGATCGAGGAGGGAGCAGATGTCATCCCTGGTGGTGAGGATATCTCCAAGCACACCAACACTCATTCCGGGTGAGCAATAGGGAAGATATACCTAGGCAAAGGGGAAAGGCAACAGTAGATCATGACACATCCCCCTTCCTAAGGAAACCAAAACACAATAAAAGCAAATGAAAGTACATAAGGCAATCACATTAGAAAATACATGCATTTCATTGATTTAATATGTTGCTTGATTCATTTGCTCAATGTCTTTTCATCCAACATTCCAGACATCTCCATGCACACCAACACTCATTCTGGATGAGCAGTAGGGAAGAGATACATAGGCAAAGGGGAAAGGCAACAGTAGATCATAACAATATTCTAGCGTCTTCACCATCCTGGGTACCCACAAAGGACTGCACCACAGATAGAGCTTAGTTATACATGTTTTTATTCTTCTGTGTGTAAGTACAAGTTCAACATTCTAAAACAGCCTAAAACAGCCTTCAGTGCATTCACTGAAGTCACAGCTTCACTGAATCCATCTAGAGTCAAAAGGGTTTCATCATTTCTAATTTTCAAGACACTGCATCTACCCCTCTGGTAAAGAAAAAATAAAACATTTTACATAATATTTATATAGATAGACTTATACATTCAAATCTCTTCAGTCCATCTTTTTAACACAAGAATTGTTCGGCTTGATCTTGTTCTGGGAAACTGAAAGGTGTCATCACCAATGTCCAGGATCTGCGTTGCGGATGTTCCAGACCTAGTCTCTCTTTCAATTATTCGATGTAACAAACGATCGTGCCTGTAATGAGATGAGTCTTGGGTAATAGACATCCCAGGGCACTGAGCAATCACCATGTGTCCCTCAGTGGACACAATTTGGAAAGGTTCTGCATCAAAAGAGGTATCACATTTTCTTTTCTGCATTTCTCTATGAGTACTGGATTTAATCTATTAAAGACAATATTCTGTGCATGTTTCTTTTGTCAGCATACACTTTCATCTTTTGTTTGTTAACCAAATCCTTCTCATGTGTTTTTGTCTCATCTTTCCTTCTCTGATTGCTCCATTGAGATAACTTGGTATTCATTGGTCTCCAGAATTTCAAAGTTGCAGAACTTTCACCTGTGATAAAGTGGGGTGTTGAACTAAAAGCTATCAAGGTAGAACTCTATATAGTTTTCAAATTGAGCTTCTCAAGTGTGGTACGCTGCACTGCTTTCTTTCAAAACAATGACATAAAGACCACAATCGGACAGTATGTACACTTTTCTTATACCCAGCCGGGCAAAGAATTTATTGGGGAATATGTGACAGGTAGTCGATTATAGGTTACAATGTAACAACAAACATTTAGTGTTTGAAGTAAGGCACAAGCCTGTGCCGTACTAAGAGATAGATAAAAGATTTTGAGAAAGGGTGCAGAAGAAAGAACAGTTTACATCAGGCAAAAAGAAGGTTTGAGCAGAGCCAGGTACTGCTTTAAGATTTAAATTGGCAGTATTCCCTAGAGTAGAGCATACATATATAAATAACCATGAGACATCTGTATGTCTACAAAACAAAGTTGACGGCGTTTCGATCCCGCTCTCAAAATAATGGGATCATCATCAGGACTTAATAGATGCCTGGAATAACATGAACAGTATGCCTGTAAGGAGAAACAGGGGAAACAGAGAGGCAAAAATATTTTTAGATCGCTACTCTGTGGCAAAGAGTGAAAAGTCAACTTAGTCACCCTCTAACCGTCATGCAATTCGGAATCGCAGTGCATTGAATAGTGTTGGTTGGTGTTGGTTGAGGAATACAGGTTGGTCATAGTGATATTGAGTGGTTATCCTACTGTGAATAAGGAGATCGTCATTAGGCTGTGCCTATTTTGTGAGACCCTGCCATTTCTGTGATCGTGAGGAAATGGCACCGTGTGCATATATCAGCTATCTTGGGTTTGTATTTGGTGATGATTGTTGCTATAATAGCGAAGTGCAGGACTCGAAAGAACTACCAGTGGACGTGACCAGACTAGTGTTAGCGGTATAGCATGCTTGTGTACCCCAAGGGCTGGAGGATTCCGAGTTCCAAGTAAAGTGGCTGGGGCCACTCAGAACGTTGGGTGAAGGACTTCAGATAACTATAAGAGATATGGCAATAGTTAGTTAAGAGACCCATGTGGGCTCGGGGTGGCAAGCCGCCTCTGTGGTCGACACTTACCAATTCGCAATTCAGAAAATTAGCAGAATGATTTTGTAGTTGAAGCCGCCCCTTGTGGGAGCTCCGTCTAGATGATTAATTCTGCGTTTAAAATACGATCTGTTGAAAGGGAATAATGATGTGAATTAACATCAAGAGGGGTGCATAGATACGGCGAGGGTCATGGGCGGACGCGTTCCCACCGTTTAGTAGATGAGTTTGTCCGTAGGAGCGGTCAGAGTGATTCAATGATCCGCTGTACGGGGTCTTGGTGAGCACTGTGATTGAGGCGTTCTCACAGTGTTCTCAGGAAGCTTGTCCGTGGTGGCGGTCGGAATATTACACGATCCGCTGTTGGCAGAATTGGAGTTTAGGGTGTGGCTGTAACCACAGAATGGCCAGGGTGGGTTGTGGACTGAGAGGGAGTTCTTACCTCACAAGACGGATGGAGTGCCAATACACCAGTTCCTCACGGGCAACGCTGCTTCCTACTGGGATAGCGCGCAGCCGAGGGTAAAGGCAGTGCGGTCAGGTGACAGTGGTCACGTGATCGCGACTAAACTGTGGCGGCCATCTTAGAGTGGGGATGCAAAGTGAAAATACAGGCACCGGCGCAGTGAATTGGTTCTTGCCATGCACCCAATGTGTCGGATTAGTGCTAAGAAGAAAGGAGTGAGAGTGACATACGCAATTCAATAATTTAAACAAAAGTCACTTTCAAAAAACATTATGCTATACAAAACACCTAAAACAACCAGGTTCCCAGTGTCTGTGTTTAGACCTTCTGGGTACATTATCGGAACAACTCGTAGATGGTTTTTAAACCGAGCTAGGGCAAGAGTTCAAATTGCCGATATTCATATTGCGCAATTAAGCAAAAAGAATCAAAGCAGATTTGTCCAGTCCTCGCTTCTGTTCAAACCAGTCCTGATAGTATTAAACTGGATGATGGACTTGAGTTCTTCTCTGTTCAGCAGTTGAGAGAGATTCCCACCTCTTTGTGGGAGTTTGATAGCTTTGAGGATTGTCCACTGGATGTCGTCAGCTGTGTGGTTCATCTCTGTGAAGTGTTCCACCATGGGAGCATTGGGCGTACTACATCTGATTCTGCTCCGATGCTGGCTGATGCGTGTCTTAGCCTTTTGGCTGGTCTGACCTATATACATTTTCTTACATGGGCAGAATATCGCGTAAATGACATTACAGGTATTACAGTTTGTAAATGATTTCATCTCGAAATTTATGCCATTATGACTAATATTCTTTGTTTCAATTGTGAATTCGCAAACAATACAGTGCCCACATTTCACATGACCATACAGTGGTGGTAGCCCCCAGTTGGAGTCAAGAGTGGTCCGGGGGATAGGGGTCGGTAAGGCTGCCCTCACCAAGTGATCTTTCAGATTTTTATTCTTCCGAAATGCGAAAAGGGGTTTCTCTAGATTGAGGGTTCCAGCATTTATGGTAGACCAGTGTTTAAGGATTGACTTTCTGATTTTGTTGGACACGGAGCAAAATGTAGTCACACAAGCTATTCTGTCTTTATTTTCTTTTGGCTTGGGTGTGAGTAGGACATCACGAGGACAATACCAAGCCCTTTTTGAGGCTGCCTTAACTATTCTTCTTGGATAACCACGCATTTTAAGTTTGTTTGACAAAATATTTGCTTCCTTGAAGTAGTCCGTTTTATTCGAGCAGTTACGCCTTATTCTTAAAAACTGAGAATAGGGTAAGGAATCTTTCAGTGCTCTGGGGTGGCAGCTATTGTAGCTGAGCAGAGTATTTTATCAGTATTTTGCTTAGGAACCCTTCGGTCCTAGTGTTAGTGGTAGGGTGCTAAGTATGGAACTTAGAATCCTAGACACACGGCCCCGTCCACACAGGGTGCCAAGTATCTTCATTCTCCAATTACTTGAACTGTGTCTTTCAAAGAATTTCTTCTCTTTTGAAGGCACATATTACCAACAAATCAAGGGGACCTCCGTGGGGGCTATTTTTGCCCCCAACCTAGCCATTTCATTCATGGATGCACTGGAAACTGGTGTTATCTTAAATGATAGCAACCCATTTTTTGCAGGAATCTCCCTGTGGCGTCATTACATAGACAACATTTTTTTAGTTTGGAACCATGACATTGACACATTGAACCTGTTTCTTCATTGGCTGAACAATAATTGTGCGGATCTAACCTTCACCTTGACCCACAATAAATCCCAAATTACTTTCCTCGACCTGACAATTTACAGTCATGAAGGCGAATTACTAACACGCCTATACAGAAAGCCAACGGAGCGAAATACTCTGCTCAGCTACAATAGCTGCCACCCTAGAGCACTGAAAGATTCCTTAACCTATTCTCAGTTTTTAAGAATAAGGCGTAACTGCTCGAATAAAACGGACTACTTCAAGGAAGCAAATATTTTGTCAAACAAACTTAAAATGCGTGGTTATCCAAGAAGAATAGTTAAGGCAGCCTCAAAAAGGGCTTGGTATTGTCCTCGTGATGTCCTACTCACACCCAAGCCAAAAGAAAATAAAGACAGAATAGCTTGTGTGACTACATTTTGCTCCGTGTCCAACAAAATCAGAAAGTCAATCCTTAAACACTGGTCTACCATAAATGCTGGAACCCTCAATCTAGAGAAACCCCTTTTTGCATTTCGGAAGAATAAAAATCTGAAAGATCACTTGGTGAGGGCAGCCTTACCGACCCCTATCACCCGGACCACTCTTGACTCCAACTGGGGGCTACCACCACTGTATGGTCATGTGAAATGTGGGCACTGTATTGTTTGCGAATTCACAATTGAAACAAAGAATATTAGTCATAATGGCATAAATTTCGAGATGAAATCATTTACAAACTGTAATACCTGTAATGTCATTTACGCGATATTCTGCCCATGTAAGAAAATGTATATAGGTCAGACCAGCCAAAAGGCTAAGACACGCATCAGCCAGCATCGGAGCAGAATCAGATGTAGTACGCCCAATGCTCCCATGGTGTAACACTTCACAGAGATGAACCACACAGCTGACGACATCCAGTGGACAATCCTCAAAGCTATCAAACTCCCACAAAGAGGTGGGAATCTCTCTCAACTGCTGAACAGAGAAGAACTCAAGTCCATCATCCAGTTTAATACTATCAGGACTGGTTTGAACAGAAGCGAGGACTGGACAAATCTGCTTTGATTCTTTTTGCTTAATTGCGCAATATGAATATCGGCAATTTGAACTCTTGCCCTAGCTCGGTTTAAAAACCATCTACGAGTTGTTCTGATAATGTACACAGAAGGTCTAAACACAGACACTGGGAACCTGGTTGTTTTAGGTGTTTTGTATAGCATAATGTTTTTTGGAAGTGACTTTTGTTTAAATTATTGAATTGCGTATGTCACTCTCACTCCTCTCTTCTTAGCACTAATCCGACACATTGGGTGCATGGCAAGAACCAATTCACTGCGCCAGTGCCTGTATTTTCACTTTGCATCCCCACTCTAAAATGGCCGCCACAGTTTTGTCGCGATCACGTGACCACTGTCACCTGACCGCACTGCCTTTACCCTCGGCTGCGCGCTATCCCAGTAGGAAGCAGCGTTGCCCGTGAGGAACTGGTGTATTGGCACTCCGTCCGTCTTGTGAGGTAAGAACTCCCTCTCAGTCCACAACCCACCCTGGCCATTCTGTGGTTACAGCCACACCCTAAACTCCAATTCTGCCAACAGCGGATCGTGTATTATTCCGACCGCCGCCACGGACAAGCTTCCTGAGAACACTGTGAGAACGCCTCAATCACAGCGCTCACCAAGACCCCGTACAGCGGATCATTGAATCACTCTGACCGCTCCTACGGACAAACTCATCTACTAAACGGTGAGAACGCGTCCGCCCATGACCCTTGTCGTATCTATGCACCCCTCTTGATGTTAATTCCCATCATTATTCCCTTTCAACAGATCATATTTTAAACGCAGAATTAATCATCTGGACGGAGCTCCCACAAGGGGCGGCTTCAACTACAAAATCATTCTGCAATTATCTGAATTGCGAATTGGTAAGTGTCGACCACAGAGGCGGCTTGCCACCCAGAGCCCACCTGGGTCTCTTAACTAACTATTGCCATATCTCTTATAGTTATCTGAAGTCCTTCACCCAATGTTCTGAGTGGCCCCAGCCACTTTACTTGGAACTCGGAATCCTCCAGCCATTAGGGTACGCGAGCATGCTATACCGCTAACACTAGTCTGGTCACGTCCACTGGTAGTTCTTTCGAGTCCTGCACTTCGCTATTATAGCAACAATCATCACCAAATACAAACCCAAGATAGCGGATATATGCACACGGTGCCATTTCCTCACGATCACAGAAATGGCAGCGTCTCACAAAATAGGCACAGCCAAATGACGATCTCCTTACTCACAGTAGGATATCCACTCAATATCACTATGACCAACCTGTATGCCTCAACCAACACCAACCAACACTATTCAATGCACTGCGATTCCGAATTGCATGACGGTTAGAGTGTGACTAAGTTGACTTTTTACTCTTTGCCACAGAGTAGCGATCTAAAAATATTTTTGCCTCTCTGTTTCCCCTGTTTCTCCTTACAGGCATACTGTTCATGTTATTCCAGGCATCTATTAAGTCCTGATGATGATCCCATTATTTTGAGCGCGGGATCGAAACGCCGTTGACTTTGTTTTGTAGACATACAGATGTCTCATGGTTATTTATATATGTATGCTCTACTCTAGGGAATACTGCCAATTTAAATCTTAAAGCAGTACCTGGCTCTGCTCAAACCTTCTTTTTGCCTGATGTAAACTGTTCTTTCTTCTGCACCCTTTCTCACAACCTTTTATCTATCTCTTAGTACGGCACAGGCTTGTGCCTTACTTCAAACACTAAATGTTTGTTGTTACATTGTAACCTATAATCGACTACCTGTCATATATTCCCCAATAAATTCTTTGCCCGGCCGGGTATAAGAAAAGTGTACATACTCTCCGATTGTGGTCTTTATGTCATTGTTTTGAAATACTGTTCTAGGCTTAGGACCTTTGTTTTTTTAAATACTTGATACCCATGGTCCCAAGCCATTTAGTGGGTCCCCCTTGTTTGTTTATAAAGCACTGCTTTCTTTAGCATACTCATAAAATGTTCAACAAGTCTGTTGGCTTGTGGTCACAGAGGTGCGCTCTTTTAATGCTTTAGTTTTAATTGCACCAAGAAATCTCTGAACTCTCACCTATGGAAAGGTGGGCCACTGTCACATTTCACTATGGCTGGAACAACTCATGTCACAAAGATGCCATCTAGGCTTGTAATGAATTGTTCTTGAGTAGTAGATGAAAGATCTTCAATTAGTGGAAATCGTGAGTATTCATCTACAATCACCAGTAGATTATGTCAATTTTCAAACAGAAAAAGACAGAAAAAGTCAATGGCTATTCTCTCCCATGCATGCTTCCAGAGTGCTGACATGTTCAAGATGTGGTGAATAGGCTTTATAGAAAGGCAGTTGCATAAATGACCTGCCTTTAATTCCTTTACAACTCTGTCATCAAGGTAAGAAAACCAAACTTCCATGATGTTCTTCATGGGCTACCTAAATTATTTTCTGGCTTAGACTCTCTGGAATCAGGATTCACGACCCTCTTAATATGACTCCTTCCTGAATTAATGACAATTCATCCTTGACATTTTTTAACTTTTGATATCCACCATCACGGGTGAGTGGTCAAGTGTGTTGGTTCCAAGGCTGATGTCTATTGATATCCTTCAGCTTTAACATGTCACTATCGTGGCCTGTGTCTGTGATAATATGGACTAATGAAATGGCAGCTGGTGTGTTGGATTTTACAATGAAGTTGATATAGGCCAAAGCCGTCTTGGATGCAGTACTGTGACCTTGTATAGCAGGTTTCTGATCCTTCCCTGGACAGTGCACAATGGTATGATCATAAACTTGTATGGTATGATCATAAACTTGTAACCGTAATCCCCATCATCCAATGCGAGGTGGACTTTTGGCTTATGTATTTCTAAATATAGTCAGTGAAGCTTGATGTACAGTTACCATAGTACAAGGTTTCCTTACAGGAATTCATGGAAATGTTTCCAAGCCCATACCACAGCTAAGCTGTCTTTCTCAGGTTGTGAATAAGCATGTCCTGTTTGGGACAAACTTATACTGGCATATGAAACAAGGTGCCTTCAAGCATTTGAGTGTCCACTGTGCAGTGCAAGGATAGAGCCTAACCCGAATGGGCTAGCATCAGCAACAACCTCTGCATGAAGCTTTATATTTAAATATGCCATTTCAGTAGTGTTCTCAATGGCTTGTTTATTTTCCCAAAACTTTTCTCACATTTAAGTGACCAATGAAATAAAAAAATGTTTCTCTTCAAGTATCTCAATGGAGTACTCATAGTGACAAAGTCTTTTATGTATCTGGAACAGTAACTGGCTTGTGGGAGATCAACATTTGACAGTGCTTGTACTTCAGCAGAATCTGGTGTCATGGCCTCATCAGAAAAGAAAAGACATGGCCCAAGAATTTTAGTTTGTCCTATGGAATTCACACTTCGGCAAATAAACAACATACTTGTATAAGAGCTTTATCCTGTTCTTTTTGTGTAGGTCGGTAATACAACATGCCATCACTGTAATTGAACGCATTCATACAGGCTGTATGATATACCAAATGATGTCTTGAAAAAGGTCTGCAGTGAATGACAGACCATAACCTAGGGCCTGATTTATATCTCGGCAGACGGTTACTCCATCACAATGATGATGGATATCCCTTCTGCCTAAATACAATTCTTATTATATCCAATGGGATTTGTATTTTGGTGGATGGGATATCTGTCGCCGTTGTGATGGAGTAACCTGTCTGCCATGATCTAAATCAGGCACTTTGTCTTTTGTATTTAAACAGACCAATATGTGTAGAAAATTGTAATATACTGTCAGAAATGGGGTCTGAAGTTGGCAGGGTAAGTGTAATTCACACTAATTTTACCTGTGCTCACCCATGGGTAGCTTGGCATAGAGCAGTCAGGCCAAACAAAAGAGGGAATGTATAAAATATTTGTGCACACACAGTAATACACTGAAAACATCACAATAGTACTCCACACCAGTTTAGAGAAATAGCTTATGTTTATCTGAGTAAAACAAGACCATACAAACTAAAATCCAATATATCAAGATATGAATCCTTCATTATTAAATGAAATTATAGTGCTTAGAAAACAATGGCTCCACCTGGGGCTATGTGTGAGCACTTGACCGAGACAGATCCAAAAGTTCAGTCCAACCGTGATGGATCATGAAACGGCTATAGTCAGAGGCACTCCTGTACATTACCTTGGATGAGTCACAAAGTCAAAGACTGTGCAGTGCACAGAGGAGGTGAGGTGTTAAAGAGGCAGGTGATGTGTCGGTACTTTACTGCTATGCAGGTCATTGGAACATTGGCACTCAGGGATAATCCAGTGGGTAAAGGAGATGAGGCGTCACTGTAGCAAAGAGATGCATCGGTTCCTGGAGGCGGTGCAGGGTTGTTGAGCCGCTAATGCTTGGGGATGATGTAGGGTGCAGGAGAGGTGATGGATTGGTTGCAGGTGCAAGAACTCGGGCCAGTGTTGATGATTCATCAGTGTCACTGCATGGTGCATTGATTCCACTGCAGTGTAGTCGAAAAACCAGGCCACAGGCACTGCATCGGAGTCGTAATGGTGCATCACGGACTTCAGTGAAGCAGTGCTCGAGACTCACACAGCACCAGTACTTCTGAGGCACTGCAGCACCATCGCGGCTTGCGTTGCAAGTCATGGTTGTTGCGTTGGACGCTTAGAGATCAGGGACCATGGCTTTGGTGCTGGATGTGGCATTGCATCGATGTGCAGGGATGCGTGGAGTCAATGCGTCAATTTCTTGGTTGCAGCACCAGGATCACTTCCAAGCATTTAGGACTGGGTTTGTGTCCACTAAGCAGGTAAGGGCTCACATCAGAGGTTCTGGTTGCAAGAGGAAGGTGAAGTCTTAGACGGCCCCTGAGACAAATGTCAACTTTCCCAACACTCTAACTCAGGAAGCATTTTCAGACCTGCAATTTTAAAACCAACTTCACTAAAAAGTGTTTTTAAATTGTGAGTCCAGAGACACCAAACTCCAATTTTCTATCAGTTTCGAATTTGAAGAAACCTGTGTAAAATGCTACAGGGTAGCCCAATCTAACCTATGGGAGAGATAGACCTTGCTGTAGTAAACAGCAAATGTAGAGGTTTTTCACTACCAGGACATGCAACACTTAAAAGCGGTTCTCCCACCTTTTAAATGCACAGCACCGGCTCCCTGGGGCTCCCTTGGTTCTACCTTAGGGATGCCTTACATGTAGAAAAAGGGAAGGTTTGGGCCTGGCAAGTAGGTGTACTTACCAGGGGGGTATAGCAGTTAAAAACTGAGCACACAGAGGCTCTGCGGAAGTAGGCCGAAGACACGTTTGGAGGGCTACTTATGTGTGTAGCACAACCAGTTCTGCTGCCCACTAGTAGCATTTGGTTTACAGGCCCTGAGCACATGTAGTGGGCTGTATCAGGGACTTAGTAGTAAATCAAATATGCCAATCATGGAGAAGCTAAATGCCATTACATTTCAGACACAGTGTGCATGTACTTAAGCTCTGGCCAGCAGAGGTAAAGTCCAATCGCAAGTAAAAACGAAGTCCAGCACACAATCAAAAACAGGAGGTCAGAAGATAAAAAAAAAGAGGAAACTATGCCAAAAGATACCAGGACTGCAATCCTAGTCAAGTTCTAAATGATGATAATCTTTATTTAAATCAAGACAAGAGAAGTCCTTTGCAACATTTGATTGTGTTATCATGTAAGCAATGTGTGGACCTAGATGTCGTTCTCGTTCAATTACCTTGTTAGATGGACTCATGTCAATGCAAATAGGCCAGTGGAATACTTAATAATATGCTTAAGCAACAATTCAAGTTCTGTCTCAACAGCTTCTTGCAATTGAAAAGCAATTTGTCTATGTCGGTTTGGTTCATAAACTTTATTTGGCAAGTTGAAACAGCCAAAAAAGTTCATTAACATATAATAGTCCTGTTAAACATTACATCTCAATAAAATTAATCCGATGCTTATATCCATTAGGTAAAACCCATACAAAAGACAATTGAGGGGCAGATTTACAAGCCCCTTGCGCCTCTTTTGCGCTGCCATTGCCTCACTTTTGTGACACAGCGGCGGCGCAAAAGATGCGCCATGGTGTGGGCTATTTACAACGTGACGCATCTGGGAGATGCGTCGCCTTGTAAGGCCCTGCGCCTTAAGGAGGCGTTCTGGTGCGGGGGGCGTTCCGGCGCAGGAATGCCTCCTAAAAGTGGCTGAGTGAAATCTACAAGATTTCACTCAGACACTTTTAGGCCAATGCTACGTCAAAACCCTGCGCCTGCTTGAAGCAGGCGTAAGGCCTGATGCATCATTAGTAGAATGGCCCCCCAGAGCATTGCTGGAGCTGCGTCGCGCATGCGACGCAACTCCAGGAATGCGATACCTTTACGGCACAGATGCGTGACGCATCTGTGCCGTTTTTGCCCCATGGTGCGCCGCATTGTAAATGCGGCGCATCATGGGGGGCGGAGGCATGGCATGGCGCACAATTACTGGCGCATCCCTGCTAATTTGCAGGGATGCGCCAGTAATTGTAAATATGCCCCTTAAAATCAAGGGCCAGCTAATACATAAGATTTTTACTTGCATGGATGGCTTTCCAAATAAAAACCACTACTTTGTAACACGCAGTGGGTTTGCATAGTGCAATCAGGTATTTCATAGCAGCTTTATATGATCTAATGCTATGTCCAACAAAGATGGGTTTTAGATAGAAGCTACTAAAATTCTGATAAAATTAACAAAACAATAAAAAGTGTATTGTGCTTTGCTTACTTCGTCCATCACATTGGCATGGGGTCTGATCAGAAGGACAAGACCTCATGATTGGGAAAGTCACTAAAGGATGCACAATAATACATCTCAGTCTTACCAAAACAAAACGGTGTTGCATGGTTGTTACACCAGAGAGATAATTTTAACCACACTCCTCTATCTCATATGACATGTATAACATGACTGAGGATTTTGTATTGTTAGCTGCCAATCACTGTCCAGATCAGTAGTGAAAAAAAGTTTCTTTGATTCTCCTCTTAGTTAATTGTAGCACCTGTACAGGGTATGACCATATGGGTAAATTAAACAGCATACTAAAGTAAGAGTTAATATACGATAACAATGGGATACTTGAAGCCTTATCCTGGGCTAAACACTGTCTAAAAAGATAGATCTGGTTAGACGAATATCCTCTTTTGCTCATGGTAATAGCCATAATAGCAAGGGTCTTACCAAAAGTATATCTTCTAGGCCCTGCAGACTGACCTCCTGGTGGACAACCCTTGTTGAGACAGAAGTAGGCAAGCAAAATAGCCTTTTTAAGAGCTTTTTTACTTTATTCGTATGGTGGGGCAATTGGCATAGCCCCAGATACCAGCCCCATATGTGGCAGTGGCAAGCCCTCTAGCCTTGTAAATTTCAATCATTTCCTTGATGGCACGGCTACCTAATTTAAATGACAATTTGAAAATCCCTTGAGAGACCCTACTCATTTTAGCATTAGTGTTTTAAAATGTGTTGGCCCCAAAATCCGCTACCTGTAAATAAGACACCTAGATAATAAAATGAATTTGCTGTAACAATTGCAGTAGTATCAATTCAAAAAGTTCTAATATGGCCAGATGGTACTGGTTATTAGTGGAGTTAACGGATGGTCTCTTCAGACTCCCAGGCAACTTGTGGGAAAAGAACCTACTGGGGTAGCAGCCAGAAGAATTATGGCAAGTATTTTTTAACGTTCTTTATTCCACTGTGCATTCCACCAATTTAAGGAGAAATCACATATTTTGTCCACATATGGAATATTGGAAAGCCCTTAAGTTAAAGGCCAGGGTGGCAAATTCAGTTCCGCTCGCGGAATTTGCGGAATTCGAGTAATTTTGCGTTCCTACGAGAACGCAAAATTGCCCAAAATTCTGCGATCCGCGACTTTGCGAAATGTTTTGCTTGTTTGCGTTCTCAAAATGCATGTTCGCAAGATATTTCCCCCGAGCACGCAAACAGCGATCACGAACAGTAAAAAAGCATTGCCAACAAGCAATTCCGTGTGTTTGTGGAATTTCTGCGTGTTCACAGAGATTTTTTACTGTTTCACAGAGATTTGCGTAAAAAGATCACACAAATTCCACCCACCCCTATTAAGTTATCAAAGATAGGGAAGCGAAGAACGCCAAGGTGTGTAAAATGCAGCCAAAATAAAGCAGATGATATCCACATGATTTTGAAATTTCCTTTGATTAACAAATTCTTGTGTGATATGAGTAGATGTATTTCAACTATTCATGGTACAACACGCTTGTATTTTTGGGGGTGCCAGCGTGGCATGATTATATGCCTAACGATGTAAAACATTTGTTTTTTAATTGATTCTTCTTGCCCGGAGTGAGATTTGCAAAGAATGGATCAGTAACCTAACACCAACTAAATTAGACTGGGTAAAATCCATTAAATATAATATCAGTTTGGATGGAGCATTGGTGAGAAGAAGACATGGATTTTGGTCTCCTGCTATGAATTGGTTGGATATAAAGTGAGAGGAAACAGTCAGGATTCAGGACAGGTCCAATGATTATGCCTTTTCTTCTTGGTCTTCTAATTCTCTTGTCTGATCTGCAGTTCGGCTGGTTGGCTAAGGCAGAAAACCGAGGGAGAAATGTATGGGACTTTTCGATCTTTTGCACAAATGAATATCTCTGGCAGGCTTTTATTGAGGGGGGCCCAGAGCTCGAATCCAAGGTGAATGAGTATTAAACATTTTTTTTTCAAAATGCAAGAGGTTCTACATTGTTTATGCTTATACCAACAAACCATCATAAATGATTTTGATTTATTAATCACCATTTTCTTAGAAGACAAATATTCCCCAAATTCATTTATTAATCTTTGCTAGCCAACAGGAGGTCCTTGATAGCACAACAGCATTATCAAAATATAACAATACTGGAATAGGATGCCCGGCAGCCTGGGAGCATCATCTTGCAGGGCCTGCAAATGAATTTCCACCCCATTAATAAATAAGGAATACAGTAGAGGCGCTAGCACACAACCTTGTCAAATTCTTCTACCTGCTATAAACGCACATGAACACATTACTAGATAGATTCTCACACAGATGAGAGAGAAACCTTATAATTGGCCTGGGTGCACCTAAAGAAATCAGCATTGACCAAATGTTAACAAGATTGCATCTTATGTGTGCCCCCTTTCACCAACCCAGATTGAGGGGTTATGGCACCCAAGAAATGTGAAGAAAACTCCTCCACAAATGTCAGGGACATACACCAAGTTTCTTGTATATAGATGACATCAAAGCTGCATATGGTATTAGTCCAATCAGCCTTTCCTAGTATATTTATCAGCCCACCCATGTTCCAGGTTGGAAATATAAAATTCCCCTACTGAGTGCGGCTAATTTCATCCCTTGTTATGGCATGGGTGTATGAACATCTACCAGTAGTGGTACCAACAGAGTTGTTAATGGTAGAGTCATGGTTACCCATAATACAACCCAATTCCATCCCAAGGGTACTGAGAGAGACATTGAAGGACAGGTTACTATCAAAACCCATAATGGGTTCCCCAGGGTTATCATCTCCAAACCTCATTTTGATGTATCCACCACAACTAAGTCTGTCATTGCCTTCTAAGGAACTCAATACCTGACATTTATAAGACCCAGCTACAACAAAGCAAAAAGGAGATTGGGGCCTAAATAGTCTCAGCAAGTCCCATGCTTCAAGAAAGGTATGGCTGGGGATCCATAGATGACAATAGAAAAAAACCACGGGTAATGAAGTCGAATTCTGGGTAAACGGAGATGGCGACACTACTCTAGCAAAGATTTCCCCAGGAAAATTAGGGTGTTGAAAATTATTATCCAAAGACTCCCCCTTAAGGCTTTTCTGTAGACTTCCAATCCATCCCACTCTCCTAGTAAATACAATTTGGTGTGCTCTATCAGCAGGAAAAATAGAATTAGAACTAAGCCAATGAACGGCCTTGTTCTTCATGGATTCAGTGGTCTCACTAACAGAGTTTCAAGGGGGGACTTGACCAAAACCACCAAATAGGAACAATTCTCAGGAGAAAGATTAATCATTACTGGGTTATGACAAGGCAATGTGGCATTAGAGTAAGTATGATTATCTGGCACCAACTGACCCTGAGTACTCTGGTGAAAAGTACCAATAATGGGTACCTGCACAGGGGCACATGAGTCACCCTCTGTACACACCCACCCTCAGCACTCGGTAAAGTGTACCTTGATGCAATATTAGCCCCAGGTAAAACCAGAGCATTCTGACAAATTGGTGCACAATTTTAATAACGGTGGCCCAACAACACTAACACAAGATTTGTTCTCGGTGGACACTTTCTGACAATAGGATGTTGCATTTCTCATTTCACCCTCCAACCTTTCAACCTTAATTTTAAGAGTAATCAATAAATCATTAATAGTAATAGTTAATTTACTCGAAAAATGAGCACAAAGATGGTCATCAGTAGGGATGTGTTAGTCAACAGCTCCATGACAAGCAGTCAGTGGGTCTGGAAATTATCCCTACATCCTTCCTTGCCTTCCTTTTATGATTTGCTGCAGGTGGACATGCAGGGGGTGTAAAAGCCAAAGAAGGAGATAGAGAAGAAGCTATCACAGCCAAAAACACAATGGGTAGTTGGTGTGTATTAATATGGTCCAAAAACTCCGTAACACTGCTACTATGGATCTCCTGTTCTTTACCCAGTCCAGTTTGTGAGCCCTCAGTGTGCTCACTTGGTCAGAAGCCCCATTTGGCCCAACCATATCCAACCATAAGTGCCTTTCTGCTAAGTCAATTTCTTTGGATATAAAACCCATGGCACAGTAAAAAAATTATTCATAATAGTACGCTTGGGAAGGGTGTTTGAATCCGTGGGTGTATCAACACAACCAGCTTTATGTTTACCCATAGCCCGTGCCACAACACCTACCAAAGTTTCAGAAATTGGGGAAGCATGCTTAATGATGAAAAGGCCCACTTACTTAACATATGTCAGCCAGTTGATCAGGTATCAGAAGGATGCCTACACCAAACTGTCATAAAATTCAGTGGGATCCAGAGTCCAAAACCAAGAGGATATGCCCAGCCCAGCCTTGTTTGGCTGCGGACGGGCCTGCCTGGGTATGTCCGATCATGCCCTGCACCACTGGATCCCGGGACATGCTTTGAAGCTCTGTCAAGGGTCACGACCCCTCTGTCCTCATTGGTGGCACCACCTGGCACCAGGAAGGTTGGGTCTCCGAGTCCCTTGATGCACCAATAGTAGGTTTGCTATGTCTTTGAGAAACAGGATGGACATTGATATGCAACTTCACTTTCATAATCTTAAGTTTTCCCAAACCATGGAAAAACATAGGAAACTGACTGACTATTTTATGGTGAACATTCATGTATTAATTCACAGAAATCAGTCCCATATCAGTGACTTTGATGAAACTAAGTAGACAGGCACTTGCCACTGTGCCTTAAAGCACGTGAATAAGTGCTTGTACCTTTATTTTCTTGTGTTTCATTGTTGCTACAAATGAACCATGACTTTTTAATGGCATTGATGCAATTAATGGCTTTGGTTTCCTGTGGCGTAAATTGTGGAAGTGCAGATAATTCACGGCATTTCTCCTCATGCATAATGTTTATTCATGCACCACTATCGATAATTATAAAAATTGAATAACCATTTACTTTCAGTGTAATTTAGGACAAGGTTTGAATGGCTTTGGTGCTTTGGCATGCAGATCTAACTTTGACAGACATTTTTCTTCACAAGTGGCCAGTCCAACATGCCTGTGCACTTCCCCTGCACAGCAGTAAGGAAACAACCCATCACCTCCCCTGGAGCAAATAACTGATGAATCACCTTCCCTGAATGTACGGAACCAACCCATCACCTTTCCTGTGGTATTTTTTGTTTGTGCGTGACTCATCCAAGGTACTTTGTGTGAAAGTGTTGTATCTGCAATTTGCTTTGAACTGAACTATTTCTATAATTTGAAAGTCATATTTGTATTACTGTATTTTGGATTTTTGTTGTTTGGTCTTGTTTGGTTGACATAAAGATTACTTATTTTTGAAAACCGGTGTGGTGTCCAATTGTAGTGTTATCACTGTATTACTGTATGTGTTCACAAATTCTTTACACACTGCCTCTGAGATAAGCCTGTCTGCTGGTGCCAAGCTACCAAGGGAGAGGGCAGAGGTTATTTTAGAAATGCATCCCCCTTACCCTGACTAGAAGCAAGGGTCCCTATTTGGACAAAGGTACCTACCTCTGCCAATTAGAGACCCCCATCTAACACCTAGTGTCATATGATTTTCCATTTTTTTACTGTTTAAAGAGTTGACACATACTTTACACATCGGGGCATATTTATGACTCCATTTTCATTGCTCTTGCACAGCGCAATATGGTGCATGTAAAACACAACTGACAAATTTGATTTATGAAGCCAAGCAAAGCCTCATTTATGTGGCCCTAATTGTTTTCATAAATCTCGATTAGAGTAACGTGGCGCAGCACAAATCATTGTGTTGCCTTACTTTGCTCTAGGGAGAAGTTCCATGGGCATTGCATGGGTGTTCCCACACAACTCCCAAGGTTTTTGATTCCAGATGTACAAGAACTGGTAAACCTGGGAATGTGCCAAAAAAATATGCCTTACAAGGAGAGGCATAATGAGGAAAAATATCCTAATTTCTCCTTGTTACTACCTCGTAATATGCATGTTGCATTCTGCAGCACACATATAAAGAGGAATATGCCTCTCATGACAGTTTTGTGCAGGAAGGTGCACTTTCCTGCACAAAAATAATCATGCATGCAACACAGGTACCCTTGCACTGTGGTGCAAGGGTGCCTGCATTAGCTCTAGTCAGCCAAAACCGCATCAGTGCAGGGAAAAAGGCAGACTTGCACTGCATCCTTTTGAATATGATGCACTCCTCTTTCCCTGTCACGCAGCACAGCACGGTGACTTGTTGAACTCTCCTGCGTGACAATATCGTAAATGCGCCCCTTTGCCTCTAAGTTAAGACTGACTGCTCGTGCCAAGCTACGGGGGGGATGTTGAGCAAAGGTTATTTCAGGTGTTACTGGTGCCTCACTGGAGTAGGATTGTCGTAACAGCTTGACCCGGGCCCTCATCTCTCATTCAACCCGTAATTCAACTTCAATCAAAGGCCTATAGCTGAATGGTCTATGTGGCCCCAAAAGTGTTTAGCGGGCCAGAAATTAGATAGGCCCTCTAAAATTTGAAGGGATTTTACCAACCAAGGGTTCAAAACCTCTATAGAGAAACATATGTAAAGAACGTTAGACCTACATTGCGAAATCCTTTTCAACATTACCGAGAACTGAACTCAAATTCTGTTAAAATCTGCAGGAGCTTTTTCACCTCATCCTTTCACATAGTATGCAATCATTTTTGATAGTCTGATAGAATTCTTATACAAATGTTCGACTTTTGTGTTTAGCTTGACTGGGCTCTCTACAAAGCTCTAATGCATTCAGAAATATTAATTTGCAGCTTTCAGGCATTGTTGAGTAGTGAGGAATAGGTTATTTCTTCTTCCGACGTGTCAAGGTATGAAATGTGAACACTCTCACACACGTATGAGCCCTCCACAAAGCTAACATCCCTTTTTTCTGGATTCCATTAGCTCATAATCAAAGCCGGTAGGTGTTTTCATGTGTTCAACAAAAGACTTACTGAACGAGCTTTGGTACTGCGAAGATGAGGCCGGACAAGGAACAAAATGAGAGAATAACTGCGCCAGTGCCTCTCTTTCATGCTGCATTCAGTGTCTAATTGTGATGTGTTGCTTCTTCACACAGAACATCCTAATTAACCACTAATGACTCTTTCATAGTCCATAGGAAAGCGTGCATATGTCTGTTTTATTATCTTATTTACCACGTAAGACATTCATTTTCTTTTTATGCATCTCTGGACCCTGAAAGATATGATCTCGCATTTTCATTAAACCAAACAGTCTTGTTGCTAAGCAAGTATAATTCTAGAGTTACTTTGCATGATTTATTAATAAGCTATTTATAGTACAAGGGGTGTTCCTGGGAGCATTTTTCCCAGCATTGCAAGCTAAGTTTGCCTCATACTGATGTAATGTCTATGATTTACTCAGCAGGCAAGCCAAGCTTTTCCCAGCAGTTGAATAACCCACACACTAACGTTCGCTTCTTTTCAGAACGTCTAGCAGCATTAAAAGAGAAAATGATTTCATATGGGAACTAATTTAGGTTTACGTTTAATTCATGCCTGAGAACAAAACGCATGTGCAGATAGCTCAATTTTTTCAGACCATCTGGTTGTAGACGCTATTATATTTGCAAATGAGATAGGAATACGTTTTAGTGAATCGAAACTTGTTATACACGGAACTTTTACTGGACCACGGCCCTTAACAGGTTAACACATCCAGAGCTGAGCGACTGTATTTTACGGCTGCGGGGTGTAGAGTAAATTCATTTATCACGATATTTCTCCCTGATAGTGCATTCTTTTCAGATATTTAATCTTGCAAACTGTTAGCAAGGTGTGTGTGTCTTTTTCAGTGTCTATGAAGTGATGTTTGCAAATAAAGCACTATCTCTGAATAATATTGATTTAAAAGAATTCACTTCATTCCCTCCAGGTGCATAAAGCCTATCTTGATATGGCCCCAGACCGAAAAAGGGGGATATTCTCAAAGGTACATTTACACATGAGTAACTCTACATGTGTATATTTACACTATACACCATTTACGAATGTTAATTAACTTCAGTGTCTTCACCCCTGAATTATTGGGGTAGAGCCTAAGTTACGAGTGTAAAGTTACTTCTAGTGAGATAATTCACAGATAGGTGGAGAGCTCTAGCACTGGGGCAAAGTATTGGAAAAACGAAAAGTGCTTATTAAACTTAAACAAAAAAATAACACTATGTTTGTGGTCAATATTATTGTAATGTATTCATTTCAATTTTTTAAATGCAACAAATACAAAAATGGTACACCTCTATAATATACATTTTGAATGTAACATTTAATTAATGTCAAATCATTAAAAGTCACAATTATTTTTAAAGATGAAGTTTTCAAAAATTCTCACGTAAAGTAAAATGTTTATGTATTATATATTAGTATATATTACAATGTATGAATTGAATAAAGCGAGTTACCTGTATTTGTATTTTAAAAAATATTATTTATATGTGTCAAAATAATATATATTCTGGCATATTTAACTAATTTATATATATATATATATATATATATATATATATATATATATATATATATAGATATATATATACATTTTATGAAATGTTATATACATATAAAACATTGAATTAAATGTTAAATACATATATATATATATATATATATATATATATATATATATATATATATATATATATATATATATATATATATATATATATATATATATATATATATATATATAATTTAATAACAGCGGGACGGCGATGGGATTTTCCTTTAGTCCCAGCTATGCCTGCTTAGCGATGGGATGGTGGGAGAAGGAGATTGCATGGAGCAACAGCAATGAGGCGTCACTAAACAAAGTGATAAGCTGGAGGCGATATATTGATGATTTACTCATCAGTTGGGATGGCAGCAAAGAAGAATTTCAGAAATACTTCGAAATCATGAACAACAGTATACCGAACCTTAAGTTTAGCTATGCAAAAAGCAACGAGAGAATTGTATTTCTGGACACAGAGATCTACATACGAGGAAGCCAAATACATACAACATTGCATCGTAAGTGTACTGCCACCAACGCCACATTAGAAGCAACCAGCTTCTACCAACAATCCCTGATCACCAGTATCCCCTACGGGGAATTTTTGAGAATCCGGAGGATCTCCAGCGAAAAAGATGAATGGGTAAAACATAGTGCAGCAACCTCGGAGAGATTCAAAAAACGCAAATACAACAAGGGCATAATCAAAAAATGCTGGGAAAGAACAGATCAAAAAAGCAGAGAGGAATGTCTCCAAAGAAAATCCAAAGAACCAACAGAGATGTCAGAACCAATACGCATGATAATGAACTTCTCGAATGAGAGCAAATGGATTGCTAATATCCTAAAACGTAATTGGAAAATTCTGCAACTTGACGAGACAGTCAAAGACATTGTGGGATCACACCCAACAATCACATACAGAAGGGCAATGAACCTTAAAGATCATTTTATCCACAGCCACTTCAGAAAAACAACAACAAAAAAAGATAAGTGGCTAAAAACAACTAGTTTTGTAAAATGTTATGCATGCAAGGTCTGTCAGATTGCCAAACCGACAAAACAGGTACAAATGTCCAACAAGAAACATTGGGAGATAAGAGAACTTATCACTTGCAAAACAACACATGTTGTATATGTTGTGGAATGTCCGTGCCCCATGAGGTATGTGGGCAGTACAGTGTGCGAATTAAAAAAACGCATCCTGGAGCACGTTCGAGCAACCATTCACAAGGACAAGGCTAATGCAATAGCTAAACACATGGAACTATACCATCGGAGTGACTGGAGTCAACTGAAATTCTTTGGTCTCGAAAGTGTCCCCAAAAAAGAAAGAGGGGGAGAGAGGGAAAGACTCCAGAGACAAAAAGAATCACGCCATATCCTAAACCTAAGAACCCTAACGCCTTATGGGCTTAATCAGTCAGAAGAGCTATACATACATTTATGAGGACTTCGCTTTGATAATTTGTTTGTTGCCCAACATACTCTTACCACACCAGCAATGGGTATGATATACAAACTGAAAAATTGAGATGATGCATATGTAATATTGTTTCAGCACAGTAAACAGTGGTTGTATGTTATAATGTCACACGGGTAACCGAAGGAATTTGGCAATTTAAATTTTCAGTAATGTTGAACAGCCATTACAATAAGGTATTCCCACTTGAGGGAAACACGTATCTAGTTTAAAATAACTAGGGATACATGTGCCTAAAAATAGCTAACTGACAGTGTTAAGAAATGCACATAAGAGTGCATGTAATGTCATCCCACCAGAGGGAAACCATTAGTTGACAACATCCCAATTGTTTACCATTCGCTGTTTGAACATGAAAAAATCATAAATCAGTGAGCAATATATAAAGGAAGTTGTAATCTTATCCCACCAGAGGGAAGCTCTCAACATACATATGCTTAATGTTGATGACTATCATCATTTGAAATTGTAAAATGTATGATATTGGGCAAAAGGTTGAAAGTAACATTCAGTTAAAAACCAAAAAACTACATGTCCCATAAAGCAACGAGGCACTGGCAAACCCCAAACAGGAAATGATGTAATGTATACATTTCAAGTATATCAGGGAGGGGGAGCTAAGTGGTCGGTTGATCGTGAGCAAGGTATTTGTAATACCGAAACGCGTAGATCGAAACATCTGCCTGAGTCTGTGGAATGTAATGGAAAAATTAAAAAAAACTGCAAAATCGACCTGTGGAGTGCGACCCAATTTGTTCCTTCCTGAAGGAATAGTGGCAAATATATATATATATATATATATGCAACACACCCTTCTTCACACGAAAGAAAGCAGAAGCCACAGAGGGGAACACCAAGGAAACTGATTTATTCACTAGCTGTGGCGAATGCATTTCGGCATGTAAATGCCTTCTTCAGCGCCCAAACAGTCACCATCTGATTCTTTGCGCCTATGCACGTCCTGACATCTTTTTGGGTAATCCCAAACAAGCTCCGCCTCCAACAATGATGTTTGCACACCTGATGCGAGTCCGTGATCTTCTCTGGACTGCAGGACCCAGAATGCACGATGAGGCTCCCAGGTAATATGTGGGTGAGGGAAATCATGCCCAGTGGTGCGCTTGAGGCAGGACATAGCGCAAAGTTCCAAATAATGTTCCTGCTGTTCGAATAAGTGAACACAGCGTCCTCGGGTCCCCAACTGCTCCAACCTTGATGCTCAGGAGTCCAATTCAATGGGGACAGCCAGAGAATGCTCGCCGCCCAGCATGAGGTGGAATGCCTCAAAACCATCTGCTTCTTCTCCCAGCACCCGGGTGTTCCCAGACTTTCCGATAACTCGGTAACACAAAACTGCCTGACGCAGGATGCCAGTGTAGTCCGGGCTTCTTAACCTCTTGGCTGCTAGGCGTTTTCCCCCTCCTGTGCTGGGAATTACCATTTTGCTGTTTGCATGACGAGCTCAGCTCGTCATCAGCACACGACACCCGTGGGTGATGACGAGCTGAGCTCGTCATCAGCATCGAAAGGGTTAAAGGAGCAGGGGCCTCTGAAGCACGTCTCTGGCCGACGTGGAATTGATGCAACACACCCTTCTTCACACGAATTAATGTCAAATCATTAAAAGTCACAATTATTTTAAAGATGAAGTTTTCAAAAATTCTCACGTAAAGTAAAATGTTTATGTATTATATATTAGTATATATTACAATGTATGAATTGAATAAAGCGAGTTACCTGTATTTGTATTTAAAAAAATATTATTTATATGTGTCAAAATAATATATATTCTGGCATATTTAACTAATTTATATATATATATATATATATATATATATATTACCTACTGGCGGTCGCCAGTAGGTAGTTATAGTTAGGATTTTTTTCAATGTTAAATCTCAAAATTCTATTTGGAATAACTTTGGCACCGGTTGACGAATCTGCCTGAAAATTTCCTGAAAATGGCCTTGTCGAGCTCCAGTTCTTCCTTGAAAGTTTGGGGGGGATACGTCAAGCGGGGGCCGAGATAAAAGGGGGGTCCCAAAACGCGTTTTCCCCATGTTAATTTCCATAGGGCGGTCGATTTCACTTTTAGCTCGAACGGCTGAATGGATATACAGCAAACTTGGCAAAATTGTAGGGACTGGTAGCCCGATGTGCCTTTGCTATGTCTCAAGATATGTGCTCCAGTGGATTTTGAGTAATTTAGGTTAAAAAAAATATATATATCTATAGGCGCTCTCCGGTGCGCGCACTGGAGAGCGCTCCAGGCGCGACACGCGACTTGCGCGCAGAAAGCTGATTGGCTCTTGGGTGTCTGTAAACATTCTAAACAGTCTGGAGCGGCCGCCATCTTGTGTCTCGGTAAAATCGAGACACAAGGGGTTTTAAAAAAAGGGGCAAATGACCATAAGGGGGAAGAGTAGACCCCCTCTGACCCCCTAGTTTTGATGTGAGGGCCATAAAAGGGTCCCGCGGGTAAAAAAATAAATAAAAAAAAAATCGATTTCCGCGGGGGGCGCACCCGGTACGCGTACCGGAGAGCTTACTGGGGAGCGTACCATGGAGATAAAAAATGACAGATTTTTTTTCACAAAAAAAATTGCATTTTTTTATAAATTAGAGGTAGTTCTGAAAATAACTTTTTTTTTTGATTTTGTTGTTTTATATTTTTTTAGACTTTTTAAAACAATTTTATAATTTTTTTGGATTTTTGTCAAGGGAAAAACAAAAAACAGGGATTCCAAAACGGCTCAACAGGAGCAAAATAATGTGAAAATTTAGGGACTGTCAGGGCAGCGGTGTTGCTGTTTCTTTAGGGCAATGAGTTCAACACTCTGCTCCCCATAGCAGAGCAGTTCGTCACACTCCGTGCACAGAAATTTGATGCCTGCAAACTCTGGCTGTATGTTAGGGACCATTCTTCTACGGGATGGTCCCTAAGGTGTTGCTCCACCAGTGGAGGTGCTGCAGCCATCTGTGGGTAATTTCCGTGCCAGGTCTCTGACACTCTCCCTCGCAAAGTTGTTTGGGTGTCTTCTTTTGACATGCCTGATTAAATTGGCATTTCCAAAACTATATTTTTTCAGAGGATTGCCTCTGGATAAAGTACTACCACATATTTTGCAGGTTACTTTTGGAGCGTTGACTTTTTTTCCTCCTTCAGGGATGTTATAAAATTTCCAGATGAAATGGATTTTTTTCTTCTGCCTAGGAGGGTCCTCATCTAAAAATGCCTCTGAATCACTGCTGGATGATTCTCTTGCAGCCATTGCTGTAGATCAGGAAAGTAGGAGATGAAGATAGTACACAGAACAGCTCTTGCTCTCTCCAAGTACAAAGCAATAGTGAAGGAAATGGGTGGGGATTTCATTCTTTGTAAAAAAAACTGTTAGCAACCAATGAAAAGTGTTATTTTAGGGTCACATGACCCGACGCGCTTACGCTGCGCGCTCCGGAGCACTTCCGGGTGCGTTTACGCGGCGCGATCGTAGGCGCTTCCGGGGTGCAAATGTGGCGCGATCGTAGGCGCTTCTGCGTGCGTTTACGCGGCGCGAACGTAGGCGCTTCCGAGGGCACTTACGCTGCGCGCCGAAGTGACGTCATCAAACTTTTACAGAAATGCATAATCATTTTCCTTATTAAAAAAAACTTATTTTATTTGTATGGTACGAAATGTTTTGCATTATTATTAACTTTTCATTCATATTTTTTTTCACAAACGACAGTAGCGCTCTGGGTGCGCTTTCAGGTGAGCTCACCGGAAAGCTTACCGGAGAGCTTAGCTGAAAGCTTCCTGGAGCGCGCACCCAGAGCGCAAAAGAAAAAAATTATATAAAAAAAATGAATACTTAAAAAAAAAACAGCAAATTGTAAAAAAAAAAAGGTTAGAAACTCGATTTAGAAAGGAATTAGCATTTAAAAAACCTATGAAATTCACTGAAAAAAACATAGGTTTAACACCAGTTATAGTTAGCTGGAAATTTTACTGACATAAAACCATTGAAATTCCCCTATGGTTTTTTCAGTGAATATATATATATATGTATATATATATGTATATATATATATATACATTTTATGAAATGTTATATACATATAAAACATTGAATTAAATTATACATACATATATATATATATATATATATATATATATATATATATATATATATATATATATATATATATATATATATATATATATATATATATATATATATATTTTTTACCATACCAAACTTCTGATTAAAGAAGGCGCTGACTCCGTGAGTTTCAGTTCAAACGTATTTATTCCTTAATTCAGTTTCTGCTCAGACGCGTTTCGACGGACTCCTGCCGCCTTGTTCACTAACAATAGCATACTGACATTCATACTTATATATACAGAAAAGCACATTATCACTGATTGGGTAGTCTCAGTTGATGCTAATAGCAGTTGCTATAGTTACATGGTTACACCCTAGGTGATGACGCTGCTTGACATATGACTTGCACATTTTGAGCCAACATGGATAGTCTTTCTACTGTTACTGTTGATTCACATATAACAGAAGATAGCAGCATTTTTACACAACATACTTCGTGCTTAAATTATAAAATGTGGATCATTGTGCATAACATTACTGTGATAACGAACATTGCAAAACCTCACTTTACACCAATTATGTTTTGTGTATGTCAGGACCATGTGTCAGCGAATCCCCTGTGTTCCTACATACACGGTGGACATGTCTGCTCATATAAGCCTGCTGATTGGGCTTGCGCTGTAATCTCAAAAATGTCAGATCCTCTGGTGCGCTCTGAGGGGTTGACTACACCTGTTATTATCCTGACTCAGTAAGTACTCGAGTGTAGCGTGCGTGCCCTGTTTGGCCCTTAACCCCAATGCAGTAAAACTAATGTTTGTGGATCAACGCACCTGCTGATTTCGGGAATGTGAGCGGGGACCTGTCAGTGTTAATTAATATTGCAAGCGCTGTTCACTGACGGCCGGGGATTGCCTGGTGTGTGGCGTGGTGTGAGATATTCACTGCACTGGTGTATGTCTATTACCTATAGTGATGTTTCTGTGCACAGTGTATTTACAGTGAAAATAAAATATGCAGTTGTTCACGGGTACTTAGGAGAAGGAGGCAGACGGGACGCTGTGATGTGTTAGTTTAAATGTGGACACTAAGGGCCTCATCCGCATTCAAACCTGAAGGGATCTTTGAGTTCAATAGAATTATGTATCTAGACTCAAGGCGGCGTAACGCAAGTTTTCGATTTCCACCTCTTGGGTTCTTGGGGATGCTGTCTATAACATAGTATGTTAGACCATCCGCCTTGCCCTCATGGGACTCATGAATGTGTCGTGCAACTGGGTATGCCTGGTCCAGGTTTGTAATCGCCCTCAGGTGTTGCAAAATTCTCACATGCACGGGATGAATAGTAGATCCCACATACCTTTTGCCACACTGGCACGTCAGTACGTACACAGCAAACTCGGTTTTGCATGTGAAGTGTTCCCTTAAGGAGTATTTCTTCCTCCTGAATGGTAATTCGACCTCAGTGGTATTGATGCCATGCATACAGGCCTTGCATTTCATGCACTTTTTAAACCCCTTTTGGGACTGTAGCCAATTTTTCTTTTTCTTCAGAACCGGTGCATTAACCACCAGGGCATTGCGCATAGATTTGGCTTTTCTGAAGGATATCTGTGGACTCTCGCCTACATCACTCCCTATAGTAGGGTCATTATGTATCAATGGCCAGTGCCTTTTTAAGATTTTACGGAGGTTCGAGTGGTACCGGTTGTAGCCTGTTATTAGTCTAGGGGGTTGTCTGGCCTGGCTTTGTGTGACTGCTTCATTCGCCACTGGGAATATTAGATCTTTTCTATTCTTGGTATTACACTTTACTTCTGCTTTCCTGCATGTTTCTGGGGAGTACCCTCTTTTTTGGAGTCGCGTGAATAGATCAGTTTTGGCATTGGCAAGACCCTCAGTTGTGCTGCAATTACGTGTCATCCTGAGGCATTCTGCATAAGGTATCGATTGCTTGAGAGAGGTGGGGTGGAAACTGTGGGCATGCAGAATCCCATTACCTGCAGTTGGTTTCCGGTATGTACGTGTTTGAATTTTTTCCTGTTCCACAAACAGCTCTATATCTAGAAATTGTATACTTTCTGTGCTCGTGTTACAGGTAAACTTCAAATTTAGAACATTCTCATTCAGTTCTTCTGTGAATTTCACAGCACTTTCCACATTGCCCTCCCACAAAATGAATATGTCGTCAATGAATCTGTTGTACACAACCACATTATTTTCCATAGTTTCTCTGTGCTGTACCCATAGTATCTGCTCCTCCCACCAGCCCATGTGTAGATTCGCATAGCTGGGGGAGAAGCAGGTACCCATGGCCGAACCTTGCACCTGTTTGTAGAGCAACCTATCAAACATGAATGTGTTGTTCGTAAGACACCATTCTGTCATAGCCAGAAGCATTTGAGTGTGTTCAAACAGACTTATAGGTCTTTTCCCCAAAAAATGTTTGATGGCGTTGAGGCCATCCTTGTGTCTGATGCTTGTATATAAAGCTTGGACATCCAATGTCATGAACACATATTCCTTCTTCCATTTGACGTCATATATTTTGGATAGGAAATCTCCTGTGTCTTTTATATAGGCAGGTAGTTTTTTGACTTCCGGTTGTAGAAACTGGTCAATAAATATACTTGTATTCTCAAACAGGCTCCCTATCGCTGAGATTATTGGCCTTCCCGGTGGTTTTTTGTCATCTTTGTGTATCTTCGGGATTAGGTACAGTTGTGCTGTCACTGGGTAATCATTTTTCAAAAATTCGAATTCCTTTTTGCTCAAAAGCCCTTTATTTTTCCATTTGTACAGATCACAGTGGTACTTTTCTTGGATGCCTACAATGTGCGTGGGGCTGATTCTTGTGTAGCACTCTCTGTCTTGTAGTTGGTTCATTGCTTCTGTGTTGTACATTTCAAGGGGCCAGAGCACTATATTTCCGCCTTTATCGGACCATCTTACTACAATGTCTGATCTTGCTTTTATTTTTTCCATTAGGTCATTGTATTTGCGTGTCTGATCCTGATTTTCCCAATACTTCTGTTTGGTACTAAAAATGGAAAGATCCTTGAGGTCTTTTGTGACACATTCGGCAAATAGATCCAGCCCATCTTTCGGCATTGCAGGCATAAACAGCGATTTTGGTTTGAAGCCGGTTGTGATAGACTGGCTGATGTCCATCTCTGAGCTTCGCGCTGCCCCACTCGGTGTGATACTTTCAGATTCATTTTCGTTCTGTTGTTCAAGATCAATCATTATTTGTAATGTTGCCATATTTTCCACATTTAGCCTTGCGTGAGATTCTTCTGAAGCTACCACCTCAGGTGTGCTCTGTCTGGAATTGGCGAAATACTTTTGGAGTTTTAGTTTACGGACATATAAGAACAAGTCAATTCGTGCCTGGGCATAATCAAAATTAGTGTTACTACAAAACGTTAGTCCTAACGATAAAATTTCCACTTCCTGTGCTGACAGCTCCATGTTGGAAAGATTTATAACTGTATTGTCTTTTTCCATGTTCAGTATCTGCGTCTGTTTTGTCTGGATCTTGGCTTGTTTTGTTTTTGTGTTTCGTCTCCCCCACCTCCTGCTTTTTCTCCTCCTGCTTTTTGTTGCTGTTTTTGACTCTGAAATTGTTCCCTTCTCCCACCACCGTCTCCTCTGTTTTGCGGGTTCCGCGGGCGTAGGGTTCTGAGGCGTTGTATACGTAAAAAAGCCAGCTCTTGTGCTGGGGTTGGGGCTGGACCAGACGCTGTAGAACTGTGGGTACTTTCCTGGTCTGTTTCATACTCCGAGCTGGCCTCTGTTTCACTTTGTTCAGCACTTGCACCTTCCCGCCTCTCTGTGGATGTGGGCGCTTGCTTTCGGATTTGGTCGAATTTTTTCGCAAACGTGTAGATTCTTCCGTTTAGGTAGTCATTGCGGTCCCTCTGGAATTTCATCGCCTTTCTTTCCTTAATTTCTGCTTCAAGTTTCTCTAGCCTCAGTTTGATCTCTTTCATTCTCTCTGTTATTTCTTCTTTGTTCTCTTTAGTGTCCAATTCTTTTAGTATTTCATCAATGCGCAATAACATTTTGGATCTGTCGCTTTCTGCGAATTCTATTAGGATTTTCAACATATTCTCTGAAGACTTTGCACTGTTGTCGGCCCATTTCTGTAACATCAGGGGGTCCGGGTCCTCATATGTTGGGGCTACCAAGATTCTTAGCCCTCGTGGTACTCTCCCTACATCCAGGTATCTTCTCAGGGATTTCACTTCCCACCACTTTGACATTTCCTTTTTGCGCATTTTTTCCAATTCGTTTAGTAGTTTTTTGGTTTCATCTTTTTCAGTTGTTGGTGCTCTAGCTTCTGTATTGTTTTTATCGCCTTTGCCAGTGTCTCTGTCCACAAACACATCCAGCGCCGCTGCTTCCCTTTCCCTTTCCCACTCAGCAGCCATACTGACGAAATTTCGGGATGAATGCTGCGTTTGTACAAACTCACTGCCCGTGAGCACTTTGTTTCTTTGCAGACGGGGCTCACTCTCCCTTTGAACCCAATGTCTATCGCCCGCTCCCTGTTACTCACATCGGGTCGCTCCTTACCTGGAAATCTCCAACTACTCTCCAGCGGTCACAGATCTCCGGTTCGGTGCGTGCTCCGTTGCTTTCTTCAGGTTACTCGGGTCCTCTTAGCATTCTGGTTCCGGGGGGCACTGTGTCTCTTTTTTCTCAAAAAGTTCTACCATCAAACGTCCTTGTTGACTCAGTGCTGCCAAATCGAGTAGGGTCAACGTTGGGTTTCCTCGGACACGAAACCTGTTGTATTTTTTACCATACCAAACTTCTGATTAAAGAAGGCGCTGACTCCGTGAGTTTCAGTTCAAACGTATTTATTCCTTAATTCAGTTTCTGCTCAGACGCGTTTTGACGGACTCCTGCCGCCTTGTTCACTAACAATAGCATACTGACATTCATACTTATATATACAGAAAAGCACATTATCACTGATTGGGTAGTCTCAGTTGATGCTAATAGCAGTTGCTATAGTTACATGGTTACACCCTAGGTGATATATATATATATATATAATTTAAAGCTCCAAAACACCAGCCAGCTGCAACTTCGAGTGGGTGCCTGCTTAACGGGGGTGTACCTGTTACATATATCACGCTCCAAACATCCTCCAGGAATCTCCTGAAATAGATAGCAGAACTCGTAGGGGTGGTTCCAAAAGATGTTTATTTAAGAACCAACAGCACTCCAACAAGACGCGTTTCGGCGTATAGCCTTCGTCAATTGTTTAATAGGTTAAACAATTGACGAAGGCTATACGCCGAAACGCGTCTTGTTGGAGTGATAGATATATATATATATATATATATATATATATATATATATATAATTCATGGAGGATGTTCGGAACGTGATATATATATATATATATATATATATATATATATATATATATATATATATATCTATATATATATATATATATATATATATATATAATCACGTTCCAAACATCCTCCATGAATCTCCTGAAATAGATAGCAGCACTCGTAGGGGTGGTTCCAAAAGATGTTTATTTAAGAACCAACAGCACTCCAACAAGACGCGTTTCGGCGTATAGCCTTCGTCAATTGTTTAATAGGTTAAACAATTGACGAAGGCTATACGCCGAAACGCGTCTTGTTGGAGTGCTGTTGGTTCTTAAATAAACATCTTTTGGAACCACCCCTACGAGTTCTGCTATCTATTTCAGGAGATTCATGGAGGATGTTTGGAACGTGATATATATATATATATATATATATATATATATATATATATATATATATATATATATATATATATATATATATATATATATATATATATATATATATATATATATATATATATATATATATATATATATATATATATATATTCTAATTCCAAGTTGCTTGGCACCACCAAGCCCTGCTCCCTCGAGCCACTTAACGAAGGCCGTTTGCGTGTAGGCAGCGAGCATTCACATAAAATCGACTTTTGACTTTTTCCTTTGGTCAAAAACACACGAACAACTTCGTGCTGAAGAAACGCTTTAATGCAGATTTCAGGCAAAAAACTTTTGCCTGAAATCTGCATTAAAGCGTTTCTTCAGCAAGAAGTTGTTTGTGTGTTTTTGACCAAAAGGAAAAAGTCAAAAGTCGATTTTATATATATATATATATATATTGATATATATTACCTACTGGCGGTCGCCAGTAGGTAGTTATAGTTAGGATTTTTTTCAATGTTAAATCTCAAAATTCTATTTGGAATAACTTTGGCACCGGTTGACGAAACTTCCTGAAAATTTCCTGAAAATGGCCTTGTCGAGCTCGGGTCCTTCCTTGAAAGTTTGGGGGGGATACGTCAAGCGGGGGCCTGAGATAAAAGGGGGGTCCCAAAACGCGTTTTGACCATGTAAATTTCCATAGGGCGGTCGATTTCACTTTTAGCCCGAACGGCTGAATGGATTTCCAGCAAACTTGGCAAAATTGAAGGGACTGGTAGCCCGATGTGCCTTTGCTATGTCTCAAGATATGTGCTGCAGTGGATTTTGAGTAATTTAGGTTCAAAAAAATATATATATCTATAGGCGCTCTCCGGTGCGCGCACCGGAGTGCGCTCCAGGCGCGACACGCGACTTGCGCGCAGGAAGCTGATTGGCTCTTGGGTGTCTGTAAACATTCTAAACAGTCTGGAGCGGCCGCCATCTTGTGTCTCGGTAAAATCGAGACACAAGGGGTTTGAAAAAAAAAGGGGCAAATGACCACAAGGGGGAAGAGTAGACCCCCTCTGACCCCCTAGGTTTGATGTAGGGGCTAAAATAGGGTCCTGCAGGGCATTAAATTTTTTTTTTTTTTTTTCGTTTTGCGCGGGGGAAGCGCATGGTACGCGCACCGGCGAAGCACGGGGAAAATCCAGGACCATATTTATGAAGGCCTTGCGCTGCTAGTTTTGCGCCTCCTGTGCGTCAATTTTTGTGACGCACCAGCGGTGTAAAAAAATGCGCATTGTTATGCAACATTTAAAAAGTGACGCATCTATCTAGATGCGTCACTTTTTAAATATAGTGCAACGAGGCACATTTTTTAACACTGCTGTTGTGATGCGTCACTTTTCTGTGCGCACTCCTTATGACATTCCAGATGTGTCATATTTAATGTATGACGAATCATGTTGCAAGGAGTTACAGATACATCAGTATTTCTGACATATCTGTAAACATAAAAGTGATGCGAGGCAGGTGCAAGATTTTGACGCAACAGCATCCTAAAAGTGACGCAGAGAAATCTTATAGATTTCAGTACGTCGTTATTACCAAGCTTTTTGCGGGGGAATGCCCCCTTTGCATACATTATACCTGACGCAGATATAATGTGGCGCAGAGTTTTAAAAAGTGACCCATGTACCTAGATGCGTCACTTTTTAAAAATAGCGTCAGGTATAATGCATGCAGAGGGGGTGTTCTCCCGCAAAAAGCTTTGTAATAGCGACGCAGTGAAATCTTTGAGATTTCACTGCGTCACTTTTAGGATGCTGTTGCGTCAAAATCTTGTGCCTGCTTTACAGCAGGTGTTAGACTGACGCAAGCCCTTTCACATGGTGCTTTTTCCATGTGAAAGGACACATTACTGGAGTTGCATCACTTTTGTGACGCACTCCAGCAATGCGTTACTTGGAATGTCATAAGGAGTGCGCACAGAAAAGTGACGCATCGCACCAGTGGTGTAAAAAAATGTGCCTCGTTGCGTTATATTTAAATAGTGACGTATCTAGGTAGATGGGTCACTTTTTAAAATCAAGCGCCACATTATATCTGCGTGAGGTATAATGCATGCAGAGGGGGTGTTCCCCCGCAAAAAGCTTTGTAATAGCGTCGCAGTGAAATGTTTGAGATTTCACTGCGTCACTTTTAGGATGCTGTTGCATCCTTTAAATATAGTGCAACGAGGCACATTTTATTACACTGCTGGTGTGATGCGTCACTTTTCTGAGCGCACTCCTTATGACATTCCAGATGTGTCATATTTAATGTATGACGAATCATGTTGCAAGGAGTTACAGATACGTCAGTATTTCTCACATATCTGTAAACATGAAAGTGACGTGAGGCAGGCGCAAGATTTTGACGCAACAGCATCCTAAAAGTGACGCAGAGAAATCTCATAGATTTCAGTACGTCGTTATTACCAAGCTTTTTGCGAGGGATTGCCCCCTCTGCATACATTATACCTGACGCAGATATAATGTGGCGCAGAGTTTTAAAAAGTGACCCATGTACCTAGATGCGTCACTTTTTAAAAATAGTGTCAGGTATAATGCATGCAGAGGTAGTGTTCCCCTGCAAAAAGCTTGGTAATAATGACGCAGTGCGTCTTTTTTAGGATGCTGTTGCGCCAAAATCTTGCGCCTGCTTCACAGCAAACCTTTCACATGGTGCTTTTTCCATGTGAAAGGACACATTACTGGAGTTGCGTCACTTTTGTGACGCACTCCAGCAATGCGTTACTTTTGTGTTTACAGATACGTCAGAAATACTGACATATCTGTAACTCTTTGCGAATTGATTAGTCATATATTAAATATGACATATCTGGAATGTCATAAGGAGTGCGTCCAGAAAAGTGACGCATCGCTGTTTTCACGTAGCGATGCGTCACTTTTCAGAAATGAGGCCTCCAGTTTATTCACTGTGTCATAACTTTCTTTTCTAACACTCACCTTCTTTCATTCCTCCTACTTCACTTCCTTTCACCTCTCATACCTTTCTGTTCTTTCTTACTCATTCTCCTTTCAATTATCAATGCACTATATTTCACTTACTCTTCATTTTTTTAAGAATATAGCTCTTTGATGAGAATTGGAGGTAGTTCTGAAAAGAACTTTTGGTTTTCTTCTTTTAACTGAACAGGAACAAAAACAGGGAATGGAAACTGCTCAACAGGAGCAAAAAGAAAAGAAAAAAATTAGGGGTGGGAAGGGCAGCGATGGTTCTCCAATGCTCGAACCATGAGCAGGACACTTTGCTCCCCATAGGTGAGGAGTTGATTGCAGTATCTGCATTTGACGACCCCATGGTTAAATGCAGGTTGTATGTTTGCCACCTGCTCCTGCGATTGTTCTCTCCCAGAAGAAGTTGCTCCTCCTGTTGATGTAGAGGCCCCATCTCTGGGAACCTCTTGTGCCAGAGCCCTGACACTTTCCCAGGCAAAATTCTGGGGGTGCCTCCTCTCCACATGGCGAATCATGGTGAAGTTGCCAAAAGAGTATTTTTTTGGGGGGTTACCCCGTGACAGGACCTGTTTGCAGATCCTGCACTCTACTTTTGGTGCATTCACCTTCTTCTGGTCTGCTGGAAACTTAAAAAATTTCCAGATGAAATGTTCTTTGACCTTCGGCTGAGGAGGCTCTTCATCAATGAAATCATTGGAGTCATCTTCACTGCTGGATGGTCTGGCAGCCATGATTAATCAAGAAATATGGAACAGCAAAAAAGGCAGGTCTTTCAGTCACAAAAGTGAAAGAAGAAGTGAAGGAAATGGGTGGGGATTTCATTCATTGTAAAAAAAACTGTTAGCAACCAATGAAAAGTGTTATTTTAGGGTCACATGACCCAACGCGTTTACGCTGCGCGCTCCGGAGCACTTCCGGTGCGTTTACGCAGCGCGATCGTAGGCGCTTCCGGGGCGTAAACGTGGCGCGATCGTAGGCGCTTTTGCGTGCGTTTATGCGCCGCGAACGTAGGCGCTTCCGAGGGCACTTACGTTGCGCGCCGAAGTGACGTCATCAAACTTTTACAGAAATGCATAATCATTTTCCTTATTAAAAAAAACGAATTTTATTTGTATGGTACGAAATGTTTTGCATTATTATTAACTTTTCATTCATATTTTTTTTCACAAACGACAGTTGCGCTCTGGGTGCGCTTTCAGATGAGCTCACGGAAAAGCTTACCGGAGAGCTTAGCTGAAAGCTTCCCGGAGCGCGCACCCAGAGCGCAAAAGAAAAAAATTATATAAAAAAAAAATGAATACTTTAAAAAAAACAGCAAATTGTAAAAAAAAAAAAAGGTTAGAAACTCGATATACAAAGGAATTAGCATTTAAAAAACATATGAAATTCACTGAAAAAACCATAGGTTTCACACCAGTTATAGTTAGGAATTAGCATTTAAAAAACCTATTAAATTCACTGAAAAAACCATAGGTTTCACACCAGTTATAGTTAGCTGGAAATTTTACTGATATAAAACCATTGAAATTCCCACGTTATAGTTAGATGGACTCACTATAACTTGCGCGTGCAATGCACTGCTGATGATGTCTTATTATGCCAGTTAACCAATCAATTTTTAAAAACCATCCATTTAGACACTTATTTAAACATTTATTCTTCCATCAACTTTTACATATACATATATAAAATATATTTATTTTTCAGAAAGACACACATTCACTGGATGGTGTCATCAGTGATGTCATGAGTGATGTCACTGACCATGTCATGAGTGATGTAATATGTGACATCATCAGCAGTGCATTGCACGCGCAAGTTATAGTGAGTCCATCTAACTATAACGTGGGAATTTCAATGGTTTTATATCAGTAAAATTTCCAGCTAACTATAACTGGTGTGAAACCTATGGTTTTTTCAGTGAATTTAATAGGTTTTTTAAATGCTAATTCCTAACTATAACTGGTGTGAAACCTATGGTTTTTTCAGTGAATATATATATATATGTGTGTTTTATATGTATATAACATTTCATAAAATGTATATATGTTTTTATGGAGTCCAAATAAATGTACTTATCATAACATTATTTTCTATGGGGTGTTCTTTTAAGTCATTTCCATTATTTTCTATAGAAAGTTGTTTCAGTACCAGGCAAACAGATGGCCAACCAACTGACCTTGGAGAGCAATTCCAGTCCATTGGTTCCAGCAGAATACTGCAGTCTCTTTATACTTAAATCCTGAGTGAGTTCTCTTTTTCCTAAACGAATCATGTGTCTTCTTCTTAAATTGGAGTCTATCCAAAAACGATAATAATTCATTCTAAGCCTGTGGAGGGAAAGGTCTATCAAGACCCACATTATGAAAATAGCTTTTGAGTTCTTTTTAAATCTAAGCACACATTAACCTTAATATGTGGTGATGTCAAGCTTTCCCTACATGGTCATGTATCACTGCAGTGCAATCCAACTTCAGCTCAGCCAGACACATTGGTGCTTATGGCAGGCATATCTTTTTTTTCAATATGCAAGTAGTGTAAATAAACACAGCAGCCTATATGACATTTAAGCAACGTAAGTACCATTTTTTTATAGCGAGGATAAATAGTCTAAAAAGGGAGTTCCAGTTTACATCACATGTTTTATGGGAAGTGCACATCGTTAGAATTCTAACACGATCAAATCAGAAGGGAAACAAGGAAGACCATGAAAACAATCTGGACAGTTGTCCCTGTCTCCATTTTGATTAATTTCTGGTGGCCCCTGTGTTGTACTGGATGTGATGACCAATCGAAAGCCAGTGGTTATGCAATAATGCTCCAGCACCTTTAGTGTTGTTGTGCATGAGATATTTCTGATTTTTATCCATTGTGAATTTCATAGGCTATACTCTTCCCAGTGGCAACATGCAGCCACTCACAGAAAATATTTAGGGTAGTGTCCTGACTATGGGGCTGATTCACAGAGCTAATTTGAGATAAAATCCTAAGCTTACTACTTTAGGTATTCACAGAAGGCATTAAGCAGGAGTAAAGCTAGGAATCCTAACTTTACTATTATTAAACTGAGACAAAATCTTAACTTTACATCTTTCGGTATTCACAAAAGACATTTAGTAGTGGTAAAGTTAGGAGTCCCAACTTTACTACTACTAAATGCCTTCTGTGAAAATCAAAAGAAGTATGTTTATGATTTTATCTCAGTTTAGTAGTAGTAAACCTAGGAGTCCTAACTTTACTACTACAAAACATTGTCACCTGAGTGGGATTTCCCAAGGAAGTTGTCTCAAATAAAGTGACTCATTTTATGTCCTCCTACCTAAGGCGATGTGGGATGAATGCGGTGTTACCTGCAAGTTCAGCATCCCATATCATCCCCAGACCAAAGGTCTGGTGAAAACATTCAAAAAGACCCTGAAGGGCATGATCATATGTTTAACTGACAAGCTCAGGAGGAGATGGGATGTTCTCCTTCATGCCTGCTGACTGCTTACAGAGAGGTGTACCAGAAAGGGGTTGGTTGGAGTAATCCCCTTTGAGTTACTGTTTGGCCATCGTGTAAGAGTTCTGTTGCGATCGGTTAGGGAAGTTTGGGAGAAGCCTCACATAAAACTTAAACACAATGTGCTGGATTATGTGCTAAGCCTGCGATCAAGATCGCAGAGTGCATGAAGAGTGCACGAAGATGACTTGCTGTGCTGCCCTCGAATCCTCGTAAATGAGGGTCCTAGAATACAGTAAGGCATGTAGGGTTGAAGACCCCAGTGGACTTAGTGCTCTTAAGTATGTATTTCTGATGTCATTTAAATGTAGTCTTCCTTGCAAGCTGGTTATAAAATAAAACAGTGTCCAAATTTGACTTTGGAATGAAAAGTACTTCCCAAGTCGAAAACTGTCTGCCTGCCCTAGGGTCATAAGGGTAGGGTGCATTGTAAGCAGGGACAATATACAGGTCCTTTTACAGGCGCTGGTAAGGAAAAACAGCTGCAGTCATTTTCCCTGTTGCAGTGCTGCTAGCCCCATAGACTAACATGGGTAATGCTTTATTATATAACATAAAGTCTGTCTTTGCATTAGAGCTAGCTTGCAAATTCATTCAAAGTATAAAGTTAATGGTCACATTAAATACAACGACCTGCCAATGTTGAATTTACTGTAACTATTTCAGGAAAGATGTTTTAGAATGTATTATCCTGAAGTTACCTAAAACAACCTTGTAGCATTCTATTCTGATTGGTCAGCCTTTGACAGTGTGAGCCAATCTGCTTCCCGGGTAGGAGTAAAGAGGCCTGAGTAAGAAACAATATAGCCATTTGGTAGGAGGAGATTGATTCCTCGAGAAGCCGGGGAGAGGAAAGGAGCTGGGGAGATAAGCTGGACTTTCAAGGCAGGAAAACAGATGTCATTGGACCGAGGCCAGCCTTCACTTCTTTCATCCCCAGCCAGGTGAGAGCCTCCCTAATTTGATTAGGAGAGGGGCTGGAAGGGGAGCGTGGTCAGTTATTAACCAAACCTTCGGGAGACACACATACCAAGGAAAGATTTTCCCTATTTTGATGTTTGGGTGAATAGTTAATTCTCTGTCAGATATATGCCATGCTTCACGGGAAGTGATCATAGCAAAGGGAGGTATTTTTACCCCTATTGGTTAGGGTTTCCCCCCTCCTGCCAGCCCAGATTGGAGGATAATTGTAGTAGAGCTGCAGGGACTCCTCAGACCACTGCCTGGAACTGCTGGAAAAGAAGGACTGGCCTGCAGGACCCTTGGACAGCACCGCAGAAGGCTTTCACTGAGAAAGACAGCACCTGCTGTACTCAAAAGGCAGCACAAATAAAGGATTGTGCTTGATTCAAAGGAAACCAAGGGGACTCCTTGATCAGCAACAGGTGCAACCGAGCTGGAAGAAGTCACCTGCAAAACCAAAGAGAGGAGCACCCCACCTGACCAGTTGCACGTGGAATCTTCCTGGACTGTGAAGGGAAAGTGAGTCCTAGCCCCTAAAAGGCAATCCAGAGTCTCTGAATCCTTGGCCTGAGCTAGTAGCCCCCTATTTTCCCTAAAGGAACTCAGAACCAACAATATCTCCAAGTTTGGAAATTTTCTACAAAGTTTTGCAGAAGTGCCCCAGGAAGAGACTCGCTTGACATTGAGATTGAAGCCGACGTTGTCGGCGCATGCTTCTTTATTCCACTGAAAGCTCCAGACCTCCCCGCCATCAACATTGAGGACAAAGACTTCCAGAGGATCACTGAGGTATCACACTGCAGCAGGCCTCCGTCATCAAATCAAACTTTGTATCCAATAAGCCAGAGGACCCACCAGTGAGCCCATAGATAAGAGAAAATCTCCAAGAAAAAAATGAAGGGCCTGATTACGAGTCTGGCAGTCTGAGGACTGCCAGACTCACAGGGGTGCGGTGGTGGTGGTCCATCCCCCACCACACTGGTGGCCCGACCAATACATTACAACTTTGGTGGTCGGACCGCCATTGCACCACTGCAACCTGCAGGGAACCACATTCACTGGCAGTACTGTGGTGGTCAGGGGCTCACAATATACTGGCAGTGCCACTGCAACAGCACCATGCATATTATGAGTTTCAGGACCATCAGCAGTGTCATTTAAGTTGTCCCAGCATGAAACTGCAGGTGGACATGAAACCTTCCCCCTCCTGTTGCATGCATTGGGGTACATGTAGGGGGCACATGTATGCATGCACCCCCAGTTCCAGCATGGAATTAAATTCCCAGTCCATGCTGTGCTGGAATGCACTGCACCGGTCCTGTGGTGGTATTTTTTAAGACAGATAATAACAACAGGTATCAGGGGGTCTAGAGTGAAGAAAAGAGTTCAAAGGTATAGGATACCTACCCAACAGACCACAGCCCCTTCCTTAACTGGAGGTCAACATGATGAACACAAAGCCTCTCTAGTGGATGAGGAAAATACCCATCAGTCACCACTCGGATCCGCCCTTCATCATTTGGGATTTATCCGGACCACCCGTCTGAGAAAGTTTGTATTACAGTCAAAGGACGACCTGGTGGTTAGGAGGTCCCCTTTGTTGTGCCAATTACAGTGTGGTCTACAGGGCGGATCCGAGTGGTGACTGATGGGTATTTTCCTCATCCACTAGAGAGGCTTTGTGTTCATCATGTTGACCTCCAGTTAAGGAAGGGGCTGTGGTCTGTTGGGTAGGTATCCTATACCTTTGAACTCTTTTCTTCACTCTAGACCCTCTGATACCTATTGTTATTATCAGACTCTTTGGGGACTGTACTCAGAGCTAGGTCTATAAATTTCCCCTAGGACCTCTCCCACCATAGTGTTATTTGTTGCCTTTTTAAGACATACATTGGTGCCTTTGAAAGTCACCACCACAAGACCACCATACCACCCGCCCGCCAGACCATAAAAAACTCACTAACCGGCGGGTGGTTGTCAGACTAGTTTGGCGGACCTGGAGCGGGGTGGTGGTGTAGCAGACTGTCAAACTCATATTCCGGACTTTAGTTCAAAGGTAAACTTTGGATCGGGACCTAGCCCTCTGCTGATACAAACAAGGCTCCATCGTTGTCAAGCTAAAACATTGTACAGTCTAGCATGACCAGATAGGTGTGACCGGCACTTTCAGCCTTTTAGTGCTTGTTTGCACAATTTTTGATTTATTCTTTGAAGATTCTGTCTCTGATTTCATAGATTGGAATATTGTCATTTTAGTGTTATTCTGAAGATAAAAATATCCCTCGTTTTATAAATTGTTTAATTTTTATTGTGTTGTGTTTTTCACTTATTCACTACTTTGGTGATACATGAAAATCACCTCAGTGTAGATAAAGTACCCTAGCTCTGCTGTCACATTTTAGTGTGAGTTTTATGCTGGCTGCAAATATTTTACTGTGCTCCAGTCTGTAATGAATAACTATACTTCTAAGAAAATCCCATCTTAGACCCCATCCCAGAGTTACCCCTATTGGAGTTGCAGCACACACACATATGTTGATCCTTATATGAAAACGTGCCACCACACAGAAGTTTTTTTTCTACAAAACATGTATGGCATTCACTACTCATGCACAACTTCCATAACGTTAGCAAGGAAATTGAAATGATTAATCAAATAATTGTCCAATATCTGGCATAAAGAATGTATATGAAAATGCGGTTCCAACAGCGATTAGTTTACTTCCAACTTCAGTGCAAGCACAGTAAAGTACTTTGGTTGGATGCACAAGCCCCTATTTGTGAGGGGACACAGCCACAGACATGAGCAGTTAAGGAACTCCTAGCTAGCCTACATTTAATACATTTTTTATCTTTCACACGCTTGTGATTGGTGTTGCCATGAACTTGCTGGCATAGTGCTCAATAGTGCTCCTGTTCGAATTACAATATTTTTAAGCAAAACACTAGGGGCCTTATTTTGAGTTTTGCAGTCCGATGGATGGGTGGATTGATGGTGGTGGTCCGAGCGTGGCGACCTCAGCATTCCGACTGCCATATTACAAGTTGGGCGAAATGGCTTTGTGAAGCCCACAGCTGGACCTTGTTTGCGGTTGCGGTAAGGTATGGGGTGCTCACCAGTTACTTCTTCTGCCAAGCAGATCCCAATGTAGATCCCTTTCTCCAGGTCCCCCCTTCACAGCAGGATCTTAACACAAAGGATTATGACCCTGTTTGTGCTGCTATACTAGTGAGTTGGTGGGTTATAGAAAAGGTAACCATTAATCCACGGGGAGGTAATTTCTCTAGCATCCTCAGCACCAGAGAGTGCAAATGGATGAATATTTTCGATACTGTGAATAAGGGGTTGAGTATGAAGAAATCATGAGGCAAATGGCTACATTGAACAACGGTTAGCATGTTACACTAATCTGTTTTTGCTTTGCCTATATGTAATTCATACCTGCACAACCACGTTTAGTCCAGTGACACAGTGACAGTATAGTAATGGGTTGTATTTTCAACGCACAATCTCCCAGTTGGACTATGCGGATTACTTTTTGGTATCGATTTCACTAGTCTGTCTACAAGACTTGTCACATTGTATATATGTTTAATACACTTTATTTATTGTTTTCAAATCAAATTGTATATTGTGTATATTTGTTCTGTAAATATTGTGTCTATGTATTGTAATCCACTTACACGCTTTAATTTGTGATGCGATGCAATGTACTCTAATATCTCATGCCTAAAGCTCTGTGCCTAATTCTAAACTTGGCTTCGTTCATCTTTTTCGAACATTTCTTACTTATTCCACTTTGGCCCCCACACTTTCCAACGGGCTCAATTTAGGTTGATCAATATGCCCATGAGTCTGATTTCTGTAGATGTTAGCTCCGTAACGTGTGACCGGGAGCTGCATGCATGCCGTGCCCAGGTCAGCTCTTCCTTTATTTAAAAGCTGAGTCACTCCACAGTTAGGCGGTCTTTGTGACGGAGCCCTGAGAGGAGTACACACTTCTTTTGCATAAGGTATGTTGACGCAAGGACGCGTATGTTAAGGCTTGTATCTATTCTACAAGAGTAGCTCTCATTGTCTGATGCCGCGCCTGGTTACATTTTTCTTCCCAGATTAGTATCGTGGACACTGTGCGTAGAAAACTTTGAACTTGTCTGAGTCTCTCGCCTTCACAACCTCAGCGGGTGAGTGGACTCGGTTGTCTATGGTTGTTGTTGTTTATTTTAGTTGCGAGAAGTTATCGTCATGATTAGATTTTTGATCTAATATCCTGTCACTATTTGTTTATTTTAGATTTGGAAAGGGATTCATCATTTCATTTGGACATTTTTAGTACGGCCAGCTCTGACTTTTGAAATCGAAGATATGGCACACCATTAATGGGTGAGTGCTATGCTTGAGGGATTCATTAGATAATCCTATTCCCCAGTCTGACTGATGTAGATTTTAAGCCTTATACATTCTTTTCCTCACAGGTTGCCCACTGTATCGCTGGGGGGGCGCTACTTTCTTTAACTTAGGTCAGTACCCTTTGTCAGTATGATCATATTGATTGACAATGTTTGTAAACTTTTGTAGCAAAACTTTGATCCTATGCTTACTTCCCAGGTCTACTCCCCGTCCTGATGAGAACTCACAGCAGAGGAGTTTACTCACTCTTATTACGCCAGGGTCGAAACGTCGACGACAACCCCTCCACTGGAGTCTGTACCCTATGTATCCCCCTCCCCTCAACCATGATCACAGATGAACTATCGCTGTGTCACGACAAAACAAGAATAATGGCTATGTTTTGAATGACAGACAGGGGCTGGCCCTTCCATAAACTAGGGACTTTGGCCTTAGCCTGATAATATACAGAAGAAATATTGTGTTCTTATTATTCTTTCAGACCTTCTTTGTCCTTTCACACGAGCACCAATCTCTTCACTTCTCTTCACGCGACCTGGTAATAACCCCCTCTTTCCTCAATATAAGTCCAATTGTTTTTCCTAAAACTAATGTGAATATTTGCTGAAAAATAATTAAATATGCTTTCGGCATTTACTATATTAGTGGGTACTGTTTTAAATTGCGAATGTATTTGGCTATTGCCTCTCTTTTTCCATTGCAGGATTTAATCGCATACGAAAAACTAAACTCTTGTATCATTTATTGTAATATCCAATATTATCCAATAGGATCACTTTGTTTGCTTTGTTTGCTGTCATGAGGGCAACATTCTCTTGGATTTTGCTGAAAGAGGGGGGCTGTGTTTGTTGGGGAGAGGACCAGGCCACAGGAGAGCAAGCACTACAATTCAACTGTCTGTGGTAGTATCCTCACTCCCTTGCCAGCAGGAAGTGATTGAAAAAAAGGAACATAAGCAAATAACCTTCTTTCACAAGAATCTGTTCAGCTCACAGAGGTTGATCTCACTTTTTACACTTTTGCTAGAAAAAAAATCAAAGCCACCAGATCAGGTCTTAAGTCAATACACTATCTTTAAGGTTGGTCCAAAAGACAAAAAGATAAAATGAGATCAGGGAAAATAAGGCAAACCCCGGGGCAAAAGGGATCCAGCCAAAGGCAAGGATTAAAAGAAACACCGTTAAACAAATAAAAAAAACAACAAACCCAGTGGAAGCCCAAAACACACAGAGAAACCCCTAATTACCCCTTTATTTTCCATATTTGACAAGCGGCAAATAAACCATGTGCTCCAGATTTAATTTTCTTAAAGACGCATGAGCTGCAATTTATTCAATGCTAGAAGATGTAATTGGTATTCTAACCCCATTAGACTCAAAAAGAATATAATTTTCCAAATCTCAACAAGAGCTGCAGTTAAAAAAATATTTGATCAAGCAGGATGTATGTCGTTACAACGCATACTTTTACTCCGCGTACCATTACAACGCGGTATTTACAACGCATACCGCTACAACGCATAGCGCTTTGGGGTGCTGGATAGTGGTAAGTATAATTTACTATTCTAACTCCAGTCCCCGTGGACCCTAGGGAAGGTGTTGGATAGTAAATTAAACGTACCTCTTATCCTAGAGCGCCCCCCAGCGCAATGCGTTGTAACGGTATGCGTTGTAATGCCCGCGTTGTAGTGGTAGTGCGGAGTAAAAAATGCGTTGTAACAGGTGAATACCGATCAAGCATGTTAAAGCAATCATACTGGATATGAAGGTGAGCGACCCAATATACCCTTGCGGGCTCGGGCAAAACTTGTTATAATGAAAATGGCCAGCAAGGGGTTTTGTTGTTTTCTTATTTCTCAGCACTGTTAGGACCTGTTTTAAACAATCAAAGTACCTAGACCTGAGATTAATCAGTGGCTGTCCTATGTTATTAATTTTTAGGAAGAGTCCCGCAAAGTCAGAACAAAAAATGTTACCACACTAACATCATATATACAATAAATGATCAATAAAATACGAAAAACCAGGATTTTGTGTTGTCTGAAAATTATTTTTTGTTTTCAAGGCAGAAAAATATATTTATATACAAAAAAGATGAGCATTCATGTAGAATAGGGTACATACATGGATATTATTTAGATATTCAAGGTATTAGTTATTTCCCCTTTGACATATCCACATATTGAGTCCAGACTGCTTAAGCACAATAGTTCATTGATTTCAACTTAAAATCAGAAGAAAATCAAAAGATGACATAAAACAAAAAGTGCAGAGTTGGACTAAAAAAGTCGACGTTTCGGTGTTTTTTGAAGTTTTCATAAGACCATCATCAGGACAAAACTAGTTGTATATACAATTGATGACCCTTTTTACTTAGTTAGAAAGCACGTCAGTTTAAATTCAAGACGGCAGCAGCACCTTCAATTGTAGCGTAGGTGTGGGGCAAAGAAATAGATCATTTGTGCCCAGATTTCACTCGTATTAAATACAGGAGTGCAGTCTACAATTTCTGACGGAATGTCCAAATTCAATCAATTTCAAATCACTTGTATGTTTTTTCAATCTCGCGCCAAAGAACGTCAAACGAATCCGGTTGAGGCTTTAAAGCAATCATGGCGCTGAGGAACCACACAAAGCTTACAAGCACTATCAAACCAAACCAAAGAACTACAACCATAGAAGCTCAGATTCATACAGAAAAACTAAATAGGCCGGTGACAACCTTTAGCTTTAGTTTGAGCTTCAATTGGAGCCAGACCTCAAAGGAGACAATAAAGGGAGCCTCCTAAGATGATCAAAAGTGTTATGAGGATATAGAATACATGAACAAAAGCATAAAATCCTCAGAAACGATCCCAACTACAGAGGTGCCAAATCTTCCCCTCTCCACCTGAGAGCCATTTTAAGAATGGAAGCATCTCAGGAGTCCGATGCATCTATACAGACACAGCAGGACAACCTCAAAAGTGCATGGCTGAGATCACACGCTCACCATACAAGGACCACTCACAAGCTACTAGAGCCAAATGTATCAGATGGTCAGTGACAAAAAAACCACAGCAGAAAAGAAGATCCTCGCACACTATCTGAAAACAACGTGAGGATCTTCAATGATTGTTTTATAACCACATTCCACACCATGTAGGAAGGTGCAGTTGGTTCTCTGAGAGTGGCGTTCTGCATGTTAGGCTCTTGTATGAGCCTAATGGACCGCCGATGACTGACTGCCGCTGGGCAGCCCACCAGACCAGGATTTTACTCCTAATCTAGGTGGTGGTCCTCCAGTGGACTGTGTGTTGTACCTTCCGCTGTAGGACTGCGAAAGTCACAATAAGCCCCATAGTCTGTAAGTATGCACAAATACATCAAAAAATATCTTCATTTAAAGAATTTGGAGCAAATTTCTTTAAAGAACGTCTAATAAAGAGGTGCACAAGCACTCCAACTGTGAAAGAGGTATAAATAATATAAAGTGTATGTATGATTGTTAGGGACTTCATATGAAATATTTTGTCTCATAGTTACGAGAAGTTATTGGAGTGAACATTAAAAAAGAAACCAGCCAATAGTTCAACAGTTCTTAATAAAATCTTCTCAGTTGCAATGTTAATATAATATACACCACTGATAATGAGCACATGTGGCACATTAGGCCCTTTTTTGAGGCCTATCTTGTGATCATTGCCCTACAACTTTAAGTCTGAACTATTAAAATAACTCACTTTCCTGTCAGATTGCTTCCGGTTTTATTATGATTTCAAGGACAAGGGAACCCAAAGGTATACAAGGGACCATGGTTAAGGAATGCTTATAGAGGATCAAGCGGTCCCTAGGTTTTAAAAATGCATCAAATAATACACATAGAAAATAAATATGTTATATGGCACAAACTTGCAAAAAATTATATTTAAATATTTATTCATTTACAAAATAGAAAGGAGCGTAATAAAAAAGTGTGAAACAAAAAAAAACATAAAAGCTCAGACATTTATAGAGTAGTGACAATTAACAATGTTACAAGGACCATGTTACGATTTTTGGTACCAACTTTGATTTGAGAATCAGTAATGTGCAATAGTCACGGTACTGTGTGTTGATGATGTTTCAATCCCATTACATAATATAAGGATCATCATCAGAACTTAGATTATGCCTGCGAGTATCTATTGTCTGGAAAAAAGAAAGAAAGGGGAAAAGGGTGGAAAATGTAATGGAGTGTTACGGAAATCATGAAGATCTGCAGTAGAAAAACAGAATTGAGCTCTCCCAAATCTTGCACAGACTTTAAGAAGTGTTGTGCATCTCAATTTAATAAGGAACTGTCAAAAACATCCAGCGTGTGGCAGTGCCAGAATGGGACTGCCAGAGGAAAAGACCTGTTCAAGGACTGACCTAGTCAAGAGTCCGGTGGGATGCAACAGTGGTTTCCTGTTTAGGATGAAAAGTTCCATGGGATAGTATTGATAGCAGTGAAAGCCAGCAGGAGAAAAAGGGAGAATTGAGGATGTGAACGGATAACCTGGCCAATAAAGGAACACCTAGTGGAAAAAACAATGCATTAACCTGTCGATTATGTGCAGAGCTTAATATTTGAGGAAGTGCGGAGAAGGCAACTCGTTCCTATGTAGGGGTAACCACAAAGTGAATGTGTGCCCCGCATTGGTCAGAATGTGAGCCCCATCTGTGGAGGGGTGATGGGCTTGAAAACCTGTGAAACGGAAATGTGCTCATGGTTAGGGGGCCAGGGGTGGGCGGGGTGGGGGAATGGGCCACGGGAAGAGTGGACATCTTACCCCATGGGAGTGAAATGCAAGCATCTCTCTGGAAAGGCAACCACACAAGGAGTGTGTGTCCGGCAATGGTCAAAATGTTGTTACCATCTGTTGATAGATGTTAGAATTGGTAACCTACGAAATGGACAAGGGCTCAGGGTTAAGAGGTCATGTGGTCGGCGGAGGTGAGGGAAAGGGACACAGGACAAGCGGTAAACTTACAGTGAGGTTGTGCGGATTCACACGTCCCTTTGGAGGGGAACCACACAGGGAGTGTGTGCTCTGCAGTGGTCATAATGTGAGTTCCAGTTGAACTGAAGGATCAGTAACCTGTGAATTGGAAATGGGCCCAGGGTTAGGAGGTCATGCAGTGGGCATGAGTAAAGGAAGGAGACATGGTGCGAACGGAAACCTTTCAGTGAGGGTGTGTGGATTCACCGGTGATGCGATGGCAGCTTCCCAGTGATGTGAAAGGGACTAGACGGAGCACAACAAGCACGCTGGAAGGACTGGAGTTCTGGTTGGAGGAATGACTATGAGCTTGATATAAGCTGGGGCGCATTTCTGAAACAGAAAAAATGTGTAAATTAATAAACTTATATTTGAAACACGGAAATATTATAAATACAAACATGTGTAAACATTTGTAAATTAATAATGAAAAATGAAACACCATTTTAAAATAGAGATAATTTATTAAACAATTAATAAAAAAGACACATTAAACATACAAGTAATGGGAAAGGGTGTTACGGAATGTTAGTAGTGTAAAAAAAAACACTCATCAAAGAAAGATCTTTGATATTTCCCAATAGTCTTTCTGACATTTTTGATTTCTTTTAGATACCCTGCGGTTCAGACTACCTGTAACGATTGTGCAATTCTCATTTCCTAGAAACTTTGCTCATTCTTCAAAATTTTGAAGAAGTGATAAAGGGTTGTTTGATGTCTGCTAATAGATTTGTTGAATGAGTTGTGCCATCCCTCAACAGCATTGTTAGTCTTCGCATCACCTTCTAAGCAGGTTGTGTAGCAATTCCAGCAGTCAATAGGGAACCTTGGCTTCCTCCTGCGACCCACCCTGCTAGGATGGCCAATCGAAATGTATTCAAAATAATTCAGTATGGGTGCCAATGTCTTGTCATTTTGTGTAAAATAGTCTAATTTAGTAATTGATGTGTAGAACTCGTCATATTCAGGTGGTATGAAGCATCAGGCAGGTAGTTTGTGTAATTCAAATTGCAATTTACTGTCATACATATAATCCTCAACTGAGGATGTTATTTAAAATGTAAGACAAATGCCTGAGAAAAGTGGAAAACATCATTGAATTTGGGTGGTGGGAAATGTATTAGAAATTGTGTTAATCATTGATATTTCGAAGTCAATAATCACTTTTGGATTTTATCACAGACAAAAATTACGAATATGTTGAGGACAGTTTGTATGGGTGTAAACTGTATACCAATGGTACTTTTGTATTATTTATTTTAGCATGAATATTGTATATTTGGGCATATGAATGGGTTGTTGATTTAAAAGTGCCATCCATCATCCAAACATCACTATTCTAAAGTGTTATTAGGTTATGAGTTGTTGCACACATTACATTTCTTTTTTCAGGGTTTACATTATCATGCAGTAGGAAAGGTTCATTAGTAAAAGCAAGTGTTAGCTCTGGGGGAATAATAATATCAGAAATGTTCTCTGAGGTTATTATACATTCTAAGATTGGGAATTGAGGACATACTACTTAGCAACATGAATGGTGATGTTTTGTAATGCCTTCCTCAAGACTACTCCACGGGGTTCATTGGAGGTGGATGAATGATTTGTTGAATGTTCTCTTATACTTCTATCTCCATTGCAGAGGCAGGGTTGTTATCCTCATTGATGCTTTCAGCACATTCACCTAGAGTAACCACTCTCCCTGTGCAATGAGATGAAAAATGTTGTGCACACCTCCAGCGACTCCAGCGCTCAGACATTATATCCTTACAATGAAGGTAGCCACCATATTTCAGCAGTTGATTGCCCCTTTTTGATTTCATATGCATAGCTTGTCTCGCTGCAGCCATTTTAGTTGATTCTGTTGACAAAGAAAAAAGAGAAAAAAAGTATCAGCTGCTTTGGTTTTTCATTTTTTGTAATTTATACAAACTGTTGCTATGTGTGTTTGGGAAGAAATTAAAATGGTTTGGTTAATTTTGGCTAGCTAGCCAGAAAATGAACAATATTGATACCCTATTGAGATTGTAAAATTGTATTGCTAATTATGACTTTTAACCTAGGAAAAAAGTTTGTTTGTTAGAGAAGGAGAAATGGCAAGGATGAGATGTGCTTATCTATAGTATGGTATGTCTTGGTACTTCACAAGAAGTTCTGTGACGTTAAAATTCCAGTTTGGGCGCTGTGTTTTCCCTGTCCAATGTTGTTGGTTTTCTAGTTGTGAAGACAAGAACATATTGCATGTTATTACCTTCATATCGTTTGCTATTGTGAGATTTCAGTTTGTTGTTGACTTCTTTTTTGAACTTTGACTTTTTTGAAAATGTTTGATGTCTTCTATTGTTTCCACAGCACTTGCAGTATATGTTTGGCACTGAAATAAAACAAAAAAACATGTTTCTGTTTTCCCCACTACAATTTTATTCACCTATTCATGCACTAGCAATATCTTGCCCTAAGTTAACCCCATCCAAGAGAAAGAAGTAAATTTGCCCCTAGTCTCTCTCCAGCACCGGCCCTGAGTAATGACCCCAGTGGAGAGAAAATATTAAATATGCCCCCCGTGCCTGTCTAGCTCCTGCCCTGAGGGACACCCCCAGGGGAGATAGAATATAACATTTGCCCGCAGTTACTATCCAACACCTGCACTAAGCGACAATCCTAGTAGAGTTAGAATATAATTGTGCCCACAGTCACTGCCCAGCACATGCCCTGACGGATGGCCGTTGCATAGTTAGTTTCGAGAATTTGCCCCAGTCACTGTCCAGCACCTGACCAGAGGGACCGCCACAGTGGATTCAGATTATAAAATTTGCCACTACCCACTGTCCAGTGCCTGCTCTTAGGGATGCCCCAGCGAAGGTAGAAAATAAAATGTGTCCACAGTCACTGTACAGCACCTGCCCAGAGGGACATCCCCAGTGGAGTTAGAATTCTTAGGACCCTATTACAATGTTGGATGGAGTTTCCTCCGCCCAACATCGTCTCGGTCATGGGACCAACCAACTTATTAGGATGTGAAGGCGGTGCAGTTTATCCCTGCACACATGGCAGGCACCTCAAGGTGCCTGCCACGGGTTGCAGCAAATAACATTGGGGCACCATAGGAGCCCGCTCAGCCTTCAATCGGAGGCCTTGCACCCATGAAGGGGCCCCAAAAGTCTACTCGCAACAGTCTATCTGTGTCGAAAAGACCGGCACAGAAAGGTTTTCGAAATCCACCATTGTAATCCCTCAGGCAGAAATAGCCCCCTTGGGATTTCTGACAGTATTCCAACTGGAGGATGGTCCTACAGAACCCGTTGAAAGGCAGATGGAATGTCTAGTCGGATTCCTTTTCGACTGCCTCTATTGTAATGAGGCAGGTGAAAAGGAATCCAACCGGCACATTACAATGCTGTCAGAAAGGCTCCAACCGATGGTTGGAGCCTTTTCTGACAGCATCATAACCGCTCCTAATTGTAAAATTGTTTTTACTAAATAAGGCCCCTATTACGATAGCGGTCGGTCGAACAGCTGACCGACATCGTTTCAGGCAGGCGCCGTCTGACAATGAGTAGGTGGTCCCACCTGACAAATTAGGATAGGACTGCCATGCAGAAAGTTGTAAAATGCTTTTTTCTACAGTGGCTTGTGCTGCGGTCCAGTAAAAGGGCTGCAGCAAAAGCCGCAGTAGGAAAAGCCACTTTTTGAGCATTCATGCACTGTGTGCCAGGCACTATGTGGTGCCTGCCACCCAATACATGGATGTGCGGGGGGTACTACATGTGCACCCAGACCTCTTAGAAGTGGCTCACAGGGGACAGGGGCCCTGCTTGGGGCCCTCAAAGTTAATTTTCATCTGTCTTATCATGGCGGTGGGACCACAGATATCCTAATACCTACTCTGGTGCCTGCGCAGGCACTGCCTCCATTGTAGTGTTGGCAATAAGACTGCCGTTTGATGAGATATTTGATCCTGTAGGAGGCTGCGGTCTTATCCCCTACCTCTCTGGTCAGACCAGCTGTATTCTAATGCAGCAGTTGGACCGATGCCCTGGATAGTGGGTGGACCACCTTCCTAATGAGAGCCACGGTTTAGAATTTTTACTTTCTTGAAAAAAGTAATTCATTATTACTCAAATTATGGTATTTGAATACCGTAGTAGATATATTTTTTTATCAATTATATGTGAAAGTCTGTGACATAATGAGAACATGTTTAATATGTATCATTCAGAGTAATTTTGAGATACTATGGATGTGGTTTCTTTAAATGTTGTACTTACTTTGCCTGGTAGATGGCACTGTCTCCTCAGCAAACTATCTATCCTTAGAGAGCCTGAGAGACGAGTAGTCACAAGCAGTGTCAATGTACCACTGGTCACAAGATGGTGGATGGTTTGATTTATACGTTTTTCAAGGGGAAACCAAATATGTTTTGGAGTGTACTTTTTACCATTGTTAATATTCTGATGGAACATGTATTTAAATAAAAAAGAAGGAAAAAATATTTATTACAGTCAGCACTTACAATGACAGCCATTTTGTTTTTAGTCAAGATGTAGTAAAACAAAGGGATGATAGTTCAAATGGGACCATTGAGATATATTGTTCTAAGCTACAGTTGGATTGTGTAAAAATATTCACGGTTAAAATGGTTTTTTAAGGTAAAAGAACTGCGTTTCTCAAATTTTTCTTCGAATTTGGAAACATTCAAAATTGCTTTATTTTTGCTAAAATATATTTTGAGGTGCAAAACCCTTTTTTCAACATGTTTAATAAAGCTGCGTTTTAACTGTATGTATGATAAAGGTATGCATGGTAAAGGTATGTGTGGTAATGGTAGTTTTAATATTTCTCTATTAGTATGCGTGGTAGTGGTATGAATGATAAAGATGTGTGTAGTTCAATCTTATTCGTGGTTTAGACTGAGTTGTAACAGCATGCATCCATAAAATTCACTGCTTAGACTAACTGTAAAACTGGTCCCACTTTGTATGGGCGCTGCACAGTGTAGCACACATGCAGAGCAGGAAACCAAATGAGAAATAAAATAATTTCTCCATGATAACGTATGTTTGAAATGGGTGTTATTTTTTTGTTGTAAAATCCTGCCTACTTTTTATAGTCAAAAACCTTGAGTGGTTGCATGGAAATGCCCATGCACCATCCATGGAATGCCCCTTGGCGCTAAGTAATATAAAGCAATGCTATGTGCTGCTTTGCGTTACTTTCAAGTAATTAAGGGAGAGAATGTAGCCTAACGGCTAGGGTGGTCGACTTCAAACGAAGGGTACCGAGTTCGAGTCTCCGCAATGAAGCTCAACATCCTGTGATTCTGGGCAAGTCACTTAATCTCCCATGTCCTCATGTAACGCCACTGGTGCCCATGTAAATCGCTCGGATACCCGATTCTGGATCAAGTTTGCGCTATATAAAACATCAAAAACAAATTTAAAAAAAAGATTAAGGGCCTTATTACGCGTACGGTGGTCCTGGGACTGCTGTATTTGTGCTGGCAGTCCGACCTCCACCACCCTGCAGTCCAACCACTGCATAACGATTTGGGTAGTGGGACCGCACAAGACCACCACCACTGCCAGGATCCCAAAGAGGTGGCGGTGTGGAAATCACTGCCGAGCAGATTTTGACCTGCCTTTCCACCAAGCATTTCATGGCAGGGTTGTGGGGTGGGGTGCATCTGTGAGGCACATGATGTGCCCCCCAAAAGTGCACGGTTCTGCGTGCACTGTGTGTCATGCAGGACATGATGCATGCCACACTGTGCACAAATGTGCTGTAGGCGCTGGCACAGTGGTGGGATGCTGTTTAGGCTCTCCTATGAGCTCAACACACCGGATGCCATGACAACGCTGCCGCACCACCCGCCTTCCCTAGTTTCAACTTGGAATCTGGCAGGCAAGTTCACCATGTGCTTGGCAGTCTCCCTGGGACTGCCGCAGTGGCGGTCCTACAGGAAGACCTCCAAACACGTAATAAGGTCCTGAGTTAGAGGAAAGTAAATTGGGAAAAAAGGGATTTTGCATTGATTTTGACACTTTTGTGAAGCAAACATGGATCAAACTCTTGGTAAATATACCCCTAAAACTTAAATTTTGGGCCCTTAGTAGATATTTGTGAGTTCCAGTGATAAACATGTTCGATTTCGGGGTCTCTAGTTGGCACAGGTAGGTACTTGTGACAAATAGGGACCCTGGCCTCTAGTCAGGGTAAGGGGGATACACTCCTTAGATAACCCCTGCTCACCCCCTTGGTATCTTGGCATGAGCAGACAGGCTTATCAAAGGCAATGTGTAAAGTATTTGTACCAACACTCACGGTAACACAGTGAAAACACAACAAATGGACTCCACACCAGTTTAGAAAAATAAACGTATTTAATCTAAACTAAACAATACCAAAACAACAAAAATCCAACAGACACAGTTCAAGGATACGATTTCAAAAGAGTTCTTAGGGTTGCGTTAAAATAATCCACAGTTGTGTCATGTTTAGCCAAAAGTACCTTTAGATGCTACAAAAGTTCCAAGGGAAAGCTGCAGGGTTGAAAAACAAGAAATGCGTCACTCCTGAGACCCTGGGGAGGTGATGCGACAACCCCGCTGGACGCAGCGGGCGTGTTGCGATGACTCCAGTCTGTATGGGGAGGGATGCGATACCTTGTGTGGATTCCGGTACGCAGGTTTCTTAGGAAGCGTCTCGCAAAGGTAAGATACAATGATCTTCGGGAAGGCGACGATCTCAGGTGCAGCGGCGATGCGCAGCGCAGCGTCGATCTTCTCCTTTCGCGGCCCCTCAATGCAATGGCTCTGCGATGACACTCGCAGCAACGTGATGCGGTCTGCAAGCAAGTGGTGTGATGATCTCAACCAGTGACGACAGCCTCTGCGACGATACTCGCAGCGATGGTAATCTTCCCGCCCCGGAGCGAAGCGTTCCGCAAGCGAAGGATGCCTCGGTTCTTGCAGCGGCAACAGGCGCTGTGACAATCTCGCTCATTACGGCGGCGGGAATTTCCCCACGCTGTTGGGGATGCGCTCAGCAAGCGAGTGATGAGTGAAACTTTGCAGATTGTCTTTAGTTTATTCTTATCTAGCTCCCGAACAACAGGTACAACTTCCAGCGGCACCACAACTGGCCCAAGCACTCTAGGAAGGACAGAACTCTCTCAGTAGAGTTCAGGAGGGAAGCTGGGGGGGAAGTCCTTTAGTTCCTGGGACTTCTTAACGGAGTCAGCTCTACTCAGGCTCTTGGAGATCTCTTCAAGCAAGGGGACACAGCACAAAGCGAAGTCATTCCCCTCTCCTTGGCAGAAAAACAACTGCAGATCAGCCCACAAACACCCAGCAGGACAGTCCTTCCTCTTCAGACTTCCAGCTTTCTCCTTGGCAGAGGTTCCTTCTTGATTCCAGGATGATCTAATTTTCTGTAGTCTGGGGTCCTATACTTATACCCCTAAAAGTATTTGTTCCCTTTGTGCAGGAGGGCTCTGAGCCCGGTCTGAACCATTCCTGGCTGTTCCTTGAGCACTTTGTTTCCTGGCTTCTCCTTTCCTTTTAGAGCGAGGGGCAGGGTCGTCAACCGCCCAGCAGGAGGTGGAGCCAGCATTGTCGAAGGCAGGCACAGCCCTATTCAGGCGAAGGTGCTACCCCCTCCCACCACTCTAGATGCAGATGGAGCTATTCAGCCCAGGGATGGCACACTCAGCCTCTGGGAGCCACCCTTCCCCTGCCACTCACAAACCAGACAGTCACTTCACAAACAGGCAAAGGCGCACAGAAAGGTCAGACAAGAGAGCAGCCACTTTCTAAAAGTGCTGTTCTCAAACACATGGTTTAAAAACCACCTTTCCTAAAAGATGTGTTATTAAATTCTGAATTCAGGGATACCAGACTTTTAAGTCCTATCTTGCTCCTATGGGAAGATATGCAGGTAACCACTGTACACAGCATTCCCTGTTATAGCCAATAGGCTAGATAGCCTTACAATAGTGAAAAACGAAAATGGCTATAATTCACTACCAGAGCATGTCACCTGCACTAGTACATGCTCTACCATTCACATACATTGCACCCTGCCCAGGGGGGTACCTTGGGCCTTCCATAGGGGTGTCCAATGTGTATAGAAAGGGAAGGGTTAGACCTGGTCAGTGGGGACAGTGGCCAGGTTGACATGGCAGTCCACAGACTGCACTCAGGCACTGCGGTGGCAGGCCTGAGACACCATTTTAGGGCTACTCATGTGGGTGACACAATCAGTGCTGCAGGTCCACTAGTAGCATTTGAACCACCAGCCCTGGCACACTCAGTGCACTTTACTAGGGACTTCTTTGTGATACAAATATGCCAATCATGGATAACTAATTACAATAACAATTTACTCAAGGAGCACTTGCACTTTGACACTGATCAGCAGTGGCAAAGTGCCCAAATCATCTAAACCAGCAAAAATGAAATCCAACACAGTGTCAGAAATACAGGAGGTAGAGGCAAAAAGTCAAGGGAAACGACACCAAAGATGCCAGGTCTAACAATACACATAACAGGTTTTATGTTTTTGTTTTCCTTTGGAATAAATGTAAAATGCATAAACAATATATTGCTAACACTTCTCTCAAGAATTTACACAAAGAAGGGGATATTCATCATAATAAAAAACCTACATTGAATACAAGTGACTGGAAATGTATTTACAAAATATGTATCTACAAGAAAAGTGGCATGATTTTGTTTGAGAATATTGACACATAATGACTCAATTTATGACACCTGGGTAGATATCGTATGTAAACTTGTTTCTTGATCTTATATTGAAGATTGCGTAATTGCTTAGTAAAATCTGGCATTACGTGAAAAATACAAACGCGGAATGGTAAAGTATTATCTAAGGACAAGCTAATCCTGTAAAGGTCCGCCTCGATATAGATTTGCACATCATAAATCTATTGGAATTAGTAAATTGTTTGTAGCTGCCGAAATCTAATGTCTACTTTAGTTACAGTTTAATTCCATTTTCTGCAATGATAAAAGCATACATTAAGTAATAATTGCATTTTGTTAATCACAAACGGTCAGCAGCAGGAAACATCAGACTTTTGTTTGAAAGTTTATATCTACATTGACATTTTGTTAATATGAGCAATGATATTATATTAGACTTGATCGCTTGTTAAGATGACACATAAGAATACGAACGCGCTTTAATGGTTCCTTTACTGTTTTGAAAACATATTACAATTTTAGTATCGTAAATTATCAGTATTGTATTATTTTCTTCAAAATTAGGTAAAAGATGATTTGATTTTCTTTTGCATGTCTTATGGTGATTACCTATTGCCTGTTTCCCCACAACAGTCTGTTTTCATGAACGGTTAGGTATTGGCAGATGGCAGTTTTTATACAGATCAGTTATCCTCAATATTTGTACACTTATGATCCAAAGTGAAGATAAATCACACAATGTCCAACATAACATCATTTTTTTTTATTTGCCAGATCTGGATTACTAACTGTCCCTAATATTATCGCCTATTCATTGCACATAAAATTGTGCTTGTTATGCAAAACGGCCAGACCTAAACGTGAAAATGGCGACAGCTGAATAACACAATATGTACATTTAACTGGCAAGATGGCAAGGACACATGGACAGCCATTATAATTTGTTACTCTATTAATGTTTGTTATAAGCAAATAGCCATCATGGGGCCTGATTATTACTCACTCCACCTAGAGGTGAAGTTATTTTCTGACCAAAAGTTTTTTTTGTGCTATCTTGCGAGAGCACACTGTCTCAGAAACCATTTTAAAGACTAGCAGACATATTTTTGAAGTGCAGTTGATTAAGTGGTTGGAGTTCGTCATACCATTAACAAGAATCTCAAGGAAATCAGTAAAACCTGGGGACGTAGAGCCTTACACGTGTGTAGATGTTCTTTTAATTAATTCACAAAGATTTGCGAAGTGATAACGGGTAGAATTTCCAGAAATTCTCCAGAAAACTGTTTGTTAATTCCATGTTAGCATGAGCACATGTACACGTTCATCTAACTGTATTTCTAATTCCCTAGTGTACAGTCTAGGGTTGTCTACATCTTCGACAACCAACTTACTTTCAAACAACACGCTGTGAAAGTTGCAGCCACCTGTACTACCATCATCAGGTGGCTGAGAAAGATCACCTGGATGTTGCCTACAGACACCTTGAGGACCGTCGTCCAGGCTCTTGTCATTTCACGCCTGGACTATGGGAACATTCTTCTCTTAGGTGCTGCCAAAGAGGTAATCAGGAAGTACCAGGTGGTACAGAACATGGCAGTCCGCCTGGTTTGTCATCTTCCTGCCAGATCCTCGGTCACTCTCCACAGGCGGAACCTGCACTGGTTGCGCATTGAAAGCAGAGTGCACTTCAATGCACTCTGCTACATGCATAAAATCATGACTGGTAGAGCCCCTCGCTACCTCTCTGCTCTGGTCCAGCAATATATCCCCCCCCGGACACTCAGGTCCTCGTCGCAGAACAAATTTATAATTCCGCGCACTAACAGAGCCAAAATGGGAGGCCGTTCGTTCGCCCTGTTGGCCCCATCCTTATGGAATTCTCTTCCTCAATCTTTGCGCACAGAATCGTGCTTTCTGAAATTCCGTAGGGGAATAAAAACCTGGCTCTTCAACAACTAGTGTCCCTTCCTTCTCTTCACCGTTCAGTTTGCCCTAGCGCTGGGAAACCTCCGGGTAGCTGCGCGCTTAATAAATGTAATAATAAAATAAATAAAATAAACTGCAGAAGTGTTCTTGTGCCTTCTCCATCCTTGAGAGAGATTTTCTACTTCCTGGTCAGGAGTACATTTTTAACATTTCCCAGAGTGGGGATTGGTTACAGAAGTGTATGTGAATACCAACAAGTGTGTACCTTTGTGTGCATGTTGAAATGTGTACACACTCTACAAGGCAGATCAGCCCCGGTAGACATACTCCTAACACACACACTAATACTATGAGTAGATTTTCTCACACACCTTTGTGCACGTAAATTTGTTTACAAGCGCAAAAACAGCTTTTGTGAATTTCACAGGTGGCTGTTGAACACGTGCAAATAGCTTTGCAAACAAGCCCACAGTATCACATGTATGCCCACTATTTTTATAAATTAAACACTAAACAAAGACTCCAAGTTATTTAATGCTTAGATTATAAAAACGGTAACATTAATGCATACATAACAGCAATTGGGACTGATGTTTTGTTTCTAAAAACAAATAGGAAATGTAGTGGCAGATTTTAAATGGCTTCCCAATTTTCAAAGAAAATAAATAATGCAATGCATATTGGTCGTTATTGAGACCAGTAAATCTGCATATCTTTTATCTCGGTTTTGAAAAGAAGAAAATATCACCACTCCATGGTTCAAGTGATGCAATTGTCCCTGCAATTTTATTGTCTTTTTTAGGGGTAAAACCAGGATGGAAAAGGATCCCACCCAGCAATCATTCTTCAGCGAATGCACCTCACCTATGGATGAACTGAAGGGAGAGATATCCATGTGAGGCAGACAGATGTCTCAGACATTGGAATGCAGGTCTCCTTAGTATAAGCAGAGTTTCGAGACTACGCTATGAAGTCCTGCTTTTTACCATTTAAACATTGGCATAGACAAACCCATGGTAAATTCGACCTGCTGATATAGCTATGTGACTCAACGATTATTTTACTCACACTCTTGATGTTTATAATGGATAGGGCTGTGTGTATTCACCCCATGAAATTATAGCCTCCATTCACAAATCTGTGCTAGCACATATGTGATTTGTGGCCTGCTCGTCACAATGGTACAGATTTCCTGCATTTAGTTCACAATTCTATCATTAGACCTTTATGCAAAGAGGGTCTGAACTGGCAGCACAAGTCCAATTATACCTGTTGAGACCAGGTGCCCCATTATACTAAAAATGACACCGCAAATCTGGGTCCACTTGTACAACCATTCTGACAGAAGCATGTGGTTACTTAATCTCTTTGCTGACACATAACTGCTTAAAAGTCTATTCTGTTTGTCAAATATTAGTAGTATCATAACCCAGCCACTTCTTATGCATTTGCAGAATGATTCAGGCATTCACACAAGCAGTGCTGTAGTCAAATGTGTAGAATGTATGCGGTCACTCAACCCCTTCTAGACTACTGAGTCTCTCCTTCTAAAGTCCAGGGAATAATCTTGCTTGTCTAGAATCTCACTGTGAGTCTGTGCCTACTTGTACAACCATTCTGACAGAAGCATGTGGTTACTTAGTCTCTTTGCTGACACATAACTGCTTAAAAATCTATCCTGCTGTCAACTACTAGTAGTGTCAGAACCCAGTCACTGCTTATGCATTTTTCAGAATAATCCAGGCATTCACACAAACAATACTGTAGTCCAATGTGTAGAATGTATGCGGTCACCTAACCCCTACCAGACTACTAAGTCTCTCCTGCTAAAGTCCAGGGAATAGTCTTTCTTCTATAGAATCACACTGCAAATCTGTATCTACTTGTAAAACCTCTCTAACAGAAGCATGTAGGTATTTAATCGCATTGCTGACACATAACTTCTTAAAAACCTATTCTGTTGTCAAATATTAGTAGTATCAGAACTCAGTCACTGCTTATGCATTTGCAGAATGATTCAGGCATTCTCGAAAGCAGTGCTGTAGTGAAATGCGTAGAATGTATGCAATCCCTTAACCCCTTCCAGACTACTGATTCTCTCTTGCTAATGTCCAGGGAATAGTCTTGCTTTGCTAGAATCACACTGTGAGTCTGTGTCCACTTGTACATCCATTCTGACAGAAGCATGTGGTTACTTAATCTCTTTGCTGACACATAACTGCTTAAAAATCAATCCTGTTGTCAACTATTAGTAGTATCAGAACCCAGTCTGTGCTTATGCATCTGAAGAATGATTCAGGCATTCAATCAAGCAGTGCTGCGGTCAAATGTGTAGAATGTATGCGGTCACCTGACCCCTTTCTGACCACTGATTCTCTTTGCTAAAGTCCAGGGAATAGTCGTGCTTGTTTAGAATCACACTGTGAGTCTGTGTCTACTTGTACATCCATTCTGATAGAAGCATGTGGTTACTTAAGCTCTTTGCTGACACATAACTGCTTTAAAATCTATCCTGTTGTCAACTATTAGTAGTATAAGAACCCAGTCACTGCTTATGCATTTGCAGAATGATTCAGGCATTCACACAAGCAGTGCTGTAGTCAAATGTGTGGATTGTATATGGTCACCTAACCCCTTCCAGACTACTGACTCTCTCCTGCTAAGGTCCAGGGTAAACTCTTTCTCATCTAGAATAAAACTGTGAGTCTGTGTCTACTTGTACAGCCATTCTGACAGAAACATGTGGTTTTTTAATTTCTTTGCTGACACATAACTGCTTAAAAACTCTCTTGTTGTCAACTAATAGTAGTATCAGAACCCAGTCACTGCTAGTATCAGAACCCAGTCACTTCTTATGCATTTGCAGAGTGATTCAGGCATTCAATCAAGCAGTGCTGCGGTCAAATGTGTAGAAAGTATGCAGTCACCTAACCTCTTCCAGACTACTAAGTCTCTCCTGCTAAAGTCCAGGGAATAGTCTTGCTTGTCTAGAATCAAACTGTGAGTCTGTGTCCACTTGTACAACCATTCGGACAGAAGCATTTGGATACTTAATCTCTTTGCTGACACATACCTGCTTAAAAACCTATCCTGTTGTCAACTATTAGTAGTATCAGAACCCAGTCACTGCTTATGCATTGAGGAATGATTCAGGCATTCACACAAGCAGTTCTGTAGTCAAATCTGTAGAATGTATGCGGTCACCTAACCCCTTCCAGAATAATGAGTCTCTACTGCTTAAGTCCAGGGAATAGTCTTGCTTGTCTAGAATCACACTGTGTGTCTGTGTCCACTTCTACGACCATTCTGACAGAAGCATGTGGTTACTTAGTCTCTTTGCTGACACACAACTGCTTAAAAATCTATCCTGTTGTCAACTATTAGTAGTATCAGAACCCAGTCACTTCTTATGCATTTGCAGAATGATTCAGGCATTCACACAAGCAGTGCTGTAGTCAAATGGGTAGAATGTATGCGGTCACCTTTCCCCTTCCAGACTACTGAGTCTCTCCAGCTAAAGTCCAGGGAATAGCCTTACTGGTCTAGAATCACACTGAGTGTTTGTCTTGTCTTAGAATCATCCTGAAAGAAGCATGTGCCTATGTAATCTCTCTGTAGACATACAGTGCTTATAAACTTATTGTGATTATAACGTTTAACACTTTGTGAACCCACTCACTGTGTATGCACTTGGAGAATGAGTCAGGTGTTCAGAAAAGCAGTGGAACATCAAATGAGTACAATGTATGCGGTCCCCTAACCCCTTCCAGACTAATGAGTCTCTCCTACTAAAGTCCAAGAAATAGTCTTGCCTGTCTGCAATCACATTGTGAGTCTGTATCTAGTCTTAGAATCATCATGACAGAAGCATGTACTTATTTAATCTCTCTGCAGATATATAAGTGCTTTTAAACTTATTGTGATTATAAATATTAGCACTCTGAGAACCCATTCACTGTGTATGCACTTGGAGAATGAGACAGGTATTCAGAGACGCATTTTGAACAGTCAAATGAGTACGATGTATGTGGTCCCCTAACCCCTTCCAGACTACCGAGTCTCTACTACTTATATCTAGGGAATATTCTTGTCTGTCTGCAATCACACTGTGAGTCTGTGTCCAGTCTTAGAATCATCCTGAAAGAAGCATTTGCTTATTTAATCTCTCTGCAGACATATAAGTGCTTATAAACCTATTGTGAAGATAACTATTAGCACTATGAGTACACAGTCACTGTGTATGCAATTGGAGAATGAGTCAGCCATTCAGAGAAGCAGTGAAACAGTCAAATTAGCACAATGTATGGGGTCCCCTAACCCCTTTCAGACTACTAAATCTCTCCTATTAAAGTTCAGGGAATAGTCTTGCCTGTCTGCAATCACAAAGTGAGTCTGTGTCCAGTCTTAGAATCATCCCGACAGAAGCATGTTCTTATTTAATTTCTCTGCTGACACATAAGCACTTATCAACTTATCTTGCTATCAACTACTAGCAGTCTGAGAACCCAGTCACTGTGTATGTATTAGGAGAAAGAGTTAGGCTTTCAGACAAGCAGTGGTACAGTCAAATGTGCACAATGTATACGGTCACCTAACCCCTTGCACACTATTGAGTCAGTCTTGGAAAAGTCCAGGGAATAGTCATGGTTTTCGTGAAACACACTGAGAGTCTGTGTGTACTCATACTATCTAATTTCTCTACTGAAACTTAAGCACTTATAAACTTATTAGGCTCACAACTAGTAGCAGCCTGTGAACCAAGTCACTGTCTATGCTCTTGCAGAATAAGTCAGGCATTCACACAAGCAATAGTATAATTTGCTGTGAACTAGTACTACTCTAGGTACTCATTTACTGTGTTTGCATTTGTAAAAAACATATTATTTGTAATAAATATTCAGTTAATACCTGTGTACTTCAGTAAACTAATTGTGATTACAAAAAGAAGTGTTTAAAAGTTTTTTTTATACTATGTGTCTGTTTAGTAATAGAAAAGTATATTTTATAGATTTACTGAAATAATTTTAGATGTATTTATTTTTTAAAGATATTGTTTATCATCATTAAAATAAACTTATCATGACTAAAAACAGAAAAGAGAAAAGAACTGAAAAAGGACTATTATTTGAAGAAAATTCAACAACAAGTTTAGGATGACCAACATCATGGGAAAAAGAAAAATAATTTATTAAAAAACTTTCAAAGCCTAGAAACAGTGTGCAGATTGTGGAAAGTACAAAGAATTCTTCGACCAGAAAAAAGAATATGAATTAAAAAAATAGAAAAAATGGGAAATCACTTTCACAAGACACAATGTATGGTAAAAGAACGCAGAGTCAGTATAAAGAAATAAGAGTTGTCTATAATTTGTTGAAAGATGTCAAAACAATATAAAAAAGAGCACCATTTTATAAAAAGAAGGAAATTGAAAATATTGTTGAAAAGACTTTTGAATTAAAAAGGAAATTATTCATTTTAGTTTAAAACAGAATTTGAACACTAGATAAACCAATCCATTTCATGAAGGATTTTGTGTTAATTTTGTCTTAAGACAAACTTAAGACAGACTTAAGACAAAATCTTAACTTAAGTCTGTCTTAAGTCTGTCTTAAGTTTGTTTTAAGACAAACTTAAGAAAAAATCCTAACTTCTGTGAATACCAAAAGTAGTAAGTTCATTCTGTGAATGGCAAAAGTAGTAAGTGCTTTCTGTGAATACCAAAGCAGTAATAAGTTTAGGATTGAGTCTTAAGTTCATTCTGTGAATTGTGCCCTCAGTATGTTGCGGATAATTCCATTGCTAATGCCCGGTATGTGACTTCCTATATTGCAAAATCAGAAAAGACGGAGTTGAAAGAGATGTGGGAAGACATTTCTCAAGAGAAGAATCTTAGTAAGAAATTATACAGTTTCAATTTGAAGATGTTATTCCATTAAGTAATTGGAGTGTATGAATGCTCAGATCGGTTATCATCTGCAAGTTTATACTCAAAATCAAGAAGAATCATTTGGGTGGGTCTAGGCCTTGCTGCAACGCGAAATCGAGTACTTAAATCTGTACAAGAAATTAAATAATTAGCAGAAAAAGAACCGGAAAGTACAGAAATTGTCAAATCAAACAAGTTGGACACATATTATCCAAAAAGAAGTCATTATCTTGCGAACAATGTCTTTATGAAGTGCTGCAATATTACACTTTTAAACGGAATACTAGAGAAAACATAAATGATGGAAAATATGCAGTGATTGCTTCAGAAGGATGTTTGGTGAAACAAAGGAAAGGAAATGTGATTAATCACAGAAAACTGAGTTGTGATACTCCTGATAAAAGGGAATTTTACTATTTAGCACTTTTGCAACTCTTCAAACTGTGGTGTGCAGAAGTGGAATTACTTGGAGATTTTCAGAGCTATGAATATTCCATCAATGCTTGTAAAGATACCAAGAATTTACTGCTTTTCCAAATTATCTCAAAATGTTGAACGATGGAATTGATCAAGAAGCTACTATTGCAGCTGAAATTGCTAGAGACACTTCTCAAGACAGTCAAAGTTCTGCTCCACTGAGTCAAGAACCAATTGGATAATCAATTCTTGAAAATGAAGCGGCAATCACAATGAATAAAGTGGAAACAGCAATGTATGAAGCACAAGAAGATATTATGGACTTAGGAAACTTGGAAGAACAACTAAATGTTGAACAGAAAGAAATATATCAGCAAGTGAGACAACAGATTGACCATGGATTTCTTCATGAAAATAAAGAATGCACGTGCACATCATTTCAACCTATCCAAATGTATGTCAGTGGAAAAGTTGGAACAGGATAACGTTTCTTAATTAAAGTATTGACCAGTTATCTACTGAAAACAACTGCCTCACATGTGTCTTGTGTTGTAACTGCTGCAACTGGGTTGGCAGTACACAATATTAAAGGAAAGTCATTACATCGTTTACTTATGCTACCTGTAGAGCATGAAAATAAATTGGAATATGAAAAACTATCTGGAGAAGCTTGCTATGAAGTTTCAAGAGTGCTAAAGAAAATGAAACTTCTGAATATTGATGAGGAAAGCATGGTCTCAAACTTAATGCTTGCTTTTGTGCATTTAAGAATGCACCAAATTCTTAAAACAGAGTATAATCTCTTATTTGGAGGAAAATAGGTCATAGCTTTTGAAGATCTACTGCAACCTACTTCCGTAAAAGGACAACCAGTATTTAAAACACTTGTGCATGAAGACACCAGAAAGTCTTTGGGAAGTGTTGGAAACGTTAACTTTTGATTTGGTCATATTTTGAATACAAAGAACTCATTACAAATATGCGACAGGCAAATAATGTTGATTATGGAACTATTCTTCAAGATATAAGAATTAGAGTTTTGAAAAAACATGGCAAACAAGCTTTGCAAAGTCAACTACTTTCCAAATGAAAATATAGTTCCTGAAAAAATATATATGACAATTTGCAAGGTAGGAAAGCTTCTCCTGCCGTAGCTCTTTTAGATATGTTTTTAAATTAACACAGTGGTGTAAGCAATATGATAATTGCGGGAGACTTTAATTGCTCCTTTGAACCCCTTGATGACAATGATGACAATCTCAGTGGTGAGGAGGCTTGTCAGTGGAACATACCGCACTTAGATCTTCCTCCTATTAAAAAATGGACAGGGGCTGCCCTACAGTTGAAAGTGTTCTGTTTAGAACAGGGGTTCTGGGCTGTAAATAGGAGGTCCGCTTCAGACAGGCATGGCTTGCAAACCTTTAACAATGGTTTGTGTAGTAGTCGTATCGATTTTATTCTTCTTAATAAGGAATTTTGGCCCTCCCTAATAGATATGGTAGTTCGGGAGCAGACAGAGAGCGACTGTTAGAAAAGGGATCCCTGGCTGGCTAAGGCTCGCGCCAAAGTCAGTCAGAGATCATCATTTCCAAGTCAGGGCAAGAGAGTTACACACCAAGATAACCCCTGCTCACCCTCTAGGTAACGTGACGTGAGCAGCAAGGCTAATCTCGGAGGCGATGTGTAAAGCGTTTGCGCGCGCACCCAGCAAACAACACCCAAGGCCCACCACAAAGGAAACGCCACACAAGGTTATATAAAAATTAGCCTTTGTATTATAGTAAAACACATTAGATAAAAACACACACTTTACAATGTGCCAACAGGCACAGGCAGAATTTACAGGGGATTATGTACAGGACAGGGCCAAGTGGACCACTGTCAGGGATATGCACTTTTTAGGATTAGCACTTGGTGTAATTAGCACTTTATAGGAATAATAATACTTGTAGGTATAACAATTAGCACATAGAACCTAAAATAACTGTAGCATCAACATAGTACATGTAGCAGAAAACCAGTAATTACTGGTAAAGGTAAATACCTCCTACGCAACCCTAACCACCTTAGGAAAATCACGCAGGGAACTAGGACCTTACTTAGCAGGACCTATAGAAGGAAAAACAATCACCTAAGCATGAAACACATAGCAAAGGGAAAGAAGCAAAACACATGAAACATAAAAACATTCAGAGGTGTAAGAAGAACAAATGCGCAGGAATCACATTGGCAAGTAAATCATAAATTGCGCAAGGTGCACATAGGCACAACACTAAAACTGTCCCCCAGGCCAACTGGCCTCACAAGGGCTCAAATGCCCTTAGTCCAAAATGTCAGGGCAAGCTGCGCAGGCAGCCAAGAACAAACCTAAACGTGGCAGCTGCCCACTAAGTGCTGGGCCGCTGAAGACACTGATGGGGCCAACGTTGGAGCCTCGTGGGCTCAAGAACGACACTGGGGCCAAAGCACTCGTGACCCCAAGAGCCTCGTGGATCCAAACAAACAGAATGACACTTGAGCCTTTCGTGGGCTCGAAGGAAAGAATGTGGCCCTCAAGTGCCTCGCTGGGCTCTAAACAAATGAATGATACTCCAGAGCCTCTCTCCGCAGAGACGGCGGCTTTTTGAAACTGCGGAACGACGCGTAGTTGATTCATCGAGATCAACATTCTAGGTGATTACCGGTTAAATACTGATTGCTCTGGACTGTGAAATTTAGAAAATATACATATCGTACCCTACAGGACGGACCTGCACTCTGAAGGTTTTTGCCATTAGATAAAGAATTCCTTTGAAACCAACTGGTTCTTAGCATCACTGCGAACCAGCAAAATGACTAATATCCACGTGGGGTAAATACACAACTTCTAATTTGGAGCTCTGTTTGGGGAATTTGAATTACATGATATACAAAGGAGAATAAGGATACAGAGGATCTCTCCCCTCTCCCCTCGCCCTTCTTATTTTTTTGACTGGAAATCAACATGCATTGGAACAACCTTTTCCCCCTGAAGAAGTTCGGTTAAAACCTATCTGTTTGAACCTGCGGACAAGGCTAAGCAACGAGTCACTATGGATTTTAAAAAGATACCACTGAATCCATTGTGATTGCGGTTGCTAAGTTCTTAGCCTGGATGTGGGTTATATGAGCAAAGGAGTGGAGGCATTGATATTCATCTCCCCGTAATGTGTTGGGTGTGAATAATACTACGCACTGTGCTGTATTGATCATAATATATTCTATCTGGCTGATTGTATAGAGGATTTCCTAAAGACTTTTAGCATTTTCTATCTATTTATTATTTTATGTATCTCTTCATTATGGACCTATTATTACTATTTTGCACACCATCCTTTTAACGCAAAATTTGCTTACACTGATGATATGAAATGTATCGGTATGGCTTAATGTTATATAATCAAAATAATATGAAGTTTATGACTCTTTTTACAATGTATTTTTTTTAATTGTAATGTCTTTTATGATTCAACTCGAAACAAAGACTAAAAAAGAAAAAAGATTACAAAGGTTGCAAGGTTATGATCAAGTTGCTTTCTAAACAAGTGGCAAAGCAGAAAGAAGGCCTACCACAGGCTAATTTCTTTCATACATTGAGTCATGAACGTGTTAGAGTTCATGATGAAGAGAATTCAATGGTGAATGATGCAGCAAAGGCAAATGTTCGTAGTGCTGCGGTTGCTACAATAACTCGCTCAAGTATGGGGATAGAGGGAACAACTATGGTGGCAGTTAATGCCATGCGCAACGGAACGGTCTGCCAAAAGGCTATCCACTCAAGTTCTCCTACCAACTAGAAGCACAAAAGATTCTGTACACTCAAAGTCCAGGAGTGGGGGATAGAGTTATACCAAATACCTATTGCAGATTAGGACTAATACTAGCTGCACATGAGGTACTTTGTTCTGCTCACACAGGGATTACTGCTACAGTTTCATGATTGAAGCACCGCTATTGGTGGGCAGGTCTAGCATCACAGATGAAGGACTTTGTCCTTAGATGCGACATCTGCCAGCAGATGAAAGGTTTCACTGTAGCACGTCCAGCACAGACACCTCTATTATTCTCAGACAAGCCTTTGTCTTGTGTTTATTTGGACTACTGTGGACCTTTACTATCAGATAGGGCTTAAAGGAATATCTTGGTGGCATTGGATTCATGCTCCAGATTTCTGTGGGTTTGACCACAGTGCTCAGCTGACGCTCAAACTGTCATAAAAGATTAGTGAGTCTTTATCAGGACGTATACATTTGGCACATGACATTCCTACTAGGGTCCGGTGTTTAGCTCTCAGGCTTACAAAAAAGCCATGGGAAGTTTGGGTGTTGCCTTGCAGTACTCATCCGGGGACCATCCTGAGGGATATTCAGTAGTTGAGAGGGAAAACCTTGACTTAAAGCAATCTTTGACAGCGAGGATATTAGGCTTGGGCAGCAGTTGGGTTAATCACCTATGTAGGGTAAGAGGGCACTTAACAACATGTCAAGAAAAGCCCTACGGGTCGTACACCTTATGAACTGCTGTTTGGTGTGAGAATGTCAGTATCAGACCTCAATAGTGTCAGCACAGTGGTGTCTGCAGCCTTCACCAGGAAGTTTTTACCCATGGTTAAAACAGTAGCGATCTAGTTAGTGGATTAAAGTGGCCATTTTTATCCACTAACTTTAAGTGCGCTAGTACTCATTATCAGTCCATAAATGCACTTTACAAAGTTTTTTCCAGTCACCCGAATCCAGACCTAATAAATTGTACTATCTGGCTGTCCGGGGACTTTTATTCTTACCACCACTCACGTCACTAGATCACTACTGTAAAAACCTCCTGGTTACGGCTGCATAACCATACTGACCCGATGACTATGCACTCACGTGAATGAAGAGCGGAGTAGCAACATATACTGCTGTTACCAACATTCCCATCATGTGCATGAGGGTCTTTTTCACAGGACACCCCACGTTCCTCCTGCTCACCCTGGTTTAGCAGTACAAGTGATCCTTCTCCCATTGATCAGCGCATTCATTATAGGAAACTGAACGGATCAGACTTTTTCCTCCCCCCATTGATTATTAGAAAATAATTTGGGCCATCTTATATAGAGCCTGTAGCTGTCCTGGCTGTTGAAGATACCAGAACTGTACATTTTCCACCCATTAGTGGTCACCGGGACAAATGATTTGTCTCAACTGATCTGATCAAACCACACTATGTGGCAGTGGTAAAGCGCACAGAGTCATAAGGTCAACGAAAATAAGTTCAGCCAAAGCCAGTAGGAGAGGCACACATTTTAGGGAAAGACCACACCAAGGCAGAGAGGTGGTCTAACAGTCACTATAAAAGAACTGGTTAATTGCTTGGTCAAAGATTGGCAGAAACATTTGATAGATGGTAAGTCTTTACATTGTCAAGTGCAGAAATGAACCAGGTCGTTTGACTCTGAATGTCAGGTGCTGAAAAAAATGTAAGGACGTTATTACGATCAAAGAAACTTACCAAGGATTCCTCTGAATACCGTTAAATGCTTAAGCAGTATAATTCAAGAATACCATGTAATAAGGCACTATATTTTAGTAAAACTGTGAGGAATTAATGTCTGTAATTTTAGCAAAAGATGTCTAAAAAAGTTGGAAATTAGTAAGCTTAGGCACACATGGCTATAATAAAAGAGAGGAAAGCATGATCATTGAGGAAGGATGGGTGGAGTATCTAATTATGTTATATAAGGAAAATGGTGAGGATGCCCGCCCTGGTATCTCTTCCAATAGAAAATAAAGCCCTAACACTCTTCTCTGTATCAACAGTAAGACACACAATTGCTGAAGCTGAAATAAGGCTCATTAGAGCTGCAGGGCTAGATAATCTATGGGTAATCACAATACAATCTATCTTGGATTGGTAGGCAAAATTCTACTCAGAGGATTTTAAGATACTAACAATAACAAATGTATAGCCTGTGTACTGGTAAGACACAATTAGTAAGCCTACACCTAGAAGGGTGAACCTGCAGGCCTAACAAATTAGTGCTTCAACAGCCTAATTGTTGTGGGGGCAAAGATATAAGCAAAAATATTGCTTCATACCTTTAAAAGTGGATCGGAAAAGAAAATGCTATCCTTATAGATAAGGGTGTTTTCAAAGAGGCACATTATATACTGGCCATTTTTCACCCTGATGGCCATAGTTGGTTAATAGATGGAAGTGTCTGGCTAACTATACATGTGTTTAATTGATTTTTGATCTGCTTTCGCCCTTGTTAACTGAGAAATCCTGTTATCAAAATTAGAAAGCATGAAAATCCCTGGTGACATTCTAGGGATTTTGAAAGAACTCATAATCATAATTGGGCCAATTGAGCACGATAATGAGTGAGAATACATTGTTGTGACTGAGAATGAATGATGGATTGTGAGTGAAAATGAGTGTGAGTGAGTGAATGTAATTGAGTGCAGGTGAGAATGTGGAGTTGTGCTTGCTAGTCTGTCATTGACCCAGGTATACTGAAGGTAGTTTTTGGCTTAGAGAGGAGTCATTGAACAGGTACTACTACTGGCATGCTGCAGTCAATTACTGGCAAGAATCTGTGAAAAATGCTGTTACGGGTATACTAGAGGCAATTCTTTGCTTAATGAACACCCATAGAAAAATGCTTGCAGTGGCACACTTAAGGAAATTGTTGGCATAGGTGACACTCAGGGCAAAATGCTGTTGCTCGCTCATAGTAGATACCTCTTGGCATACATGATGAAAACCTTTACATATGGGAAGGTAGCAACCATGAAAAATACTGGGCCTGATGTTCTAGAGGTAATTTGACATAAGGGTAGTCTGAGGTATGTGACGTAACTCAGTGCAAAATTCTCACACTGTTATATTGGACGTGATTTCAGGCATATAATAATAATAATAATAATAATCCTGTATTTGTAAAGCACACAGCTACCCGTAGTAGGTTTCCCGGCACTGGGGGCCGTCGGGGAGATTAAGCAAGCTATTGCCCAGAGTCACATGGTGCTGGGCAGACCCCTGCCGCTGGTGCCAGGGATCGAACCGCGATCCCCAGCGTCCGGCGTCAGTCACCCTGGCCGCTGCGCCACACCAGTGCCCCAAGACATAATGCTGGTGCTGGCACAATGGAGATGATTTTTAACATCAATTAATCAATCAAAATCAGGTTAAATCGATTTTCATAAAAAACATAAAAGGGTACAGTTGCAAATTAATCCTGTGTACTGGGCACCCTCCCCCCCCCAACTTTTTTGCTGACTGGTGATGGTGGTAACTGGCTCTGACTGACCCTGGGCTCTGCCTAACCAGGCCAAGTGCCAGTACAATGCTAAGAGAGTCACTTAGAATACAGTGGAAACACCTACATACACTAGTGTACACTATGGGTTAGGGTACCCCTAATATTGTCATGGCTCCCTAGTACATAATAGACTAATGTTAAGTCCTGAGTATAAAACAGGCATGGCAGTTTAGAGGCCAGCAGCTCTTTATGGACTTGCATGTGTGCACTGCTGAAGCCTGAGGTCAATTTAAAAGCAGCCCTGTGTTGCAGGACTGTTTTTAAATGCAAATTGTGCCCAAACTCGACTTTGGTGTTTTGGGGCACTTAATAATTGCTCAACTACAATGTTGGGGCATATTAGGTACCCCCAGGGTCTCAAATATGTGTTTTCTATGCCCTGGGTTAAGTGAAATGTCACATTTCACTCCCCTCATTGTAATGAAGTGCTTCACAAAATCGACTTTTGTACTAGGAGCACTGTGGAGTGAGGATGTCCAATATGTTTACCTATTCAAAACCCCGACAGTCTCCCCTAGGCATTCCATGTTTGAGGGAGTCCTGTAGATATAGGGAAGGTCCTGATAAAATATGTTTTTATAACCCCTGGTGATGGGAAAATTGCCCTAAGTCACTTTTTCCATTGTAAATCCTTGGTCACAGAGTTTAAAATGACAGGAAATTATTAACGAATAATTCCTGCTAGGAGAATCATATAATTGCCATTTAAAGACTTCTAGACTGGTATTGATAAATACAACAATATGGTATTGTTGAATTTCTCCTAAAGTGCACAGATAAGAAGTTATAAAACTTTCTTGTCTGTTAGCCAAAATTCAGGCTTCCAGTGGTCTTTCCAGATTGTCAGCATTAAGTGGATTTGCCAGGCTCCTTTGATGAGGTGGTAAATAGCCCCTGGGGTTAAACAGCTCTTGTGGGAGTTCAGGGTTCTTCTACATAGGAATGCCTGAGCAGGTGGAGGGGTTGTAAACCATATCCTTCAATGGAAGGAAGAGCCATGCAGAAGAAGTCACCTTCATTTACAACTCTCCTCCTTGAACCCAGACGTATGGTGTGGTTATGGGAGGAATGAAGAGATGCAAGGGTGAGAGATTATGGAGATTAACCATCTTGGGTGTGCGTTTACCAGACCTTATCTCCCTGCTAGAAAATCAGCCATGAGGATTTTTGTAGAAACTGTGCTCTCTGGGACAAAAGAGTGCCACACTTTGGAGGATGTGGTCATATCCTTGAGTGTTGCCCTGTGCCTTATTGGACAGCAGTGCCCTCCTGCTTGACCCAGATAACTTGGAATAAGTATCTGAGAGGGGCAGAGCCTCTCAGATCTGCTGCTTCAAACTTAAGAGAGAAGAAGGGTCCATACCGAGGACTTTTATTGGCACCAACCAGGCCCCTGCACCTTGAGGTTTGCGCCTGCTGCACAATCTGAGCTACAGCCCTGTGGACCCAACTTGCTTAAAAAGGACTAAAGGGTTGACTTACTGCAAGCTACAGGTTAAAAAAGCTCACCTGGAACATCATCACCAAGAATCCTCAGCCTGAAGTACTACCAGTGGATTTGTGAGGGTTTGTCCCAGTGGATTGTGGGAACTGAAGTGTTAAACTCTCAAGGACCATCCTGGAGCTTCCAGACCCTTGGAGTAAGTTAAGCACACTTTGAGAACCTTTGGGGAAATTCAGGAAGAAGTTCCTGAAGTTTGGAGAAGGTTAGAGCAACTTTGGAAAAAAGCTCCAAAAGTGGAATGACTCGACCATGCCAGCTAAGCTGGCGACATTCAACTGTGAGCAAGTCTGTCATCCATGTTTGTCCCTCTGAAGGACTGGGTTCTTTAAGACCCAGCGGTGCCAGGGCACAACACCTGAAACCTTCGTGGGTAACCTGCTCCGGCGTACGAATGACAGAGACACGGGACACTTCCTTCGGCGTCAAAGATTTAAGGTTTATTTGCTGCAGGGAACACAGATATCACGGCAAGTACAACTCGTGCAACTTGGGGAGACTGCTTCAAATTGATTCTGTGGATCGCTCCTTTTATACAGTTTTTACCCATAGGACAACATGGTACACAAAGGTTTACAACCCGGTTCCCACCATTATCCCCCAGAGGGGTCGCTTTGGTCACTTTGATACACATAAAGTCCGGAACATAAGTGCGGAAACATTTGGCGGTTCCCAACTGTAAAAACCCATCTTCCCAACATTAGTGCATTCCAATCGGCAGTAAAACAGATCGAAATAGGAACAAGGACAGGTGCAGAGGAAGAGGGAGACAGTGGGGAGATCGGAAAGAGTGTAAAAGGGGAGGTATCGGGAAACACGAGATACAGGCATCAAAGGGACGTGCCTAATGAGATGCACGGCTGAGACAATAAACCGGTACGGCAAGATGAGCCTCGAGCGGGGCCATCTGCCTTACAGTATCATCCCCCTCGTCATAAAGACACTTACAAAGAACATGTGTCTTCCGCAAATATCTTGGGAGTCCCAGGGTCGCGAAGCGGACAGCATCCGTTCGCTGGCTACTTGAGGGCAAGAGACAAAATGGATGCCGTATCTAAGATGGAACCCGTGGGTACAGATGAAAAACCCACCTAACAAACGAACGGTTTAAGTTAGCACAGCGAAACTGCGCACACTTACTAAACTCGTCATTTACGGTTCATAGATACCAGACTCGACCATATTCGTGCGAGTCGAAAACACCACTTACAATTGTCACGGAACCTCAGACGCTCCTTTTGCCCTCATGTAGGCAAGCACTAGTCGGAATCATATTCGATATTCATCAGACCATCGAGATGTTGTTGTAGCATGGCTCTGTCCAACCGAGTCCCCTTGGTAACAGGTGGCTGTCTCATACACGTTGTAGCACAGAGGCCACATAAGGCAGGACCGCACTGCACACAAAGGCAACACGTGAACAGGAACACAACAACGACTCCGATGATCATCAGAATCTTCCAACCCCAAGTCGACATCAGGCCCCAAAACCACCCAAGTAGCGTCCAATCCCCTACATCCACGTGTATGGATTCGGAGATCTTATGCAACCTCGAGATGGCTTGATAGACAGTTGGAGCGTTATCTGGAATGAAAATGCAGCAGCTCGAATGGATCACCTTACATACCCCACCTCGATCTGCTAAGATGACATCTAAAACCATACGGTTTTGTAACGTCATAAGTCTCTCCGCCTGAAGTTCTGTGGTGATATTACCAAGGGCACTGGCAGTAATGTTAGCTGTTGATTCTACCACTCGAGTCAATTGTCTCAGGTTCCTACTATTAACCATAGGTCCCCAAAACGGGAGGAAACCCTTGAAAAAGTCTCCTGCCTCTTGACCGGCAGTATCCCCTTCGCTAATTACGCCTCGCACAACTCTAGTCTTATGATAATCGGCATCTACAGTGAACGTCGGAAGCAACAGATTTGCAATAAAACATGAGCCCATGAAGTCAGCGGGCAACCATGCGTATGCACGATCATAACAGATGAAGTATGTACCCTTGGCAGCCAGAAACACAGGGGACAAGAACATTGGCAGAATGTAATTTTCAGTGCAAGCACTCGCTCCAAGTCGGGCTTGCGATCTTCGGCCACGACCCATAAGACAAAAATTACCAGTGTGGGGTACGACCCATATTGGAGGCGAGCTTTTAAGCTGCTTTTCACTGGTGAACACACTATATTCACCTCTACTTAGGACCCTATAGGCTTGTACCTCTTCTTCGGGAATAAGCGAGGGATCATAGATATCGCTATCTAAATCCTCTATTGCTATCGACAAAGGTTTTTGATACGAGGTAGGACCAGAGTAGGGAGAACGTGGTTCTCGAATGGGGTGGAAACCCAGTGCGCTTCTAAACATTGTCTGGAATGCTCGAGCAGACCCTTGGGAACTATACGGTAACACCAGATATGGAATTCCCTTATCCGCAGTATGTGGCATCAACCCACACACCCAACAATTAGTAGTATTAACCACTAACTGATGCTGATGAAGGAGCTGGATAAAGGAATTATTGCGGAATTCTACACGTCTAGCCTGTTCGTGTTCGGGTAACATATGAAAGGAATGAGGAGAAACAGTGGAGGTAAGTTTAGGGTCAGGGGTAGGAGTAGGTGTAGCAGTAGGTAAGAAGTAAGACATTGTGTAATACACCCCACCCGCCAATAATGCAGAAGCAGTCAAAAACAATACAAATAGTTGGAATATAAAACATTTGGTACGACTGAGTTGCTGCAGCTTGAATCTATGAGCCTGAGCTCCTTCCAAAACATTCAACTTCGAGAATGCCATTCCCTACGACCGTCCGCAACGTTTCTTGACGCACTTCGTTCTGTGTAGCAATAGTCAATCCCTAGGAGTTCCCAGGAACCGACGGCCTTTAACCTAGCGTCAAGACCTACTATCCAGAAGGAAGTACGCGCGCGGCCCTACGGCCTTCAATGCACAATATATATATGTATGCAAAACAATATCTCTCAGTTGTGAAAGCAAAAAGTGTAAGGAACGAAACTCAATGAATATGTACAAAATAATTACAGTGGTACGAATGTTCAAACTGATTGTGGAAAACGGGATAATGCAATTATCAATACAGCAAAGCAGGATCTTTTATTAGTCTTTGGTGCTAGATCGCAAAAAGTATCGAGTTTTCCCAGGACGTGTCTGTTCGTCGAACAAAGGATCCGTTGAAAGGACAGCGTCCTGTTGATCAGCTGAGTGTTTTGGTCTTGAGTCCTTCTCTGACAATTGTTCAACAGTGTCTCTCTGCTGCACTGAGGATTCTCCGACAGGTTGTGCGTCGCTAAAAGGTACAAACGCCGGCAATCCTTCGGTTTCAGTTGATGCAATGCCTTTCCTCACCCACGAGTCTGCTGGCAACGGAATGGGGACTTTCTTGGTGTGGGTGGCGTGCACCCAATTCTTCCGCCCCTCAAGACGAACTGCAGTTCTCGTGGCAAGGAGGACCTGATAGGGTCCAGTAAACCTCGGGTCCAAGTTGTTCTTGCGCGAAAAGTTCTGCGTCACCACCCAATCTCCGGGCTGGAGCTGGTGGCCTGGACCCTCCGTCTGCGTCGGCAATGCTTCGTGAACCTGTTGGTGAATTAACCTCAGTTTAGCAGTCAAGTCATGAAGATAATCAATCAACATTGGGTACTCAAGATCACAGAAAATACCTGGCCTAGGAACCCCCCACACATTCGCAGGACGACCGAACACTATTTCATAGGGACTAAGCCCTACTCGGGAGTGTACAGTCGCCCTAGTTGACAGTAATGCTAAAGGTAAAGCATCAGGCCACGAAAGACCAGTCGTAGCCTGAATCTTTGCTAGCTTTAGTTTAAGGGTGCCGTTATACCCTTCAACCAAACCAGCTGACTGGGGATGATTGGCGCTGTGGAATTTCTGATTAATTCCAAGGCCCTTACACACACTCTTCATCACACTACCCACAAACTCACTTCCGTTATCTGACCACACGACTCTAGGCATTCCATACCGAGGAAAATATTCCTTCAGTAGGATCTTCGCAGTAGACAAAGCAGTATTGTCTTTGAGAGGATAAGCCTCAATCCATCGGGAGAATGCGCAAACCACAACTAAAACGTATTTCAGGTTATTGCATCGCTCCATATGGATAAAGTCCAATTGAATCACCTCAAAAGGGCATGAAGGGGGAGCAAAACTGCCAGGAGGAGTTGGGGTTCCTTTGCCAGGATTGTACATCATACACACCATGCAATTCTTCACCAGACGTTCAGCACATTTCGTGATACCATCATTCTTCCACACAGGAGACAACAATTTGCAAATACCTTTTGAGCTAATATGTGCTAACCCATGCGCCATAGTCACAACGGCCAGCACATACGCATCCGGTAACATCCATCTCTTCTGATCAGACAAATCAATCCAACAACCATTCGCATCCAACTTTCCCGTACTTTCTTTCCACTTCGTCTTTTCAGTGTCGGTGGCTTCATTCTGAATTGCTCTCACACTCTCGATAGTGTCCTCACACATACTCGATTCTGTAGGCCACCTCACCGAACTCGTCACATACATTCGAGTGCTAAGGTTCCGGGCAGTCTCCTTAGCAGTTTCATCCGCAAACGCATTACCACGACCAACATCATCCGTCACCTTACGATGCGCACTACATTTAACAATCGCTACTTGCTTAGGCAATGTCAGTGCATCCAAGAGATCATTCACAAGCTGGCCATGCTGAATCTTCGTACCATGCGACGTCAAGAAACCTCTCTCTCTCCACAATCGTCCAAAACTATGTGCGACGCCAAATGCATACTGGCTGTCGGTAAACACATTCACACGTTTCCCTTTCGCTAACACACACGCTCTAGTAAGAGCAATCAGCTCTGCAGCTTGGGCAGAATTCTGATTTAATCTTGCAGTCTCAACAACAGTATTCAATGTTACAACAGCATAAGCAGTAGTCACATCGCCATTCGGCAACTTAAAGCATGACCCATCCACATACAATGTACCATCCGGATCGTCCAATGGGGTGTTTTTAAGGTCCACTCGACCCTTTGTTTCCTCTTCAGTCCTCAAGTAACAATCATGTTCTGCTACTACATCTGACTCTGTGCTAATTGGTAACAAGGTTGCCGGGTTCAGAACGTTACAACGTTTTATTTGAATGTGGCTTGCCAACAGCGTCAACTCGTAACCAGACAACCTTGCACTCGTCAAGTGCTGAGTTTTCGTCCGATTCAAAAGAGTATCGACTGCATGCGGAACCATCACCGTAAGCATATTATCCATGACCAGTCCTGCTGATTGTCGGATGGAGACCGCGGCTGCCGCTGTTGGTCGTAAACAACTCGGCAATGCTCTAGCTACCGGGTCCAAGGTCGAGGAAAAATATGCACATGGACGTTGCTTACCACCAAAAGGTTGTGTTAAGACACTCAAAGCACAACCTTCTCTCTCGTGAACATATAATGTAAACGGCTTGCTATAGTCAGGAGTACCTAACACAGGAGCCGAACATAATGAATCACGCAGTTCAGAAAAACTTTTCTGACATTCTTCCGTCCATTGTAAAGGAGTCGTAACATCCTTGCACGTAAGAGCCACTAATGGTTTCGCTAGCAATGAAAAATTCGGAATCCATTGCCTGCAGTACGACGTAATACCTAGAAAGGCACGCACATCTCTTTGGGTTGTTGGCACAGCCATGCGTGCAATTGCTGCAATTCTCTCTGGGGTCAACCTCCTTCCCTCCTTTGACAATAAGTGACCTAGATAGGTTACTTCTTGACAACAATATTGGAGTTTAGTAGGTGACACCTTGTGATTCAACTCGCAGAGATGTTGCAGCAACGACACCGTAGCAATTTTGCAAATGTCCTGAGTATCTGCAGCCACCAATAAGTCGTCGACGTATTGGATTAAGGCCGCACCGACCGGCAACCTAAACGCATCCAGTTGACCCTTCAAGGCTTGACTGTAAATCGATGGACTTTCACAGTAGCCCTGAGGAGCGCGCTTAAACCGGAAGCTGCGTCCACCGAGAGAGAAACCGAAAAGGTCTCTGCTCTCCTCGGCAATCGGGATGCTGAAAAACGCATTTTTCAAGTCAATCACCGAAAACCAGGATGCAGAAGCTGGAATCAGAGTCAGTAGCGCCGTGATGTCAGGCACAACAGGGAATTGAGGAACCACAATTTTATTCACCTCCCGTAAATCGATAACAAAGCGATAAACAGGTGGTTTCGAAGGATCAGTACGTTTTAGAATGGGCAGTACAGGGCTGTTGCACACGTTTCCCCGAGTCTCTTCAATGACATCCTTCTCGACCAGATCATAAATGATCGCTAACAGTGCTCGTTCACCATCAAGGGAGATACGATATTGGGGAATACGTGGCAATCGCACATTAGATTTCAACTGAACAACATATGGTGAGATATCAAGTAGGCCCACATCATTTGGACCTGTTGCCCACAAAGACGCAGGAAGAGAACTCAATTCCGGTGGAAGTTTGTCGAGAGATAAGTATATGGGAGAGACAACCCTCTCTCCTAACGTAAGCTTCACACCCGCAGGAGAACAATACAAAGTTGCATACAAACGTTTAAGCAAATCCAGGCCCAAGAGATTTTCGCCACAACCCGTGGTTAGAATCAACGGAGCTTCTAGCTCACGTGGCCCAATTTTAAGGGGCAAAGGGCGCGAAACTGGATTGCTAACGGGGGCGCCAGAGAATCCAACGGAAACATTTGTTAAGCCAGACAAAGGTGCGCCAGGGAGTTTCGAATGCTTAATGGAACTTTTCGCTGCACCAGTGTCCAACAGAAAAGGCTCAACGACGCCCGATGTAGCAACTGCGTCGTAAGGCCCTCTCTGATCAACCGGAACTGATACCACTCCCTCTCCTTGTCTAAGGCTGTGCTAGTAATTACTGTCGTCAGTTCCCTGATCGACGTAATAATCGTCTACATTGTACTGCGCAGATCGTCCTTGCGACGATCCACGTTGATCGAAACAATTATCGGAATTTGATGAGTTATCTGAACGGTCGTTCTGAACACCACGACCTCTACCACGTGGAGCCTGCTGCGAACCACCACGACCTCCTCTAGATGAGTTACCACTATTACGTTCATTTAGAACAGGACAATTGAATTTAATATGACCCTCTTGTCTACAATAAGCACATTGATTGTACCTTAACGAGGATCTTTGGGAAGAAGAGTCATTACGAGTTTGAGATCGGTTCGATTGCGGCTGCGATCTGTTCTGTTGCGAATTATTCTGATTCGAACGTGGAGGATACGCTTGCTGAAGCAGCACTTTAGTTTTTAGCTCTTTGGTCTTTTTATCAGCACGGTCGTTCTCTTCTTTCTCTCTGTTCTCATAATATTATGCTGTAGCCAATATCTGAGCTGAAGTAGAAACGGCCCATGCACTTTCTGAATTCCTCAATTTATTGCTCAAATCGGGCAGTAAGTTCGAAACAAATTTATCTACGAACAACCTCTGACCACCCTCAGTGCTCATATCCTGACCACTATGATCAATGAATGCTTCCTCGAACCTCGTAAAGTAGTCGGAAACACTCTCGTCCTTCTTTTGCTTACAGGCTGACAATTTGTCCCAGTTCACCTTCATAGCTGGCATAAGAGTTTTCATTAGCGTGATTATTCTTTGAGGAAGGTCAATAATCAACTGGTCGGGTTTAGTAGCAGCCGCTTGTCCGGCATCTGCCGCTACAATGGCAGTCCAAGCACCACCTAATTCATTTGGATGGTTTTCATGGCGAATTTTAGCCCATACCGGTTGCGGTACAACATTGCCGAACAACATATCGATATCGGCAAGATTCATTACCGTAGCATCTACGAGCTGCGATAATTCTTTGTAATACCCTGTAGGATTTTTGCGTGGATCAGGCAAAGATTGCTTCACCTGTAACACTTCCGAGCGTTTCCATGGGAGATGTATCCATACTCTCTGGAAATGCGCCAATACCGGAGGAGCAGCATTAGGATTAGCTGGTATCCAAACCGGTGGAACTTCTCGCATAGGAAATTGACCAGACTCATCTGGCAGTCTTTCGACATCCTCAACAAACAAGGCTTGAGGTATAGGAGTGGGACGAAAAGATAACAACCGTTCAACAGCGCGTCTAACGTTGGTATCCACTATCAGTCCAGCCGAAAACTGAAGCTGTAGATCAGACAACGCGGTCAGCACCTCGTCAGGTGCGTCGGCCGATATCTGATCACGAAGGACCTTACACATTTCCTCGAACACAAATCTTTGGGTTGGTATATTGAACTGACAAAATGTGTCGAGTACAACACGTGGTGGATTTCTAAGGGGGTGCATCATCCAACCCATCGCCATATTATATAGCGAAGCGCGTTCCCTATTACCTGGAAGCTGACTACGTCTCTGAGGACCATCTGAACAAGCGGACCCAAGAACAGGTCCGAGTGAATGAAAGAAGCTAGCCGCAAGAGGAGAATTACGACTACGAGTAGAGGGAGAAGTATAGGACACAGGGCTAACAAGTGAAGGAGTAGAAACAGAAACAACAGCAGGGGTTAACAGAGCAGGAGCAGTAGCGTGAGCAGGAGTATGTGGAAGCGGAGGAGCAGTAGGAATAGCAACAGACGAAGGAGCAGGAACAGTCGGAAGGACGGGTGCAGGTTGAGGAACAGGCGGAGGAAGAATAGGTGCAGGAACAGGTACAGGGGGAATCACAGGGGCTGTGGTACCCTGTACGTATGGAGGTGGCGATTTCATAAGATAGGACATTAAAGGATCCTCAACTGCCTCATCCTTCTTTTCCGACTCCATAGGCAAAGTAGGATAGCATTTATCTATAGTCATACGCTGTAATCTGTCAAACACTTCCTTTTCCCTAACCTCCTTATCATGCTGAAACTGCTCTGCTTTCTTTACAATGGTACCAGCACTATCTCTCTGATTTCGCTTAGTCTGTCTGATTTCTTTCTGTCACAACCGAAAGGCATCAAACATGGCCGGCCTTGACTTTTTCGCGAACAATTTAACCTCTAGATTATCTAAGATCGGGGCCTCGAAGCTACCATGTGGTGGCCAGCGAAGGTCACCATCTTTCTTCGTATATTTGATCCAGTATTCATTAAAAGTAATCGGGCCTAGCCCATGTTTGCTATATAGTTCATACGTGGGAGTTCCAACCGGAGGTATCGGACACGAGTCCTCCAGTCGGGAATCCATACCACAAGGCCTGAAACAACCAAACAAAGAACTGCGACCAGGCATCTTGCACACTAGCCGAGTTTCACAAACTTCAAGGGTTACGGGATTTACCAAGTCCCAGCAAAGAACAAAACCCTCGGTTTTTGGCGGCTGCAGTCGTCAAACAACACAACAAAGTACGCTAGCAAAGTGTCACCGACAAAAACACTCACACAGCGTTAACAACAAAAACACTCGCTAAAGTGTCAACAACCAAGAACTCTGGGAGCGACCCACAAATACTTAACTCAAAGATCGATGGCGTCTCCAGGAAGGCCCGTCAATCGTCTCGCTATACCAAGGTCTACGCCAGGCGCCAAAACAGGTCTACAGTCAGGGCAGCAGTCCGTCGCAGCCGTCAGGAGGCGGGAATCTTCGCGGGAAAAGTCTTCGGGCCACTTATTTCGACAACAGGATCGATGAAGCGGAGTGCACCTTCCCTCGGAGATTTCACACGAAGTTCCTCACGATCGTCGGGCTTGGACCGGTACCACTGATGCAGCCCGACGTTGGGCGCCAACTGAAGGACTGGGTTCTTTAAGACCCAGCGGTGCCAGGGCACAACACCTGAAACCTTCGTGGGTAACCTGCTCCGGCGTATGAATGACAGAGACACGGGACACTTCCTTCGGCGTCAAAGATTCAAGGTTTATTTGCTGCAGGGAACACAGATATCACGGCAAGTACAACTCGTGCAACTTGGGGAGACTGCTTCAAATTGATTCTGTGGATCGCTCCTTTTATACAGTTTTTACACATAGGACAACATGGTACACAAAGGTTTACAACCCGGTTCCCACCATTATCCCCCAGAGGGGTCGCTTTGGTCACTTTGATACACATAAAGTCCGGAACATAAGTGCGGAAACATTTGGCGGTTCCCAACTGTAAAAACCCATCTTCCCAACATTAGTGCATTCCAATCGGCAGTAAAACAGATCGAAATAGGAACAAGGACAGGTGCAGAGGAAGACGGAGACAGTGGGGAGATCGGAAAGAGTGTAAAAGGGGAGGTATCGGGAAACACGAGATACAGGCATCAAAGGGACGTGCCTAATGAGATGCACGGCTGAGACAATAAACCGGTACGGCAAGATGAGCCTCGAGCGGGGCCATCTGCCTTACAGTATCATCCCCCTCGTCATAAAGACACTTACAAAGAACATGTGTCTTCCGCAAATATCTTGGGAGTCCCAGGGTCGCGAAGCGGACAGCGTCCGTTCGCTGGCTACTTGAGGGCAAGAAACAAAATGGATGCCGTATCTAAGATGGAACCCGTGGGTACAGATGAAAAACCCACCTAACAAACGAACGGTTTAAGTTAGCACAGCGAAACTGCGCACACTTACTAAACTCGTCATTTGCGGTTCATAGATACCAGACTCGACCATATTCGTGCAAGTCGAAAACACCACTTACAATTGTCACGGAACCTCACCTCTGAACATCTCCAGAGGTCTGACTTTCTGGATTCAATTGGGAGTAGGCTGAAACTCAAGCCAGCAAACCCTCACTGAATCCGGCCTGGTGAAGATCATTGAGGGACCCTATAAGAAAAAGCTCCATAAGAGTTTCTAAGTCAGAACGTAGAAAAGGTGACAGGGACAAACCGCTAGATCCAAGCAGCTCACCTTCAACAGTGAGCTGGCCTGGATCCCTGGTTCATTGCAATGGAAAGCACCGGAGGTTGGACTTTTAAAAGTTTGACCAGGAGCTCATTGCAAGGCAAGCTGCCAAAACGTTACAGAATCCGGACTGGCTAAGAGCATCGAGGGACACCGGGAAGAAAAGCTCCAGAGAAATTTCAAATTCAGGAGGTAAAAACATTGACTGAGACCTACAGTGAGGGGTAGCTGCACAGGGCTCCATCGTGGTCAGCCTGAAACTTTGACTTTGACCAGGTCTGATGCGACCAAATGTCCCAATAGGTGCTATAGGTGTCTATGTGCTACATAGTGCTAAATGTTTCAAAATTCCTATCTCCGGCTCCCTACATTGGAATTTTTTGTGTTTTGTGTCATTTTAAAGATAAAAATGTTTCCTATTTTCATAAATTGGTGTTGGACTTTTATTGTGAATCATGTCCTAATTATTTCCTGAATTGGTGTTTTTAAATGCTTTACACACCTGTCTTTGTAGTTAAGCCTGCCTGCTCGAAGCCAAGCTACCAAAGGATGAGCATGAGAATAAGGTTCTAAGACCTGTACTGAGCCTCATGTTGTGTTAGTGGCCTAATTGCCAGTGGTAGATATACATTCACCACTAATAACAACCCACTTTTCAACAGGTACAGTACAGTATCAACTTTAACATAGGAGGGCATGCAGAGCCCATTCTCCTTGAAAGTGTCAGGTTGTATTGGTGTGGCACACTTTGAAAGGATTTGAATAGGAATGAGTTAAAATTCAGGGCCTATGACTTTTTAGCAAATTAATGTTAAAATTGTGCTATATTATGTTATTAAAATTTTAAAAAGAGCTACTGTTACCCTAAGGTATCCTGGTGCTTCGCACTGCCTAATAGGTTGCGGTAGAGTGAGACACTTATAATGTTAATACCCAGGGTTTCAGCCCGCGTATAGTTGTTCTTGGGACATGCCATTGAAACTGTTGTTTCAGGTAGGTAGGACCATTTCCAATTAATACTTAAAGACTGTGCACAGGTCTTTAAATTGGGCCCGGTGTTTCACTGGAAGCCAGTGAAGCTGACTTAATTCCCTCTTGGTTGACCCATTCCTAGGTGTGCTTGTAAGTAGTCTGGCAGCTGCGTTCTGCACTACGTGGAGTTTGTTCATTAGTCTCTTTTGGATATTCAGGTAGAGACTGTTACAATAATCCAAACGTACCAAAATAAGAGCTGTAACCACAGTCCTCAGGTTGTCAACAGAAAGAAGAAACTTTATTTTCCTCAGAATTCTGAGGTAAAAGAAACATGAGGAGACAAGCCCACTAATCTGATCTCCAAAGGTGAGTTTCTTGTCCACAATTACCTCCAGGTTTTTCACCTTCTCAGCAGGTTCCGGAAGTGTTCCCAGTACTTTCAGCCACCAGTCCAGTGTCGAGGTGTTCATGTTGTTACCGAAAATAATAACTTGTGTTTTTCCAGAATTAAGTCTTAGGCAATTGGACGTAATCCAAACCGAGTTGGCGTTCATGCAGTCATGACATTTCATTCCGGTTTCAGCTTCATGGCTTTTCAATACATCTATTGCCCCCATTTGTTCAAATTGTTTCACAGAGATAGACCCTACCATCAAAAGCCCACGAAGAGTAGGTCTAACTCACTACAATTCAGGGTAATAGACCCCACTACTTAACTACTATCAAAGATATGTCAGTATTCTAATATGGGTGGTTTATTTGTTGTATTATGATGATCATGGAGATATTACAGAACTTGAACTGTTGTGATTGTGGTTAATGTCATGTGACTCTAATTCCTGAGAACATTTAGGGTCATATTAAAAAAGAAAATATGTTTCCATTGAAACAGGATGTCATGATTTTGAAAATGACTTATGAAGGCTGAGTAATATTTAGAATGGTGAACTGTGCTGGCAAAGTTTGTTTTTCTTAAAATTCATTTGAGTGGCAAAGGCAGCAGTCTTAGTGCATTTCCATATTGTGAGTGGCGTGATAAACATGCACCCATAATAAATGTTTTACAGAAGGTCAATCAGTTACAAAGGAGCAGGCATTCACTAAGACATTAAAAGAGTGGTTTATCGATCAAAAACAAAAATGAGCAAAAATTAATTAAGTTAAAGTCACATGATTATGTCTTCATGCTTTAGATTGTACAGTTCTGATGAAAAGGCACTGTTTAAGATGTCTGCAGGGGAGATTGTTTATGGTTATTTGGATATACTTTAGGACTTGGGAGAAATAAAAATTAACTTTTTATAATAATTATTCATTGCTTGTATGTTGCACTTTTTAGCTTAGGAGAATCGATGATTTTAATTTTGTATTTCATTTCGCATTAATCTCAATACATATTTATGATCAAACTGGCTGGGTTAATGAGTTGGGTATGTTTCTTCACTCGTAGCAAATTAAACCGCAATGCTGGCTAAGAAAAAGGTTAAAACAAATGTGAAGATTGTATGCACTTCTGCTGAGGTTTTTGTATTCCGGAAATAACAAAGAGGTTTTTTTTTTATATTTAACACTTGCTGAGTCAATAACATTATTTTTAAATAGTGGCACGTCAATTGAAGTAGAGACGGGTACAAACATGAAACATGATTTAAATCTTGAGCCACAAGCTTGCATAATGGGCTGGAAGAACTGTGGTGATTCATTTTATTGTACTATTTTGCAGCACAGCCTGTAGGGGTAATCCATTTGTTCTGTGGTTATAAAATAAATCTACCTAATTCATAGTTAACCATCACACATAAATATAGTTGCTTTGATTTATGGTTGAAGAGCATCATGAATAAATGTGTAAGACTGAGTAAATTTACAAACTGTGGTATCTGATAGAAAACGTTTCTTCAGGACGATTTTTTCATAAGCTCTGAAAAATTATTTTCAGGGATACAGGCTATATTGCACTCACGTGGTAGGCCAAATTGTGCAGACGGGCGTTCCAAATTTTTAAAGAATCGGATAGTCTTTCCATTATCGGACATAGTTTATTTGTCAATTAATTCTTTTAATGATTAGGGATCTTCATTACTGATCTTGTGGACCGCTCTTGCAATGGTGCCACAAGCTTTAAGCATACTCAATTCCAAAAGAATTAGAAGAAATTAGGTATTTGCGAGGATGGCTGATAAGATTGTAAAATATTACCTTGAACTTTGTTGAGCAAGTTTTATTTTACAAGAGGTACACCATCTGCACCATGTATTAGGTATGAGGGAACCTGGTATTAAAAACATCACAGGTGTAGCCCAAAGAGCCCAATTTAATGCATCAATTAATTTGTTTGCATTAAAGCGTAAGTGAGTACTAAATTCCTGGTCTCTGCAATCCAGAGATCTGAAAGACTGTGCAGGCCCATGTTAGAACTGACATGCTTAACATTGTCTGTTTTGTGAATTTGTTTTTGTTGGTATTAGGACTCTGGGCCCCTGATTTAGATCTTTGAGGAGACTGCGACAAGAATGGCTTTTTTTTGTCTTTCTGTCTGCCTGTAAGTGTATGTGGTGTGTATGGGTATACAGTGCATGCTGTGTGTATGCTGGTGGGGGGCAGTGCGGAATGAGCAACATGGGGACACTTTATCTTCATACACATCTGGACACATACACAACATATATGTGTTATATGTGAAACAATAACACCACTTACCTGTCTCCTCATCACCATGGTCACCCCACATCTTCACTCTACCGAGAGAACACCGCCAGCCAAACAGGAATATCCAAATTGGCTCAGCGAGACCCCACCATCAGGACGCCGATTGAGGGCCGGTAGCCAGCACAGAAGACTGCTACCACTGCTGTCTTCTGTGTATCTGCTGCCGCTGCTGTCTTCTGTGTATCTATTATACATCTAAATATGGTGGGCGGAACTCCGTCAACCTGACTGAGTACTGGACCCACCGTTGAGGCAGGCTGGTGGTAAGGTCGCAAAGATGTAAATCAGGCCCTCTGTGTACTTTACTACTACTAACCAGTGCTGAATTGCTTGTGCTCTGTCCCTACAGTATGGTAACATTGGCCTAATTTACTTGTGAGTCTTTTGCCTAGGGTAATACTTGGAATTCATGGCCTGCATATTAAATGCTGTTAATGGGCCTACTGCGCTCATTGTATCACTCACTAAAGTAGCCCTTTGTTTCAGGTCTGCCCTTGTAGCCTGTAGTGCAGTTTTAAGCTGCTTATTCGGCCTGGCAAAATAAACCTTTTTAACAGGCCTAAACCTTCCTTTTTTCTTTTGTTCTTGAGTGGATTTCCAGCCTTCCAATTATTACAAAATTTTAAAAAAGAACCTCTTACACAATTACACAAAGCAGCTCTTGTACAATATCACCAATAAATCATAAATATATATGACAAAGAAAATACCAATGCAAGAAAAATAGAGTATTGGTCATGCAATCTAATAAAAAGTGAGGATATCCCCAAAATTGAGAAAAGCAGCAGCCAAAATTGATTACCTTAATAGCAGCAAATTGATTTACATCATCTTTATATCCAGCACTAAAATACAGTTGATATAAAAAATAAAAGTACAGCACTGATAACGGAGTGCCAAATATAGTGCAAATACCGCAAATATGAATGAAAACATCCAATAATGTTGACTATATCGATAGCAGCAAATTATTTCACATCATCTTTACATGCAGCACTGATGTACCATTATTATAAGAGCTTAGCTCCCATGGCAGTCTAAACAAATTTCTAAAATGACTTATTAGAGAACCCTGACCAAGTCTCTATTAATCTACGAAGGGACCCTATACATTTAGCATATGCTTCTTCCCAAATATGAGTCTTAACCATCTTTTCTTGCCAATGCTGAATCAAGGGTATCTTTTTAGATTTCCAATTCTGAAAAATCAGAGATTTGGCCACTGCATCAGCAATAGAGCAAATATATTGCTGGTGTTTTGACATTTTCTGAACCTCTGAAGAACACCCAAAAAGAACTAGTTTAAAGAAGGGAATAATATGAACTGCCAGCGCTAATGACTTATTGATCCTTTGGAATACGTCAAACCAAAATTAGTGTTGTTACAGCATTTATAAAAATTGTGGTTCCAAGACCCTAGCTCTAGATCCTGGCCTCTAAAGCAATAAATAATAAGAAACAACAAATACAGTTTATTCAATCAATCAATCAATCAAAGACATTTATAGAGCGCACTACATACCCGTAGGGTCTCAAGGCGCTGGGGGTGGGGGGGGTGCCGCTACTGCTCGAACAGCCAGGTCTTCAGCTTCTTCCTGAAGGAGAGGTGGTCTTGGGTCAGGCGCAGGTCGGTCGGGAGGGAGTTCCAGGTCTTGGCGGCCAGGTAGGAGAAGGACCTTCCTCCTGTAGTCGCTCTTCGGATGCGGGGGACGGCGGCGAGGGCGTGGTTGGCTGATCGGAGGTGGCGTTTGGGAGCGTAGAAGTTGATTTGGCTGTTGAGGTAGCTCGGGCCTTGGTCGTGTAGGGCTTTGTGTGCGTGGGTGAGGAGGCGGAAGGTGATTCTTTTGTTGACGGGGAGCCAGTGTAGGTCTCTTAAATGTCCGGAGATGTGGCTGGTTCGTGGGATGTCGAGGATGAGTCTGGTTGAGGCGTTCTGGATCCGCTGGAGTCTCTTCTGGAGCTTGGCGGTGGTACCGGCGTAGAGGGCGTTGCCGTAGTCCAGTCGACTGGTGACGAGGGCCTGGGTGACGGTCTTCCTGGTCTCGGTGGGGATCCACCAGAAGATCTTCCGTAGCATGCGTAGGATGTTGAAGCACACCGAGGAGACGTTGTTGACTTGCCTGGTCATGGAGAGGGAGGAGTCCAGGATGAAGCCCAGGTTGCGTGCATGGTCTGTCGGTTTGGGTGCGGTGCCCAGGGCGGGAGGCCACCAGGAGTCGTCCCAGGCGGAGGGTGAAGAGCCCAGGATGAGGACCTCCGTCTTGCCTGAGTTCAGTTTCAGGCGGCTGGTCGTCATCCACTCGGCTACCTCTTTCATCCCTTCGTGCAGGTTGGCTCTGGCGGCGGCGGGGTCGTTGGTCAGGGAGAGGATCAGCTGGGTGTCGTCGGCGTAGGAGATTATGCTGAGGTTGTGTTGGCGTACGATGGCCGCGAGGGGGCTCATGTAGACGTTGAAGAGAGTAGGGCTCAGCGAGGAACCTTGAGGGACGCCGCAGATGACTTCGGTGGCCTCTGACTTGTACGGTGGTAGGCGGACTCTCTGTGTTCTTCCGTCGAGGAAGGAGATGATCCATTCCAGCGCCTTGTCCTGGATTCCGATGCTGCTGAGGCGCTGTACTAGGGTGCGGTGGCAGACAGTGTCGAATGCCGCGGAGAGGTCTAGGAGGATGAGGGCCGCTGTTTCTCCGTTGTCCATCAGGGCTCGGATGTCATCGGTGGCGGCGATGAGGGCGGTCTCGGTGCTGTGGTTGGCTCGGAAGCCAGACTGTGAGGGATCCATTCGTCTCGAGGAAGGCGGCCATCTGCTTGTTGACGGTCTTTTCTATGACTTTGGCTGGAAACGGGAGTAGCGAGATGGGGCGGTAATTCTTGAGTTCGGTGGGGTCCGCTGTGGGTTTCTTGAGTAGAGCGCTGAGTTCGGCATGCTTCCAGCTCTCAGGGAAGGTGGCGGTGTCGAAGGATGTGTTGATGATGTCTCGTAGGTGGGGTGCGATGACAGCGTCGGCCTTGTTGAAGACGTGGTGAGGGCAGGGGTCGGTCGGCGATTCGGAGTGGATGGAGTTCATCGTGCGGATGGTGTCTTCGGTGCTGATCGGGGTCCAGGCGTGGAGGGTGGTGGTGGGGGGTGGTTGTTCGGTCGTGGTGTGCGTTGGTTGGTTGTTGAAGCTGTTGTGTATGTCCGCGATCTTGTTGTGGAAGTATGAGGCGAGGGAGTTGCAGAGGTCTTGCGATGGGGTGATGTCGTTGTTTCCTGCGCTGGGGTTGGATAGCTCTTTCACGATGTTGAAGAGTTCCTTGCAGTTGTGTGCGTTGTTGTCCAGCCGGTCCTTGAATGCAGTTTTCAAGGCGGCGCGGATCAGCTGGTGGTGCTTCCGGGTGGCCAGCTTGAAGGTGGTCCTGTTGTCCGGTGTAGGTTCCCTTCTCCAGACTTTCTCGAGGGCTCGGCAGTTCTTCTTGGAGCTCTTGAGTTCGTCGGTGAACCATGGGGCTTTCTTGCTGCCAGGTCTGCTGGGCGGGGTCCTCAGCGGGGCGAGCTCGTCCGCGCAGTTGCTGATCCACTTTGTGAGGTTGTCGGCGGCCTGGTTGGGGTTCGCTGAGCTGGCAGGAGGGTGCTGGCTCAAGGAGGTGGCGAGCTGGTCTGCTGTGATCTTGTTCCAGCTTCTGCGGGCAGCCTGTTGTTGGTGTTGGTGGGTCGTCGTTCTTTTGAAGGTGAAGTGGACGCAGCTGTGGTCCGTCCATTGAAGCTCTGTGGCGTGGCTGAAGTCGATGTCTGTGCTGGATGAGAAGACTGCGTCGAGTGTGTGTCCGGCGAGGTGGGTGGGGGTGGACACCAGCTGCTTGAGTCCAAGATTGGCGAGGTTGTCGAGCAGGGTGCTGGTGTTGCGGTTGTTGTTTGCAATACATTATCCGTCTTGACAAGAAGGCCTTTCTTTTATAGTCGACTGCTCATAGTGCTCTTTGGTCTGCTTCACATATGGACTGCCATTCTTTTTTGCTAGCATTGCACCCCGTTTCTCTTAAAAATGTAGCTAAAAAGTCATCAATCAGTTGCCCAGTTGTGCTAAGCAGGAATACCAATTGCCAAAGCCGCTTAAGCCCTAAACATACAGTTAGTTTAAAATCCGAGAGGCTATATTATTTGTCAATATATAATTCCTTTTTAAAACGCTAGAAATGTGGTTAAAGCTGAATGAAAGAGGTGTGAACCTGGCACCCAGCTGTTGGGAAAGCATCTTGTGGTTAATCAAATTTGAGATGTTAAAAAAAAATCCCCAAATATTCGAAACCCACCTCTTTCCATAACTGGAGAGCCCAACGTGAAAGCTGTAGGCCAAATGCCTGGCATTCACCAATTTTAGAATATAAATGATAACTAGGAATACTATATATTTTAAAAATTGTTAGGGCACAACAGGCTAATTCCGAATTCCTCTTGTATCTCGGTTTTTCAGGCAGTTTTGGGAAGCAAAGAAACACAGGTAATTGAATTGCGCTCTCGGTCAGCATGGTATTTAACATAAAATTGTCACATTTCGATTCAATCATTGGTAATTGAACCAACAGGATCAGTAATGCTGCCTGAGAGTAAAGCTCAAAATTAGTCCGAGCGTGCCCTCCCTGAGTTGCATCTAATTATAACATTGTTAATGATCATCTGGGCTGTTTATTTTCCCGGATAAAACTCTGAATTATTTTATGAGCCACGCTAAAATATACTTTGGGAATTTAAATAGGGCAGTGAATAAACAAAAATAAAAATAATGGTAGAATAGACATCTTAACCAAAGAAACACAGCCAATTAAAGTTAAAGGAAGAAGAGACCATCTATATAATAAACTCTTCACTTGTGTGAGGGTCTTTCCGTAATTTAATGTAAATAGTTGATCGTATTGGTTAATCACAAATAGGCCTAAATATCTAATAGGTTTGGAAGCTAACTGTGTGGGAAGAAAAGGCAACAACACAGGAGGAGTATCAAACCACAGTACCTCAGTCTTAGCTTGATTCAACCTATACCCTCCAATTTATGTAACAGCAAGTATTTCATCAAATGCTTTGAGAATATTTGTTGGCTCTGCTGAAAGAAAAAGAATTGGTTATCTGCAAATATTTAATCTTTGGCATGGCCACTAAAAAGGACACTATCTGGGGATTGTTATAGATCTTTATTGTTAAAGGTTCTATAAAAAGCGAAAATAAAAGAGGAGACAATGGGCATCCCTGTCTAGTCCCACGCTGGATCTTAACTATACCTGCCTCCTCCCTATTAATCAAAATCTTTGCGTCTGAGCCCTTATAAAGCTCTTTTAGCATTTTGACCAGTTTTTCAGGAAAACTGAACTTTAGTAAAATAAAAACTAGAGCCTGCCAGTCAACAAGGTCAAATGCTTTTTCAGCATCAAGCATTAGGATTGCCACCTTGACCTTGTTGGCTGACAGGTAGTCAATTTCTTGAGTCGAAAAATGTGTGTTAGAGGCCATAGATCTATGGGGTACCTGTCTGATCCCGACGAATCACCTGTTGGATACAAGTTCGCCATTTTTTATCAAGTTGTAGAACTTGGTAAGAAAAGGCAGAAGTAATTGCTCAAATGTCTTAAAAACTTCGACAGGGTTGCCATCATTGCCTGAAGCTTTTGCGTTGGCTAGAGATTTCAATATATTGCTAACTTCGCTTTGTAAGACAAGTTTATCAACAGTGTCACTCATGCTTTTTAAGATAGAGGGCAATTCTATAGATTCAAAATATTGTGTGAGTGAAGCTAAAGTGATTTCCTGTGACTCCTCGTAGATATTTCTAAAATGTCGCAAAAATACCCCAATTATTTCATCTCTTGAATCTACAACTGTGGCCTTGAGTGGATCTCTTATCTGGGAGACTATATTTTGGCTATTCTGAATTTTTGTAGCCCAGGCTTGATGTTGTTCTATATGTTGGCTTTCCTAATACAGTTTTTGCTAATAAGCCTTGCTCCCCTTGATTGCCAGTAAGTTAAAAGATTGTCTCAGCTTATCTTTAGCTTACGACAAACCTTCAAGGGAGAATGCTTTTTGAGGCTTGGTCCTGGACATCTTTAAATTCTCTGTAGCCTTTTCCACTGCCAGCTGTAGTGCGCATATCTCTTGGAACGCAGCTTATTAAGCGCAGATGTATAAGCTATTACCTGACCTCAGAAGGCTGTTTAAAAGCCTCCCACTCTGAGAATACTGGGGCTGGGTGCTAATTATCTTTAAAAAATGCTTAATAAAAGACTGCATTCCCATGATGCATTCTGCGTCTTCCAGAAGGGATTTATCAAAATACCACCACTTGCTGATTGCAGGCCGTGCTGGATCCATCTGGATACAAAAAGAGATAGCTGAGTGATCGGAAAAAAAGTTGGCAATAATATCCACCTCTCATCTGGAAAGCAGATGATCAATCAAAAAGGAATCTATACAAGAGGTGGTCTTATACCTGCAAGAAAAACATGAATAGTGTGCTTTCCCTGGAGGACTTTAACTCCAGGCATCCAGCAATAATTTTAGTTGTTTTAAGTTTTAGTTGCTTCTTGGGGGATTTGAGGTGTCTAAACGAAGATCTTGAATAAAATTATCCCCCTCCTAAATTATAGAACTTGCAGAACGCAGCAATCGGTCGTAGATCTGAGCCACATCTGATGCATTATCAAATATAGTGCCATAGTAATTCAAAAGATCGAACCCTACACTTCTCCAATTCGTTTTTAGATAAATCCATCTGGCTTCAACATCATGACTGAGTTTTAGTACTTCACAGTTACAATTGTTAACAAATATAATTGACATCCCATTAGCAGACACATTAGCAGAAGCAAAATAGCCTTGATTACACCCCTTAGGTAGCGCCAATTTAGGTGAATTTGACTTAAAAGGAGTTTCCTTCAGAAAGGTAAAGTAGCCAAGTCAACATAGTATTCGCTTTTCTTACATTCAACAGCCCATTCGCATTGCACAAAATTATTTATGATACTACCCATTTGTTATCAGAATGACACCTTTTTTCATCGCATAAGAAGCATATGAACTGTAGATAAAACAAACAAAAACAAAAAATATCACTTATGTATAAACCACAACAGACTTTGATCCACTAATTTTTTTCAGCTACTCCAAGCCAACCCCTCCCCCCCAACCGGTCTTACCCATCCACGTGGCAGGTGACCTCTTGCACTATGCCATGTGGGATACCTATCTGAAGGATGCCATGGAATTGCTTCCTGTTGTGTCAGCATTGTCTCCCCCCAACCATCCCCCACTCCCCTGCAAGAGCCCTGCGGAAAAAAATAGCGACAAAAGAAGACACACAAAAAAGATTGGTACAGATTCCAAATACATCTTTAGGTTCCAATTGAAAAAGTCTTCAGCTTCTGAAAGAACATTAAAGATCTTAAATTGGCATTTCCAGAGAACTTTGAGTTTCGTTAATTGAGGCTTGAGCGCCAATGGATCTAAACTCAAAGGCTGGTTGTTGAAACGCCTTCCTGTGCCTTGCTGACGTGGATAGATCTGAGAATATCTTCATGGAGATGTTTGCAGGACTGTAAATGTCTTCTGCTGGTTTGCCCTTGTGAAAATGTTCTCCTTGATCCGATAGTCTGAGAAATTAACCCGGATAGTTTGCTGCAATTTCACCCAAGGTGAAAAACAAAAAAGTACTCTATGTGCATGCATAATTGTCAAATCCTCAGTAGCAGATGGTAATATATGATCTTTAAACAATTTATTGATAAGTTGAGCAACCGAATGTAATTGACCTTCGGACTCACTCCCTTCTTGGATTCCCTTGAACAGAAGATTGGAGCGTTGTGCATGGTTCTCCAAGGATTGTAGATTTAGCTCCATATCTGAGATTTTTGCAGATTCCAATATGGAACAATGATTGAAGAAGCTCCAATTTGTCGTCAATCTCTGAGATTCTGTGCTCTTTCATGCAAAGGCGTTTTAGAAGTGCCAGCAGAGTCTCTTCCATCCTACTAAGTCTTTGTTTGATTAGCTGAGTGTCTAAAACTTGATGAACATTTAGGGCATGAATATCCACCAAGATTGTATCAAGAAACTTTGTAACAGATTCTGGCAGAAGGTCCTGTGGCATACTGGAGCATCAGAACCGACAAGGGCTATGGAGGAGAACCCAACCTTCACCTAGCCTCAGGTGAATGCTTGCTCTTTCCCTCAGTAATGGAGCACAGGTCACGTTAGTTCGCTGAACCAGGAGAGGTACACGGAGGAGAGCAGTGGAGAACTCTGAGCTGTGACTTTTTGCACGCCAAGGAAAGTGCAGGAGCAGATTCCTCACAGCGGATTGTAGAGGGCTCTATCGAGTTTTTCGAGCACGGTGGAAATCGGAGGATGGCGGCTTTGCACTCCGAAGGAAGTACAGGAGCAGTTACCTTGCCGTGGCGTTCAGTGCGAGCCGCTCTGTTTGAAGTTTTCAACAAGGGAGCATAGACCAGGGAAAAGACCAACAGCTGAGTTCAGTGTGGAACTCTGGATACTAAACAGAAGTCATTTCTTTCCTCACAGACTTGTGTATTAATGGAGCACAATACACAGTATCCTGACCGTGGAGGAAGAGTGGCTTCTAGCCAAGGAGCAAAGGAGCAAAGGAGAGCCCAGGTGACGAAAAGGTCGTACAGGCTTCTGGTGAATGGTTGCTGGCTGCTCAATGCTGATGTAGGTGAGCAGCATTTTTCTCATCAAGCGGAAATAGGGGAAAAGTGGTGGAAAAGTGGTGAATCAGTCCTGTATCAAGAAATGTTACAGTGCTATAACCTGTGAAGTAACAAAGTAGCTGTACTGCAATACAAATTTAATTTTGAAAACTACAGCAGAAAAGGGGGGAAAAAGGAGTGTAACCAAAATGAGGAAACAGTTAAAGCTGGCAGCTTCAGCCGCCAAAATGGACGTAGCAGCTGCAAAGACTAAAAGACGCCTTGTCCAAGCTAAACTCATTCAGGCAGTAGCAAAAGCTAGTAAAAAAATGCTTTGTGGCAAGTTAAGTTCCAGTTCCGAGGGTTCAGAGACGGATACTCGGAAAATCAGCTTATGGTGGAAGACCAAAATGAGACAAGCTTGATAGAGACTACAGAACAGGCAAGGAAAGACAAGGAACAAAACACGTTGCAAGAGGTTCTTGTGAGTGAAAAAAAAGAAGGGTTAAATAAATTCAAGAGGCTTCCCTCTTTTCGTTAAAAAGAATCTTCTACCTTAATCTTCTCAAGTATCTAGGAAATCAAGCCAAGGTTCACCAGGCAAACTAACTGCCAAGCCATTAGTGAGTACAGCATGGTTACCTAATCTACCGTCTCCCCCATCTCTTTCATCTATATATATTTCATCACTGCCAGCATCTTCCTTCCCCATTGAAGAGTTAACTCAAGTTTCAGAAACAGAAGATTTACTGTCTGATAAAGGTGTCTCCGCTCCCACTTAAACTAGTTCACGGGCTGTGGCAGGGAAGCCGTTGCAGTCCTCTAATAGTAAAACTCCAACTCAATATCAGAGGGAGGGGTCTTTCAAGGCGCAGGCCTAGCCACAGACACAGACACAGAAAGCTCCTTTAGCTCTGACTAAAGTGAAGGCTCCACCAGCTCTAACAAAGGAGGACACCACAGACAAGGGCAGTACAGAGCGTGCAGGGCTGCCAGTGCTAGGACGGAGGAACTTGATCAAGAAAATCAAAAAGATATCGCCAACACACGTCAGATTGACATTAAGACCTTGCTTCATTTAATACTTGAAGAGATTCAAGAAAAGAAGAAATCTCAAGAAGTTGAGAGAGCGGTGCTTCACCTACGTCTGGGCAAAATTGAAAAGGCGGTTGCAAGTTTCCTATTAGAATTCAGGAAGCTGAATCGAGGATATCCCATTTAGAGGATCAAATGAATGCCATGCTCCAGCAAGCAAACTTAGCGGCTCATGATAGAATACATTTGGAAAATATAATCGAAAAACTCGAAAATCATTCACGCTCTGCAAACCTGTGGATTGTGGGGGTTCCGGAGGGGTCCGAAGGAGCCCATACGCTTTAATGGGTGGAGACATTGCTAAAGAAAAAAGTGATTCCAGAGTTTTTGCGTGACCTAACAGTGACCTGGGCACATCGTGTTCCAGCTCATCTTCCACCCAACTTGAAGTTTCATCACCCAATTTTACTCAATTTTGCGGAGTTTCATGTCAAGGAGAAGGAACTGACTAAAGCAATTCAGTTGAGACAGTTCGACATTATTGATGGGACTAATTGTCGAATTTCTGCGGACATGTCTGTTGCAGCTGCATGTAGACCCAAGGAGTCTGTAAAATTACTATATCTTTTTAAAGCTCAAGGAGCAGTCCAAACTTAAAGTACATGTACTGGGAAAGTTTCATATGTGTACATGAATTGAGAATATTGCTCTTTTTTACTTATTTTCTGTCTCCTTTTTTGGGATGTGCTTTTTTCTGTAGCTCCATTCCGAGGTGGGGGGGTAGGTCACCCCAGGCGCAGCACCAAGGCACCACTTAGTTTAGAAGGGAGGGAGAATTGCGGAAGGCGGGGTAGGCCACATTTCTAAGCGGAGGGGGTAGCCGGGTGGGAGCCCACGGTTGAGGGTGTTGGGTTGGGTAATGGGGCAAATAAAAATGAGCAGCAGCAAACAGAGAAATGAAGCATTGAGTAGAAATTTGAATCTAAAAATAGTTTTTCTTTACCAGTAGAATGAGTAGAACTAGTAAATGCCGGATTGTTTCATTAAATGTCAACAGGATATTGAATAGACAAAAATATGGAGGATTAATTATGTGGCTTTAAACCCTCAAATCCTTTTTATTCAAGAATCTCATTTGAAAACGAAGTCACCAAAAATGTTTATACCAGGAATGTTTTCTAGAGCCCTTTTTGCTTCAGCCGAGGTGGCAATGAGAGTGGTCACAATCTATTTCTCATGTGAATTAGATTGGGAATTTCTACAACAACAACGGGATCCCCAGGGGAGGTGGATCTGGATTAAGGTCGAAATTAATAATCTGGTTATCAACTTTATTAACTACTATGGGTCTATAACAGATGATGCATTTACATTTCTGGCAATTTATAAGCTTCTGATCGGAGTCCCTGGCCAAATTTTGTTTAGGGGTGATTTTAACTTTATACAGGACCTGAAAACCGACATCTCAAATAGGAATAAGAAACAATTAAAACCCAAGACAAAAAAGTTATAGATGCTGTGATAGAAGATCTCCAGTTAATTGACGCATGGCGAATGCTTAATCAGACCGTTCAGGAATACACTTACTGTTCCCGCCCATATCATTAGCTTCACAAATCGATTTTTTATTGATTTCACGTTCTTTGGTCCTCAGGGCTGAAGTAATCAGTGCAAATGCTTTTTCTAATCACTCTTATGTTCAGGCCGATATAGAAATTGGGGCTCGGAGAAGGAGCAGTTCCAGATGGCAGATGGACCGTCTTCTTCTTCTTCAAGATCCTTTGTGGCTTCAACAGTTTAGGGAGAGGATTTTAGAATACTTTACCATTAATAAGGTAAGGCGGATATTTTCTCTGTTCAGGGTGGATTTAAATTTGCGGCCCGAGGCCAGATGATTGCATATCTGCGGGAAAAGCTAGGAAAAGACTTGAAAAAATTGCAGAACTCCAACGATGTCTTGAAAGTGCTTCTAAGTTATTAACTTCTTCATCACGGGGTCAGTGGGAAGAGGCAAAGAAGGCATTGAGAAATTATTTTGTTCTCAAAGAAATAAATAGTTCTCAGACTTACTTACAAAAGGCTTACGAAGAAAGTCAAATGGTGGGGAAAATGTTGGCCTGGTCAACAAAGGCTCGACATAAATCAGCCTGTATTTTGGAAGTAATAGATCCAAAAACGAATGCTACAGTAACTTACAGAGTTGATATTGCTCGGGTCTTTGTTAAACATTACCAACAATTATATACCACCAAATATACTACCAGCATGGATGTGATGCATGAATATTTCGCTGCTGTACAATTACCTAGGATATCTCAGAATACAGTTACTCAGCTACAAAATGAAATTACAGCATCAGAAATCTTGGCAGTTATAAAGTCATTGGCAGGGGCAAAAGATTGCGGGGAGGACGGACTTCATATTGAATTTTATAAAACGTTTGCCAAGGAACTGACCCCATTTCTGAAGAAACTATTTAGCCATATCAAAGCTGGCTGCTTGATTTTATCGGAGTTTAAGAGGGCGATCGTAGTTAGTTTCATAAAAAAGGGTGAACCACCATATAAATGTGAATTCATTTAGAATGATTAGCCTCTTAAAATCTTGATGAAGATCTGGGCACAGCGTTTCGCTCCTTTAGCTAAGGAAGTAATTCATATCGATCAAACGGGCTTTGTTGCTTGGCGAACTATGTCATCAAATGCAGGATATTTGATACAAGCTCTTGATTATTTTAACGTTAGCATGCCACAAGCCTGCATAATGGTAGTCGATGCAGGAAAAAGCCTTTTATTTGGTTAACTGGGACGCTTTATTTTTTTGGGCCTTAAAAATTTGGGATCCTGATTCAAGTAATTTTAATGTTGCAAAATATATGCCAAGGTGCGCAGGCTCAGTTAATAATTATTGGGGATCAAATAGGGTCAGTGGATATTACGGGACCAGGCAAGGCTGCCCCCAACTGCCCCCTATTATCCCTTTTGTTCACTTTTTTTTATAGAACCACTAGCAATCAAAATACAAGATAATGTGGGTATTAAAGCTCCGATTGGTTACATGGCTAAATTAAAACTCTTTGCTGACAACACCATCCTGTACTTGTCTCCCAATAAGCCAAATATAGAACAGATCTTGGCTTAATTTAGACAATACGAATCAATAGGGGGATACAACATTAACCCAAGCAAAACCCAGATTATAATTTTAAATACTGGGGCTGAGTTTCTGCCAGAGAATCTGAAACAACAGGCTTTAAAAACAGATCCTACACGTTACTTGGTGATTTTTGTCACAGGATAATACGGCCAACTTGTTAAATTGAATTATGAGGCCACCCGTATTAAGATTCAGAAATTACTCGAAAAATGGGCCAGCCTTCCGCTAACTTTGATAGGTTGAGTGGTGCTTATTAAGGTGTCTATATTACCCTTATTGACATTTCTTTTTGCCGACATCTCAGTTAAGATAAATGCTGGTTATTTTAAAGGGTTCGACTCTATGATTAGATCATTTGCTTGGAACAAAAAGGTCGCTAGAGTTAAACTTTCGGTTTTATAACTAGCGTTTAGCACTTACGAATATTCGTTTATATTATGAATCAGCATTTCTTGATTTTACAGCTTGCTTACTATCTAAAACTAAATGGATAAATAATGTGTTTATAAACAAGATGATCCAAGAAGCTGGAACTCAAATCCCCACATTCCTAAAAACGTCTAAACTTCCCAAAAAGTTACATGACGCTTTTGGATTTGTCTTATAGACTTAGTTCCGTTTTTAAACAGAGTGGATTTTCTGGATTTTACTCTTTAAAATTAAATGAGTGTAGAGATCTGGGCCTCCATATTCATTTTACCTTGTTCTAAACATGGCATGATTCTGGCTTGGGGGTAATTAATCAGTTTATCATTCAGGGGAGGATGATTACCTAGGAAAAAGTTCAGGCCAGTTGCTATTGCCGTAACAAGCCCTTATTCTTTGAATTCATTTAAATAGTTCATTTCTTTAATAAATACAATTGTATACTTAACAGTTCCCCCTCTAAGGCTGCCATTGCCTTGTATACCTCTAATATGAGTAGGGTCGGCAATTGGTATCGCTTAATACGAACCCAAGATGAATCTCCTATGGTATTAAAGTATTTGAAGAAAGTCACCTCTGAAACCCAATGTGTTTTTTCCTATCAACAATGGCAAATAAATAATATTTAGCACAGGAAATAAGACCCTTAGAGCTGCCAACTATAAAAGAATGGCTTTTCTTTCTCATTGACTGGCCTACTATACTCCAAAGGCTCCAAATAAAATCTATCCAGAGGTGGAAAATAGGTGTTTTCGCTGTCGCACCCCATCAGAAGGGGGATGGAGGCATATATTTTTTTCCTGTCCTAAATTGGGAGAGTTTTGGGAGATTTTTTTGATGGGTATTTTAGCCGGGCAAACCAGAACCTGTATGATCTAATAGCAGAAGCAGTTCTGTTTGGTATTACTAGTAGGGAGGCCAAATTGTCGAAAGCTGAGAGGCTTTTTCTTGCTATTTCAATGCTGGTTGCTCGCTCTTTAATTTTACAAAATTGGAGTTCACTTGAAGTACCTCTGTTTGAGAAATGGTTAACAAAATATTTTTCTCGGATTTGGAAATCTCTTGTTGAATGTTAAATTGAGGGATGATAAAAGTAATCTAGTTTGGTTCACAATGTTATGTCAAGATTTAAAAACTTCTTGAATTTTGGATAAGGAGCTTTGGAATGGGACATGCTAATTAAGGGTTTTTCTCGCTTTGTATTCAGTGCCACCATTTTATTTTCATTGTTGATGTAATGTGCTAATGTGGAATTTCTTTTTTAAAGCTCTGCTCAATAAAAATAAAAAAAAAGAGATTTCAGAACCATGTGCTTGTGCAGGTGCCTTAGGTCCAAGCATACCAAAAACTTGAGAGCTGGAGCTGGAGCATAGAAAGCCAGGGGAGGAGCTCTGAATAACGAAAAGTCCGGAGGAAGCATCATCCAGGCTTTCAGGAACAGTTGAACCAGATGGTGAACTGAAGTGTAGCTTCTCCTGTTGATTAGAGTCGCCCCCTGAGAGTGACAGCAGTGTTGGCCCAGATACTGTCAATTTACCCTGCGGCAGCCCAATGCTGATATTAACATGGCCCATCTCGCTGGTAGACTTAAGACCAGGATTTTGAAACAAAGGAAAAGTCTTCACTTTTTGAGGAGGCTGATTCTGTTTATTTTTCCAGAGCTCCCGGTCTGGCATCAACACAGCTGAAGCTGGGGATTGTATTGGCATCTCTTAGCCAGTAGAGACTAGAGAGGCAGTGCGAATCATCTCAGCTGGGTTCTTCATCATGCTCTGCCTGTGCAATGCATGCAGGGATAAACTGCTAGCTTCCCAATTATTATCCTCAAACGGTGGCTGGCGTTGCTGAACAGAGAAAACAGGAGCAGCTGCCAGGAGCTCCATCTGTTTATCTCGCCAGCCTGCTACTCTGCTTTGGTAGCCTTTCTTGTTTAGGGGGAACAGGAGGAACCGGTGAAGCAGTTTTAGGATGCAGCTAATATTAACAAATAGGAGAGACTGGGAGGAGAGAAAGAAACCAAAAACAAAGGGAAGAAAAATATTTGATATATATATATACACCGGCAGTGGAAGTAGCCAGTACTTGTAGAAAAAAAAACACCAACGATGCGGGTGAATAAAACGCTATACAGCACATAGCTGCTCTGTCTCACTTCCTCTTCTTACTCCCTTGTTTCTCCTTCTTCTCTTTATTCCCCTTTGTTCCTCCCTTCTCCTGTCACTGCACAACAGTCACAAGGAACGTAAGAGCTATGTTCTCTCCCCTTTTACTCGCTTCCTTTACCTCCTTCCTCTTTTATCACAGAAAACCATCACCAGCACACTCGAGGAAGCTGGGAGCTACAGAAACCGCAGTTGCTGCTAGGCCGCATTCCAATGATAAAACACAGGCAGGTGGGGGGAAGCCTGGACCCCATCAGAAGCTTAAGCTGTGGTGCTCTAGAAGGCTCACTCTATCCAATTCTCAGCCAAAAGACAAAACAACAAAAACCTCCCCTCTCCTTAGTCCTAAAGCGGCAATCTCTACTTGCTGCAACCGGCTCTAAACTCCATTACAAGTGGAGCTGCAGCATCGCCGTAAAAAAGATCCGCATTCCAGAACGCCAGTTTCTGTGTCTTTGTCTGCCGAGGGAACAGGGGGGCAGGGCCCGGAAAGCCAAGTCCACAGTCATCAGCCAGGGAACATGGGGGTGGCCGCAGCAGACGTATCCTATCGCATCAAACCTTCCTTTTTAATAAATATAAGTCAGCCCTAATGTACACCCTAAAAGCCCATAAGGCAGGGTGTATTTCATTTAAAAAGTATGACAAGTGTTTTTAAATTTTGCATGTCTTGGTAATGAAAACTCCTAAAATAATTCTTTTGCTACTGTAAGGCCTACCTCTCCCATAGCATAACATTGGGTTACCTTGCTACATTTAATACGGATTAACCTTTGATTGGGAGCAGGAAGAAATGACACGTTTAGGCTTAAATGAAGTGTAATTTACCATCCTCCTTAATGGTAAAGTCTGGTTTTAAGTCATAATTCAGAAAATGTAACTTTTAGAAAGTTGCCATTTTCCTGGCCTAACCATTTTTGTGTCTCTGCCAGTGTCCTGGGTAACATGACAGTAAATTGATTTGCTTTAGGGCTTTGTGTACTCCTACCAAACTATAAAACAAAGGGTATGGAGCAGCATAATTTTGGCTCCACCCTTCCATGTTTGACTAGGCCACCTATATGTTTATGTATGGCCTCATGTATTCGTATGACTTAATATTATTAACTGAATGTAGTGTACTTGGACCAATACAGAAAGTCCATTTGCTTTGCAACATGTATATGATTGTGCATATTAATGTATCATTACAGGAACATCAAATTGCAGTACTCATGTATAGCTGCATTTGTGTGGTTTGAATAATATTGTAATTCTTATATATTCGCGTACTCATTTCAGTAGTACTCTACATTTATATTTTAACCTGATATGCATCTGTAATCATGCATTGAAACATGTTTTAAAATGCTTACCACTTTAAGTTGGACAAAGGCCTTAAGCATTTGGATTTCATAATGTTTAATCTTCAGTGTGAACATTTGCTTTGGATGCATGCTTTTCTCTCCTGTGCAGGTGCAGTCATGTGATCCTATGAATAGAGAAAGGCACAGTGTGTGAAAGAGACAGTAAGGTTTGGAAGGAGTAATTTTGACAAGGAAGGGACGCCGTAACGACTGAAGGGAGAACTACGTGTGGAAAAGGGACATGGTAAGAATCAAAGGACATTCTGATGTTTGGACCAAGGGAAAGAAGTATTGAATCAAATTGCCAAGATTTAGTGTTTGAACTGAAACTAATGAGATGTGAAATGGGATTCTTGAAGGTTCTGTTGTAGGTATAATTGAGGATCACACTTTAGCTTTATTCAGATTCCCTTTAGACTCTGAGAGGTACAGACCCATTTGCAGCATCTCTGTTGTCTGGCAACAAGCAACACAGTATTCCTTCACTTTAGAGAATTTCTATAGAGGTTCTGCTATGCTTAACCCTTTCTCAGCTTCCCTGACTTAAATAGGGTTTCTTAACCCCTACTTTAAAATATGGCTTAGTAGATTTTTTTGGACAACCTCATGTATAGGCTGGAGGATTGAAACTTTCAATATACTCACCAGACTTTGTTTCTTATTCTCTGTATTACAGCAATAGAATTCCTAATTTTCCTTCTGTTATTTAGGATACACATTGTCACACATTTTGAATATCCATTAGGGGTTCTGTATTTTGATACTATGTTTCGTAGAGTGATTTATATCAGCTTATCTTTGTATTTGTAATAAATCCATACTCAATCCCATCTTCTGACTCAGAGTTTTACTGTGTGGCCAAATGGGTTACACTGTAATTGTTAAATTGTAGTTGACCATAACTCCTTTTATTTCACTGGCACCTACAACCTTCCATTGAAGGAGCCCATATTTTATACATTGTCAGGTACTAGGTGTTGGCAGGATGTGCCATTCTGTGTAGATTTCTGGTGGAGTTTTTCCCTGCTCCACTTACATTTGAATGAGCTGCCTCCAACACACACTAGCCGTTTGTCACTCTAGACCTTTTGTAGCCTTGACAGGGGGAGGGAAGAATTTTCCCGAACCAGATGTAGGAGTAGGCTAAACGATTCCTCTACTTCAAAAACTGACACTTAGGCCCCCATTAGGATGGCGGGCTGACTTTGCCCGCCCGCCACCCTCACGGAAAACGGGACCGCCCGCGAGCTGAGCGGCTGTCCCGCACTGCACATTAGGATGCGCCCACCACAGTGGCGGGCGCATCATGCATTTTTAACATTGTGGTGGGCATTTGCATACACAAAGCGACAGGCACCGTGTGGTGCCTGCCGCATTGTGCATGCAAATGCTGGGGGGTACCACAGGTACCCCCCATATGCACCCCCACCCCCCCTTCACCATGGGAGCCCGCAGCGGGCCCCCGAAGTGAAGACTGCATGCCTTTCCTTGGCGGCATTTCCGCCACGGATAGGCATCTAATTAAGCCCATCATAATATGGCTGGCGGTGTCTAATAGACTCCGCCACCATATTAAATGTTTTCCGCCCTGGTCGCAAGGCGACCGGGGTGGAAAAGCGGCGGACGGTCTTTCCGTCTGCCGTGATCCCCCCGCCATCCTAATATGGTGGGGGGAAATGTAGGTGTGGATGGCGGGCGGATTGCCCCCGCCAGGCTGGCGGTGGCTACCTCCAGCCTGGCAGGGGCAATCCGCCCGCCATCCTAATGGGCCCCTTAGTATAAATATTGGACCCTTAAAGTACAGGGTACACTCTTGGACCTGTGCAAGACTTCAGAATGACTGCCTTGAAACCTCAGAGGACTGCACTGCTGCTTGTGGTCAGCCTTTCTGTTTGGCCCTAGGACTACCAGAGTGACTCTGAGGGCTATTTGACTAGACTAGACTGCTGTGTGAGCTACAGGGACATAACATGCTTCACATATCTTGAACCCTGTACCTGGCTTCAGCTGAAATTAGATCAAACCCCATAAGTCCTGGACCCTTGGTTGTGGTGTCAAATGTACTACTGATTAATCCTAAAAGTTGGGGTCTAAAGAAATTTCCACCAAAAGATGGGCTGAGAATAAACAGAAGACAAGGAACTACCTGTTCAATGACCTGCCCAAGGTACATTGCTGTTCGGCCTAATTCTACGGCACCTCCTGCTGGGTCCTGTGCAGCAGCAAATCCTGTTCACCGGGAACTCTCGGCGAAGGTATCCTGCCACCTAGAAGCCTCATCCACTATAGCCTGCAATTTTTGACTTCCACAAAAGTCTCAAAGTTGAAAGGTACTGTAAATCAACCAACAGCTTCCTGAGTATGATGCCTCCTCCTTGAATACCGCCAGCTGCTTTTCCGCAGATTTTAGGAACTTTTCTTAACATTTCTTCTAAGTCAGAAGTTGAGCCAAGACTAGGCGCAAACCAACTTGCACGATTGACCTGTGCTCCGTTGCCATAGCCTTAATTTTTGGCTTTGCCAGGTCTCACATGACTAGATAGATAGATAGAGCTTTAAATGCATAAGAACTATTTTGCATTAAAAAAATTGCAACTCTAGTTCTACTGATTATATCACATTTGTTTGGTGTCATTTTATTCAGTAAAATTGTCTCAATTTTTGTAAATCGGTTTGCAATTTTTCTTGTGTTGTTTTGTTACTTAAGTGAAGTTTGTGTGCTCCATAAATAGTGTACACATTGCCTCTAAGTTAAGTCTGACTGCTTTTATGTCAAGATACCAGAGTGTTAAGCACAGGTTAATTCAGTGACTATTGTGGTTCACCCTGACAAGGACTGTAGTTGTTGCCTGTGTAGGATTCCACCCCCCAACCAATTACCCAATTTCTTACAGCCCGAGTCTGAGTACTATCAAGCCAATTCCAGAATAAGATGGTACAGCCATCATATTAACAACAAACATTTCACATTCAGTATTCCATTCACCCATTTTAGGGCTTATCAAAAGCACCTCCACATGATGACTGAGTACTTTATTTACCTGTAAGTTATTACCTCAAGCATTGCATGTGGAAGTAGTTTCTAGAAGGCTTAACAATACACTAAACATTCAGACACACTGCTGTGTGGAGGTACAACACTCTGTGTACTCCAGCAACACCAGGGGCACTGCAATACTTATATAAAAGGTTACCGCATGGACGCTCACTCAAATAAAAAAGGACACTGAGGGGAGGTATGCTATAGTGGCAGGTCAACTTCAACAGAAATCTGTCATACTGGACCCAACATAGACAATCCTGTCTTCTACAGTGAACTATGGCACCAAATAGCGCAAATGGGCCAGGGAGCTACAATCTTGAGGGGGGCTTCAATGTGATTCTAGATCCTGAACTAGATAGATCAGGAGCTGCCTGGTGGCCTCACTGTAAAACAGGGGCACAATTCCATGCTTTAATGCAAGACTTCAACCTAACTGATGTATGGAGATATAAGAATGGGAACCACTGAGAAGGAATATGTGTGACATTGGCACACCTAGCCTGGTTGTGCATAGACTACTGGCTGACCACCAGAGAAGTGACTACATGGTAAATCGCTGTGACTCACCACTCTCAGACATTGTCCAACCATACCCCAGTGCTTCTGGAGCTGACCCTCCCACTAAACAACAACCTATGCCTTGACTTGGTGCCTTTCTCCTGGTGAGCTGCGCGATCAGGTATTCCAGGATAAAATACACAAGGCCATTACAGAGTATTTTGCAGTCAAGGAAGGCTCAGTCAGCTCCCCTCAGATACAATAGGGGGCGTTCAAGGCTCTGATAAGCGGGGCCTGCATCCTAAACCAGGCTGGGATAAAAAAATCAATCTGCTTCAGACTTTCCTGGCTGGAAAAAGATCTGCGGGAACTTGAAGCGATGCGACACATGATCCCCTGCTACACTAGTGTGAATAAAAGAGAAACTCACCAAATACGAGGCGGGAGAAAACCGCGAACTCTGCTACTTAACTCACAAATTTCAAGCAAGACAGTACGGGCAGGGTGAGCATGCTAGCAAAACCCTGATATATATGCTGCTCAGGCCTAGAGCACAACACTACATTACGGAACTCCAGGATGAGCAATCAACAATCCAGACTTCCCCACAGGCCATACTCGACATGCAGACCTGCTTCTACTCTAACCTCTACCATACTAAGGGAGAGGCACCTGAGGAAATGCTAATAGAATACTTTGGGCCCAATTCACAAAAGTAATTCCAGACAAAATCCTAACTTTATGACTTTCGGTATTCACAAAAGGCATTTAGGAGGAGTAAAGTTAGGATTTTGTCTTAAGTTTTGGGCTTAAGACAAAATCCTAACTTAAGTTAAACTGAAGTTAAACTTAAGCTAGGATTTTGTCTTGAGACCAATACTCAAGAGAAACTTAAGACGAAATCCTAACTTTACTACTTCTAAATGCCTTTTGTGAATACCGAAAGTCATGAAGTTAGGATTTTGTCTCAGCTTACTTTTGTGAATCGGGCCCACTGATACTATTGAACTGATGCGGCTTGACGATGCGCGCAACAGTACTTTGACTTACCCTTTACAGAAGAGGATGTCCTGCAAGTCATTTGCAGCCTCCCGAATGACAAAGCCCCTGGTCTGGATGGCCTAACAACCCAATTTACAAAGAATATGCCACCCAGCTAGTGCCCGTATGGTATCTTTGTACCAAGCACCAATAGAGGCCCAAATACTGCCCACCTCCATACGAAAAGCAGTGATAATTTCCATACTGAAACCACATTTATGTGACTCCTAACTCCCCTTGTCAATGATTAATATCGATAACAAAATCCTAGCTAAACTAATTTCCAATCGAATATGCCCCTCTCTTACCAGATATAATCTGCTCCGACCAATCGGGATTTGTTCCGACCAATCGACAGCACATAATCTCAGAACACTGTTCACAATGATGCAATGTATGGAGCCTACATTGGCAGCTGGCGCTGCCCTTTTAGACGCCACAAAGGTGTTTGATTCTCTTGAATGGCCTTTTCTATTTGGCCTCCTCAGGCGATTAGCATTTAACCCCGACTTCATTTGTCTTATAACTCTGCTACATCAGTCCCTGACCGTGCGTCTACACCTTAACAGAATGACATCAGCGCCATTCCCCATTAAAAGAGGCACCTAACAGGTTTGTGCTCTTTCTCCAATCTTGTTCGCCATGGCGATGGAACCACGAGCAGCCTGGCTATGACATCACATGCAGAGAGGGATTACCTTTCAAGCCCGTATAATTCTGGTCTCAATGTATGCAGATGACATACCACTGTATGTTCGAGAGCCCCACACCAATCTAGAAGCAGTTATACAGGAGGTCATACACTTTGGAGAACTGTCAGGTGTCAAGATTAACTGGACTAAATCCATTATCTTCCCCCTCACTGACAACACCCCATAATTCAAATCAGAGTATTCACTAGCATGGGAACAGGACCAGTCAAATATCTGGGAATGTGGCTTAGGCAAAACAGCAGGGATCTCTGCATGGCAAACTACGTCAGATCAATCACCAGGCTAGATATGGAACCAATATGGAACCATCTACCGCTCTCCCTTTCAGGACTTTGGCGATAGCCAAGATGGAGGTTCTGCCAAAATTCCTCTATCTATTTGTTAATTTACCACAGATCCTACCCTCCTACCTCCTAAAGAATCTAAGATCACTATTAATAACAATTGAGTGGGCTGGTAAACAGCCCAGGATAGTATGGGAAGTCCTCACTGTACCCATAAGACAGGGTGGATTTAATGCTCCAGACATAACACTTAACTATGCGCTCAGGCTCAATATGTCCACTACTGGACACATCCCATCAAATTTAAACAGCATGCGGCATTGGAGGCAGACCTGGCACACCCCATTCCTTTGTCCACAGTGCTATATCTTCCAGCACGGCCAGATGCGCAAGATGGGCATGGGAAGGCCTGAGATGTCAGGCTTGACTCCCATGCATTTACGCTCCCTCCTTTCCGATAATCAACATCCTACTGGTACCGGCACTGGTGGACTCTAATAATAAAAACAAGGCACACCAGATACAGTTGTGCACATTTGCAAACATGTACCCAGGGGGATGATTCCTCCCCCCTCCTAGACACTGAACGCTGACAGTCAGTCACAGATATACTCATATACCAACAACTCAGAGCCACTTGTAAAGCACTACATAATACCTTCCCGGAACCCCTGCCCATCCTAGGCTCCCTTGAGCACATGCTGACTACCTCAATGTGCCATAAATTGATAACACAGCTGTACACTACTATGCAGAATAGGGCACCAGTGTGCACCACAAGAGTTTACGCCCAGTGGGCGGCGGTCACTACCTCCTCTATAAATGACAAACAATGGGCGTACTGCTGTGGGAAGACTGAGGCCCTCTCCCCCAAATATAGAATGCGTCTTATACAATTTATTGACCTCCATAGACAATATCGCACACCTACACAGCTGTTTCAAATGAGATAAAGGGAGGAGTCGGGATATGTAAGCTGCTCGCTGCCCCAGACCTCCTTTATGCACCAAGCCTGGGAATGCCCCAAAATTGCAGGTTATTTGATGGCAGTACATAATGCCCTCAAACAAATCACGAGTCACACCACAACATGGATGCCAGTGTTCAGCCTCTTGGGGTATGTTAAGGAAGAACCACAAAAATACCGACAACTGTAGGTCATGCTTCTCTTACTATTTAAGCGGCAAGTAGAGGAGGGGGAACTGCACTACGAGTAGACCACTGGCTGTGAGATACAGCCTACTGCAATGACCAGTTAGCAGCTATTGGGAGATGATGCCACAGGAGTCATGGCCCCAGGTAATATGGGAACCACTTCTGTCATTTGTAAGACTACGAAACAACACCAATACCAAGGAAATAGGGAACAACAATTAGGGAACCTAGGCCAAGGGGGACTGAACGGGGACAGGAGAAGTGGAGGAAATAAGAGGTGTGGTTACAAACTTACAATCATGGGGGGTAGATGACTACTGGATCCAAAGAAGACAGCCATGGAAAAGCCAACTGTATGATCAGTAACCGTAAAGTCAAATGAGGTGCAGTATGTAGTGGGATCCTCAGACATTGATTATGCATGAATACCTACCTACGTATCTCCCTTTGTTTCTTCTCTCCTTCCCCCTTTTTTGTTCTTAATTCCCAAGCTGACAACTGCTCTTTAAGTTGTATGAATATTTGAAATGACAAAAAAATAATAATACACTAAACCACCAATGGCATAAGATGAGAGAGAAATGCTCCTGTGGATGGAGCCAAAGTCCACTCCAAGTACTTTTAAAGAATTGGTAACAATTGTGCAGATGCACCAAGCATTTTAGTTGACACAGACACTCCAATGTGGCATCTGTGAACATTAGAATTCTCATTCCTATTTACTAAACCCATTTATTGTTTCAGAAAAGTTTTTCCGACTCCAAAAATGGGGTTCAAGCGATACCAGTTCTGGAAGAGGCATGTTGTAGCTAAATACTGAAGCAGTATCATATGTATCAATATTTTGTGATCAAAATCTGCCCCCCAAAAATGAAAAATTACTCACATCTCAAAAGAAATGGTAATGTATTTGTAAAATGGAAAGTGTCACACCCACTGTAATAGTTTATTAAAAACTTTGTCTAAGAGTAGGCAGTGTTTCAGAAAAGAAACTTTAAAACAATTGAAAACTTTTGTTTTAAATGCAGTCTGGTTTCCTTTAAGGAAACCTCACTAAACAAATGTTTACTTTTTAAAAGAAATTCCCAGATCTGATGGCTTCTGAAGGCTGTGAGTTGTGATTTGAAACCTAACTCATTAATGTTTATGAAGTAGATTGGATTGTGACCCACTAGGATTTAGAATTATAAGAATAAACCTTTGGGCATAAAAATAGTTTTGGAAAAGTTGTCCTTTTTTGCATGGGACCCAAGATGATTTGTTTTTACTTTTTTGCGACTTATTTTTACACTTTACTGCTACTAACCAGGGGTAAAGTCCTTATGTTTCTCCTCTCAACATGATGAAATTGGTATCCACTTGTTCGGCTTATTTAACTTACCTATAGACCTGTAGTATCAGGTACCAAGGTGTATTCAGGTCCTGTAATTTAAATGTCAGAAGTGAAATGCAGCACCCATTGTGCCCTCCACTATAGTGACTGGGGACTGGGATGCAACATTTGATACCAATACTGCATCTCTAGAATTAGACTTTTTAGAAAAATAATGAAACAACAATTTTTAATAGTTATTAAAAACCCAATTCAAGTGTGAGTTTTTCCTAGTATTAGTAAAAAATTACATTTAGAGAGTTCCCCTTGGCCTTGATGGACATCCCTGCAAGCTCAATCTGCATTTTACTCAACAGCTCTGCCAGCCAGTAATACGCATTTGAATAGTTGTAAATTAGCTATCAACTTGCTCTCAGAAGAAAACAATCAGCTGACCTGAATGGGCATTGATGATCTATCGGAATCTAGCAGAATATGCATGGGGGCCGGGAGGTTCTTTTCTGACAATAAAGGTAAATTCCTGCTTGAATATCAAATTCTGTTTCACAATTCTTTTGGGGTTTTTCATACGACACATGTGGCACACTTCAAAAAGGCCTTCCCTGTCAGAGGTAAATGATGGTTAACAATTGGGCAGGGACCTTCTTTTGTTTTTCCAGCCAGTCAGTCCCTAATCACTGTGAGCCTCTTTTTGAAATTAAGGTGTTTAACAGGTCTGCTGGATTGATGTATAATGTTTAGGGTGTACTTCAATGGATGAATGCAGGATTCCAGAACAATTCTTGTGAATCCCATAGTTCGTTGCTCAAAACTCCACTTTGTTCTACCAGATTTCTGTCTCTGAGATTGTTGTTGGCACAGAAACTGCCACAAGATGGATGTTGAATTTAGATGTGGGAGGACATTGTGATTGACATAGTAGACTCCATATGCATGTCTCCGGTCCTCAGACTCTAAATTTAGTGTGGTGAAGGCTTTGATCATCTTGAAAGTGCCCAAAGTGGGTAGGGTTAGCCTCAAGAACATTTACTCTAATGGTTTGAGCATCTCCAGGAGTCATTCCCACCCACTAGCCCATGTGAGGAATTAATGTGGGATCCCCAGCACCCACCTAAGAATCTGCCTGGACCTGTGGAAGATCAAAAGAGGGCTGAACCTGCTGTCTCAGACTTGAGAAGAGAAAAGAAGACTGGACCGGCACTCCCTCTTGTGCCCAGGAAAAATAACTGGACTCTTAGGGTCATAAGGCTGAACTACTCTTAAAGCTATAGGAACACAATGGGCTACCAGAGGCCTTTTCCTGCAACTGGCCAGCTCAACATTGGCAACTGGGCTTTGACTCAACCTTCCTGCTGGCCTCAGTCTGCCACCATGTTAGTCTGTGAGTGCCTCCCTTGAGATGCTAGGGGGCTTTAGAAGTGCACTCCTTTGCTGGATTTGGAGTTAAAGGACTAAAGTCAAAGGAGAAATATTTGACCAGAATGAACATGGTTAATATGTCTGACTCGTGCTCAATCACGGTCAGTCTCAAATTGTCCTTGGGTCCTGTTCTTCAGCGACTATTGACTATCATTGACACTTACTGCTTCATGGCAATCTTTCTTCTTAACCCCTTCCATGCTGATGACGAGCTGGGCTCGTCATGGCGTAGCCTCCTCGCACGCTGATGACGAGCCCAGCTCGTCATGTGAAGTGCGTTTTCGCAAATGCCAGCGTGCGAGCGGAATTCCGCTAGCGCGCATGGTGTTAAAACTTTGAAAATTCATATAATTGGTCCCTCTTATTGGAGTTCTACCATTTTGTTGTATTTTTCTAATTTGTTTTGCTATTTGTATTGTTTGCATTTCAACTTTATTACTGTGTAAGTACTGCATAAATACTTTACACATTGCCCTAAGTTAATCCTGTATGTTCTCTTCCGTAGCTACCTATGGATTGAACTCAGGTTAATTTAGAGACTTTCAGGTTCATCCTAACAAGAATTGTGAATATTACTTGAGGTGGGTACTTTACCCCACAACTATTCCAATTTCTTACCCAGCATTTTCTAAAATTGTGAATTAGTTGCAGAAATACTGGTCACAATGTGCAGCCAGTTATTTGCAGCCAGTTATTCATACATCTTGCTTAATATGTCTTGCAGACAGCCACACCATTTATATAGGCCTGAAACTGTTTAATTTGTTAATCGAAGTTCAAAATTCATGACTTAGGACTAATCAATAGGCCATAGCTACACCAGAGGGCAAAATATTAGATATGCAGAGCACCCGGTTTGGGGAGGCATGAAGCAAAAATGGAAAATTGAGGTTTTATATAAAAACATAAGACAAGTACTGACAATACTGAGACACGATATTGCTGTTGGTGGACAAAGTTACTTGCTCTTGCAGATAATGGTCTGCCTTATAAAAGTTGGATACAATTAGATGCAATTTTATATAGGCATATCATATTTAGACAAAAAACATATTGTTTTAAATAAATAAAGGTCACAGTTGTCTTATTCCAAAAGCTAACTGATGATGCAATCCATGAGCATATTAGAAACATTTCTAAGTTATACTTTACTTATATAAACATGGCACGAATTACAGGCTAAATTCATATGTCATATAATTGGTTTGTATGTGCTCATTCCTGAGGTGAGGCTGCAACATTTGTTGGTGCATAGACATAGTTTTCCATCCACTTAGCAATAAAATGTGCTGAAATTACACAGGTATAGACCAGGTTGAGCTTATATCCTTAGTAAATTAAGATATACATGTGGGTATGAGATTGTATGATGCCTAATGAGAGTCTGAAGGCTTCGGGTACTTATATAATAGTCTGAGTGACACAGTAGGCCAATATTATCTTGTGTATGATTATTAATATATATGATGCAGTGGTGAATGGTGACATTTGAAAGTGGTGGGCGCGGGATGAAAAAAGACTGGGCAAATGATTCATTTTTAAGCAAATTTGAGAAAGCAAGTAGGTTAAAAAGGCGCTAAATAAAACAGCAAAATAAAAAAAATGTTGCATTATGTAAAGCCTTTAGATATATTTCAAGAAGTACTAATTAACACATGATGACATGCAACACGGTCGCCGCCATACAATCCTGTCCAACTTCATGAAAGTAAAAAGCCATTTTAGTTCTGCATCTTATGTTGGCAATGCACAAATGATAGTATACAGAACTGATGATTACTTTAAACTCCCTGTCCTGGTCAGAGGTCTAGCATCAAAGGCAAGTCTGGGGCCTCCTGAGATTTCCTTTCTGAAAGTTTACACCACACAGACTACAACCTGAGCCTATACATGCTTCTTTCCATTGCCAATCTGTTCCGCTGTACGCACTACCAGACCTCTTGTTCATGCCCGCACAAATTACTTCAATGTGTTGCTTGTATTTGGGAGGGGCTGAAAAGACTGCTTCCTCAAAGCCATTTGTCAGGCCATAAACACTGAGCTCAGGATGAGCATGTCCTGTAAACTACTTTTTACATTTGTGGAATGCATAGAGGCAGATGTCCAAGTTGAAAACCTTTCGTGTAAACAATTATGTTTTCAAGGCCCATATTGCCCCATCATGTTGCACATCGAAAAGCCATGAAAATACCCCTGCATGATGCTCCTGCATCATGCTTCATTGCAAGAAACCAACACACTGCCTCTGCCACTCTGTTCTCTACTCAGCACCCGTTCACTATGACCAATGCTCAAAACCCTGGCCGATGCTGCTGTCCATTGCCCATGCAAAAAGTCTTAAGTACACTGTTATGTTATGTTACGTTATGGGTGTCTTTTATAGCGCTCGGCTACTCTGTAGAGTGTCCCAGCGCTTTCTAACCCACAACAGACTGCAGATGGCCAGCACAAAGGAGAAAGAAAGAAAGCAAATTACTGACCATAGAGCCACGTCATTATACCCATTCAACATACCCATGCACACTAGCCCAGTGCACAATAGTTCTGTAAATTACCCTTGGATGTCAAACTCATACAATGCTACTCTACATAACATAGCCCTGCACTGTGCCCTGTACATTTACCCCAGCGCAATGGTTTTACATAGATTGACATGAATAAAAAGTACAGTACAATGCCTCAGCAGCATACCTCGGTGCAGAGCCAGTTCAACATGCCCTCTCACAAAGTAATCACAGTACCCCCTGCGAGGTAGCCCTTCCCACCACCCCTGCAGAGAGCCTCCTGCATGGATCTCCAGTTTGGAAACACTTACTTAGGGTGTCTGCTCACGTCCCTCAATAGAAGCTGCACAGATAGCGGGTGGCACTGTTGAACGATGGCAGGGGCATGGGCAGTGACACTATGTTGCTGGTTAAAGTGCCAGACTTGTCTGAGGTGTCCCGGGGTCCCTAGGCAGCTGTGTGTGTAAAGCCCTCTTTTTTTAGAAGCACCATAGGTGCACACCCAGCTGCCAGTGATCGGTGTGCAATGCACATGACAATAATGGCCAGGTATCAGGGCATATATGGGTGCCACAGGTGCCAGCTGCAGAAATGGACTGTGCACACCTCACACATTACACGCACAGCACATAAGGGAGATATGTGGCATAGTTCTAGTGAAAGTGCCTACAGAGGTTCAAGGAGACCTTGATGCTAATCATGGCTTCCTCTTTTGAGCAAGATATGTGATCCTGGGCAAATAGTTTTATCTCAGCGCTCTCAGCTGTCACAAATAGATGATTGGAAACAGGCTAAACAACTCTTGGTGTGTACATAAATGAACATATCTTGAAATAAATCACTTTTGCCATACCACAAAACATTACATACAGATTTTGACATAGCTGTTTGTACACATTACAGACAGATGATGTACGGTTGTGGGTTTCTCTGTGTGCCAATCAAGCTTGTGTTCTCCCTCAGCCTCCAAGGTCCCCACGTCCAGGTGCACCACATGAAGAGGCTTCCAGTCCTCACCCTCACTTTCTGCTACCTCTCCTCCTCCTCTCTGTGCTGCTGACCTTGAAGGGTGGGAAGGTGGTTGACTTGACAGAAAGCTCAGGCGCAGGCAAACAAAATCTATTAAAAACATGCATACAGGAGCTGCGTCAGACACATGGAACGGACCATGCTGTATCTATCCAAAGTGGATTGCGATTATGCACTTTATTTGGCAACTAAACGAGACACAAATTGCATTTTACGCACACACAGACTCAGCTCCACCCAAACCTGCTGGCTGGAATTTAGAAATCTCAGCAGTGTCGAATCATGAGATTGTTCTTTCTAAATGTGGGGTAAGGGTTTTCAGAACGTTGGCACCGAAAGGCCTCGCTATTTTATCGCTGCTAATAATTTCACCTGGATGTTTCCTTGGCTCCAGTTTTAGAGACACTGCGTCCCACGTGTGGTTGTAATCGGGAGGTTTTGCGGTTTGACGCTTCTAATACCGAGGCCAAGAAGAGGTTTTGGCGCCTCCCTGCAAACCACCCTTCCCGGCCCTACTCTAAGGAAAGAGTCGACTCTTACCTGGTTGGGCGGAGGGCGAGGTGTGGGAGAAAAGTAGACCAAAATTGTTTGTGTGTGTAAAAGGCCGCTTTATTAGGAAACAGGTGCACATTACAAGTACAAACCTTGGCAACGCCTTACAAAACTAAACCTCACTAAATAAATAAATAACTACAAACTCAGGCCCCCAACCCCCACCCCTAAAATGTTTGGGCCCTCCCAATAATACATCATAAACATTATAACAGCATTATAACATTACGTCATCAATAAAACATTACGTCATCAATAAAACATTTCGTCATTGATAAAACATACGTCATCATTAAAACTTTATTCGTCAAACCACAAATGAAATAACAACGGTCATGCCCTCCGTAATCATAGACCCTGCCTGAACCCTGCACTCCTGCAGATACCCCCCTCACAAAACTGAACGGTCAAACCCTGACCAACATACCCCGGCACCAGTCAAATAAATACTCTAACGAATACTCAACCAACAATCTGCCTAAAACCGTACTGATACACAAAAACACCGCACGGCACCTGTTCCTAGCGACAAATACAATTACAAGAAAAACACCCTGCACACCGGTAGCCCATAAAGCAGCCTTTTGAAAGAAAAAATGGGACAAAAAACCCCAAAATGGGGCAAAAAACGAGGGAGCGAGGGGAAGAAAAGCTATAAAATGGGGAGGGAGGGTGGGACAAAAAAGCTAAAAGCCCTCCTAGCCACCAGGTCACCAAACCTAAAATGGTGGCGGGTAGGCGGGAAAGGTGGAATTTATACTTGGGCTGGCTGGTCCTACTAGACCAGCCCAAAACTAGAACATTCTGGCAACTTCTGGAAAGAACCCCTCGCAGCCCTCCCAAACCGCCCGGGGGAGGAGACCTCCCGTCGGTCGGCTCCCTCCCCCAAGCCCCCCTTGGGAGGGAGGGCGAGGGGTGGGAGAAAAGTAGACCAAAATTGTTTGTGTGTGTAAAAGGCCGCTTTATTAGGAAACAGGTGCACATTACAAATACAAACCTTGGCAACGCCTTACAAAACTAAACCTCACTAAATAAATAAGTAACTACAAACTCAGGCCCCCAACCCCCACCCCTAAAATGTTTGGGCCCTCCCAATAATACATCATAAACATTATAACAGCATTATAACATTACGTCATCAATAAAACATTACGTCATCAATAAAACATTTCGTCATTGATAAAACATACGTCATCATTAAAACTTTATTCGTCAAACCACAAATGAAATAACAACGGTCATGCCCTCCATAATCATAGACCCTGCCTGACCCTGCACTCCTGCAGATACCCCCCTCACAAAACTGAACGGTCAAACCCTGACCAACATACCCCGGCACCAGTCAAATAAATACTCTAACGAATACTCAACCAACAATCTGCCTAAAACCGTACTGATACACAAAAACACCGCCACCCAGAAAGGTAGGCGGGGGAGACACTCCACGCCTCCCTTTCTGCCCCCCAACACGCGAAACTGAAAGGAAATGGGAAAATCAACGTTGCATAGCCAATGCCCATGCTAACACCTCACGAAGCTCCAACAAATAGAGATCCATGCCCACACGAGACAAATGAACCCCATCATCCCTAAAAAACTCAACTGACTCAAACTTAATGTCCCTGTGTGAGATCCTGATGAAACCAAGGCTCCTACAGCAACGAGACACCTCTGAATTCACTTTCTTCCTGGCCCTATCAACAGCCCTGGGGTTCACAGCCCCTCTCCAATTCCTGCGCGGTATCAACTCCGTCAAAAAAATATGGCACCCAGACCAAAGATCCTTGATGAGGCCTAAATCTCGTTTCATAGCTCGCAGCAAAACCACACCTTTCGTAGCACAGAGATCATTTTCTCCCAAATGAATAACTAAAATATCCGGGCATAAACCGCCCACCATGTTGTTGTTCAAACAAGGGATTAACTCTCTCCAGAGCATCCCACCTTTACCCTTCCAAATAACGTTAAACATTCGATCATTAAAACCAAGTAGTTCTCCAAAGTAACTTCGTGCTGCCTGGACTCTGGCCCACTTCACGAAGGAATGCCCCACTATCCAGACCGTTACCACTGAGGAGCGAGGTCCAGCAACGGATCCTGAAAAAGAAAAGACAATTAGAGATCATGTCTAGGAGGACGACGCATGCGCCTCTTCTGCCGAGCTCCTCACATAACACTGGAAACAATTGGAAGACCAACGCCCCAATCGCATAATATCCCTCTCAGTCCAACCTCTGTTAAAGGCCTCAGTGGCTGCACCTATTCGGAAAGAGTGAGTCCCATATAGGTTGCTATCGAGACCAATATGCTGCAGAGCTTTGCGTAGAACCATTCGTAACTGATAAGTTGTGACAGGGGTGCCATTAATATGTTGGAAAACAAGAACCTCATCACCACCCCCGCATAATGAACGCCAGCGCCGCGCCAGCAGTAAAGGGCAAGTGAGCTTTGGAGCACGCGCCTGTAACCACACACCTTTTCCCTTACCCGACTGATCAGTTTTAGAGCTGGCCAACCAGACATGCACTCCCTCATCATAACAAAAAACGTCCTTCCAATACAATCCACACTTATATTTCGACCCCAACAACTCTGAGACCCTGAAAGCTCCAAAAAACATGAACGCCATGAGCATTGAAAACACACATGCCTCAAAATCGTCCGAACATACCAAAGGCAGGACTGTGATTAGTCTGGCAAGCACTTGCCAAGATAGGGGAGCCCTGGATCTACTAACATGCCCTTGCTCCCTGGCCCAGCCCTCAAGCATCCTCCTGCCGATTTCACCCGCTGACGGGGGATAACCCCACAACAACTTCCCCATGAAAGCAATCCCCGCTAGTTTCCCAGCAATGGTTACTTTGGTTAGGCCCTTATCCATGAGGTCCAGTATAAAATTGACCACATCGTCCGACCGACGCGACAGATCCTCCTTTCTGACAGCACCAGATTCCAGGAATTCCCTCCAGGCTAAGGAATATGCAGAACGCGTAGACACAGACAAAGAACCTACCACCAAATGTACGACCCGACCTCGCCGACGTGCCACAGATGAATCGGCATCGGAGTCGGGGATCTGTCTGCGTCCCTCACCAGTCCACGGAATCTCCCCCACTGTGAACGAGACAGAGCATCCGCAATGTCATTGTCCACGCCAGGAATGTGTAAGGCACGAAAATGAATGTCGTGTTTCAAACAACCCAGAACGAAAACTCTCATAAGTTTTAACACCTGTTCGTCTCTGGCAGACTGTCGGTTCACTATCTCTACCACAGCCATGGTATCCACACGAAACAGCACTTTCTTGTGTGCTAATTCCTCCCCCCACAGGGTCAAAGCGACCAATAAAGGGAACAATTCCAAAAAAGTGATGCTGCGACCACCATTCAACCATTCATCCGGCCAACGTTCCACACACCATTTGCCATTCCAAAAGAGCCCAAAACCATCACTGCCGGCAGCATCCGAAAACATTTGCACGTCCCACTGAAAGTCAACATCTCTGACCAAGGGGACACCATTGAAGGAGTTCAGGAAAAACTTCCACATTCTCAAATCTTCCTTAACACCAGCAGACAGACGAACCCGATGGTGGGGCAAGTGATGACCTGCCAAAGCCCTGCCCAGTCTCCTACAAAAAGTCCTGCCCGCTCTCACCACTCTACAAGCAAAATTCAAATGGCCCAAAAGCACTTGAATCTCTTTCACCAGCACTTTCCGTTTTGTCAACATTAATTCCAGCAGGTCCACCATGTTGACCCTTTTGTCCTCGGGCAGGCGAGCAGACATAAGTACAGAATCAATTTCAATACCCAAAAAGGAGAGAACCGTAGCAGGGCCCATTGTCTTTTCGGGAGCCAAAGGAACTCCCAGATCCTCCATGAGCCCATGAAATGTGTCCAGAGCCTTCTGGCACTCCGCGGAGCCCGGGGATCCGACAAAGAAAAAATCATCAAGGTAGTGTGTCACCAATGAATGACCGGACTGATGGGAAAAATACCATTGCAGAAAAGTACTAAAACACTCAAACAGAGCACATGATATGGAGCAGCCCATCGGCAGAGCCTTGTCCATGTACCATTTACCTGCGAATTGTATACCTAACAGGCACCAATCGTCTGGGTGTACAGGCAACAGCCTGAAAGCAGATTTGATATCACACTTGGCCATCTCAGCGGCTGCGCCCGCGGTCACAACAAGTGACATGGCCACGTCAACCGAAGAGTAAGAGACCGACACCGCCTCTGGGTCAATGAAGTCATTAACAGATGACCCTTCAGGCCACGACAAGTGCTGAATAAGTCTAAACTGTCTTCGGGACCACCCCAACCGGTGAAACAATCAAATTAAGGATCGGCCAATCATGGAACGGGCCAGCCATCCTTCCTTCTTGTACCTCTTTATTAAGTTTGTCTTGTACCACTGCGGCATGTTCAGAAGCCGATTTTAAATTGGCAGACCACCTCCTTTCCCGAGAGCCTAGGTAACCTAGCCGGAAACCAAACTGAAAACCCTCCAACAGTTTTAATTTTGCTGACTCATCATCGTAACCTTGTAAAGCAATGCGCAGCCTTTCATATTTAACTGGTGTACGAGCCCTTGGACCCAGCACCCTTAGCACCTCGGGATCCCCTTCCCCCTGAAAACTGTGAGGACGTACTGGAATTTCCTGAACCCGACTGCTTACCCTGCTGGCTACCCGATGGCTGGTTGTCCCAGCACTTGGACAACGGGTGTTTCCTTCCACAACCAGAGCATTCATGTTTAAATTTACAGTACTCTCTGGTGCAGGAGCCCCTATTGAATTCCCAACAGAACCCAGATCCTGATGGCATGGTTGCAGTGGCTCCCACCCCTCCCCGGGTGGGCTTCCCCTGAAAGGGCCGATAGACTAACGGGAAACCACTTGCTGTAAAAATGGTCTTCCCCCCTGCTGCTGACCCCATTGTATGTTGCCATAAATCCAAATCGAGCTCCCCCCATTTTGCCTCGGGGTCCCAAGCCATCCTGGCCCTAAATTCCTCATCATATTGAGACCAGGCAAAACCACCCCTGGTGATCTGTGCCTTACGAATGACGTCCATGTATTTAAAAAGGGACACGCTGCGCTCAGGGAACTTTTCGCAATATACACTAGCATAAATCAAAAACGCAGCTGTCCAGTTCTCAATATTCAAAGGCACTTTAGGGCGTTTAGCCAGCTCAAACTCCTCCTCCTTAGACCCTTCCTTAGACTGGACTTCCCGGTGCAATAGCTTAAGGAGTTCCACATACTCCCCATTCCAAATACGTTCTTTGGTACTTAGCATCAGATGAGCACCTAAAGGTTTCGTAACCCCCATGTATGGCAATTTTTTGATTTTTAACTCCTTACTGGCCACTGGCTCTTTAACATTGCTGGAAGCACCAGCCATAACACCACTTTCCACTTTATCCGTAACTTTGCTGGAAGCACCAGCCATAACACCACTTTCAACTTTATCCGTTATATCCATCACATCATCGGTGCCAACTGCAGTGTCTTTTACGTAACGACCTTTGACCAGACGGCCATCACCAATGACCACATCGGTTTCACCACCTGTACCCACAGACACCATAATAGGGTTTTGCCTGTGTGGCTGATTGCTCACCTGGCAACAGAGAGACCACTCTCGATGGCTCCGCCCATGGCGCCGAGGTCAATGCATCCGGTCGGCGAGGCGCCCTACCCGATGGGCCGTGCTCTCTTCTCCCTTGCAGTTGACTCTGGACCACTGGAGCCTGTAAAACACTATGAGAAGCATGAGAGGGCACCCCCCCCTCAGGATCCCGCAATTCACCTTCTTCAGGACTCTCTTCATCGTAGTCCAACACCACTGAATCGACACTGGTATGCATCAAATCACCACGGGTCTTACCCAACCCGGTATCAACAACCGTGCATTTAAATGATTTTGAAACTCCAGGAGGGGGAGCAGACTGTACGCGCCTGTACCTCCCTGCGCGTTGACTCTGTTGCTCCATAGCCGCCGGCAAGGCCTGCCACCTATACCTGCTACTCGTTGGGGCCAGCGGGGTCACGCCAGACCCTCGTGTGCTGGCCGCGGCGGGATCCCTCGGTGGAACAGAGAGGGCCGCGCTAGGCACTCTCCTCACTTCCCCTTGGCGAAATGGGACTGGACCGCGCCCTGCCAAGTCTGGAACTCCGCGCCTAACCTCTTCCTGCAAAGAAAAAGTTTGGACTGGTGTGCTAGGATTCCTACCATCCACAATCCAACCAGACACATTCCCCCTCCACTGAGAACCAACATCCATTCTCCAACCCCGCTCCAAAGAACGACCACGTACATCCGACCGTAAAGGTACCTCCCGCACCGGAGATCCACCTACAACCTCCTCGTCTCCACTGTGATCCAAATTATCAGGTGCCAATGCCGAAGAAGAAGCTTGCCTAAAGGCCCTCGAGAATGACTCCTGGCCTGAAACCTCCTTCTGGAAACTACGCTGCGCAAGCCCCGCTGCGCCAAAATGTTCCCACCCAGGGGAACCACACATAAAATAAGGACCCCCTGAAGTCCCAGATAAGCGAGGAGCTGTACTCCTGGGCCCTTGCGCTGGCCCGCTGCTCACCTGGCCGAAGCCCTTATCCGGACCCAACAACGTGCCCTGGAAGCCTACACCCCCTGCACTCAATGCCCCGGGAGCATGGAACCTTCCCGAACCCATAAATGAAGCGCCAAATGCCGCAGAACCCAAACCAAAAGCTGGCTGACGGACCTGCAAACCAGTGTGAAAAGATCCACCATCATCATGGCCCAGTGAAACACCACCACCAAAACTCCCCGAGCGCGGATCTTCAAAAGCCGTATTCGCGCCACAAAAAGAACCTCCTTCGCCCATCTGGGCCCATTCGCCCTCGCCTCTAGAGCCACCTCCCACAGATACAACTTCACCCGCCGACGAGCCCGGCGTCGAAAACAGTAACAGGCTCCCTACATTACCACCAACATCACCCACACCCGCCTCAGCCTCCCGACCAACAGCCTCCTGACCACCCATCGGAAGGAAACCAGAAGACAAGCCAGACCGAGGCCTGCCCACATTAACATCATGGCCCTCCCCTGATAGAACATCGTAAGAAAGTTGTCTTGAAGGGGTTAACAACATCCGTTGAGCAGTCTCAGGTACAAACTGAGATTCGTCAACGACCAACATGGCGTCATGGGCACCATGATCAACCTGTTCCCGCTCCGTATCTTGCAACACAAATTGAACCGATCCCCTCCGCCCACCACGCACAGGGGCCCCGTCCACAGGCTGCCCCCGCCGCTCGACTAGCGGGTCCGAAGCAGAGCGTTTCTTGCTTCCTCCCCGACCACCCCTGCCCCTCTTCCCTGACACCTGCCCCCGACCCACCATAACCGGAAATTCCCCCGCCCCAGAAACAACTCCCAACTGAGGAGCCGGAGCTAGGGAAGACTCCCCCCCCCCCACACTCAAAGCCCCTTGAGTTTCCGGAGCCTCTGAAGTACCGGGCTCCCCCCGAACCATCCTTTGAGGTGCCGGCTTCCTAGACCGGGAACGGCCCCTCTCGCTTACCTGACTCGGGCGTCTCGTCTTCGGCGACGAACATGCCATCACCGCGGCCACCACACCCGCCGAAGCCTGGCGTTGAGGCCTAGCCTGCCCACCTCCTGCGAGCAAATCCAAACGGCCGGCATCCGCCAACAGGCGCATCGCCTCAATGACTCGTGCATCTTCCATTATGTAAGCACCAAGTAATAATCACAAGCACCAAAGATTGAAAAGAGTCTCACAGACGCACAAGACACTCTCTCACAAAAAAGCTAAAAGCCCTCCTAGCCACCAGGTCACCAAACCTAAAATGGTGGCGGGTAGGCGGGAAAGGTGGAATTTATACTTGGGCTGGCTGGTCCTACTAGACCAGCCCAAAACTAGAACATTCTGGCAACTTCTGGAAAGAACCCCTCGCAGCCCTCCCAAACCGCCCGGGGGAGGAGACCTCCCGTCGGTCAGCTCCCTCCCCCAAGCCCCCCTTTTCTGGCCGAATTTAGGCCGACCGGTCGGAAATGCTGCACAGAGCCAGCAGCTTTTCTGACAGAGCAGGGGGTCCTTGCTTCGAGACAGGCAGGAGAAAGAAAGGGTTGACTCCCACGCACCTCACATTGCGGCTGCCTCACGTCACCATCAGAGGTCTGATACCCACACCAATTCAGACACTGCTCTTTGCTTTATGTTATCAACATACAGCATGAAAGCAGTGTCGGGATTGGGATGCGCAGGTGATGTTAGCGCTCATTAGGAGACAGGGGGATTCAGCTGCGACTCCCTGGCTCACTGTTGAGTATGTGAGAGAGGCAGCTCGCGCAAGTCAGGCTAGGCGCAGAAAGGGTGTCGCCCAACCCGACAGGCTCACTACCACTTTGAAGAGTCCTTGACTGGAGCAACAGTGCAACGTGAAGTCTGTTTAGCCCCTCCCACCTTCATCAGTCACTTAACAACTGTCCCGCAGCTGAAAAAAAGCTGACGCCACGGGCAAGAAAAAAAATAATTGCTTGAGTTTTAAGTTTAATACTGGGGAGAGTGGCCACAAATAGGTGCTGGGTGGGGGGGCTACAATTAAGGGGGGCAATGCCCCAACACCACCAAAGAGGAACCGCCCCTGAGTTATGATGAATACAACCAGTTTTCAGGTAATAGTTCCTGTATTTGACTGCATAATTAGAATGTGCAACACAGTTGTTCACTAGAGTTCTGAGAGGTGTTTCGGCTTTTGTTATATGCAATAATCATTATACATTTTGAGAATACAGGCACATTTTCAGAAAGGTTCACAAGTAAATGGATTAATATGGAATGAAAAATGCAAATATAGAAAATGGGAAGTGACACGAGACTTTAGCCTGTTAAGCAGCAGCTCCAGAGTATTCAATTGTGATAGATTTATGGCATGAGGTAATGTGTTATAAGACAGTAGGAAAAATAATTCTGCTTAAGAACTATTGATTGCCAAAACAGCTAAAAGGAAAACGGACCCCTATTGATCATGGGTGTGTGTTGCCTTTTGCGCCCCATGCAAGAGGGACATGGGCCATTCAAAATATTGAATGGTATTTACCATGTCAACAAAGGCCACCTTGCACAGTTTGTGGCTTGGTAAATATGGAGTACGCAAGGCAGCAAGACTCGATGGCTTGCGTTACTCTGCCCCAAGGAGGTGGTACATGAGTGGACCATTGGTGTTCCCAAACATCCACCCATGTTCTTTAGTGCATTTCCAGATTTACCAATAATGGTAGACTTAAAAATGTGTCAACATTGTAAGCCTTTCCAAGGGAGGCATAATGAGGAAAAATATATGTCTATTTCTCCTTGCTTTTATCCTCTTTCTATGTGTGCTGCATTCTGCAGAGACCAGAGACATACATTTTTAAAGATTTAGCACTATATAGCACTTAGAAACCTATAATGCCACCTTGGGACATAGGGTCTCACTTGATCGGCATGAAGTCAAACTTTCAGGAATACCGCGATGGTTCCCTGCTCGGATACCCCTTGCTGTAGGCCTCGATCTAGATTTTACATTCGGACTTAAAAACTTTTCTGGAGCTTTTTCTGCTGGGTTTACGATGCTTGGTTTCAGGCAGGATTTCGTGCCAGCCTTTCTGACATGAAACCCCTGTCGGTAATCGTGTTTGGGGGCCCCTTGCAGTGCCCCCTTTCCCTTGCGGCCTCGAATTGGGAGCCAAGAGATCACCTATGGTGCCCCCTGTTAATCCATGCACTTTGGGACAGGCACCTTGAGGAGCCTGCCACGGGGTGCAGGTACTAACACCGCCTCATTTTCCCAATAAGAACATGTACTACAGCCGGTTTACGGTTATAAGGCATGCTCCCATAGGGAAATGTGGCAATGCGACCACATCATCTGTGGTCACATCATAATCAGGCGGTCGGGAAAGCCTACCGGAGGCCGGTCTGTCCCAGTTCTGCTTAGGAAGCTCCAAACGACAAATAGGTTTGTGCGTGGTGCTAATTTGCAAAATTCTACTCCAGGGCTAGGGAGAGTGGAGGAGAGAGACATATCTCTGTAGCTAGGTTGATTTCCTGCTCTCTATCTCTCACGCAATGCAGCACAGTCTTTTAGGCTGCTGCACTGCTTTGTTTTGGAATTTAGTAAATCTTGTACGTAATATTAAACTCAGTCTTCTTCTTTGAGGTCAAATGAATCCCATGAGTTTTCAAAGACTTGAAGAAATAAGCTTTATAAAGTGCTCCTCCGAAGATGATGATCAGTCGACTTAATGGTAGATGTGGACCACATCATTACTGATATTGTAGGCAAATTTCCAGGGAGTACCCATGACTCCTACATATTCAAAAACAGTGGGATCTACACACATCTGGCTGGGGGAGAATTTGGAGAAGGATACCTGCTAGGTAAAACAATGTGAGACACCCTGATGTATACCTTGGATGAATGTGATGACTGTTATTAAAGGCACTTCCTTTCTCACCCAGGTGATTGCACATGTGCCATGGGGGAATTTATCCTGACTCCATACCTCAACCCATCCACCCCAAGTGAGAGAAGATACAACGTGGCACACAGAACTACGCGCATTGTTTCTGGAGCGCACATTTGAACTCTTACAAAGCACGTTCCGCTGACTCCTCAAAAGTGGAGGTGCCTGTCAGTACCGCCCCATCATCTGCTGTAAAATAATAGCAACATGTGCCATGCTGCATAACCTTGCTGCAACGAAAGGAACAGCAGTGGAACTAACTGACTCCGAGGATGAGGGTGAGGATTGTCCATATCCAGGGTACAGCGCATCAGGTGTGGCAGCAGCACCAGATGGGAGACACAGACGAGCTGAGATCACACGCAACTATTTCTGAGTAAGTAAGGAGACACAGCCAGTTACAGTAATTGTGTGACGGTGTTTTATTAGCATAGCACACTGCCACAACATAAATGGCTTAACATGCCAGGCCAATATGCAATGCAGATTACAAAGGTGAAATTGGTTACATCACCCATTTCGCAAGACCATGTGATGGCTCGCATTACTTCTTGGGCCCACGTGCAGCACTGATGCAATCCCTTGGCACGCTGTCCTCACTGCCAGTCTGTCCCGTGTCAGCGCTGTGCCGTTCGCTGTGCCTCCTGGATTCTGTTATAGGTGGCATGATGCTACTGGGGCTAGTTGCCTCTTCACTATCCCCCCATCACCTGCACCTGTAGTGGCTATCTGGTTTGTCTGTAGCACTTCCAGTGCACTGGTCACCGGGACCAGCCCCCTTGCCACATCACGGCTGCAGTGGGCCATCTCCTCCTGCATGGCCACAGAGCGCCTGCAGAGCACAGAGGTGGCAGTAGAGAGGTGGTCCACCTCCTTAGTGTAGTTATCAAGTGTCTGCCTCTCCTTGCACCTCGCCAAACGGTCCTCATCCATTTTGCTGCACAGAAGCCTCACTGCCTCGGACATGTCCCTCATGCCCTCCGCCACAGTATTGCCTATGCTGCTGATGCCCTTCTTGATTTGCAGCATGTGCCTATTCATGTGTACCATCTGCCGCTGGACTGATCTTACTGCTTTGCCTTGCAGGCGCTGCACCTTGAGCATGTTCCCCTCAAGACCGGCAAATTCACTTCGATCCTCGCCCTTGAAACTGGACTAGCTGCCCTTGTTCTGCAGCATCTGGCACTTGTGTGGGCGCGCTCGGTGGGGGCCTGTGTGCCTGCACTTTTGCCATCCCTTGCCACCGAGGACTGTTGGACTCCCATGCTGTCCTCCTCGGACACCTTCATCTGCTGGAGGCTAGCCACAGTATGCCTACTGGCTCTCTGTGGTGGTGTTGGGGTGATGGTGGTGGTGGTGATGCTGGTGATGGTGGTGTCGGTGATGGTGGTGGTGGTGGGGTGGTGTGTTCTGCAGGCGACAAGACCTCCTCCTCCTGTGTTCTCTCCCTCCTGGGTACCTTTCTCGTGTCCCCTTGTGCAGCCCTGCAGGATAGCTCCCCTGTGGAGACAGAATGTACATTTGCTCACTTGTCTGGCAGCATTTGCGTAATAATAAATTTCATGACTGCCAATCAAACTGACTGTCCTCTGCTTGCTAATTGCTGATGAGTGTCACATGCCTATGGATTCAGTAGACTGACTTTTATGATATGTGTCCCTGCAGACTACATCTCCCATAATGCATTGCAGGTTTGTGGTAAAACATGTACTTGAGTGGGATTCATAGTGCTTTATTGGAGATTGTGGAGTGGGGTTAGGGTTTGGGGGGCACAGCATGCTGTGCAAACATTTTACCTTGCCTGTTGCCAGCTCTGGCTGAGCTGTCTACATCCCCAATCCCACTCACCGGCTGGAGGGTGGATTCCACCAGGAGATCCAGGACAGTTGTTGCAGGTGCTTTGTTTCTTCCTCCACCTGCCTGGTTGGCTTGCTTCATTCTCTCTGCCAGCCTCTCCTTTGCACGCTTCCTGAGGTCCTACCAATGTTTTTTTCAGTTTTTCAAGGGAGAGCTGGGTTACTCCAATGGCAATAATCCTTTCCTGGATGACAAGCCATATCTGCCTCTTCTGAGATCCATTTTACATGAAAAGAGTGCCCCCCCACTTGTTTTTTGGAAAAAGCTTCTTAGTTATAAGCAAAACATCCACTTGAGTTAGATATGTTAGGTATTTTTATTTGTACCTTGATTTCACCAATTATTTGGAAAGTTCTTGGGGGGGCACTCTTTTCATGTAAATTGTAATTAAGGTCCAGCCTTCCCCATTACCCAAGGACCTAACTCCTTCATACTAAAAAATCTTCTGAGATCCAGGCACGTGCAGGAAATTCTTACCAACTAGTTTGTCATGGTCCTTAGTAACCTCTTCAATAAGGACCTCCAGCTCCCTCTCATTGAACTTGTGTTTCCTCTTGTATTCAACTGCCTCCTTTTCCCTCTCCTGTTTGTCAATGTCTTGGCTGTGATGTCAGCAAAAACTAGGTAATTTTGCTCCTGGGTTGTTTTCTGTGCTCCCTGCCTCTCCAACAGCTTCAGGATCACTGCAGCTGCATGGGTGTGGCCACTTCCTGGTTGTGAGGTCATGAGGAAGCACAGGATTGGCTGATTCAACAATTTTCGATTTTTTTTAAATACTTAATTGCTAATTACTGATTCTGTATTAAGGAATCGGTGATACGGATTCGGTAATGGGCAATCGGTAATTTTTTTGTAACGATTTTTACGAAATCGCTAAATATTACCGATTTTTACTGATTCAGTCATCTTTACCGAAATATTACCTACATCGGAAATACCAACTTCTTAATAGCGAATCAGTAAAAATCGCTATTAAGGACTCGTATTTCGGAATTACCTACATCTGGCCCCAAGTCACCTAACATCTAGTTTCTGCATCTGTTTGTTGGTTTTTCAGGACCTCACCAGTGTCTACAAAGTTGTGACACCCTCACTGTGTGCAATACATTATTTCACAGCACACTATTCCAGAGAGAAATCCCTGACAGCCTGAACAGCTGTGGCCCGTGCAGGTAAGAGTGGTGGGCGGTGAGGACAGGTTGGGGGGGTAGCTTTCAACAAACGAAGACAATGGAAAAATAATTATTTATTTAATTTTCCCTTTTGGTCTTCTGTCGAAACCCCCCTCCCCCGAACCCGGCCCCACCGCTCTAACCTGCAAGAGCTGCGGCTGAGCCTAAAGCCGTTGGTGAGAGCACTGAGCCTACAATACATTGTTTCCCCCTCTTAACCCAGGGCTTCTTTTACTTGCCCTAAGTGGCAGGGTAGAAACATAAATAATCACCATAACGCGTGACAAGCATCATTCTTCACATTCCCCCAATCTGGGAGCAGGCGAATTGAGTGTATGCTGCTCGTTGTTTAGTAGGGCACACTTAAGGAGAAGGAGACTTAGGAATAGTGACAATAGTGACAAGCAGTATTCTTGTGGGCCTGAGTGGTAGTGGGAATGCTGATCCAGTGATTCAGGTACCATTTTCATGCCTCTTTGTATTTCTTTAATTTATCTGCACAAAATAACAGCATGGGATTGGCACGCTGTAAAAAAAGCACAGTTGCAGTTAAATTGTTACACTGACTAATATAAAATAAGGATAACTAAAAATTACTAACCATTTATGATGTGCTTTTTAGGTCCATCTACTGGGGACTAAATGGTAGTAAAATGAGTACTGATTACACAGAACACACCATTTTTATACTGTCACACGTAAAAATAAGGCATTTGGGAACTCAAAAGCTGCCACTTCAGATACAAATTTGTTGAGTTATATAGCACTCACTGATAATGCCTGCAGGTTTACTACCTGGCAATGATGCATATTTATATTTTGAAATCCTCAAAGATTTTCCATTCATTCATTCATTCAATAGTTTATTGATGTAGAAAATTTCAATAATATAGATTTTAATATGACATTTCAGTACTAAGACATAATATAGATAACATGAAAGACAGTCACCATGATTTGAAAGGCAATGGATCCAGGGCCAGACTGGGAACGCAAACCAGCCCTGGCAATTAAATCAGACCGCCTGCGCCTGCGGGAGGAGGTGCTGGTGGGAAACACTACTGCTGCTTTTGATTCACTGCTGCAAAACCGGCCCCCTGAACAAAAACTGTCCCCAATGGTCCAAAACTGTGTCACAGGGAAAACGCCCGTTGCCCACTACAGGCCAGTCTGGACCTGGGTGGATCGACCAAACTAACGTCCCTTCCCCCAAATATAGAATATGTCATCCTACTCAAATAGTATACCACACATTAGTCAATTTCCACACAAATAAACAGTCAAGATTATGCCAATATTTAACAAATATCTTGGTTAGAATTTTGCACTTTCTAGACTTCCATAACAAGCATTTTATTTTCCTTCCTAGCTCACAGAATATATAAGGTTGTTAATCATGGCAAAGCCTACTTGAGGAAGAACTTAAATAACCGAGTCGACTCAAAAGATATATGAGTCAAACCACCGAATCAATGCTGGTTTCAATTCGATGAAGGCAGAATGTGATCACTGTTATCAGCATAACAATTTCACTAGACTACAGAACATTGAAAACATACATTGTAATTGCATGTTCCCACATTTGGAATTCTTAATATGTTTCTAGAATTCCACTAGATGCCTGGGCTAGTTGCAGCTTTCTGGCAAAATCCTACGAAAAACTTTTAGGTATTCAATTTTTGCAAGTGAAAATATTCAGTAGCTATGCCTGAGAACAATTAGAAAGACAAATATATTTTTATTTTCTTTCTCCACAGGGAAAATATTTTTTTCCATGGAGAAACCCTCGAACAATTAATCTCCAACTATTATAAGGGAGGGAATGTCTAGAAGACTAGAAGAAAATATTGTGAGCACTCACAAATGTCCAGATTTTGCGGGGGTTCTCAAATGTCGAGACTGTTCTGGCCTTTGAACTCCCACTCCTTTTCCAAGGGAGAATCCTTACTTACGCAGAGACCTATGTTGATTGTTTTAATCTTGCAAATACACTTTTTGTGAACAGGAAAAGTTGTTTTGCCTATTATGGGATGTAAATCAAACTTATGTACACAGATATCTCGGTTTCTACTAGAATTGGAGAGGAAGCATGCATTTAATATTTGGATATAAGAATTGACGTTGACATTTGTATAATTTACCATTCAATAAGTAAAGAAAAAGTGTTTCTTTGCAAGAATTATGCATTTTTTATGTGATGAGACATAGACTAGAAATATAGATTTGTATGATTCTGCAACAATGGAGTTTGCTAAGGATGTAGGTGGTATGATATCACTGAGCCTTAGGCCTGGGTGGTGGTGCAAGGGTGTGATATGGGTGCTGATGCACCACAGTGGGTGGGGTGACATTATTGCTTGTGACCGGTGCAGGATGCAGGTGTTTTTGCGAGTAAGTGGTCTGTGAGTTCCGGCAACGATAGTTGTGACCTCGGGCCAGGGCACTCGCAAACCATGTGGTAGAATCCAGCCTCCAACAACCTGTACCTGGGGCACTCGGGGTCAGGGCTGGAAACATACTCTTAATGTGTTGTGGGTCGAGGAAGACACGATGCACATAGTCAATTTGCATGAATCGAAATCTCAAATTATTGGATATATATCTTTCATGCCTTGTCTGATAACGGTTGCAGAAGGATGCTGTTACACTTGGTCCGTGCCCCCTCCGTGTATCCTGCACAGCTGGAATTGAGGGAGGTTTATAATCTGCTGATGGTGTGATGCATGGTGCCACATGTTAGGAGATCGTGGTATGGGGGGATGAGTATGGTTCTGCTTCCACATTGTTCCATATAACACACGTGTTGTATGGCATGGAATCCCAGGAAGTGGCCAGCCCCTATTCCATAGTAGTTCATAATGTCTTAAAATGATTTGAGGGGGCCTTTGTGTTAAAGATCTCTGAGTTGGTCGACTCCCCTGCCTCCCTAAACAAATCTGTATCATATGTCTGCACCTCCTTGTGGAGTCCCGGCAAGTGCCAATTTAAGAAGTTCATCCAGGTTGGCCCGCTGCACATGGACAGTTTGGTCAGTGATAGGTCTAGGAAGAACCCATGTGTTTGTTCCAGTGGCGGATAACCTGCTACCCTGTACAGCTATTGGTAGTATTCCCAGAATGGGGTGCTGATGTCTGCCTGCACTGTGACCAGTGTTTCCTCGTCTTTCCTAATAGCTCCTATCGAGGACCTCCGCTGGTCTTCCTTCACCAGCCATCCCAGGAGCCTCCCAAAACAATTCCTCTAACATATTTTTGCATGACTTATAATTGTGCTTCCCCGGCGCGTCTCAGCTTCATTTCTCTGTTTACGCAGCTGTTAAAGTGGCTTGTCCATCACGGCCCGGTTTGTCACCCCTGTTTCTAAAGGCTGCAGCTCCCAATCAAGGGCCATCAGTTTCCACTGCAAGTGGCGGGGTAACCCCCTTGCGGCAGACATGCAGTGTCCCCACACAACCACTTTATGTATGTCCCACATAGGGTAAATCCTTTATATAGGTCAAAGTTTTAGGTGACGCATTTTGCCAGGACCTTCCCAAATTAGGGGCATATGATCAAGGACGGAGTTAAAAATTATTGCCGGTTTAGTGGCAGAAAACTGCTGCTAAAGCGGCGATAATGGGCTTGATAATATGCCCTTGAGAATTCCAATAGAAGTCCATGTTCTGGTGTGAACATGGGCTTCTATTGAAATTCTCCAGGGCATATTATCAAGCCCATTATCGGCCCTTTAGCAGCAGTTTTCTGCCACTAAACCGGCAATTATTTTATTGCCGTCCTTGATAATATGCCCCAAAGTGATCTAAAAGTGCTTCTACTTGAAGTCTTAGGCTGGGTATCCTGGGGCACAGCCTACCCAACTGCAGGGCCACCTGCAGGGTGCAATGATCCGAGAATATGCGTGCCAAGTACTCCAGCCACATTATCAACACACCCAGTTGTCCCATAGTTCTGGGGAAAGTGGGTCACATTGCAGAGGTGAGCATTTCCAGAAAGCCTGATTGCTTGGTGTTGGGCACATACACTGCCACCAGGATGAGGGGAGAACCAGCGAGGTACCCTTTTGTTATTACAAAACACCCCCAGTATCCTCTCTGTGATTGACTGCTACATAGGGGACTCCCAGGCCAACACAATTGAGTACTCCACAAGGATATACCGATGCAGATGTGCCATAGACTTTCCCACACATTTTGTACGGACCTTATGTAGCTCAGCCAGTGTAAGTTGTCTTTCTTTCAGCATTGTACAGTGTTTGTGCAGTGTTTGAGATAAGAATGAATGCTGTAGCATTTGACGGGAGTGGCCAGGCCATGCACATTCCATGTTAGGACATTACATAGTGGGGTATGACTATCTTTGTTGGTCCCCATGTTGAATATCGGCGGTGTGCATTGTGTGTGGCGTCCTCATATATCAATGCCCGATGCATTATAGTGCCCTGCACTAGTTGAAACCTCCCTTCACAGCCATCCGAGCCCCATGATGTGAATCAGTTGAAGCAATAACAATAGCATTAAGATCAAAAGGCTTGAACAGTCATTTCTCCTCTGGGACAGGGGACTCTTGCGTCTCGGGCCATAAATCTTCGACCTATAAATAATGACTGAAACAACTGAATAACAAGTCAAACGAGTCCTCTTTGAAACCCATGCAGGGCATGAGTTCTCTGCCATCCAGGTTCCCTCTAGGTAGCCCATAGAATGAGGGGGCATATTATCAATACAGGTGATACAATTATCACTGTTTTAGTGGCAGAAAACTGCCGCTAAAACTGCAATAATTAATTAATTAAAATTAATTTTAAAAAAAATTTTGATTAATGTTTGAGCTGTAAAGCACACTGCTACCCGTAGGTTTCCTGGCACTGTATAACGCTGGGGAACCCGTCCTGGCTTTCCCTGTGGGATGGTCCCTGCTGGGAGTCCCCAAGGTGAAGCCAGGCATCCCCGGCGTTGATGGGGCCGTTGTGGAGATTAGGCAAGCTAATGTCCAGAGTTGCCGAGTGGGACCCCTGATTAGAGTAGGCACCGAAGCGAGAATTATCGAGTCCACTGACCCAAGTCCATGACCCTGCCGCGACGGGAATTGAACCCTGGTCCTGGCCGACTTCTGCTCCTGGGTCTGCCGCCTCTAACCAGTGAGCCACACCACTCCACAATTTCAATTGAATCCCATGTTAACTGTCCTTCACATTTACCATGGGCTTCAATTGGAATTCCATAGAGCATATTATCAAGCCCATTATCGCCGTTTTAGCGGCGGTTTTCTGCCGCTAAAGTGGCGATAATTTTATCGTCTGTCTTCGATAATATGCCCCTTAGTGTCCAGCCTGCTGCTGTGATCACAATTGGCACATATGTAACGTGCCCAGAGATTACTCTGCCTCGGCGAAAGTTCAGTGGGCAAACTTAGGAGAGAATTCACAGGAGATTATTTGCCGCTCTTGGTTCAAGCTTCGAATATAACCAGTGCTTGTATTTGGGGTCCCAGAATCACCCATGTCCAAACCAGAGTCCAATGCTTGTCCAGATTGTAGAGGGGTGAAGCTGCTATAACTCAGCTGTGAAGTCAGTATATGCTGCGATCTCCATGTTTTGATAACACAAGGAACCCTTGGTTCAAGATTGTTGCAAAACTAGGTCACAGTTCCAGTAATTGAGAAGACCAGTAATGAATGGTAATGGAGATGCCCCGGATGCGGGCGGTCCGCCATGGATATGGTGCACCTGATCCATGACAAAAAGTTCGGAACTGTGTTTTCTGGTACTGCAGTTATCAGCTGGGTTTCAACAAAGGGCTCAGCACTGGGGCCTCCTGAGCACTATGGGAATCCAAGGAAGTGTATGTTGCTGAGCTACGAGCGCCCTTCAGTGTCCTCCACCCTGTGATGCAGCAAGGCTGCCTCCTCTTTCATGGTAGTTTTGTCTGTAATTCCCGAACCATGGGGCTCGTGGAGGTCAAAGTGAATTCTGTGTCATCCACGCTGTCTGTCAGTTTAGGGTGGTCCACTCTCAAGAGATGCATGTCCAAGGAGACAGCATCTATTTTTGTCTGCAGTAACATTTAAGTGTCCAAGATACCATGGAGACCCTTCTCAAATTGAATGGAGTGCACCGAAAGGGTGGCTTCCAGATGTTGCTAAGTACACATAGTTGATCCGTTGAGCAAAAGACAGTGTAGGTTCGCTGGGACCCTGGTTCAGGTTCCTGGCAGATCTGGTGTTTTCCATCATGTTAGCTTTGAGGGGAGGGGCGACAACTAGGTCACGTGGGGGAATGAGCAGGTAAGGTAAGGTGATTTTTATTATGCATGATTAATTAAAACCGTTGCATACATTAAATGACCTTTAAAATCAAAACCACTACTACAAAAGAGTTAATCAGTGCTAAAATAATTCTCTATAAAAAAGGGATTAACAATTGTGATTTACATAAAAACTGTATAATGCTTTCAATGTTTTAATAAAGTAAAAAATCTATCTCCAGTACTTTGCATTATTACGCAGTCAGTCCTTCGAATCTTTGTCAAAGTTTTTATTCTGTGTATTGTTATTTTTTTCTCCATGGGATCCCCTTTTAGCTCAACTTGTAGAGCTAGGGCGTTGCCTTCAAGGATGCATTTTTTCTGTTTCTGGTCAGTGAGAGCAAGGAATTTTATGAAGCGGCAATTCAACTGTACTGAGATTGGATTAAAGCAGTGGATTACCGCCTACCTGCAGGACCTGAAGCCGTGCTGATTAAAGGATGGTTTTAATAAAGTTTTCCTTATGTCTTTTAGTTTGTCGCAAATACAAATGATGTGGATGAGGTTCTCGACTCCACGGGCACAAAGATTGCATAGCTGATCACCTCCTCTGCTTTCCCAACGTGGTAAGAATGGGTTAATTGAACCAACTCCCAGGAGAAGTTTTAAGACATTTTCTTTAGTTGTTAACTTTATTGCTGCCTTAAGGTAGGGTTGGAGTTTGCAGGCTTCGTAATTGTTGGCACCATCCAACCATGGGGAATGAGCAGGTCTCAGGCCCCACCCTTCTCCTAATGTCACATAAGTAATTGATAGGATCAAAAGAGTGATAGCCACCACTGAGGCCCTGTGGCAGGATCACAGTGAAATAATAGAATGCCAGCCGCTACTTGCCCACAGTCAAATGCATGGCCGGGTCACCGGGCCATCCTGCTCCACTTTGCTCAGTGACCCTCTGAGAAGCAAATAAGTGGGTAGGCGAGGGGCCCACCGAGGATCGTCCCCATTGTCTAAGAGGTCACCCCATTCTATAGATGCACAACACAAGCGTGGATTCCCATAGGGCTCAGAAGACCCCAGTGCTGAGCTCTTTGTTGAAACCTAGCTGATGACCACAGTACTGGAAAACAAAGTTACGAAACTGTTTGCCATGGAGCAGGCACACAATATCCTTGCATCCCTAACTAGATCAAATGGCCTCAAAGTTATGACTTTTGTACAATTCTCTCAGATGGCCTTCTGCCTCAAAAACCCTAGGTGCTCTCCTAAAGAGAAGTTTAAATCTTTACTGACACCATTAGTCCCTTCTATGTTGAATAATGTGTTGATCGAAACTCAGAAATATGAAGTCCTAATGTTTGGGAGCCCTCCTGAAGTGTGGTCAATGGATTTTTGCGCAACACAGCTTGAATGTCATCTATCCAATCACTGAAGCCAAAAACCTTGGTCATATTATTGATTACTTCCTTTCTTCCAGACCTCATAATTTATGTAATGAACTTTTTAGAATTACAACCTCCAACTCTACCAATTTTTGGACTGATATTGCTGGTTTTCAACTTATATTCAGGCTCCAGTGCATGTGCACTGACCCCTAAAATATGTGTGCAATTGGCTAGTCCCTGATTGGCATATTGACCTTACCTGTAATATATTGTTCTCTATGTATCCTAGGCCTGTATGGTAAATGTCAATACTGAACTGCAGCACCTGTTGTGCCACCACTAAAGTGACAAAGGAAATCATATAGTCAGGTCTGCCCCTGCAGCCTGGGGTTCCAGTTTAAAAACTGGAATTCGGCCCTGCCAAAATAAATGACTATACCTTCCTTTTTATTGCTGGAACTCACCATTAAGGAATGCCCTTAATTTCCACAGGGAATGGTATTTAAATTGCAGGAAATGTGTTCTTATGTTTTGCATGTTCTGTCTGTGAAAGGTCTCCGAAGTAGTTTATTACATTGGCAAGCCAGCCTCAAAAGCACTGGTTTACGTTGTAACTACTTATTATGCATAACTTCAGTTTGGGAATAGCTAGAATCATGGCTCAGGAAGTTCAACCAATCTGAATTTAAAATCCAATCTGAGCCCCTAATACAGATAGAAATAAAGGTGCTATGTTAACAAGGGAATAATTTTTATGAGTCCAGAGAATCAGATGAATGTATGCCTCTAGAACGTTGACCATGTGAATTATTCAAAGGAGAATCAATCTAACAAAGGCATGTTAATATACGTGTCAATAAAAGGCAAGATAGGCATATAGTAATGAGTTGTTTATCTGGGTTTCAAAGAAACAAGGGTCCATCAACACATAAACTCATGATACATTGACCATGCAAATATCTGATCAAAATTTAGAACACATAACCATAGATCAATGCACCTAACTCCACATTGGTTGTACATGTAGTCAGTCCTTTTGCATGTATTCAATGGCATTTAGGACGATGTTCCAACAATTATATCACAAAAGTGCATATAGTGTTGAAGATTCAGTCATCAGTTTCTTGTGCACTGGACACCTTCTTCAGGACTGTGACAACCAAAGGAGATTCAATTTTGAAAAGGTCTATAACTAGTGAATAAATCTAAATGGATAAATACCTCTATATCATAAGCCCATTAACTCCATACTAATCACCAAATACATAGGTGTATTCTATTTCAATTTTATTTTTCACATATATATATATATATTTTTTATACATTTTTGTAGCTGTTTTGAAGAAAATAAATATACATTTCATAGTTAAATTTCAGTATATTTGATAATTAGATAATATTTCTATAGTGTTCACAAACAAATCTAAAAATTACATGACAAACACATGAATGAGCATATGACAAGGAGTGATGGAGGCAACGTGGTAGGTAGCACACAGGCAAAGCGGTGGGTGACACACTACGTGCGTTTCGGCTTTGGAAGCCTTCATCAGGTGTCCCGTCTTTGGCAATGCGAGAGTCGCTCAAGATGTGAAGAAATTCAAACTTAAAAACATATAGATCGTTAGAGCCTTGTGTTCCAAGTTAAGATGGTAGTCATAAACTGATACAAAAAAGTAAACGCGATGAACGGACCTCAAGATGTAGGCGAGGATATATACGGGATTTCTTCTAAAATGGTGAAGGATGATCCAAGTATATGAATATTCAATATGGGTACCCGAATGTAGGTATAAATAATGAACTGTCGATCTTATAATGAGATCACTTTAGGGTGACCGAGGGCCAGTGAGTTGTGCTCGGACAGGGGATCTAAAAACGGTCAGATGTAGAACGGGATATGGCCCTCATATTTTCTCGTGCTCTGCAAAACCCGCCTGGCGCGGCGAGAAAAGTAAAAGGCGGGTTTATTCCCGTACTTTCTTTCCACGTCCTCAATTCCTTCTCAGTAGCCTCTCCCTGAATCGTTTTCACACTCTCAACAGTGTCTTCACACATTCCAATTTCCCTAACCCAATTTGCAGGACCTGTCATATACATTCGACTAGTGGTGTTTCTAGCTGTAGTTTTCGCTACCTCGTCTGCAAACGCATTTCCAGGACCCACATCATCTGTAACTTTCTTATGTGCGCTACACTTTATGATCGCTATTTGTGTAGGTAAGGTAAGTGACTCAAGAAGATCAGTCACTAACTGACCATGCTGAATCTTTGTCCCGTGGGAGGTAAAGAATCCTCTTTCCCTCCACAACTTACCAAAACTATGTGCAACACCGAAAGCGTACTGACTATCTGTGTACACATTCACTGTCTTTCCCTTCGACAACACACACGCTCTAGTCAAGGCTATCAATTCAGCTGCTTGGGCTGAATTATGTCCAATACGTGCCGTCTCAACAATTGTGCATAAGGTGGTAACAGCATAGGCAGAAGTAGTTTCTCCATTTGGAAGCTTGAAACAAGAACCGTCCACCCATAGGATCCCATCCAGGTCCTTGAGCGGAGTGTTCTTTAAAACAATCCTACACTTCGTTTCTTCTTCTGTTCGAAGAAAACAATCATGCTTTTCCTGATCGTCTTTCTCATCTGGGAGCGGCAACAATGTAGCTGGATTTAACGTATTACATCTTTTGATATGTACATGGCTCGCTAAAAGTGTCAGCTCGTAACCAGACAAACGAGCACTCGTGAGATGCTGCGTCTTTGTTCTATTCAGCAAGGTATCCACTGCATGTGAAACCATAACAATGAGTGTGTTATCCAACACTAATTCGGCAGACTGTCTAATAGAAATTGCGGTAGCTGCCGTAGCTCTGAGACAACTGGGTAAAGCTTTAGCTACTGGGTCTAATGTAGCAGAGAAATAAGCACATGGCCTCTGCTTATCTCCGAATTGCTGTGTCAAAACTGACAACGCGCAACCTTCTCTCTCGTGAACGTACAGTGTAAAAGACTTACTATAATCTGGGGTACCCAACACTAGAGCAGAACACAGGGCTGTACGCAAGTCAACAAAACTTTTCTGGCATTCATCCGTCCAAGGGAGTGGATGGGGCGTATCTTTCAACGTTAGTGCCACCAAAAGTGAAAAATTGGGAATCCATTGTCTACAGTAGGAAGTGATACCCAAAAAGGCACGCACTTCTCTCTGTGTCGTAGGTACAGACATCTGTGAAATAGCATGAATACGTTCTGGAGTCAATCGTCTTCCCTCCTTCGACAAGAGAGGACCTAAATCGGTCACTTCTTGTCGGGCATATTGCAACTTAGAGGGTGACACCTTATGATTCAAAGCAGACAAAGGATGCAACAAAGCAACAGTCACACTCTTACACACATCTTCCGTATCAGCAGCCACCAGCAAACCATCCACATACTGAATAAGCGTAGCACCTGGCGGCAAAGAGAAAGCATCAAGTTGAGACTTAAGAGCTTTGCTATAGATGGAGGGACTCTCACAATAGCCTTGAGGAGCTCTTTTAAATCTGAAACTTCGGCCACCTAGAGAGAAACCAAAGATATCCCTACTTTCTTCAGCAATGGGAATACTAAAGAAAGCGTTCTTGAGGTCTATCACTGAAAACCAAGTCGTCGAAGCAGGGATCATCGTCAATAAGGCTGTAATGTCCAGGACAACAGGGAACTGCGGCACCACTGTTTTATTGACTTCTCTCAGATCAATAACAAATCGATAGTCAGGAGGCTGTGAAGGATCCGTTCTCTTAAGGATCGGAAGAACAGGACTGTTGCAAACATTGCCTCTGGTCTCTTCGACCACACCTTTCTGAATAAAACATCAACAATAGCCAACAGTGCTCTCTCTCCATCAGTAGAAATACGATATTGAGGAATGCGTGGCATTCTAACATTCTCTTTAACTGTGATAACATACGGTGGGATCGCAAGACGACCCACGTCATTCGGGCCCGTGGCCCAAAGACTTTCAGGGAGAGAAAGCAAATCGGGTGGAAACTGGTCTCGGGACAAATACATGGAAGAAGTCAATTTCTTTCCCAACGTAAGATGCACACCAGAAGGAGAACAATACCATGTTGCATGCAGTCTTTTCAACAGATCTAGACCCAGCAAATTCTCACCACAACCAGTGGTCAGGAAAAGTGAAGCATCCAAATCATAAGGACCAATCGAGACAGGCAAAGGGCAAGAAACCGGATTACGGACTGGGGCGCCAGAAAATCCCACAGAGGTATTCATCAAGCCAGACAAAGGTGCCCCAGGGAGTTTAGAATGAATGATAGAACTTCTCATCGCACCAGTATCCAAAAGAAATGGTTCTGAAACACCCATAGTATTGACAGTAACATAAGGCCCATTTTGATCTACTGGAATTGACACAACTCCCTTACTTCGTCCATGGCTGTCATATTCAATCTGAAAATCGTCAGCCCTATCTTCAACGTGATAATCATTATTGTAATACTGTGTGGACGGAACTGTCTGTAGGTCAAAGTAATTCGAGGTAGATGGAGGAAAAGAACGCTGCTCCTGAGAGGACGCACCTCTTCCTCTACCTCTAGATCCTGTCTGAAAATGACCACGACCTCGGGGAGCGGACATCCCATTATTACGCTGAAATAAAACCGGACAACTATTCTTTAAATGTCCTTCCTCCCTACAATATGCACATTGATTAGGACCTAGCAAAGGTTGCGGCGTAAAATACTCGGGCTTCTGCAACAATCTCTGAAACTGCGGAGGCTGCTGAAACTGGGAAGGTTGCTGATGCTGATTCGAGCGAGGCGGATACGCCTGCTGCAAAAAAACCTTTGTTTTTAAATCTCTGTTTTTCTTCTCTTGTTTCTCCTTCTCCTCCTTATCCCTATTCATGTAATACTGTGCAGTAGCCAATATTTTAGCAGGAGAAGAGACAGCCCATGTGCTTTAAGAACTCTTTAATTTAATCGATAACTCAGGAAGCAAATTATATACAAACTTGTCTACAAACAATCACTGACCACCCTCTACACTCAAATCCTGACCACTGTGGTCAATAAATGTTTCTTCAAAGCGAGTGAAGAAATCCGAGATGCTTTCATCTTTCTTTTGCTTGCATGCAGCCAGCTTATCCCAATTTACTCACACCGCAGGAATCATTGTCTTCATCAAGTCAATTATTCTACCTGGAAGAGCTGTAATCAAATCATCGGGTTTCGCACCACTCACCTGATCCGCATCCGCAGCTCTGATAGCAGCCCAATCACCACCTAATTCAGCCACATGATTTTCCTTACGAATCTGTGCCCATATACCTTGCCGAACAACATTTCCAAATAGCATATCAATGTCGGCCAAATTCATAATACAGGCGTCAACTGTTTGGGACAATTCTTTATAATATCCAGCAGGATTTTTACGGGGGTCTGGAACAGTTTGTTTAAGCGCCAATACTTCAGACCTTTTCCAGGGTTCGTGGACCCATATACGCTGGAAATGAGCAGGGACTTGAGGTGGACCAATTACCTCTTCTCTCCATATGGGAGGAACTTCATGCATTGGATAATTCGTACTACCTTGTTTATTGGCAGGTTTGCTCTCGGAAAAGGACAGGGACAAAAACATTGTTTGAATCGCAATGAGTCTATTCACTGCCTCGTGAACTCGATGTCCTACAATAAAACTTTTATCAAAATCAGCTTGTAATTTCAGTAGTTCCGAAGGAACTGTATCTGACTCCATATCTTCCCAACCTCTAACAAGAGTTTGACACATAACATTGAAAACATATCTCTGCGTGGGCTCTACCCATTGATCGAAGCAACTCATGATATCTTCGGTACTATATTCTAATCCATGCTCAATCCATTTACGAGCGAGAGAACACAAAACTACTTTCTCGTCCGTAAGAGGAAGTTGACAACGAGATTGTCGTTTAGAGAAAGCTGGAGACAGATTTAAAGACCCAAGAAGAGGAGAAAAGAACTTGAAACAGCATCTGCTATCCTCCTCTGTGAAGTAGGAGAATCCCTCAAGAGGATAGGAGGCATTACAGATGTAGAAGGCAACGCAGACTGAAACGTAGCAGGCTGAAGAGTAAGAGCGGGAGAAGGTGGGGGCTGAATCACAGACTGTGAGGATGGAACAGAAGCAGGCAAAGAAGCATTAATAGGTTGAGCCGGTTGCTGGCCAATCGGCAGTTGAGCAACCACTTGTTGAGCAACGGGAGGGGGTAACGGAGGTGCGTTAGCATTTTGGACATAAGGCAGAGGGGAATTCAATAAACAAGACATTAGGGCATCTTCTTCTAATTCCTTATTTTTTTCTGAAGAGGAAGTAGGCAGCATAGGATAGTATCTATCTATCGCCATACGATGTTGTCTCTCTAGCACCTCATTCGCACCATTTACTTCGTTATTTTTAAACTGCTGGGCAGCCTGTAAAATCGACATGTCTTGTGCTTTCTTATCCTTTTTTGCCTGTTTGATTTCCTTCTGTTTGGCTTCTTTACGCCAAAGGCGAAAGGAGTCAAACATGGCCGGCCGGACTTTTCTTTTAAACAAAATCGTTTCCAAATTGTCTAGTATAGCGGGGTCAAAGCTACCATTCTGGGGCCAAAGCTACCATTCTGGGGCCATCTCAAAACTCCACTATTTTTCGCATATCGGACCCATGTCTCATTAAAGGTAATGGGACCAATACCATGTTTCGAATAAAGCTCATAAGTGGGAGTTCCAACTGGAGGGATCGGGCATGATTATTATTATTATTATTATTATTATTTATTTTTGTAGAGCGTATAGTCACCCTGAGGTATCCCAGCGCTAGGAACCCTAATCTCTTCAGTTCAGCGGGCCGAGGGCAGAGCAAAAGGGGGGGGGAGACAGAAGATAAGTGTTATGGGTAAGCCTGAGTCATTGGGGAAAAAGATGAGTCTTTAGCCGCTTCCTGAAGCGAAGGTATTGTGGATCTAGTCGCAGGTCGCGGGGGAGCGAGTTCCAAAGACGTGCCGTTTGGACCGAGAAACGTCTTCCTCCTGAGCGGACTTTCTTGAATCTAGGGGTGGTGATGAAATTTTCTGTGTCCGAGCGGAGGGATCTTGTGGCTATGTAGGGTGTGATGAGTTTACTGAGAACTGGGAGGCCTTGGTTTTGTAGCAGTTTGTGGGCTAGGCATAAGGCCTTGAATTTGACTCGCTCCCTTATGGGAAGCCAGTGGAGGAGTTTTAGAGCAGGTTTAGCGGAAGTTCTGGCAGGGGTATTTGTGATAATCTGGGCCGCAGTATTCTGGATTCTCTGAAGCTTGTTGAGGGTCGCTTCAGGAGCGCCCAGATAGATCACATTGCTATAATCAAGCCTAGATAGTATTAGGCCTTGAATTAGCAATTTTTGGGAGTTGAAGGGCAAGAGGGGCAGGACTTTCCTCAGAGATTTCAGGAGCCCAAGGCAGGTCCCGGCTACTTTCTTTGCCTGAACAATGAATAAGAGGTCAGTAGCGATCCACACACCCGGACTTTTTACCTCTTCCTTTGGATCAGGGGGGGGGCCCAGACAGGCTGGCCAGATGTTCAGGGAAAGTGTAATCCCTTTCGGGCCGAGGAGCAGGACTTCAGTTTTCGTCCCGTTTAGCTTTAGGGCTGAATTGTTCATCCAGCAGTGGACCTGCGTAAGGCAGTTAAATAGGTCTGCTGATTGTTGTATGGGGTGAGACAGAGACACCACTAGTTGTGTGTCGTCAGCATAGCTGACGACGCTCACTCCGAATGGGGTGATGACCTCCTCCAATGTGGACATATAGATATTAAATAATGTGGGGCTCAGGGAGGAGCCCTGAGACACACCACATTGGAGGGGAATTTCGGAGGAGCAGGCGTTCTTCTCCCAGATCTGATAGGTCCGTTGAGCCAGAAAGGATGAGAGCCAGGATAGGGCCGCGCCTTCCACACCAGCTCTCTTAAGTCTTTTGATGAGAAGTTGGTGGTTGACGGTATCGAATGCCGCACTTAGGTCGAGGAGGATCACTGCCACTGATCCTCCTCCGTCCAATAGTGCTCTGGCCTCCTCTACCGCTGCCAGGAGGGCGATGTCAGTGCCCTGCCCTGGTCGAAAGCCAGTCTGGGAACTTTTTAGCTTATTGTTGACCTCCAGAAACTGAGAGAGTTTCCTGTTGATCAACTTCTCAGCAATCTTGCTGACTCCTGGGAGTAGGGAGATGGGCCTATAATTAGCCAGATTTTCAGGGTCGAGGGAGGGTTTTTTTAATAGAGCTTTTACGACGGCTGTCTTCCAGCTCAGGGGTACAACTGTCTTCCAGCTCAGGGGTACAACTGCACGAGGGATTCCTCCAACTGGGAATCCCTCGTGCAACCTAAACAACAAAATCTTTTAAACTTACTCAGCCCAGGCATCGTCACTTCTCTAGACTGACCATAAATAACAAGGGGTATAGATCAGTGAAACAGTACAATCGTACTTACCCCTTGGCTTCAGCTATTGCAATACCTGAATAAAAACCCCAAAACAAAACAAAACAAAGGTCTGTGGGAGCGACCCACCAAATACTTAACTAAGGATCGTTCTACACCAGCGAAGGTCCGTCTATCATCTAGCTTTACTGAACATCATAAGAAGGGTCCAAGGCAGGGCGATAGTCAGAGCAGCAGTCGTCAGAAGCCAACAGAGAGGAGTAGCCATGCTGTCAAAGACCTTCGGTCCACTTCCGACATACAGGGGTCGATCACGTGCTGCGCTTCCTCCAGAATTTCCTTGAGGGGCTCCTCACGACCCTCGGGCTCAACCGCTACCACTGAAGTCGCCCTACGTTGGGCGCCAGTTGGAGAACCGCAGCCTTAAGGCCCGGCGGCGCAGGGTACGCCTGAAATCCCCAGGATCACACAAGAGCATGAGCTATAGGCAAACGTTATAGACAATGTTTTAAGACTAAGGCAACTCAAGTTCCCGGTTCCGTTTGTCACTCAACCACTTAAGTAAATTACAAATGAATCCACACAAATCGATTCACAAGTAGAGAAAACACAGCTGCGTGTTGTAGAAGGACAGTCATGAAACAGGAGAATGCATGAGACATGTAGCGAAGGACAGCAGATAAGATAACTTAAAGGAAACAATGGTGTGAACCAACATGTAGTCCGGACGGGGATTAATCAGCTCAGAATTAGTGTACTCGGCCAGACCCTGACACTCGTTAGTAAACATAAGCAAAGAAGCCACCTGACACGCAAAAGCAGAAATCACAAAAACATCGCGTTCGCCAAGCTGCCTGAGTGAGGGCAACATAAAATGGCGACGATCACAAAATGGAGGCTTAGCACAAACAAATTAGTAATTTACAGAACCACAGGGGAAAACCTGTACAGAACTCGTTTACTGGTGCGAGTTCCTTGTTTCCATTGCAACACCTCAAGGGTGTTCCCAGAGATTCGATGAGAGGCAAAAACATTCCACCATGTTTGATTTTGCAAAGCAAGTTATTGTGGTATTGTTTAGGGTATATAAACTTCAGAAAGTGATACCAAAGTGCACACTGTTGCATTGAGACCTTTTTCCCACTTGGAATTGGAGTTCCCCAACTCACAATCAAGTGTCAGGATTTGAATGGCACCTCTGTATGCCTTATTCAGAAACTGCTCTAGCTGAGGAAGACAGAAGAAGAACTGCACTTGACAAACCCTTAGTGGACTTTAGAAGAGAAATGCACTTATTGTAAGCTGTGGACAGAGAACCTATGGACTGGATCTGCACCCACTGAACAGAACAGTGGATTCTAAAGGCTAATTGCTAGACTTCTATGAAGCTACAGGGACATAAAGCTGCATTAAGACTTCCAAAAAAGTTTCTAATTATAATTGGAGAACTCTTCACCGGGTGTGGTGGTCAATAGTATTCAGCCTGCAATGGATCTTCCTTGGGTGCGAATTTTGAATTTCTTCTTCTTCGAGCTTTTCTGCCAAAAGTCAATGACTTCACTGTGATTTCGTCGACAGCTATCCATCCCTGTAGAACTCATTTCCCCCACAGGCTGCTGCTTTACCAATCTGAGGATTTTTGACTTAAAAAAAAGTTTTGAAGTCAGGAGATAAAACCACTGGACATAGTGGGGATATCTCGTGCCATTCGCTCATCACCCTTTGATCACCCCCCACAGTAACAAGCTTACAAGTGACTGGTGTCTACTGCATAACTTTATTATTATACCAAAACACCATTTTATTTGTGGGTAAAACCTCCCACATTGACCATTTTATCAAATTCACACATAAATGATGCGCTCGATACATATGCGCTACAGGTTAACATGTATTTACAATTTGGCATCTCTAGAGGCGTGTTGTACCAGCAGGACATAACACCACCCCCCCTTTTCCAAGCACCAGCTACTAGGGTAGGGCAAGAGAGTCCAGGACCACCAGCAGGACAGCCCCCTCTCCCGCCAGCCCAGAGCCACCATAACTGCCTCCCCTGCTTCAGAGTCATCCATTTTCCACCCAAAAAGAGTCCCCCGGCCTTTTCTCCTATCCGGGACCCCGCCACAGGGCAAGAAGCCCCACTGGCGCTCTTGCCCTCCCCCCTCACTAATGCCCTGCTACTCTTCCAAGGTGTAAGGCAATGGCCCCCAGAATGGTTTTCACAAACACTTCCAACCCTGACCTGGACAGGTGCATCCCCCTGCCCGGTACTCATCCGAGGTCAATGTCTGCAGCAGGCTATGTCTGACAACACGTATCTGTGACCCCTTCAACAGTTTTTCTACCTCCCTATTCATCTTCCTCACCGATGTGTTCACTGCTGCTTATGGAACACCACCTTCCCATACTCTCAGAGTGAGCACCTCTGACCAAATAATTGTACTGTCCTGCAACATCCTCCTGATCCATGTAAGTAGAGAGAATAAGGCCTCCTTGGCTCCCCTCCTGCCCCCGGGGATCATGCTTCCCCCCCCCCCCGAGTGAATAACCAGCACGTCTGGAATAGGCAAACCTTTGTTGAGTGCACTCTGCAAATGAGCTGAGACATCCTCGGCCCACTGCCCCTCAATCCTTAACCAATTAGGAACAACTCCCATGGCCCTTTGCATCTTGACCACCCCGGACTCTCCGAAGCATTGCCCTGCTCTGAGTATGACCGAATCTCCACACCAGCATACTTGCGTCCTCTGACTTGTCACCACTGCATGCAAGACCAAAAGAGAATAGAAAAAGAAAGAGGTGCATAAATATCAATCTGCCGCAAACACCAACCCTACCTACACCAGGTATGGTAGCACATAGAGCTCAAAACTCGATGAACTCCACCTGCCCACCTTCTTAATTGCGCTCGATGAGAGTCCCATTTCCGCTGCTGTAGTGGTCGCCCCAATACGGAACGAATGTGATGTGAAATGGGCTATGTCCTCACCCAAAAATTCCAGGGCCCGCTTACATATTCGTGTGAACTGGAATCTCGTCAAAGGTGTACCATCTGCATGCACCAATAGCCGATCATCACCACATCCCGGCCTAATCTGCAGGAACCTCCCCATCAACCATACCCCTTTTCCCAGTGGCTTTGTTTTTGACCTCCGCACTCTCACCTGCATGAATTCCGCGGCAACCACCACATCCTCCACAGCCATTCCCCCTGTCCATCTTGGAGCTTGGCACTAGCTCTGATATCCGGAATGCCCCAAAGAATGCTAAAGAATAGGATAATCGCAACAATTGCACCTCATAATGCGACCAACATACCTGTGGTAACACCCCCAAGATATTCACCAACCTGTTGGAATCTATAGGTCTCCTGGTATCTTTCTCCCTTGGAGCCAGTCGTTCCCAAACTCTCATAGCCCTTCTAACTCTGAGGTCTTTAGTGGGATCCGTTACCCCTTTTATCCCTGCAAAGATGGCTATTGCCGACAATTGTCTGTGCACCAGAGTCAAGGACTTTCCCATCTCTCTCTGGCTAACTATGAACCTGAGAACCCCCTGCGGTGTAAATTCCCCTGCACCCCTTTTGCTCTGCAAGACTGCTATGTAAACCGGCCAAGCCATCTCATATCTACTCTTAGTCTTAGGTGCAACCGAAGCGGCTATGAGGTCGGTAGCAATGGGGCACCAAGATTCCACAGACTTTCCGGGAAGGCCGTCATCTGACCGTCTGCTTGTGGCCATGGCGCTCCTAATTCTGTCAACTTAAAATGAGACAGCGAGTCAGCTACTGTGTTTACTACACATCTGGCATATTCTTGGCAGTAAAATACACATTACCCCTGAGGCACTCCCGCACCAACACTTTCAGCAAACTGAGTACCTACGGGCATTTTGCCCATTGATTGTTCACCGCCAGGACCACCAACATACTGTCTGACCAAAACACAATTTGTTTATTTGCCAGCAATGTACCCCATACCTGAAGCACCAATATTATGGGAAATAACTCCAGGAATGATATTGCGGACCAACCCCCTCCAAAACCAATCCGCAGGTTAATGCCGCATACACCACCTTGCTCCTAGCACTGCTCCGAACCCGACACTGCCCGCTGCATCCCTATAAAGCTCTAATTCTCTATTGTCCTGTGCCGGTTGTTGCCATATCACTGATCCATTGAAGTGCTCCAGGAAATCCCACCATGTGACCAAATCAGCCTTCACTTCAGCTGTCAGTCTAGTGTGGTGATGGTTTTCCCTCAAACCTGACATTGCCCTGGCTATATTCTTTGAAAAGACCCTGCGCAAAGGTACCACTTGCAGTGCAAAATTAAGTTGCCCCACCAACACCTGCAACTGATGCAGTGTAACCTTGCATGCCCTTAAGCATTGGTCCAGAGACCCTTGAAAAGCCTTAATTTTGTCCTCCGGTAATCTGCCCACGCCTTCCACCGTGTCTATCTCAATACCCAAGAAAGTCAATTGGGTCATTGGTCCCTCTTTCTTCCCTGCCACCAGTGGCACCCCCAATGCCTTCACCATCCGCTGAAAACCCATCAATGCTTCTTGACAATCTGAGGAGCCTGCTGGTCCCATAAAGAGGAAATCATCCAAGTAATGCACAATCTCTTGCGTGCCCACCACTTCCCGCACTGTCCATTCCAAAAAATGACTGAATGTTTCAAATAATGCATATGCAATGGAAGAACCCATAGGCATACATAGATCAACAAAGAAATTGCCATCAAAAGTGAAGCCTAGCAACGGTGTCATCACCAGCAAAAGGCCAAAGGCAGACTCAATATCAACTTTAGCTATCAGTGCCCCCTGTCCCAGCCTCTGCAGTTTTTTAATCGCAGAGTCAAAAGTGGTGAGGCGAACCGTACACAAATCTGGATCCAGTCCCTCATTGACTGACTTACCCGCTGGACTCGACAAGTTGTGTATGAGACAATATTTTCCCACTTCCTTCTTTGGTACTAGCCCCAATGGTGAACAGACCAGGTCCTGCCTTGGCAATGTCTGGAAAGGACCCGTCACCCTTCCCAAAGCTATCTCCTTTTCAATTTTTTCCCAAGTCACTTCTGGGTTCCTTAGCACTGACAGTTGATTGCGAGGGGGAACTGCACTTGGCACTGCGGCAGACGGGATGTGAAAACCAAATTTAAAACCTTCATACAAAAATTGCGCTTCTGCCCCCCTCTCATACCTGGTGAGCAGATTGGCTAATACTGGCAGGTGTATGTGAGTGGGCAAGTTCTGAGCTTTATTGGGTAGGGTGGGCTTTTGGTTGAGCAGTAGCTGTGGGAGGGCGGTGTTCCTTGGGCTTTCCCCCTTTCTTGAAACACTTAATCTCTGGGGGCCCGAGCATCCCACAGAAGGAACAAATGTGCTTAAACTTACATGCTATACCTCTATTACATTCGCTCTTGTTGAATTGCCAGCATGCTTGCTTCTTGTCCCGGGCTCTCCTGTCTCCCCAAAAGGAATGTGTTAGTTTGCTAACTGGCACTGCCGAATAAAACTCCCCATGCCATATATTAATCTCCCGCTGGTCCCATGCTACTTCAGGCCTCACTGCTTTCATCTGCCTGAACTTTGTGTCATATTGCAACCAGGCCGTCCCCTGAAATTCTGACGCTGCACCTTGAATCAATGACATGTAGCTTATCAACTGAGCAGCCAATGTAGGGAACCGCTCAACCATAATTGCTGCGTAGATAGCAAACCCAGTCACCCAGTTCTTCAATGACCATTCCACCCAAACCTTTTTTTGTTTCAGTTCACCATCTTTACCCGATCTGGTCTTGCCCGGGACCACACCCACATTAATCAAATCAAAAAGGTCCACATACTCCCCCTTAAAGATCTTCTCCCTTGTATCCGCAGGCACATGCCAAGTTATACTTGCTGACAGTGACACTGCCAATGATGCTGAACCGTATAACACTGGGCTATGTGGATGTATGACATCACAACGCATGCTTTTACATCGCAACTTTTACAACGCATGCCTTTACAACGCATAGTGTTGAGGGGTGCTGGATAGTGAATAGTTTAATTTAGTATTCCAACTCCAGTCCCCGTGGATAGTAGGGAAGGTGTTGGATAGTAAATTAAATCTATTCCCTATCCTAGAGCGCCCCCCAGCGCAATGTGTTGTAATGGTTTGCGTTGTAAAAGTTGCGATGTAAAAGCACTGCATGGTAAAAGTTGCATTGTAAAGGATGTTTCCCGGCTATGTAGTAGGGGAGCGGGCGCCGATGTCACCATGTGAATAGGCGTCCGCTGCACGCGTTTTGGCAAGGGAGGCTCCTGCTGCCCACTTGTTCCCGCATCCTGAGATAGAGTCTTCAGGGCCCAATCGATACCTCCTTTCTTTGTGACTTCCCACAATGCCGCCAACGAGCGGAATTCCTCTGTTAACGCTGGGGCCTCCTTGCCCCCCGTATCCGTTTGGGCGGCATCCCGTCTACTAAGAAAAGAAAGCAAAATGACTAGCTGGTCAATACCTCCATGTACCTTCGACAGGTCTTGCACCGGCGCGCCTCCTTTTTGTTGTGCCGGCCACGCCCCTTTTACCCGGGTACCAGAGATACTTACCGCTCTAGTGGCCCCATATAACATATGTCCTATTTCACACCATGCCACCTGCACCGTCCGCTCCATATCCCATGCCACATGCATCTACCAACCAAAGCGTTGCCTTCTCCATGGGATGCTCAACATAGCTACTGGTTGAGTAGCCCTGGGGAATGGCGCCCCCCCCCAGCAAGTCAATGACGTAACATGCCATGCCCATCATACCCCTTTTGTCGTGCCAGCTTATCCAATTTGTATTCATGCCCCCGATCTCATGCTAGCATGCTTGCTTGCGCCATGCCGCTTGATCACCTACCTGAACAGCTATTAACCATTCTTGCGCTCCTTTCCTTAGTTTATGCCCCCATTAGGCCCCCCTGTTGTTAAACTAATTTATTGCCAGAACGTGCCTTTTTATTTATTAAATTAAATGTTGCCTCACTAGCGGCATTATGCTGTAATTTCAAAAAATACCCCCCCACTGTGCCCGGAATAAAGGCCTGGCCACACCGATCCTTACACCCTCTACCCCCTGCTTTGCTACTATTTGGTTGCTCACTATTGTCACTTTTGTCTCATGTAACTTAACGTTTGCTTTTTCCAATGTGTTCCCTTGTAATTTCCTCTTCATGTATCATCACTGTTCTATTGAGAAGCGCTCTGACACCTTCGGGTAAAGTCAGCGCTATGAAAACTCGAAGACCGCGCCACCGAGCCGAGCCGAGCTTCCCCAGCTTAACCCTCTGATAGACGCGGCCGGTGTAATTGCGCTTCTATAATGCACCCATTTACCGGATGAAATTGACGGGCCTCGAACCCTACTCTCATCTGCCCTGAAGTCCGACGCCTCACTCTTTGTGCCACGCGGTCCACCATCGATCGCTTCAATCCCTGCGTCGCCCGCCTTTATCCCTGCATCATAATGAATCAGCTGTGCCTCCTGTGTCCGCATTGTCGCTCCCCCCTGCCATGCCACCAGAAAAACACACCGCCTTATATTAACGGAGCTCCTTTCATTCCTTTGATCGCACAAGTGCACTGAAATGTAATAATGCCACCTAATTTTGTTCCGTCAACCCCGGGACGCGAACCCTGGTTGCCTGCTTCATAGCCATGGTGCCTTAACCGCTACGCTATGGTCTTATCCCGCAAAACCTCATCGTGCCCCCCACGGCCTTCCTCATCCTGGCTTGAGCTACACCCCCGCTACGCTATGGCCTTTCACGTCACAGCTTGCACCAAGGCTGCCGGGCCAGTCCGTCACAGATTGCCCTTCTCCCCTAAAGCCCCCCCTCCCCCTTCACCTCCCCCTGCCGGGCCTGTCCTGCAACTGATGAACTGGCTAGCCTTCCTGATCGAAGGCGAGAGACGAAAGAAGGCTACTCCCTGGGGAGCTGTTATTATCAGTGGCAGTGATCCTCCTCGACCTCAGTGCGGCCTTCGACACCGTCAACCACCAGCTCCTTATTCAACGACTCAGAAGTGTCGGTGTTGAAGGGACTGCTCTGTCCTGGCTATCGTCCTTTCTGAGTAAACTATCCTTTCAAATCTGGGAGAATAACACCCGCTCCTCCGACACTCCCCTCCAATGTGGCGTGCCTCAGGGCTCCTCCCTGAGTCTCACATTATTTAATATCTACATGTCCCCATTGGAGGAGGTTGTTAATCCGTTCGGAGTGAGCATCGTCAGCTATGCTGACGATACACAATTAGTGGTGTCCCTTTCTCATCCTAGCCAACAACCTGCGAACCTTTACAACTGTCTGACGCAGATACAAGGATGGATGAACAGATCATCTCTGAAACGTAACGGTTCAAAGACGGACATTCTCCTCCTTGGTCAGAAGGGGCCCTCTCTATTACAGAACATCTGGCCACCTTGTCTAGGCCCGCTCCCAGACCTGAAACCAGAGGTAAAAAGCCTGGGTGTTTGGCTCGATAAGGACCTATCATTTGCAACACAAGCAAAAAGGTAGCCGGGACGTGCTTTCGGCTCCTCAGGTCAATTCGAAAGATCCTGCCCTACTCCCCCCCAACTCCCAAAAACTGCTGATCCAAGGCCTGATACTCTCTAAGCTCGACTTTAGTAATTCCATCTACTTAGGGGCTCCGGAGGCAACTCTGAACAAATTACAAAGGGTCCAAAATGCAGCTGCCCGGATCCTCACTAACACCCCTGCCAGAGCCTCGGCCAAACCAGCTCTGAAGTGAATCCATTGGCTCCCGGTAAGAGAACGTGTGAAGTTCAAGGCCCTCTGCCTGGCACACAGACTGCTTTAAAACAAAGGCCCCCCAAGCCTAAAAAAATGTATTAAACCATATAAAGCCCCTAGATCCCTCCGATCTGACCAGGAACATCTCATCGTCATTCCCAGAGTCAAGAAGGCCCGGACAGGTGGAAGGCGCTTCTCGGTCCACACCGCACGCCTCTGGAACGCCCTACCTCACGACCTGAGAACTGAACCCAACTACCTACGGTTCAGGAAGCGTATGAAAACCCACCTCTTTCCTTAATCCTGTCCCCCTCCCTGCCCCCACTGACCCGCAGTTGTACTGATCTTAGCGCTGGGATACTTACGGGTGACTACGCGCTCTATAAAATTAAATAATAATAATAATAATAATAATTATAATACCTTGGGGAGAGGGCTCTCAGACGCCCACCTGGCATCTCACATTACCGAGAGACCCTCCCCATGACCAAAGCCTGGAGAATCGAAACTCTCCTGCCAGGCACTGAATTCCCACTAAAGGCCCCCCTCCCCGAGCCGCGGGGGTGGCCTCTCAGAACCTGGTCTATGTGTCTTACCCTGAATCCATTGTAGTCATCCTTAACATTTGACTTTGACCAGGTCGAATGTGATCCGATACCCATGGTTGTCCTTCTGCTTTTTGGCACTATAAAAATGTTATTTTTATAAATGGGAGTGGGAATTTTATTGTATTGTGTTTCCTACTGGTTGTCTGTTTTGCTATTGATCAATGCCTTACATAGTACTCCGAGGTTAAGCCTATCTGCTCTATGGTACAGCAACCAAGGGTTGAGATGACAATTACATTGATGAGACTTAACTTGGCCTAGTAAGTAATAGAACCATTATTACTTGAAGCGGATTAACATTCACTTCAACTAATAATCCACATTTGCACACATATCAATAGGATCACTTCTCATTGATTTTATTATGCAAGACTGCTGCCTAAATGTTGTCCTATGTTGCGGCTGATGACACATTGAAAGCAGTGGTCCTTGCCATTATTTTTCAATGCTGTAGTACTGCAATGACTTATTTCTGGGACTTCCCAGGTATATGCCATTGAAAAAAGCGGCTCACAGACAATGCTATTTGTCCTAGATACATTCTTATATCCCTGTTTTTTAATTATCTTCATTGACTCCCACTCAACAAAAGGATTTTATATAAACAGTTATGTATCACTCACTGTGGCATGCAACAGTAGGGCCATGCAGATTAAAAAAAAAAAACCTTGGTCCCTAGAGACAACCCCAGCCCCTTCATTCTTCAGCAGCAAACATGGCTTTATTTGCCAGTTACGAATAGGTTGGCCTGGATGCTGCTCATTTAGCATCCGTGCTGCAAATGAATGAAATGTGTTGCTATGGGACTAAGAGCTGATAAAACTGATTTCAATATTATACAAGGAATCAAGACTTGGATCTTCTGACGTTTTGCATTAATTGTCATTATTCATTTTTTGATTTGACCATTTATCACCTGGACATGCATTATGTAATGGGCACACTGCCCTGGTGTGCACCACGGTGCACCTTTACTTAGCTGTGCCGGGCACTCAAGGCATTTGCCTTATGTTCATAGGCCTTATTCACATGATTTTGCTGTAGGGCAGCTCCGCTGGCCTCCCTACTGCGCTTCTCTCCAGCAAAAGAAAAGGGCAGGAATGTGCTGCCTCTATCAGAGCACAATGAGCACTGGAGCACCGGTGAGCTACATGCGCCAATGCAGGCGCCTATGTGCCATGGTGCAAGGGTGCCTGCGCTGAAGGGATGATTGTTTTTGTGCAGGAAGGGAAACCTTCGTGCACAAAAACAATCACCAGAGGCTTTTTCCTCTTTCTATGTGTGCTGCGGTATGCAGCACAAATAAAAAAAGGAAAAAACAAGGAGAAATAATGGTATTTCTCCTTGTTACGCCTCCCTTGTATCTCCTCTAGAGAAGTGTACATTTTTGGCCCTGCCTCAGAGTTACGATTCCTCGTTAATCTGGGGCAGTGTCAAAACATCATGGGATTTGCTTGGAATGCCCACAGCAGCACCCACTGCACACCCCTTTAACGCAGGAAACTGCATTAAAGGGAACGATATTTACATTGCTGCATTAAGCCGCGCAAAGTGGCTTAGTGCCTCCTGGTAGATATGGAGCAGGGTGCCGCGACACTGGAGTGTCGCAAAATGTGACTCTTTAATGTAGCAGCTTCATTATAAATGAGACACACAATTTTTAATAACTAATTGAGGCAGAACCTTCTTTAGCCTATGCATTGAGAAATATCTTTCAAGCTTCCTTTCTGGGAAAGCTTATAGTGGATTAGGACTTCTGCATAACCATCACTTACATATAATAATATTACAATTATTTTCTAAATAAAAAATACATTAATTACGTATTATTTGCTAATATATGTACTTTTGTATAGTCCCTAAATCCAAAATATCCAAATTTAACTAAAAAAGTATGCTGTATCAGCAATCATTTTTAAAATAGTTTTATTATTTATGAAAGAAAGTGCCTTTGTGATGAAGGCAGAGAACAATGATTTTGCTAAAGATAAAAACATGTTATGCAGAAAGCCTTGATGTAAATGTGCGGATTAGATCAAGAACTTACACATATTGTGAACCCACTCTACTTGTTCAGCACAAATGGAGAATAGATCTGTCCAGTTCAAAGTCGTACAAGTACAAGAGCCTGCTGTGTGCAGCAATCAATCTACTTCTATAGCCTTCACCCTATTATACAACACACTTGTCCAGAAAAGATTTACCAGTTGTGCACATTTTGCTATTAAAGTTTTTCCTATAGTGGTACTTTGTCACTTCTTCTTGACATTTTACTCCATACAGTTAGGATTTATGAACCAACACTTTAAAATATATGGAAGGCGTCCACAATGCTTCGATCAATTCCGCATCTTGCTCTGCTACAAATTTTGGGGTGAATGTGACTGAGGTTTCATTTAGTCCCCTTAACTAATTTGTAGATAATTGGTTTCTCCATTTAAAAGTGAAATGTATACCAAACGTGCAGTTTGGTATACAATATCAGTGGTGTCTCCAATATATTGACATTCTTTACACAGAAAAAGGAAATAATAGCGACTCCTGAACATAGTCTTTTTTAAGTTAATATTCCTTGTTCTGGCAATACAACACTTTGCTGTAGAAGTCGCAATGCCATTTACATTTGTTGACAGGAGGAGATAACATTAGAATATAGAACTCTAGCTATGCAGAAAGAAGCTATATTTCATGAGAGTTAGGATGCAATGTGTAGTAATGGTTTTCTTGCAACCTGCAGCAAGCTTTCTTGTTCATACTTTATAATATTTTGTGTTATGGATTATACATGTATTTCTACACCTTTGCTAGGCCCTATTCAGACTGCTGGTTTGTGCTGTAGGCTCACAGCTATATTCAGAGGCTCTGCAAAGTTATCAAAGTCTTATTTTCCAAATGGTTCTTTTTCCTCCTTTTAATTATGTTCACTATGTATTCACTATTTTAGGTCTAAGCAATTGAACATCCACGTGTCTGTGTTTACAGGTGGAGTCACCTAGATATGGCCAGTATATTTGAACGGGAAGGATTTAGGCAGACCGGAGTTGCCATTCTGACACTCCAGCATTTTCCCCATTGACTGCTTCCAGCGGGTTGCCATGATTCGGCCACGTCATAATTGCCCCCATACTAGTCGCAACATCTTGCAGGGATTTGCTGATTTGAAATCTTTTTTGCAGATTCTGTATATGGGGCTGCCATGAATTCAGGCACGATTGCAGAGGTTATGATGTTAGAGTGGAAAACAATCCAGAGTTAAGATACTGAGCAGATAACTCCTACCTCTCTGTCTTGCGTGTCTGGTTTTGGGGTGAGTAGTGTACAAAAAGGAGTTGAAGAGCTGAGCTCAGCGGACTTGGGGCATATTATCAAGGGGTTTTATCTCCGCTTTTTTGGCTTTAAAAACCAAGAAAGCGGAGATAAAATTATCTCCCTATTACCTAGCTGTCGCTAACACCAGTTAGCGACAGCTAGTAGGAGATAGCGACCATCTTGGGCCCCGCTTTGCATGTCAGTGATATTTATCACTAATGACATGCAAAGTGGGCGTGCCAAGATGTTAGCGACTGAAAACAGTCGCTAACATCGCTATCTCCTATTACCGACTTTTGGAGATACTCGCGCTAAGCGCGAATATCTCCAAAAGCTAACACCTGCCCCTGAGCAGCTCTTAGCCATGTTATCCAATGGTAGGTGGATAACATGGCTAAGAGCATTAGCTCGGTAATGCATGAATATCGCTGACTTTTCAGCGATATTCATGCATTTTTGGCCGATTTTTATCGCTTAGGAGATATACCTTGATAATAGCAAGGTTCCTAAGTGATAAAAATCGCAGCAGCTTGGCGATAAATAAATCGCCGCTAAACCAACATAGCGATAATTATCGCTAGTTGTTGGTAATATGCCCCCAGTTTTTTTACAGTGCAGGCAGCACTATTTCGGTCTCGAATCTGAACTTCAAACAACAATATTTTGATTGTCATTTTCAAATGAGGCACTGATATATGTTACATATTATGACTGGAGGAGCTAACAGGCAATATAAAGGAAATATTGTATAATATGCGGGCATTTAATCTTGAACGGGAGATGCTGATTTCCCGAATTATTCTATAGAATTTGGTACACAATAATCACAGTGGAGGCAGTCTAAAACGGTGAAGGACACATGAAATACATGCTTCCTCTCAACCCGCAACATGTTGAATATGAATAAAAACTACTCTAGTTAAGTGTGACTATTGCAGTGGTGAACCTAATAAAAATGCTCGCATAGACACCAACGCACCGTGCCTTCAGTGGGTCATAGGAGAAGTGTAGTAAATGTCCTCTCCACTGTTCTTCCCTGGCTAGACTGTACTATGTTATCTATGACATCATAGATTGCCAGGGTGTCCCTCTAGCTCTCTGTGCCTTTCTATTACTTACTGTGGCAGTTGGTCATCTCAGGCTGAGCTGCTAACAGCTGGCTCCTGGTGGGGTTTACCTTACATACACAAAAACGATAGAGAAGAGGGTCTGAGGGCAAGTTTAACGACTACCCAGGTACAGGCCCCAAACACAAAGTCAAGACACCAAATTGTACCTGGTGGTCAAAAGAATATGTTATTCACCAGGAATCACAGCGCAAATACGATGCAACAAACACCAGTGGGAACACACCATGCAAGCTAATATGTGTTATTTGGCCCAGTAGAGGCTCAAGGACGAGTGGAAAAAATTCCCATCAGAAGCCACACTGTACTGCCCTCATATACATCATTTGGGTTCTCCTCGCCCAGGAGACAAAACAATGCGGCCGGTCGAATGTTACCGTGACCGAAAGAAATGTGAGAGGGGAGTATTGGTGTTGAGGTGGCGACTGAAAAAAGCAGTGTGAAGTGATAAAAGTGATGATAGTGAGTGATTATAAAATTAGGTAAACCGGGTAGAAAGCACTAATTTATTAGTGTCTCCCAGTTCCTAATGTTAAAATAAGTGCAAGAGCGGATTCGAAATAATATCCACAGTCAGTAGTGGTCAACATGTTTCTGCATTTGAAGAAAAGAGTTTCCATGCATTCTTCAGGACCAGTTCTATAAAAACTATTGCTTTTGTGAAAGAATAATAAGTAAAACAGATATCACCTGAAAGAGTCCAGGTTGTGTGCTCAACCATGTACTGTTTATGCACCGCATCATGAGCATAGGATCCACCAGGAAAAACAAAGACAAACAAGAGAACATGAAGATATCATATTCCCACGGGTTTCTGATACATTATCAAGTTAAACCTTAAATTCATTACGCCCAAAGTTGCACATATTAGGACATAAGTTCAATTTCAAGCACTCACCCATAAACGATGTTTGAGGAGCTTCACCCCACCTGGCTACTGCTCAGGTATGAGGAGCACCGCTCTAAAGTGGAAAAATTGAATTGAAAGAAAAGAGGCAACCATGACTTAGTTAGAAATATCCATGAAATGGTATATGGATAGCTCATGAACAATTACTGTCTCCACTCATACTGTAGACTCATATCAAAATCACCAACTCTCTAAGTGATCGACAAAGTATTCTACATGTTACAGCCATCTCACTAAGTGATGCTGTACACGCAGAATACCGCATAAATTAAAGTCTAGTGGAACCCATCTTTGATGTACAATCAGATGTCCTCTTGTTAATTTGCCAAAGGTGGTAAACTCACTGTAGCGTTATGTAGCACAAAAAAACACTAGAGCGCGTTAAGCACTAATAGGACACCATGTGGGTTTTGGCAAAGTATAGCGAAGCCCGTCTTAAGTGAGATGTCATGCTGTTTTAGATAAGAGACTCATAGCCACATTTAACACTCCAAACACCAGCGTTATAAAACGCATTACATATGAGAGCCTCCTGCGTTTACACACTAAGCGAACAATACGTGGGTTTTTTTAAAAAGTATAATGAAACCCGTCTTTGATGGGACGTCACGCTAGTTTAGGTAACAGACTCACAGTCATATGAAGCAATCCGAAACCCCAGCGTTGAGAGCGCATACAATATGAGGGCTTTTTGCGGGCCGCTTACCTCTCCGTCGGTGTCTCCCGACAGGCGTCCGAGCTGTCTGGGGGGGCACCGATTGTGGAGTAATCGCCGTGTTTATGCGATCGTTTCCCAGAATTGAATCACGTGACCCGCCATGGTCACGTGATCGCTGTGTGATGGGAAATGTAGTTCGGAGCACATAGTGTTGTGCGAGGAGAAGGCAGTGAAGCCCAGTTTCGGTTATTTAATGAAATCGTGCCTAACATGCTGACGATTATATATTAGATGTCGCATGTTTTGTGTTTTAGAAATACACAATTTCATGTAAGAGGCATATTTTTATTTTTTTAAAACACAACAAAGTCATATAGTTAGTATGTGTGTGTTGTCATTCGGAGCACATAGTGTTGTGGTTTGTGCGAACAGCAAACTATAAAACCCAGTATCAGTTGTTTTCTATGATCATGCCTAACGTACTGGCAATTCTGTACTATGTGTCACATATTATGTGTTTTATAAATACACAAATCCCTGTTAGGGGAATCTTCATGAGCCCTGCAGAGACATATAGTTGGTAAATACACATACAGGAAACAGGAGATATGTTGGTAAACTAATGATAAAGAAGTCGGGCAACAGACTAGATAATGGTATTATAGGGACATCCACGGTATAGGCTCATTAAGTCCCCCCTTGTCACTATTCAGTCTGTAGACCCATTTCTGTTCAATTTTGAACAGAAACCGTCCGACATCAGGGCAAAATTCAGGAATCCTTGGTTGTTCTAAAACAGTCCAGTGAAAATCATTGGGGCTATGTCCTTTTTCCAGAAAATGTGCAGTAAGGCGGGTGGCTTGTTTTCGGCATTGCACTGTACTTTTATGCTCTTGTATTCTGGTCCTCACCTTCCTGGTTGTCATGCCAACGTATCGAAGTTGGCAAGGACACGTTATCAGATATATCAAGTTACTGCTATTACAATTAGTAAACCTGGTTTGTGTCCATGGTCTTGTAGTCCCTATATCTATGCTGGTGGATTTGCAGGTTTGGGGACACGCAGAACAGGCTCCACAGGGATGGTGGCCCTGGACAGGTGGCAAATCCCACAGCGTGCCTACCTGTCTGGGTTCTTTATTCCGTGGACGTGTATGGACTAGCTGGTCCTTGAGGTTTTGTCCTCTTTTAAAGGCAAAAAGTGGCAATGGAATATCATCTCCCCCAGTTTTTAGGATCGACCAATGTTTTTTCACAATCTTTTGTACTTGGTTGGATCTGCTGTTAAATGTGTTAACAAAGGTGATGCGGTTGATTTTATCTTTGGGAGGATATATCTCTATCAATGATTCCCTGTTATTATTAGATGCCCTCTTTTTGGACTGGCAAATGATTTTCTTTGGATAGTTTTTTGCACTGAGTTGATGTTCCAGATTTTTTTAGTGGATTTTTTATTGGAACAGTTCCTTTGTACTCTGAGAAACTGGCCAAAGGGCAAATTGTCCCTCAAGGCCCGAGGATGACAACTGTCGTATCTCAAAAGAGAATTCCTGGCCATAGGCTTCCGATAAAGTTCAGACTCAAGGCCAGTAGTGGTCGCATGTATCTTCAGGTCTAGAAATGCCAATGACGTATGACTGAATTCGATTGTAAATTTCAGAAATGTATTTCTGGTGTTGAGCCATGCATGGAAAGACATCAGTTCCTCTTCTGTACCCCGCCAGACCACCAAAATATCATCTATATAACGCTTCCAAACGTGTAGCGATAATAGATAAGGGTTTGCAGGTGTAAGGACCTCCTGTTGCTCAAAATTATGAACATATAGATTCGCCAAGCTTGGAGCGAAGACACTACCCATACTGGTCCCAGATGTTTGTAGGTAGGTAGTGTCTTCAAAGCGAAAATAGTTCTCTTTCATTGCAATTTCTGTTAGATTCATAATGAACCGTATTGGCGTAATAGATTGATGGTCGCTTTGCTCTAGGAGATTGCCCACAACTTCAAGTGTTTCAGTTTGGGGAATTGATGTATACAATGACTCTACGTCAAAGGATACGAGGATGTCTGTTTCAGTATTAAATTGTATGTTTGGAAGAAGTCTCAAAACGTCCTTCGTATCCTGAAGGATCGTGGGCATAGCTTTGACCATAGGATTTAAAAAGTGGTCAACAAAAGTCGACAGAGGTTCCAAAATGGAGCCAATGCCCGAAATGATGGGCCTCCCAGGTGGTGGTCTCTGGGGTTTATAAACTTTCGGAAGGCAATAGAAATATGGTGTAGTAGGATGACTCGTATTAGTTTTAATATTCAGGTATACTTATAGTACCAATCCATTAAAATACTTGGGTATTAATAATAAAACCTAAACATATGTTTGAAAAAAACTGCAAAAATTACACATATATTTACAGCATTTTTTATAAAATACACTCTAAAGTCAGAGTCAAAAAGAGATTATACATGCAATCAATTGGAAACACATGAAAACAGAAGTCCTTTCACTATTTTCATTACTGTCCCTGACCCAGCATTTACTCAAAATGGCTGGCATTCCATGAGAGAATGTATAGGCAAACATTTTCACACAAGACAAAATAAATATACATTTTGTCAGGGTGTGAATCATGTGAAAAAACTGTTCCCAAAACATATTTTCTTTTAAATTCTCGTTTACCCCCCAGAAAATCTATAAAAGAAGCCATCCACCATTTTGTGCTCAGTGGTAAACTGACTTCCATGGTGACCACATACAGCAAGAATTGCAGGATCATTTTTAGTGAGATGGCTGTAACATGTAGAATACTTTGTCGATCACTTAGAGAGTTGGTGATTTTGATATGAGTCTACAGTATGAGTGGAGACAGTAATTGTTCATGAGCTATCCATATACCATTTCATGGATATTTCTAACTAAGTCATGGTTGCCTCTTTTCTTTCAATTCAATTTTTCCACTTTAGAGCGGTGCTCCTCATACCTGAGCAGTAGCCAGGTGGGGTGAAGCTCCTCAGCCATCGTTTATGGGTGAGTGCTTGAAATGGAACTTATGTCCTAATATGTGCAACTTTGGGCGTAATGAATTTAAGGTTTAACTTGATAATGTATCGGAAAACCGTGGGAATATGATATCTTCATGTTCTCTTGTTTGTCTTTGTTTTTCCTGGTGGATCCGATGCTCATGATGCGGTGCATAAACAGTACATGGTTGAGCACACAACCTGCACCCAGGGCGTGTGTTTCACCTTAATGTCTGCTGTTAGTTTGCGTGTGAAGTGTTCTTGTGCACCAATGAGTTTTGTGTACTGATTGCCTACTGGACGTGCTCATCTGTCTGTAGACAGCTTGCAAACTGAGTCTTGTGTGCTCTGCGAGACTTTACAACAGCCTCTGCCTGCTCTGCTCGTTTCTGCCCTGTGTGTTCATACGAGCGTTCACTCGAGAGACATTTTGCCTGGTTTAAGTGGTTTCTGCTGAACTCTGCGAGTCCCGCTTTGTGCACTCTCTGTCTTCAGCGCAGGTCAGATTATCTATTTCGCTTTGGTGTGCTCAGCAAGTAGAAGTAGCGTACGAGTCCTACTCTTTGCTGTTTTAATTGGAAAGTGCATGTCCAGATGAGCGCATTCTGGGACCGGCGCTGTTCTTGACTAGCGCATTCAAGGGGGCGCTGCGCTATTGTGGCAGAATTTAAAGACTGGACGGCCTCAGCTTTCGGCGCCTTCCCAAGCTCGTCTACTCACCGTCCTGGATGCCGATGTCCGTTGGTCGACGGTTGGCCACAAGCGATCTTCCCTCCTTCACGCCTGCCGTCCTTCTGATAACAAGCTTAAAATGCTTCCAGGAGTTAGCGAAGCTCTTCTACGACGTCACGCCTTCTTTCCTGCTGCAGCTTTCCAGCGTTTTCTTTCAGCACGCCTTGGCTGTGAACCACCCGGCGGTGGCGTAACAGCGTAGTCCCTTTATGGTGCTCCCAGTGTGGCTTCAAGTCTACACACACACACTGTGTTCCTCAATTTTCCGGCCTGAAGGTCACAATTTGTGTCGGCAGTGTCCCAGAAACGTTGGTAATGACGATTACATTTGCCTTCATGCCGCCGAGCCGACCATTGATGAGACACGGGCATTCTCATTCTTTGGTCAGCACCTTGTACATTTCTGTTTCACGGTCATTTGCGGGACCAGAGCAACTGTGTGGAAAGGACTTTACTTATGGTCTTGTTGGGTGCTCAGCAGCGCCTACTGGCAGTAGTGTACACAGACCCCAGGTGAGAGGTCGCTCACCGGAGCTGATATTATTAATGTATTTGTGAAGCAGTTCTCAACGCCTAATGTGTATCATTCAACACAGTTTTGTTTTGTTTAGGAGTGCGTTTTTAGCATGGGAAATTCTTGGTGCTTCTTTACAAAGTGTGTCGTAGTATGGTGTGGTGGGTAGTCAATGCTCATCCATATTGTCAGGGTTGGTATCCTTAAGTGTACCCTATTTAGGGGAGGTGGTGTCTGTGTGGGTGGTCCATGCCCCATGTAGTAGTGTATGCTCTTCCATATTGTCAGGGTTGGTATCCTGAAGTGTACCCTATCTAGAGGAGGTGGTTTCTGTGTGGGTAGTCCTTGCCCCATGTAGTTGGTGTTTGTGGGTAGTCCATGCCCCATCGTTTGTCCCAGGGTCATTGTCTTTATCCGGCGGTGTACCCTTTTCTGGGGAAGTTGGTGTTTGAGGGTAGTCCATGCCCCATTGTTTGTCCTAGGGTTATTGTCTTTATCCTGCGGTGTACCCTTTTCTGGGGAAGTTGGTGTTTGTGGGTAGTCCATGCCCCATAGTTTGTCCCAGGGTTATTGTCTTCATCCTGCGGTGTACCCTTTTCAGGGGAAGTTGGGTGCTTGCGGGTAGTCCATGCCCCATATATATTCCCAGGATTACTGTCCTGCAGTGTACCCTTTGAGGTTGAGTGTTTATGGGTAGTCCATGCCCCATTTCCCAGGGTTATTTTGCTTACCCTGCGGTGAACCCTTTTCAGGGGAGGTTGTGTGTTTTTGGGTAGTCAACGCCCATTTTTATTCTCAGGATTGCTGTCCTGCGGTGTACCCTTTTCAGGTGAGGTTCAGTGTCTGTGGGTAGTCCATTCTCCATATTTTGCACTGACCCACTGCTTTTGGTGGAGATGGTTTGTGCACTATTTTCCTTTCGAAGTCTACCTTCTTGCTGCTACTGGCCAGGGCTTCATTTTGGTAAGATTTTGGGCTGTGAATTTATCATACGTTTAGTGTCAGCACATCTTTATCAGGGGTAGTTTGTTTGTTTGTTTGTTTTTCTTTGGTGAAATCTTGTCAAAGGGGTTTGCTCTCTTGGGTTATCTTAAATGAGTCTTACCCCTATTGTGTCTCTCCCAATCTACACTCATTTTTTGTTCCTAGGGTGTCTACCCTGTGGTGTACCCATGTGTGGGGAGGTTATGAGTGTCTGCAGCTAACTTAGCTGTTGGTCTTGTGTTTTTTTTTCGAAACCTTGCTGTTTCGTTAAGGGAGGGGGATGTGGCATATTATGTCATAATGATGTTTTCTTTGTTCTTTGCTCTGCTAATGATACCTCATGCTAACGCCATCTCATGTTGTACACTTTTACTTTTGGTTCTTCTTATTTGTGTGCTTCCCTGCTGATTGTTGCATTTGAGGTATTGTTGCTGATTATTCCTTTATTCTGCTCTTACTCCATAAGGGAAGAGGATGTGTAGTAAATGTCCTCTCCACTGTTCTTCCCTGGCTAGACTGTACTATGTTATCTATGACATCATAGAATGCCAGGGTGTCCCTCTAGCTCTCTGTGCCTTTCTATTACTTACTGTGGAAGTTGGTCATCTCAGGCTGAGCTGCTAACAGCTGGCTCCTGGTGGGGTTTACCTTACATCTTAACCTGTCTATCTAACCTGGAAGGAACCTGCAATTAAGGATCTTAACTTATCAAGTGGACTCTGCATCTTCATTTACCACAACAAGCATACCAAAAAGATACCAAACCGTAATAAATATCTACCGTCAACAGAGGTAGATATATTCATCTTGTTTTTAAAGATAGTGGCCAAGTTTTTGAGCACATTTGTTATCCTTGTTAAGGAAGACCAAACAATACCTATACTTGGAGACAGCCTACATATAAAATGAGCCCATGGCCGTTTAGCAGAAGGTATATATAATGGTATATGGGATAAAGTACCCTCTGCCTTACATTATAAGGATTTTGCAAGTCACTGAGGAGCTCCGCCACCACCCAGAGGAACACGGCTGAGCGTCGATGTTCTTTATGACCACAAGGTTATTTGCAATACCAATATAATATATATCTGGGGTAACTATACTCTATTTATTATATAGTGACACCATTACCATCCCCACAAACTACATAAAACCTTTGTGTGGTACTGCTTTATATGACAGAGCTATAATACTGTAAACATAAAGAATATAATTAGAGTCTCTAGTGAAAAATTAAACACGCCCTAGTGCTTAGTATATAGGGTCCATTCCCAGGAATGAACATCAGAACTGCACCGGGGTGCACAACTCACACAATATTTAAAGTGCAAACTGTGGAAGTGCTGAAGTGGATTTCACCAGTAGTCACCATCCCCGCAAGCAGTCAAAAAAATAAAAATATAAAACATTATTAACACGGTTTTATTATCGTTTTATTTTTAACACAAATGAGTCTTGGGGGCAGGGCCAGACGACGATAAGCTGTAAGGGGAGTGTTGTGCACTGTAATCAGTGCGCATGACTGCAAGCCAAACAGTAATTCACACTGGAGCTGTCTCCAACCGAGCTGCTTTTGCGGTTTGGAGACACCAGACACAGCCTCCCAGTCTCCCTGGGAGAGCAAACTAAGGGTGCCCAGGCCAATCCTGATGCTGCTCTCATGCATGAGAGAAGGTTCAGGATTGGCGACAGGGGAGTCTTGGTGCCTGTACAGTGCAGCAGAAGAGCAGTCAGCAATGCAGTGAGTGGCAAGCGGCAGGTAAGGGGGTTTTCTTTTTGTTTCCACAGTCGGCCGTCATCCCCCCGCCCATCCACTCTGCCCTGATACTAGCCTCCACTTGACTTCACTGACCCATGAGAAAAACACATGTTCTAAATATAAAAATCTTATTTAAAAGGCATATTTATTGCATAATCTAGAGAGACGAGATCAGAAACTGCAAAAAGAACTTTATAGAAGTAGAGTGTACAGTGGAACACCCATAGTGGGCATACTATGTGCGAATCGCCCCAGCAAGATTTTGACAGCCAGGCTAACAGTTGGTCCTCACTGTGTAGTATTTATTAAATCTTCAGATACCGCAATCTTTGATTAACTGTCAACTCTTGACCAAACTTTAATGATAAAACCAAAACCAACACACATTGTTATAAAAATACTAAAAGTATACATTTCAGCCACAGGTTAGATTGTATTTACATTTCAGGATCTCCAGAGACACACGTTGATGAGTGTTGTGCTAGCAGGCCACAACAAATTTGTACTGCCCCCATCTGGGGTAACTACCAGTCGTCCATCCCTTAACGCCTTGCCCCCCACAGGGTTTCCTATGCACCAGATACACTCTTCAAAGTTGCTTACCACATGCGCCGGCATCTCGAGTAGTGCAGGAGAGTCCAGGACCACTAGCAGGTCAGTCCCCTCTCCCGCCAACCTGGAGCCCCCCATTGAATGTCCGCCCTGTTCCAGGACCAGATTGTCCCTGCCAAAAAAGAGTCCTCGCCATTTCTCTTGCCCGGGATCCCGCCACAGGACTAGGAGCTTACTGACACTCTCGCCCTCCACCCCTCCCATGCTTGACCATCCAGTTCTAATGCAATGGCACCGAAAATCTGTGAATGAACAATTCCAGCCCTGTGTTGGACAGATGTACTCTATCTGCCAGGTATATCTCCACCTTTGAAACCTGTATCAGGCTATGACTGATGGGACGTATGGGTGAGCTCACCAATAACTTTGCCACTGCCTGATTTAATTTCTTCACTGACCTGTTCACTGCTATTGAGGGAGCATTATTAGCCCAAATCTGGCGTGGAATCACTTCCGACCAGAATATAGTTGTGTCTGACAGAGCCCGGCTCACCCATAAGAGCATAGAGAAGAGTGCTTCCTTAACACCCCTCCGGCCCGCAGGGATCATGTCATTGCCCCCTGATGAATCACCAGCATGCCTGGTATGGGCATGCCCCTGTCCAATGCACTCTGTAAATGGTAAGTGAAATCCTTCAACCGCTGCCCACCAATCCCTATCTAATGGGGATCGATTCCCCTTGCCCTGTGTGATCTCTCCACCCTGAAATTGCAAAAAAACTGCCCTGCTCTGCGTATAATGAATGACAACACCAGCAAACCTGTGTCTGTTGCCTCTTGACCACTGTATGGAAGTTAAAGAGTAGAGACAGAAAACCTAATGAGGTAAGGGACACCTCGCACCACTGTGACCCAGAAGCTGTCTAAGCTAACTGTGGTCTCACATACCGCTCAAAACAGGATGACTTCCATCTGCCTACTCTTTTGATTGTTTCAGAGGGGAGGTCTAATGCCGCTCCTGTTGAGGCTGCCCCAAAGGAAAACAAATGAGATTTGAAATGAGCCGTTTCTTCCCCCAGTAAAGTTAGGGAGTGCTTGCATAGGCACGTAAATTTAAATCTTGACAAGGGGTTCCATCTGCATGTAACCACAGACTTGCATCTCCCCCCAGGAAGCATTTGAATGAAGGTCTGCATCAAAGTCACGGGACAGTAAGTGGCCCCATGAACTGCTCTTGTCTGCACCCATGCTTCCTTCCCTAACAGGTCTATCTTTGACCTCCTCACTCTGACTTGCAACATATCTTCTGATATTATAGCATCTGCTAGGCTAATTCTTCCCTCTCTAACCGCCTTTGCTGCTGGTATGAGTTCAGAAATTCGTAACATCCAAAAGAATGCCAGGGAATATGCTAACCTCAGCAGCTGCATCTCATAAGGGAAAATGCATACTTGAGGTAATATCTCCAAAATAGTTGATAGTCTACTGACATCTATATGTCTCTTAATGTCTTTCCCTGCCGGGGCCAAGTGCTCCTAGCCCTTCAAAGCCTGTCAGACCCTAAGATACTTGGTAAGGTCTGCCACCCCTTCCAACGTTGCAAAGAAGGCAATCGCTGTGAGAAGTTAGCCTGGTATATGACGTCCACTATTCTAGTGGGCCCCTTGCACCAGTCTAAAGGACCCTTATTGATGGTGGTTGTAAAGTCAGCCTTATAGACAAGCTATCCTAGTGGTAGCATGGACCAGCAGCCTTAGGCCACAGGAGACGCGTGCAGTGTCTAAACTCAGTTGCGAGTTACCATTGACTTAGAATGGAAAACGTAAAAGTTACAAAGTTATAGATTTAGGGCACCTCCGGATGGACTACGACAAAACCAATTTAGACTGGGACACTTGGATAGTTAATACCCACGGGAGCACCGGAGTACTCGAGTTACCTCACCCAGGGAAGCCGGGTGCATAGGTGTCTTTTGGTGTCGGGTTCGTCGATGTTTCCTATGGAGATCTGTGAAGAAGTGCTGCAGGCGACCAGAGGAAGAGTATCCAGGTCGATCCAAGGGTGGATCGAAGAACTGAAGAACCTGAAAGCAGAGGGGACAGAGTCTGGGTCACTAGCCAGTGACCAGAAAGGAACCAGGAAGGAAGAGGCGATGTTGAGATTTCAGGTAAGGAGGTGAAGCTTGTCTCTGCAGCCACGAGGACCAGGAGACGTCGACGATGACCAGGAGCTGGATTCGAGCTGTCCCACCAAGGATATAGTTGACTGCGGTATCGGTATCCAGACTGGACCCAACAAGCCTTTGCAAACACAATCCACGCAGGAAGTGAAGATTGGCTTTGAGTCAGACCAGCAAGGTCTGGGGAGTTTCTCCTTTGGAGGGAAGCTGGAACATGCCTGGAGCAACCAGGCCCGTGGTGTTAATTAAAAAAGAAGTCTTCAGAGGACTAACTAGTCAACGGGCTAGCAATCCGGAAGACGTGTCAAGCTGGAATGCAGGAGCAGGCCCCATGTGGCACTCGTGGAGTGTGGAGGGCTAAGCTTTGGTGCAAATGGCGCTCGGATTTAGGGCTTCTCATAACCCAATGCACAACTGCAAGGGTATCTCGGGAGTTGAGCAGTTAGCAAAATGCAGGAAGTCCAGGGTGTCTGTTCCCACGTCTCTCGTGTCTGCCACGGGTCTCAGCCTCGCTGTGGATGTGGATCAGAGTCGGAGAAGTCTGGAAGTTCAGTTCCTGATTCGCTGAGTCTTGGGTTTCCGGCAGGAGCATCAAGAAAGCAAACCTGCAAGTTACTGGTGGTGCCTGTTTGCACAGGGTGGTCACTCCTTGACCACAAGGGAGATATCTTCAGTCTTCTAGTCGATATAGAACGTCGAAGGTCCAAGAATTTCGTATCAGAGTTTCATTCCAGGATAATCTAAAGTCTCTAGACACAGCGCCTATCTGTATACTGATTTTAGGAACTGGATTACCTGCTAGGCCCCTCCTATGGGTGGACCTGGGAAGGGGGTGGTTACACCCCTTTCCCTTTGTCCAGTTTCATGCCAGAACGGGGCTGGAGTGCCCCAGCAACTGGTTTGAACCGGGCTATGCATGGAGCACCTTGTGTGCCACAGGCAGTGTCTGGAAAAGCATCTTTCCATTCAACCTACCCTGCCCCAATACAGTACAGACTGTCTGGGGAGGTGTTAGCACCTCCCTCGACAGGAAAACTATTGTCCAGGCCTCCCTTGCCGGAGTTTCATCCAGCAGCAGGAGGTCAGACTTGTGTCTGTGGCAGCAGCATCCATTTTGTGATGCTCAGGCTCTGTTTAACTTTAGCCGGGTAAAGCAGTAACATACTAGTCTTTTCCCTTTAGAACGGGGGTAGTATTCCAAAGTGTTTGACACCTTACACAACATGTTTTCATGAAGCCAAACCAAAGTTAGCATTAACCGCAAGGATTATAATGCACTTAAGAGTATATGGTATGGCTATATCATAGAACAGCTATAAGGAGATGGTTCCAAAAGCTGCAGAGGGGCTCAGCTCATGCTAGGGCACCCTCTCACATAAAACCAAGCACTCTGCCTCCAGGATTGTTGAGGCCTGCCATAGGAGTGACTTATAGCTTACTATGAGTCTATATATAAGGTAGATATAGATATACTATATCTATATAAGGGGTGATTACACCACCTTACCCAAGCTGAGTGATCAGCCTGTGGTGTCAGTTTAGATGGCCAGCCAAGGGTGGCATTAATACATGCTGCAGCCCCTGTTAGGCCTTGGATCCACCTATGCCCTGGGTACCTATGGTACACTATACAGGGGCTCACAAATGTGACCCAATATCCAATCTGGTATGTACCTAAAGTACATGGTATCAATTTACAGAGAGAACAGCTGGGCTGTGGGTCTGATTAGCAAGCTCATAGCCACACTAATGTCGAAAAACCTCACAGCAAAAATTGGGGGTGACCAAAAGAAGCATACCATACTATCCTACAATCGCTGACAGCTGTCTCCTAACAAGGGATAGTGATTCCGTGTTATCTGTCTGTTGGACTATGAAGAACAGCACCCCCTGCGGTGTAGATTTCTGTGTCCTGCCTGCTCTTTTCATGACCGCCAAGTATAACTGCCATGCATTCTCATACATACGCTTGGTCTTGGGTGCAAGGGAAGCCGTTATCAGATCGGGGGCAATAGGGCACCAAGCTTTCATAGTTCCTCCGGAAAGTTTGCCATCTGGTTGTCCGCTTGCGGCCATCAAGCTCTGAATTCTGTGAACTTAGAACAAGACAGGGCATCAGCTACTGCATTGTCCACCCCTGGCACATGTTTAGCAATAAAATACACATTGCGCTTGAGGCAACCCCAAATAAGTTCCTTAAGTAAATGAAGTACCCATGGGTATTTTGCCCTCTGATTGTTCACTGCCATCACTGCAGACATACTGTCAGACCGGAACACAATGCGCCTATTTTCCAAGAGGGTACCCCAGAGATACATTGCTACAATGATAGACAACAGCTCTAAGAATGTTATGGTGCGGTTCAACCCTGTCTTGACCCACTCTGTCAGCCAGTGCTTCATGCACTACCTTTGGCCTAGCACTGCCCCAACGTTACGCTGCCTGCTGCATCCGTGTAAAGCTCTAACTCTGTGTTTGCTTGCACCTGTGGCTGCCAAAGCGCCGAGCCATTGAACTCCAACATAAACTCCTTCCACATGTCCAAGTTGTCTTTCACCTCTGGGAAAAGCCTGTTGTGGTGATGTTTTGCCTGCAAGCCAGATACTGCCCTTCCGATGCTCCTTGAAAATGCTTTGCCCATGGGTATCACCCGCAGGGAAAATTTCAATTGCCCCACCAAGACCAGCAACTGGTGCAAGGTAACCTTGTGTGCCGCTAAACACTTGTCTATGGAGGCTTCAAATGCTCTTACTTTCTCCTGTAAGAGCCTGCAGACCACCGCTCGGGTGTCTATTTCGATGCCTAAGAAGGTTAGGCAGGTTGCTGGACCCTCAGTTTTTTCACCTGCCAGAGGTACCCCCAATGCCTCCGCTAACCGTTGGAAGCCCAGCAGGGCCTTCCCACAAGCCGGCAAGCCAGGAGGGCCCAAAAATAGAAAGTCATCTAAATAATGTACCACATCTTGTGATGACAACAAATCTTGCACCGCCCATTCCAAAAAAACGGCTGAATTTTTCAAACACAGCACACGGGATGGAACACACCGTTGGCATAAGCAGGTCCATCAAGAAACTCCCCTCTAACGTAAAACCTAGCAACCTAGTGTGCTCTGGGATTTGGCCATCAGAGCGCCCTCGCCTAGTTTCTGTTGTTTATGAATAGTCGTATTGAATGTGGTGTAAAGCACTGTAAACAGCACTGGATCCAACATGTCATTGACGGAAGACCCCGGCGGACATAATAGGTTATGAATCAGGCGGTATTTTCTAGCCTCCTTTTTTGGCACCAAACCCAGTGGTGAACATACGAAGTCTTGTCTTGGCGCTTGCTGAAAAGGGCCAGTCACCCTCCCCAGTGCTACCTCTTTCATGATTTTTTCCCTGACCACCACCAGATTGCGCAAGACTGAGAGCTGATTGCGTGGAGGAACCTTGGAAGGCCACGTGTTAGATGGAATATGTAATCCAAATTTGAAACACTGGTATAACAGATGAGCCTCTTGCCTCTGTTCGTATGTATTGAGGATGTGGGCCAGGACATGCAGGCATATGGGAGTGGGTAGTTTCTCATGATGACTGGGCATTGCAGTCCCTGTTCTGTGCCTCGGAGGGGGTATGCTGTTCTTTAGGTTTTTCTACTTTCTTGAAACACTTGCTCTCTGGGTGGCCTTGGAATCCACAGAAGGAACATCTATGCTTGAATTTGCATGTAGATCCTTTACTGCATTCATTTTTATTAAACTGCCAGCAAGCTTGTTTCTTGTCCCCTGCCCCTTTGTCCCCATGAAAGGAGCGAACGGTCTTGTGAACTAGCGGCGCAGAGTAGAATTCAGCATGCCATGTTAATCTCTCTCTGACTCCATGCCATCTCTGGCCTTACTGCCTTTATTTGCCTAAATTTGTTGTCATACTGCAGCCAGGCCAGGCCCTGGAATTCTGACACTGCCACGTGAATGATTGACTTTTAGCTATTTATCATTCTTGATAGACAATTCCACTCAAACTTTCTTCTGCTTGAATTCACCCTCCTTGCCCGCTCTGTTCTTCCCTGGGACCACACCCGGATTAATCAGACCAAAAACATCAATACATTCCCCCCTGAACATCTTCTCTGGTTTCCGTCAGTATGTACCATGTAATACCTGCCAGTGGGGCTAATGTGAGTGAAGCAATACCATAGAGCACCGGGCTCTGTGACAGAGGGGCCTGTACCCATACCACTGCCACCGGGGGCACTGGTGGGAGTATCCCCGGCCCTGCGCCACCCGTAATATTGGTTGGCCCATACGAAGTAGCAGCGACCACCACAGGTATTTAAGCAACCCCATTCGATTGCACCCATACTTGTCCCACCACGCTGCTTTGATGCACTACTACTGGTGCGGGACATTGCGCGATAGGTGGAGTGGCCTCAGCTACCCCCTATTGGAGGGAGCGCTACATTCGTCTGAACCTTCTGCGCTGCTGCGCCAGAAGCCTGACTATTCCCCTCTAACGTTCCAGAGTCTGTCTCGTGCGTTTGGGTAAAGGAGCTTCCTGCTGTGGGTTCGCTCCTTGCGCTAATGTTTGCAGTGCCCACTCAATGCCGCCTTTTTTTGTGACCTCCCACAGTGCCAACAGCGATTGAAATTCCTCTTAGGTAGCTGTGGCCTCCTTCCTACCTTGTGCACGTTTTGGTGGCATCTTGCTTACAAATGCACGAACCAAGCCCACCTCTGCACCAATTCACTAAATAAAGTAAAAGAGAATTAAATGCTTGCCAATGCCTCTTTCCCCACATTCTCTTCAGGCCTTGCGCCTTTGAGCTTCGCATCCTTCCACTCCCTACTGCCCACCTTTCACGCTAATTAACCGGGGCACCGGAAATACTCACTATTCGAGTGCCCCGTGCATCATCTAGCTTGCTATCCCCTGAAGACCTGCCAAATCATGCTTTACATCCCCCCCCCAGGGGGCACTCATCCTACTCACTAGCCAAGTGCACCGGGTTTACATGCCTTTACAACTGTCCCGCTTTCTTCACCGGTCCATGCACTACCGGTTAGGCCCAATACACCAATCATGTGCACTCATTAACTCGTACCCCAAGCTCTGCCGGTTTGTTTATGCCACCGCAAACTCGTGCGCTGTTTATTGCCTAATGCGTGTGGCACCCTGCCGCGCCCCGGGGGCACCAGGAATACTCAGCACCTTCCTGCCCGGGGTCACCTATTACCCATGCCAACCTGATCAAGCAGTTAAAGCTGAGCGAGAAAACCACAGGGCAATCGTTTCCCGTGAAATTTGGTACCTTTGCATATCAACACGCATCGGTAAATGGCAAAAGAATCCCACGCTACCCCTGACGGCCATGAGACATGCTCTGTTGGGGCATTCACCCCACCCCCTAATGCTCGATGCTGCTGGTCCCTTCCAAGCGAACGCCTCACACCACTCACGCTGTTAAAGCTGAGTGGGAAACCTCCGGGTAATCCTTTCCCATGAAAATTGGTACCTGTGCATAGTGCCAATATCGGCCCCACTCATCCGCCCTCATACAGCAATATACATGTAAATAAATAAAGACCAGACAACTTGTTGGTGGGAAAATTGCTGCAGGTTTATTAGCATACCAACTATGCCAACATGGTGGGTTATCTTACAGATGATCCAAATGCAAGCTGACCCTCGCAGTCTACCACCTGATGGGCCAACTTGCATTGTGGCCTTGACCAAACGGTGCTTAGCGGTTGTGGTGAGTGGATAGCCCCTCCCACATCTGGTGAACCATTGGCCCACCCTCTTGCTCACACTTCCCCTGCGAGGGGCGGAGTGTTCAAGCGACCCTCGGTTGTACAGGTTTCTAACCGCCTGTAGGATAGACAGGGTGCTGTCGCACCCCAGTGTCCACCGCCAAGACTTCCTGGGGATATTATGCCTCAGCACCCTTTGTGATCCTGAAGAGGGTACCCCTGAGTACCTTTCCATCTCTGGATCGTCCTGAAATTCAGGCACAGCACTGGGTGTGGCGACCGTCGCAACCAGGGCCCCCCACCATGGCCAGCTCTCCTTCTTACAACCCTCTGCTTCCAGAGCTTCACCTAGGTCAAGGAGGAACAAGTCCAAGCCCACTATAGATAGGTGTCCCCTATCACCCTCGAAACACCCTATGGATTTGGCGTGAAACTGACCATGTCTTATAAATCCAAATCCCATTTGCTCCGTGTATTTACGCATTGCGCAGTTCACTCTCCTACGCACCGCTTCCATTGCATGCCCTGTTCGCGCTCCATGCCATATAAGCTGTGGCGTGATCTCTGACCACCATAGTTCGCATGTCCCTAACATGTTACTTATCTTGCAGAGTGTAGCTTTCATGTCCTGCAGCAGTGTCCTTTTACCCAGGGCCGACAGGTCGTTCCCCCCCAGGTGTATCACCAACACGTCTGGGGGAGGGGAAATTCTACCCAGTTCTCGCTGGAGCGTGCCTAACAACCCATTCCATCGCATGCCCAGGTATCCCAGCCAAGATATTTCGGTGTCTCCACTTCCTGGTTTCAGCCCACCGCGCCATCCTGGAGATTCCCGAGTGGCCCATCGCCCAGACCCTTGTTCCTGGCAAATAAAGAGATGTGAGGATGCCAAACTGTTTATTATTCAATAACAAAACCACACTGCAAATATTAATATACATCACACAACATACTGCTGTTAGTCCTGTAGAAGGATGCTGTCAGCTAAATACTTTAGTTGCTACAGGCAATACAGAACAAAATTGCCTTCATCTCCAAAAACCAGCTGTGGCTTGCCCCCAGGTGGAAGTAGTTGACAGGTCAACAGTACTTGTTCATGGCCTAATGTATCTTTTGAAACAGTTAGAATCCCACCGCCCCACCTGTTTAATACCCTCTGCTGGAAGGCCTTCCTGAAAAGCCGTAGTCGCTGCCCCGATGCAAAAAGAATGGCTGCAGAAACGCTTGTTCGGGTCATGCTTGCAAGACAGCGCCAGGCATGCTTGCATTACATGCTCCACCTGGTACTTTGTTAGGAGCGTGCTGTCTGCTTGGACCAAAAGATAACCATCCACTGCCGGTCACAGTGTCAAGTATGCAGCAACTAGACTGACTGGGCAATACCTGTGATCTCCCAGGCTGTGTAACCAGAAGACCTTTCCTTCCCCACTCTGATCCGTCTTTGACCTTCATAATGTTACTTTGAGGGAAACGCCTGAGTGCATCACATCCTGTATCTTTAAAGCCACCCCCGACGTGACGTTCTTGGCTCTGGCCACCAGCTCGCTAATCCTAAATGCCCCAAAGAAAGCCATGCTGAAAGTGGCCCCAAACAGCGCAGACTCAAACGCTGAGTGAGTGGCCTTTTCCACACAATCTAGCATCCCCTGCAGTGTCTGAAAGTCTATAGGGGATCTATTATCAGGTGCCATCGTTTCACTTCTTGTCCACCTTTTTAAGGCTGCATTGACGCAAAAGATTTTGTTGGATCCGCTTGGCCACGTAGTCTAGCGTGGTGGCTGATTGCTGCCAAGTGGTCGGAGATCCAAGAGTGAATCCTCCCATTGTCTTTAGCCCACAGTATAAAAGACTGTACAGGTAGTTCTAATGAAGTCTTGCTGTCGCCCCAAGCTCTCACTATCGAACAGAACTTAAGAACGCAGGCCCTGTATCTCCTGTTAGTCTTTGGTGCTAAGGAAAGCTCTCCCAGTCCCCTCATTTGTTTTTCTACTTCAATAGGTAGCAGAGATGTGCCTTGAAAAGGGTCCGCTCCTCTCTCTTCTCGGCCAAGCTTCCCGGAAACGGTGCCACTGAAAACGAGAGAGAGTATCAGCCGCAGTGTTCTGCACACCTTGAATGTGTTGAGCCCTACATTCAACATTACTGAACAGACACACCCGCACCAATTCCCTCAGGAGGCACAAAACGAGGGGGCAGCTTGCAGATTGATTGTTTATGGCCTGCACTACCGCCAAGTTGTCTGAGCATAAGAGGACCTTCCTGGCTGCCAACACTGAAGGCCACAAGTGGAAAGCCACCACAATAGGGAACAACTCAAGCACTGTGATCTTGGCTGTGATCTTTTTCTTGACCCAGGCATTGGGCCACTTCTCAGCGCATCATTCTCTGTCCAAAATGACCCCAAATCCTTCTCTACCTGACGCATCAGTGTACAAAGCTAGATCGAGGCTGCCTGCTCAGGGTGCCCTCCAAAATACTGAGCCATTAAAATTGACCAGCAACTCTGCCCACATGGCCAGGTCTTGTTGCATGCCTTTGCTCAGTTTCACCATGTGGTGATTCTTAGCGACCTTGGCAGTGGCCCTGGCCAACCTGCTTGAAAACACCCACCTGCTGGTATAACCCTGGCTGCAAAGTTCAATTTCCCTAAAAGGCTTTGGATGCATTCCAGAGAGGCCCTGTCTTGCCCAGCTAAGGACTGAATGTGATACGCTAGATCACGGATTTTGTCTGACGGTAATCTGGACTCCCCTGCAATGGTATCAATCTCAATTCCTAGGAAAGTTAAGACCTGCACTGGACCCACTGTCTTGCCTGGTGCGAGTGGAACCCCCAAATGACCGTACAAGTGTTCAAAATCTGCAAGGGCCTGCTAACAGTCCTGCGTGCCGTCTTTCCCTATGAATAAAAAGTCATTGAGGTGATGTGTTACACCTTCCACCCCGTAGGTGTCCTAAAGAGCCTATTGTAGGAAGCAACTAAACGCCTCAAAATATGCACATGACACTGTGCCACAAGGATCATCACTCAGCCCCACGCTGTTCAACATCTACATGAGCCCCCTCGCGGCCATTGCACGCCAACACAACCTCAACATCCTCTCCTACGCTGACGACACCCAGCTGAACCTCTCCCTCACCAACGATCCCGCCACCGCCAGAACCAACCTACATGAAGGGATAAAAGAGGTAGCCGAGTGGATGATGAACAGCCGCCTGAAACTGAACTCAGATAAGACAGAAGTCCTCATCCTGGGATCATCGCCCTTCGCCAGGGAAGACACCTGGTGGCCCCCTGCCCTGGGCAGCGCACCAAAACCCACAGACCATGCACGCAAGCTGGGCTTCATCCTGGACTCCTCCCTCTCCATGACCAGACAAGTCAACTCCGTCTCCGCGTCGTGCTTCAACATCCTACGCATGCTACGTAAGATCTTCCGGTGGATCCCCACCGAAACCAGGACTACAGCACTTCCCTCTACGCCGGAACCATAGCCAAACTTCACAAAAAGCTCCAGCGCATTCAGAACGCCTCAGCACGCCTCATCCTGGACATTCCCCAACATGGCCACATCTCCGAACACCTGAGAAACCTGCACTGGCTCCCCGTCAGCATGAGAATCACTTTCCGACTCCTCACACAAAGCTCTCCACAACAAAGGCCCACGATACCTCAATGACCGCCTGACCTTCTAAACTCCCACCCGCCAGCTACGATTGACCAGCCACGCCCTCGCCGCCATCCCCCGCATCCGACGATCCACAACGGGAGGAAGATCCTTCTCCTACCTGGCTGCCAAGACGTGGAACTCCCTCCCCATCCACCTCCGCCTGACCCAAGACCACCTCTCCTTCAGGAAGCAACTCAAGACCTGGCTGTTCGAGCAGTAGCGGACCCCCCTCCCCAAGCGCCTTGAGACCCTCCGGGTGAGTAGCTCGCTAAACAAATGTTTTGATTGATTGATTGATTGTGCAACCCATGGGCATGCACTTGTCATAAAAGTACCTGCCCTCTAGCTTGAAGCCCAGCAGGTGATGGCTGCCAGGGTGGACTGGCAGCAAGTGGAATGCCTTGGAAGGGTATGGATCTGAACAGACCTACTCTAATCTTGGGGTCCATCGACCGAATTACGGGAGGACCCCGAGTGGCATTGATTGCGACAGTCCTGAAGAAGACCGAGGTGACCCATAGAGGCACATTCTAAGCAGTCGAAACATGTTGACTCAAGCAGTGGTAGGAGGGAAGTCTTAAGATACCTTACTATCTCATCAAGGCATTTCCCATCCTCTTTTTGACTTTTAATCCTGGTAGGGGTACCAAGAGACGTATAAAAAGAGACTCTTTTGGTTGGCACCCTTAATCAGTTTGAATCACTTCCTTTGTACTGCACCATTAGTCGCACTATCAGTTTCTGTCACTCGGTGTTTGCCCGGCTCACACCACATTTTTGTTATATGTTGTATGTGTTGAACTTATTTGGTTGTAGGTCTTGTCCCTATGAATAAAAAGTCATTGAGGTAATGCGTTACACCTTCCACCCCGTAGGTGTCCTAAAGAGCCCATTGTAGGAAGCAACTAAATGCCTCGAAATATGCACATGACACTGTGCAACCCATAGGCATGAACTTGTCATAAAAGTACCTGCCCTCTAGCTTGAAGCCCCGCAGGTGATGCCTGCCAGGGTGGACTGGCAGCAAGCGGAATGCAGATTCTATATCCGCCTTAGCTAACCAGGCCCCCCTGCCCGCCATCTTGACTATGTCCAGAGCCACGCCAGAGTACAATAAGACACAGAGCTTGTGCCCTCCTCCAGCCCATGGTTAACAGAAGCCCCTTCTGGGTAAGAAAGATGGTGAATTAATCTAAATGTGCCTTGTTCTTTCTTGGGCACCACTCCCAGGGGCGAGACCACAAAGTTGTCTAATGGGGGATGCAGAAAAGGACCTGCCACCCTGCCCAACGACCTCTCTTTCTCTCCCTTAGCCTGGACTATTTCAGGATGATCTCTCGCCGACCGAAGGTTGTCAGCCTCTCTGCTAAAACCCTCATGAAAGCCAAACAGCAGCAAATGGCTGTCTTTTTCGTTGGGATATGGTCTAAGTAGAGGCGTGATGTTGGCCAAGCTGACCGGGGAATGGCCCATGGAACTCAGTCCGGAGGAAGGCGAATGGACTTCAGAACTCACCCCATACGCATCTACTGCACTGCAATCAATGATCAAGTGTTGGACAGGAGCGGGAGGTGGATGGGGAATGGAGGGAGCTCAAGATACCTGGGAAATGGCCGCCTCAACTTATTATTATTATTTATTTATTTATTTATTAATGACATTTGATTAAGCGCGAACAATTGCCCGTGGGCGTCTCGGCGCTATTACTTCTGCAAAATTCTCCACTACTGAGTTTCTAGCAATCACTGATTAAATAACCACGTTTTCAGTTTTTTTCGAAATGACAAAAGGGAGGGGCTAGTCCTAATGGACTGGGGTAAAGTGTTCCACAGTTTTTGAGCTGCGACCAAAAAGCGGCGATCTCCCCAAGAAACAGACTTTGTACGTGGCACCACTAATTCGTTAAGAATGGAAGATCGCAGTGGTCTCGAGGGGCAGTAAGGTATCACCTGGTCTCCCAGAAATTGGGGTCCTTGTTTGTGCAGTGATTTATATACTATGCATATTGTCTTAAACTTAAATTTTTCTTATTGGGAGCCAATGGTAGCTTCTGATTGAATCAGCTACTGGTTTGTGCCTAGGAGTTCCAGAGAGAAGCCTGGCCGCCGCATTATGTACAGTCTGCATTTTATTAATGACATGGATCTGTGCATTGGCAAATAAGCCATTGCAATAGTCCAACGAAGATAGAACTAGGGAACTTACCAGAGTTTTGCCTACACTCTTCGGTAGAAGAGGAAGGATTTTTTTCACCAGTCGTAGTTTATGGAAAGCTGTAGCAGCAGTCTGATTGGCATGGGCAACAAAATTGAGGTCATTGTCAAAAACAACTCCCAGGTTCCTAACCTTAGAAACCGGTTTAGGCAGAGTTCCAAAAGAAGTTGGCCACCAGTCGGGGGACCAGCTTGGAAAAATTGTCCAAACGTTACCACTTCCGTCTTTTCAGAATTAAGTTTTAGACCATTTGCAGACATCCAGTGTCCAACTTTGTTGCACACCCTTACCAGCCGGCTGTGGGCTCTGCTTGGACTGGCAGGAATTCGCTGGGTGAGGCCCACCACATGTGCAACATGTGTGCAGGAACTTGCACGTCTTACCCCATGAGCATGACCCATTGTTAAACAGGCGGCATGTCCCTGGGGGGGACCTCCTAAAACCTCCCCTCTGTCCCCCGCCTCTGCGTGCTTCTCGAAATGCATGCTTGTCCCTAGCTCCTGTCTGAAAGGATTCCCTGTGTTGACCCTGTCCTCCTTGTGAATACACTTGAGCGCCTGTGATGTGCTGTGCCCGTGCCCCCATGTGCTCCACCCAGAGCTGAACTTCCTTTTGATCCCAATTCATTTCTGGGCACCTTGGCATCTTCCTTATGAACTCCCTATCATAGTTCATCCAGCCATTTCCTGCACATTTCATGGCCTCGTTGTGGATGGTCTTCGAATACTGCACTAGCCAAGGACCCTGCTCTGGAAATTTCTCCAGGGTGACGGAAGCTAGAATAGAAAAGGCCTCCAGCCAGTTGGCAATGTTCTTTTCTGGCCAGGGCTGCAATTCTACCTTTTTCTTGCCCTTCTTAGCTCCTATCTTCCTGGCGGCCAGACCCTCCTGTCCTAACATAAGCAAAGTGAAAATGTCTATGAAATCCCAAGGCCAATGAACAACACCCAGACAACAGCGGGACGGTAGTGACGTTGTGTACAAGGAGGGTAGGAGGTGTGGGTGGCGAGATCACTGCAGGAAGGACCCCTGCGCTGCTGCTCGTTGCTGGTGGAGCCAAGCTAGAAGATGAATGTGGGAGAGAAACATGTGACTTTGACGTGCTGGGCCCCAGGGGAATGCTATTTACCAGAACATCTGCAGCTGCCGTAACACCCACCTGACCCAGTGGCTGACCTGTGGACCAAACACTTGCCACTGATAGTGCAGCCCTCTCTTTATCACTTACACTGCTGCCCAATTGTGCTGGGCTTGAACCCAATGGCCTTGCTTGAAAACATGACATGAAAGAGTTCATAGTGTCCAACATTTTAGCCAAGTCTTCCCTAGTAGCGTAGTTACCTTCGGCAGCATGGCTGTCCTTCAGGGAGGCCGTTGCGGCGGCGGGGAAACCGCCACCTGTGCCATGACCTCCTTGGTGGTCATCACAGTTCTGTTTCTAGGTGGTGGTAGGGGATCTTGAGGGAAATCCCTGATCATGGGTTTGCGAACCTGCTTGGGCCTGGACGGGGCTGCATCAGTGCTGGGCTGTAGTTCAGAAGGGGACGATTCACCAGCAATCCCAGAGTCGTCGGGCTCAGGGCCATTCATCATGCTGTTCGCCCAAGCCAGGCCCTTGACCTTGGTCATCTCGATAAAATCCGCCCATTGTGCATCTTGGGAGGAACCTGACAACGAGTCCTCCACCTGGGATGCCTCCGGGAAAAGTGAGGGGGAGCCCTGGCTGTCCATGCTGACTTCTGCTGACACACAGAACTCCAATCTGGGAAGAAAATACATGGATCAGCTGCAGGATACAGTGCGTGGAAACCTACGGTGGGCCTCTCAGTCCCCAGAACTCACACAGATGCGTGACCCCACCTACCCATATACTTACATATCACGTGGTGGCTTAAGTGAACATAGTGTGTGACGTGCGCAAAACAGTGTGGGTATTCCTCTTGCGAGCGAGGAAGAAGTGGAGCTAGGATGAGAAAATATGTACATTAGCAGAAAACCATGGCGACAGAATGCTCCACAGAGCAGCTCTTCAGTATTTTGGCCCCCAAAATGGGCCAGCGAAATCCTTTTCTCCCCCCTTGCTTGTTGTCCCGTGACCCCATACCTGGTCTTAACCCCTCTCTGCTCGTCTTTTCATCTGTAGGGCCGCTCGCGCCCTTGACACCCAACAGGATTGTCTCCTTGCCCTGAAAATAAAAAGACACATTTAAAATTACAGGCCGAGCCCTGAGTTTCGGGCCCTTTGATGCCTTCTGTTCCCTCGCCGTTGCCCCCTGTACCCGCTCCGGCTTGTCATTGCCCGATCCTCCAGGGCGTCATGGGTATCTCAAACACCTCCTGCAAATACACAAATGTTAGCCAAGCGCATCCCAGACAAGTAGCATTGATGCCTTAAACAACTGTCCAACAGCGAGAAATTCTGCAGGAACTGTTTAGCTTGTCGACATAAATCCCCCAGGCTGCAGTTGCAATCAAAGGTGACACCCTGTGCTACCACCAAATAAACAAAATATAAACGATATCCAGACTGCAGTTGTAACAGAGGTGACACCCCCTGTTACACACAGTTATGACATATTAGTTCCCCTCGGATTGAAGGGCAGCATAGGAGCTACTGAAAAGTGAACTCTACTGCTAACTAGAAAGCGAAAGCGAAAAGCCCCTCTAATTCAAAAGCTCCCTCTGTGGCCAGCGAGAATGCTCGCACACACAACAGGGTTAGCACCGCGTAGCTGCTGCACGCCAGCCCAGCCCATACTTCCTGGGCTCAGCAACCATGGGCACCGCCTGCACCTCGTCCCCGAGCTGTCCGACAACACCTTGAAATGGGGTGCGGGTGTGGGAGGGCGCCCGGCTCATAGTATACGTGCCCAGGCACAAGCAGGCGAAAGTCATTGTATCAAAAAACATCCTCCCCAAACACAAGAACTGCTGCAAACACCCGCTCGCAGGTGGGGAAATGAGATTGGTAACGCGAAAACAAGCAAAACGGCAATCGGGAGGCTTCCAAGATGTCCGACAGCTGCTATAATATATTGCTCGCGTCTGAGCCAGGGTGTTTTCCAAGTCTCGGCAGGCTCGAAGAGCCTCGGTGTGCCTGCACATCTCGTGCTCTATTCTCGGTGAATTTCGATTTAAAAAGTTCCAGGGACTACCACGAAAGGATGACCCTGTGACCAGGCTCCCCAAACGTGCACAGGGGGAGTCGCCATCTTCCCCACGTATCCCCGAAGGGTGCCGGGGCGGGGAGGGTAGTTATTTCCGAGCGTGACCGCCATTTTCAAAGACACGTACCCACGCAAAGCCTCCATATTTGAAAAACGGACACCTACACTCGAGGGGGCGCCGGATTGGCAGGAATCTAAAAGGCCGAGACGGCCCCGGGCAGAACCGACCCGCAGGCTCGAGACCGGCATATGAAGAGGCACATGGGGACACGCTCACTCTGAGGTGAGCTAGAAGCAATTACCATCCTGCAGCCGCGACTCTCCGCATCTTGTTTGTCAGCTTTGGACGAACCATACCCACCAAGTGCTCATCTGCTATGCATATCCAATCCTCCGCAATTAAGCCCACTGCCCTAGTTCTCCCCCACGCATTTCACACTGATCAGCACACGAGTGTGGTTGGGGGAATTTTTGAACAATACCCCAAACGCTCAGCCCGTGAAAGCGGGCAGCTCGGCCCGATCCCCGCATAGCAGGGTCCGTGAGGGCACTGGGGCTCCCACCGAAGAAGAAACGACGGCACCAGACCTGAGCCAACAGCCCTATCCTGGCTGAAAAGATTCCATGCCCCCCCCGCCAGAGCCTCTCAGCAGCCTCCCGCGCCGTGGGGGCCGACAGGGGTTGCCCTGCTGTTCCTTCCTCTCCTCCTAACCCCGTGCCCACAGCGCTCCCAGGACCGGGGCCACAAATGATGACCCCTTTAAACCCGCTGGGACTGCGTACATTTTTTTATCCCCCCAACAGCGGCCCGCACCAAAGCAGGCCGCCCAGCCATGCCACGACCCCCAAAGTGGGGGAGCGAGCGGAGGGGGATGGTCGGATTCCACTCAACCTGAGTACGGTCTGGAAATCCTGTGCACGAGGGATGCAGCAGTGCAAACAGCGTCAGGGTGAAAGGCCAAAGAGGCCGCCAGGTGGGTGGGGGAGGCATATATACCTCCGCCCTGCCCCCCACCTGGACTGGAAGTGACGCGCTTGACCCGAGAGGTCCCTGGACACTAGGCTGTTTAGTGTTGCCATCTTGTGGCACTAAGGGGGCAGCCCTCTTATGAGGGTCCCCTGCGGGGACTAATTGGTCATCCCGCAGATCAGTGCGCATCGGTAATTTAATAAGAATCCCTTGAGCCATACACTGCCGGGGGATTTACCCTGCCTCCTCACGCGCAAAGCTGCTGGGCCCTTTTCTGCAAAACCCTTGCACCGCTGCCGATCCCCCAGGCATCCGGCATAATCACCCCCCCAACCCGGAGCTCCCAGCCCCCTGCAAGCTGCAGATCCACGGAGTCAAGGCAGGAATGGTGGCCTGTTAACATGTTCCCTCCAGCAGGTGAAAATCGATAACGGCTTGACGTTAAGCTCCCAGATACTGGGCCTAACGGGAACATGCTTTCAGGGCCGGCTCTAGGCATGTGCAAGCTGTGCACCTGCACAGGGCCACCAAACCCCAGGGGCCACCACGCCAATATATATCCTTAATATATTAATCCTCTGAGGATGGATACATATTTGCGTGGTGGCCCCTGGCAGGGATTTGGCGGCCTCCAACTCTGTTCCACTACTAAACACCCTGACCCCCTCCCCTCTTTACTGGCCTGTGCGCTCCGCCCCACCCGGACAACCTCTTCCGGGCCCCCTACCTACGCTCCTTGCCCAGGGCCACCATGAGCCTAGAGCCGGCCCTGATGCTTTGGCCTCCTCAGGATGCTCCGCAAGTTTCTTCCTTTGCTCCCGGCAGAGCATAGGAAGATCACGGTTCAGTCCTTAATTGGCTCGAGAATGGACTATTCCAACGTCCTTTATCTCGGCCTGACGGAGTATCTTTTGCAACAGCTGCAGGTGGTCCAGAACTCAGCGGCGCGGGCCATTTTTGGCCTACGCGGGCTAGCCAGAACATCTGACCTCCTGCAGTCACTCCACTGGCTACCTATCCGGAAGCGGATAGTTTTTAAGGCCTTGACGTTGGCTCATAAGGCTCTCTATGCCTCTGGAGCAAAATATCTTCAAAAGAGGCTAGCTTTCCACCATCCTGCCCGATCCCTGAGATCCGAGTCTTTGTTCCTGGCCGTGGTTCCTCGGGTAAAAAAGGCACGCATTGGGGGCCAGTCTTTTAGGCTGTTGGCTCCACAGTTGTGGAACACTCTGCCCGTGTCACTGCGCAGCACTTCCAACCTGCTAGCATTTAGGAAGGGCCTTAAAACTTGGCTTTTTGTTCTCTAGATTTGCTCTTTCTTTTGATTTCTGGTCTCTTTTTCATTTGCCCTGTTGTGTTTTCAGTTACAGGAGGGACACTCCTCGGAGTAGCCGAGCGCTATAAAAGACACAGTTAACATAATATAACAAAAGTGGATCTATAAATAACTGAGGGCATCGGTAGGAAACTCATGCCTGATTCACCTGCATCTAACTGTTGACGGTCATGGCCGTCGTACATCACCGTAAGCATTTCGCTTGCTTTTAAAAACCCTACCTAACTTGACTGTGAGGCCCTCTCACCTAGGGTGACCAACTGACATTGGTGCAAATTCAGGACGGTGAGTGTAAAAATTCAGGACAAAGGGTCAAAATTCAGGACACAAATTCAGGACAGGAGGTCAAAATTCAGGACAAAACTTTAGGACAATTGGATAAGTTTTACAGACACATCAGAGGTCGCGCAATAGTATATAAGTAAGCCCAGCCATATCCAAACATTCAACCATTTGCAAACTTAGCCATCATGTATCCTTCCATCTATCATTTCACTCATCCATCCCTTCACTCATCAATCCATTATCCATCCATCCACCCTTTCACTCTATACATCTGTACACTCATCCATCCACTCTTCTACCCATCCACCCATTCACTCATCCATTCAGCCATTTACCCTTTCACCCATCCAGCCATCCTTTCACTTATTCATCCATCCACCAAGTTACTCATCCTTCCACCCATCCACCCTTTCAGTCATCCATCCATCCATCCATCCATCCTTTCAGTCATCCATCCATCCTCCCTTTCTCTCTCCATCGACCCTTTCACTTAGCAATCCTTCCTTCGATCCATCTATCCATCCACCCTCCCATCCATCCATCTACTCATTCACTCATGAATCCATCAATTGACCCCATCACTCATCCATCCTTCCTCTCATCCATTTATCCTTTCACTCCTTCACTCATCTATTCATCCTTTTGTCCATCTACCCTCCCTTTCACTCACTCATCCATCCTTACACTCATCTGTTCATCCATCCCCCCTTGCACTTATCAATTCATCAACCCATCCATCCATCATTTCACTCATCCATCCACCCACTCAATCATCATCCATCTTTTCACTCATCCATCGTTTCACCCATCCATCCACCCTTTTACCCATCCAGCTACCCTTCCACCCATACATCCAGCTATTTACCTTTTCTCTCCTCCATCCTTTCAATCACTCATCAATCCATCCATCCTCTCTCATTATTCATCTATTCAATCTTTCATTCATCCATTCACCCTTTCACTAATTCATCCAGCCATCCACCCATCCCTTCACTTACTCACTCGCCCACCTTAACATATTAATTTTGAGCTGAGCCTTTTTGAGAAGAGGCCCATCAATAACTCCACCCTCGCTGCAGGAGCCATTCCAGGACTGGAACAGAAGCCACCCAGGGCAGAGACAGATCCACCACATGGGGGGACAGGGGCCATCACAGGCGCAGGTGGGGGGGGGCAGGAGCCATCACGGGGGGGGGGGCAGGAGCTATCCCAGGAGGGGGAACAGTATCCACCAGGGTGGGCACCGGAGTGGGCGTGCAGTATTCTAGTATCATCTTGGTCTCTTCCAGGGTAGGGTAGGGCTTTTCACCCCCTCCTGGACAAGAAACGAGAAGACAGGCTCTCTTTCCAAAATGTTACTTTTGCCATCTCCAACTGTGCTGTACAGTACTTAAAGGACATACCCCGAGAGAACTGATTTAACTGATTGTCCTCCGTACTTTGTTAATCAGTGTGGGTGCGATAGTGCCATTTCTTTATTTTGTTACATTATAGACTTTATGTTTGCAGAACCGAGGTTTGTTGAAACCACGTGCTGTCTCGGTGTAATGGGGTCGGTTCTAGGATGTCTGGGGCCCTGGGAGGTGCAGAGACATGACGCATTCAGGGCTGTTTGCATCTGAATAGATGACCCTGCTCCTGAAGCGGCAGCCCCTCCCTCTCAGTCACCTCCAAGCACCTCTGAACAGCTCATCAAGGGCTGGAGGTGTGAGGGTTGCCATCCCACTGTGCCTCTCCAATGCTGCTAGGTATCCCAGCTTGCATCGGAGTCTGTTAAAAACCGGACCCCAACAGCATCAGAGTCAAGAATGGAGGAGGATGGTTAAAATTACGGACAAATGGCGTCCGTTAAAGAATCCTTCACGGACAACGGACAGACGGCTGAAATTACGGACTGTCCGTGAAATTTACGGACGGTTGGTCACCCTACTCTCACCTGACTGATGTCGCGCGCCAGCTGGTAACTCGTTGCTTGTCCGAAACGTCGGCTTCCCCTGGAGAGGACAAAAGAGGGCTGCCCCATCTCGTCCTCATGTATTTATGACTTTTGGGGAGGGGTCGCCTGCTGCGCTCCTTGATGACGCACCTCGGTGCCCCCTTTTTGTTTCCGGCGACACCCCCTCCCTCTTCTCTGACCGGAAGGACATGACCGGCTTCCAAACGAGATGCCACTAATGGCCCCACGCCCCTAGGTGCTTTTGGCGCCTACCATTAGAGCAGGGATGGACATTAAGAATGGTAGAATGTATACATTTTAAAAACTAGGAATACGTAAAACAGAATCAAATATATCATTGGTCACTTTCGTTGTTAAATTGATTTTCAGATTCGTCTTGAGAAGATTGCACTGGGCGATGTACTTAGCTAGAGAAATATCGCGTGAAGCTGCTCAGAAATCAAAGTAACACACACCGTGAATTAATTTGAATACTGCTATCCACAACGTTTTGGACTGACAGTGTATTCGGGCAGATAAGAAAAACCTTGGAAATCTAGCCATGTGTGAATGTTGTCTCCATATTATATGTTATTTATTGGTCGATACTTTTCTTAATTATTTAGAAGCTGTAAATAAAATATTCATGTAGCAAAAAGGTTTTTACTTTATTCAGAGCATAGTCTATTATCTTAATGATTCATGGATCACCACTGATAGACAAGATAATGACGTAGGTTGGATAATTGGTCACTCTCACAACTGGGACATTTCAAGTATATTCGTTGTGAAGGTGGGTGTTTGAAGTGACGAAAGTATGAGCTTGAAGACAGAAAACGTTCACCTTTCAGCCATTAAGGACATTATTAAAAAATGTTGTTTTGTAAAATGGGGACCCTCATAATTTCCCCTCAATTACACTGGTACATAGTAATTATTAGGTGTCCATGCCCATCCATTATAATAGTTTGGCTCTCACTCGTGTTTTTTTCAAAATGCACATTTCGCCAGATTTTTAATAGAAAAATGTGAAGGCAGAACAGTTTGCACGTGCCGTTATCCTGCAGAACAGTCAATCTCATGTTAATCACGAAATTCCATTTATAGCCAACTAATGACGCAAAGGAAATTTGCAATGCAAATCATAGTTAGGAAAAGTATAGCAAAAATAGAGGTGTCACAGTCTGAGAAAGCTTCAGAGAAGACCAATGCGGAAAGATGCATAAAAGTTTGAAAAAAAGTCTGAAAGGTCGGATAACTCTCAACATAAGATGCTCACATCTGGGCAATGGAGCTGACCGAAGTGAGTGCCAACTGATTTAACATTGATAGCTTGCATGAAACAGTGGCAATTATTGTTGTGCCCACATTTCCTCCATTTTCAAAAATAAACAGATGTCCACGGTAAAATACTTGATAAATTTTGGTTCGGAGTTTTGCAAAGTCACATAAATTTAATAATTTTCACTTACAGTCTTGTAAATAAGGGAATATTCTAGCATCCAGAAACTACAGCCAAAATAAGCAGGGATGGCAGAGTCTGCAGGAATCAAGGCATTTTAACAAACTACTCCTTTCCCACTTAAAAAAGGCTGCACGAGGTGACAGAAATGTTACCTCCAAAAAGTGATAGAGAAGCCAGCAAATCTTTTCCATAAAATGGAGCTTCCTAACAATATCAACATGTATTAAGAGAAAGCCGAACTACAAGGAAGTGCATTCAGCCACATCAAATGCAGCATTAGAAAAATCTTAATAGCAACCAAAGAAAATGTTAAAAAAAAATTTGGGTGAAGTTTTATATAGCGCAAACTTGACCCGAAATCAGGTATCAGAGCGCTTTACATGAGCACCAGTTGCATTATATGAGGATACATTCATTTATGTTAGGCACAGGAGATTAAGTGATTTTGCCCAGAATCACAGGATGTTGAGCTTCATTGGCGAGGTTCGAACCTGGGGGCATATTACCGAGATGTGCGTTGCAAAATGCACAACGCACATCTCCTTATCGCCGGCTATCGCCGGATTGCATCGCCTAATTAGCGCGCAATTATCAATGCGCATCAGGCAGGCGATCAGAAATCCGGCGATAGTCGGCGATATGGCACATTAGCGCATGAAAACAAACGTTGTTTTCATGCGCTAATGTGGGCCTTGTTAATATGGGGGGGTGGATTCAGCTTTATGATCCACACCCCCATGTTAACAATGCCTAACGCCTGGTCGGAGCAGGCGTTGGGAGACCTGCGATAAATGAGTTTATCGCAGGTTTTTGTCTCTCAACGCCTGCCTTGGTAATAGGGTGTTCCCACCTCCAACCACATTTTACATGTGGTTGGACGTGGGAACGCCCACTTTGCATGTCATTAGCGATGTTTATCGCCGACATGCAAAGTGGGATCGGGCCAGGCTTTAAACTGCCCTTGGTAATAGGGCTCTAGCAGTATCGCCGCTTTCTCGGCACAATTCGCCGAGAAAGAGGCGATACAAGCCCTTAGTAATATGCCCCGTGGTTATCAAGATTTGAAGTCGATCGCCCTAGCCCTTAGGCTACATCCACTCTCCAGATCTTTATTTGCTTGTTTACTGCCGTGTAGAGTACCAGTACTTATGAAGGGGTAAGCACATCGGCTGTTAGTAGTGGTAGCCTGTCTCTTTGGTAGCCAAAGCACTTTTATAGCCCTGAGCTAAGCCCCAGTTGAACTATTCAGCGTGGGCTCATTTGCATGATATACGGGTGTTCACCGTCAGGCTGTGATGCACCATGTCATGAGTGATGTAATATGTGACATCATCAACAATGCATTGCAGGCGCACAAGTTATAGTTAGCTCGGCTAATTAAAAATGGCAAATTGCTCTAGTTTTACATGAGTCAAATGTCCAACTAACTATAACATCCCTGAAATCTATGTTTTTTTCAGTAAATTGCTAAGGTTTTTTAAATATTAATTTCTTATTTTAATGTTTCTAAAACCTATGTTTTTTCAAATATGTTTTTTTAATGTTTTGGAACTCTATCATACTTCTTTTTTATTAACTTTTAAAATTATGTAATGTTTTATATCTTCCCCAAAAAATATGTATATATTTTGGGGGGGGGGGGAAACTGCACTCCCATACCGGTAGAGTATAAAGCTCCATCAGCACACGAATCCTAACCGCCGTATTGCTAAACTCGTAAATGATGTGCATTTCGCACTTTGTGTCACTGTGTCCCACGTAACATCGAATACACATGAAGTCACCCGAGGTGCTACTTTGGTATCACACAACAATGACAGCAGGTAAGCAGAGCAAACTGGGTGCACAGGGCCTCCAATTGAGCACAATGTGGCGGGACGGGTGAGGTGCATCACCCTGGCTGCGCAGGAGCGGACAATGTTGCAGTGCGTAATGATGTGATCTCTGACCTCATTCAGTCTCATCTCTGTCTCATTTTAAAGACCTGCTGGACCATACTTTAGGCCCAAGCCAGTGGGCAGCGCTGTCCTACAGACACCTCTTGAGTGCAATGCTGTGGGAGGGCGGTGGGATGCATCAGCCACAGTGCGCACGTGCGAATAAGCGATGTTGCTGTGTGTAATGATGTGATCTCTGACCTCATCCATTCACATCTCTACCTCATTTTAAAGACCTGCTGTACCATACTGTAGGCCTGAGCCTACGGTCAGCGCTGCCCTACAGACACCTGTTGAGCGCAATGCTGTGGGAGGGGTGGGGTGCATCACCCTGAGTCCACACATGTGGTAAAGCGATGTTGCTGTGCGTAATGATGTGCACTCTGACGTCATTCAGTCAGATCTGTCTCATTTTAATGAACTGCTGGACCGTACTGTAGGCCTGAGCCAGTGGGCAGTGCTGCCCTACAGGCATATGGCCTTGGCTTTTAGGACACTGTAATGAGCTTGTTACTAAGTGTAACTGCACACAGGCTTCAGCCACTGCATTACACGCGCACATTATGCTTCTAGCATGCGCTCTGTTCCTTTCTATATAAATATTCATATAACGTATAATTATTTAACCTTGTGAATTCACGAGCACTCTAAATCCTCTTTGATCAAATGCCGACGTAAAAAAATCAGAGATAAACATAAGAAGGAGTGCTCGTTGGTTACTCTACTCTGGGAACTTACTATAAAAAGAGCGGCAGTGTACTCTAACATGGCTAATCAATTTGTATCTAAATATGCCCAATAAAAAAAAAGGAAGCATATGAATTTGGTGAAAAAACTGGAAGAATCCTGGCAAAAAGGTTAAGACAAAAAGCGGTGTTTAGCGATATATCTAAGATTTTCGATAAAAATGGCGCGCTTCAAGTAACTAAAGAGGGCGTCTTAGAAGCATTCCAAGGGTTTTAACAATCTCTGTATAAGGCTCCGATAGACGAGATAGCGGGTTTAAGAGAAGGGGAGTATTTGAGAGATATAGAAACAACGGAATAGACGTACGTTCAAAAAGCACTGTTGTCTGTGCCTATAACTTGAAAAGAATGTGAAGCTGTCATATTAGATTTAGCCTTAGGCAAGGCTATGGGTCCCGATAGTATCCCCTTAGAATTTTACCGTACCTTTAGACATATACTTAAAAAGGAGCTTTTAGAAGTTTGCCAACAATCTTTCTTGGGGAATCCCCCAGACTCCTGGTTGGAAGCGACTATAGTAATTTTAAAAAAAAGGGTTAGTCAGATATTGATTTGAGGTCTTATAGACCAATTTCTCTGCTCAATGCAGACAGTAAGATCTACTCTAAGATACTAGCAAATAGGTTAAACAATCTTATGCCCATTTTAGTATTTAAAAGACAGCATTGGTTTATCATGAAGCGAGATACAACGGATCATATTAAAAGAATCATCTCCATGCTAGACTGGTCTCAAGCTACCAACTCTCCCGTCGCTGTGGCCGTGTTAGATGCTGAAAAAGCATTTGACAGGGTTTCGTGGAGGTTTTTATGGTCCGTTTTAGCCTGGAAGGGTTTCCCGGTGGAATTCATAACAGCAATTCAGGCTCTGTACATTCAGCCAAAAGCAGTTATTCGTATTTCGGGTAAACTTCCCGGAAACATAGCAATAACGAGGGGGACGAGACAAGGTTGTCCCTGTTACCCCTTGTTATTTGCTCTGTATATTGAGCCCTTTCTAAATAGATTGGAAAATGATGTTGAAATTGAACCAGGCAGGATCCATAATACAACATATAAGGTGTTGGCATACGCGAATGATACCGCAATAGTAACAGCAGATGTTAAGAAAGCTTTGCCCAAGATAGTGGAAGCTGCAGATAAATTCAGGGGACATTCGGGTTATAAATTGAATGTTGCAAAGACACAGTTACTTCACCCAGATGCAGGGCGCCTAAATGATATTAATTTTGAGTCTAATGCTATATATCTGGATATTAAAATCGTAACGAAAATAGATGATATCGTTCGGCTAAACTTGGATCCAATTCTAGTTTCAGTAAATAAGACCTTAGAATGGCTGAACAATCTCCATCAGTCTTTGTATGGGCGGAGTAATGTTTTAAAAATGCTTATATTTCCTAATTTTTTGTATTTATTTCAAACAATTCCTTTATTTGTTCCTACAGGTATTTTTTACCCGAATTGACAGAATATGTGCTAGGTTTCCTTGGAGTTACTATAGGTCTAGGAGAGCCATGAAATGGTGTATATTACCTAGAAACAGAGGAGGGTGGGTGTTACCAAATTTTCGTTTATATTATTGGACAGCTCTCCTGCAGCATATGGGCGTCCTACTTTTTCCAGAACGTTGGAATGGATGAGTCGGTTAGTCCCTCAATATACGAAATGGTATTGGGTGAGGAGGCCCGACAATGCCTTGTGCGTATAATAGAACCTAGCTATCATAAAAAAACAAAATTTAAAATGATCTTGACTGCCTTTGATATTTGGAGTAAAGTAAAAAAGAGAATCGGTTTACAATCAAATCTGAGTCATTACACTCCTTTAAATAATTGCCCCTTATTACCGGATATTTTTAGAGATCATATGATGGTTAGATGGCACCGGGTAGGTATATGCCATTTGGGAGACTTATTTCAAGGGGATCAGGTATCCCCGTTTTCTTTTTTTACAACTGAGATACAATTTAGTACGAACTGAATTTTTAAAATATTTTCAGTTGCGTAGCTTTATAGAACAGAAAATACCTCATAATCAAGTTTCACTACATAGAGTTGATGTTCTAGAAGCTTTTCGACTAAGACTGAGAATAAGTCCTATCTACCAATTAATGATTAAAAATCTAGGGGATGATATATCAGTTTGGGAGGACAAGTGGCAACGTAGATTAGCAGTGGACAAAATCGATTTGGATAGGATAATTGAAGTTTCTTTAAAATTTGTATTTATTGGTTCGCTGAAGAGTCAGCACTTCATGTCCATATTTGATTTATATTACACCCCCACAAAATTAGCCAAGTGGAATTCTGACAGAGGGAATAAATGTAATCGATGCAGGGAAGCTGCTGCGGATGCTGTGCACATGTTTTTTCAGTGTCCTAAATTGATTCAATTTATTAAGGATGTTGAATATTTTTTGAATACTAGTCTAGGTATTTGGGTACAATTATCAGCAGAATTGGTTATTTGTGGTCTGCAAGAGAATGTAGGAAGGGCTAGGACGGAAGTAGAGGAAGGGTTTATTTTTATGTGTATGTCAATTTATCGGTTCTGTATTACGACCCAATAGCTTGACACAGATCCACCAGTCTTTAATAATTGGCAGTCTAGACTTCTCTCTACATATCATCTGGAGACTGCGATGTATAAGTCAAAAGGCATGAGAATAAAGATTATGGGTCAGAAATTGTGGTCTCCTGTATCCAAATGGTTATGAATTTATGAATGTATGATTTATAATGCATAAGAAGGGGCAAAGCTGCAATAAGGAATCAGGCAATGGGGTAATGATGTGACTTAACGGGACGGATTGTTTTTTATTTATTGGTATATTTTGTTTATGTGGCTGTCTGCTGACAAAAAAATATCAATAAAAATATTTTTTTTTAAAAAACTCCTCTTTGAACCACGATTACAACTAACAGTTGGTAGATCGTATTTCAAAAACGAAGGATGAACTCAACTCCTATTTTCTATCAAGCTTGAAATAAATCTTAATGTACCTCCAGACGTTTCCACCATTACATTTTTTCTCCCTTTTCAGACATTCCATTGATTGCCTCAAGAAGGGCGGAGCAGGAGCTGACCCTGCAATGATCAGCGTAAGGGTGGTAATTCACTCTCGCTTTTTTCAAAGATGATTGTGATGGGCTCCATGAAGAGATTGAAGAGGGACGGGGAGAGGATCGAGCCTTGCAGGACCCCACATGTGACTTTTGTTGGCTTTGAGAGACAGGAGTTGATTTTAATTTGTTGTGAGCCATGTTGCAGGAAGGAGGTGAACCATTTTAGTACTGTGTCATTAACGCCGGAGTGCTTCCACAAGGTCCCCAGAAGAGCTGGATGATTTACTGTGTCGAATGCCGCAGATAGGTCAGTAAGGATGAGTAGGCAAGCATCACCTTCATCTAAAGCCTTGTGAATATCGTCAGAGATGGTGAGCATAGCTGCTACATCCTTTCCTGAATCCTGATTGAAAGGTGTTGAGGAGGTTGAACTCATCAATATGTTTGTTGAGTTGAGTTGTTAGTTCTTCGGGGAAAAGGGTACGCTCTCCAGGAGGATGGTAGATGGTGTGGAATTTGTTGGGTGAGGTGCCTTTGTCAGTGAGTTCGACACCCAGGTATTTAAACAAAAGGTATGCTGCAGGTTTAAGTTTTGTAATCTGTATTCAAGCTTTGTGAATGATGGCTAGTCCCCCCCACCCCCCCCCAGTTTTGATCGGCCTGTTTTGTCTGATGATGTTGTACCTTGGAGGTGTAAGAATGTCAAGAATAGGGGTGGAGTGGACATTGAGCCAGGATTCTGTGAGGAAAGCGATGTCAATTTCTTGAGTGAGTAGAGCTTCAGCAATGTCTGTGACGTGTTGTACAGCAGATCTGCAGTTTACGAGCATGCAAGAGAGAGGGCCGGGAGCCACGGTGATGGGGGAGTTGGGTGGATAGAGGAGTATTGAGCAGGAGGTCTAGGTGAGTGGACAGTTTTTTGGATTCTGTTTGTGCCAATAATAACAGGGATGGGGAGAGGGGCTGACTTCTGGCCTAATGTGAGGTCAGAGTTGGTGATCTCATCAGGTTTCGGTACTGAAAAGGGTTGACGATAAAGATTGGGACGAAGTGCCTGACTCGCTGATGGACTGAAGGTTCGAGGGGTGTTCGGTGGAGCCGTGGGAGAGTTATTGAGTGTGGTAGGAGGAAACCTACCCAGGGAGAGGAAGCACTGTGGCTTGGTCCTGTTGAGGAGGTCTTTTTGTAAGTAAAGGAAATTGCCAGTAAGGGAGTAAATTTTCTGCTCCATTCTGTTCAGTTGATGTGTTATAGAGCTGAAAAAGTTTAAGGTTTTTGGCAGGGGCCAAGAATGACTTGGGTCTATGGAGGGGACTGGATGGGATCCGTGGGATTAGGTGAGGGGAGAGGTTGGATGTGAGGGGCCAGATTAGAAATGTTCCCAATCAAGGGGTTCAGAGGAGGAGGAGTGGGACTAGTGTCCAAGTGAGGAGGGAGAGAAATTCTAGGTAGGAAGTCAGCGTTCGGGGGAATGTCAGTGAGATTAGCGGAGGAGGCAAGTTGTGTATGTGGGTGTTTGACTGCAGAAGGGGGGTGGTCAGTGATAATAGGGGGGAAAGTGTCTGCTGGATTTGTGAAGGCGTTGAACATGGGGATGTCACAGGGGTTGTCAGTGATGTAAGCTGAGGAGACAGGTTGTGCCTAAGGATGAGGGACATTGGAATGGGAGTGTGCAGTGTTAGTAGGGGGGAGAGTGACCACTGGATTGGAGATGACGTTGCACAAGGGGGAAGTAAGGGTCGTGGGTACGAGATCTGTGTAGGAGGAAGGGGTAGATTGTAAGGGAGGGTTCAGATTATCAGGGGTAGAGAGGGGAGTGTCTATGGGGATTACAGTCGCAGGAGGGCTAAAGTTAGAGACAACGCTGTCAAGATAGGTTTTGTGGTGTTTGTTAATTGTGAGTTTGGTGTTCCTGGTGTGATCAGTTGATGTGATAATGGTGGGTGTTTGTTGACAGAGAGTAATGATAGGGGTAGTGTGATTGTAGTGAGTGATGGTGGATGTCCATGAGTTGAGGAGAGATTCTTCCAGGCAGGGAGATTGGATCAGTTCCATGTTTTTTGTGAGGGTGGAGGGGGATAGGGCAGAAAGGGTTAGATGGCTTGGTTGAGTTAATGAGGAGAGAAGTGTGGGGAAGTGATGGTCAAAAGTAGTGATGTGCGGGTCAGTGGCCTGTTTGAGAATGGTTCCAGTTCTGTAGATGGAAATGGTGAGTTCCCCTTTGAAGATCGGGATATGGTAGTGGAGATTTTTTCACCATAGGAAATGATTACTGACTTGGTGACTTGAAGGTGAAGAGAGATGGTGTTTTTCATTTAGTTTGGCGATTAGTGTAAAAAATGAAGTTTGTTTTCGTGTTGCCATTAGACGCTGAGTGGTAGTTACCTACAATAAGTGTTTCCGGGTTTTGTTTTAGAATAAGGTGCTTGAAGTTCTTTTTTGCATTACTGGGCATTTTGTTTGGGTAGTTAATGGACCAGGAGTTGGGTCCGTAACGTACACGATTAGAGTTCTGGGTGGGGTTAGGCAGGCGCATGGTTTAATGGTGGAAATGCTGAGTCATATTGAGGAATCGAGCAGTAGGCTGGGGTGGTAGTTATCATACAATTCTATGCAGTATATACAATAACTCTACAGTGCGGTATTAACTGCAGTATACGATATTAATATCAGTATAAGCCCTAGACTCAAAAGAGATCATTTATATCAGAGAGAGCCCTAGACACAAAACGGATCGGGCCCTAACTAACCATTTCTTTACAGTAGACATAATCTTTTGGCCCAGTCCAGGAGGACACTCAAAGTGCATGGGGTGTATTAGTATTTTTCAATGTCTGCCATATAGGGAGGAGGCAGTGTCCATAAACTAACTCCAGAGAAATTCCCCTAAGTAGGGGGTAAAGGCAGTCAGCCCTTCTCTGATTCCAAGGTCTGAGCAGGAAGGCTGTTTCAATGTGGTTGCTCAAAGGGAAGTATGGAAATTGAATAGCCCTGATCTGGCTCCTAACCACATAAGAGAAATGCACACTATTTCTATTTCCAATTGAAGGAGAGCTAAAGACCTCTTCAAGATGGCTGCCATCCTTGTTCCCTATTTTTATTTGCATGGTGATTCCTTGAAGAGGGCACTGGTCGCCTCTACTATTTCTAGTGGAGCTGTAGCTCTCGAATGGATGCCTGTAACTCAACAAATGAAAAGTTTAATGAGGTTTCTTCTCCCTCGCAAATATTCTGCTTTTGCCTTTTATTGTAGCAGAAAGCGTTACCATCTGTTGCATATCCATTGCTCCCAGCAAGTGAGCATCAATCTGGCCACAATTCATCCAGTCGGTGAGGAGAGCAGGATGCAGCGTTTATTTACAGATTAATTCCCAGCAAAATACAGGACATCCACGGGTTTCCAGGGGGGCGGTGAACACCCCTGTTCTAGGGCATCAGCGAGAGAGCTGTAGTCACAGACTGTGGCCTCACCTACAGTTTTGCTTCTCTGAATCCTCTGCCTGGTAAGGGGGATGGCTCCGCTGTCGTAGCACTGATGGTCACAGCGGTGGTGACTCCGGCATCTCACAGGGGAATTTTGCTGATCAGCAGCTGGCCACCTCGAGCAGGATTTGCTCCTCTGCCTCCGCTCAGTCCACCCGGCCACACACCAAATAAGGCACCCTGGACAATCCCGGCTCCAAGCTTCTCAGCAGCACTACAGCACCTTAAGGGCACTCCATACTGCCGGAGGGGATTGCAGCACCAACGATCATCGGGACGGGTCAGAGGGTTGCAGATCACCTGGCAGCCTACTCCTGCGTCCGCTGAGGTCTTCGATGCGCAGGTAACACCCAACTTCAGTTCCAGTTTTGGCGGTGGGAAGATGGTGGATGGATGTTGGGGGCATACAGGGATATTTACTCAAAAAGTGATCACTGCCCTGTCCTCCAGCTAGCCAGGAGCATTTCAGACCACTCGCTGCTTTGGGCAGTATATGGAATAGACCATGCCAAAACGAACCATAGGGATCAGCCCAGAGCACCCTAAAATTCACAGAGCAAGGAAGATACTAGTGGAAGCCAAAGAGCGATATTCTTCTGAAAATTAGGCAACAGTAGATTCTGCTTCAACAATTTGGGAAGCATATAAAATAGTGATAAGGGGGCAAGGCCTCTCTCTAATTGTGAGACACTAGAGGGATACACGGGCTGCGTTAGAGGCCATAGAAAATTACATTTTACACTTAGATCAACAGTTGACAAGCCTGAATCAAGCAAACACCAAACATAGACTGGTATTAAAAAAGCAAGAGGGAAACATCCATTATAACGCAACTGTTACAACGCAGTACCATTACAATGATTCCATTACAACGCAAGTGCCTTTACAAAGCATGTTATTAGATTGCATGCAATTACAACGCAGATGCTATTACAATGCATGTTATTACAACGTATGTATTTTTTAATAATTATTATTTTTAAAAGTATTTATTAATGTAATTATTAGTTTAACATTAATAATACTGATTATTAATAAATAAATAAAAAGTTGTATTTATTAATTTAATACTCCTGTAATGTTAATTTTATAAATCAAGTAATTTTTTTTATAAATTAATATTTACAATATATTTATATATTTGTTTATTTTATGAAAAGTTTTTTTCGAATAGTAGTTATAGTTTATTTAAATATACTGTTTACAAATGAATCATCTTTTTTTAACCCCTTAAGTGCTGCTGACGGCCAACGGTCGTCAGCAGCGCTACCTCCCCAGTGCTGAGCACGACCATTGGACGTCCATTCAGCACTGGTTCCAATGGGCAGCGCAGCTAAGGTGTTAAATAAAAAAATCATACAAGTTGAAAAACGTTTTAAAATTAATACTCTTACAATTAATAGTAGAAGTATTTATTTGTATAATATTAATACTCAAAAATATATTTAAATTTGTTTTAATACTCCTGTAATGTTAATTTTATAAATTTTGTAATTTGTTTCATACATTAATATTTACAAAATATTTATAAATATGTTAATTTTTATAAAAAGTAAATTTTTTATATTTTTAAAAAATGACCAACATTTATATTTTATTTTAATATACTCTTTACAAATTAATACTCTTTGTTTTAAAAAATAAAAAATCATACTAGTTTAAAACATTTTTTTAATTAATACTCTTACAATAAATAGTAGAAGTATTTATTTGTAAATTAATTAATACTCGAAAAATATATTTAAATTTGATTGAAACTATTACCACATTTTTAATTTAAAAATAATACTCGAAATTACTTTTATTTTAAATTATATTAAGTATGGATTCATTATTATATTTTAAAAATTTATAAATGTTTATAAAATTAATATTAATAATTGATATAAAATCAAAATAAAAAGATTTTTAACAAAAATTAAAATATTACAAAAAATATAAAAATAGTTCTTTTTTTATTAAAAGATGAATATTTGATTCATTTAAAAATATTTTAATTAGAATAGTATTGTTTAATATTTATTTAAAAAATATTGCATTTATTTTCACATGCTTTACCATTGAGTTCAATGAGAAGAATTGTCCTTTATTTACTTCCATAGCCGGCTGTATGTTTGCCACGGAACTCTTTTTAATGGTCATTTGAAGAATGATGCGGGACAGATCAGAAGCAAATGGAACAAGTATAGAGGTAAGTACATTTTTTAATTAATATAAAAAAACATATCATAATTTATTGAAGTAGTTTAAACATAAATTAATAATAATGACTACGGAATGCACGTTTGTTTTTAATGTATTTTATTACGAAAATTATTAAAAAAATAGAGATTAATGTATTCCATTTTTAAAATATTTTTCAAGTAATAACATATGTATATATTACATATAAAAAAGTTTAAAATAACTTTAAAGGATAATAATGTAAAACATAAATAAATAGTCCTTTTTTATCGTTATTGCTCAGGATGACGTAGACGCGTAGATGTGCTTGATCGTGGCCATTTTGAGGAGGGTCGATGGACAATGCAGCAGCAAGCAGATCTGCACTCAGGTAGGAAACTTTTTTAAATAACTTTTTAATCAGTTTGATGCTTAACAGTATATATATTGCAAGGAGAGAATAGGGAGAAATAGTATATTTTAGTTTTTATGATATCGTCACTCTTTTTTAAGCGTGGGCGTAAGATTCGTTTTGCGCGCAAATTTGCGGATTTTTTGCAATTTTGCTGTTTGCGAATCGCATAAATTTTCCCAAAAATCTGCATATTCGCACAAATTTTCCCAAAAATCTGCATATTCGCAAGCTGCAAATTATTTTGCTTGGTCGCGCTTGAAAACTACAATATCGCGCGCGCAGCGTTGACTTACCGTGATTCTGAGTCCGCCGAGTTGTTTTTCTCCCGGTTTGCGTGTGCTGCGCCATTTTTGATCTTGCTTCGTGATCGCGCGGAAGTTTTTCGAACGCATTTACGTCATCGCGGCTCGCCATCTTGCACAACGAGAGTTTGACAACGCGGGTACGTTATAAGGGCCTGCAATCACGCATTGCGGGAGTAAACAATGCCGAACAAGTAGATGCGGCGCGCAGCTGACTTCCGGCGGGAGATTTGAACAGCTCGCATTCCCGAAATTGCAAAAAATGCAATTCTGCACAAGAAATCCACCGCAGGAAGCATAAACCGTCTGAAAATGATGATTTTGATCATAATAACTCCTCAGATTGACATTTGGCTGCACTTTTTGGTGCAAGGAGTCCATTTTTGGGGGGGGTGAGAGGAAGGAAGTGCCCCGGAGTCTCCAACTTCCTGTTCCTGTCCAGAAGGCTCCTCCCAGTGCTTTGTCCATGTCCTGGTCACTTTTGATTTGGATCTGGAGCTGGAAGGATTACTTTATGTGGCTGCTGCTGATTATTTGTATTTGAGGACTTTTTGGACTTTGGAGTTTGGATCACTTTTGGACTTGAAATTTTACAAGTAAGTTGGTGTTGTTTGTTTGGGGCATTGCAGTTGAGGCAACTACAGTTTCAAAACTTTTTTCGCAACTTTAAAATATATATATATTGTGGGTAGCCAGTGCCACAGTATCCAGTAGGCCCAGAGTTAGTCATGGGTGCATGATACAACTGTTTCTGTTTTTTTTTTCTAAACTTAATTCTCATTTATGTCATGGAATTTTAGCTCACTGTTATATGTTGATTTTTTTTAATTTGGGGGTGCCTGTAAAGCCTCACTAGCCAGTAGGCCCAGGTGTAGTGAGTGGTGCATGGACCTAGTCTTTCTGTGGGGTGTCTTGAACTTAAACATCATTGAGGGCATGGATAGCATTGGATTGTGGTGACTTTTGTGTGTTTTTCGACTGTTTGAGGTGTTGTTGGGGTCTTGCCATGTGGGTGGGGACCATTTTGAGGCCTGGTACAGGCAGAGTCTGGCCATGTGGTGGGGGTCAAGGGGCCATTTTGAAGCGAGGCAGTGTGATCAGGCCTGCACCCAGTTTTCCTTGCTTTCAACCATTATGGCCAGGTGTAGTGAGTGGTGCAGGGACCTAGTGTTTCTGTGGGTTGTCTTGAGTTTAAACATCATTGAGGGCATGAATATGATTGGATTGTGGTGATTTTGGTGTGTTTTTCGACTTTTTAGGGTGTTGTTGGGGCCTGGCCATGTGGTGGGGGTCAAGGTGCCATTTTGAAGCCAGGCAGTGTGCTCAGGCCTGCACGCCGTTTGCCTTGCTTTCAACCATTATGCCCAGGGGTACTCAGTGGTGCATGGACCTAGTCTTTCTGTGGGGTGTCTTGAATTTAAACATCATTGAGGACATGGATGGCATTGGATTGTGGTGATTTTTGTGTGTTTTTTGACTTTTTGGGGTGTTTAACTGATGTTCCTCTGGCTTCCATTGCTTTTAGGTGCACAAGAGAACCACCAGTACCAGGAAGAAGTCCTTCAGCGGTGTGTGCAGCACAACGTCACGTGACGTCACATGTGGCCACAAACAAGACAACTCTGCAACTTGTGCAACTGCGACCTGCTGTTCTGACATCTGTAGAAGATGGCCCCAAAGAAAGGTGGCCGTAGCGCCTCAGCAAAAAAAGTTGCCAGTGCCACTGCCAGTAAGAAGGAGCAGAAGAAGCAAGTGGCACCACCTAACAAGGAGACTGGTGTGCCCACCGACACCTTTTTTGGGAAAAAAAAACTACGCCTGCAGCAGCAGCGGTGTCCGCCAGGGACCAAGCTGGAAGCAGCACCTCCGCTTCATTGGGCTCAGTGCCACCATGCCAAGTTAGGTCCAAGACCATGAGTGCTGCTGCGGCAGCCACTTTGGTTGTTCAATCACCATCGACCAGTGATGTTGGCTCATCACAAGAAAGTACCAACGACAACCACAGGTGCAACTAGTACAAGCGCAAGTACATGGGCAAGGAGAGGTGCAAGGCGAGGCGCAATTAGAGCCACAAGGAGAGGTGCAAGTAGAGGCGCAAGGAGAGGCACATGGACAGGTGCATGGAGAGGTGCAACTAGAGGTTCAAGGAGCGGCACAACTGCCTACAACGCTTGTTCCTCCAGAAGTAGGGGCACATCAGGAAATTGATATTCAAGAGGAGGTATCATCCGAGGAAGCCACTCCTCCTGATGATGATCCATTGTCTTCCAAATCCCCAGCAAGAAAAAAGTCAAGGAGGGCTACTACTACTACTACAAGTTCTTCTTAAAGCCCTCTTCATTCTGATTACCTTGATTGGAACCCACAAAAGCAGTCTGAGAGTGAGGCACGCCATGAGCCGTCAAAGGTAGCTAAGCCTAAAAGGAAGGTTCCCGCAAGGCTTCAACTTATGGGTGATGACGACGAACAAGAAGTGGCGTCTTCTGCTGCTGATAAACAGTCTGACGATGACCCAGTCATCACAGTCGTCACTTCAGCCCCAGTGGGCATGCAGCAGACAGACATTTTCACCCTATTCCGAATGGCTGTTGAGCGGGATGTGGGTGGCGTGGCACTGGTACCACCACCAACGCAGTTAACTACAACACCAACACGACCTACAGCTTCCATATTTTTTAGTCAGAAGGGCCGGCAGGGACCTCAATCCAGCTCGGCCTCATGTAGTGGTGCTGTAAGTGAACAACAGAAACAAACTCAGCGACGCCCATCCTCCACTTCATCTGGCATTGAAACTCAAAGTGGCACCTCCACCAATAGCAGACACCTCTAGTCCCCAGTTTGGGACTTCTCTACTGTTAGCCAAAGTGCGGAAAACATGGTTGTTTGTTCGATTTGTAAAACATAAGTTAGTCGGGGTAAGCTTGGTACCAACTATGGTACCAGAGGCCAGATAGGTCATCTCAAAAAAAATTATCCAGTGGGTGTCACACCTAAGTAAAATCAAGGAAGCCAAAAGAAAAACAAATCCAAATGTATCCCTTGATATTGCATCTGATGATGACGAGAGGCTGATTGTGCAGGGGGAAGTGAAGAAGCGACAGACATTTTTTCTGGTACACCCAGTACCCCTGGCAGCAGCACTGCAGTGGTATCACCCACACCCTCTACTCCTGCAATATGTATGAGGCACACTGGGAAAGACACCAATGCGAAAAACTACATCACTGGGCCTAACTGGTTTGAAGAAGTCATCATCATCATCACGTAAAATGGTCCAGCCCACCTTTAGCGGAATGTTGTGGTCGGAGGCGCCATTTGAACACAACCACCCAACGGTACGTCTATATAACGCAAATCTGGCTAAAATGCTAAGGCTGGACCTTCTCCCTTTTTCTTTCGTGGATGGGGTGGGGTTTCTAGAATTTGTGGCAACAGTCTGCACTAAATGGAAGGTTCCTAGCCGGTCCTATTTTGCCAGAGTTGGAGTTCCAGCACTACATCAAGATGTGCTGGAGGTAATTGGGGCAGCTTTGCAGAAGAGTGCTGTTCACACTATCCACTTGACAACAGACATGTGGACCAGTTGCCAAGCCCTTGATTACATGTGCATCACTGCACACTGGGTCTCTTTTGCAGGGGTTAGAGAAAAGTCATGTGCAGGTGTTGACCTGGACACACTTTTTCAAGCTACTCGGAAAAATGCAACACTAGCCATGTTTGCCATGGAGAAAACTCATACTGCACCTAACCTTTTGGAGGAGTTTGATAGGAAGGTCTCTGAATGGCTGCATCCAAGAAATCGCATAGTTGATTATGTTTCCATGGATAATGGCAGTAATATAGTTACAGCCATGCATGATGGTAACTACTTCAGAGTGCCGTGTTTGGTGCACAGTATTAACATCGTGGTGCAAGATTTCTTGAGAAATGAAAACACAGTCAGCTAGTTACTGACCACCTGCAAAGAATCTGCATACATTTCAGCCATTCTTTTAATGCCCGGAAGCAGCTGAGGAGCATTCAACATGAACGTAGACTGCCAGTCAAAGGACTCATCCAGGAGGTGGCAACACGTTGGAACTCAACCTTTTACATGCTTGAGCGTCTGTCTGAGCAGTGCATGGTAATCATTGAGTATGTCTTTCGATGGGGTTCTACTAAGAAAACAATGAGGCTAGAGTTGGAGGAATGGAAGCTAGTTGCAAGCCTGACAGACATGCTTCGTCCTTTTGAGGTCTTCACGCGTGAAGTCAGCAGGAGGACTGTTGTTTGGGCAAAGCTATCCCATTGTTGGTCATGCTTGAGCACCTACTGAAGGCGGTGTCTTCAACGTTCAGAGATGATGCTGAAAAGCAAGATGCATATCAAATGGCGGAGAGGATATTAAGCCGCCTAGTTGACAATGAAAGGCATAAAAACATACATACAGAAAAACATTACATTTGTGCCACTATTCTTGATCCACCTACAAAAAGGCAGTGGCCAGCAAATCATTCAGTCCTTTTGATGAAGCAGATGTTTCAAAGTACAAACGTTGGCTAGCTGTGTCAGCCAGGCAGTTCGAAAAAGATCGGTAGAAAATTCAAGGAGGCAGCACAAGTACAACTGAATCAGCAGGCCATCCGGCGTCAAGTTCTACTTCTCAATCCGTGGCCGAAGGGAGTCACTTTCCCTCACAGCCGTTAAGGACACCAGCAACCATATCATCATCCTCACCTGCACCAGGCCGCAAACCAATATTGTCGGAAGGGGATTGGCTAGGGCAAGGGTTAGCTCGGTCCACTGATGAAAAGGTCGCAGATGGTGCGCAAAGTGGATCAACCCTGGTGAACCTTGAGTCTGTGGTGCAGGCCTATCTGGATGACCCAACAGAGGTCTGTCATAATGAGAACCCATTGGGATATTGGTATACGAAAAGCTAAAAATGGCAACTGCTCACCAACCTGGCTCTAAATTATTTGTCTTGCCCACTCGCAAGCGTGTCTTCTGAACGTGTTTTCAGTGCTGCTGCTGCCATTGTAACTTCAAAAAGGACCCGCCTCTCGCCCAAAAATGTGGAGCGGTTAACACTGATCAAGATGAACCTGCACTTCATACCACCAGATTACAAAGTACGTGAATGCACGCAGGAAGAAGAGGACACCGACTTAGGTGACGTAAGCTCTTCTCTGTTAGCTGACCTACTCCCGTCTCAATTCATAGAGCTTGAGGACGAGCTCTACTTCCCTGACACCGAGGCCTGAAAATGACTTCCTTTTTTTCGTCCTTATTCACTTTTATTCCTGTGTGTCTTTCTTTGTTTTGCAACTTTTACCACAATAAAACTCTAATCACCTAATCACATCAAGTCCATCAGTAGCACTGTCTTCATCTTATTTTCCTTATTGATTTGAAGGTGCCGCAGTCTGCATTCCTGAGGTTACAAGTTCACAACTCAATTATGCTCCTCCATACTCCTCCTCCAGACTCCCCCTATCCATTTCCCTCAAGGCAGATGGATGTATTACGACGAGTCCCCTCAAGTGGGACTGAAATTACTGACTGGCTACATGCTTGCTGATTGCTGACAGAGTTACTTCTGATATTGACAGGAGAGGCTGACTTGTGGGCCCTCACTTTCCGAAGAAGATGCAGATAAAAAGTAGAACAGGTAATGAATAATTGAGAAGAGGCATGCAGTGAACAGCAATGACTGTCTGGCTCTGATGAAACCAATTGCTGTTTGTTTTTTGTGCATGAAATGATGAATCATATGTCTTGTATTAGTTAATATTTAATCTTTTACACAGTAATTGTAACTCATGTCAAATACTCTGGTTTTTTTTTGCCTTGTTTAATTCAAATCGTACTTCAAATTCAGGGGCAATTATGTTGCATTTCACAATATGCAAAATGTCCTTGGAGTGGACTCACTTGCCAATATACCATGATGATTGAATAAATAATATATCTTTTTTCTTTACAGTCACTCACTCGGATGGATGGATCATCAGCATCGGTTTACGGAAGAACTATGGCCAATTCGTGAGTGGCAAACAGGTAAACCAGTCTACAACAACTACTACAGCAGAATTACATGTCTGTCTATTTGTGGTATGTAGTGGTTGAGGGTGAGGTAGTGTACTGTTGTTGTTATGCCAGGCAGAGTCCACTCCAGACAGAAGTTCATGTAAAATTGGGGCTATGTGGCTTGCTGCATACAATTAGATATGCTTTGTCTGTCTGACAAAGAGCCTAGGTATGCTACATCAGTTTGCTTCACTCAGTGGTGCCTGCCTTGACCGTCTGCATGGCACTGCCTCAAGCTTGGGCGTTTCTTGCACTAAACATATAACTTATGGCACAGGGGCCACTTCCAGACCAGTAAACAGCACTGTGATGCAGAAACTGACCTAGCAGAAAACATTCTTATAACGAGAGCATAATGTTTATATCTGTCTTACATGTTTGTATGTCCCTTTGTCGTTCTGGAGTTCTGGACTTTTTGGTTCCGTCCAGAGGTGTCAGGGAACAACACCCAAAGACCCCGGAGTTCCACCTGCCTTGGTGCACAAATGAACAGAAACACGGGCTTCTCGATGGTGGCGTCAAAGACCAAAGGTTTATTACTGCAGGGACACAGAAGTCACAGATACTACACACGGGCAGTAACCAGGAGCCTGTTCAATTTGTACAAAGCGGGTTGCTCCTTATATACTAAATTTTAAGCTGGGGGCGAATTCTTTACATGTAATACATTCCCAAAACCTTTGTGTCTAAAACAATAAATATTTGGGCGTTACACAGGAACCGTCGATAATATCTGAGGCCAAACATTGCGAAGAGAGGGGTTCCCACTAGTTTGTCACAATTCCCTGTCAATATTGCATTCAGGACCCGGACCGCCTCATCGTAAAGTTCGTTACCTCCCCCTAATAAAGATTCAGAAAGAAAGAAACAGAGCCAGGTGTGGAAGATAGAAAAGTGGGATAAGGGATGTTTGTGGGTTGTAAATGGGCAAGGCTACCGGCTTCGGCCGCCTAATCATGATCAGGACAATGGACACGAAGACCAGTTTGGCAGGACTGGCCTTGGGCAGAGGAGGTAGCCTTTGTCGAGTCATGCAGCTACAGCGTGATCTGGTTTAAGGTGCACGTGTCATGAAAGAGGTGAATCTCCGGCTAAAGTTACGTGTCCTTAATCGAAATGAAGTGATCAGAGGCTATTGCATATGTGAGGGCAAGAAACACAAAATGGCGGCCATGATCTAAGATGGATGCCGTGGGTAGATCAGAAATGTGTTTATAAAAGGAGTGCTCTTGCTCGTAGCATAGCGAAAACACCAGGATATACTAAATGGATCATTTGCGGTTCGCTGATACCAATATTATGTATTTCCGACAAACTTGAAAACACGGGTTCAAATCGTCACGGAACCGTCACGGAACCTCAGACCCTCCTTTTGCCCTTACATAGGCAATTACTCAGTCTATGTCAGAATCTAGTTCTATGCTCATCAGGTCAGTGACATGCTGTTGTATCATCATCCTTTCTCGTGTCTTTTCTCCAAACGTAGGTGGCTTTCTGAGACAAGTTGCAGCACAAAGACTACACAGAGCAGGACCACATTGGATAATCAGACAACATGAGAATAGGAATACTAAGATGACACCAATGACCATTAGAACCTTCCATCCCCACGCTGATATCAGAGTCCAAAACCACTCCATGAAGGACCAGTTTCCCTTGTCTACATGTATGGAGTCTGAAATCTTGTGCAACTTAGAGATCGCCTCATAGACTGTTGGAGCATTATTAGGAATAAAGACACAGCAGCTCGATTGGATCATTCTGCATACCCCACCTCGATCTGCAAGTATAACGTCTAGAACCATACGGTTCTGCAACGTCATGAGCCTATCCGCCTGAAGCTCAGCTGTCAGATTGCTAAGGGCACCAGCAGTTTCGGTAATAGTAGATTCAACTACCCGTGTTAGCTGACGTATGTTTCTACTATTGGCCATAGGCCCCCAGAACGGAAGGAAGCCTTTGAAGAAGTCTCCAGCTTCCTGACCAGCGGTATCTTCCTTGCTGAAGACACCTCTCGCTACTCTGGTTCTGTGGTAATCAGATGAAGCAGTGTATGTCGGAGGCAACAATCGAGCAATATAACATGATCCTGAAAAGTCGGCAGGCAACCATGTATAAGCTCTGTCTCGACAAATGAAGTAGGTACCCCTAGCAGTAAGAAAGGCAGGGGAAGAGTTAGCCGGAAACACGTAAGTCTCTACGCACTCACTCTTCCCTAGCTGAGCTCTCGGATTTCTCCCGTTACCTTGCAAACAGACCTGACCTCGGTGAGGTACGACCCAGATTGGAGTTGAGCTTTTACGCTTGCTTTCTCCTAAACTAAGGCGATACTCTGAAGTATTCCAACTTAAATATACTCGCAATTCGTCTCTAGGGTAAGATGGAGTATTATTGACGTCCTTGACCATGTCAATAATTCCCTGGACTAAGGCTTTGTTAGCAGAGTTATATTTAGTGGAACGCGGTGGACGTGGAGGATAGGTTTCAAGGGCATAAGCAAAGATGGTTTGGAAGGCCTGAAATGATCCATTATAGCTGTAAGGCAAAACCAGATAGGGAATACCTTTATCCATAGTGTGGGGTATCAAGCCACACACCCAGCAGTCTGTAGTGTTAACTACCAGTTGGTGTTGGTGCAAGAGCTGTACAAAAGTGTTGTTGGTGAACTCTGAGCGTCGGGCTTGCTCATGTTCCGGAAACGAGTGAAAAGAGTGTATAGAAGAAACAGTAGAAATAGCAGGATCAAGGGGAGGTACTGTAGAAACTGGCACAAAAATTAAATTTATACTAAAGACGATTCCACCCACCAATGTTGCTAAGACAATCAAAAATGTAATGGCACATTGCATCAAAAAGCATTTGCTATGAAGAATTCTATTAAGTCTGTTTCTGCGAACATAAATCACATTCTCTCGTTGCAGCGCAGGAAGCTCCATCTTCTACAATCCGCTCGCGACCACTGATGATGTGTACGTAGATGAAAATGCCTCTATCAGCTCTGGGAGTTCCCAGAACCAACAGAAAGATCGACCTTGTGTCAGACCCCTGCAAATTCAAACTAGGCACACAGCCACAACCCTACGGCTACCCAGACGGCAAGGCAATTTTAAAAACAATAAACAATAGCAAACTTCCTGGCTGAAGGCAAAAGTTCAATATATATCAAAATCACAATATGCAGTTGCCTGCTTTATTTGTCCATTTTATGGCTTCTTAGGTTATATCTCTGCTTCGCTGGTACTGTCTGATCGGAAAATAGTGTATCACTAGCAGCTGTTGCAGAGTTTAAGTTCGCAGATAGCAAAGTTTCTTCTGATGCTGGAGACAAATGTTCAGTGTTCAAAGGAGTCTTTTCAGGAGGAGAGTCAGATTTTGGAGTGTCAGTAATCAATTCGGCATCGCTGAAAGAGATGAACTTCGGTGTGCTTTCAGATTCGGAGGCACCAATTCCCTTTTTCACCCAGTCGTCGTAAGGGAGCGGCAAAGGAACACGCTTAACATGAGATGCGTGTATCCAGTGCTTACGGCCAGCTACACGAACTGCTGTCCTCGTTGCCAGTAAGATCTGAAAAGGCCCCACAAATCTCGGCTGAAGGTTCTTTGTCCTCGCGAAGTTCTTGATGACAACCAGATCTCCTGGTTTCAGCTGATGCCCTGGACTCTCCGGAGGTTTTGGCAAAGCATCGAAAACCTGTTGATGAATAAGACTCAATTTAGCAGTCAAGTCGTAAAGGTAGTCTATCAACATAGGATATTCTATGGAGCAAAATTCTTTAGGCCTTGGTACACCCCAGATATTTGCCGGGCGACCAAAGACTATCTCGTAAGGGCTAAGCCCTATTCTAGAATGTACTGTTGCTCTCGTTGATAACAAGGCCAAAGGAAGTGCGTCTGGCCAGGCTAAACCTGTGGATGCTTGTATTTTGGCTATTTTCAGCTTGAGGGTGCCATTGTAACCCTCGACTAAACCAGCAGACTGGGGATGGTTTGCACTGTGAAATTTCTGTTTCAATCCTAGGCCGGCACACACACTCTGCATAACTTTCCCTATAAACTCACTTCCGTTATCTGACCATACAATCCGTGGCATTCCATATCTAGGGAAAAATTCTTTGAGAAGAATTTTGGCAGTTGATAGGGCAGTATTGTCCTTTAATGGATATGCTTCTATCCACCTGGAAAAAGCACAGACTACCACCAGGACATACTTCAAATTATTGCAGCGCTCCATGTGAATGAAGTCTAACTGAATCACTTCAAAGGGGCAGGAAGGAGGAGCGAAATGACCAGCTGGAGTTGGAGTTCCCTTGCCAGGATTATGCATCAAACACACCATACAATTTTTCACCACTCTCTCTGCACACTTACTGATTCCCTCATTCTTCCAGACCGGAGCTAACATCTTACATATCCCTTTAGAACTTATATGCGCTACTCCATGCGCCATCGTCACTACTGCAAGCACATACGCATCGGGCAACATCCAACGCTGCTGTTCTGTCAAATCAATCCAACATCCATTCGAGTCCAACTTGCCCGTACTTTCTCTCCATACACGTTTCTCTTCCTCAGTTGCTTCTTTCTGAATTTCTTTCACACTTTCCATAGTATCCTCACACATTCCAGACTCAGCAATCCATCTTGCAGACGTAGCAACATACATTCTGCTCATCGTGTCTCTAGCTGTCTGTTTAGCAATTTCGTCAGCAAAAGCATTCCCATGACCAACATCATCCGTGATTGCTTTATGAGCACTGCACTTCACAATCGCAACTTCAGTCGGCAAGGTTAGAGATTCCAACAAGTCATTAACTAGCTGACCATGTTGGATCTTAGTCCCATGGGACGTAATGAAACCTCTTTCTCTCCACAACCGGCCAAAACTATGGGCCACGCCAAATGCGTACTGACTATCTGTAAACACATTCACTCTCTTTCCCTCAGCTAAAACACACGCTCTCGTTAGGGCTATTAATTCTGCAGCTTGGGCAGAATTCTGACTCACTCTTGCAGTCTCCACAATCGTCTTCAAAGTCGTTACTGCGTAAGCAGCAGCCACATCACCATTCTCCAATTTAAAACATGACCCGTCCACATACAGCGTACCATCCGGATCGGATAACGGAGTATCTTTCAAGTCAATGCGTCCTTTTGTCTCTTCCTCCGTTTTGAAACAGCAATCATGTGGCTCGGAATCACTCGACTCTTGATCAGTCGGCAACAGTGTTGCTGGATTCAATACATTACATCTTTTGATCTGAATATGACTCGCTAGTAATGTCAGCTCGTAACCAGATAATCTCGCACTAGTGAGGTGTTGTGTCTTCGTTCGGTTCATGAGTGTATCCACTGCATGAGGAACCATGACCACTAGCATGTTGTTCATCACCAAACCAGCAGATTGTCGGATGGAAGCCGCAGCTGCCGCTGTAGCTCTCAAACAACTAGGCAACGCTCTGGCTACCGGATCTAATGTTGATGAGAAATACGCACAAGGGCGTTGTTTATCACCAAACTTCTGTGTCAGAACACTCAACGCGCAACCTTCTCTCTCGTGAACGTAGAGCGTGAATGGCTTACTGTAATCAGGTGTACCCAATACAGGAGCTGAACACAATGCTTTTCGTAATTCAGTAAAACTTTCTTGACATTCATCAGACCATGGCACCGGACTCGGAACATTTTTCCCAGTCAAAGCTACCAATGGTTTCGCTAAAAGAGAAAAATTTGGAATCCACTGCCTACAGTAAGAGGTAATACCTAGAAAGGCACGTACTTCTCTCTGTGTGCGTGGAACACTCATCTGCGTAATTGCTTTTATTCTTTCTGGGGTCAACTTCCTTCCCTCCTTTGACAAGAGATGACCTAGGTAGGTCACTTCTTGACAGCAGTATTGCATTTTGGAAGGAGACACCTTGTGATTCAAATTAGACAAATGATGCAATAAAGAAATTGTAGCTGCTTTGCAAGTTTCCTTGTCATCGGCAGCCACTAGAAGATCGTCTACGTACTGTACTAGAGCAGAACCTGGAGGAAGGACAAAGGAATCTAACTGGCTTTTTAATGCTTGACTGTAAATGGATGGACTCTCACAATAGCCTTGTGGAGCGCGTTTAAATCTGAAACTGCGACCTCCTAGACAGAAGCCGAAAATATCCCTACTTTCTTCGGCTATCGGAATGCTGAAAAAGGCATTCTTTAAATCAATAACTGAGAACCATGTGGCTGTGGCAGGAATCAATGTCAACAAGGCAGTAATGTCTGGCACTACAGGAAACTGCGGGACTACAATCTTATTAACTTCTCTAAGGTCTATGACAAACCTGTACACTGGAGGTTTTGTAGGATCAGTTCGCTTCAGAATCGGCAATACAGGACTGTTACAGACATTTCCTCTAGTTTCTTCAACCACACCTTTCTTAATCAAATCTTGCACAATCAATAAAAGCGCACGCTCTCCTTCACTAGATATTTTATATTGGGGGATTCTTGGAAATTTTACATTAGTTTTCAAAGTTACCACATACGGTGGAATCTCTAGGAGACCTACATCATTAGGACCAGTCGCCCAAAGAGAGTCAGGGAGTGAATGTAGCTCTGGCGGGAGTGCGTCCATTGACAAGTACATCGGAGAGGTGATATTTTTACCCAACGTAAGCTGTACTCCTTCCGGAGAACAGTACAATGTCGCATATAGTCGTTTTAACAAATCTAAACCAAGCAGATTTTCATTACAACCTGTCGTCAAAATCAGGGGTGCTTTCAATTGGCATGGTCCAACAGAAATAGACAAAGGACCAGATATCGGGTTGTAAACAGGGGCGCCTGAAAAACCTACGGAAACATTTGTTGAGCCGGACAAAGGTGCGCCAGGGAGTTTCGCATGAATGATAGAACTTTTTGCGGCACCAGTATCCAACAGAAACGGTTCGACTACACCTGATGTTGCTACTGCGACATAAGGCCCACTCTGATCCACTGGAACTGATACTACTCCCTCTCTCTGTCCATGGCTGTCCTAGTACCCATTTTGCTGAAAACCCTCATCTACTTCATTATAGTCCTCAACAAGGTACTGTTGAGATCTATTTTGCTGAGCAGATTGTCCATTTCGTTGATCAAAGTTATTGGAGGGACGATCATTCGTTTGTGGAGGCATAGCACCTCGCCCTCGACCTCTAGAATTCTGCACAAAACCACCACGACCTCTTTGAGCTGCTGCTGCATTATTTTGCGCTAAGATCGGACATTCATTTTTATAATGACCCTCTTTCTTACAGTACGCACACTGATTCCACTGGTATTGAGGTCTTGATGAGCCATAATCTGTCCTTTGGTACGAACCTTGCTGCGTATTAGTCTGATTCGTGCGAGGCGGATACGCCTGCTGCAAAAGAACTTTAGTTTTTAAATCTTTCGTTTTCTTCTCTGATTTTTCCTTTTCCTCTTTATCCCTATTTTCATAGTACTGTGCAGTCGCAAGTATCTGCGCTGTCGTAGATACAGCCCAAGCACTTTCTGAATCCTTTAATTTATTGCATAATTCGGGTAACAAATTATGCACAAATTTATCGACAAACAGTCTTTGCCCTCCTTCTGTACTCATGTCCTGACCACTATGATCTACAAAAGTCTCTTCAAACCTCGTGAAGAAGTCGGAGACACTTTCGTCTTTCTTCTGCCTGCATGCTGACAGCTTGTCCCAATTCACACGCAATGCTGGCATCAGAGTCTTCATTAGATCAATTATTCTACCTGGAAGATTAGCGATTAGAGGTTCGGGTTTCGCACCACCTATTTGCTGACCATCTGCTGCAGTGATAGCTGCCCAATCACCACCTAAGGCAGCTTGATGATCCTCTTTACGAATTTTAGCCCACACTGGTTGCGGAACTACGTTACCAAACAACATATCGATGTCGGCTAAGTTCATTATACAAGCCTCAACTGTCTGTGTTAATTCCTTGTAATATCCGGCTGGATTTTTACGTGGATCTGGCAAGGCCTGTTTCACCGCTAACACTTCAGCTCGCTTCCATGGAATGTGTATCCACACTCGTTGGAACTGTGCTGGAGCAGCTGCAATTCCTGCATTATCATCACGTTGTATTGCTTCGCGCCAGATTGGAGGAACCTCCCTCATAGGATATTGGCGACTTAGCTTCATTTTACCTTTTTCTAAGTCTCTCGGTGAACGAAGAGATGGATCACTCCTAAAACTTAAAATAAGTTCCATCGCTTCCTTTATATTCTCGCCCACTATCATTCCAGCAGCAAACTCTTTTTGAACCCTAATTAAATCTTCCAAATCTGATTCGACATCATCTTCTTCTATTTCCTCACGTAACAACGAGCACATCTCATCAAAGACGTACCGTTGCGTTGGTTCCTTCCATTGCATAAATGTGTCTAACACATCTCTCGTACTATATCTTCTACTCTTCGAAATCCATCTGAGAGCCGTGGAATCTAAAATTCCCCGTTCCTCAGTACTTGGAAGCTGACTCCGTCTCTGAACAGAGTCAGGAGTAGGAGTCTTAATTAAAGTTTTATATAAAGGAGACAGCATATTAGTAACAGAATCAGTGATTCTTCGACGAACAGAAAGTGGAGTTAGCACACTCGCAGACGTAGAGAACGCAGTAGAGGTAGGAATAGATAACGGAACAGTAGGAGTATCGAGGAAAATAGTTTGTGGAGCAGTAGGTACAGAAGTAGGTATAGAGGCTAGCAGTGTAGGAAGAGGAGGAGCTGTAGGAACATTCACATTCATCACAGGAGGTACAGGAACTTGATTCTGAGGGACAGGAGCAGGAACACCAGGTTGTCCAGCAACTGGCAATTGAACATTCGGGACAAGTGGAGCCGTAGCACCTTGTGCATACGGTGGAGGTGACCTTAACAGGTAAGATAACAGAGGATCGTTTTCGGAATCCTCCAGTATCTTAGCCATTTTCGATGGAAAGGCAGGATAGCACTTGTCAATCGCTAGGTTATGCTCTCTAATTGCTACATCTATGGTTTTCTCACACTCGTTAACCTGCAACTGTTTAGCCGCTTGCTCTAGAGTTAACTCTTCTTGTTCTTTCTGTTCTTTCTTCAACCTTTTCATTTCTCTCTGTTTGGATTCTTTTCGCCAGTAACGGAAAGAATCAAACATTGCCGGCCGGGCTTTCTTCTTGAACAATTTCGCTTCTAAGTTGTCGAGAATCTCGGGTTCAAAACTACCATGCAGTGGCCAACTAAAGACACCATCCTTCTTACAATAACGGACCCATACCTCATTATAAGATATAGGACCCACGCCATGCTTACAATATAAATCATATAGGGGAGTCCCAATCGGAGGAACCAGACATGAGTCCTCCAATCGTGAGTCACGGTTGCAACCAAAACAAGACAACATTTTCCGACTTACCATTTTTAGTCCGGAACACAAAACAAACAAAACACGGAACAAATATGTGCACTCGAACCAAGAACTTAGGCCTACCAAAACGAACTGATGTATCGATACCCAAACTAAACCAAATAGATTATCGTAACTAGAACAACCAGTGATAATCTTACAAAACCAAACCAAACCAAGAACCGATCAAGGATTTTAACAATCCTCACAAAAGTAACCAGCTAGCTATCACTAAATACTTAACTGAGTCACTGAAGACGTCACCAAGGAGAAACCCGTCACGTTTCGCTGTACTAAGGACTGCACCTCGGGTCCAAGACAGGGCGACGGTCAAGGCAACGGCCCACTGCAGCCGTCCTGAACGGGAAACCCTCGTGGAAGAGAACTTCGGGCCACTTTTGCGATATGCCGGGATCGATGAAGTGGGACGCCTCCCTCAGGAATCTTCACACGAAGCTTCTCGAACTCTTCAGGCTTTTGGACCGGTACCGAATGACGTCGCCCCACGTTGGGCGCCAATTGGAGTTCTGGACTTTTTGGTTCCGTCCAGAGGTGTCAGGGAACAACACCCAAAGACCCCGGAGTTCCACCTGCCTTGGTGCACAAATGAACAGAAACACGGGCTTCTCGATGGTGGCGTCAAAGACCAAAGGTTTATTACTGCAGGGACACAGAAGTCACAGATACTACACACGGGCAGTAACCAGGAGCCTGTTCAATTTGTACAAAGCGGGTTGCTCCTTATATACTAAATTTTAAGCTGGGGGCGAATTCTTTACATGTAATACATTCCCAAAACCTTTGTGTCTAAAACAATAAATATTTGGGCGTTACACAGGAACCGTCGATAATATCTGAGGCCAAACATTGCGAAGAGAGGGGTTCCCACTAGTTTGTCACAATTCCCTGTCAATATTGCATTCAGGACCCGGACCGCCTCATCGTAAAGTTTGTTACCTCCCCCTAATAAAGATTCAGAAAGAAAGAAACAGAGCCAGGTGTGGAAGATAGAAAAGTGGGATAAGGGATGTTTGTGGGTTGTAAATGGGCAAGGCTACCGGCTTCGGCCGCCTAATCATGATCAGGACAATGGACACGAAGACCAGTTTGGCAGGACTGGCCTCGGGCAGAGGAGGTAGCCTTTGTCGAGTCATGCAGCTACAGCGTGATCTGGTTTAAGGTGCACGTGTCATGAAAGAGGTGAATCTCCGGCTAAAGTTACGTGTCCTTAATCGAAATGAAGTGATCAGAGGCTATTGCATATGTGAGGGCAAGAAACACAAAATGGCGGCCATGATCTAAGATGGATGCCGTGGGTAGATCAGAAATGTGTTTATAAAAGGAGTGCTCTTGCTCGTAGCATAGCGAAAACACCAGGATATACTAAATGGATCATTTGCGGTTCGCTGATACCAATATTATGTATTTCCGACAAACTTGAAAACACGGGTTCAAATCGTCACGGAACCTCAGTTCCAGACTACACAGGTTCCTCATAACTGACGTAATTCCCACAACTTGTGGTTTGTTTTCTTGCACTAATTTTTACACTAATATCTTTATTTTAACTTTCACGTCCTCTGGTCAGGGTAGGCCTTAGCGCGCCCATACCGCCGAGGTACACGCAACACGGTCCTGAAGAATGCCCAGTAAATCATACTCTTAAACAGGTAGAAACATGTCGACCCCACTATAAGTGGAAACTTCCATCATAATTTATGGTAGTTCTCCCACACATATCTTTTAACCATGTCTAACTGACCAGTGAATACATTTTTTGTTTGGTACAGTTTCAGACATTTTTAAATCACATTTCCTTTTTCACATCACTGTCACAAAAAAACAGCTCCGCAGGAACCTGGCCTTGTAGCACACCAGGGAGGCATTCGGCTTCTCCTGGTGGGCCCGATGATGAAGCATGTCACCAACCAGGTTGGTGAGTGAGGGCTTCCAGTAAATCCCTAATAGATTTCCAGTGTGTTCTCAGAAGGGAATTTCTTACAGTCTTTGCCTCAGTATTCATACACAGATCTTTTTGCGCATGACACTCTCTTTTAGTTTGATATATTTAACCCGGGGGACTGAGAGTGTCTCCTGCCCTCTCTCTCTCTAATTGTTTTCAATTAATTAATAATATTAACAGGAAAACTTACTAGGGCCAGCAGAGGAGCCCTCGCCGGACCGATCCTGGCCTTCCTTATCTTGTCCCTTCTCCACCGGCGTCGCTACCTCCTCCTGTGTCTCCTTGCCCCTAGGGGGTGCTGATGTACAACATGAAAGAAAGACACAAACATGGATGATTGTTGTCAACCAAATCAAACATTTCAAAAAAACAATAACAAATTATTTCGGGGAAATAGACAACAATTGAACTAAATTTATTGACCTATCTGATGTGGTCTACTAGGATATTAGTATTGCTGGATTCGCGGACCATCTACTTGGAAAGTTACGTAACTCACTAAACAAATTACAAAACGGTTCGACTAGGACTGGCAGCCAGCACTCGGCAGCACGCGAAGTGACAGACACAGTCCATCGTGATTGCATACCAGTGAGAAGTTGAACACTAAAAAGTTTCCTACTAAATACCCAGTCATAATATACTCAAACAATCAATCCACCACAACTATCTCTTCTTAGTGGCAGGAGTACAAAGGAAGGACTCAACTTAAGTTTTATTCCTGCGGCAGGAGATTAGGGAGGCAGTGGCCAGACCAATGCACCCGTAGACCCATGAACCCTTTCTGCCCTACCCCCTGCACATATACTTTTGTAGTCTATTTAATGTGTTTTAGTATATTTTAGGTTAGTGTAGTTATAGTGATAGTGATTCCAGGTTTTTTTTAGGGGTGGGTTAAATTGTTAGTGGTTCAGCGTAGCTTGGGTTATTTGGTGGTAGGAGTTGATGTGTTTTATATGTATAAAAAAAGTAAACATTTAAAAAAAAAATACCAACAAACATAAGACTCTTTGGGTTTCTATGTGTAGGTAGTTGATGTGTAGGTGTAGTTTCTGTAGTCCTTTTGTGAAGACATGTCTTAAGGGGGTTGGGGGGTGATTTTTATCATGTCGTTCTTAATGTTTGTAAGCTAAGTAAAGTCAAGGTAGTTTTAGATAGTAGGTAGGCTAAGATAGTGTAGGGTAGGTTAGGAGAGCTAGTCAGTATAGTGTAGGTAGTTATTTCTTATTTAACTTTTCTATTGACATTAAATGTCATTGTTTGCTATATACAGGTCAACGTAATCATATACTGTGTGGGAGCTAGCATGTGTGCTCCGGGAAAGTATTTTACCTGCATATGTATTTTCTAGCAGTGTTAGAAGGTGTCTTACTTGTGGACGGTGATCTGTCAGGCTGGCCATGACTTTGCATCATCTTACAATCAGAAATTTTGAGCAGTGGACCAGACAATCATGGTAGAATTTTTGACACAGTTCTAATCATGTGTTTGCAAACAAAATCTATGTGTGGGTTGCTAATGCAACTTTTGTTGGAGGGATGATGTGGTCAGTTTCATTTGCCTAATTAATTTGTTTTTGTACTCATACACTGATGGCTGCCCCATACCTTCTCACACTTGCAGCTTTTACTTGTCAGGCCAATGTTATATGCTCACAGTAACTATGGATGGACCCAGCATTTGTGCTGTGACTCTATTTACCATTCACATTGACTTCATGACAGCAGTTGAACTTATTGTTTGCAACCTTAAATAGGCACTTGCTCGTCATCACACAAATAGTTATAACCAAATATGTTACACTCTCACTGCCTAGCATTGCCCCAGACCCCACAAAAAACATGTCCCTTTGGCAGGTAGCTAGTGTAGTTGCCTTCCAGAATGACCAATGGTCAACATGGTCTTGACTCTTAGAGACACACAGGTAATAATTATTAGTGCAGATTTTGAAGGGTCGCAAAGCTAAGGTTCATTCAAAAACAACCCCAAAGAATATTTAGAGCCAGTGGATGTGCAGACTGAGTGCACGTGGGGGACATGTCATGAGACATGTTGAGGAGAGGAATGCTTTATTCAGGCAGATGACCACAATGTCATTCGTGAGGAGAGGCCACATTGAAAGTCCAGAAATGGTCATGGTGAATAGGGAGAAATCAAAATGAGGACAGTGTCAGCAATGTTCCCTGGCATGTTGATCATCACAGGGCTAAGGAGAAATGAAATTAAATTAAATGAATTGAAAGGAGGATTTATAAAGTGCATGGCTGCCCTTGAGCGTCCCAGCACTAGTGAGTGAGCTGACGGAATGACGGTGAAAGATTATGGAAAAAGCCAAGTTTTCAGGAGCCTATGGAAAGCAAGAAGGTTGGGTTTGGCACGCAAAGTCAGGGGCAAAGAATTCCACAGCTTGGGGGCGTTATAGGAAAAGAGGCGGCCCCCTGTGCGAGCCTTTTTAATCCTAGGTATGTAGGCTAGGTGTAAGTGTACAGATTACAGGTTTCTGGAGGCTTCTTGAAGTCTGATCAGATTTTTTAGGATATGGGGCCCTTTGCCATGAAGGATTTTGTGGGTGGTACAAAGGGTTTTGAAGTGCACTCTCTCCTGGATGGTCAGCCAGTGGAGCGATCTTAGGGCAGGTTTTCCAGAGCTCCTACTGTTAATGCCTGTTAGGAGCCTGGCTGCGGAGTTTTGGACTACTTGCAATTTGGCAATGACTTTCTTAGGAGCCCCAAGATACAGAGCATTGCCATAATCTAATCTGGATGGTAAGAGGCTCTGAATTAGGAGCTTCCTGGAGTCCTGGGGGAGGATTTTATGGGGGGGGGGCGGAGGATGTCATAGCAGACCCCTGCTGTCTTCCTGGCTTGCGTGTTAAACGTGAGATCCTGGTAAAGCCACATGCCCAGGCTCCTAATGTTTTGTTTTGGGGCCGGAGCAGGTCCCATACAGGGTGGCCACAGAGTCTTCGGTATGAAGTGAGATTGGTTGCCTAATACCAACATCTCAGTTTTATCACTGTTGAGTTTGAGGTGTGAGCTATCCATCCAGTGGGATATGTCTTGGAGGCAAGAGTGAAGGTTGTCAGGGGCAGTCCAGCTGGTTGAGAGAGACAACAAGTTGGGTTTCGTCAGCATAGGTCACAAGTTTAACACCATGGGGAGTGACTATTTTCTCCAGGGGGGACATGTAAATGTTAAAAAGAGTGGGGCTCAGGGAGGAACCCTGGGGAACCCCACAATGTACTGGAGTTACGCGGGATCTAGAAGTTCCCTCAAGAACTTGAAAGGATCGGTTATGGAGAAAAGATTTCAGCCAGGAAAGCGCGGACCCAGAGATTTCCAGTCCCTTGAGCCGGTGAATCAAAGTGAGATGGTTCACCGTGTCAAAGGCTGCACTTAGATCCAGGAGGATCACTGCCACTGCTCCTCTTGAATCGAGGATCTTTCTCGCCTCTTCCACTACCACGATCATGGCGGTTTCCGAGCCCTGGCCCGGGCGAAAGCCCGTCTGGGAGGGGAGTAAAAGTCCACTGGCTTCCAGGAAGGCTGAAAGCTGCTGGTTGACGAATTTTTCAGCAACTTTGCTGACTCCGGGCAATAATGAGATGGGTCGAAAGTTACACAGCTCAGCAGGATCAAGGTGTTTTTTTTTTAGAAGAGCTTTTACGATGGCCCTTTTCCAGCTAGGGGGGAGGATACCTTGTGATAAAGAGGTGTTGATAAGTTTGGCCATCGGGGGAAGGATGGCGGGGGCAACTAATTTAAAACTGTTTGGTGGGGTTGGGTCAAGTGGGGAGCCGCTTTTGATAGAAAGAACGATTGGAAGAAGAGTCTCCTCAGTAATAGGAGAGAATGAATTTAGGCAGAAATCACTTTGTAACTGCGTACTGGATATTTGGCACAGATGAATGCTACCAGACACTTCGTCATTGGAAAGAGGTACCGTCCACATCTTCCTTCTCTGATGGGTGCGGTGTCACCCTTGAGGTTGGTCTTGTAGCTGCGGCAGGCAAGGGTGGCACACACACATCAGGGGCGGAATATGTGGATCCCATGCCAGCAGCAGCATCTCAGAAGCAATGTCGCAATGGTAGGCAGTTGACCAAGTGCATTACGTAACTCTTTCAGTTCCTCATTGCTGCATAGGACAGCTGTTACGCAAGGGTATGGATTGCTAATAGCACTGTATTTCCCTTTTAGATGACTGGAGCTAAGCACTGTCATAACTACCACTGTGTGCCTACTCTGAGAGCTTGGGCCCTGTCACAGTAGGCAGATTTCAATCACTGTTCATGCCATTTCCTCATGACCAGAGCTGGTTATCCACAGGGTGTCACACAGACCCATTCCATAGTATGTGTACATGCCAACTCCTGCTGTTTCAAATTTGGTCCTGGCAGCTGACTTACTGCCATACAGTGATGAGACCCTTATCTTACATTGACTCTCTTGTGCCAACGACACCTACATGATGCGTGGCCTTCTCCAGTGGGATGAGATGACATGGCAAGCTGTTATGGAGTGACATGTTTCAGGCAGCACCCCAGATGGTAGCAGTGCTGGGGATGGTGGCATGTATTTGAGGGGCATGTTCAAATAGAAATGGCACAACACGGCGGTGCTAACACTTTTGCTGCACCACCCTGCATCATACCACAAACACAGGACAGCACTGTATTCACAATGATAAGGTGCACCTCATGTGTTTTCCCTTCGGCTGGCACCGATAATAACATCCAAGCACCAACACAGACACTGTTGTGCCATGGTACAAGGGTGGCTGCGTTGGCACATGACTGTTCTTTTTGCAGGGGTACAGGGGTGTGGACAAGGGCGGCAACTATTCCAGTAAATATGGCCCATCCATACATTTATGAAATTATGCAGCTCTGCAGTGCTAATGGAAAGGGGCGACCACTCGGTCCCCCCGAACGTATGGCAGAGTGCCTCGATCCCCCCGGGAAGCCATTTTGGGCGGGAGGCACGTCTCGGCTGGTATGCCCGAAGCGGCGTAGCCGGGGCGCGCTTGTTCCCGCCCTAGAGTGGGCTGGCCTAGACACTGACGCGGCTGGCCACGCCCTCGGGGCAGGCAGGGGCGGGTTTACGCCCGCCCTGAAGACGGATAAAAAGAGACGCAAGACCTGAAGGCATCCTCTTGTTCCTGTGCTCTGAAGCTGCACCTCCTCGCTGTACGAGAGCTCGAGACGGAACAAAGAGCCAATTTTGAGCGTTTTAATCGTTCTTGTTTGTTTTACAGTTACTCTGTTGGAGAATGCCGAAGAAGGCGGGAAAACGCATGACTACTGAACAGATGCTGCGTGTTCTCATGAAGGAGATGTCCGAACTAAAGAAGCGGGTGGATAAGAACGAGGAAGGGGGACCAAAACGTCCTTTGGCGGGAGCAGCCCCGGGAGGGAAAAACAAGAGGCCCAGGAGGGGAGCAGCGGGAGAAGACATCCCGGGTCCCAGTGCCCCGCTCGAGGCACCAACTCCCGTGCCGGAGGAGGGGAATCCGATACCCGTTGTGGTCACCCCCGTGTCCGAGGACGATATGCCGCCCGAGCTGGCAGCACAATTGGCAGCGTGGTTGGGTAAAGGTAACGAGGGCGCCACGGCTGTCGACGCGCAGGCGCTGATGAAGCAACTGCGTGAGAAACGGGAGGCAGCCAAGGTGTCCGTGCCGGCTGCAGTAGTGGACAGGACACCAGGGACGGGTGCGACCGCAGAGGCAGCGTCCGGTGCAGGTAAGCGGCCATTGCCGATTGCGAGGGATGAGTCAGCACCCTCTCGTAGAGAAAGATTGGGTCAACATGTTCCTTTGACGCTTAAGGAAAAAATTTGGGCAGGGGAATATGTGAACATCTTCTCGTTGCTTGTTGATCATTATGAGGTGGAGCATGTTAAGGGTCAGAAGGATCTCATGCACCCGAGTGTTTGGCGCGCGAAAATGGCCGCCTTTAAAGTGAACGAGAATATTGGCAATTGGGGCAAGGCATGGGGAATTTTTTACGTCGATCTTAGGGGAACGTAGGCCTGAGTTGCTTTCCGAGTTGCCAACCTATCAGTCGCGAATCATGGGGTACTCGACATCACACCAGGGTAACCATTGGTTCTGCTACGATAATCTGTTTAGAAAGGCGAAGGAGCATAACAAAAGCTTAACCTGGGATTGTTACGATTCTTTGACATGGGATAAAATGAAGGAGACGGGTATGTTGAAAATACCATTGGTAGGAAGTAATGTTGGCGAATCCTCCCGCCATTATGGGGGGACGCCCTTTCGTTCAGGTACGGGTACCGAAGATCACTCGAGACCTGCCGGCAATGCAGGAAAAAGGGGGTTCTGCTTTAATTTCAACAGAGGTAAATGTACTAGGCCACAGGGATCGTGTAAATTTAAACATGAGTGTAGTGGATGCGGGTCGTCCCATCCTGAGTCCACGTGCAGAGCCAAAACGGGTGATAATGGGGGGAGAGGAGGCGCCAAACAGGTCTAATATAGTCCGAGGGGCGCCTTTACCTACCCCGATTGATACCTTGGCGATGATTCCCTGGCTCAGTGAATACCCGGATCGTACTTCTGCTGGGGTGCTGCGGAACGGTTTTTCCTATGGTTTCCGCATCCCGGTAGGGGACTTTCAGGGTGTGGAAAAGTGTAAAAATCAACTTTCCGTCCTGCAGCATACGACCGTAGTACAGGATAAAATCCGGAAAGAGGTGACTCGAGGTCGGGTCGCCGGCCCGTTTAGTGTACCCCCGGTCCAGAATTTTGTTTGTTCCCCTTTAGGGGTGGTCCCCAAGAAGGATCCAGGCGAGTTCCGACTGATTCATAATTTATCAGCTCCACGTGGTCTTTCTGTAAACGATGCAATAGATCCAGAAGTGTGTTCGGTGCGGTACGCATCCTTCGATGAGGCCGTAGCCATTTTGAATCGCCTGGGGCCCGGGGCGCTGATGGCGAAATCAGATATCGAATCAGCGTTCCGACTGCTCCCGGTACACCCAGACGACCAGCGTCTCCTGGGATTCATGTTTCAGGGTTGTTATTACATGGATAGGTGTATGCCGATGGGGTGCTCTATATCTTGTGCCTATTTCGAGAAATTTAGTAGTTTCCTACAATGGGTCTTCACACAGAAGACGGGTTTCCAACATGTAATGCATTACCTTGATGATTTTTTGTTCCTTGGGGCAGCCGAGGATCTCGAATGTGGCCAGGCCTTGGCCGAATTTTGTGTGTTAATGAAACAGTTTGGTGTGCCATTGGCACCAGGTAAGACGGTGGGTCCCGCGACTTGCCTTGAGTTTCTGGGGATCGAGTTAGATTCCAGTGAGGGTTGTTTTCGATTGCCAGCTGACAAAGTTGGGAAGTTCAGGGCAACTCTGCAAGTATGTATAAATGCATCTAAAGTTACGCTGCATCAACTACAGCAGTTGGTGGGAAAGTTGAATTTTGCCCTGAGGGTGATACCAATGGCCCGCCCCTTTTCCCGGTCAATTTCCCAAGCTATGGGCGGCCTAAAGGAGGGCCATCATCACACGAGACTATCGGCTGAGGTCCGCCAGGACATGCGTATTTGGTTAGCATTTCTGGCGGATTTTAATGGTCGAGTGGTCTGGAACAAACCAGCCGTGTCCTCTGACGAGCTGGGGCTGTGGACAGATTCAGCAGGAAGCATGGGTTTTGGTGCCATCTTTGGCACAAAATGGTCGGCACAGAGATGGCCGACATGGTGGCATGACAGTGGTCTGACAACTAATATTGCTTTCCTGGAACTTTTTCCCATTTTGGTGGCCCTGAGAACCTGGCCCGAAGGGTTCAAAGATCACTCTGTCATATTTTGGTCTGACAATATGACCGTGGTTGAGTGCATCAATAGTCAGGCAGCACGTTGTAAACTGATTTTAAGACTGCTCAAAGAAATTGTTTTACTGTGTATGCAACTGAATGTGCTATTCAGAGCAAAACATGTCCCAGGGGTAATGAATCAGGCGGCTGATGCACTGTCTCGTTTTCAAATGCAGGCTTTCTCGGGTTTCCTTCCCTCAGCGGACCCAGAGCCGGCACCCTTTCCCGAAGCTCTCTGGTCTCTCGGTGCCCCGAACTTCGTCACCTCGTGGGAGAGAGTCTAGCACCAAGGACGAGGAAGGCATACGAAGGGGCGTTTCGGTCCTATTTAGCCTTTTTGGGGACTGATAGAGAGCGGCTTTGGGGTCACGAGGAATGGGTAGTGAATTTTCTGATGTCATTACGTAGGGCTGGGAAATCGGTGGCTACGGCCCAGAGGCATCGTTCTGCCATTTCCTTTGTTGCCAGAGCACACGCTATCCAGGACCCGACAGCGTCTTTCGTTGTACAGAAAGCGCTGCGTGGGTGGCAACGCCTTGAGGGTCGCAGATTAGATGAAAGGCGCCCGATAGGTTTGGATAGATTGTCCCAGTTGTTGGCCACACTCCAGGCCACATGTTCATCTCAGTTTGAGGCGGTGCTGTTCCGAGCCGCTTTTTCGCTAGCATTTCACGGGGCGATGCGGGTAAGCGAACTGGTTGCAAGGAACAAACTGGATGTGGCAGGGGGTTTGTGCCAGGGACACGTTCAGATCAGGGGAGAAACAATGACAGTCTCCTTTGTAAGGTCCAAGACTGATCAAGATGGGATGGGTGACTGCGTAATCATACGCAGGATTCCCGGGTCCTCCATGTGTCCGGTAAAGTGTTTAGAAGATTACCTAGCATGAAGGGTGGCATCATGGGGGGGGACTTTGTTAAGGCACGCAGGCGCCACCCCACTGACGAAATTTCAGTTTCAGCGGGTGCTTGCGATGTCAATTGCCGCTGCGGGCTTGAACCCGGGCGAATTTGGGACCCATTCCTTTCGGATAGGGGCTGCTACGGAAGCTACAGCCAGGGGTCTTAATGTTGAACAAGTGAAACGAGTGGGGCGTTGGTCCTCCAATTGTTATAAGAGATACGTGCGGTTGCACATGTTGTGAAGCTGTAATAATGTACTCACGCTTCTTGTTTTTGTTTGGTTTTCAGTTACGCAAGCCTACGAGGCGGGGCGGACTATGCAGTCGACCCAACACCGGGCCAGCGGTCAGACATCACCGGCTGTGAAAAAGGAGGTGTGGGTCGTGGGCCACTCATACGTGAGGCGTGCCGCGGACGTATTCAAAGCAGGTGATATGATTCACGTAGCTGGGGAATACGGGTACAGGGTGTCCTTCCACGGAAGAGGCGGTCTCTGTATTGACCAGCTTCAGTCATTTTTCGAGGGTCTGTTAGGGCGGACGAGGTCACCGCCGGCTATAGTTATAGTGCATTTAGGGGGCAATGATTTGGTCACCACCGGTAGACGACTTCTCCTGGAGGCAATGCTTTCCACTGTAAGTTGGTTGGCGAGGAGAGTTCCGGGGTGCACAATTGCGTGGTCCCATATGATCCCACGAAAGGTGTGGCGGGGGGCTATTTCTATTTCCGCTTTGAATCATTCTGTTAGAAAACTTAATAACAAAGTGAGTAGGTTGTTCCGTTCCAGGACATTGCATTCTATTTCGCATGGCTGTATTAATAATGACAGTATGTATTTGGGGGATGGTGTGCATTTGTGTGAGAAGTTGGCCTGGTATATAATGCTCACTAATTCTAGTGATCACTTTGTACCATGCCAAGCAACCCTTATGATGATGGTTGTAATTCAACCTTGTAGACCAGTTATCCTAGTGGTAACGTGGACAAAGCAGTCTTAGGCTAAACTCTGAAAGGCATGTGAAGCCAGCTGTTATACCATACACAACCCCCTTGAATACCAAATGAAAGGGACACCACACAGATATATATTGAAAATATATATTGATTTATTAACTATTAAAATCCCCTGGACTCTTTATGAGCACAGAAGCACAAGCGTAAAATCACAAGACAGTTTAAAATACACAAAAGTTGCACAATATAGATGAGCCCTAGGGGCCACCTAAACCATATACTAAGAAAGTGGTATAAGAGATACCTAGAGGAAAGTGAAGAGGCCTAGGGCCTTGGGAATCGCTGGAGCTATTCGAGACTGGAGTTAACTAAGTCGGGAAAGGCCCACGGGACTCGGGTGCAGTGTTCAAAGTGCACACACTTCTCAATACAAAGTCTATGGTGCGTAAAAAGCACAAAGTTAGAAAGTTAGGAACCTTCCGAGTGACCTACGGAGCTGAAACTTAAAACACAGGCCCTTGGGATGTGTACCAGTGCAGGAGCACCGGCGGAGCTGAGTTACCTCACCCACAGGAAGCGGGTGCACAGGGTCGAAGATGTGTCGGGTTTCGTCACGCTGGTCGATGGTGCTTGGAGCTGAAGATGCTGCAGGCGGCTCGATGAGAAGAGTTCCGGTGGATCCAAGGGTGGATCGGAAGATGTGAAGACCTGAAAGCAGAGGGGACAGTGTTCAAAGTCACTAGCCAGTGACTACCGTGGAACCAGATTGGAACCAGGCGATGTCGGGTGCAAACAGGCGTTGTCGGGTAGCTTCTTTCTGCAGCCACGTGGATACCCGGGGTCGAGGACGTCCAGGAGTCGGTCACGAGCTGTCCCACGTAGGCTTCTCGCTGTTGGCGGTGTCGGCGACCTGATCGGAGCAAACAGGCCTTGGCAAATGCAAGCCACGCAGAAGTTGAAAGATGCTGTTCACTCGGACCAGCAAGGTCAGAGCGGGTGCTCCTTTTCACAGGAGCTTGGGTAGGTCTGGAGCAACCAGACCTGCTGTTTAAATCTTCGGGTTCGTCGCCAAGATGGCCGCTGACCACGTGGCTAGTGGCCGGGATGGCGCGCCGAGTGGCACAGTGCAAAAGGGCCCCACGCAGATCGTGGAGATTCTGGGGGGCTGATCTTCGGTGCAAGGGCTGCTCGGTGGTGGGGGTTCTCAATCCCCAAAGCACAACGTCGAGGATGCCTCAGAAGCTGCGCAGTCAGCTTTACGAGTGTCTTCCAAGAGGTCCGGTCCCACGTCACTCGGTGCCTCCACGGGTCCCTTCTTCGCAGGGACTGTGGATCGGGCTCTGAGAGGTCTGGGAGTCTGGTTCTTGTCGGGCTCTGGGCTCGGTCTCCGGCGGGAGGCGGCGGCAAAGCAGACGTCGAGTCGCTGGTTGGTACCTGTGTTCACAGGGTGGTCACTCCTTGGCCACAAGGGAGATTCTTCTTCAGTCTTCTGTGCAGCAGAATGTCGAAGTCCAGTCTTCTTCTTAGTTTTAAGTTGATTTCGGGATGATCTGCTGTGCAATGGCACTGCTCCCTCTCTTATTCCCATCTGAGGGGTGGATCTCCTGCTAGGTCCCTCCCCTATGGGTGGGACCAGGAAGGGGGGTGGTTACACCCCCTCTCCTTTGTCCAGCTCCTCGCCAGGACTGGGGCTGGAAAGCCCCAGAACCGGTTTGGGCTGGCTTATGCACAGGGACACCTTGTGTGCCCCAGGCATGTCTCAATCTATTCAGCCCTGTCCTACCCAATACACAAAACCCTGTCTGGGGTGGTGCTCGCACCTCCCCAGGCAGGAAACCCTTTGTCCAGGCCCTCCTCGCTGGAAGGACTCCCAGCAGCAGGAGGTCAGACATGTGTCTGTGGTGGCAGCATCCATTTTGTGATGCTGAGGCTCTGTTTAACTTTAACCAGGGTTAAGGCTACACACATGTCGTGTCCCTCTAGAAGGGTGGAATGCTATCCCCGTCGCCAGAACTGGCGAGGGGATAGTATTCCAATTCGTATGACACCTTACTCGACATGTTTTGATAAAGCCAAACCAAAGATAGCATATAACCGCGAGGATTATAATGCACTTAAGAGTATATGGTATGGCAATATCCCGGAACAGCTTAGGGAGTGGTTCCCGACAGCTGCAGACAGGCTCAGCTCATGCTAGAGCACCATCTCACATATTTCCAAGCACTCTGCCTCCAGGATTGATGAGGCCTTCCATAGGAGTGGCTGATAGGAACATATGTGTCCAGTTTAGGGTTAGGCACAGGCATACTGTACCTAAGTAAGAGGTGATTACACCAACTTACCCCAGCTGAGTGATCAGCCAGTTGTGTCAAATATGGAGGCCAGGCCAGGGGTGGCACAATACATGCTGCAGCCCCTGGCAGGCCTTGGCTACACCTATGCCCTGGGTACCTATGGTACACTGTTACAGGGGCCTATAAGGTGAACCAATTCCAATTGTGTTATGCACCTAAGGTACATGGAGTCCATTTTAAGGAGAGAGCAATCAGCCTGGGGCCCTGAATAGCAGGATCCCAGGCCAACTAAGTCAAAAACCAGCTAAACACCAGGCAAAAAGTTTGGGGGTAACCATAGTCAGATATCCACCTTCCTACATAACCCCCCCCAAACGAAAGGAGATAAGGCTATCCTTGACCAGGTAAGCCTATATTGCCTAAGTGGCCATATAAGGAAGTACCAGCTCTGGCTTGGTAACCCCCTGTCCCATGGTCCACTAAGCAATCCCTCACCCTAAGGGTATCTGAGGGTCTCCACCATAGGGAATCTCTACCTGTGGTGTGTCTTTGCAAAGTCAAAGGCTGGTGTTGAGATGGAGTACTGAAGTGAGTTTCCTCTGTAGGGCTCAGCTTCCTCCAATCACTCTCCACCATGTGTGCCTTTCTTTCTCTGACTGAGTTGCACTGTGCTCTCAGGGTCAACCTCTGGCTACCTAAAGCTGGAGGCTGGGTCCCTCTGTTTGGCTTACTGGAGGGACAGGTCAGGTTTGGGCCCTTAGGGTCCCAGGTTTGGCTGTGCCCAACAATATCCATCTGGGGGAGGTCCCTAACTACTTTTAAGGGGGATCCCTCAGGAGTTTTTAAAGCTTGCACCTCACTAGGGCTACTAGTTTCGGTGCCCCTAATCTGCTGATGGGGGTGCTTTATTTGACAGGGGGCCCTTTGGGTCTCACTGTCCTTCTTGTCCTCTGCAGCCCTGGGCTGAGTAAGGCAAGGTAGAGAGGGGCAGGTTACCTGCTCCAGACTGGGTCCCTCCTGAGAAGGGTCCACTGCCATCAGAGGCTCTGTCAGGCCAGGCCTAACAACCTCTGGGACAGTTCCTTCATCAGGGGTAAGATCAGTTCCCTGAGGAGGCTGATCCTTTCCTAAAGTCTGGTGGGAGGGAGATTTCTCTTCCTCCTCAATGCTCTCTGTTTGGGTGGAGTGATCCATCATTTCAGGCTTCACTACCCAGGTATCGGTTTGAGTTTGGGCTGTGGCCATCACAGCCCCACCAACCTTTTCAGGAGGAGACTCAGTTTGGGTATGGGCTGTTACTAGTACAGCCCTGCTACTCTTTCCAGGAGGGAAGTTATCTAAAGATGGGGCTGAGGTTTGCTCAGCCCTCCCAACCTTTTCAGGAAGGACATCTTGAATTGGGGCTGTAGCCATTACAGCCCCACTAACCTTTCCATGGAGATTTACCATTCTAGAATGGGTTTGCTGTTCAACCTCAGCCCAGGCTGAGATTTCCAAATCATTACCCAGTAGGCAATCTACAGGCAAGTTTGCTGACACTGCCACTCTCTTTGGGCCAGTGACACCTCCCCAGCTAAGATTGACTACTGCCATGGGATGATTGGATTCTATGCCATCAATGTTTGTCACCTGATATTTGGCATCAGGTAAAAGTTGCCTTGAGGGGACTAGACATTCAGCCACCATGGTGATGCTAGCCCCTGTGTCTCTGAAGGCCTCAACTTTCAAGCCATTGATGAGGGGCTCCTGTCTATACTTGCTCAACGTGTTTGGGCAAGCTGTGAAATTGGCAAACCCCATGCCAGTCTCATAGACAAGAGTATCTGAGTTAGGGGACCTGGATAGGCCAGAGTCCACCTGTCCTCCAAAAGTAAACCCACCCAAATTCTTGGGGGTGCTCCCACCACCTGGGGGACCACTGCTAACAGTGACAGGAGGTGTTGGAGCCTTACCTGGAGGTATATTCTCCTTATTGCAATTCTTGGGACAACAGCTATCTGTTTTGTAATGCCCCACCTGTTTACAGGTATGACAATAAGGCTTTTTCTGGGATGTAGAAGTGTCTTGGGACCCACCCCCATTCTTGGAGTTTTGGGGCCCTGGGGAAGTCTTTTCCTTACTTTTATCCCCACCCTTCTCTTGAGGCTTGGTAGTCTCTTTCTTTTGGTCACCACCCTGGTTCTTAGGCCTGATCCTGGTTCTGACCCATTTGTCTGCCCTCCTACCCAATTCTTGTGGGGAGGTCAGATCAGAGTCAACCAGGTGCTGATGTAGAAGCTGATTTTGACAATTACTTAAGATTTGCTCTCTCATAATTAAATTATACAATCCTGTATAGTCAGTAACCTTACTTCCCAGCAACCAGCCCTCCAGAGCCTTAGTGGCACACTCAACAAATTCAGACCAGTCCTGAGTCTGTGTCTTCTGGGTATCTCTGAACATTAACCTGTACTGTTCAGTGGTTAAGCCTAACCCATCAATCAGAGCACTCTTCAGGACCATGTAGTTTCTAGAATCCTCATCACTAACTGTGAGGAGTCTGTCTCTGCCTCTACCTTCAAAGGAGAGCCACAAGATTGCTGCCCACTGTTCCTGAGGGATCTGCTGTACCATGCAGGCTCTCTCAAGTGCAGTCATCCATTTGTGGATATCATCCCCAGCTTTGTAGGGGGGCACAATCTTACTCAGGTTTCTTGTATCAAAGGACCTGTCTTTATCCTTCTGGATATTGCTGCCACCAGTGGATCCTAATCCACTCTCTCTAGGCTGTCTTGCTCTAGCAAGTTTCTCTTGGGCCAGGGCAATCTCTAACTCTTGTCTCTGGACTCTCAATTCAGCCTCTCTAATTTGAGATTCTCTCAATTTGGTCTCATGTTCCCTTCTCTGAGGGCTAGTCATCCTCCTTCTGGAGTGACCATGAGAACCTCTAGAAGCATAGGAGTTGTCAGAGTCACCTGAGTGAATCCTTCTCCTCCTAGGCTCCTGGTTAAGTCCACCTGGGGGTCTGAATGGGTTGTTACCTGATTCATTCCCAAGTTGACTTAAGTTAGCCTGGTTCAGTCTACTGACCAGCACCTGACTATCTCTGTCATCATCTGACTCACTGCTTTCCACCTCCTCCTCCTCTTCTTCTTCCTCTACATCTACCTGAGGAGCTCCAGTGGTGGAGGCTTCCTCATCTACCAGGATGATAGGGGCAGGGGGGTCTACAGTGTCATCCTCTGAAGGATGGCCTCCTTCAGCATGCCCTGTGGGGTTTGCTTTAGAGGTCTTTAGAGCCTCAGACTGATCCAAGAGCTCTCTTAGGTGGTCTGTAGTAGGGGAAGGCCCTGTCCTCAGACCCCTTAAGACACAAAGCTGTCTTAATTCCTTAAAGGGAAAAATAGCAAATTGGGATGGTGCCCTTGGAGGGTCACTCTCAACAGGAGTAAGTCCACTGGACCCCTCTGTTACCGACATTGCTCTAGTGTGGGTGGATGTGTTGCAATCTACCTACACTGGTGTTTACCTACTAAACCTATCTAGTAGTTGTAGCTAGGGTGTGCTACTCCCTTTACTCTACAACAACTAAGTTCAGTAGAACTTAAGTATACTAGTCTTGTTTTATATGTACCTAGCAGGTACCTGTATGATCTTTCAAATGATAATCTCAAAGATTGTAATGGTAAAACAACAGCAAGCTCAGATCCCACCGCTGCCACCAATGTGAGAAGTTGGCCTGGTATATAATGCTCACTAATTCTAGTGATCACTTTGTACCATGCCAAGCAACCCTTATGATGATGGTTGTAATTCAACCTTGTAGACCAGTTATCCTAGTGGTAACGTGGACAAAGCAGTCTTAGGCTAAACTCTGAAAGGCATGTGAAGCCAGCTGTTATACCATACACAACCCCCTTGAATACCAAATGAAAGGGACACCACACAGATATATATTGAAAATATATATTGATTTATTAACTATTAAAATCCCCTGGACTCTTTATGAGCACAGAAGCACAAGCGTAAAATCACAAGACAGTTTAAAATACACAAAAGTTGCACAATATGGATGAGCCCTAGGGGCCACCTAAACCATATACTAAGAAAGTGGTATAAGAGATACCTAGAGGAAAGTGAAGAGGCCTAGGGCCTTGGGAATCGCTGGAGCTATTCGAGACTGGAGTTAACTAAGTCGGGAAAGGCCCACGGGACTCGGGTGCAGTGTTCAAAGTGCACACACTTCTCAATACAAAGTCTATGGTGCGTAAAAAGCACGAAGTTAGAAAGTTAGGAACCTTCCGAGTGACCTACGGAGCTGAAACTTAAAACACAGGCCCTTGGGATGTGTACCAGTGCAGGAGCACCGGCGGAGCTGAGTTACCTCACCCACAGGAAGCGGGTGCACAGGGTCTAAGATGTGTCGGGTTTCGTCACGCTGGTCGATGGTGCTTGGAGCTGAAGATGCTGCAGGCGGCTCGATGAGAAGAGTTCCGGTGGATCCAAGGGTGGATCAGAAGATGTGAAGACCTGAAAGCAGAGGGGACAGTGTTCAAAGTCACTAGCCAGTGACTACCGTGGAACCAGATTGGAACCAGGCGATGTCGGGTGCAAACAGGCGTTGTCGGGTAGCTTCTTTCTGCAGCCACGTGGATACCCGGGGTCGAGGACGTCCAGGAGTCGGTCACGAGCTGTCCCACGTAGGCTTCTCGCTGTTGGCGGTGTCGGCGACCTGATCGGAGCAAACAGGCCTTGGCAAATGCAAGCCACGCAGAAGTTGAAAGATGCTGTTCACTCGGACCAGCAAGGTCAGAGCGGGTGCTCCTTTTCACAGGAGCTTGGGTAGGTCTGGAGCAACCAGACCTGCTGTTTAAATCTTCGGGTTCGTCGCCAAGATGGCCGCTGACCACGTGGCTAGTGGCCGGGATGGCGCGCCGAGTGGCACAGTGCAAAAGGGCCCCACGCAGATCGTGGAGATGCTGGGGGGCTGATCTTCGGTGCAAGGGCTGCTCGGTGGTGGGGGTTCTCAATCCCCAAAGCACAACGTCGAGGATGCCTCAGAAGCTGCGCAGTCAGCTTTACGAGTGTCTTCCAAGAGGTCCGGTCCCACGTCACTCGGTGCCTCCACGGGTCCCTTCTTCGCAGGGACTGTGGATCGGGCTCTGAGAGGTCTGGGAGTCTGGTTCTTGTCGGGCTCTGGGCTCGGTCTCCGGCGGGAGGCGGCGGCAAAGCAGACGTCGAGTCGCTGGTTGGTACCTGTGTTCACAGGGTGGTCACTCCTTGGCCACAAGGGAGATTCTTCTTCAGTCTTCTGTGCAGCAGAATGTCGAAGTCCAGTCTTCTTCTTAGTTTTAAGTTGATTTCGGGATGATCTGCTGTGCAATGGCACTGCTCCCTCTCTTATTCCCATCTGAGGGGTGGATCTCCTGCTAGGTCCCTCCCCTATGGGTGGGACCAGGAAGGGGGGTGGTTACACCCCCTCTCCTTTGTCCAGCTCCTCGCCAGGACTGGGGCTGGAAAGCCCCAGAACCGGTTTGGGCTGGCTTATGCACAGGGACACCTTGTGTGCCCCAGGCATGTCTCAATCTATTCAGCCCTGTCCTACCCAATACACAAAACCCTGTCTGGGGTGGTGCTCGCACCTCCCCAGGCAGGAAACCCTTTGTCCAGGCCCTCCTCGCTGGAAGGACTCCCAGCAGCAGGAGGTCAGACATGTGTCTGTGGTGGCAGCATCCATTTTGTGATGCTGAGGCTCTGTTTAACTTTAACCAGGGTTAAGGCTACACACATGTCGTGTCCCTCTAGAAGGGTGGAATGCTATCCCCGTCGCCAGAACTGGCGAGGGGATAGTATTCCAATTCGTATGACACCTTACTCGACATGTTTTGATAAAGCCAAACCAAAGATAGCATATAACCGCGAGGATTATAATGCACTTAAGAGTATATGGTATGGCAATATCCCGGAACAGCTTAGGGAGTGGTTCCCGACAGCTGCAGACAGGCTCAGCTCATGCTAGAGCACCATCTCACATATTTCCAAGCACTCTGCCTCCAGGATTGATGAGGCCTTCCATAGGAGTGGCTGATAGGAACATATGTGTCCAGTTTAGGGTTAGGCACAGGCATACTGTACCTAAGTAAGAGGTGATTACACCAACTTACCCCAGCTGAGTGATCAGCCAGTTGTGTCAAATATGGAGGCCAGGCCAGGGGTGGCACAATACATGCTGCAGCCCCTGGCAGGCCTTGGCTACACCTATGCCCTGGGTACCTATGGTACACTGTTACAGGGGCCTATAAGGTGAACCAATTCCAATTGTGTTATGCACCTAAGGTACATGGAGTCCATTTTAAGGAGAGAGCAATCAGCCTGGGGCCCTGAATAGCAGGATCCCAGGCCAACTAAGTCAAAAACCAGCTAAACACCAGGCAAAAAGTTTGGGGGTAACCATAGTCAGATATCCACCTTCCTACATTTTGTCTCGGGTGGGGAATGAGTTACTCATAGGAGACTTCTTGGCATGGTTAAAAACGTTACAACATGACCTTTAGGTAGGAGCTTTGTGGGGGGGTCCGGATAGCCGGTCAACTATCCGGCCTGTGGCGGTAAGGTCATGATCGGTGAGCACTAATTGGAAGATCCCTATGAGTGGGCGTCACCCAACACGGATGGGAGCGCTCGGGAGAGGTGGCCTTTGGCCCCTCAACGGGGAGGCGGTCCCTTCTAAGGATGGGTCGCCGAAAGAAAAGGAAAGGCGGTCAAGGCCCCTTCCTGTGTAGGAGGGGTTACAGCCCCCTCCTGGGGAATTTCCCGGGGCCAGTAACGTCTGCGACGGCAGACGTGGTAAGTTGTGCGGGGTTTGGGGGGAGGTCTACGATACCTTCTAGATAACCTCACACGAGTCCTCGAACGACCTTTAACTGGCGTCGAGTTTATTGGTGCCCCCGTCAAGTCAAGGGAAATTGGTAGTTTGCACTTGAGGTACGCCTCAGTGCTGTCGCCCCTCCCAAGTGGGGGGGGTATTTCTGGTTAGGGATCTTGACACCGGTTACGACCTTGCCGTTGGCCCTTAAACGTTAGGATGTACAATTTCAATATTTCAAGAAAATGTTTTGTAGGATGTTAGTTCGGCTAGGAGAACCTCTGTATTAGAGAATCTGTTAAGGTTAGCCAAACATCGCAATGTGGTAATGAAATTGTACATTAATATGAACTGTTTAATGTTTTAATTTTTGTTTTAATAAATACGGCCGGGAGGGTCACTCCCTCCCTCTTCCAAAAACTTTAAGAGCTGTTTCCGGTTTCCCTCCTTTGGGGATTGTGTTGAGAGGGGGTGACGGGTATCTCAGCCATATGGAAAGGGGCGACCACTCGGTCCCCCCGAACGTATGGCAGAGTGCCTCGATCCCCCCGGGAAGCCATTTTGGGCGGGAGGCGCGTCTCGGCTGGTATGCCCGAAGCGGCGTAGCCGGGGCGCGCTTGTTCCCGCCCTAGAGTGGGCTGGCCTAGACACTGACGCGGCTGGCCACGCCCTCGGGGCAGGCAGGGGCGGGTTTACGCCCGCCCTGAAGACGGATAAAAAGAGACGCAAGACCTGAAGGCATCCTCTTGTTCCTGTGCTCTGAAGCTGCACCTCCTCGCTGTACGAGAGCTCGAGACGGAACAAAGAGCCAATTTTGACCCACCCACCAGCCCCTGAGGACAGCAAGTTGTTTTGAATAAAGTTTGAGGTGGTAACTCTAATTCTTTGTTTACAGGTGTGATTAGTATCGTGATAACGTTGAATATGCAATAAAGAATGGTCAATTTGTGGTACGTTTTACAAATAAAGTAATCCTGCTTTAGTGTTCATCAGTAAGCATGTTTTAATAAAGTGGTTGTTGTTACTGTCTTTCAAGTAATTGAGTCATTTAGTAATTTAGTTAGAATTGTCGTATTTATTTTGGTCGGGCGGTAAGGTCATGATCGGTGAGCACTAATTGGAAGATCCCTATGAGTGGGCGTCACCCAACACGGATGGGAGCGCTCGGGAGAGGTGGCCTTTGGCCCCTCAACGGGGAGGCGGTCCCTTCTAAGTGTGGGTCGCCGAAAGAAAAGGAAAGGCGGTCAAGGCCCCTTCCTGTGTAGGAGGGGTTACAGCCCCCTCCTGGGGAATTTCCCGGGGCCAGTAACGTCTGCGACGGCAGATGTGGTAAGTTGTGCGGGGTTTGGGGGGAGGTCTACGATACCTTCTAGATAACCTCACACAAGTCCTCGAACGACCTTTAACTGGCGTCGAGTTTATTGGTGCCCCCGTCAAGTCAAGGGAAATTGGTAGTTTGCACTTGAGGTACGCCTCAGTGCTGTCGCCCCTCCCAAGTGGGGGGGGTATTTCTGGTTAGGGATCTTGACACCGGTTACGACCTTGCCGTTGGCCCTTAAACGTTAGGATGTACAATTTCAATATTTCAAGAAAATGTTTTGTAGGATGTTAGTTCGGCTAGGAGAACCTCTGTATTAGAGAATCTGTTAAGGTTAGCCAAACATCGCAATGTGGTAATGAAATTGTACATTAATATGAACTGTTTAATGTTTTAATTTTTGTTTTAATAAATACGGCCGGGAGGGTCACTCCCTCCCTCTTCCAAAAACTTTAAGAGCTGTTTCCGGTTTCCCTCCTTTGGGGATTGTGTTGAGAGGGGGTGGCGGGTATCTCAGCCATATTTGTTAGCATCAATGCCCTGCACCTTTTGACTTTAAATATGGCCCATAGTATGCTGCTGAACATAGCTTGCATTAATTCCCACACACAGTCATATATATATACATGAGAGGAGTTCATGTGGTCCCTACCATGGTAGCTGACACCTGTCCTGTATGTACTGAGCTTGCATGCAATTTTAGATGTGTGTATGTAGTTTTTTCTAGGGTAGTATGGACATAAGTCTTGAAATGTCCCTACATGTAGGAGCTACCCATTGCCCCCATATACCCCCACCCCTCAAGTGTGTTGTTTCTCCTGTGAGATCCCAAGTGTATGCAATAGATTTGCAGTCTAGGTCAATGTGCATTGGCCAAGGTGAGACAGAAAGGCATCTTTCATAGATACGTGGTGTAGCACAGTGCAATAAACCATTTTGCTGCACCAAGCTGTGTGAATAGTAAAGTGCAGGATTGCGCTGTGTCTGGAACAATACAACGCATCCCTGTGTGTTCCTTTCTGCTGGTAGACACCAATGCAGGTATCCTTAAATAATGCTACCTACTGTTACAACGCGACCATTACAACGCATACCATTACAACGCATAGCGCTTTGAGGTGCTGGATAGTGGTAAGTATAATTTACTATTCTAACTCCAGTCCCCGTGGACCCTAGGGAAGGTGTTGGATAGTAAATTATACTTATTCCCTATCCTAGAGCGCCCCCCAGCGCAATGCGTTGTAATGGTATGCGTTGTAAAAGTCGCGTTGTAACAGTATTGCGTTGTAACAAATGCGTTGTAACAGGTGTATACCCTAAAGAGCATTTGTCAAGCATTTGTCAAGATAAGTATCATCATTCTATAATGGGAATCTAAAATTATTTACCAGTGTGTCAGTTTGCCAAGGTGGTTAGTGGTGCTACTGTTAGACAAAGCAAAACCGCCAATCTACATATGTTTCAACCGTTCGTAATAGTATGTTGACAACATCTGTATCCTTTAATGAAGTGTAAGAGATACCTCCCAGCTCAAAAAATGAACCGGACTATTTTTGTTTACGTTCTTGTCCCTGAATAATTTTTTGGCAAATTTGTGTGCTTCTATATGTATAGTGTTGCATCATTTCAATGTGTATTATGGACTCTTGTACTTTGGGCCTGGGATGTAGAATTATCATTTGAAACATATGTAAACCTCAGTCTTCATTTATTAGGGTCACAGTCTGACTGCTCTCAGGCACACATTATTACACAAAAAACGAATAAATTCAGCATTCAGTTCACTAAAGGCTTGATATGGGCTTCAGACTATAAGAACTATCTCCCCGTTGAAAACCCTTCAAATGATAATATACTTCATTAAAATAACTAAAGGGTTCATCATAAAAGGCGAAATGCAAATGTGAAGCAATAATGGCTGAAAATTCAAGTTCATTCGTGCAATACCCTCAGCCATGTATTGTATGTCATAACCTTCAATTTATTATAGAATCACGCAACACAAAAAGCTGCAGTCTTAAATACTGGAAAACTATCAGTTGAAATGGCATTTATTACATCTTTCATCTACTTATAATTAATATAATTAAAGTAAGAGACTAGAGTGACTTTTAATGCTTATAATTGATTCTGCAATCATTGTGCTGACATCTGTATGTTTTTTTTTAAATTGCCAGGCATCTGTTACAAACGAAATACAGCTTGTAAAGAGTGGGGGCAAATTTAGTGGAAAGTACAAATCCTTCTAAATACAAAGATAGGAATGCCAAGTACAATATCATTAAGATTTTACGGGAAGATTGGTAGACAAAAATAAACCATTGCAACTATTTTAATATTCTTTCTGAAGTGCCTTGGATTGAATGCTTTTTAGACAAAGTGAAAACCTGTCACTGTTATTCTAGGACATGCTATTTTGAAAGAGACGGTTCACGGAAATCGCGCAGGAAACAATAAACGTATTATATGTTATTTTCTACAGGGACTTCATGAAAACTTTAACGAATACCACTTTGAAAATTCTGGGGCATATTACCAAGCAATAGCGATATTTGCTTGGTTAGAGACAAAAATTTACCGCTGAGCTGCGGCGATTTTTACCGCAAATAAACATTGGTATTACCAAGGTTTATCGCAAATGCGATAAAAATCGCCGCAATGCATGAATATCGCTGAAAAGTCAGCAATATTCATGCATTACCGAGCTAATGCTCTTAGCCATGTTATCCACCTCCCATTGGATAACATGGCTAAGAACTGCTCAGGGCAGGTGTTAGCTTTTGGAGATATTCGCGCTTAGTGCGAATATCTCCAAAAGTTGGTAATAGGAGATAGCGATGTTAGCGACTGTTTTCAGTCGCTAACATCTTGGCACGCCCACTTTGCATGTCATTAGTGATAAATATCACTGACATGCAAAGTGGGGCCCAAGACGGTCGCTATCTCCTACTAGCTATCGCTAACTGGTGTTAGCGACAGCTAGGTAATAGGGAGATAACTTTATCTCTGCTTTCTTGGATTTTAAAGCCAAAAAAGCGGAGATAAACCCCCATTGATAATATGCCCCCCTATTTCTCAATTTAATTAAGCATATTTCTCCCATTTAGTTGTCATAAACGCTTTGTGACACATATGGAACCGAATTCCGTGTGAATGTCAACAATAGCAATGAATGATCATCATATATCAGTAAATGCAATTAATGATCCTAGTATATCAGTTATGCTGCATGATTGCTATATTGTGACAATTTACTGCTGCACACCGAACCTCTGTGCGATATGTGTATTTTGCCCTTCGCACCTGTTTGGCCTTAAAACACTTTGCAACACATTCACCTGTTCTTGATTTAGTTTTACAACGTATGCAATTTGTAACATTGATTATGCCTATGTTTAGGTTACTGTTTTCTCCATTCCATGTGCAAATACCTGGAATGATATGGTTAAGGAAAATCTGTAAATTACTTTGGATTTTAAACTTACCATTTGGTCGTTTAAATACATTTTGTGAACGTATAGGGTTATGCAAACATTTGCAAAATAGTATTGCTTTTTTTACTTTGCAGCTTATATCTGTAACTTTTTTGAACTTTAAATCTATCTCTCAGGAGAGTTTGTAAATTATATACATCATAGAAAGGAAGGGGATTTGGGTCAGTACCCAATTGCTATTAGGAGGCTAACCAAAACCCCTCTTAAGGTATTTTGTATATCATTTTTTCAAAAACTTTGAATACAGTTTAGGCTAGCCCAGCAGTCACCATACATAGAGTATGTAAATCAGTTACCTCCTTTAGACATTGTTTTGTTGGGAGTGTCAATCATGTTTCGATTAGTCCACAGAACAGAAAAATTGGAGTGTCAATCACCAAGAGTCACTAACGTTTGCCCCTTTAAGTCAGGGTTTCCATTGGGGAGGCTGTTATTGAGAAGTAAAAAAGTCTGAATGTTTAAGTTTTTTGACAAGAGTACACAATAAAGACAAATAGTAAATACAGAGTTGGCGATACTGTGATTTCTGAAGTGCGTATTCCTGCGACACTCTCCCAATTATCTAACTGACTGACACAGCTGACTAGGGAAAATCATATGCTCTGGTCAACACCTGCTTTACGGGCACCCACAGGGCAAGCTTTGCTCGCAATTAATAGGCACATGATGGACAACTGCAATTCAAATGCTCCTCACACAAAGAACAGTTCCGTCAAAGACAGAGCACGTTTAGTGTCGGTATGTTTCCCACTCACACGAATGGTACCTGCAGTGTGCACTTCTGTGAAACATAAAGCTGTTGAAGCTCAAGCAAACAAAGTGCAAGCATACAACACACATTGACCAAGCACAGTACAAGCACCTGCAAGCTTCTGTCACACAACAGATTTACTGCAGCCTTCCCTCAGCACACACTCAGCACAGACAAAGCAGGTCAAGCTCTGCAAGTTATCTTTTATGCAGAAAGACTGGGTACAGTCCTGAAAACCGATGGACAAGCCTCACTCACACAGTGCAGGTACAATTTAACCATTTCGCTGCTAGGCCTTTCCTCCCCTGTGCTAAGTCTTTTTTTGGCTATTTGGGGTAGTTCGCGCCTAGGCCTCTTTACCTTTTTGTCCACATAAGGTGTCCACGCCAAATTTGTGTCCTCTTCTTCCAACATCCTGAGGATTCTAAAGGTATCCAGGGTCTGTGGATTCCCCTAGAGGAGACCGAGAAATTGCCATCTTCACAGCTTTCAGTAACAGGCAGACTTTTGTCAGAAAAGCAACTTTTTCTACACAGTTTTGACATTTTTAAGACTTCATTCCAGTTAATGGTAGAAATGGGTGTAAAACCAATAATGGTTCCCATAAAGCTATGCATTTCTGAAAGGTAGACAAAATTATAAATATAAATATAGAAAGTAACAGTTAAAATAAAATAAAAAATTGAAATTGAGTAGAAAAAAACTGCAATTTGTGCCTTCGCTTTCACCTTTAATTTCTACTAAGAATGGCAGATTTTTTAAAGCAATATACTGTTACGTTTACTGGTTACTTCTGGTTGCAGGGCTATTTAGTACTTTTATGTTCACCAAGAACCCGAGGTACCCACACTTAATAACTGAGCTGGGCCATGCACTTATTTTTATGTGTACCTGGTATAGAACAATTGATTTTGTAAAATATAAAGAGTGAAAACCAGGTATCAACGAAACCTTTGTAATTCCAGAATGAGAACAAAATAAGTAGTTTAGAAGCAGTGGTTGTTTGCACATCTCCAAATTTGTGTGTACCCATATTAGCACATGAATTAGAGGACATTTTTCAAAATTACATCTTTTATACACACTTTCATACATTTGGTAGGCAGAAGTGCATAGAAAGAAAATGGATAATAACACTTGTTCTACTATTCTGCGTTCCCCTAAGTCACACAATAAAAATGGTTCCTCACTTGGGGGTGTACACCTAGAGTCCGCGGCAGGAAACAGCCAAAAATGCAACGTGGCCATATCACATTTTTCCAGTGAAAACTGGCACTTTTTTGGCGTAGCTGTGGATTTTAGACCCTAGCTCAGCCGGCACCTAGGGCAACCTAGCAAACCTGTACATTTTTGTTAACTAGACACCACGGAAATCTAAGATGGAGTGACTTGTGCGGCTCTTACCAGTTTCTTTCCAAACCTCAAACTTTGTAAATAAAAACACATTTTCCTTATATTTTTATGATAGAAAGTTCTGTATTCTCTGGGGAGCGACACACTTCCCCCCATCCAGGCCTCTTGATAAAAATGGTACCTCACTTGTGTGGGTAGGCCTAGGGCCATGCAATGGCTCAAAACGCAAAGCGAACACTGTATATTTTCCCATTTAAAACTAACCGGTTTGTTTCAATGTACCTAGCTTTGGATTTTGGACCCTAGCTCAGCCGGCACCTAGGAAAATATAGCAAATCTGTAAATTTGTTAAAACTAGACAGCAAGGGAGATATAGGATCAGGTGACTTATGGGGCTCTCACCAGGTTCTGTTACCCAAAATCCCTTGAAATCCTCAAACTTTGTAAATAAAAAACACACACATTTCTGTGATGAAAAGTTCAGGAATCTACTGGAAGCCTGAAACTTCCACAGAATTTGCCCTAGTCTTTCGATAAAAATGGTAACTCACTTGTTGGGCAGGCCTGGTACCATTGACAGGAAATGGCCCAAAGTGCAATGTCAGCACACCATATTTTTCCACTGAAAAATGACCTTTTTTTACAATGTGCCTAGCTGTGGATTTAGGGCCGTAGCTTAGCCGTCACCTATGGAAACCTAGCAAACCTGTACATTTGGGGAAATTAGATACCAAGGAGAATTCAGGATGGTGTCACTTGTGTTGCTCTCACCAGTTTCTGTTATACTCAAACTCTTGAAAACCTCAAACTTTTCCCAAAAACAAATTTTCTTTCCATTTCAGTGATGGAAAGCTCTGGAATCTGTGGGGACCCACACACTTTCTCCTACTCAGCATTCCTCCAAAGCTCCAGATAAAATTGGCACCTCACTTGTCTGGGTAGGCCTAGTGCCCTGCTAAGGAAACGGACAAAAACTCAACGTGGACACATCACATTTCTCTAGTGAAAACTGACCCTTTTTTTGCATTGTGCCTAGCTATGGATTTTGTACCAGCACCAAGGGAAACCTAGCTCACCTATATATCTCTGAAAAACAGACACCAAAGGAAATCCAAAATAGGGTGAGTTGTGAGGCTCTCACCACGTTCTGCTTCCCAGATTCCTTTGCAAATATCAAACTTTGCACACACAAAACACACATTTTTCTCACATTTTTGTGTTGGAAAATTCAGGAATCTGAGAGGAGCCGCAAACTTCCACCCACCAAGCATTTCTCCAACTCTCTCTATCAAAATTGTGTTGTTAGACCTAGTGCCGATGTCAGGAAACAGCCCAAAACACAACATGGACTTTTCAACTAAAAATTGACCCTTTTTGGCAATGAGCCTAGCTCTGGATTTTCGGTCTTAGCTCAGTTGTCACCTATGGAAACCTAGCAAACCTGTAAATATTTTTAAACTATACACACAGGGAAATCCATGATGGTGTGGCTTGTGTTAATTCCCCATAGTTTTCCTACCAAAAATACCCTACAAACCTCAAATTTAGTTTAAAAAATAACACTTTTCTCACATTTCGCTGTGGGAAAGTTGTGGGATCACCTGGCCGACACACATTTCCAACCACCCAGAATTTCCTCTGGTCTCCTGATAAAAATTCTATCTCACTTGTGAGGGTGGGACAAGTACCCACGACAGGAAACAGCCCAAAACTAAATTGGCCCCTTTTTTGCAATGTGAGAAGCTAAGGATTTTGGTCCCTAACTCAGCCGGAACCTAGGAAAACCTAGGAAATGTGTACATTTTAACAAATTAGGTATCTAGAGAAAACTAGGATGGGGTGACCTGGGTGGCTCTCACCAGGTTCTGTTACCCAGAATTCCTTGCAAACCTCAAACTTGGTAAAAAAAAAACATTTCGACAATGGAAAGTTCTGGAATCTGCAGGGAGCCACAAAGTTTCACCCATGCAGCATTTTCCAAAGTCTCACATTAAAAATGGTACCTCACTTGTGTGAGTAGGACTAGTACCTGCATTAGGAAATGGCCGAAAAATGCAACATAAAAACATCACATTTCTCCAGGGGAAACCAACCCTTTTTTTGCAATGCGCCTAGGTGTGAATTTTTAACACTATCTAAGCCGGCATCTAGGAAAACCTAGCAAACCTGTACATTTTTTAAAATTAGACACCCAGAAAATCCAGGATGGGGTGACTTGTGGGGCTCTTACCAGGTTCTGTTACAAAAAATCCCTTGCAAATCTCAAACTTTGCGAAAAAAATAAATTTTCCTCACATTTCTGTGTTGCAGATTTCTGAAATCTGTGGATAGCCAAAAGTTTTCGCACGTAAAGCGACTTGCTTGGACTCAACCCTCTGAAAATAATGATTCATTGTAACTGGGGCAGCAGGGAGAGGCAAGAGACGTGTTTTAGTCACAGCAGGTAGAGGCTTTATTTTTTGACAAGAGCTGATCGGTACACTTCAGTCTTACACCAGACTTTCTTGGGGAACGACTCCTTTCTGCGCGGCTCTTGGAAAGAACACCTTCTTCCCTTCTTTTCTTTAGAGTCCGTCTTCGTTCTCCCCCGTCAGGCTCCGTCTTGTCCTACTCACCGTCGGTATTTAGAAGGAAACAGGAAAAGCACGTTAGGATCACGGCCTTTCTGTGATATGCCCAATCACCCCGGGTGACGTGAAAGAGGGGACGACTTGTGCACCAAACAAAACACTCGGGACTAATACAGGGTAAGGTGCTCGTGACTAGATGGGGATGTGATACAGAAGTGAAAACGCCTTATGATTAGTGAAGGGGTGAAGACTGCTAGCGCCGCGTTCTCCTCCCCACCCAGCCCGCTATACGGGAACATACCTCGCGAAGCCACGCCCCTCCGGGGGAGTGGCTGGGCGAATCGCGATGTCGGTGGCCTCCTGGCTCCGCTGCTTCCTCCCGACTCCCACCGTCAGCTTCCTCTGTTCTCGCGCCGATGACTTCCTCAGCACTCTCTCCAACGACCTCCTCAGCGTCCGCTCCGGCGGCTTCCTCTATTCTCACCGGTGGCTCCTCCTCTCCAGGTACGCTGACACCAGGGATCGCCTCCCGCTCCGCTTCCGACTCTTGCCTGCCGTCTGGGGATGCCGCCTGATGTTGTAGTCCCTCTCGCAGACGCTGGAACTCTCGGGGCCTCTCCTCCTCCTCCGTCGAATCGTCCTGTAGGTCCTGTTGCTGCAGTCTCCACTCCAGCGAATCGTCCTCCCACCACTCGCCGTCTTCTTCTTCTTTGCTCCACGCCGCACCGCTCCTCCTGCTGACCGCTCCTCCGGTGTATAGACACACCTGGTCGGGCGCACCCTCCTCTTTTAAGGCGGAGTCTGGCCACTCCTCCTCAGGTCCGTGTATCCAGTTAAAGGGGCCACTGTCCAGATCCTCCTGATCACAGCTATAGCGTTCTTCAACTCTGTGCCACAAGGGCTGGTCCAGGGTGGGCTGTGGAAAGAAGAGGGGGGGATCACAGGTTACTTGAACTCCAGGGGGCCCCTCGGGCACCCCCTTACATTCATGTATTAACCAAAATGTTTTTTTTTACTAACAATGCACCACACAACATTTCTAGTATCTAGGGAAAGCTTTTCAATGTGCTTTTCACTAATCCTAACTCGACTGTATTAAAATGGCCGCCGCAACGCAGGAACTTTTCTGAGCATGCGTCTGTCACACTCATGTGACATGACGTACTTACTGCTTTGGTGGGAAAACTTTGCTTCTGCGCACTAAAACTAAAGATGGATGCTATATGTTCTCATGTGCTAATGATTGCATTGCTGCTTTTACTAAGTTGTTCGTTCTGCATAATTCCTAATGCTGTAGTTAAAATAAAGTGATGGGAATAGAGTAGAGATAAGTGGTATGCAGAGCATTCATTTATAAAAGTTTCTAAAACTGTTTCTCTTTGACTTTGCTATTAGCTCGTGTTGTGACCAATCGAGTATAATGATGTTCCATTTTGGGTCCTGAAACTGGGCATGTGCCGAATTCACCCGAGTCTACAAGCCATGGCACTGAATTCCTGCCAACTCCTGACTTGCTAGAAAATGTTCCTGGGAACTCAACCTACTGAACCTCCAAGAGGATGTCAAATTATACATTGTATTAATATTGGAACATTTCTTGTTGGGTGGAATAAAAGTGCATGGGAAAATAAAATATGGGGCGGGAACATGGATCTGAATATTGAAGAGCATGACCTCATAACTGGTATGGTGTGATGACCTCTCCTCGTCTTTTGACCAATCAAATTAAGGGAATACACACATTTGCAACATTGGGGGGTGGTACACTGCCCTGGAAAATGGTATAACTAAGGTAGGCTTAGCTAGTTAGATTGTCCAACTTGTCAGAATAGCTGACCTGTCACTGAGCGATCTAGAGCAGAGGTGCTGGCGGAGCACTCTGTCAGAAGATTCGATAACCCAATCGGGGTTACCTGAGGGAAAAGATTCGCTAACCCAATCGGGGTCCTACTGTTAGCTGCAGAGAGGGATGTGACGCTGGTGTTGCACTTTACCTGTGGGTGCTGGTCCTGACCTGCGGTGGTCCTGTCCAGATCCAATTTGGTCCGTACTTATCCTGATTATGGTCTGCACCTGTTCTATCACATTTGGCACCTGCACTATCGGGGTCCTATCCTTTTATCCCAGCCCGTGGCCAGGGTTGGTCTTCACACCATTCTAGGTAAATATAAAAGTTGCATGGGTATGTCATTGTGCTGTTTCCCTTTTTTTAGCCTTCCAATGTTTCAATGCATAAAGAAAATCTCATAATATTTCTGCATCATTTTACTTTGATTCTATTCTTTCAAATGTATCAAGTTCTGATTGATTTAGTACGGACTCTAACATTTTAGAAAATACTTAGATAAAGCATTTAAATCTTTCCTGAGTCTGTGGCTATTTTATGAGTGCAAATGTAAATTTACTACCTATTTTCTTGCTAACTCCCTTGATCCCTTAGGACTCTAGGTACCGGAGACTAGGATTGGTAAGTCAAGGTACCGGTCCTAAAAGTAAATACTAATGGTTTGAGCATAGGTTTACCTGTTCAAAGTTTGTAACAGTTTATGGTCCAAGGTGAATATGGTAAAAATCTTGAGCAGGTGAACCCGCGCTCTATCGATGGTAATGGAATAGAAATTGATTTTCTCGGGATAGGTCCATGTGTTGCAGTGCACTAGTGCAGGTTAAAGTTATCTTATCCTCCATTTGGTAGGTTCACTTTGGGCAAACCCTACCTTGACCTTCATACTTGGAATGTCCCATTTTAATATGAATTGTTATGTAGACAGACTCCTTAAACAAAGCGGCACCCTTGGGGGTGAAGGGAGATTGGGACAAAATATGAAAAGAAAGGCATACAGTACAGGATGACACTGAGAATCAGGATCTGTTACTTCTGAGACATCTATATTTTGTGCAAAGATGCAATGCACTGGAAATAATGAGAGGAGGCCGTTACCAAGTTAGCAAGTCTCTACAAACAATGAAACTGCACACACTTACAGATTTCAAGAGCAGCTCATCATGAGAGCAGAATAACCAGAATCACTGATTGGAGTGTGTCACTTTATGAATAACTTGAAATACAGATTTTGGTACAAGGTCCATACATATATAAAAGACTCTGAAGAGCTTTCTCTAGGCACTATTGTTGATCAGCGAAACACAGAGCCCAAGGCTTTAATTTTTGCGCAATATAGTTCTAGCGCCAAGGTTGTATGGACGGTTTGGTGTATAAGCACCCAAGAAGCGCCGGAGAAATTTACAAAGAGGAAATGGAGGAAAGTGTTTTGGTCCTTGAAGACAACTATAGTCTTTGAAGACAGGGATAGTCAATCTTTTTACTACTATACAAGGTTTAGTACACACCAACATGATATCAAGTACTTAGCCTAGTTCTTCAATATGTCAGAAGTTTGAAGAAAATGTCAAAGCTTTGACTCAGGGAGATGTCTGGGTCCGGAGTAGCTGTGCAGGAAGGAGCGAGGTGGAATAGTATGAGGGAGTGGATGCCACTGGATCCGATGATCCGGATGGACTTTAAGGAGACTGGATTGCTTCTTGGTTCCGGTATGATTCTGGAGATCATCATGAATGGTGAAGGTTGTTCTGCAGGGAGCCCGTCAAGTCATGGTTTGGGTTTGGGTGAGATTTATATACCCTCTTGAAGGCTTGTTGGATGTAGGAATATCACATGGAGCATATGGGGCGAAAGGCCTTTCTGGAGGATTCTCAAACCTTGGGGAAACCACATCTTAGTTCACTCTATATGGCCTTACAGAATGGACAGATACAACTTGTTGATCAGAAATAAATAACAAGAAACAAATGTATTATTTTTGCTTGAACATTCATAATGAAAAACAACACCAAGACCACAGTAACAGCGAGAGCAAAACTTGCTATTGGCTCAAGGTATTCTGGGAGATGCTTGCTGGAATTTAAAAAACAACCATGTCAAGGCCCTAGGAATGCCAGAAATAGTTAATCCAATGATTCCCAGGATGTGGGGATTGCTTTGCAGGCGTTCAAGTGTAATGGAAATTATGTGTGCTGGAGAAGCATTAGCCGAGTACGCTGGGGTAACACCGGCCATGTGAGATGCTCAGGGTGCATAGGTCATGAGAATTCTAGGGTAGGACATCAGTCATGCTATCATAGCAGGCCATAAAGCACCATGGTAAGAGGCAAAATGAGTTTTGTGCGCTTGGCCCTCTACACAGAGGGCGCATGAGGGGGTCGTAACAGAATGCAACCATGACAAACTGCAATCATGTACAGGGTATGAACAAGCAAAAACATAAATAATTAGCAATATTTCAGAGTCACTAAGATGACTGCATTACTAATATTAGTCACAGGGAGAGTCAGCACTATTCTGAAATAATGATATGGTGTTAATACCAGGATTTCTGAGTTCAATGTAGTCCCAATAATACAATTAAAGGGAAATTAATAGTATGATAAGATATGATAATGCATAGCCCATATTAAATTGCAATATGATTGTAGTTGTCCCTGTAAATCTGCCATCTCTGCAGGCATTTTTTTATAACCCCCTACTTAACTTCTTCACATGGTCAAAAAAAGACAGCTTTACCAGGAGCCTACGTGACAGATTGACTTGTAAGGCTGAGTCACTAACTGGCATTCCGTAACTTTGGATGTCCTGGGAGGGAGTGGAAGGCTAACTGGCCTTTTAGTTGGAACCTTTGGGGTCTAGAGATATAACACAAAGTCTTTATATTAGCACAAATCCCTCCATCTTGCAGTCAGAGCTATCACTAAAATAAGTGTCAGAAGCTTAAAGTGCCAACACGCATGGCTCCATGGCTGCTGTCATTCAGTGACAACTAGTGCTGCAGAAGAGAGAGAACATTCGTATGGATCACCTTTTTCTTTTGTCTCAGGGAGAGGAGAAGAGCATTGCACTCTCTTTCTCTGATGGTCTCTGCCATTGATTGATGGCTTCAGTTATTGCCACTTGCAAATGTCATAAGGTTACAATATACACCTAAAAATTTGAAAGATGCCAAATGCCACATTATACATTCACATAATATATACTGTCAGCAAGGTGAGGAAATAGAGCTAATTTAGCTAAGGACACCAAAATGTTAGAGGGAGCTTTAGATTTACCTTATTAACATTTTACTAAGAAACAAACTGACTCCTCCAGGTAAAACACATCCTATAGTGTGAAGATGATAGACAAAAAGCCCCCTAAATCCAATATAAATACATATTGGAATGTAGCCCAAAAAGAGGTAAGATGTTAAGAGAATATTTGAGTCTCCTCAACATAGGTAGAAGGTTTGTAAGTCAGCAAAGATTTTCAAGTTATCTGACAACATTCGAAGTGATTAGAATATTTGTAAAAATGTGTAATTTCTCTAGAATGCTCAAGGTAACTTTGGTGTCTGTGATATTCAAAATAAGATTTTGATTTGTGGCCTACATACAAATTTTCACTTATGTTTCGAGTAGATATGTTTTACTGAGAGAAATATTCGAGAGTCATCTTAGGTGCCTGCAACAGCCACAATGTTTTCCATAAGTAGTAAATAAGTCCTCTTTAAAAAAAATATATCCCATGAGTAAATATTTGAATGCATGTTTGCTCATGCAAATATCACGTAGAAGCGCTAAATGCACTTTCTAACTTTTATTGTCTATTTTTTTCAACAGGAGCCGGGTATTCCTCATGGAGAAATTCCTAATACCCATACAACAATTCTGGGGGTGTTCTATGCCCATTCCAACCCTACTTCTGCCCTGACAGGAAAAAATATGGGTGCAAGTGGGTAAGGCAACTTTTGAAAATACAGAGAAAAAAGAATGTATCTGGGCGTCCACAAACCTTTGGTTATTGCTGCCATATAATCTTTACGTCCCAACCCTGAAAGTAGATTTTTAACTTGTTGATGTATTCTTTACCTAATTCTTTAGAGAGTAACCCTTTTTGACGGTCTCAATCCCCCTTTTATGAAAGTCAAAGTATTTTTTTTTCTTTGCAAAAAGGTTACTCACCATAAGCAAATTGCTTTGCATTTCATGACAACAAGAGCAACATGTCTGTGAATAGTGCAAAGAAGATTCTACAAGAATATCCAAAACTTTGCAATAAGTATATGCCCCTTATGACATTTCACTTTGAAGACACACGTTTTTGAGTTGCCAAGGCATTGAAATATTCTAAAGAGAGTTGTGTGGAGCAGCGTATAATTTAATATGAGTACACTGTTGCTGGGACTCCACTTATAAAGCAGGAGATTAGTAGAAATTTCAGTGAAACAGAACACTAGTGCACCAGAATCATACCTAAGCCCCAATCAGAAAGTGCTACTGAAAGCGTGCATGAAGGGACTTACAATTTCTCATCTGATGGCTCTTTTTAAGTGTACTGAGACAAAAAGGGAGTTAAGAATAATAAGACAATGCAACGTTCGTAAAACCTTCTTGGCCCCACAATAAGGAGCAGGAATCGATATTGAAGTTAAGAAGTATATTTCAAATTAACAATCAAACCAATGTATATGAATATATGAAGAATAGTAAAAAGATATAGGATTACAGTTGATAAACTGAAATCTCACAACATGTTCAGTGTCAGAAGGATAAGGTATGAATCACAGCCACAACAATACAGAGAACTATGCACAGAAATAGATGTTCTACAAAAGAAAACTCTGATGTTGCCTCCTAAACATGAATACATTCTAGAGTCATCTAAGTGAGGTTCTAAGTCTAAAGAAAGGGTAGTTTTCCTTAGATGTCTGCCGAGCTCCGGGCCAAAAATTCATGGGACCCCACTTGCAAAACCAGGTTGGTTTGTGCTAGGTAATTTCAATTTTGCCCTAATAGGTTTTGGGCCCTTGCCTGTCGTGGGTGCTTGACCCACCGACGCAAGTGAGGTACCATATTTATTGGTAGACATGGGGAAACACTGGGTGGGTGGAAATTTGTGGATCTACGCAAATTCCAGAACTTTCCACCACAGATATGTGAGAAACAAAGGATTTTTTTGGCAAAATTTGAGGTTTGCGTGGGATTCTGGGTAGGAGAATAATGGGGGACCCGGGCAAACCACACCTCGCAAAACTCCCCCAGGTGTCTAGTTTCCAGAAATGTATGGGTTAGGTAGGTTTCCATAGATGTCCGAGGAGCCCCGGGCCAAAATCTCATGGGAGCTCCCTTGCAAAACCAGGTTGGTTTGTGATAGGTAATTTTGATGTTGCCTCAATAGGTTTTGAGCCCTTGCCTGTCGCTGGTCCTTGACCCACGCACACAAGTGAGGTACCATTTTTATCGGGAGACCTGGGGGAATACTGAGTGGGAGGGAATTTGTGGAGCCATGCTGATTCCAGAACTTTCCACCACAAAAATGTGGGGAAAAAGCGTTTTTTTTTTCAAATTGTTTAAATTTGCAAGGGATTCTGGGTAACAGAACCTGATGGGAGGCAGTCGAGTCACCCCATCCTGAATTTCCCAGGGTGTCTAGTTTTCAGAAAAGTATAGGTTTGCTAGGTTTCCCTAGGTGCCAGCAGAGCTATGGTTCAAAAACTACAACTAGGCCCTTAGCCAAAAAAGGGTAATTTTTCACTGCGAAATTGAGGTGTTTCCATGTTGCTTTTTGAACCGCTTCTTGTCGCGGGCACTAGGCAGACCCACACAAGTGAGGTACCGTTTTCTCGGAAGACTTTGGGGAACGCCGGGTGCATAGAAGTTTGTGGTTCCACACAGATTCCAGAACTTTCCACCACAGAAATGAGGGGAAAATGTGTTTTGTTGACAGTTTTTAGGTTTGCAAGGGATTCTGGGTAACAGAACATGCTGGGAGGAGGCAGTCAAATCACCCCATCCCGGATTCTCCTGGGTGTCTAGTTTTCAAAATAGTATAGGTTTGCTAGGTTTCCCTTGGTGCCGGTAGAGCTATGGTTCAAAAACTACAGCTAGGCACTTTGCCAAAAAAGGGTCATTTTTCATTACGAAATTGAGGTGTGTCCACGTTGCATTTTGCGCCATTTCCTGTTGCAGGCACTAGGCGGGTCCTCACAAGTGAGGTACCTTTTTTCTCAAAAGACTTTGGGGAACGCAGGGTGCTTGGAAATTTGTAGATCCATGCAGATTCCAGAACTTTCCACCACAGAAATGTGAGGAAAATGTGTTTTTTTTTACAATGTTTTTGGTTTGCAAGGGATTCTGGGTAACAGAATCTGATGGGAGCCGGTCAAGTCACCTCATCCTGGATTCCCCTGGGTATCTAGTTTTCAGAAATGTATAGGTTTGATAGGTTTCTTTAGGTGCCAGCGGAGCTATGGTTCAAAAACAACAGCTAGGCCCTTTGCCAAAAAAGGGAAATTTTTCACTGCGAAATTGAGGTGTGTCTAGGTTGCGTTTTGTGCCGTTTCCTGTCGCGGGCACTTGTCCGACCCACACAAGTGAGGTAAAATTTTTCTTGGAAGACTTTGGGAAACACGGGGTGTGTGGAAGTTTGTGGATCCACGCAGATTCCATAACTTTCCACCACAGAAATGAGGGGGAAATGTGTTTTTTTAATGATTTATTAGGTTTGCAAGGGATTCTGGGTTACAGAACCTGGTAGGAGGCAGACAAGTTACCAAATCCTGGATTCCCCTGGGTGTCTAGTTTTCAAAAATGTACAGGTTTGCTAGGTTTCCCTAGGTGCCGGCAGACCTATTGCTAAAAAACTACAGCTAGGCACTTTGCCAAAAAAGGTTAATTTTTCACTGCGCAATTGAGGTGTGTCCACGTTGCGTTTTGCGCCGTTTCCTTTAGCGGGCACTAGGCCGACCCATACATGTGAGGTACTGTTTTTCTTGGAAGACTTTGGGCAACGCGGGGTTAGTGAAAGTTTGTGGATCCACATAGTTTCCAGAACTTTCCACCATAGAAATGAGGGGAAAATGTGTTTTTTTGGATAATTTTTTAGGTTTGCAAGGGATTCTGGGTAACATAACCTTATGAGAACCAGTCAAGTCACCCCATCTCCAGGATGTCTAGTTTTCAAAAATGTATAGGTTTGGTAGGTTTCCCTGGGTGCCGGCAGAGCTAGGGTTAAAAAACTACAGCTAGGCACTTTGCCAAAAAAGGGTCATTTTTCACTGTGAAAAATGGGTGCGTCAAAATTGCGTTTTGCGCCTTTTCCTGTCATGGGCACTATGCCTACCCACACAAGTGAGGTACCATTTTTCCCGGGAGACTTAGGGTAATTTATATTTGTAAAGCAACTGGTATTACCTATTGACTTTTGATGCATTTCTGCTTTCCAAATGAAAGACATTGTGCAAAAAAGAATTCATTTTGAAAAATGACGATAATTCTCATGCTAGTATGAGTATACCCAATTTATGAAATGTGCAAACATCTACTGTTTCTAAACTCTATATTTTGTTCCCATTTCAGAATTACATAGGTGTATTTCATACCAATTTATCCATGTATACATTTTCCCACAATAATTGCTATATACACAGTACATAATAAAAAGTCATTGCTGCTCAGTTTTTTAATCTGGGTTCGTCGGGTTCTTGGTGAACCTACAAGTCCTATATATCCCCACAACCAGTAAGGTCCAGTGGATATAATGGTATATTGTTTTCAAAGAGCTGTCATAATTAGAAGAAGTTACAGGTGAAAACGTTGACACAAAAGGCAGTTTTTTTCAACTAATTTTAAATTTTCCTATATTTAACTGTTAGTTTCTATAAAGAAACCTTGAGGTATCTACACAAATGACCACTTAATGAATTCAGAATTTTGTCTACTTTTTTAAATTGAATAGCTTTCAAGGATCCATTACTGCTTTCATACCCATTTCTACCATTAACTAAAAGGAGGTTGAAAGCACAAAAAATGCCAAAACTGTGTAAAAAAATGTTAGTTTTCTGACAAAAGCCAGTCATTCCATAAAAACAGGGGACATGGTGATTTCAGCCCTACAAACCCTTTTTTGATACCATTTGCAGGGAAAAACCCAAACACTTTCATTTGCAGCCCTTTTTCCCATTTTTCCCCCAAAAAACAAAATTTAGCTGTATTTTGGCTAATTTCTGGGACCCCTCCAGGGGAATCCACAAACCCTAGGTACCTTTAGAATCCCCTGGATGTTGGAAGAAAAGGACGCAAATACGGTGTGGATACCTTTTGTGGTCAAAAATTTACAAGGGCCTAAGTGCACACTACCCCAAACAGCTACAAATAAGGCTAAGCACAGGGAAGAAAACTCCTAGCACTGAAGGGGTTGAGTCGATGTATGATCAAAGTAGCAGTTGTTTGTGTTCTGTATGGTGTGAAAAATATGGCTTTTGTGAGAAGCTGCAGAAAATATGAGCGAACCTGCATCTGACGAGTTGAGCTTTGTGATTTCAAACTGACAACATCATTTTTGTGTCTTCTCTCATAGCACTATCCCCTTTTTTCCCCATCACAGTCACAAGCAAGTACAATATTGGACATTTTCTACATTAGTTCCCCATCATTCTTACAGCAATATTCTGCTCTATCTACAAGATAGTGGACATTTCAGTAGGTAATTAATGTCCGATCACTCATTTACACTCTATTGGTAAGATATTTGAAAAAGCAGTCAACACACAACTTCAAGATACAATCAGTTCAATCATTTACCACATCTATCACATCTATCAGTCATCCTACTTCAGATCAAGCTGCTGCAGGGAGACAGTTACCTTAACAATAATAAACAATGCACTACAGTCCAGAGATAAAGATCACCTTTGCCTCCTGATATAACTGCACCTCTCAACAACTACTTTTAACACTCTAGTCCACCCCACCCTAATACACTCCCTGAAGTATCACATGGGCATCTCTGGGAATGTTCACCACTTGCTCATCTCCTACTTCTCCAACAAGCAACAGTTAATTTTAAGTGGCACATCCAAGCCCAAGGATATCACCATTAACTGCAGAGTCTCACAGGGTACCATCTTATCCCCCATCTAATTCAACTTTTACATGACCCCCTTCAGACTCTCCTTCATGATCAGTATAAACATTTACTGATATGCCAGTGACAGACATTGTACTTGAGAGTCCTCTCTGCCCCATGCAACCAACACCTCAACCACTGCTTGCACCTCATCTAGACATTGATGTAAGCAACCACCTGAAGTTGCAAGTAATTCAAACTTGGCTCAAAAACATGAACCTGAGACATTGAAATCCTAATTCTCACCCAGTGACAAGTCACTCCAATTCACCCTCTGAAACACCCTCACGCTGAAGGAACCCATCACTATCAAGAAAAAATACAGCACAGCTCACTACTAATGAAAGTGAAACCATTCCTCCCAGAAAGCAGGTTCAGATAAGCCATTTAATCCCTCATGGTCTTGCATCTGGATGGTAGCAAGGCCCTTTCAAAAGTCTCATAGACCCCGGTCTGTCCCCTCCCGATAAGTGCATCCTAGACACCTTGCATTTCTCATTAAGGGCCTAAAAGGTTGTGTCAACATCACTTGCACCCAAATAGATCTCCACTGGCTTTCCTTAATGGCAAGGACCATCAAAATGAGCAAGATCACCTACAAAGACATAATAACTAGAGCCTGGGTTACCAAACTCAGGTGTAAAGAGTATAAACATGCAATATTTGTTTTAGTTTTATATAGTGCAAACTCGACACAAAGGTATCAGAGCACTTTACATGAGCCCCAGTTGATTACATACAGACACATTTGATTTGTTAGGCACTGGGAGTATAAGTGGTTTGCTCAGAATCACAGGTTATTGAGTGCCCCTGCCTAGATGCAAACTCTGATACCCCAGCTTTGAGGTCGACCACTCTAGCCATTAGACCACATCCTCTCCCTAATATCCTTATATGAGCAGGTGTGTATAGGATACCCTTTCTTCCCATTTCTGGTTTGAAATGTGGTGTTCATGAAACAGCAAATGCAGGATTGGCCTTAGAAACTGTACATTATAAATGTAGAATGAGTTTTCAAGATATATTTCAGGATAAGTGAACTATATCAGAGTAAATAGATAAAAGAATTACAGACTTGGATAGACATAATTTGATGAGTTAAAAGAGGGGCCATGCTATCAAAGATCATCCAATACACCAACAACAACATACACGCGGGGACACGCCGGGAGGTGTTACCAAGCGCTCTACAAACTCCTTTAAACTAAACTAAACTAAACATGTACCCTTAACGATGTCTTTACTTCGAATTGAATCAATTTGCAGTTGCTTATCATCCTCATCCAGATCTCTGCACATTTAGCCTTGAGTTAACAAAATCTGTCCCATCTGCTTACTCTAATTTTGGGATTAATTGTCTTTGAGTGTGGATGAGTGGTTTGTTTTGGAAATATATATATTTATGGCAGTAAAGTACATGTGTTTTTACAACCTTTTTAAGGGTATTATGCGCTAAAAACTTTGTAATATTAGGTCGTTTCTGATGATGATGATCATTGGATTCTTAAACCATTGTATTCTGACGTTTTCCTTCAGAAGTTAAATTGACAGTTTAATGACTTTCTTTCTTGCTGTTGAACTCACCCTGCAGTATCATTCTCTGGGTTGTATTAGAAAGAGCAGTTGATCAAAACTGTTTGGAGGTTGCTTTTCCTTTCCTTCAGGCATTCTGTATTTTAAGAGGTAATTGAGCTTTGGGATAAAAACATGCAGAATCAATTCGTCCATAAAAGCCACTTGGTCATTACCTTACAATTTTTGGGGAATGTGTGTCTTCCATATCTTTATGGTTACTTGCAGTCACACTGTTTTGGAAACGTTTGAAATATTGTGTTTGATATGCTATATTCCATGATCGAAATTATGACTTTTAATCAATATTTGTTAGAAATTAGGCTGTTGGGTGACTAATGTATGAGCCTAAGTAAGGGAGCAACTACAATCTAAGTCAAGGTAAGTGTAAGGCAAACCATAAATTAACCTTTGCTCGCCCTGTGATAGTGTGGCACAGAGCAGTCATGCTTAACTTTAAGGCAGTGTGTAAAGTATTTGTGCAACACATAAAACAGTAAAACATAGAAAACCTCACACAACAAGATTCTACACCAGTTTGGAAAAAATAAATTACTTTAAAAATTAAAACAAGATCAAAGCAACAAAAATCTAGTAAGGAGAACTTGAGATATGAATTTTTAATGAATACACAGTAAAATAGCACGTAGAAGTAATACGTGCCTATTTGGGATATTTGATTGCACTGGATCAGGGCAAAGTCAGATTTTCAGGTAGTCCACAATGGATTGAGGGCCAGGTACAGACACCTACTTGGACCTTCTGAACAAAAGTAATGTGATCTCTGGTTTGCATTAATGTCAAAGAATAAGCAGGGTGCAGCTGACGCAATGCATTGGTTCTGATTCCACAACCGAGGGAGATGCATGAGTTTTCCTCAATCAAAGGCAGCGATGCATCAGTTCCTGAAGGTGATGTGCTGGTTCAAAAGCCAATATGCCAGGTCTGCTGAATGCAACAATGAGGATGCATTGTTTTCAATCCACGCACAGGTGAAGAAGCACCGGTTCTGATCCCTGCAATAGTGAAGACCATGGCAAAGTCAAAATTCAGGCTGTCTGCATTGGAGTGCAGGCCAGATACAAGGGCCTACTTGGGCCCTCTGAACAAAAGTACCTAGTTCTTAGTTTCATTGATGCTGAGGAAGATGCGGGTGCAGTCAATGTGATGCTTTGCTTCTGATCCCACAACAGAGGAAGATGCATCAGTTTTCCCCACTCAATACACCAATGCATCAGTTCCCGATGGTGACGCTGTGGTTCTGAAGTAAATACGTCAGGTCTGCTGAACAAACAATGAGGATGCGCCTCCTCCAATCCACACAAAGTTGAAGATGTGCCAACTCTGATCTCCACATTGCAAAGATGTGCCTGTTCTGATGATGATGCATGGGTTGGCTAGAGAAGCACCTTAGGCTTCTCTTACAAAGGTCCAGGACTGGGGTGGCACCACTTGGCAGGGCTAACTCACTATGTACTGGAGTGGTGGTGTCAGTGGGCAGTACTTATACCAAGTTGTTCCTTTGAAGTGGGGGAGACTTCAAAGAAAGGTTGTTGAAGTCCCTCTCATTTTGCCTAGGATGTCCCATCAGGATGTGGATGGCCCATCAAGTCACACCTAAGCTCCCTTTGTGTGCGACTTTCTAGCGGGAATGCAGAAAGCCCAGCTGCCACTCACCCCAGATGTGTATTCAGAGACAGGCAACAAGCGCACAATCGCTAAACCCAGAAAATGCCAGCTTTCTAAAAGCAAGAAATAACAAAGAAAAAGCCAGTACTGACACATCTTCTTGACAAGAAATTATTTGCAGTAATGTGGTCACCGAACTTAATCAGCGTGATCAGGTTTTTTTTTCACTCTTAGTACAGAACATTTATTCAACTCTTTTTGAGGTACTGAAACACACTCATACACATTAAGACATCAAATATAAAAACGTCAAGGAAATTATGAAATTGTTTTGGGACAAGACAAATTATGACACCAAATTAGAATAACAACATAAACAATAAAAACGGTAAAGTGCATCAATATTTCACCGTTCTTATATTTAGCAAAGGCTCACTTTGAAAACACATACAGCAGGGGTTTGAGGATTACTTTGATCTTTTTGGCTTAAAACAAAGAGAGGAAGGTCTAACCAAGTTTCTCAAATTGCAGAGAAAAAGAGCGTTCCCTATAAGTCAAAGTAACTTTTGAAAAAACACTAATTTGAAATTTGTCAACATGTTTGATATGAACATATGATGTTTCAACGCATACCATTACAATGCATAATTTTACATTGGAGTTTTTACAATGCAAATACCATTACAACACATGTTTTTACAACGCAAACCATCGACTCATGATCATTGAGATATATTAAAAATACCATTACAACGCATTCCATTAAAATGCATACTAATACAAACCATACCATTACAAAGCATAATATGTTTATATTGTTGATTACTAAGATGTAAGTTAGTTAATTTTTTTGCATCCATCCCCTGGGATGGGATAGAAGGGGAAAAAGGGGTTTTGGGTGGAAGAGATTATTAATACCTAGGTATTAGTTTTAATATTCAGGTATACTTATAGTACCAATCCATTAAAATACTTGGGTATTAATAATAAAACCTAAACATATGTTTGAAAAAAACTGCAAAAATTACACATATATTTACAGCATTTTTTATAAAATACACTCTAAAGTCAGAGTCAAAAAGAGATTATACATGCAATCAATTGGAAACACATGAAAACAGAAGTCCTTTCACTATTTTCATTACTGTCCCTGACCCAGCATTTACTCAAAATGGCTGGCATTCCATGAGAGAATGTATAGGCAAACATTTTCACACAAGACAAAATAAATATACATTTTGTCAGGGTGTGAATCATGTGAAAAAACTGTTCCCAAAACATATTTTCTTTTAAATTCTCGTTTACCCCCCCAAAAATCTATAAAAGAAGCCATCCACCATTTTGTGCTCAGTGGTAAACTGACTTCCATGGTGACCACATACAGCAAGAATTGCAGGATCATTTTTCCAACTTTCCAGTTGAACACTGCCATCTGCAGACCGAAGTGAGTGTATGTTTATAAATAAACAGCTCCCAAATGATTACACCTGTTCTCAAGTACATATAATATATTTTCAACTTATTTACAGCATTTACTGTATTTGAAAAGCAGCCCCTAATCTAAGCAGATATTCATAAAAATATCTTTCATTTGAAAAGTAAGTGAATAAAAGAACAACATGTTTTTAAAAGTAAAAAGCCCATAAGGAAAAAAAATATTATTAAAATGTTTCTTTTGATATGAACAGACATTGCACATACAGCAACCCCAAATACCAAACTAGAACAAACAAACCTTTACAGAATCCATGGTGAGTAAACTGTAAAATAGGATCTGAATCCCCCAAAAACTTTATTAATATCAGAAATATTATATTAGCAGGCACTGATCAGTGATAGGTATTAAAAATACTATTTTATCCCCTTCATGACTTTGCCTCAGGGGGCATGCACCGGGAACGTGCTGGATGGTGGTGGGTTAAAATTTACTATTTCTACTATGACATGTGCTTGCCTTAGGGAAAGTAATGGATAGAGGTGGGGGCAACTTTACTATTCCTACTCCGACAGGTGATTGCAGAAAGTGCTGGATGGTGTTGGGGACACCTTTACTATTCTTACTCCGACCGGTGCTTGCCTTAGGGAATATGTTGGATAGTGGTGGGGGAAGATTTACTATTCCTACTCCGATAGGTGCTTTCCTAGTGGAAAGTGCTGGATGGTTTTGGGGACAACTTTACTATTCGTTCTCTGACATGTGCTTGGCTTAGGGAAAATGTTGGATGGTGGTGAGGCAAAATTACTATACCTACTCCAACAGTTGCTTGCATCAGGGAAAGTGCTAGATGGTAGTGGGTGCAAATTTACTATTCCTACTCTGACCGGTGCTTACCTCAGGGAAAGTGCTGGAGAGTGGTGGTGCAAATTTACTATTCCTACTCTGACACGTGCTTGCCTTAGGGATAGTGCTGGATGGTGGTAGGGGCAAATATACAATTCCAACCCCGACCGGTGCTTGCCTCGGGGAAAGTGCTGGATGGTGGTGGGAGAAGATTTACTATTCCTACTCCGATAGGTACTTTCCTCATGGAAAGTGCTGGATGGTGTGGGGGACAACTTTACTATTCCTACTCTGACATGTACTTTCCTCAGGGAAAGTGTTAGATGGTGGTGAGGGTAAAATTACTATTCCTGCTCCAACAGATGCTTGGCTCGGGGAAAGTGTTGGATGGTGGTGAGGCAAAATTACTATACCTACTCCAACAGTGGCTTGCATCAGGGAAAGTGCTAGATGGTAGTGGGTGCAAATTTACTATTCCTACTCTGACCGGTGCTTACCTCAGGGAAAGTGCTGGAGAGTGGTGGTGCAAATTTACTATTCCTACTCTGACACGTGCTTGCCTTAGGGATAGTGCTGGATGGTGGTAGGGGCAAATATACAATTCCAACCCCGACCGGTGCTTGCCTCGGGGAAAGTGCTGGATGGTGGTGGGAGAAGATTTACTATTCCTACTCCGATAGGTGCTTTCCTCATGGAAAGTGCTGGATGGTGTGGGGGACAACTTTACTATTCCTGCTCTGACATGTACTTTCCTAAGGGAAAGTGTTAGATGGTGGTGAGGGTAAAATTACTATTCCTGCTCCAACAGATGCTTGGCTCGGGGAAATTGTTGGATGGTGGTGAGGCAAAATTACTATACCTACTCCAACAGTGGCTTGCCTCAGGGAAAGTGCTAGATGCTGGTGGGTGCAAATTTACTACTCCTACTCCGACCGGTGCTTGCCTCAGTGAAAGTGCTGGTTGTTGGTGGTTGCAAATTTACTATTCCTACTCCAATCCATGCATACCTCAGGGAAAATGCTAGATGGTGGTGGTGCAAATGTATTATTCCTACTCTGACAGGTGCTTGCCTTAGGGAAAGTGCTGGATAGTGGTAGGGGCAAATATACAATTCCAACCCTGACCGGTGCTTGTCTCAGGGAAAGTGCTGGATGGTGGTGGGGCAAATTTACTATTCCTACTCCAACAGGTGCTTGCCACAGGGAAAGTGTTGGATGGTGGTTGGGGCAAATTGATTGTACATTAAAATACATATTTTAACTGTAAGTTTCACATTTTCATTTCTTTTCTTTTTCAAGCAAGCAATTAAACAGTTTTTAAACAATCCTCAACAGATAAAATCATATTAACCAATCAGTGTTGAGGAACACATCCTTAACCACAATAATCAAATCAAGCCCATCAACACTGAAGAAGCCAAACTATACAAGGTAAAAATTATCACAAACCACGATTATTATTTTATTTTTGCAGGTTTCAAGTTAAGATATTCCTACTTCGACCGGTGTTTGCCACTGTGAAAGTGTTGGATGGTGGTGGGGCAAATTTACTATTCCTACTCTTACCGGTGTTTGCCCTTAGGGAAAGTGCTGGATGGTGGTTGGGGCAAATGTACTATTCCTACTCCGACCGTTGCTTGCCACAGGGAAAGTGTTGGATGGTGGTTGGGGCAAATTGATTGTACATTAAAATACATATTTTAACTGTAAGTTTCACATTTTCATTTCTTTTCTTTTTCAAGCAAGCAATTAAACAGTTTTTAAACAATCCTCAACAGATAAAATCATATTAACCAATCAGTGTTGAGGAACACATCCTTAACCACAATAATCAAATCAAGCCCATCAACACTGAAGAAGCCAAACTATACAAGGTAAAAATTACCACAAACCACGATTATTATTTTATTTTTGCAGGTTTCAAGTTAAGAAGCATTTTATTTGAATAAGTATCTTCGCATTAAAAATTACTTTTTGTCTAGTGCATAAACACTAAACTTTTCCTTTGCAGGCCATTTGAAAAGCTAAAATTTTCAAAGCAAAAAACTAGGAACATTTCTTCACTTTTTTTCAGAACTAAAGTAGCTAAAGCTCCAAATACCACAGAAAGAACAACTGAAAGAAAAATTCAAAGAAAACCAGTATCTACACAAGCACTTTCCAACAACACAACAGAAAAAGTCTCTCCAAAAATAAACTTTCATTCATCAAAGGTATTTGAGCAGCAAAGAAATCCAAACTAACAATATCAAGCCAAGGCAATTAAATCCTGGTACAATTTTGTGTAAAAAAACTGTAAAATAATTGAGGTACACTAACTTTTCACTTACAGGCAAAATATTTTTTAAAGCAACCACACACAAAATCACTAAAATTCCCCTATGCTGAAGTAAGCATGCCCAGTAATAAAACCTGAAATTGTCTACCGATCAGCCCCGTCGTGATCGTGGTAGATTTAAGTATTTCATTGCTTGACGGGGTTTACCTTGAGAACACATAAAACTGCTACATATAGACTGTCATTTTTGTAGCTGCGTTTTTAGTAAGTTCCAGGGGTACATACCTAAAGTAATATAGAACTTTAGGGAGAATATTCATTTTCAAATCATTACGCCTACCCACCATGGAAAGATATAGATCTTCTATCCTATCAAACTCCTTTTTAAGTTTACGAACCATGGGTCCCAATTGGAAAGTACCATTTTATCAAAATATGCAGTGATTCAGACCCCCAAGTAGGTTGCCTCTTCTGTGACCCTGCAGTCAGTAAAAAGCGCGTGCTTTGTACAAAATATTTGCATCTTAGCTGTATTTAATTTATAACCAGAGTTTTGTCCAAATAAAGTTGCTATCCGCTCAATCTCTACCATGGCCTTGGCTGGATCTGGCCAGACTACAGCAATATCATCAGCATATGCTAATGTTTTGACATACTCATTTCCAATCCTCACAGATGGGATGTTTAAGCTATTTTCCAATAAGCTGAAAAATGGATTGATGTAAAGAGCAAAGAGTAGATGGGAGCACAGACACCATCTTCTGGTACTTTTAAAAATTGGCACCAGGTCAGATTCGAACCCCATCGCGCAAATTCGGGCCACAGGAGACGTATACATAGTTTTATTTGCCCTGATAAAGCTGTGGCTGAACCCTTGCCACTGCATAGTTGCCCATAAACATTCCCAAGAGACATGGTCAAATGCGTTCTCTGCGTCTAATACAATTATTTCACATAGAGCTTGCTGGACAGAAGCTTAATCCAACAAAGCAACCATCATACTAATGTGGTTGACCATGCCTTTTCCTGGGATAAAACTGTGTTGATGCACAGAGACTATGGGAGTAGTCACTCAAGAAAGTCGTGTGGCAAGGATATTCGCGTATATTTTCCCATCGCAATTTAAAAGCGAAATGGGCCTATACAACCCAGGTAGCTTGGGAGATTTGTCTATTCTTCTTAAAAATTATGATATTAGCTATGTCCTGTGGTGCCGGGCATAACTTTTCTGTGCTTCCAGAAACAAACTAATCATATCAGATCTTCAGCATATGGGAATATTATTGGTTAGGGAAGGGGAAGTTGTAGCAGCTAAACTCCCTCATATTTTTCATATGCTACTAGACTTTGAGGTGGAGAGGGGTTTTGTTCTAAATCTAGATCCTAGCTATTACTAAAAAACCCACTTCAAGGTGGTGCACGCTGCTTACAAGGTATAGCCCCCGGTGCAGAGGTATATGCAGATAGGCACAATTCATTTTTATACAACTACCACATCTTCAGATTATTGCCATCTATTTTTTCGGATACCATAATGGCCAGATGGAGGCAGGAGGGTATCGTAATTTTGAGAGTCCTGGTGGAAAAACACTGTATAAGGTCTTAATCCACGTTGGTTTCTGAATTTGATTAGCCAAAAGCTTACTTTTTTAAATGCCTGGACAATCTATTAAAAAAGGCAAATATAGGATTTCTATCCCTAATTTTTTTTTTATTACAGACAAAAAGGTGGCGGAGGAAGATTGTCATTGAAGCGCAATTGATGAATTGGAAGTGCAAAAATTGAAAAGGTATTGCCAGACTTTCGCATGCAGGGGACAAACTATATTTTTATTTTATTTATTTAGACAGTTTTGTATAGCGCGAACATGACCCTTGGGTATCAGAGCGCTTCACAGATACAAATACATGAGGTAGGTTAGAGGGACATCTTGCATAGCATAACCATTCAGAGAATGAGGTAGGTAGATATAAAGTTATGTAGTGAAATGTTTCACACTAATATGAGGTAGGTTAGGTATACGATTATAAGGTAGTATAGCATAAAAATGAATATTGGCAAGGTATATTTAGGCTAGTACTTGACATAGGCATGTGCATATTCCTATGTCATTTCTGACAATGTCTGTCTTCACGGTTTCCATACATGTTATTCTATTTGCCTACTGTACTGTAAATTGTACTACAGTAACAATAGATCCACATTGTCTTTATCTGTGCACTTTTCCTCCAGATTCTGGGCAAGTGCAGCGCCTCTATGTTATCCCCAGTGCAAATAGTAACTTTCTGTTTTCTTCCATTTGTTGTTCTGCTTTGGCACAACTATGTCGCGGTGGCAATGATGTCCCTTCTTGCCTAACTGAGGAACTTACTCATTAGGAAAATCTTTGCTTCCCTCTTGAATGTTGCCATGTTTGTAATTTTCATAATATTTGGAGGGAGTGAGTTCCAGATTCTGGGGGCTGCCCCTGAGAAAGCTCTGTTTTATGTTTTCTTCTTTCGGAAGATGGGTGGTCTCAGCAGCAGCTCCTTGGCACTCCTGGCTGGTCTGTCTCCTCCAGATAGTTCTATCTTCTGAGCCAGGTATCTTGGTGTTTTGTAGTGGAGCACTTTGTGGGTGATACATGTTATTTTAAGTTGTATTCTGGCTTTTTATGGTAGCCAGTTTAACGATTACAGGTGTGGCGTGATATGATTGAATTTCCTCGAACCGGTGATGAGCCTTCCAATTGCATTGAGACATGCTTTTAGTGGCACCGTGGACATTTTTGGCAGACCTGCTGTGAAGCTTTTTGTATCCTCCAGCCTTCAAAGACAACATTATAAGACTATATTTTATTTATATTATATCCCTGCCAAAACAGCATGTTGGGGCGGGTTAAATGAGGGCAAATGTAGACATGCAGGGGATCAGGCTGATAGTCTACATTTCTTTTTCACCTGACCAGAGTGAAGCATTTGATTAGTAGAATAGAGGCTTTTTTAACCGAGGTCAGAGGAGTACAGATTTGGATTACTCCCACTGTTATGTTATTGGGAATTCTGGAAGACTCAATGGTTAGTGGCGTTATGCATAAAAATAGGTATTTGGTATTCATAGGTGTAGCTGTGGCTCGATTATGCATAACAACATTATGGCAACAGAAAGAACAACCACCATTTGAAATGTGGAGAAGGTTATACTCTATTTGTAACTTAGAGCACAGTCTGTTTGCCTTCAAGGGGTTGCTTAAGCGGAGATTGGGTATGGAGATATAGGGTCCTACAATCTATCACTTGGCGGATACCAGGGCTGGGCATATTGTGGCATGACTTTCCTGCCTACTAGGTTTCTTATGTTGTTTTTTCTTCTACTTTAGGAATTAATTGATATGTTTGTTGAACCTAATGAGGGCTTTAAATAATTATTATTGTTTTGAATATGTCTTGTCTCTTCTCCCCTCCTGGATCCAGGAATTGTGTAAGGCTGTTGAGTTATTTTGCCTGGTATATGCATACTATGTATTATTGGCTTATCAGAAATAAAATTAAAAAAACTCAAAATACAAAATAAAATACCAATCTCTATTTCTTCTTTCTAAAGAGAATGACAGTAAGAAATCATGCCACATATTTTTGATCAGGCAGGGGAAATAGACTGTTATGTTACAGTGGCTACATTTACTGTAATGAGAGATTAACTAAGCCCATGTGTCATTGGAGGTGTGTGCATTATTACTCATCCCATGGCACAGGCAGAGCGGTTGCTCTTGGTGATACTGTTGAAAGGAGCACTGAGTATAACCAATATGCCTCTGCAATGGAGATAGAGGTAAGAGAAAATATAAATTAAGTGAAAGCCCTGGCATCCACATTCAATGAACCCTGTGGCTCGGTTTTGAGGGAGGTATCACAAAACATTCCTAATCATGTAGCATGTTGTATGCCCACAATTCCCAACCTACACAGAAGTATTCATCACAAAAAACAAACAATTAACCCCCTATGTGTAACACCCCAAACGTTCTCTGATGTTAACATTCGACCTGAACTTACTGTAACCGTTACTAATAAAACCTTTCTTTTGTATGACAACAGAAACCCTCTTAAAAGTTTTCTAATCTTTAGCACACTCGATAATCTTGTTAAGTTAGAGACTAGTGATTTTTGGGTGATGGATGGGACATTTAAATCCACACCCCACTCATTCACCCAAATATACACTATACACGCCTCCATTATTCATACAGTAGTGCCCTTATAAACAAAACACAACACACAAGCAAAACAACAGGAGATTATAAAAGCCGCACTTCACTATTTTGTTTAATTTTATCAGTTTTCCATACAGATGTGCACAACAATTCCTGCACCGGCCGTCATTTGGTGCAACTGTAACACAGAACAGAAATCTTGAGTCTTTGGAAGGGTGCACCACAAAGCTTCTCTTCAAAAAGTCAATAAGGAAATGTGTATGGACAAATATTTCTTTTTAGTTTTTCTGTTATTTTGACAAATCAAAGTCTCTGTATCAAGGAACAACATCAAGCCAACGCATTTCGTCAATTTTACTTGAACTTCATCAGGGCTTTCAGCAACACATATACATGCATAAATATGCATTCGAAAGTGGCCCAAGTCGGAGGCTCCCGAGTGCTCTGCGGCAGTGCACGCGAGGCGCAGCAGGACCCGCTGCAGTAAAATGAATTCCAGTTTTCTCATTCAGAGACGCTTTTGCCTCGTGCACTCTCGTGTACAAATGAAGTGCCAGCCACACTGGTTTGAATAGATTTAGTGAATCTTTAATCAGCCACCAGCAACACCTTACGCGTTTCGGTCTCAACGGAGACCTTGTTCACTGTTCTGTGAACAAGGTCTCCGTTGAGACCGAAACGCGTAAGGTGTTGCTGGTGGCTGATTAAAGATTCACTAAATCTATTCAAACCAGTGTGGCTGGCACTTCATTTGTACACGAGAGTGCACGAAGCAAAAGCGTCTCTGAATGAGAAAACTGGAATTCACATACATAAATATATACAAAGGATAGACATACGTACATACCACAACGTAAATCCCAAAAGATTAATGTGTAATGTATTCGTAGACAACAAATATAATAAAAACATGTAAACTTGTGACTGGCATGGATCACTATAACAATTAAAAAATATGTACTGACAAAATACAATATGCCAAAAAAACAGCACAACAGAGGGAACGGGGATAGTGTAAGGGAGGTTATACAATTATTCTATAATCAATAAATTATGGGCAGGGTGCACTGTAGGTAAAAGGTAGGACATGCGCCTTCATTGTGTGGCATTTTCTTGTAGTAACAAACAGCCTATTTGTTTTCTCACTGCTGTGAATCCTGCTCCTCTCATTTGTTTGCATTGGGAAATCCCTGATATTTGTTTCAGTGGTAATTTCTGATCTGGAAGTACAGTTGAAATGTTTGTAAGTTTGGATTAGTGGAGGTAAATCCTGCTTATTGGTGAAGGTGGGTTTTTCATTACTATTTTAGAAAAGTCATTTATAGAAAGTGGACATTTCTATGTGCTTGAGACTCTTTGTGTTTTGTAGCCTGACTCCAATAAACATCTGGTTTAGGCTGCGGGTCATTTTTTGAGCCTTGACTCTAGACAGTCACACACAGAGAGTGCAGGTGTGCCCTACATATCCTAATGGCCCATCACTCGACTGGCGTGCCCTTCCTAAGCTAGAGTGATAGGAGGAATTGATACTTGAATAGGGCTGAACCTGTTCTCTCACAATGCTCTCTCCAGCCCCTTGAATTGTGCCTAGAGCTGGGGCTGGGATTGAATGGATGTATTATGCTCTTCTAAAGGTTTTTTTTTACCTTACTTTCACATGAAAGGCACTTTGAGTATAATACGAGGGCTACGACCCATGATTTGAGAAACTGCATTGGACTTGTAGCTAGATGCTGCTGGCTCTACATGCTGCACCAGAAAACTAGTGGGATGTCAGGAGAAACCACCCCTTGGGCTTTGCTTTGCTGTCCTGCTAAGAAGGCTCGTCTCTTCACCTTCAAATGATCCTGTGTGTTGGCCTGCCTGCCTACATTCCTGACTGTGTGCCCCAGTGATCTCCCAGGACTTCGTGGTCTGCCCTGCTTTACTTAAAAACACAGTGCCTTGTGAGCTCTTCACTTTGTGGTTAGATCCATCATGTGGTGAGCACTGCATGTTTGCCCCAGAAACCTGACTTTGGAGGTGAGGGCCCTACTTGGTGGATGTCCCTCATTCAGCACGTGTTGAGTATTTTGTCGGGCTAGGACATGGGGAAGGCTTTGTGGCTGAAGCATGTGATGAGCGATTGTTTGTCAGACCGGGCTGTCTGCTCTGTGATCCCCGGAGCAGCTGCAGCATTGTTATGAACACGGTCCCCCTTCAGAGAGAGGGCAATGACGTACACTGCCTACTTTGACAATCACTTCCGTAGTTGTGAGTGGACTGGTCTGTCTATTCTAGACTGTAGTCTACAAGTTGCTTCAACCAGGAAGCCACCAGTCGACTGAGCAGCTCAGTTTGCAGGCATTTCTGCAGCAGTGGTCTTGAAGGTCCCAGAGACACATTGCAATGTCGGAGCGGATTGCCCTTAGGAAAGCCACGTAGGTCCCAGCTGGACAGGGGTAGCTGTCTGTGCTAACCCCATTGTGGGAGAGACCAAGCAAGGCCTCCCTGCTTGATTTTTCAGTGTGTGCACCCATGGTATTATTGGAAGTTATCAGGGTACCTCTAGGTCCTTTTTTGTCTTGAATTAGGGCCATATGAAATCTCTCCTAAGGATACCCTCTCTCACAAAACCTAGATATCCTGTCTTTGAATTCCAGTGTTAAAGCTTAATTCATACTACAATTCTGGTGTGCATGCATGTAGCTGTTCACCATAAAGAATGATGACAGTTAGAGATTTGGGATGGCTATTGTTCAAATGAAACAAAGTGTTTCCCACAGATGCCTTCCTGTGCAGGTTGGTAAGTAGTTTATACTCTTAGGCTACAATCTTGATGCCCAGGATTCCAATTTCTATTTAGTAATCTGACTAGAACAGGAACACATTTTCGTACTTCTTCAATGCTACTTTTCCAGATTGTCAATATATCTGGTCCAAATCACAACATTGGCATTTAATTGTTCCATGGCACTAACAACCGACTCCTCCCACCTGCCCATCAAAAGATTGGCATAGATGGAGATGAATCAGATCACCATCGCAATGCCCTGATCCTGTCCCAACAAGTGTCAAATATAAAAAGGTTGTGAGTCAATCAAAACCAGATCTTCTCCAAAAGTATTTTTTGTGAAACAGGCAGGACATAACTCTTGCTCTAAAAAATGTCTGACTGCCTTTACACCATCCTCGTGTCTAATATTTGTGGCAAACTGCATGCATCTAAAGACATCATGACGCAGTCAACCTCCCAGTCTAAGACTTTCTATATGTGACGGAAAGAAATCAATGTATATAGAAGTGTGAGATCCATAAAAGAATACAATATGTTTACCCAAGAATTCATGGCATTTGTGTAATTTTGTAAGAAGATAAAATGATGGGGATTTTGGGGTGTTTAATGTAAAAGAATGTAACTTCCTCCCACTCATTAAGACCTCACTCTCTCCAATCTCTCAACCTCTCATGGTTATTCATGTAATTTCTGATCTGGAAGTACAGTTGAAATGTTTGTAAGTTTGGATTATACGGTGGTAAATCCTGCTTATTGGTGAAGGTGGGTTTTTCATTACTATTTTAGAAAAGCCATTTATAGAAAGTGGACATTTCTATGTGCTTGAGACTCTTTGTGTTTTGCAGCCTGACTCCAATCAAAGTCTGGTTTAGGCTGAGGGCCTTTTTTGAGCCTTGACTCTAGACAGTCACACAAAGAGAGTGCAGGTGTGCCCTACATATCCTGATGGCCCAACACTCGACTGACATGCCCTTCCTAAGCTAGAGTGATAGGAGGAGTTGATACTTGAATAGGACTGAGCCTGTTCTCTCACAATGCTCTCTCCAGCCCCTTGAATTGTGCCTAGAGCTGGGTCTGGGATTGAATGGATGTATTGTGATCTTCTAAAGATTTGTTTGACCTTACTGTCACATGAAAGGCATTTTGAGTATAAGTACGAGGGCTACGACCCATGATTTGAGAAACTGCATTGGACTTGTAGCTAGATGCTGCTGGCTTTACATGCTGCACCAGAAAACTATTGAGATGTCAGGAGAAACCACCCCTTGGACTTTGCTTTGCTGTCCTGCTAAGAAGGCCTGTCTCTTCACCTTCAAAGTATCCTGTGTGTTGGCCTGCCTGCCTACATTGCTGCCTGTGTGCCCCAGTGATCTCCCAGGACTTCGTGGTCTGCCCTGCTTTATTTAAAAACACAGTTCCTTTTGACCTCTTCACTTTGTGGTTAGATCTATCATGTGGTGAGCACTGCATGATTGCCCCAGTAACCTGACTTTGGAGGTGAGGGCCCTACTTGGTGGATGTCCTCATTCAGCACGTGTTGAGTATTTTGTCGGGCTAGGACATGGGGAAGGCTTTGTGGCTGAAGCATGTGATGAGCAATTGTTTGTCATTCTGGGATGTCTGCGATGTGATCCCCGGAGCAGCTGCAGCATTGTTTTGAACACTGTCCACCTTCAGAGAGAGGGCAATGACGTACACTGCCTACTTTGACAATCACTTCCGTTGTTGTGAGTGGACTGGGCTGTCTGTTCTGGACTGTAGTCTACAAGTTTCTTCAACCAGGAAGCCACCAGTCGACTGAGCAACTCAGTTTGCAGGCATTTCTGCAGCAGTGGTCTTGGAGGCCCCAGAGGGTCCCAGACACGTTGCAATGTCGGAGTGGCTTGCCCTTAGGAAAGCCACGTAGGTCCCAGCTGGACAGGGGTAGCTGTCTTTGCTAACCCCATTGTGGGAGAGACCAAGCAAGGGCTCCCTGCTTGATTTTTCAGTGTGTGCACCCATGGTATTATTGGAAGTTAGCAGGGTATCTCTAGGTTCTTTTTGTCTTAAATTAGGGCCATATGAAATATCTCCTAAGGATACTGTAGTGATGGCATGTTCCTTTAATTGGAATGTTATATATGTAATTGGAATGTTTGGATGCTGGGCAACAGTAACTGGTGGATCTTGTGTATTCTTGATGTACCTTTACTGGAGCTGCATGCATTCCTTCTCTCTCCGGATTAAATACTTGTTCTTACCTACAACTACTCTCTGCTTCCTGCTTCTTCATCCTAATGAGGTCACTACAATTTTGGCGACAAGGATGGCGACATGAATGACTAAAAGACCTATTTTGGATGAAATTTTCGTTGGGACTTTATTGTGGCTGTTCTATTTTTAATCATCGTGTGGATTCATTTAATCTTAACTGTGGAAATTCGATTTAAAAGAAGACTAGCAAGACAGACTACATGATTTGGGGAACTTTTGCGCTACTTGGGAGCTTTTGCGCTGCTCGCTTTCATTTCGCTTCTACAGGAAAGAAGTCTTTGGGTAACTGAAGCACGAAAGGTCCCGAGTTACCCTGAGGGAGCACCTGAAGCAAGTGAGTGTTTGGACTTCGCCAAGATTGCTGGATTTTCACAGTAAAGTAATTCGGCAAAAGGTGTTTACCTTTGAAATCCTGGGCATCGTTGACATCCTCGAGCCACGCAGCACCGGGATTCTACTTCGGAACGCCTTTTGGAGCATCGGAACGTCATCTGCTGTTTGGATTGTCAGAAGTTTTGCGGAGGAAGACGTCTTCACGCATAGAGGGTGACGTCATCGCGCAATTTTGACGGCGGCGGCCATCTTTGAAGGTTGTTACATCGGATCTCCATGGCAACGTCTTCACGCATGGCGTATGACGTTATCGCGCACGTCTGACATCGTCAGTTTTGACGGCGGCGGCCATCTTTGCAAGAACTGTATCGCGTTTCCATAGCAACCCTTCACGAAGATCGTATTTCACGGGTTTGAGCCCATTTCGAGTGCTTTAGTTTTCCTTTCTTTTGACCATCTCTCTTCTTTGTTGTGGAAAGAGCACATCTCCCTCTGTTGTACACTTGGAAAATACAGTTTTCGATTACATCGAACTCAGGAGAACAGTTTCAGTTTAAGGTACTTTCAGTACAGCAGTTGGATGTGGGGAACATTACTGGAAGAAAAGGAACTTTGCGTTGCTACGCACAACCTTCAAGCAGGAAAGTGCTCACCGCTGGTGCGCACAGCATTCAAGTTACAATTTTCTCTTTTTATTTTATGTGGTCATATTCTCTTTTTCTCTAATGGTACAAGAGACATGCTAGCAGAAGAAATTTCACGAGGCTCATGAAGTGTTACATAAAAAGGGAGGGGGAATGTATGTAGCAGAGGTTTCAGGAGATTTAGGAAGTTCTTGAGGTGTTAGTTTATGAAGTTCCTGAAGTGTTTGTTTATTTACTAATTCATCAGTCACGTGGTGAATATTTTAATGTCACGTTGTGGTTATTTGAGTGTCTTAATTTCATGAGGTGTTTTAATTTCAAGAAGGAGTAGTTTATTTACTGACGTTTCATTCACGAAGTAGTTATATTTGCTGGTTCATCATTCACGAAGTGGTTTTATTCATTAACTTTTCTTTCACGTTGTGGTTAGTTGAGTGTTTAATTTAGTCTGACCGATGTGCAAAAGTAACTTTGTCGCAGGATAACAAGATGGAGAAGGGATTAGTTACCAAGGTAGTTGAGAAGAAAGCAGGGTATAAAGATAAGTTGGAGGCAGGAAATGGTGATTTTTGTGTTAGGAAGGAGTGGGAGGGTAGTGAAAGAAAGAAATTTAGTGAGGGTGGTGCAAATAAGAAATTTAGTGATTTTAGGTGTAGGAATTATTCACATGCCGCTACTCTTGAGAGGTGCTCTGCTAAGCATGCAAAGTGTATAGAGTGCGGATTTGTGGGTCATTTCTCAAGGCTTTGCACTGAAAAAATAAGAAGTTTTCTAAGGAAAAAAGTAGTTACTTATGTTCAGGATGAAGATGATTTATCTCTTTCTAAGTCTGATGTTAGTCATCTTCAAGTTAATTGTGTTCGGAATTTGGAAAGGGGGGATGGTTGGGGGTGAGTTCACATGTTCTATCTCACATGTTCTGTTCTGTTCACTCAGGAAGATGCGGAATTTACTAAAATTAATTTTAGTGTGTAAATTGTTGGGTTCAGAGTGTTATGAATTCTTTATAGTTTATTTATGATTTTTATGTTCTTTCTGTTTCTTTTATTAAGAAGGAGGATGTGTAGTGATGGCATGTTCCTTTAATTGGAATGTTATATATGTAATTGGAATGTTTGGATGCTGGGCAACAGTAACTGGTGGATCTTGTGTATTCTTGATGTACCTTTACTGGAGCTGCATGCATTCCTTCTCTCTCCGGATTAAATACTTGTTCTTACCTACAACTACTCTCTGCTTCCTGCTTCTTCATCCTAATGAGGTCACTACAGATACCCTCTCTCACAAAATCTAGATATCCTGTCTTTGAATTCCAGTGCTAAAGCCTAATTCATACTACAATTCTGGTGTGCATGCATGTAGTTGTTCACCATAAAGAACGATGACAGTTAGAGATTTAGAATGGCTATAGTTCAAATGAAACAAAGTGTTCCCCACAGATGCCTTCCTGTGCAGGTTGGTAAGTAGTTTATACTCTTAGGCTACTATCTTGATGCCCAGGATTCCAATTTCTATTTAGTAATCTGACTCGAACAGGAACACATTTTCGTACTTCTTCAATGCTACTTTTCCAGATTGTCAATATATCTGGTCCAAATCACAACATTGGCATTTAATTGTTCCATGGCACTAACAACCCACTCCTCCCACCAGCCCATCAAAAGATTGGCATAGATGGGGACGAATCAGATCACCATCGCAATGCCCTGATTCTGTCCAAACAAGTGTCAAATATAAAAAGGTTGTGAGTCAATCAAAACCAGATCTTCTCCAAAAGTATTTCTGTGTGAAACAGGCAGGACAAAACTCTTGCTCTAAAAAATGTCTGCTTGCCTTTACACCATCCTTGTGTCTAATATTTGTGGCAAACTGCATGCATCTAAAGACATCATGACGCAGTCAACTTCCCAGTCTACGACTTCAATATGTGACAGAAAGAAATCAATGTATATAGAAGTGTGAGATCCATAAAAGAATACAATATGTTTACCGAAGAATTCATGGCATTTGTGTAATTTTGTAAGAAGATAAAAGGATGGGGATTTTGGGGTGTTCAATGTAAAAGAATGTAACTTCCTCCCACTCATTAAGACCTCACTCTCTCCAATCACTCAACTTCTCATGGTTATTCCTTGTTCGCCTTGACAATTACATCTTTAGATACGTTTTCATAATGCTCCTCATTATTAACTTGATTATACCCTTCTCTCAAGTACATTTCTTTGGTTAACACCACCACATTCCTCCCTTTGTCAAATAGTGGTATTAAAATATGTTTGACCACAGTGAAAGATGTGTGTTTGTAGAATCAGGAAGGCTTAAAAATAGTCACTTCGAAAGTTGTGAGCATAAAAAGTCCCTACTCCTAAAGCTTTCACAACTACCTTTGTATGATCATCCATTCATGTATGTATTTCTGTCAAAATTCTAGATAATTGTGAAACCACATTCTAAAAATGCCAGCCTAGTGCTTATGTGATGTCCAAAATTGGTGATTCTCTACATGAGACCTGATTGAGTTCTTTGAAATAAGTCCTCACCTAAACTACTTCTCAAGGTGAGCATCCTGTTGCGAGTTAGTCCAGTAGAGCTTCTGTACCTCCAGTCTCGCCTATTCACACTTGCACAGATTTTTATGAATGGATGGTAGTATACTGGAGAAGCAGATTTTAATGTGTAGCAACTTTACGTGTAAAGGGCCTGGCAGAAGTAGCTCAGGTTCATCCCTACCCCTGAGCTCTGTAAAATTAAAGATTGTTTGTACTCCAAGTACCCTAAAGTCTGAATCAGAACAGTGGGAACATAGTTGAAGGTTAGCTGCAGGACAACACAGAAATCCTGAGCAGGCCATGACAGGCCACATATGGCTGCATGCACAACCAGAAGGCAATGTAAGTTTATTTGGCGGTGTATGTATGAGTTTGGTGGGGGGAAGGGACTGAATCACCATCACCAAGAGACTTTGGAGCTCCATGAAGTAGACGACTATCCCTTAAGTGTCCCTTTTTGGTTGGTAAGTTCAATGGAATTTCATCACAAAGGCATCTTGGCGTATGTGAGTTACTATTCCTTTGGTACTGTTTTATGTACTCTGTGATTTAGCAAACAAAACAGCTAAAGTCAGATTACTGAGGTCGTAATCCTATACAATTAGTGAAAATAGAAAGGTCTGTGTACTCTTCGCAGTTTTCACTAATATGGAGATACACGTTTTGGACTGATTCACAAAGGCATGCAAAAGTCAGTAAACGAGTACTACTGTGGCAGTATTTCCCACACTCCATTACACTTCTGTGTCTTGTACCCTAAATTATTTAAAACCAACCAAAAACAATGTTGTACCCCAATAACAACAAGAATCGTTTTGTGACTATAGAACAGGGATACTTTTTAATTAATAATTACTTGCAAAGCAAGACAGTCACCTTGAAGAGGGTCTAACTGGATGATACCATGTCTGTGATTGCTGAAATAATTTCCAAGATTTGTTTTTTGCCTTTCTAGTGATGAACAACTAGGATATTGATCTTCACTAGTAAAAAAATACATACAAATGAATATTGTTGTGGCCAGAACTCTAAAAACGGAGGATTGAAGCGACCGGCGAACACAATGTATATTTTTTTTTACTGAACGCTGGAAATGTCTAAAAACGATGCTTAAAAATCGAATGAGATTCTCAGATCATGTGTATTCATAAACGCCCTAATCGGTTTTACAATATCCGAACATGAATTGGACAAATAACTAAATAATACTCACTGAACAGTGCTTTTCTGAGATTGGGTTTTGTTGCCTTTATGCTTTCAACTGCAGCTGTTGATTCACATTCAAGCAAGAGTAACAGCTTTTGTGTTCTTGTTGTGAGCCCCATAGAGGTGCTGCCACAATTAATCACTCATAGAATTAGCTGCTCATTACAACCCCGGCACTGCACATATCACAACAAGGTTTTATTGAACTAATATTTTAATGCATACAGGAGCTGCGGGAGCCTATTGATTTACAAGTATACCGCCTCAGAATGATGCTTTCAGAGAATAGGTCTTGAGGGTTGCAAGACAGGAACAAAGTTGGGTGGAAACATAAAACTTGATGTAATCAACTCTTTTTAGATGAGCCTTTTCACACGGTGTGAAAAAACAATCTAATTCAGGTATGAAAAATAAACTCCTCTTGAGACCATTTATGTATTAGTATAATTTTTGAATTTCATAGTACTGTGCATTTAAATCGTTGCTATTTTTTTGAATAAATGACCTAAAATTGCAAAAGGGGTATTCATATTCCAAAAAGGCCTTGAAAGGTCGGGAACTTTACCCTACAACCCCTGGCAAATACCACATGATAGAACCTTCCATCTCATTTTTACATATTAGAAAGTCCTGTATGATTTCCTTACTTTTTAAGCCCGCAAACTCCTGCAGAGTGCCCCAAAGTTCATAGATCAGCCCACCATTTGCAACACACGCCTGTTCCCTAGCATCTTCCATGCACACAACATCTTTCCTAAGCTGATGATATGCAAATCATACTCTCCGTCTCAGACAAGATTCTCAACACAAAAAACAAGTTTGCAGCCTACATGACTGAATTAATTAACTTAATGAAAGCCAACTCCCACAAGCTCCACAATGACAAGACTGCAGTAGAGATCTTTGGCAAGAACACCTCACCATGGGACCACAACTGGTGGGCGACAGAATTTGGCACCCAGCACCTATACCAGGAACTTCAGAGCAAATTGACCGCAAACTACACATGACCACACAAGTCAAAGTTTTTACTGTATCCTGCTTCCACACACAAATCTTCAAATGGCTCCCAAGCAACACCAGAAAAAAGTGCCACTCATGCTCTAGTCACCAACAAGTTGAACTGCAGATATATCTATTCTCGGATCACCAATTACCTCATTAGAAGAATCTAAACAATCCAGAACTCGGCAGCCATACTCATCCTCAACCTCCCACACAAAACTCACATCACACTACATCTCAGAGAGCAACAATACACAAACACAATCATTTCAAACTCATCACACAGATATTAAATTGACTGTTAGGTCACAACTACCTGAACCATTACTTCGCCTTCCTCCAATCACCCAGAAACCTCCACTTGCAGGCCATCTACTCAAACAAATCACATGCATATACAGAACCACTCTTACATTGCTCTTAACCGCTTCGCCACGGTGCGAATTTCGCTGCGGCGTGAATTTCACCGCGGCGCTGGGGGCTAAGGGGTGAACGCGGCACTGCCATGCTTATGATGGAACCATGCCATCATGAGTCACGGGCGGCGTGTGCTCATGACGGCGTGGTTCCGTCATGGCCCCGCCCGCTCATTAATTCGCCCGCACAGGTAGGGACTTAATGCCGCATGGGAGGAGTGGCAGCTGCATGATGGAACCACGCCGTGATGAGCACACACCGTCATGAGCACACAGCGTGATTCCGTCATAAGCAGGCAAGGGGTAAAAGCATGGAACAGCTCCCCCTCCAGATAAACGGCTCCTCTTCTCTTCTTGAATACTTCAAGAAGCTGAAGACTTAGTTTTTCAATTGACTAGCATACTATCTGCAGGGCTAGGCAAAAGCACCTGCTCAGCACCAGGATTACAGTGTGGTTTAAAAATACACATATAACATAACATATAATAATATATACCATAACATAGCATATAATGTATAATATTTTTATGTAACCTTTTTTCATTATAAATGTTATTTAGTCTAGAATGATGAGGTCTCTTCATCCCTCCACAGACTGTAAAAGTATAACAAGGACTTTTTTTCATGGGGCAGTTATTGCCAGATGGAGACCCGATTGATAGGAATGATGATCGCCTTATTTTTGCCCTTGAGGCTGACTCTAGGACACAGAAACGGTGATAAAGTGTGCAGTGCTGCACAGTGTTATGACAGCACATTAAAATTTGCCATTCGGCTAGTTCAAACCAGAGTAATCACCCTGGGCGTAGTATTACTCCACCCATTCAGCCTGCTTCACTGCTGCATGCTGACAAAGAAACCCATATTGACCACCGGGTCCCCACCGAGTGAGACCCAAGCGTAATTCATGTGCTGCATCCCACAAGAGAACGCAAAGATGAGGATTATGTTAAGCCTGCTACCCCTTCTCCCAACTGCAGCCGTCCATCCACTGCAATTACCTGGCACCCCTGAGATCTAGAAGCACTTGAGAATGATGGCCATTGAGCCACATTGACCTGGGCTAGTTGTAATGAATGCACCTGTGTCTCTGGATCAGGTCACCACCATATCTCTTGAAGGCATCAGCTAGCCGCCTCTGCCCCAGATCTATGCCACATGTCGGGCAACGGCAAAGATAGGAAGAGCAGCGTTCAGTCAATAGCTGTACCTACCCTCCACCGGCGGCCTCTTCGCACAGTCCCTGGTGCCCTTGAAACACTGGAAGACAGAGAACACACAAGTTTTCTGGAGCTTCCACATCACGTCAACTGACTCTTATTTTGCCTCATATTTATTGGATAATTGTATTACATTGATCCCCCTCAACCAGTGAGAGCTCCCTCTGCCTTAGTTACTACTTCACAGAGTCCTGCATGTCAGCTCGGCCTCATTATAAACCCAGTGGGCTCACTGTAGGTCATAACACATGAAAAGTGATCTTGTACATAGTTTTTAGCTCTCAAGATCAGACGGGCCCTGCTTGCCTTCAGACTGAATCGTGTATACACTTCAAATTCCCTGAGACCCACTAACAGTGCTTGCTGCATCTTCATCTACCTGATCTCAATGGGATGTAACACCTACAAACTACTCAGTCAGAGTGCCTTGTTCTTGCTGCTTGTGAGTAGTCATTCAATTGGCTCTGGTGAAGCTCATGTCAATTGCCCCATTAGAGGCGTATTGCCCCCCCACTCCACACTGCTTCCTCAATCATGACAGCCATCTTCCCCCTATCCTCACAATCCTTGCCATAACAAAGAAAATACATCGGATCACATCACTACGGGCAACAAAACAGGACTACGCCCTTTTCACACTCTAGAGCTCTACCTAGTGGCCGAAATACGAATGACAAACTATACTAATAACCTTCTTTACAAGATCTGCATTTCACTCTGAGGTCTAGCCCTTCCTATTTATGATGATACCTGGACCTCTCCCAGTCCCTTACCCTACAATCTCTAAGACTTAAAAATTCAAAGAGAAATCTAAACCTGGCTCTCAATAAATAACCAAATTCCAATTTTTCTACATCTTAATCTAAACAAAGTTCAATCCTAAACCATTAATCCGGTCCCCCAGATTACTGACCTCATAACATAGGCAGTGCATTTAACCCACAACACCCCATCTAATCTTTTTTAGGACCTAATTGTCAGGAAATTAGCACAATGTCCTACCCTTTCCCTACATCTCCCAACTCTACCCTTGAGAGATACGGCCCCAACTCTTGAAGCATAACGTATGTCCCAAAATCTCTTTTAGTTACCAAAGAAATGTCCATCACCACCTTCTCAAACAATTTCCAGATAGATGAATTGACAATACCTATTACATAGCAAACAATGGCACCCTGAAACCCAACTTCATCTTCTACTTCAAATGCCCTGAAAAATGGGGAAACATTTTCCTTCTTTACCTTTATATCACAAAAACAAGTAAAATCCCATATAGAACCAATCTCACATCTACCCCCTCTGAAAGCATTAGTGGAGATGTCGCCATTTCTAACTTCAGAACAGAGAACATACTATTCCAAACGTCAGACCAGCACCTCAAAATCTTTGATTGACACTTCTCCTCACTTTCCTTGCACTCCAGGACTCCTGCCACTCTACCTCCTTTCCAGTCGCATGCCTATTTGTAGAAATTGGCATTTTACACTCCAAACCCCACTGCACCCACACTTACATTCAATCTCACTGAAACACAGTCCCTTGACGCGCTCATTGGACATGAGATTGCCAGCTCGACTTCTAGTCCTTAAACCACTGAGCCCCCCATGAGCACAACCCTGACCCACATTATTGAACCCACCTAACCCAAACAAAGCCTCCTTTCCACCCACCTTGATGACTCTGCCCTTCCCTCTTTTGAGAACCGCCTGTCCACCTCAAACTCTGGACCCTCTGCCGGACAGCACATCCACATAACAGATAGACTACTAGAAACTCTCACCCAGTGCTTGAGTTAAATAGAACAAAAACCTGATTGTCTCTCATATTAAAAGCGACCTCCTGATACAGCACAAAATGTCACACCACTCCACCCCGAAAATAGAGGAATGGTCTCGTCAAAGAAGATCTCCAAGGGACAGTCGACACTCCAGCCTTACCTCCATTCCCTTGAACCAATGATCACACAGACCCTACCGAGCTCTCAACCCCTTCTCCTCAATGGAAGCAGAATGACTTAGCAAATCCCACAGCACAAAACCCCAAAATATAGACCCTAAACATTTCGCCAAAATTCTAGTAATCATGGGCACAAATCGATTCTCTTGTGTCAGCACTTCACCCAGACCACCCACTCAGTGCACTACTATATAGACAACACACTCCAGAAATAGTAGTCCTAGTTCACTATCATGCATGCTCCACAACTGCAGATCAGCAGTAAAACACTCCACTGAAATAGCTGAAGCTACACTTGAAGACAGAATCAACATTGTATTTCTAACCGAAACTTAGCTCCTCAAACACTCAACCCCGTTTCTGGACTGGCTCACACCACCTGGCTGTTCTATCTTTCAGACAGGACAGACCAGGACAAACTGGGGTGGGCTAGCGATCATCCACAAAAAGAAATTCAGCTAAACACACTAGAGTCTATGGATTTTTCGACCTTCAAAATACCTTGGAGTCATACTCACAACTAAAGTCACCACTGCCAACAAACTCCATACCATCTACCAGGTCCCTGGTGATCGCACTCTCTTCACTGAAAAACTACCTGACCTTATTACGCAGCATTCCCTAACTGACACCAATCACATTATTCTTGGTGACTTCAATCTGCACTGGAAAGACTTTGAAGATGCCACAGTGTACAATTGAACTAACCTTCTTGATATCAATGACCTCAAGCAACTATGCAACAAACCAACCCATAACAAAGGCTCTACTCTTTATGCTATAATTTCCATAAATGAGTTGTCTCCCTCCGATACATCAAGCCAATCGACTGATCTGACCACCATCTCATGCTGTTAAATCTCAATGTCCATATTATACACCACCCTGCTCCCACCAACAACCACACACATGGGGCAAGGAATATCAGACACATCTGCTAATGGAACCAAAATCCAGGATTAGCACCCAGCTACACTTGCAACCTTCCATTCACACTGTTAATGACCTTACCAACTACTATAGCTCAGCTATGACTGATGTTCTCGACCAAGTTGCAGTGCTTAAAATTAAGAGATCTAGAACATTTAAAACAAATCCTGTTTCAACTCAGACCTCAAAACTGAGAGAAGACAACTTAGACAAACTGAAATGCGAAGGAGCCAAAACTCCTTATTGACTCACCTCACACTCCTAAGATCACACCTGCTCTCCTACAAGAAACAGATACTTAGAGAAAAAGCCACCTTGTTTTGCAATCAACTGGATTTTGTGCAGAACTGTCCCAGGGAGCTCTGTATTATAATTAAACATCAAACTACCACTACCTCCTAACCTGATACACCGGTCACAAGAAATAGCTAAGTACCTCACTGCCAAAGTTGCAAAAATCAAACAATCTCCTATCCATGATATTAGTCAGACACCCCCGCCCACCTCCATCATTGACGCTCTGGTCACCCCTGTAATACCCTTCCAAGGTTTAACCAAAGAACAGAATGATCCTAAAAACCCTTAATCAATTATGATTGCCTACAACTGAAAAACAAAGTCAATAGTCTTCAAACCCATGACTAACACTGAAGTTTTAAAAATAATCGCAATCTTGACGCCCACAGCCCACAATTATGATCCCCTGCCTACCACCTTACTACAGAACCTAAACCATATCATCCACTTGTTTTGGACCAAAATCATCAACTCCTCTCTCTCATCAAGCTGTATTCCTGAATCACTCCAAATAGGCCAAATCACACCCATTCTCAAAAAACCAGGAGTGGACCCCAATGACCTAAACAACCTCAGACCTGTCAGCAGCTTAGTCTTTCTAGCCAAGTGAGTCATCCTTCAACTCAACTGACACCTAGAGGCTTTCAACCTCCACAACCCTTTCCAATCAGGATTCAGGAAAGGCTGTAGCACCAAAACTGCCATGCTCAATATTTCTGATGACATTCACAGATCCTTAGATGCTCGCTCGTGACTCTTATACTAAAAAGTTGACTTACAAACTTTTAAAATTGAATTTGAAACTGCTGCTAAATATTGCTCTTTTTGCACTCTTTTTGTCATCCTCGCTCCCAGGTCCGTCATGGCTCATTAGTGCCGACTGCACGGAGGGACGCGACTCCTCCCAATTGCCTCACTTCCGCTCGGAGGGGGTAAAAACAGATGGGGGCCCGGACGTGCAGCGGACGCGCGGCCGGTGCGCCGAAGGTGCGCCAAAGGCAAGCCTGTCTGCACCCGTCCACGCCCCGAACGCGGCCAGGGCCAGCCATGCTGCTAGTGGGGGGAGAGAAGTTTAGAGGCTTAGCTGGTCCAGAGCTGAGCTAATAGCCCTGAATAAGTACACCCCCTGTGCACTACATCATAGGGATGTCCCGGGAAGGAGCCTGCCTCCCAACTGCCCATCATGCGGTCAGAATCTCGGGACAGTTTCCGACATATCATCTCCCACTACACAAACTACTACGGAGACAGAGCACCTAAAGATCACTCTGATAGATCATTGTGAGACTTTTTGAGCTGCCATGGTGAACTGCGTATCCCTCCCTAGGCATGCTGATGATATCTGGCTGACTTTGGCGGAATCATCATGGGATGCTCTGTTTCTTACTGAAACCTGGCTGAATGAAGATACTATGGCATCAATAACTCTAGCCAATCCGCCTAGCTTCAAAATGAGCTTCTCAAACAGGGTAGGCAACAAAAACAGGAGGTGGAGTGGCCGTCACCTATAAAGAACTTTATACTCTGACCTCCTCTAGACCCCTTGACATACAGGGAATTGAGGGACTTCATTTTTGCCTCCAAATTAATCCTAGTGTCTCTCTAACAGGTCTGCCATCTACTGGCCGCCGGACTGTGCAGCTGCCATCACTCTTGATCTCTGCAATTTTATTGTACAACACTCATTAGCTCATGCACATTTTTTGGCGCGGGGGGGATTTTAACCTTCATGTTAATGACTTCATTTGCCCTCAAGCTTCCCAATTTATTGCTTCACTAGAAGCTGCTAATTTAGTACAAATAATTTCGGGACCCACTCAAAGGGCAGGCCACACTTTATAATTAGTTCTCTCTAATATCCAGGATATCATAGCAGAGGCGCCACAACCATTGGTCTGGTCTGACCATTATCTGGTCTCTTTCTCAGCTAAAATGGCCTTTTTTAGCATGGCCAGAGGCAAGCGATCCATTATGAAGAGGAAGTGGAATAATCTAACTGTTGAAATCTTAGGTCCTATCCTAGAAAGAGTCCCACCCGCCCTCAGCTTAGACCCTAATGGAAATGCCCTGGCATTTAACCAATGGATCGCCTCGGCGGTGGATACCGTCGCTCCAGCCAAACTGGGGGTATCACGTAGACTTTCTCCAACTGCACCCTGGTTCTCAGAGGCACTTAATGAAGGGAAAAGGAGTTGCAAGAGACTGGAACGACTGTGGAGACTTAAGTATTGCGACACAGCAAAGCTGTCCTATTAAAATGCCTTGAAAATTCTACATAAATCTGTAAAAATTGCGAAAGGCAACTTTATTGCTTCCTGTATTCAGAATGCTGGTCAGCTGAGCAAATAAGTCTTCAAAATAGTTCGATCCTTTTTTAAGCCTAGAGCAATTGAGACGGAAGCAACCTCGTCACAAGTTTCGTGCGAAGATATTTCCAATTTCTTTGAAAACAAAATTTTAAAGGTTTATGACACCTTCTCCGCCCTGATTGCGACAGAGAAGCAGGACCTCCCTCTGGCCACTAGATTGGTCCCATCCCTTGTCTGCTTCTCCCCTATTGTGCAGCACGAGGCTCTGACATGAGTGATGTCACTGACCATGTCATGAGTGATGTAATATGTGACGTCATCAGCAGGCGTGCAAGTCATTGTGAGTCCAACTAACTATAACGTGGGAATTTCAATGGTTTTATGTCAGTAAAATTTCCAGCTAACTATAACTGGTGTGAAACCTATGGTTTTTTCAGTGAATTTAATAGGTTTTTTAAATGCTAATTCCTAACTATAACTGGTGTGAAACTTCTGTTTTTTTCAGTGAATTTCAAAGGTTTTTTAATAGCAAATCTCTATAGGTATGAAATGTAATATTTTTTATAACGAATTTTATATTGTATAATTATGTAATATATATTTTTTTTGCTCCGGAGCGCTCCCGTGGTGCGTACCGATGCGCTCACCGGTAAGCGCAGTGCTTCGGCGCGCCCCCGGGCGCATACCGGTGAGCGTCCCTTTAGCACTATTCCCGCGAACGAAAACAACATCGTGACGTATCGCGTAGCCGCGTGAAGCACCCAAGCACATACGATCGCGCAACGTAAGCGCCGCCGGGCGCGTCCCGGGGCACGCGCTGGGGCATGTAGCGTAAGCGTGTCGGGTCATGTGACCTGAAAATAACACTTTTGATTGGTTCAGAACACTTTTAGTTTCCAAAAATTGAGAAAGCCCAGGTCATGAGACCTGAAATTAACACTTTTGATTGGTTCACAACAGTTTTGTTTTCCAAATGATGAAAGACCCCACCTTTTTTCCTAATTTTCACTTGAGAAGACCTGCATTCATTCTGTGGAAATGGCTTCACTAGTAGCAGCTGCAGGTGCATCTGCACCACCACCACCTCCACCACCACCACAAGGACCACCACAAGACCACATTGGTGGTCATGAAGAAGAGGAAGACAAAGAGGAGCAGGAGCAGAGGCAATATCTGCCTGAGGACAATCCCCCATACAGACCCAAGGAACATTTTATTTGGGAGTTTTTCAAGATGCTAAGGGGTGCCAAAAAAGTGAATGCAGCTAAGGTGACTTGCCTCATCTGTCACCAAGAACTGTCAAGAGGGAACCCAAACAAAAAATATTCTTTTGGGAACCACACTATGATTAGGCATATGCAGAGGAAACACCCAAACAATTATTCGAGTGCAGAGGTCAGGGAACTGACCAAAAACCCTCCCCATCCTTCTTCTTCAAGCACCTCCAATCAACCCACTCCATTGGGTGCAGAGGCTAGGGAGATGGTCCCTAATGTCCAAACCAAGTTTGCAAAATTTAAATTTGTTTGCATATATTGCAACAAAACAATATCATATGGTGAGCAGAGCATCACTTTACTCAATCGAGCTGCAGACATTCATCACTGCAGCAAGCAACTTTAATTTTTTTTATTTTTTTTGCTCCAGTTGAGCTGTTTGCAATTCCCTGTGTTTTGTTTAACCCTATAAAAACTACAAAAAAATATAAAATTGTTCAGAAAATCCAAAAGAATAAAAAAACCAGTTCTTTTCAGAACTACCTCCAATTTATATAAAAATGCTACATTTTTAAAAAACTGTCTTTCTTTTTTTCCCCATGGTACGCTCCCCGGTGCGCGTACCGGGCGCACCCCCTGCGAAAATAAAAAAAATACATTTTTTTTTTCCCCGCGGGGCCCTTTTATGGCCCCCACATCAAACCCAGGGAGTCAGGGGGTATCTCCCCTGCCCCCTTTTGGTCATTTCACCCTTTGTTTTTGCCACCTCTTGTGTCTCAATCCTACCGAGACACAGGATGGCGGCCGTTTTGGACTGTTTCGAATGTTTACAGACACCCGAGAGCCAATCAGCGTTCCGTGCGCAAGTCGAGTAGCGCGCCCGGTGCGCGTACCGGGGCGCGGCCATAGATATATATCTTTTTTTGAACCTAAATTACTCAAAATCCACCAGAGCACATATCTTGAGACATAGGAAAGGCACATCGGGCTATCAGTCCCTACAATTTTGCCAACTTTGGTGGAAATCCATTCAGCCGTTCGGGCTAAAAGTGAGGTCGACCGCCCTATAGAAACTAACATGGGGAAAACATGTTTTGGGACCCCCATTTTATCTCGGCTCCCGCTTGACGAATCTCCCCAAACTTTCAAGGAAGGACCAGAGCTCCGCGAGACAAATTTGAGGAAATTTTCAGGCAGATTCGTCAACCAACGCCAAAGTTATTCACAATAGAATTTTGAGATTTTGTATTAAAAAAAATCCTAACTATAACTACCTACTGGCGACCACCAGTAGGTATATATATATATATATATATATATATATATATTCACTGAAAAAAACATTGGTTATAGACCATATATAGTTAGGGATTAGCCTTTTCAAAACCTTATTTTACTCGCATAAAACCATTGAAATTCCATATATAGTTAGTTGCACTAACTATATATCGCGCACCCGCAATCCACTGCTGATGATGTCACATATTACATCATTCATGACATGGTCAGTGACATCACTGATGACATCACTGATGACATCTCAAATGACATCACTGATGACATCACTGATGACAACATCCAGTGACTGTATGTTTCTGTAAAGTTAAAATATGACTTACATATTGAAGAATGAGTGGATGTATAAGTGTCTGGATGAAGGATTTAGTAGGTGCATGACTGACTGTATGAGTGAGTGATTAAATGTGTCTCACTGAGTGCATGGGTTAGTGACTAAACTGTCTTAATTTGTGCATCATTATATCTGTTGTTCTGTAAACTGTTGCATGTGTTGATAAGTAGCTATATGAGTAACTATATGGGTTATTGATTGGTTGCCCAAGTATTTGTATGGGAGACTGAGTGTGTGTGTGGGTGGCTGGGAGGTGTATGACTCTGTGCATAGATGTGTGAGCAGTTGATTCACTAGATGTATGGTTTCAAAAGTGCATGTGGAAACAGCTGTATGGGCGGTTGACTGTGTGCATGAGTGTATTGGTGAGTGAATGGATATCTCAGTTCTAGATGTCAAAGTAAGTACATATGTAAAACACAGTACATGTGAGAGTTGACATATATAAATAACTGTGCATAAGAGCCAGTGAATGTGTGAGTGGCTGTATGGATCATTGTGAACTTGTATCAGGGATTGTATAAGAGAGTAAATATGTGTTAGTATATGTTTGAATAAGTAAAGTTTGTATAACTGTATAGTTGAGGAAATGGAGGTGTGATTGATTCTTTGCATGACTGACTAGGTGTGTGAGTAACTCCATGGATGAGTGACAGTCTGTGAGTGTCGTTTACACTGATTGTATCTAAGGTTATATTAGAGTCTGAAGAGGTTCATCGTATTATCACATGAATGATATCATCAGTGATGTGATCAGTAATGTCAAATGAGATGTCATCAGTGATGTCATCAGTGATGTCATTTGAGATGTCATCAGTGATGTCATTTGAGATGTCATCAGTGATGTCATCAGTGATGTCACTGACCATGTCATGAAAGATGTAATATGTGACATCATCAGCAGTGGATTGCGGGTGCGCGATATATAGTTAGTGCAACTAACTATATATGGAATTTCAATGGTTTTATGCGAGTAAAATAAGGTTTTGAAAAGGCTAATCCCTAACTATATATGGTCTATAACCAATGGTTTTTTCAGTGAATTTTCAAGGTTTTGTAAATGCAAATTCCTAACTATATATGGACTATAACCTATGGTTTTTTCTGTGAATTTCAATGGTTTTTTAATAGCAAATATCAAAAGCTTTAAAATGTCAAGTACGTGATAGGTAAAAACGTTTTCGTGTTTATGCACGCTGATGTGCTTTGAACGCTGCCCCCCCCCCCTCCCCTCTTTACTCTTAGTAGTACTCTCTCTTTGCAGATAGTGAAGGGTAGTTAACGCAGACCTTTACCCCCGTTGTAATCCGTCGTGTCTGCTTGTCTCTCCATTTGATTGATTGTTATCCAAGCATTTACTGTTTTAGAATTGGTTCTCTTTGGTTCATTCTATATTTACAAACAAGCACAAAGTCGCAATACTCTGTTTAGTCTTTGCAGATAGTGAAAAATCGTGTAAAAAAATAAAAGTAATCGAGCAAAATCAGTAGGCCACTAATTGGATCTCTTTTTGACCTCGCTAAAATAGAAACATTAAGAACAACCCTTTATGAGAAATACGAAAATAGTGAGATGAACTGAGCTCCACACCATGAGGGCTGCAAGACAGCTCGGCTCCGTCACCCACCCTGCCCAAAATAACGACAAACCCTATGCAAATATTAAAAATATATACAACACACCAGCAAAGTAACAAGGAAAAACATTTTATTAAATAACTATTTACATAACTATTTTATACTTTTTGTTGCCCGATCCGGCTAGCTCAATCAATCGAGCATGAAACTCATGCACTCTGATAGCAAGCGTTGCTACTGTTGCTATGCAGACCAAAACTGGTTTTCAGTTTGTACATTTTTCTAGATTTTTCCATCCGAGGTTGGTTGAGTTTGTAGAACGATGGCTTCAGATTTTCCACATACGGTGTGGTGTTGCGGACTGGGAGGGGGCGCTTCGCTCCTGCCCCCTCCCCAAGTAAGATTTTCATACGTGAAAGTACGTTAATGGCTTTGGTCCCTGAGTTGCTTCGATGTCACTGCCATTCTCAAATGGCATAAGTTCTGGATGTTGGGTGCCATAGTTCAGAGTTCTGAGCAGCGCTTGTAACACTGTCTGAAGCTTATTTCCACCTACTGCAGCTTCACTATTCTCAAAGTAAGTGAGGGTCGTTTGTGGACCTGACTGCATTTGAAAACAATGTGATATGGTACCTCCCTAAACAGCTTGACGGAGGCCCCCGAGGGGCGGTGTGATGGCACGGACTCGGAGAAGACGCTTGGCCCCGACCCCCTCCCCAAGTCTTATAGCACTGGTGTAGCCTGAGATCGCCCCCGACATAGGCGGCCGGCTCCCGGGGTCCGGCGGAACTTTTTGCCTTTTGATGACTCTTCTATTCTGGACCTTGTCCCACAATCCGTTTGACCTGAAGACACGCTGTAGTGGGGCGCCCCTTTACCGTTTTAGTTGCCATTCCGCCCGCTTTTGCTACACTGTGCCTCTTCCGCCATTCAGCTGTTTACCGCCCGCTCTTGCGACTACAGCGTCTCGCTCACCATGTAGTTGAGTTGCTCCCGCTCTTGCGATGCAACGATAGGCGGCTGCCACAGGACTCTCAAAATGGCGGCCGGCTCTTCAGATTTGGGCGTGGTCCACTAAAATGGCCCTGGGACACCTTGGAACTCGGACGCTTCCCTGATAGGGCTTTGGTCCCATTCTCGAAAGCGTCCCCTCAGCCGTGAAGATTGTACAAAAGTCTTGGGGGCTCCCGACTCCCGCAGGCTTCTGGTGGGGAGCGGCTGCCATGTTTGCTCGTGGAATGGCCATGACGGAGCTACGAGATGGTGGTGCTCTCATGCTGACGCCAGCTTTAGTCTGAAACATCCACAAACACTGTAGACTACCAATTCGATCAGTTCCGGTAGCGCCCCAACATGACCCGGTAGAGAAGAACTTGCCCTCCCCTCTTTGACTGATGGTTCTTGTTGCCTGTCCCCTCTGTTGTCATTTAACAGAACTTTTTGGACTGCTGAAAGGGGTTGTGTTCCGAACGCTGGTTGGTGGAGACATTTTGACTATATTCTTGACCTACGTTGTCGCGTAATGCGTTATATGACACGCCGCGTTAGCGCACCCGGAAGTGATCCGGGGCGCGCCGCGCAGCGCGTAACGTAAGCATAACAGGTCATGTGACTTGTTAATAAAACTTTTCATTGGTTCATTTTACTTTTGTTATTTTAATGATGAAAAGCTTGGTCATATGACCTAAAAATTACGCTTTTTATTGGTTTTGAACATTATTTTTTTTTAAACATATATGTTGTAATGTTCCAGGCTAATGTACTTTCCCGGAAAATTTACAACTGTCCTGCAAGTAAAATATATTCCTTTTTTCGAGAAAAAGGGCGTTTCTTCGTCCTATGACGGGGCCGTTGAGTAAAAGAGGCTTGGGCTGCTGTGTTACTCGCCGATACGCCTGATTATCAGATTCTTATCGATCACTTTATGTTGCAGGAGTGGAAAACACAACTGCCCTTGACCATTTATCTTTACTGCGCTCCTACGTATTATACCTTTTATTCGTCATGTAATTGGACTGCTTTATTTCACTTGCCTTTTACTGATTCGAAAACAGTGACTAAAAGTAAAAACTTTACCAATGTAAATACTACTACCATGTTTTGTTTTAAAAACCTTTATTGTGAAAATGTCAGTATACAAATACGGGCCTATAACCACGTGGGCCGGCCACGGAGCAAACTGAAATCGTATATGATGAGGAGACATTTACACTGTAGAGGAACGTAACGAGCGGGCCATTAGGTTGCAAGAACTAAGGTGTCTAACAGTTGCGGAATCGGTGGACGTACATTTTGTAATTAAAATACGACAAAGCCACTTACAAAAAAATCATCTAAATATACATTTGCGGGCAAGTACCATGGGTGACGTTAATTCGAACATTCAATAGTACAGTAATCAATTACACATCAGAACTTAATATCAATAGGGATGTCGAAATATTCAATCAATTCTCGTCCCCGCCCGCCATGAGCATCAAAACTGCATTCATATCTCGTGATATCAAGGTTGTTCAACCAGTACACAACAAGGAGTTACGAGTCCCATTTATACCGGCGCCATTTTGGGCGAGGCCGGGCAGGTCCAAGATATAGTCAAAATGTCTCCAGCAACCATCGGCCAGACCAGAACCCCTTTCGGCCCTTTATGCTACAAGATGGTCTCTTTCATTCAGAAAATATTGTTGGCAGCATTTTGAAAGGAAAGATAAACAGCCGTTCTCCTAGTGAGTCTCACATTGTTACATTTAGGAAGAATGTTGAAGAGTAGTATGTTGAAAATCTGAAGCCATTGTTCTACAAACTCTCAATCAGCCTTGGATGGAAAAAAAAATCCTGAAGAATGTACAAACTGAAAACCAATTTTTGTCTGTATAGCATCAGCAGCAACGCTTGAGTCAGCTTTGTGTGAAGCCGCCATTTTGATTCAATCAATAACGTCCCCCTGCACACATTCAGGGACCTGGTCGTGTCTTCAGGTCAAACGGATTGAGGGACAAGATGCAGAATGGAAAAGGGAAAAAGTTCCGCCGGACCCCAGGAGCCGGCCGCCTATGTCATGGGCGATCTTTGGCCACACCAGGACAATAGTGAAGCTGCAGCAGGTGCAAATAAGCTTCAGACAGTGTTACAAACACTGCTCAGAACTCTCAACGATGGCACTCAACATCCAGGACTTGCCATCCGGATCTTGGCGCCTTGTGCTGGTTCCGACCTATTCACACATTGGTCCACTACTGACATCACCTCATAAGCCAACGGGGCACCCCACGCCGACTTTCGGCGCAGCATTGTAGGATGGCCACACCAGTGCGGCAACTTGCTGGACACAACCTCGGTGCCATCTGGATCTCGGCGCGTTCGAGTCACTGTACCGCAAGAGTGACCGGAACTCAGCTGGACACGCCGTCTTTCGGCGCAGCATTGTAGGATGGCCATACCAGTGCGGCAATTTGCTGGACACCACCTCGGGCAATAGTGAAGCTGCAGCAGGTGCAAATAAGCTTCAGATAGTCTTACAAGCACTGCTCAGAACTCTCAACTATGGCACTCAACATCCAGGACTTGCCATCCGGATCTTGGCGCCTTGTGCTGGTTCCGACCTATTCACACATCGGTCCACTACTGACATCACCTCATAAGCCAACGGGGCACCCCACGCCGACTTTCGGCGCAGCATTGTAGGATGGCCACACCAGTGCGGCAACTTGCTGGACACCACCTCGGTGCCATCCGGATCTCGGCGCGTTCGAGTCACTGTACCGCAAGTGACCGGAACTCAGCTGGACACGCCGTCTTTCGGCGCAGCATTGTAGGATGGCCACACCAGTGCGGCAACTTGCTGGACAACAACTCGGTGCCATCCGGATCTCGGCGCGTTGTGCTGCCTTCGGCCTATTCGCACATCGGTCCGCTACTGACGCCGCCTCACGTGCCAACGGATTTTCTACGCTTTTTGTAGCCCTATGCCGCATAACAGGTCATGTGACTTGTTTATAAAGCTTTTCATTGGTTCATTTTACTTTTGGTTTCCTAATGATGGAAGGCTTGGTCATATGACCTAAAAATAACACTTTTCATTGGTTTAGAACATTTTTTTTTCCCAAACGATGAAAGCCTCACCTTGTTTCTGGATGTTTCAGACTGAAGCTGGCGTCAGCATGAGAGCACCACCATCTCATGGCTCCGTCGTGGTCATTCCGCGAGCAATCATGGCAGCCGCTCCCAACCGGAAGCCTGCAGGAGTCGAGGGCCCCCAAGACTTTTGTAGAATCTTCACGGCTGAGGGGACGCTTTCGAGGATGGAGCCCAAGCCCTAGCAGGCAAGCGTCCGAGTTCCAAGGTGTCCCAGGGCCATTTTAGTGGACCAGGCCCAAATCCGAAGAGCCGTCCGCCATTTTAAGAATCCAATGGCAGCCGCCTATCGCTGCACCGCAAGAGTGGGCGCAACTCAACTACATGGTGAGCGAGACGCTGTAGCCGCAAGAGCGGGCGATAAACAGCTGAATGGCGGAAGAGGCACAGTGTAGCAAAAGCGGGCGGAATGGCAACTGAAACGGTAAAGGGGCGCCTCAGTACAGCAGACGAGCCTCCACCTGGGGACGCCCGTTCACGCCGCCTCCCCCACGCCCCCCCCGGGGTGCCCCACGCCGTTTTTCGGAGCAGCATTGTAGGATACCAAAACCAGTGCGGCAAGTTACTGGACATCACCTGGGTGCCATCCACATCTCAGCGCGTTCTGCTGCCTTGGGACTATTCGCACAACAGACCGCTACTGACAAGGCCTCCCCCCGCACCACCCGGGACGCCCCACGCTGTTTTTCTGAGCTGCATTGTAGGAAACCAAAAACCAGTGCGGCACCCAGGTAACATCACCTGGGTGCCGTCCAGAACTCAGCACGTTGTGCTGCCTTGGGACTATTCGCACAAAAGACAGCTACTGACCATTGTTGCTTCTTTTTGCCAAAAAAATGTTTAAATGTATTTACAGTTTTTGTTGCGTTCGATATATTTATAAAGTTAATAAAGTTTTATAATCCTACTTTGTTGGAGTACTATATATTTTTAAAAAATCGGGTGAATGGGGCCTTGAATCGGGTTATTCTCATGTGTGGGCTTTGGAAGTGTGCTGCTACAGGATCGGACATTTCAAACTCAAATGCACGTTCTTTTTCTTACCTTTCCGAAGCATGGAGCGCAATAGCAGGCAGAGAAAGGGTGATGCAAGTGTTGAACACTGCCTGGCCTGGCAAGTTGCTGGCAGTGCCCCCCCCCGCCTGCTCCTGAAAGAGGGCACACACACACCGCCGCCCCCCCCGAGTACTTAACATATCTTTAAAAGACCATGCGCTTGTTAATGAGGCTTAAATGGTTTATCACCCCTTCTAGAGCCCCTGCATCGGCCCTCTGACGTTTCCTGGAAGAATTAGCACGTAACACAATACCAAGCACTGTCAGCTGAAACCCCCGAGGAATCGGGTTTTTGCTTGCAGGAATCGGGAGGCGGGAGACTAGCACTGAAATCGGTAGTCTCACGCCTGAATCGAGAGGGTTGGCATGTGTGGATTCTCTGCAGCTGGGGCCATAAACTACATCCGCAGGGCTAGGTGATAGCCTGGGACCGGCCTGGACAATCGGACACAGGAAGAGGAGTGTCAGAGGGTGCGGTAGTGAATAGGGTGAAAGGGAGGTGTCGGACGGGCACAGGGTGTGATTCTCAGGGAAGAGCAGCGCAGATGGGATGAAGTTTATGGCCCATGCATGAGAGAGAGAGCGGGGGAGACCAGTGCGTGGGGGAGATGCTTGCGAGGGTGGGGAACCGTGCTGAGGATTGGCGGCGTGCAGAGAGTGGGTCTGGTCAAGGCATCTAAAATGGCTGCCGTGCATGACAAAAGTGTGGCATTGGAAAAAAGGCAAGATGGCACAGACAATGTTTATCAATAAGGATTCATTTATAACAAAATATTTTATCGCAGTGACAAATTGGCGGTCAACACTTCCTGATTTCCATCGAATTGAACGTTAACAGACGTCACGCAGCAAAAAAAAAAAAAAACACGCACTGCCGCTGGAAGACATGTATCAACATATATGAGCCTCCTCAGCCACCCTCAGAAAACATAAGGGATCAGGATACGTCTCCCGCACCCCCTTATACCTAGTAATTTAATTAAAACGAAACACAAAATGGCGAATTCCCGTTTCGCTACCAGTTTGCGGCCCAGTTCGCCCCCGAGAAGCGCTTCTACCGTGAAAAATCATTTTTTTTTATTTTTCCCCACGGGACCCTTTAATAACCCCGACATCATTCCTAGGGGGTCAAGAGGGTTCTACCTTGCCCCCTTTCATTAAATTCCCCCTTCGTTTTTCACCTCTTCTTCTCTCTCGATCCTACCGAGAGATAAGATGGCGGCCACTCCGGACTGTTTAGAATGTTGACAGACACCGGAGAGCCAATCAGCTTCGCATCGCAAAGTTCCGTTTCGCGAAAAGTAAGCGGACCGGAGCGCAGCCCGGAGCGCTGTTACAGATATATATCTTGTTTTGAACGTTAATTTCTCAAAATCCACTGGAGCACATATATTGAGACCTAGCAAAGGCACATCGGGCTAACAGTCCCTGCAATTTTGCCAAGTTTCGTGCAAATCCATTCAGCCGTTCGAGCTAAAAGTGAGGCCAAATGCCCTATGGAAAAATTAATGGGAAAAACGCGTTTTGGGACCCCCATTTTTTCTCGGCCCCCCTTGAGGAAACCCCCCCAAATTTGAAGGGGCTGCTCAGAAACAAAATGTGCCATTTTCCTGAAAATTTCAGCCGATTCCGTCCACAAACGCCAAAGTTATTAGACATAGAATTTTCAAAAGTCCCATAGAGAAAAAATCCTAACTATATATACCTACTGGCGACCGCCAGTAGGTAATATATATACATATATATATATATATATATTATTGCGGTACGTAGATATGGAGTTAAGAATAATAACTTTAAACTTATCTTTTTGCACGTACATTTTCACTATTTTGGCCTTTGATATTTTTGACACAATATTTTGGCCAGACAATATTCTTCTCATCAATATTCTATGGGACATTCCCCAGCTTGGTATCATACATTCCGTGGGTGCCATTGTTGACCAAGAGCCAAATAGTGCAACTTCAATCCTGGAAAAGCATAGAAATGAAGGATATCTTTGATTGATGCTTTGGCATATTGTCTGAGAGAGAGGGGATAAACTCCGACTCTGCCTTCCCCAGGCGGAAAAAAAACTGCCTGGTGCCTGAGTGTGGCCAGATGCCATGAAGCCCGAGTGACCACTTAATTCCTTCCTCATTTTATCCTTGGTAGTATAGTGGTCTTTCAGCCCCTCTAGCTTAGCAGGTTAGGTTCTTTAACACCTATCTGCCTGCCCCAGTAGGATTATAAAATCCACCAGACAACAAAATAAATAGTTAGAAAAACAATTGGGCGTGATGTTTGCCTGTTAAGGCACTGCACTGCAGCCCAACACCCCTAGCACAAGATAGTCCTCTGCCACCTTTCTAGATGTGCCTCTGAATAAGTGTCTGCAGCTAAGAGAACATCAATCTGACTCTGTGCCAGTGGTGATGTGAACAAGTGTGCCTGTGTATGCGCATTTAGGTAAGTATCTGACCTAAAAGACATCAGTGTACCTCTAATTTAGTGGTGGTGCCCAAATATGTGTCCTTGTGTGTGCCTCTGAATAGGTGTTTGACCTCTGAATTTCTGAGTGTGTATCTGAGTCAGTGGTGGTGTATAAATGTGTCTTACTGTGTGTACCTCTGCATGTGAGTAAATAGTGGTGTGTATAGCAATTGTCCAGTATATTACACTGACTAAGTGTCTGCACCTACTAGTACATGAAAGTGTCTATGGGGCAGTGAGGGTGCACAAATGTATATCCCTGTTTGTTACCCCACAGTGCACCAGAAAGTTTGAGTCTGAACCTCAGATTAAGTGAGTGTGTGCCTAAATTAGTTGTGTGTGTGTGTGAATGAATGAATCCCTCAGATTGTACCTGTGAATAACCTTCTGTGACTAAGGGTATGTCAGTGTGACTCTGAGCCAGTGGTAGCGCTCTAATGTGTTTCGCCTGCATGTGTGTCTAATTGTCTACAGCTTTGAGTACTTGAGTGTGTCTAAAGTAGAGGTAATGTATGACTACATGTCCCTATTTTTGCCTCTGAGTTTTTGAGTCTGTGCCTGTGAGTATGGTGCAGTCTCTTACTTAGTGTTTGTAAGTGAATAATGTTAAAGGGCTAGCGAGGGGAAATAAGTGCCAGTGGGTGTGAAATTATTGTTATAGACAGTAAAAAGAACTTGGGTATACAAATTATCTTCAAATGCTAACTGCAGATCTATTTAGGCACTGAATTACATTCAGAAATAAAAGCAGAGCACATTTTTTGTATTCTGAATGTTATACTTATGTTTTTGCTTGAGGTATTTAAGTTTCGTGGTGTTTTCACACATCCAAGTAGTACAGCATGAACTCTTTTGCATTTGCCATTCAAGAATGCCAATGTTGTCACTTCAATCAAATTAAAGGGTAGACCTGTCATTGAGCAATTACACTTGAGATGTTTATTTTCAAAGTTTCAAGATCAGTGATTTTCTGTCTGCCTTGCTGAACGTACACACACACATAATTGACAACACACAAAACATATCTGACATTTTCATAAAATGTATATTGCAAATTAAGATGATACAATTTATAGTCCAAACATTTCCATTGTTTATTTGTTTTAGTTTGTTGAGCATCTGTAACGGAGATGTTTATGCTAATATGAACACCCGTATCATAGGGCGCATAGTACTTGGGAAAAGCATAGACTTTTAACGAAATATATTTTAAAAATGCATTTTAGTTTTTAAAGATTAAAAAACAAAGTAATGAATTAACAATACATAGGAGTCACATTCAGTGTTAAAATATATCAATTGCATTTTAATCAAACAAAAAAAACCATCTTATAAAATGCAAAACACAGAACCAAACATCACTGTTATACCCTTAAATATAATACATTTAAAAAACAATAACGAAAGGAAAACACAATTATCACTAGCACAAACACCATTGGCACAAGCACTATTATCCAGACAGTAACAACAGAAACATGAGCTTAACATACACGAAGCGCATGCATTTAATAATAATAATTATTATAAATTGTTAGTTCATTGCATTATAATGTAAGTGTCAATACCTAACACAAATTTCCAACTGTATTCAACAAATGGGTCTGTTTCTAATTATGCAGCATATACTTGGTACAGATGGGAGCAATATATCCAAGGAGAAGAGCCACTTAAGTAGTCAGGAGGAGCAAAATTAAATTGTGAGTAACAATCAACCTTAGTATTTGCTGGTGACTCTTCACAATTTTGTTTAATATTATTGATTACGGACATATATTGCTCATGTAATTCGGTTAAAAAAAGTCAGCTCACATGGATGTGTGGGGCGCTTTCATCAGCGCCAATTAGGAGGTTTTGCTTGAATTTTTAGTGTTCCTTCATACTGATCCTAGCACCTTATACATTGGTCAATGTATTGTGCCACAACGAATGGGGTTATAAATGGCATAAAGTCACAAACATTAGACACATCTTTATGACTCCCTGGTCATATTAATGGGAAATAATCCTAGGGAATGTTTGCACTTAGACTATCTCTATTGCACAGTGTCCTCCCCCCCCCACACACACATATTTAAGTGTCACTAATCCTCATAATGTAAGGCATCACAATGAACATTCACACTTGGAAATTCTCTCTCTCTCTCACACACAATATTAGCATAACCACGGTTATAGAGTTTGCACAAAATAAATGCATTTGTGTCACTGGAGTTGCATATTGATGTTATGCGCACTAGAAACCTTGTGATTCTGGGGTGGAAACTGAACAGGAATACCTTCATAGGCGGGGAGGTGTTCAGGCGTGGTAATATGTTGAGGTAATATTTGTGAGTGTATGCTGAAGAATAAAGGTGTGTTTGGCTGCAGCTCATGTGTGGGTATTTCTTTTGCATGATCCAGGGCTGGAGAAGACTCTACATCTGGAAACAAGTAAAGGATATGTGCCCCAAAGAAACTAATACTGTTCTCCCTGAGAGTTTGGAAACGGTACAGCAAACTGCTTGCGCGTGCCACATGTTCCTCAAATCAAGGCAAAGCAGTCTGCAACTGGTACATGTGGGGTGACACCTCTACTCTAGTCCATACACAGTCAAAGAAGAAAGTGAAGGCCCTGCAGAGGAGCACAATCAAAACACCCCCTAAAAACACCAATGAAGGGGTTGGTGGAGATGCTGCACTATGCCCTAAATTCATAGCAAATATTCAGATGAAGCAGAAAGATAGAAGCAACAATCAGGTACGAGAAAAAGAGAGTTTACTCACTGTCAATAACAAGTTAAACCTCGGGACGGGCGTGGTGACCCAGGCTCAAGTGTAAGACCAGTTCTATCAGAAGTTACAGGTGCCACCAGTTACACACAAGCTATATGAACAGTATCTTCTCCCAATGGCAGAAGAAGGTAGCACAAAAGACAATGCTGCAGTGTTCCTGAAGGCACCACCGCCCTTCAACATTTCTAAAAAGCCGAACATTGGTGCCAAGTGAACTGCATGGATCAAAATAGTCACTGACTTAATAGATGCACTAGAAGAAGAAGATGAAAAGAAGATCCGCATTACAGGTGATTGGGTGAAGGTAGTACTAAAAAAGTGCACAAACTTATGAAAAACCATACCAAAAGGTAAAAGAAAAGTTGTAGGCTAAGTTCAATCCAATGCTGAATGTTGACTGTGACAAGTATATTTTTAACAAAGTGCTACAACAGGTTGGTGAAACAAATGACAAGTTTGTTGAAAAATTTGATACATTCATTAAAATTTGCAAGTTCTGTGACTTCACATACGAAGAACCATGTGCTTCAGAGTCATTGATGGCTGCCTTTCAGATTTGTTATAATGTGCATGCTGAGAGAAGCACACAGTCTAGAGAAAATGTTGATTGCTGCAAGAGCAGAAGAGGGAGCAGACCAACACGCTGCTTGCATGGACGCAGGAACAGCCCATATTGAATCGGCCTTGACTGTGAAAAGCATGCACAGGCAAAGGCAAGATGCACATAAGTCGATGTCTTTGAAGAAATCAAAGCTATGCTTCCAAGGCAGATTTTCGTTTCCCCATGAAATGAATGTCCAGCCATGAGCAGGTCTACAAAGGTTGTGGGAAAAAATATAATTTCATAACAGTGTGCCCAGCTAAAGGACAATCAAGTGTGTCACGATAGAAAGAAAAGATAGACTCAAGAATGTTCCCGAAGGAATCTCACCATGCCCACAAAACCAAAAAGCAACATTAGCTATGACAAATGGCAACTAGGCAAAATCAATCATTGTCATGCTCACCATACAAAGGATCTTCAATGTCACCATCGACTATCAGTGAAGATGGATGTGCATTGAGGATGTCTACCATACAACAGCATGCATATGTTGTATTGGGTGCCTGTAATATCACAATTTAAAGAAAACTGACTAAACAACGTGACAAAATTCATTTGGACATTACCTGAAAATCATGATGAAAATGAACGATTACCCAATACCTTTTGTCATAGACAGTAGTTCATCAATTAATATAATTCCCATGGAAAAGTGTAATGCTTAACCCCTCTGCCTCGTATCACTCCAGCAGGCACAAAGGTATACACTTTGGCTGCTTCTGAGCCACTACAAAGCCAAGGGTCATTCAGAGCGACAATACGACACAAAAAGACATCGGGGGGAGCCCCCATTCATATTGAACAAAGGACTTCATCAAGTGCATGTTTGCTCAGTTTTTCCCCCGCTGATGAACTGGGGTTAATATCTCTCAAGTACAAACTCTGTACTCAGTCAGACATCATGAGCTGCTTCCCATTGTTGTTCCATGGCCTGAGAATGCTGAAGAAAATGAAAGTACAGATTTATATCAACGAAGACATTCGCCCTTTTTGCTTTCCACAAGAAGCTGTGGCGAAAGAGTTGGAAGTGCTTTAAGGCATGACATCATTTAACGTTCTACAGGCCCCGTGCCATGGGTTTTGCCCATAGTAGTAGTACCAAAGAAAGGCAGTGGTTGAGCACTGCGCCAGACATAGCAGACATCATCATGCAATTGAACGGAGCCAAAGTGTTTTCTCATCTCTATTGGAATAAAGGACACCATCAAATTGAACTGGAGAAGAACTGCAGGCACATAACTCCCTTTTTGACTCATGTTGGTTTATTCAAATATAGGAGACTGAGTTTTGTATTATCCTCAGCTGCTGCAATATTTCAAGATGGTATTCCTTGTGATATCCAAACTATTATACATGCTTTATATTACAGTGACAACATACTGTTTTTTTTCAGGGAATACAAGAACAGAACACATCCCTTAAACAAATGATGCAAAGTGTGAATTTCACAAAACCAAACCCATATTTTTTGGGCACATATTCTCTGATGGGGGAACTCTATACTGGCACCAGCCAAAAAATTCCAACAGAAATCGCAGAGCATCCAGAACGCCACCGCCAAACTAATCCTGGACATCCCCAACTGCCTCCACATCTCCAGTCACCTGAGAGACCTTGTCTGGCTCCCGATCAACAAAAGAATCACCTTCAAGTTCCTCTTCGCACATGCCTACTAAGTCCTCCACAACACCGGACCTGCATACCATAGCCACTAACACTCCTTCTACAGACCCAACAGACATCTCCGATCCACCAGATTGTCCCTGCCCACTATCATTTGGATCCTCAAGACCTCGGCTGGAGGAAGATCATGTTCCTACCTCACTGTGAAGACCTGGAACTCTCTACCTCTGCATCTCAGGTACTCCCCTTCACTGCCTCAATACAGGAAGTACCTCAGGAACTAGTAACTTGACTGAAGTGCAGATCCCCCCCCACACCTTGAGACCCTAACAGGTGATTAGCCGTGCTCTATAACAACCCTGATTGATTGATTCATGTTCTACATCTTGGCTGATGCAGCGCTCTTATCTCAGGACCTTCGCTTGGTGAGTCTGTTTTTCCAGAACTCATGTCCCTAGTTCTATGACAAGCTATGTGTATTGAAAAAAGCAGCTGAATTCTCCTTTCATGTCTAGGGGCTAGTGTATGACCAGAGAAAACAACAAAGGGAAATAATGTTTCACCTTGCTTAGGCTGTTCGGACTAAATTCCAAGAAAAGAATGAAATGCGAAAACACATGCTGATTCTGTGTGAAAAATAAGAAGTAGCACAAGGCAAGCATGATATTTAATAACATGTGCAAAACCAAAGCAGCCTACAATGTGCATAATTAGGCTAAGTTAGGTAAAACAACAATGAGCCATACAAAAAACACATGACAGATTGACACATGAGATTGACTGAATTGAGTCAGAAATATGAAATTGACATTCAAAAATCCAAAGTTTTACAAAGAAATTACAGACTTAATTTTAAGGACCAACATTTTACAAACATGAGGTCAGCTGGAAAGAAATTGCAGATTAAATAATCAATTAAACTGATTAAGAAATGGAATGAGAGAGACAAATGGGAAGGAAAATTGTTGAAAAAGAAAGAAGTAAAGAAAGTCTGGAAGGAGACACCTTCAATGATGATTGATGATTGATTGATTGAGAGCATGGACAAATACAAATGCTTGCTATTCAAGACGTACCAGGTGGAGGTTATGTCAATGTGCCTTGAAAAAATACCTTATATTTTGTAATTTACAAATGAATTTCCAAAATTAAACAAGAATCTAGTGGAATGGTATAAACAGATGCAAAGATTTGTGAAAATGTCAAATGTTTTGTGGATTGACTTGAATACCGTGTTTGACATTGTGGTTCCTGGAAATGTATGGGCTGAATATTTCTGTGGATTGGCCAGAAGCAGAACCCTCTCCAGTGGTAATTAAGAAATACCAACAGGTGACAAATCACTTGAAAACTAAAGTTTTTTAAATTGATTGGCAGCAAATAGACAAAAAAAATTAAGAACTTAAGGAATAAGTTCATGCTTATTGCAAGAGTTTTGTATAGACTTTTAAACAATACAGTGCAATGGAAAATGTGGGAGACAAAGATATTAGGCATTTTATTTTTAGTTTCATGAATGGTTTGAGACCTGAGATCGCATCTACGACTAAGCAGCAATTAATCCGTTGGCAAAATAAGCCGCTAGATGAGATCTAACGATACGCCAAATACTGCGGAGATGAGAGTGACATGAAACATAAAAAGTTGAAGTAAATGTAATGGTTGCCTCAAATGAGGGTGATGCAGAATGGTTTGAGTTTGAAAATGCAGTTCTGGTAAAGGGAGGGCATAATCAAGCTCCAATGATACAAGGTGTTAATGGTTATCAACAGCAGAATTTCCAGTCTTAAGGTTGAGAGCCGTGATGTTCGAGCAGAGCTTAGAATGGGTGTTGATGTGTCACCTTTGAAGAAAACAAACCCATGCCATGTGTGACGAAAATGTGGGCATTGGAAATGCAAGTGTGAATTTGTTCCCGTAATTATGGGAATAAATATGGAGTAAAGGCACAGTTTGATAGAGATATCATGGTTCAGACACAGCAGACTTATAGAACTAAAAATCCTATTGCTTCCTTTTAATGCAGATATCACAAGCTCCTATGCCTCAGTAGAATGTCCAGGTATAAATATACAATACGGATCAGAAATAGAAATTCTTTTCAAAATCATAATGCATTAGAACACTACTTAATTCAGAGAGATGCTTTGATTCAGGGTCATTGGCATGACAGTGCCTTAGAGGGGAGGAGGACTGCATGCTTGGCGCAGCCTCCCAGGTAGATTAGAGCGGCCCCTTAGTGGGTGGAAAAGTAAATGAGAATCATGTTTTATTGACACTGGTGCTATCCGCTCTACTGTGAGAACAGCAGAGGTTTCCAACTTACCCCTCTTTGACCTAGCATTTTTGGAATGTTTCCCCTGTCTTTGCTTTCTGACCTCCTATTTTTGATGGTATGCTGAACACTGCTATTGCTGGTTTAGTGTCTCTGCGTACTTTTTCACTGCAATTCAGTGCTAAAGTACAAGTGTTCTTACTGTAAATTATGTTATGATTGGTTTTCTACGATTCACATATTCGATTTACTAGTAAGTCCTACTACAGTGCACTGTGTATTCCCAGGGCCTGTAAATCAATTGCTACTAGTGGGCCGGCAGCACTGGTTGTACCACCCACAAAATTAGCCTTTCAAAGAGTCTCAGTCCTGCAACTGCAGTGTCTGCATCCAGATTTTAGTGCCATGTTGACCTGGCAAGTGCACACATTTCCTTTGTTTTACATGTCAGTCACCCCTAAGGTAGGCCTAAGATAGTCCAAGGGGATGGGTGCAGTGAATGTGAAAGGTAAGACATATGGTAGTGTGATTTATCTGTTGTGATAGTGAAATATTGTGCATTTTATTTTCCACTATTGACAGGCTGTCTGTCTCATAGGTTAACATTGGAGCTGCCTTGCATCATCTTACAAGTGTAGCTTTCCACTTGGACAAGATAGAGAAATGGAGCTTAGGCTCTCTGAACTCAGAATTTAATAACACATCTTTTAACCCCTTGCATGCTCATGACGGCTCCTGGCCGTCATGCATCACGGTTGGTGTGTGAGCATGACAGCCGGGAGCAATCCGAATCCTGGCTGCCATTTATTTCTCCCTCACAGCGTGAGAAATAAACCCACGTCCAAGGGTTAATAAAGGTAGTTTTTAAAATTCTGTGTTTGAAAATGCCAATTTTAGAAAGTGGGCGTTTTCTTACTCACACATCCTGAGTGTCTCTGCCTGTTTGCATATTTACCCTTTGGTTTTGGAGTGACAGGAGCTGGGGATAAGCATTTCCACTAGACAGTCACCAGGGCTAAAATAGGCCTTTCTGCATTTAGACTTGTATGAGGAGTTTTCACTAGCACCTTAAATGGTTGTGTCCCATCTGCACAATGCTGTCTCCAACTCCTGTAGTCTAGATGGACCAGAGAGGACGAAACTGGTTTCTACTCAGAGACTTTCCGCCTAAAACTTCAAAGGGAAATGCAGTATAAATAATGGAGACCTGACCCCTGAAAGCTATAACTCATTTGGACTAAGGAACATGCCAATAATAAGAGCTGGAGAAGCTGTGAGGAATGACCACTTTGATGTTTGCTTTGCTGTTTTGGCCTGCAGTGGATGATTGTATCTTGGGCAGTGAAAGGACTGGACTGGACTTTTCAGAATTTATTTACCTGAGTTTCTCCAAGGGCTCGAGGTAGAGCTTGCCTCCTGTTCAAGACGTTTTAGGAACAGCAAAGACTTTAACTTTAACTTCATCTGCTACCAGCATTGAGAACTGTGAGTTTTGTGCTGCAACAGAAGAAAAAGCAACCTGACACAGTCACCGATGCGGCTGCTAGCTATATGACCTGTTGAAACTGCAGAGCACCGCCCGCTTCGCACCACAACCCTGGTCTCACCAATGCCATTGACTGACACCACCGCTGAGCAGCTGATTGCACCGTGACCTGAAGGCCCTGCACTTCAAACTGCCCCACTTTACATTGCCAACCTGATTTCCCCGACTACGCCACTCTATGCCGACATCAACAGTCCTGCCTACACCATGGCCTGGGGCCCCACTCATGAGCTACTCAATGCACCGTCCGATGACACACTGCAGCCTTGGCCCTCCAACACCAGCGCCATAGACTCCAGATTGTCTGCCGATGACAGTGCTTCAAAAACAATGCCGTCTCTGCTTGCACCACAACAAGCACTGCCCCGTGTCACACCACAGCCGGAGTCTCACCGCCACCGCTGGACACGTCACCATGCCGCTACCTGCACTGCAAACGGAGGGCACCGTACACCGCACCACTCCACTTCACACCACCGCCGACGACTGCCGACGACGGCCCTCTTGACTTTAAACTTGCAGAGTTCAATCTACAATACTTATGACTTAAATGGCCGACCACTCCTTCACCTGCATCCGAAGCCAATGCCTCCTGACTGAGAGAATTGTGTGGGAACTTGGTAGAGGATTTTTTAACAACGGCCATCATTTATATGTTGATTACGTCTACACTGGTTTGCGGTTGTTCAGGGAATTGGCCAAAGTGGACACTGTTGCTTGTGGAACAAACCGCTCTAACCATAAAGGTTTCCCAAAAGAACTTGTTTGTCAAAAGCTTGCCAGGGGTCAGTGCAGTGCATTGCTTTGTGAGGAGCTTCTAGCTGTGAAGTTTTCAGACAGGAGAGATGTCTACATGTTGACTACCATACATGATAAAAGAACTGAACCGGTGACTGTTTGGGGTCAGGTTGCAGAAGTGCGCAAACATGTGTGCATTTTAGACTATAATAGGCACATGGGTGGTGTTGACAGAGTAGATCAGAGGTTGGAACCCTATGCTTCTCTTCCTCTTCATAAGGCTTATATTTGGTACAAGAAGTTGGCAATCCATCTTTTCCACTTGGCAACCTTTAATGCTTTTGTTGTGTTCCAGGAATCTTGTCCTCAGTCAAAGCTGACTTTTGTAAGGTTTCAGGAGTCTGTAATAGGCAGCCTTGTATTAATGGATCAGGCAAGTATTCCTAGAGTTGGAGTGGTGGAGGATGTTGCCAGATTGAAAGATCGCCACTTTCCTGATCAAATTCCTCCTACTTCCTCAAAAGACTTTCCCAGTCGGAGATGTAGAGTCCGTTGGCGAAGAGGTTTGGGGAATTAGGTTCGTATGTACTGCCCTGACTGTCCTTCAAACCCTGGGCTGTGTGTACCAGCTTGTTTTAAAATGTACCACACGCAAAATAATTTTTGGGAGCATCCATGAGTGGTAAATTGAACTGCCTGGCCTCAATTCTTTAATACTTTTTGTTCAGTTACAAAGTTGGCATTTGTGTAGTGTATTTAGTTTTAGTTGTTGTGTTAGTAGATTTGTATCAATTTTGATTGTGTTTTTTTATTTATTTAAAAAAAATTCTAAAATATGGTGTTGGTTTGCGTGTAGTGGCGATTGTCTGGCGGTGTGCGTGTTCTGGTGCTTGGCTGGCAGTGTCTGTGGACTGGTGCTTGGCTGGCGGTATGTGTGGACTGGTGCTTGGCTGGCGGTGTGTGTGGTCTTGTGCTTGTCTGGTGGTGTTTGGATTGGTGCTTGTCTGGTGGTGTGCCTGGACTGGTGCTTGGCTGGTGGTGTGCGTGGAGTGGCGTTGACTGGCGGTGTGCATTGAGTGGCGCTTGACTGTTGGTGTGCGTGGACTGGCATTTGCCTAGCGGTGTGTGTGGACTTGCGTTTTGTTGGCGGTGTGTGGACTGGTGCTTGGCTGGCGGTGTGCGTGTTCTGGTGCTTGGCTGGCAGTGTTCGTGATCTGGTGCTTGGCTGGTGGTGCGCGTGGACTGGAGCTCAGCTGGCGATGTGTGAGAAGTGACTTAATGCTGGTCACTACACACAGTGCTAGTGAGCGCAATTCCATGCAATCCATGTGTTTGTGTATTTGCTGTGTCAGGAATGTGGGTGTGTGAAAGTGATGGGCCTTGAATGCCACTGTCTGCTGGTGGAAGTGTAGTAATGTGATGGGTCCACGGCTGGCGGTGTGAATGTTTTGAATGTGTCACACGTTTGAAAGGTGTATGAATGGCCTGTAAAGAGGTCGGTGCCTTGTTGTGGCTTTACAGCTCACGAGCTGTGAGTCAATGGTTCAGTTTCTTGTCCTTTCAATTATTAACAGTGCATTTCATTTTTTGTGAAATCACTTGCTAATACAATTGTATATACTGAAACATCACTCACCCTCATGCCAAATCCAACCAGTATGTGGGTGTGTTTGAGGACTTGAAGGCTGTGTAGTAATTGTAGTAATTGTTATTTTTTTTTTACTCTTTGAAGCAGGGTGCACCTTGTCCCTTTTTTTTAAATGTTGTGATGTGTTGCTTTCGTGCATGGTGGTTTGAATGGTCTTCTGTGTATCAGGTATGAATGGTGTGTGAATGGCCTGTAAAGCGGTTGGTGTCTTGAAGTGGCTTTACAGCTCACGAGCTGCGAGTCACACGAGCTGCGAGTCATTGGTTCATTTTTTTTGTCCATGTTATTGATTTGTTCATTTTTGTGAAATCTCTTGTTAATACCATTTTATATACTGAACCATCACTTGCCTTTGTGCCAAATCCAACCAGTATGTGTGTGTGTTTGAAAAATAGATTGCTGTGCAGGGATCCTGGTCTTTTTAGTCTCTCTTCCAAGGTATACATGCCACCTACGTTTAACCTACCATTTGTAGATATTGTTGAATACCCATGTGAGTACATGGTGATGTCTCTCTGGTGAAATCTAACAAGTTATTTTATCCCCAATATCCTGCAAAACTCACAATGTCTGTCATATTTTCCTTGCAATATTGCGCCCAAATTGTCACGTTGCAGAAGTAAACAACTCATTTTGTCAAAACTATTTGGTTTTGCTAGGCGGGTCACATGGGTTTTTTCTCTGTGCTCGGTGGCCATCTAGGGAAATCTACCAAACCCACACATTTCTGGAAAGTAGACACCCGGGGGCTTCCAAGGAGGTATGGCTTGCATGGATCCTCCAACGTTCCTTTAACCAGAATCCCTTGCAAACCTCATTTTTAGCTGAACAAATCATTTTGTTCACACATTTTTATGTGGGAAAGCGTGGCATCCCTGGCCTCACACAAATTTCCTTCCACCCAGCATTCCCCCATGTCTCTCGATAAAAATTGTATCTCACTTGCATGGGAGGCTCAAGGACCCGCAACAGGCAAGGATCCAAAACCTAATAAGGCAACATCAAAATACCTTTATCACAAACCAACCTGGTTTTGCAAGGGGGTTCCCACGAGTTTTTGGCCCGCGGCTTCGTAGGCCATCTAGGGAATCATACCAGACCCACACATTTCTGCAAAATAGACACCCGGGGGCTTCCAAGGAGCTATGGCTTGCGTGGATCCTCCAACGTTCCTTTACCCAGAATCCCTTGCAAACCTCAATTTTAGCTGAAAAAATCTGTTTTTTCACACATTTTTGTGTGAAAAAGCGTGGCATCACTGGGCTCACACAAATTTCCTCCCACCCAGCCTTCCCCTAGGTCTCCCGATAAAAATGGTACCTCACTTGCATGGGTAGACATAGTGGCTGCAACAGGAAAAGGCCCAAATTGTACGGTTGTGACTTTAAAATTACCAAAAGCAAAACTACCTGTTTTTGGCCCAGGCTCGGCAGCCATCTTGGAAAACTAGAAAACCCAAACATTTCTGAAATCTAGACACCCGGGGGAGTCCAGCGAGGTATGGCATGCAGGTTGGTTTGTGATACGTAATTTTGATGTTGCCTCATTAGGTTTTGGGCCCTTGCCTGTTGCGGGTCTTTGAGCCAGCCAAACAAGTGAGGTACCATTTTTATTGGGAGACCTGGAGGAACATTTTGTGGGTGGACATTTGTTGATCCACGCAGATTCCAGAACTTTCCACCACAGAAATGTGAGGTAAATGTGTTTTTTTCCAAATGTTTTAACTTTTCAATGGATTCTGGGTAACAGAACCTGGTGGGAGGCAGTCGAGTCACCACCATCTTGAATTCCCCTGGGTGACTAGTTTTCAAAAATATATAGGTTTACTAGGTTTCCCTTGGTGCCGGCAGAGCTAGGGATCAAAATTGACAGGTAGGCACATTGCCAAAAAAGGCCCATTCTTCACTGCAAAATTGAGGTGAGACCACGCTGCATTTTGCGCAGTTTCCTGATGCAGGCACTAGTTAGACCCTCGCAAGTGAGGTGCCATTTTTCTCAAAAGACTTTGGGGAACGCGTGGTGGGTGAACATTTGTTGATCTACGCAGATTCCAGAACTTTACACCACAGAAATGTGAGGAAAATGCATTTTTCCCCAATTTTTAAAATTTGCAAGGGATTCTGGGTAACAGAACCTGGTGGGAGGCAGTCGAGTCACCCTATCCTGAATTTCCCTGGGTGTCTACTTTTCAGAAATGTATAGGTTTGCTAGGTTTCACTAGGTGCCGGCAGAGCTAGGGTTCAGAAACAACAGATAGGCACTTTGCAAAAAAACAAACATTTTTCAATTCAAAATTGAGGTGCGACCAGGTTGCGTTTTGCACCGTTTCCAGATGCAGGCATTAGGCAGACCCACGCAAGTGAGGTACAATTTTTCTCAGAAGACTTTGGGGAACGCTTGGTGGGTGAACATTTGTTGATCCACGCAGATTCCAGAACTTTCCACCACAGAAATGTGAGGAAATGCTTTTTTTTCCCAATTTTTTAACTTTGCAAGGGATTCTGGGTAACAGAACCTGATGGGAGGCAGTCGAGTCACCCCATCCTGAATTTCCCTGCGTGTATAGTTTTCAAAAATGTATAGGTTTGCTAGCTTTTCCTAGGTGCCGGCGGAGCTAGGGTTCAAAAACTACAGGTAGGCAGTTTGCCAAAAAGGGGTCATTTTTCACTGTGAAATTAAGGTGCGACCACGTTGCGTTTTGCGCCATTTCCTGTCGCAGGCACTAGGCCAACCCACGCAAGTGAGGTACCATTTTTCTCAGAAGACTTTGGGGGACGCTTGTAGGTGGAAATTCCAGAACTTTCCACCACAGAAATGTGAGGAAAAAGTGTTTTTTTTGTCAATTTTTTAGGTTTGCAAGGGATTCTGGGTAACAAAACCTGGTGGGGGGCAGTCGAGTCACCCCATCATGAATTTCCCTGGGTGTCTAGTTTTCATAAATGTATAGGTTTGCTACGTTTCCCTTTATGCCTGCCGAGCTAGGGTACAAAAACTACAGCTAGGCACTCTGTCAAAAAAAGGTCATTTTTCACTGCAAAAATTGAGGTGTGTCCACGTTGTGTTTTGCGCCATTTCCTGTCGCAGGCAAGTGAGGTACCATTTTTATCGGGAGACTTAAGGTAATTCAGATTTGTAAAGTAACTGTTATGTCCTGTTGAGGTTTGATGCATTTCTGCCTTCCAAATGAAGGACATTGTGTGAAAAAGAAGTCATTTTGAAAAATGACCAATATTTCTCATGCTAGTATGAGTGTTCCCAATTTTGGAAATGTGCAAATATGTACTGTTTTCAAACTCAATAATTTGTACCCATTTCAGAAATACATAGGTGTCTTTTATACCGATTTGTCCATGTATACATTTTCAAAGAAGAATTGCTCTAAACCTGGTACATAATAAAATTCCACTGCAAGCTGCTGCGCAGTTTTTGGCTCTGGATTCGTCGGGTTCTGGGTAAACCTACAAGTTCTATATATCCCCACAACCAAGTAGGTCCAGCAAATGTAACGGTATATTGCTTGCGAAGAGCAGTCATAATTATAAGAACTTACAGTTGAAAACGTTGACACAAAAGGCTATTTTTTTCAACTAATTTTCATTTTTTCCAATATTTAACTGCTAGTTTCTATAAAGAAACCTTCATGGATTTAGAAAAATGACCCCATTCTGAATTCAGAATATTGTCTACTTTAATTAAATGTATAGCTGTCCAGGATCCATTATTGCTTTCATACTAATTTTTACCATTAACTAGAAAGAGGTTGGAAGCACTAAAAATAGCAAAAATAGGCTATGTCCCAGAAAAATGCCAAAACTGTGTGAAAAATGTTTGTTCTCTGACAAAAGACTGCCATTCCCTAAAAGCTGGGGAAATGGTGATTTCAGCCCCACAAACCTTTTATTTTTTTATTTTTAAAACCTTTATTATATCGTTCACAAAAATTACAGAAGTAGGCCTACAACCACAGGGGCTGGACATTGAATTTAGGAGATACGTATCAGAAGTTCAATAGCACAGCTCTTCAGCCGGCAGCCCTGAGGTCCGGCAGCGGTACAGGATATACGGTGCATTGAACACAGTGCAGATCGCATATTATTCATGAGGTTTCGTTTTACATTTAACCCCCCCTCCCCCCCAGAGACAAGATAAAGAAGAAGAAACAGGATATTCGGAGCCACACATTCGAAGGTATAATAAAGGCGGGTAGGTGTAAGAAGGTAGTCGCGGACCAACTTAAAAGGAACAGTAAAGACGCAAGCGCTAGCAAGCTCAAGGAGGGTAAAGAACCGAACAACCGATCTCTCATCGTAGCAGCCCAACGTCAGACCCCGCCCACTCGTATACTTCAGGATGAAACAGAAAGTACTGCTACCGGACACTGCAAGAAGAAGAAAGGCGCAATAGAACAAAACAAAGGCAAAATAACAAACCCCCCCCACGCCCTCCACCCTGCACCCCTGCAATGGCTGCGGCCTACCCCACTAGCAGCGTGCCTGTCACCCAGAAGAATACCCTAAAAAGAGAGAGAAGAAAGATAAAGGGGCCATAGAACAAAACAAAGGCAAAATAACAACCCCCCCCCACCCTGCACCCCTGCAATGGCTACGGCCTAACCCACTAGCAGCGTGCCTGTCGCCCAGAAACATCCCTAAAAGAGAATAGAAGCGGAGGAGGAGAGATAAAAACACACTCCCGGACTCCCTTACCCCCCCCACCAGATGCGACCACCCCGAAACACAGTCAAAATAGAATGCAGCGAAATATAAAATCAATCCGGGTAAGTATGATACACACCACCGGACTCCCGTACATTACAGGTCACAATCCCAGCAGCGAATTTAAATATTATGCCAAACCCAAAAAAAAAAGAAAAAACCCAAGTTAACCCTGGCCGGTACGATTCTTCAGTAGAGCACTTATAATCCAGACCACAACAACAGTGAAAGAAGCAGAGCGTTCATAAAAGTTCGAGTCAGTACGAGCGAGTCGAAGAAAGGATAAAAGTTCACGGTATCCACAGAGCAAGTGAAGAAAAGCGTGGAAGGGGAATGAAACTCTCCGATAACCACTGGTGATCTTGTTGAGGCACTCAAGGTTGTCCATGTCGATGTTTAGCGGGATATGGCTCAAGCAGGGGAAGCTAACAGTGTTCACGGGCGCGCGATCTATCCTGTAGGGATCAGCAGCGCACACGGAATCCGGCTTCCGGACAGGGTCCTCGAAGTTGAGCATACAATGTTCCATGGGTATTACAGCTGGCTGATATATTGCCAAAAAGTCACCATCCGGTCTCCGGCAGATATTGTCCACTGTTGCAGACAGTGCCTGGCATTTGACGATGATCTGCGAGTGGAGCGCCCCAATGGCCGCCATTACGGCATGCAGCGATGGTGTTCCTTCTGTCCCCTCCATCTCCTCTCGCAAAGCGACAGAGCAGGATAGGAACCCTGGAGGTCGACTACTCCTGGGTAACAGGCACAACCGGAGCAGACAACAAAAATGGGCGCCGTCACCTCACGATGTCTACACCTTCGCCGCTAGTAAGGGCTCCGGTCCGTCACCCCCAGGAGGCTTACGGTGTTTTCCGGGCGTCGGATACAGGACTGCAGCAACCGAAGAGTCATGCTGCAGCGTCTGCGGTGTAGACAGGATACGAAATCGCCGTTGGAAACGAGTAAAGTGTTTCACCGTTCGGGAGACCAGACGAAGCCCAAAGTCCGCAGCCAATAATGTTCAACTCCAGCCTGGGTGGGTTGGAAATCGAGGCCCCGGCTTCCACCCTGAGTCAGGCCGAGAATGAAACACGGCGTATCTTCGTCACCCGATGAGTTAAAAAGTTCGGGATTGCACCTTCATAGTCAGTCACTCCTCGTGTACACGGGAGTCAGGTGTAAAAGCAGGATAAATTGCAGGATATACGAGCTGCTGGCGGAGGTCGGCGGAGCCGGGAGCTTATGCGGCCATCTTGCTTTCCAGCGTAGCTCCTCCTCCCCACAAACCCTTTTTTGATACCATTTGCAGGGAAAAACCCAGAGGCCTTCCTTTGCAGCCCGTTTTTCCAATTTTACGGAAAAAAACAAAAATGTTACTGTATTTTGCTTAATTTCTGGGACCCCTCCAAGGAAATCCACAAACCCTGGGTACTTTTAGAATCCCCATGATGTTGGAAGAAAAGGACGCAAAAATAACGTGGATCCCTTATGCGGTCAAAAAGTTACAGGGGCCTAAGCACGCACTACCCCAAATAGCCAAAAAAGGCTTAGCACAGGAGGGGAAAAGGACTAGCAGAGAAGGTGGTAACGATAAACTCGCAATATTCATTTTTGATTACTGTTTGTTGGATTTTTATCGTTTTGGTCTTGTTTTACACAGGTACATATTGCCTATTTTTGCAAAACTGTTGTGGTATCCTTTCGTAGTATTTTCATTGCATTGCTGTATGTTATGTGCAAATGCATTACACATTGCCTCTGACATAAGCCTGACTGCTTGTGCGAGGCTACCAAGGAGGTGAGCGGGAGTTATATTAGAAGTATAATTCCCTTACCCTAACTAGAAGGAAGCAGCTGTACTTGAACAAGGTGTACACCTCTGCCAACTTAAGACCCCATTTCTAACAACCCCTCCCTGGAGAAAGTCCAAGATGTAAGAGTTACGAATAAAAAGTTGCCCACCCCAAATTCTGAAGCAGTTCTGTTACAATATGGTCCTTTAAGGATCAACATTGATTTGTGGTGAGTGATTCAAGTCTAGTGAATCTGTTTGAACGTGATCTGTAACAAAAACCAAAATGTTCCATCTATTTCACACCAAGAGGAACCGAATTTCATAGCAATGAAAGGGATAGTGTTTTTGAATTTCAAGACAAAAATCTGAAATGGGAATGTTCCCTCTCCTGATAAGAGAAGATCTACCATTAAACTAAGAGACACTGTGCTACCTAAAGTCTGGGAATTAACAAGTAAAGGTATCCAACTAGCAAAAGGTTTTGAACCAGTATGAATCACCATTAAGCCAAATGCTGAATATCTGAGAATCCAGCAATACAATCTGACTCCAGATACTATTGTCAGAATTACTCCGGTGATTGACTCAATGATCGCGAAAGAGATCTTGAAGGAGATAATGGAAAGTCCATATAACTCTTCTATTATGGGCTTGGGGAAGTCAAATGGCAAGTATTGTATTGTGCAGGATTTAAGGAGAATAAATACCACTGCTGTCCCTTCTTGTCCTGTGGTACTAAATCCAACTGTGATATTATATCAAATTCCATGTGAAGCTGAATTCGTTTCAGTCATCAATCTGTGTCCAGACTTCTTTTCTATTCATTTTTAGGAGGATAGTCAGTTTCTTTTTGCTTTCCATTCGGCAATTGTGTTTTGGCATAGTGCATAGTCTCACTAGGGTATATGGAAAGCACCTTGATTTTCCATCTGATCCTTAAAAAGGAATCTTGAGACTTTGGTAATGCCATATCATTCAGTGTTACTGCAGTATATTGACGACATATTGGTGTCCTCAAATACTAAGAAGGCTTGCAAAATTGACACTATTGGGGACGCTTGGAAAGCCAAACTTTTACTTGGAACAATACCTCTGTTGCTGCCCGTTCCTCTCCTAACTGCTGGGGGTCCTGCCATCTAGAGCGGGTGAGCCGTGCTGCCAGGTGTGCCTCTTGTCATCCACGGACCGGGCGCTCCCCAACTACAACATCAAGTGGGCAGCGCGGTCTCGCGTGAGATGCTCGGCAGCAGCCCCGCCCCCATAGGGACCTTTAAATACAGTGCGGGCAAACGTGCCGCGGGACGCTTGGAAAGCCGAACTTTTATTTGGAACAATACCTCTGTTGCTGCCTGTTCCACTCCTAACTGCTGAGGGTCCTGCCATCTACAGCGGGTGAGCCGTGCTGCCAGGTGTGCCTCTTGTCATCCGCTGACCACGCGCTGCCCAACTACAATATCCAGTGGGCAGCGCAGTCTCGCGTGAGGTGCTAGGGAGCAGCCTCGCCCCCATAGGGACCTTTAAATACAGCGCGGGCGAACGGGCCGCGTACGCTTGGAAAGCCGAACTTTTATTTGGAACAATACCTCTGATGCCGTCCGTTCCTCTCCTAACTGCTGGGGTACTGCCATCTACAGCGGGTGAGCCGTGCTGCCAGGTGTGCCTCTTGTCTTTCGCAGACCGCGTGCTGCCCAACTACAACATCCAGTGGGCAGCGAGGTCTAGCGTGAGGTGCTCGGCAGCAGCCCTTGCCCCCATAGGGACCTCTAAATACAGCGCAGGCAAACGCGCCGCGGGAAGCGCGCGGGAAAAGGGTGGGCCCTTCCATGCCCGTCACTGGCCAAACAAGCTGGGCTGGGCTAAGTCTCTTGATCCTTATCCGTCTTATCCCCCTGTTGTTTGTAATATAACTTAGGCCATATTGCTTGAGTAATAACAAGAAGGAATAGATTATAGGGCTGGATTATACTGGTTGTGCTTACTCAGAAAGATGGGTAAAAGAAAACGAATAAGTCCCAATGGAAATAGGCCTAAACCCGACACACAACAAACTCTACTGAGTTATTTAACAGGGGCTGTTGATGTCCTGGACAAAAAGATCCACTCAGTGGAGGAATCCATTGCTGGTTCCTCCTCCTGGTTGAGCCAGGCCCTACCCACGAAGGAAGACTCTATTAAATCTATCCAAAGGGGGATATCATCACCTCAGCAAATGGCTGTATCCAAGATTGTACCAACGAAATTCAGTCCATTGGCAGTGACTCACCTACCCAACCCCCTAAAAAAAACAGCGAAAGCCAAGATTAAGAGCCCCTGGTGCCCATAAAATCCAAAAAGAATCCAGCCCAGTCATAGCTCATTCTGTCCATGACGACCCTATAATCCAGCAAAACGTTTCACCTAAAAAAAACAGCAAGAATTTCCTAAAAATCAATCTAAACAAAGATCTACCAGTCAAGGTAATAGAAATATCCAGGTACAGTCTGACATCCATAAACTAACGGCATTAGTGGAAAGACTGGATTCGTATTTAAGAGTCAGGCTCGATCAGTTAACCACTAGAGTGGCTAGCATAGAAACCCTTTTCCTGTCCAAACCTAATTCTACAAATGTATTCACAATTCCAGATATAAGTGTGAATGCAGTCTCAAACACCCTAGCAATGAATCAAAATGCACGGGTTAATGGAAGGCTTAGAATGGAAACACCAGTCGCCGTAGTTACTCCCCCCCAGCTAACATCGAACTGATGCATCTAAATTTAAACCAATTTGAAAAAGGGATATCCCACATGCCACAAAGGCACACCAATAGGCATCCAAACCTCTCTGTGCAGGAAAAAATGGCACAAACACCAACTCCTCTTTGCTCGCAGTATTCTACTCAGGGTCATACTGCTGTCCCTTCTTCAATGGAACAAAGGCACGTAGATTCACATTTACACTTGCCACCTGAAGCTACCCTCTATGTTATTATACTAGGAAATGTTCCCTCTAACCACCCTTCTAAAGAAGAATCTTGGACAGCTTTAAAGAACAAGTCGTTACACTGGCTACAGGGTTTCATAGCCAACTACTTCACGAGTTTAAGATGGTCAGTCGAGTACAATGGGTGGGGGCAAGGTAGAAGGATTTGAGAGGGGACTGCGTAATTATCACATTTAGAACCCCACGCCTAGTAAGGGAAATATTGAACATCGAGCGAACTCATTCCTTAACTATGGCTGGGATTAGGATACTCCCACTAGGTTATTTTTATCCCCCTCAAAGTACGAACTACGGCCCTATGCTCCTGCAAAATTCCTATAAACTAGACTGGCCATTGCAGGCAGTTCCTACTTTGAACAGGTTCAGCGCACTGTCAGGTTTAGATGACAATGAATGACTGGACATAGTGTCAGCAGATACATTAGCAGTGACCCCAAAAAGGGTAATATTTGAACAGGAACCAGCGGGAATGATGAAATTCAAGCTGTGCCATCTCAGCTCCCTTTTATTTCGTCAAATATAGCTAGTGTAATATCTGACGTGGACCCGGGGTCTATCTGCATTAATGGTGTTGCTGAACAGTTTAATCTAGTCTTAAAAGCTCAGACAGCACATCCCTTGCAGAATTCTAATCCTTTGTTTAAGTCAGATAGCATAAATGCAACGTTAGACAGCATTTTCTGGAATGTGGCAGGGCTATGGACAAAAATCACAAATAATAATTGGAGAGCATTGGCAACTAGATATCATATCCCAGGCCAACTGGAAACATGGCTTTGTACCCGGGTCCATCTTCTGGGCTACTAAACTTATTTCTCAGAAGCTGTCCCAGCCCCATCGGGTAGGTCAAAGGGGGGGCCTTATAATATATATATCTAATGCCCTGACAGCTGATAAAGTTGAAGCTTTAGGATTAGAAGCCAATTACCAGGTACTTATGATAGTCTGTAATAAGGCGTCCATTTATATAGTGATACATTTTTATAATAATCTTAATACATCTGATTCAATTGACGTTTTAAATAAAATTTGTGTCTTAATCCAAGATTTATGTGCGAGGCATACTAATAAGTCGGTAATGCTAATTTGGGGCGGCAGTTTTAATTTGACATTATGTAAAGGAAGTAATACTAACAAATGTGGTATACAGGATGAGGGCGGTAACAACTCAACGCATTTTGCCCACTCGATTATGAACGTTCGTATGAATGAAATAATGACTGTCACAGATTTGGGTTTTGCAAATGAATTGGTCAGTCCTCAAGTCCCTTTTTCTAATACCTTTAAAGGGAGAGGTCTAAATAGTATAATAGATTTTATCCTTGTCTCCCAGTGTTTTACATCAAGACTTAGCAAATTTGAAACAATTGTAAAAGCAGTTAGTGACCACTTCCCTAACAGTGTCCAAATAAGTAGCCCCTCCCCAGTGGTTGAGAACGCCTACTGGAGTCTACTGGACCAGCAATTCTGAACCTAGACAGACTTAATGGCTTCTCATTAAAATGGGGGAAGGTAGATCAAGAGGTAGTAATGGGCAACGTAATAAAGAAGGCTCTGCCTGCCTTGTATACCAGTCTAGATCTTACTGCTACCCCTGAGCAAGTACTGTCTAGTTATGCCATTAGTAACAAAACAATTAGAGATAAGTTATTTTGTAAAAAGAAACCGAAAAGGACCACCATGAGGGGATGTTTTAATACTGACTGCACACAATCTTACACCAAACTAAAGGCAGCATTAAGGGTCAGAAACGAAATAGCTGAATTAAGGAAAGCCTATAAATTAGCGCTAAAAAATTGCAAAGCCCAGATCAAAGATACCCTATGGAAGCAATTGCATCAGAGTTGCTCCATGAAAGATTGTACTACCTTTTGGAGAGTAGTTAAATATCCCTTTCTCTGTGACAAAAGCAATTTTCCAAAATTAGAGGTGGTGGTGGATGCCAACGCTTGGGTTGACCACTTTACAAATATTTTTAAGCAAGACGAAGATAGCACCCCGGGTCCAGCCGAGGCCCCAAAGCAAACAAATTATCCCATACACTTGAAATTTACCCACAAAGAAGTTATTACAGCACTTAAAACGTCAAAATCTGGTAAAGCCCCAGGCCCAGATGAGGTCCCAGTGGATCTTTTTAAACAGAATTTAGACCTGTGGTCCCCTATTTTAACACGATTCCTGGAAGCAGCTACTAGGACAGGCTTAGTCGAGTCCTTGTCTACATCAATTTTGGTGCCGATTTTTAAAAAGGGCGACCGTCAAAGTCCGGCCTGCTATCGGCCTATATCGCTTTTGGACTCTGTCGGAAAAGTAGCCGGTTGTATTCTGCTAGACTGTCTCCTAATCTGGGCCGCTGATAATAGTATAGTATCAGATTTACAATACGGCTTTCGAGAAGGTTTATGAACAGTGGACTAAGTGCTGAATCTCTCTCTTCTAATGGAGAAGTATGTTTCAGCAAAGGGAGGATCCTTGTACATGGTCTATATAGATTTGACAGCAGCATTTGACTGTGTAAGCCACCCCAAATTGTGGGCAATAATTTTGGATATGGGGGTCAAACCCCTGCTGGTGAATTTCTTACGAGAGCTTTATTTAGAGGCATCAGCGAGGGTGAGATATGGGGTAGACGGGGAACTCACTAAGCCATTTAGGATAGAGAGGGGGGTCAGACTGGGGTGCGTCCTGGCCCCCTTCTTATTTACATTATATACTAATGGGCTGGAATCAGAAATGCTAAAAGAGAGGCAAGATCTACCAGCGATACGCCGTCGACCAATACCAGCATTATTATATGTCGACGACGCTGTTATCCTGGCAAGAACTCCGATTCAACTTCAACGCTCACTAAATAGTTATTGTAACTTTATGAGCTCCCTGAATCTTAAAGTTAACATAAAAATGACCTTTACTATGCATACTGGCTTGAAACTAAAAAAAAACGAGGATATATTTGTAAATAATTCCAGCTTAGAGTTTACAACATCATATCCTTATTTAGGGATCTTAATAGACAACAAGCTAAAATGGACAAAGGCCATTCAAGCTAGGAAGCTAGCCTTTTTGAGGACTATGTCAGCACTGGTGGCATTTGCACAAAAATTAGGAAAGAGATCTCCTGAAGACATGTTAAAGATCTTTCAAGCAAAATGCATCAGTGTCGCCAGCTATGGTTCAGGTTTATGGGGCTATTTAAATACGGACGAACTACAGAGAGTAGAGAATTATTTTCTTCGATACCTTCTCTCTGTCCCCCAAGGTACCACAACATATGGGTGTCACTTAGAGTTAGGGTTGGATCATATTTCAGATATCCTAAAGATCCAACCAATAATGTTGTGGCGGCGCATCTGGACCAATGAGCACTGTGTGCTAACCCGTGCCCTCATAGAGGAGTGCATGGGACTAGATAACACTCATAAGATAAGATGGTTGGATTACGTAAAGTCCTTTTTTTAACAATCTAGGCCTCTCTAGGTATTATACCCATCCCCTCACCATATCTAAACTGTCAATAAGGGAGCTAAAAAAGTTGGTCTCCTTCACCTGGGTGATCTTCGACTAACCCAAGAAGCAGGTAAAAGCTCAGTGCAACATCTGTTGGCTATCCAAACCACCTTTTCGATCCAAGCATATTTAAAATATAATCTGAATCAATATGAAAAGTTTTTACTTTTTCGATTCAGATTAGATCATTTTCACTGATTGATATCGTTCCCACAGCAGAATAACTGGACTAGGAACTTACCATCTTGCCCATGTGATTGGTGTTTTAGACAATCCTCAATTCATATACTTTTGTTCTGCAAGTTCTACGAATTACCACGTAGGCGTTGGATTATACCACTATTAAGAATAATGGGCCTTCGAACTTGTCGTCCTGCTTTCATAGTATTGCAAATGTTGGACAATGATTTATTTGCTAAATCTATTGCTTGTTTTTTAAAATCTTGTGTCAATCACCGTCCCAATCTTGATTCTAACTAAATGTTGTTTTATTCAATTTTTCTGTCAAATTGTGTAAAATTTTACCTGATTTTATTGAAACTACATTTTAGTTTGTACTTTTATGGTTTTCTATGAAGTATGGAAACCGAATAAAGATGATTTTGATTTGATTTGACACTATTGCCCTTTTGAACCATCTTGCTGAGAATAGACATAAAGTATCCCTAACTAAGATTCAGTTTTGCCGAAAAAATGAAGTCTTCTACTTAGGACACCACATTGAGAAAGGAGCAAGGAAAGGTTCACAGGAAAGAATTGCAGCAATTTTTAACATTCGTCCATGAACTACCCAAAAGGAAACCCTGATGTTCTTAGAAACGGTGGGCTATTGTCTCCAGTGCATTCTGAATTTCTCACTGACAGCAAAACTTCTTCAGAGGATGACATACAAAGATGTGTCTGATCCGGTAACTTGAGATGACAATTGTATGATTGCCTTCACTGCGCTGTGAGAATGCCTTTCCAGGGCACCAGCTCTGGGAATGCCTGATTACAACACGTGATGTGTATTATTTTGCATTAATAGAGAAGGTTTCGCTCTTTCAGTTTTGACACAAATGCATGGAAGAAGTTGCAGCCCCACAGCCTATTTTTTAGTGACTCTTGATATTTTAGCTGCAGCATCACCAGGATGTTTGAAATCGGTTGCATCTGCATTTGTGAGTCTTGAGAAGCGTGAAAGTATAGCAATGGGACATCCTTTAACGGTATTTGTACCCCATTCATAGGAGATACTATTAACTCGTACTCTAACACAATATCTGACAAATAGTAGTCTTACAAAATATGAGCAAATTATTTTGGGCACAGAGAACGTGACTCTTAAAAGATGCACAGTTTTGAATCCATTCACTTTATTGCCATTGCCTGGAAATTAAACTGAGTTTGATAAATCTGAACATGATTGTTTGGATGTAATTGAATTATGTACCAAGCCCATCCTGATATTCAGGATAAAGCATTGCCTGAATCTGATCATGTGTTGTTTGTTGATGGTTTTTGTTTGAGAGACAGTGACGTAAATTTGAGCGCTGCTTATGCTATTTGCACCACTGCTGGTGTGAAAGTGTCATGGTTGCAAGGAGTGTATTCTGCACAGACGGCAGAGCTGATAAACCTAATGTGAGCCAGCAGTGTTTCTGCACAGCTTTGTACATGACTACAGGCTATTTTGGTCACAACGTGGGTTCATGACTTCCTCCAGACTGCCAATTAAAAATGGGTAAAGTGTAAGGAAACTTTTGTGCTCCCTACAATTGCCTGTCCAAATTTCAGTTGTCAAGTGCGTAGCACATGGACACTGTGCATTAAACATGAATAATGTCCTTGAGGAGCTATTGAATGAAACATCATTTGTCACAAATCATAATATGTTGTTAAAAGCATTAGACACTTGGGATGAAGTCATGAAGTTACAAGAGGAAGTGCCAGAAGCAGAACAACAAATGTGGGTGTGAGCAGGATGTATAAAAAGGGAAGATGAAATTTGTTTTACACTGATGGCAGACCTGCATTACCTGATAGTATGTTGTCAACTACGGCTAGACATCATCATGGTACTGTACATGTAGGAAGAGATGCAATGATATACCTCTTTCGACAGGTGTGGTTTAATACCAGATTCAGAGTGACTGCTAAAACATTGTGTCACTTTTGAGTGATATGCCAAGAGCAGAATGCAGGAAAAAAACGCAAGTTGTTATGAGCCACATAGAAACATCCACAGGTCCTTTCAACTGGATGCAAATGTATTTTATTGAGATGCCCCTTTGCAGTGGTCTGAGATATATACTGGTTATTGTATGCATTTTAAAAAAATGGGTTGAAAAAACGTATCCAGCACGGTGAAACAATAGTCTAACTGTGGCAAATTTGTTGCTAACAGAGTTAATTCCACATTTTGGATTCCTGCCTTCTCCTGAGTCAGATTGAGGAACTCACTTTAAAAATTAGGTCCTGAAATTAGTATGTGCAGCGCTACAGGCTGATCAGTTACCGCCCAAAGGCTTTTGGACTTATCAAACAAATGAATGGTACATTGAAGAACAAATTGGCGAAGGTGGGAATTTCAGCGCCTTTGAAGTGGCCTGATGCATTTCCTCTTTATTGATGAGTTTGAGAAGCACACCAGACAGGAGAATAGGATTGTCACCCCATGGAGTAATGATGGGCTGAGGAATGAGGCAGCCAGCAGTTCCTGCCATGCTCTTGTAAATATCACTGATCAATTGATCTTGGGTTACTTTAAAAGGTTTGGCTGATGTGGTACGTTCTGTGTCTCACCAGTTTGGGAAAGCTGCCCTTGCGACACAAAAGGGAGCAGTGCCATGATCTCAGTCTCGGTGACTAGGTAATAGTGAAGAAGCACATGTGAAATCATGCTTGGAGCCCCATTGGAGAGTTCCATACCACGTGATCCTGGTTACCAGCACCGCTGTGAAGGGAAGAGTTCTCAAGACATGGGTACACGCCCCCATACTTGCAGAGTCCAACGTCCCATTGATGATACAACAACATCTGTTCCCAATTATGCCAGTGGGAACAGTGAGGCAGAGGGAGCAGGTGTAGTCAAGCAGTTGGGGACCAGCAAGCTGCTTGGACAGCACTTCTTTGACCTGAGGGGGTCTGAGAAAGTCAACTGTTGTTGATACTGAAGGGGCTAAGCAAAGCGAGTTGATTATGAGAGAAAATGATACTAGCGAAGGGCCTAGTGCATCCAGAAAGCGAATTGTACCCAGAGACCATTGGCCTTGATAGTGTGATATCCAGAGAATCTGGATGACAATAGGACGAATCCTGCCAACAATTTCTGAAAGTTCTGAGCAGTATGATCAAATTGATACTGATAAGGATCAAACAGCTGATAGGAGACTCAAAAAGAGCAAGAGTAACCAGTCAAAATCACTCACCTTGTGAATTGACTTATTTGGCTGCCAATTAATGGGAGCAGGAGTTTATGGCCCACTCCTTCAACAATATGAATCCACCAGAACCTCCTTGGAATAAGCTTTGTTATAAATCTGAATTTCAATCTTGTTGTACTTCTTGAAGCACTGATGCACTTTTTCCTGAATATACTAATCGGCACAGCTAAAATGCACATTTCCTGTATTGAACAGAACTACTGAATTATGTTTTGATATTTTCTGCATTTGAATATTGTTGAATTGCTCAAACCATTTGCTGCTATTTTCTAATTTTAGTCACTAATTGGTTATCAGACTGAAACTTGAGCAGCCATATGTCTTAAATTTAAAATCTCTTCTAATTGCAAATGTGTATTGTTAGAAATGGGATTTCTGGTTGGCTAGGGCAGCGCTTAAACCAGGCAGAAACCACCTCTCTAGTCAGGGCAAGGGAGTTACACGCCTATGATAACCTCTGCTCACCCCCTTGGTAGCTTGGCACGAGCAGTCAGGATTATCCCAGAACCAATGTGTAAAGCCTTTGAGCAACACACACAGCAGCAACACACTAGGCACACCACAAAATAAACTCCACACAAGGGGGCATATTATCAAGCCTGTGCGCTAAAATTATCGCCGCTTTATCGGCCGAAAACGGCCGATAAAGCGGCGATAATGGGCTTGATAATATGCTCTATGGAATTCCAATCGAAGCACATGTTAGATGTGAAGACATCTAACATGGGCTTCGATTGGACTTCCACAGAGCATATTATCAAGCCCATTATCGCCGCTTTATCGGCCGTTTTCGGCCGATAAAGCGGCGATAATTTTAGCGCACAGGCTTGATAATATGCCCCAAGATTATATATGAAAATATCCTTTGTATTATTCGAAACACATTAGAATAGTAGTCACACAATATACACTGTGCCGACTGGCACTAGGCAATTTTTACAGGGAGTAATATACACATGATGGGGCAAAGTGTGCCACTGTTAGAACCATATCAAAGTACAAATAGTGAATGTAGAACACAACCAGTAATTACTGGCAAAATACTGTACTCAGCATTATATCCTGCAACATAAATCATATTATGCAATCAGCATCAGATTAGGCATAACATACAATATGCTTCAACCTCATAAGTATAAACCGCATTAGGCAATAAGCATCACCAGCATAAACACAGTATGCAGTAACCTCATAAGCATAAATCCCATTATAGGCATAAATCTTACTGCACAAATCACATTTATCATAGGAACCACATTGCCCTACCAACCTAACACTGACCCCCTGGCCAACTGGCCTTGACTCTGGAGCTCAAACGCCCTACGTCCAAAATTTCAGGGCTGGGCTGCCAATGCAGCAACATCACAGAGCGTGCACTGCACTGGGGTAGGGCAGGAGGTAACCTAACTCCTCTCTCAGCAAATGAATAAAAATGCCCCAAAGAAATATTGGCACTGGAACTACTGTGCCTCCTGGGTCCCCACTGGGACTCTACCAAACAAATGTGCCCAACTTTGCAGCTGCCGCTACGGCAGTACAGCTGTGCGTAAAAGAAAGAGGCACTGGGCACTGTGCCCTCTGGACCTCCACTGGGGCTAGAGATAAAATTGCCCCATTGCTGGAGCTGCCCACTCTCCTGCTGGGCTCAGGCAGTGATAATGTGTCTCAAAAGGCACCAACAATATGCCACACTGAGCCCCCACTCACCGGCTCTGCAGGCTCTTCTATGGTCTGCTGTGGGGAAGTACGAGGCTCCTCATCGTTCCTGCTGCTAGTTGTGAAGATGACTGCTGAGCAGGGATAGCCCTTGGGACTTGGGTTGGCCTCTTCTTTGCTGGTCACCAGTGCAGGGTGGGCTCCTGCCTGGCTTCTACTACACGCAGGGCTCTCACCAGCTCACGGGAGCCCTGCTCAGGCCTTCCCCAATTTCCGGACTATGGCCTGCCCACAGTCAGGCACGACCGTCTGGCTTCCGGAGCCAGCCGAATTCTCCACTCTCGGCGGTGCAATGCGGGGTGGACACTTGCTTTGAATTAAAGCAATTGTGTGGTGGGAACCCACTGTAATTAGCACCAAAAGTGGGGTGGGCACCCACTATGAATAAAAGCATAAAGCGGGGTGGGGTCCCAATCCCTGTGGAAAAACATTGGGAAGGCTCCCGATTTGAATCCACAAAAATGCGAGGTGTGCTCCGGCCAATAACTACCAAATGCGTGGTGGGCTCCCGTGGTCTACCAGCAGCTAGGGGGAATCCCTACACCAGTATTCCCTCTAGTTCATCCCGCAGTACAGCCCTGCGGAGTTAAACAACAATGCTTCAATTTACCTTAAAATTAAAATAAAGCAGTCACATGCGCAAGAGTCCTTCAGGGTCCAAGGGCATAGCTGGGCCCAGGGAGGCCAGCACACAGGGCCCTCCAGCAGGGAGGCAAGCCCACATGGCGGTTCCTCCTGGGCCCCCTGCAGTAGCAAGCCCCAGAAAGTACAGGAACAGCACCCAAAAGCACCCCACTCATGGGGTCAGACCCAGTATATTTATATTCCATCTTTGCTTTGTCTGCCTTGGCACAGTGCACCCTGCCCTTTAGGCTAGCTAGGGGCCTACCATAGGGGCGACTGAAATGTAGTCAAAGGGGGGTCACAGACATGGCACACACTTTAGGTGCCACTTCACAGCGGCAGTAACACTGTGTGCACAGGCCCTACAATGGCATAGGCCTGAGATAGATTTGAAAAGGCTATTTTGGTGGGTGGCGCAATCAGCACTGCAAGCCCACCAGTGGCATTTAATTTACCAGCCCTGGGTATATGAGATACAACTTTACAAGTGACTGATAGGTAAATTAAATAGACCAAACAGGTGTAGACCAATCTTACCATATTTTACAGAGAGGGACCACACACACTTTACAGGACAGCAGTGCTAAAGTGCCCAGAGTCCTAAAACCACCAACACCATGTCAGAAAAAAGGCTAGGAGAAAGGCAAATAGTTTAGGGATGACCCTGCAAAATGGGCCAAGTCCAACATGTATATACTGATATTTTTTCTGCTATTACTTTGATATCATTTGCCTTACTTATTGTTTTGAATTTACCACAATATATACCGAAAGACGATTTTAAAATTAGAATTTCTTCTAAAAATGTAAATATCAACAGTACTGATTTTACTGAGTCAACATAAGGTTAGGCAATTCCTTTTCTGAAACAATGTTGGGCAGACGTAAGTCCACCCGATATCTTAATAAGCCTGCAGTGTATTATCACATAGAAATTACTGAGGTCATCTATGGCCTTTTACCACAAAATGTCAACTTTCATATATATAAATTATTCTCAAAATTCATTTTTCTAAAATCGTTTTAGCTTATATATGATGTCTATAAACGGTATCTGAAATATCAACTATGTAGCTAGTTATCATAACCTTTTGCATTACATTTTATTTGTGATGCATTACAATGAAAGGCAATAGAAATGTTATGTCACATCATTAGAATTTGTAAGCAGCCTTTTATTACACCTTATTTGTAAACAGTAAAATCTTTTTGAATTTGTCTTTTCTCTTTTCTCTTTTTCTGTATTTTTAAGCACGATTTTACGGTGCTGTTTCTTATGATGGATTTGGGCCCAGATCTTTTGACTGGGGGAGTGTGTGACATTGATCCACATTCAGTCCATCACTTGTTGTTTTTGCAATTGCCGCCCTAAGTGCGCTGGGGATGCCCAGACGTGGGTCCCAGGCACTCCACACCACTGGAGTCAAGCTAGCCGGGCTGATGAGAGGTGTTACCTCGAAACCGGTCCGGTCCTCGGATGCTTGATTCCGTTCTGGGAAGGACATGGCTTTTGTAGTTCGGACTGGACTGTTCCCATGGGGCAACAGGGTCAGAGCTGATTTGCATATCGCCATTGTCTAACCCAGGGTGGTGTGGAGTGCAAAAAAACGATGGATTTGGGCCCAGATCTTTTGACTGGGGGAGTGTGTGACATTGATCCACATTCAGTCCATCACTTGTTGTTTTTGCAATTGCCGCCCTAAGTGCGCTGGGGATGCCCAGACGTGGGTCCCAGGCACTCCACACCACTGGAGTCAAGCTAGCCGGGCTGATGAGAGGTGTTACCTCGAAACCGGTCCGGTCCTCGGATGCTTGATTCCGTTCTGGGAAGGACATGGCTTTTGTAGTTCGGACTGGACTGTTCCCATGGGGCAACAGGGTCAGAGCTGATTTGCATATCGCCATTGTCTAACCCAGGGTGGTGTGGAGTGCAAAAAAACGATGGATTTGGGCCCAGATCTTTTGACTGGGGGAGTGTGTGACATTGATCCACATTCAGTCCATCACTTGTTGTTTTTGCAATTGCCGCCCTAAGTGCGCTGGGGATGCCCAGACGTGGGTCCCAGGCACTCCACACCACTGGAGTCAAGCTAGCCGGGCTGATGAGAGGTGTTACCTCGAAACCGGTCCGGTCCTCGGATGCTTGATTCCGTTCTGGGAAGGACATGGCTTTTGTAGTTCGGACTGGACTGTTCCCATGGGGCAACAGGGTCAGAGCTGATTTGCATATCGCCATTGTCTAACCCAGGGTGGTGTGGAGTGCAAAAAAACGATGGATTTGGGCCCAGATCTTTTGACTGGGGGAGTGTGTGACATTGATCCACATTCAGTCCATCACTTGTTGTTTTTGCAATTGCCGCCCTAAGTGCGCTGGGGATGCCCAGACGTGGGTCCCAGGCACTCCACACCACTGGAGTCAAGCTAGCCGGGCTGATGAGAGGTGTTACCTCGAAACCGGTCCGGTCCTCGGATGCTTGATTCCGTTCTGGGAAGGACATGGCTTTTGTAGTTCGGACTGGACTGTTCCCATGGGGCAACAGGGTCAGAGCTGATTTGCATATCGCCATTGTCTAACCCAGGGTGGTGTGGAGTGCAAAAAAACGATGGATTTGGGCCCAGATCTTTTGACTGGGGGAGTGTGTGACATTGATCCACATTCAGTCCATCACTTGTTGTTTTTGCAATTGCCGCCCTAAGTGCGCTGGGGATGCCCAGACGTGGGTCCCAGGCACTCCACACCACTGGAGTCAAGCTAGCCGGGCTGATGAGAGGTGTTACCTCGAAACCGGTCCGGTCCTCGGATGCTTGATTCCGTTCTGGGAAGGACATGGCTTTTGTAGTTCGGACTGGACTGTTCCCATGGGGCAACAGGGTCAGAGCTGATTTGCATATCGCCATTGTCTAACCCAGGGTGGTGTGGAGTGCAAAAAAACGATGGATTTGGGCCCAGATCTTTTGACTGGGGGAGTGTGTGACATTGATCCACATTCAGTCCATCACTTGTTGTTTTTGCAATTGCCGCCCTAAGTGCGCTGGGGATGCCCAGACGTGGGTCCCAGGCACTCCACACCACTGGAGTCAAGCTAGCCGGGCTGATGAGAGGTGTTACCTCGAAACCGGTCCGGTCCTCGGATGCTTGATTCCGTTCTGGGAAGGACATGGCTTTTGTAGTTCGGACTGGACTGTTCCCATGGGGCAACAGGGTCAGAGCTGATTTGCATATCGCCATTGTCTAACCCAGGGTGGTGTGGAGTGCAAAAAAACGATGGATTTGGGCCCAGATCTTTTGACTGGGGGAGTGTGTGACATTGATCCACATTCAGTCCATCACTTGTTGTTTTTGCAGTTTCTTATTTCAGTGGCATTTTTTCTCAACATGTGCAAAGAGCACATTTAGGTTTCCGTGTCTAAATCAGTTAATATGTCATGTATAGATTTATATGATTTTGAGCTTCACCAACCCCTTTCTGATGGCGTATCAAGCCATCAAAATGTACCACATCGGCTGGAGGATAACATGGTGGACGGCTAAGAGGTCCGTCCATGAGCTCCACTTGAGGCACATAGAGATTGATTGCTACTGCCCATTAATATTATGTCTCTTAACTGTAATTGAATCGGAAGGTTTGTGAGCAATGGGGGTTTCCTTGTGAGCGTTTGTACAAACTCGTAATTGCTGGGACTGGAAATTCTATGCGAAGCACGCAGGAGCTTCAGCAGGTTCCTGCGGTTCTTAAATCAATGTTACTCAGGGAAGGAGGTGGAGGTGGGGCCCTGCAGGGAGCAACGCTCCTACCTGCTGGGCTGGAGCACTGGGGCGGAAGCAACGGTCAGGATTCAAACACAATGAAAATTATCGGCCAGAGTCACTGTCAGAAGCCAGCCAAACAGTTGTCTGGGATTGTTTATTGACTCGGGAAGACGGTTTGAAGGGAAGGAAGCCGGGGTGGAAGAGTGGAGCTATTCGGCGTGTATGAGTCCGGTAAGGAGGCAGGGGAGGGCTAAGAGAGGGGCTGATTTAGCCGACGAAATAAAGTTACAGCAAGGGGGCTCACCATTAGTACAATACACAACTCATGGCAACAACTCGTAGAACACCATCAGGCCCTCTGATGAGAGAGCTTTATTGGCTCCCGATAAGAGAGCGATCTACATTTAAGGTCTGCTGCCTAACTTACAATTCGATTAGAGGAAAAGGCCCCGGCTATTCACGCAAAAAGCTTATTAAAGATACTCTGGACAGGACTCTCAGATCCGAATACTTGGCCCTTTTAAAAGTCCCCAGGATTCTTCTTAGTCGTACTGGAGGTATGGCTTTCACTTTTCTTGCCCCACACTACTGGAACTCTCCGCCCCTCGCCTTACAAGAATGTCCCTCCTATAACATCTTCAGGAAACAACTAAAAGCACTTCTCTTTTAATTTACATAGTCCTAGCCCTTCTTTAGCAACCTCTTGTCACTAAGTAAGTGCTGAGATGCCCCCGGGTGAATCGTGTGCTATATTAAGTGTTCCTAACATAACATAACACATAAAATAAAAGAGGGCATAAAAGAGCAAATAGATTCCACGGACAAAGAGATCATTATAAGTGGTATAAGCAGTATAAATGCTACTCAAGTTACAGCCTACTCTCTGAGGAATAGACACTCCACGCTGGACCCCTTAGAGAAAACGGGTCAGACTTCAACAGAAGAGGAAGAATCAATAATTACCCCTGGTGGAGATGCTACAAAAAGTGCAAGTAAGAAGCATAGGGGTCAGAAAAAAAGGGCAAAACCACAGCAGTAGTATCAACTAGAGCTGATAAGGCCGCAAAAACAGAACAAGCCAGGAAAGGAGCCAACCGAAAAATTACGCCCTCTCTTCGCCCCTTTAAAGTGCAAGAGAAATTGGAAACTACAAATATAATGCATAAGGGAGAAAGCGTTAGCATAAGGGTCCAAAGTATGCAGGAATTAACTTCTTTCCCCGGTGATAATAGTGTAAAATCTCCAAACCGCTTCCAAGTTTTAATGCCAAAGGACCATGTGGATGAATTCTGAGTACCCCCCCAGAGATCACGGAAAAGATATGGTGTCCTCACGGCAGCACAGACCAAATGATCTACTGGGTGCACTAATGACAGATATGAAACTAGGTTTTGCCACTTCGGAAAATACCCAGGAAAAGATAAATGCAACCTGTGAGGCACTGGAGTCCAGAGTCAATGCTCTAATAGACCGGGTGTCAGATATGGAAAATAAAATAGAACACACCAGGGAAGAGGTGAGAACTTGTCGGGATGACAATGACAAATTGAGATCCAGCATAAAAGAACTAAGAGATAAGATTGAGACCCTGAAAAATAACTCAAGGAGAAATATTATATGAATACTAAATTACTAAAAGGTCTAGAAGGGCAAAACATAAACAATGTCATAGTAACTGTCCTGAAAGAATGCTTACTGGAACTAGATGAGAAAGTTTTAGACAAAGACATTCAACGAGTACACAGGGACCCTTCCAGACAGAACAACTTAGGGAAAGATGCCCGGAAAAAATGTTCAAAACTTACACTTTGAAAGAGAATAGACTTAAGCAGGGCCTTGAAAGTAGGTACTACAGTCCAGATGAGGTTCCAGCTATGTTAACGATCATGTGGAGTAACAAAACTTATAACATCAGGGAACCGAAAGAAGTAGAAACATTACTGGAACAAATTAAAGTGAAAAAATAGGGCTAAACATATGACACATTATAAAGACTCACAAAAGCGGAACTCAAAAGGGCAATTAGGACTGTCCAATGATAGTAGGCAGGGTTCTCCAGGGGTCGGTGATGGGTGTAAATGTATTGATTATTTTGAGCACAAGTTAATTTTTTGTTGGGTAGGGAGCATCCGGGGAGAAAAAAAAATTGTCCAATATACAAGAAACAAGGAAGCTAAGATCCTGGTAATTGTATAATCAAGCCAAATAACTGTAAGGATGCTGAGGAAGAGAGCCCCAAACAATGATTACAGATACTAAAGAAAAAATAAAAATTGTAACCTGGAATGTAAATAGGTTGAGAGTAAGGAGAAGACAACAATTTTTTCTGAATACCTTAAGTTATTAACATGCAATGTAATAATTTTACAGGAAACTCATTTGTTAAAATCTGAATGGACCGAAATCACTACACGTGAAAAATGGGTGGATAATTTTGTTTGCACAAATCAGATGTGCTGCATTAAGGGAGTGATAATAATTGATAAAAAACCTTTAAAAATAACAATAGTAGAAGAATACATTGATCCAAAAGGCAGATGGCAGCTGCTAAGATTAAACTAGAGGAGAGGTACCTTTTGGTAGTTGGATACTATGGTCCAAACAGGGACGATCCAGTCTCCCTACAGTCTCTATATGCCCAGCTAATTAGCATATCTATCCCAATTATTTTGGGGGGGGGATTTTAACTTATTATTAGACCCTACATATGACAGCCATCCGCCAGGGAGATCTTTAACCCTTCCTAAAATGAGGGAATGGATGAATAGGCTCAAAGAGGATATGGGACTAGTAGACTTTTGGAAGAGTAAAGGGGATCAAAAAAATAGATTCACCTATAAGAATTGTTTTTTTCTTGATTGACAAACTGTTAAGTAAAGTGTAATCAAAGTAGAACATCTACATGCCCATCTCTCCGATCACTCTCTAGTCCAAATGGAAAAAAGTCAAGTATATCCTCAGGGGGAGATTAGGTGGACATTGGATCGCACTCTTTTGCCAGACGAACAAGTTATGGTGAAGATGAAGGATATAACGGTAGAATATTTTCAAATTAATAATAATGGGGGAGTTCCCATGCAAGTTGCATGGGACGCCTATAAGGCAGTTGTTAGGGGTACCTTATTCTGCCTGGCCGCAAAAAGAGTAAGGAGAAAAGACATATAATAAACCAATCACAAGTAAACATTTCGGATAAGTATAATATCCTGGCGACAACAACCTCTAACATAGAATGGGAAAGAGCAGAAGATGAAATCTCCAAGAAGCAATGAGATTTATCTAACTATCTAAAGGGAAGAGTAAGGAAAAGATGAGATCTGTTTCCTTATGTGCGCTTTTCAAACATAAATGAAGCTTATAGAATGATAAATGTTCTACACATTTAAAGTAACAAACATATGTTAGGAATTCATTCTGAAAATCAAGTGCGTGCTCTCTTTCGGCACCACTGACAGCCCCATCCACCTGCTTGCATGGGGCACCCTGCTGGTTCTACGGAGCTATACTGTACTGAAAATACAAGCTAAGTAGGCAATAGGTGCAGGTCGGCCAAGATGCATAGTGGCTAGTTAATATCTGTCGGTACCTGATATTGCTCTCGTCATTCTTTGACTGATTGTAGCTGTCCTAATGAGAAACCTTCTTAATGGCATGCCAACTCAAAACTGCCAGTCATGCCCTTGTACTCACATGGGGCACTCACTGTACACAACCTCTTAGACATCAGATGGCGCTACTCTCATTTTTACCCACTTTGAAGCCATGTCTCCCATGAGCTGGCCAGAGGGTCATTTCGCACTTTAAACAAATGATTTCCACCTCAAGGTATACATGTATACGTGAAACAATAATTGAGATACAAAGACGACCTGCCAGCTGTATTGGAACTTGTCAGTAGCTACAGGTGTGTTCCATCACTATGGTCCTAATTCTGCATCTGTCAGGAATTTTGATGTGTTCCCTTTCCCAGAATTACCTGTATTGTGGATATTGGTAACGCTGGGATGCAGAAAAATTCTTACATTCCTAGAGGAATAATTAGGTAATAACTAGAAATGAATAAAGAAAGTGGCTTTTAGTTGGTGAAATGTCTTACAGAGGAAACTCCAGAAGTGCAACTTTCCCATTGAAGTTGTAATCTGGATTGGCTAGTAGCTCCCAGGTAACTTCCCCTGTTATAATAAAGGCCTACAGGTGGAGTACATGATCATAATCCTTCAGACCTTTACGCATAAGTAAACTTTTATGGGCTAACAGAGAAACATCTGACCTTATGAAACATTGGGGTATATTCACAAGGAGCCATCGCTGAATTAACAACACTTTATTGCAGCCAAAGTCATGATAAATTTACCTCCCCATTCTAAAGCTGGTGTGAACAGCCCACAGCACCAGTTTACCTGCGATAGCAGCAGCAAAAAACATCGCCACAGAGGACCTCCGCAACCATTTCCAATGAGATGCAGAGTAGGCGTTCCCGTGCAAAAAGCCTCAACAACACGACAACTCAACATTCTTAACGATCAGTCAGATCAGAGAGAAGAACACAAAATACGCAATAAGGCGAGGTAAGGCGCGTTAGCAGCAAGAAATTAACACCTGCATGCATGTGTGCCATTGTGCCCATCTCCACCCATCCCCTCGGTACCTGGTGGTCACTCACCCTGTTGCGGTTGTGTTGTGTCCTGTCGAGCAGTGTTCGATCCCCCGACTCCGGCCACAGTCTCCACACTGATGACTGTCGACACCAGCTCCTCCATGTCATCCAGCTTGAGCTGTGTCGCTGGGCCCCCACCTCCAGTCTGGCTTGCTGCCTTCTGGTTGGCGGATAGTTTCTCCTTGGTCCTCCGCTTGATGTCATTCCATCGCCTCTTGACCTCGTCCCTTGTCCTCTTGTGCTCTCCGACAGCATTCACCTTGTCCATAATGTCCCACCATATTCCATTTTTGATGCCCAATGACAAGTTGGAAGGGACAAACAGTTGTTGATGGTGTTCCATCACCTCCATGACTATGATCCTCTTTGCCTGCGGACTGAACTTCGTCTTACTCTTCTTTTTGTCCTTGCCCTTCCTTGTCCCTGAGGTACCGGGCTGGTCGTTTGGGGTGCTTGTGGGGTTGCGCTCATCCACTGTGCCTGCTCCGGCTGCCTCCTTGGTGCTTGTGTGTTGGTCAGTTAGTGTTGGGGTGTTTCTTTTACTTTTATGGTGTTTTTTCCTGACTGCCAGGTGTGTGTTGCAGGCCTGGCGCTGCTTATCGATGATTTCCTCATCGTGCTTTGGCCCATTGCAGGTTTTTTGGTGTTGTGGTTTGTGTTTTTGTCTCTATTGAGGTGGTTGTATCGCGGACATTGTCTGCTGTTTCGGCGGACTATCACATGCTACCGCCGCGTTGTGAATTCCACATTGACACAGGGTTATTTTCCCGCAACAGGCTGCGATGTTGAAAGTTACGTTACGCTACTCTTGCGGTAGTTATCACTTGCTCTTGTGAATATATCTCTCTGTTTTATAAGCGCTCTTCCTTATCGAACCTAGAACTTGTTAAAAAATGTATGCTCAAAATATGTTTACATCCCCATTCCGCACAAAATGTTTTATTTCAGATCTAATCATGCAGTGTTTTTTTTTACTAACAGACATATTATTTGCATGAAATTAAAGAAAAATTGAGATACAACTAACTTGTAAAGGACAAAAGAATAATGTATTTCAGCAGTGTTTTCAAAAAAAAAATTCTGTTAAACACAATGAAAGGCTCTGATCGTATAATGCATGTACTTTTTTGTTTGTTGTCTTTTCAGCATCGATTTCCAATTTGCGATAACTGTTTAAGAAAATAAATAGTTGAACAAAAGAGCAGCAGACTGTGTAGTGCTGCTACATTTTAAGAAGGCCCCCCCTGTGAATTAAGGGCAACAATGCAACAAGATTAAGCATTTAGCAACTGTTCTTTTATGAGTGTTATCGCAACAAATGCAGTGTGAAATCTATTCCAAGTCCTAATTACTGAATGTAAAGAAAACAATCAGAAAAAAAGAAAAAGCGGAATTGTGAAGAACTGCACCTAGTGGCTTTGCTATTATATGTACATTAACCTTTTAGTGCCAAATCAACATGTGATGCACACTGATAACTACTTGATAGCTGTTTTGTGATTTTTTTTCTGGTACCATTTGGGTACCTGAACGTTTATCAAAGACCTATGTTACCCTATGTTCTTGAATGCCACATGTTTGGGAGGTCGTTCAGTAAAATCCTCCACACATAGGATGCCAAGCAGCTGAAGGTGGGACAGGTTATACCTTTGGCACCCGAACAACAGACCACCTACCCACTTTAGGGTAAAGCAGCAGTGAGCCAAAAATGCTCAATGCTGCCTTCGGTGCAATGTTTTGGGGGCATGATGGACAGGGCATAACTATTTTTATTTTCCAGAAACAAATCTCCAAAGCTGGGCAGGCTACCATGAGGCCCTATTGTGCCAGCGGATCACTGAAACTTGGCTGGCAGCAGGATGGTTCAGATGACAGAGAGGTCTGAGACTTTACTGCCAAAAACAAGCCCATTCTATAATCTTTGTGTTAGGAAACCTGAGGCTTTCAGATATTCTATTGTTGTAAATGGGGCACTTCTTTGCTTGAATCTTTTCTTTCAGGATCTGTGCGTGGCTCAAAGGTTCACTGTTTTGTCACCATGTTCATGATACACGGTGCTTGCAATTTACACCAGAACTGATTTCACTCATCAAACATGAAACAGACGTAAAATTGCACTGAAAAGAATGGCAGTCTAGAAACAGTTAAACATGGTGTGTGTTGCATGTGCTGCATACCACTTTTTCTGAATTTCAGTGGTTTTTTACGTTTGAAAGAGACCTTTACCTTTACAGTTGTGAATGTTTTCGTGAATATGTGTTTGTGTGTGTGAATTTTTTCACCTGAAAAACCACAATTTGAATGCAAATATAGATATGAATATGAAATATAATACAAAAAATACTAAAATTCTCAATTCATGGTCAGGATCACAATATATACATCGCACAATAGCTATGCAAAACATATCATGAACACCAAATGCAATGCTCATAGCCACACCCTTAATACAATATGCATTTACAAATGTTGTGACCTATTTTACAGATAGTTGCATACATTTCACTTTACCCTACCACTAAGACAGAGGTCTATGAATGTCGCTTCAAGTTAACTGGTTATAGTTTATGCTTTGTTAAATTTACATTTCACTTTTAGTTGCAGCTATTAATTGGCGTATATTTATTGTGAGGTCAGAAGCATATTTGGTGTGCAATTTATTTTCACTTTGATCTCATAACCATAACTGCATATTTAACTGTATGTTTTAGGTGAGTTTCTGATGTTTTTTTAAAAAAGAAAATGCACATTAAGGTGTTAAAACCAAAGCTGACCAAATCTTCCTTTGAACTTTTTTGTGTTTACAGAGTTTATTTTTTTTATGATCAAAGACCACATCCAAGTGCATCCTGTGCTTGAACTTCCAAGAGTGGCCACCCTCTACTCCAGTAATGGCTCCTCCATTGGAGTGGAGGAGTTTTGCCCCACTTAAGTGCCCACCGAAGCCCCAGAGTTGAAAAATAAAATGGAAATTCATAGCAATGTTATTTTTCATCTTTCCGTCCTGAACCGCATGTTAGGACGGGTTGGGGTGAGGCCTGCTGAGCGACAACAGGGAGGAGTGGTGGACAGAGGGATGCTTTTGCACTGTTTAATGTGTGCATGTCCCTTTGGCTATCCGTCTTGTGATGGCTAGCCACACATGCACACTTTAAACATCTCAACCCAGCTGTCTTAAGGCAGCAAGGTTGAGAGCAAGTGCAGGCATCCAATTCCATCGAGAGCTCCAGCAGAGGACTCTGCCACAGATCAGGGCACTGCTCACATGCTGGTTAGCAGCAAGTGAGCAGGCAATTATTGATTGAGGGAGTTTGCTGGTACCTGCAGTGCGGTCCCTGAAGAAGAGGTCGGAGTGAGAGGAGGAAACTGTTGTCACGATTGGTAAGAGTTTTTCTTTTTTTTCGTTTGTTTGCCCTCCCCTCTCCCCAGTAGATGCCAGCCGCACCTGCCCTACTCCACAGAGAGCCAACATCCGCTACACATGTAGAAACACTTGCAACTTCTTCATTAATATATCCAGCATTTTTAATGGTTGAGAACTGTTGTGTTTCCTTTTTGTGGACAAGAGGAATATCCATCTATCTATCTACTCTTTCTTGGTTAGGTCAGATTTTCCATTGAAAGGCATATTTTGTTTTGTTTTCTTATTACCTTAGGAACTTTTTAATGATTCTTCATCAAAACTTTGTAAAAAAAAACTTCCAATTAGGGTGAAATTTTGTGCGGATCTGTCAAGTGCTGGTGTAAAATGGGGTGTAACAAAAGTTACATTTCTGATTTCACATTCTATAACATTATTTTCTCCTCAAAACAGAAATATTGCTGAAAGGAATTCAACTGAATGTATAATATAAATTGAACTTTACTTAACCTCATAGATGCTATTAAACATTCCTCCCCAGTGCTGCGCTGTCCATTGGAACTAGTGCTGAATGGACGTCCAATGGTCGTGCGCAGCACTGGGGAGGTAGTGCTGCCATCGGCCAATGCACTGAGGCAGCACTTAAGGGGTTAAGTGTGGGTCTTTGCTTGGTGTGGTGTACTCAGTTCAGTAGTATTGAAGAAATTAGCATTTACAAGGTGTTCCAGTCTGGGCATGGTGAAGTGAAATTTTAGAGACATCTTTGGGCCATCAATCCATGGATCCTCATTGAATTCGTTAATCCAGAGGTTTTGAGAATTGAGTATAAAAAATAAAGGCATAGCATTGGATCAATTAGCTTTTTCTCTTGTTGTCCTTTGCATATTTCAGAATCTGGCACAGGGTGTAGCTAAACCATTTGCCGCCCATGGCGGTCCCTGTGTTTAGTGCCCTGCGGCAGGTGTATGTAAGAACCGGGAGTGGGGTGCTGGTGATTCCTGGGCTTGCCACCCCGCGGTGGCGGCAGGTAGGAGCAGGGGGGTCACCGCCACCAAAATTCATGCTGCCTGGGTGGACCGCCCCCCTTGCTACTCCACTGATCTGGCAGTAAATTCACAATTCGAGCTCTGCTATGTTGGCTGTCACGGAAAAAAATCTGAATATGAGTAAGTTCATACAGTGCATGCAAATCATTCCCACTAAAACAAGTTACATACAACACATTCATCTGCTCTCCTTTAATGTGCCTCTGCGCCTTCTATGGGCCCGATTCACAGAATGAACTTAAGACTCAATCCTAAACGTATTACTATTTTGGTATTCACAGAATGCACTTACTACTTTTGACTTTTGGCTTTCACAGAATGAACTTACTATTTTTGGTATTCACAGAAGTTAGGATTTTGTCTTAAGTTTGTATTAAGACAAACTTAAGACAGACTTAAGACAGACTTAAGACAAACTTAAGACAGACTAAAGACAAAATCCTTACTTAAGTCTGACTCGCAAGCGTGTCTTCTGAACGTGTTTTCAGTGCTACTGGTGCCATTGTAACTTCAAAAAGGACCTGCCTCTCGCCCAAAAATGTGGAGAGGTTAACAATGATTAAGATGAATCAGTACTTCATACCACCAGATTACAAAGCATGTGAATCCATGCAGGAAGAAGAGGACACGACTTAGGTGACGGAAGTTCCTCTCTGTTAGCTGACCTACTCCCGGTTCAATTCACAGAGTTTGAGGACGAGCTCTACTTCCCTGACACCTAGGCTTGAAATACTTACTTTTTTCTTTTTCGTCCTTATTCACTTTTATTCCTGTGTGTCTTTCTTAGTTTTGCAACTTTTAGCAAAAAAAAACCTTTAATCCTGAAGTTCACAAATTCACAACTCAGTCATGCTCCTCTAACCTCCTCCTCGAGACTCCCCCTATCCATTTCCCTCAAGGCAGATGGCCGGATTACTCAGAATCAAGAAACTGTTGCTTCGTAGACGATTCCCCTCAAAAGAAGTGGGACTGGAATGACAGACTATGCTGACTGTTACTTCTGAAATTGACTCAAGAGGCTGCCCTATGGCCCTTCACTTAAGAATAAGATGCTGACAATAAAAGGAACGGGTAATAAATGATAAGACAGCATTCAGTGGACAACACTAGCTGTCTGGCTCTGATGAAAGCAATTGCTGTTTGTTTGTTGTGCATGAAATGAATCCTATGCGTTCTGTTTTTATTTAATCTTTTACACACTAAATATAACTCAAGTCTACTCTGTTTACCTTGTTTAATGCAAATTGTACTTCTACTGCAGGGGCCACTACATTGCATTTTTTAATATAGAAAATGTTCATGGACTCTCTGTGTGTAGACTGTGACTTCATTTAACACATTGAGTTTGCCAACACCATGATGATGATGAGTCATGATGACCAAAGTTACATAATATCTTCACAGTCACTCACTGGGATAAATGGATCATCATCGTCGATTTACGGAAGAACTATGGACATTTCGTGAGTGGCAAACAGGTAAACAAGTCAACAACAACCACAGCAGAACTACATGTCTGTCTAGTGGTGGTATGGAGTGGTCGATCCAGTGCAGTGTTATGCCAGAGTCCAGACAGCGGTTCATGTTAAGTTACGGCTATGTGGCTTGCTGTATAAAATTAGATCTGCTTTGTCTGTCTGTGTCAAAGAGGTATGCTACATGGAGGTTGGTTCACTCAGCGGTGCCTGCCTTGACCGTCTGCATGGCCCTGGCCTGCTGTGTGCTAATTATTATCATGGAAACAGAGACTCAAAGTAGGCACTTTAGAAATGATGCATGTATGTAATACTGTCGCCTCTGAAAGTGAAAGTGTTATTTTTGCACTACACACCGTACCTTATATTTTTTCCTCCGGGGTGTTTTAATAACCCTTTCTGTGTTTCCATCGATAATTACAGGCCATCACTTACCCTGTGCGAAGGAAAAAACATTAACTCATTCTTATCATAGCAATCCGCAATTCCGCATCTGCCAGGCAGGCAGTGGACAGTGTGGTCACCAAGATTTATCGACGGAGCGCCCGATGGAATGGAGGAGTACCGCGAATTAGAGGAATGGCTGGATGCATGCAACTTCCCAATTTGACCAGGACAACTACAACATACAGTTACAGTATTGACTTCACTTGTCCTTATCTTTTAAATAATGTTATTGTTGTGAACTTCTATGAGCGCTAATCTGTGCTCTCTGCTTCAAATACATCCCTACAGCTATTTGATAAGTTTCTTTGCTATTTTTAAAACTAATGTAATTATTAAGTGTTTATTCTCTCTGAGGGCAGATAGGCAAGTGAAATTGCGTAATTACTGCAGCCCTGTACTGTCTAATTGTTTAGTACTAGTTAGTAAGTTGTAGTATAAGTACTACTTTTCAGTAACCTAACCATCCATTTAGCAAACAACTTCATGCATGCACTTTCTTTATGTCCCTTAAAAGATTTATGGATATGTTCGTATCCAAAGATGTGTTTTTCTTCATTTGTTGTTTGTACATGCTGTGTTTTTTTTCTCTCTCTAAAAAACGTTCACAAAAACCCCAATTCACATCCATTTTTCAAACCCTAACTCTCTTCCCCCGGGCTGTGTGGTCTTCATTGAGGTGTGACTAAATGACACCAATAATTCCACACGCTTGCTTGGGAGGATTAGGTCAAAAGCAACAGAAAATCAATTTCAAGGCAGGTCAAGGAATCTGAGGATATATTCTTATTCTGCATGACACACACCCATGAATATTTGCAAATCAATTCAGAATTTCATGTCCACCATTGTGTGGATTCATCAACAACAACAGCTTCATACACGTGACAAAAGCTTACGCTGCTGTGTCCTTCAGTACTAGTTCTTGTAGTAGCCATAATCCACACAACTAGTAGTTAACTTTTGATTGAATACTTTAGCATTGCTTAGGCTACAATTTATGGCACTGTTCTTGTGTACTGTACTATGTCCTATCGTACTGTTCTAATGTTCTTCAGGCCACTCAATGTCTCATTTCCTTTTTTTTCATATGCTGCTACTGCCAGTGTGTACCACTACTACCACCACCACAACAAAGCCATTTCATCCGTACCGGATTCCATAGCCAACCTTAATCACCATTCGCCATGCAGCCAGCCCTGTGCCTAGCCCTATTCTCAAGCACGAATCACAGGTAAGATAAGCATTTTGGGGGAGGAAGAATAATGGAGTAGGAGGAGAGGAGAGACTGATGGTAGTACTAGTAAAGTAGTAGGACAATTTAATTCACTAACTCTGTCAGTGGCACTTTTGTACAAATTTGGGCGGTTACTTCGACAATTTGAATCAACCAGCCAGTTAAGTTTCAGGAAAACAAACATACAGTTAAGCCCCCCTACACACCCAACAAAACAGTAAACACGCGTGTGCTATGTTTAAGTGGAAAATAAATAATAATTATGACCCTAACAAAAATAAACTATCCCACAAGACCCGATCCACCCCTCTCCCTAACCCAAACCAATGTCCATGAAATGTCCCCAAAAGTTCAAAAACCCCAACGCTCAATTCCCCCCCCCCCCCCAAAAGTGTTTAAAAAAGGGGCAAGGGACAGTCTCTCTCTTCTTTGGCCGGCGGTGTCCTGTGGCCAGGTGGTCACGCAGCTCTCTCCGGAGGGCCTTGAGCAGGGCTTTCTGCCTCTTCACCTCCTGCTCAAGGTAGGGCACTCGCAGGGTTACTCGGTGCACACGAACCTTGCAGGTACTGTGGGGGGCAGATGTTGGTTTCACTGCTCAGCGGCGGCGGGTGGCTGCTGGACCACGGTGCCGTACCGCTGGAGGAGTGGCATGGCTGTATGACCCAGGGGCAGCGGAGGAGGATGCAGCTGTTGTTGTTGATGTTGACTGAGAGTCATCTTCCTCCTCCCGAGCCACCAGCCGCCGATATTCGGCGACAATTGCCTCCAGCTTCCGTTGCCTGGCCCGGATAGCCAACTCCCTCCTTGATAGTTTAGAAGGAGTATCTATATGAAGAAAGAAAAAAATACTGTAACCAAAACTCTTTAAGATTAACACGAAATAATTCAACAGAAAGTTGTGTCACAGTAGCACTACCAACTTGCAAGCTCAGTACATAACATTTGTGGCATGTATCTATCTAACCTCACACTTCGTCGGCCTCTGCTCTAACATTAGTGGGAGTTTCAGGAATCCTACTAGCACTATATGGACTCACTACATTAGACTCAGAAAGTACACCAGTCTTCTTTTTCTCTCTTGTTTAGCTAAATTAGTATGTAAACTTGTGGAAGCCGGCATAATGCCAGCGCAGTCAGTTGGAACCCAAGAAAAACAGCCACAAGCCATAATGACGCAGACTCACGTTACTGTTATCAGTCCAGAACATGTAGGTGGGGAAGCTCTTACTTTTCTATTACGGGTTGCACTGGCCATACTCTGTTACAAGGACTACTGCTCAATTAATTTAACTTTCACCCTGCCCTGCCCCTGACTACTACAAAAGGAAAATGAAGAACATAATATGATCATCTATCCATTCACAGGATATTTCTTAAATGCTAGGATAAAATGCTTACTCTCTACTCCTGAGAAAATGCTTACTCTCTACTCCTGAGGCGGAAAGCCGGGAGGTGAGAGATACGTTGCGAAAACTGTGCTGAAAGCTAAGCTTCGATTTTATGATTTTTAGCTTGTATTTCTGTGTATATTGTGGCTATACTGCCGACCTTTTAAATCTATCTATTGGGGACTTCTGAAATGTGAATAATTGTCGATTGTAGACTTTAGATCACATTATTTTAAAAGCACTTACTGTCATAGCGCTTGATTTCCGCTTCCTCTAACCCCTGCTGGACCCCCCCGCAGCCGATCTGAATGCTGCTAGGGGGCAGGAAAAACAAGCAAACAGCCGCCATCGTGGGGGAGGTGGGAGGGGAGCGCTGCTGCTGCCTGGCCACGCCCACCCCAAGACACTCCTCCAATAAATGTCTGACTTTCACAGGAGGCGCAGCGGACGGGCGCAGCGGGCATGCCGGAAGCGCGCCGAAGGCGCGCCAAAGGCAAGCCCGTCTGTGCCCGTCCGTGACCGCCCGGGTGCAGGGGCAGGATCCCCTGCTGGTTCCAACCTCTGCAAAAACTATAGCGCCTCAGAACTGCGGAAGCTATGTCCCCCCCTAGACCATCCCTGCCGACATAGCATAAATGTAAATAATTTAGAGAAAAAATGTGCATATTGTGCATTCACCGTCATAAGAAACCTGGGATCAAGACATAAAGGGAAGATATTGAATCTGGCCTTACTAAATTGCCGTTCCCTAGGTAAACACAAGATGGAGGTGCACGACTACCTAACTGATGGTCGAACTGATGCCCTCTTCCTCACGGAAACGTGGCTAAACGCCACTTCGGCTTGTGACATTCTGATGGCCCTCCCACCAGGATACGACATCAAAAGAATAGATAGACCTAAGGGAAAAGGGGGAGGAATCGCTATCATTTATAAACAGGACTTGACCTGCACGCTAGAGGGAAGGGATCTTGACAAAAGCGAAACTGGCCTCTTCTCCATCTCAGTTCACCAAGGATACTGCATTAGGGGTGATCTTATAAATCGCCCCCCTGGCCCCGCAGCCACTTTCCCCACCCAACTGTTGGAAACCCTTACGCTCTCGGCTCTAGAACATGAAAGACTTCTCCTGTTAGGGGATTTAAATTATCACTTTAATGACCTCAAGAACAACGAGGCCCAGGAAATTAACAGGAATTAGCTGGCATCCAGATGCTACTCAAATCAGAACAACCAACTCACTGTCAGGGACATCTCCTAGACCCCATCTTTGCCAACTGGGATGCTTTAACCATAGACCCTCCCACGCCAGTCATATGGTCCGACCACCTCCTTGTAACTTTTAGGGTGTCGGTACCAGATGATGGACTACACAAGGAACCCGCCTACTCCAATAAACGCAGGAAATGGGATAAATTCTCCACAGAGGCCTTCAATAAAATGATAACACCCGAAGCTCCCCCTGAAGACAAAGATATAGAATCTGCCTGCTTAAATCTTAATAAACTGATCGTAAAGGCGCTGGACCATACAGCACCATGGACTCATAAGGCCCCGGCAAGACAAACCAAATCCTCCCCTTGGTTCAATGGTGAACTAGGAGACCAAAAAGCTAAATGCAAAAATTACGAGAGGATATGGCGGTTACACTACCATGAGGCAGATACAATTGAGTACAAGAACAGGCTCAAAATATACCACGCACTCATTCGGAAAACTAAGAAGTCTTACCTCTGTACTAGAATCAAAGATGCTTACAATTCCATGAAGGAAATGTTCTTAGTGTACAGGGAACTCTCTGATCTCACTTCACTAGCCACCCCCATGACGGGATCAGTCAAATTGTGCGACCTAATAGCCGAGTTCTTTGCCAACAAAGTGGACAAAATTTATGCTAGCTTCCCAGACAAGGCAAGAGCCGGCAGGGAACAGGCAGATACCCACTTACAGATACAGGAGGATAAATGCCTCTCAGCATTTATAGTTCCGCCCAAAGAAACCCTATGCAGTATAGCTAAAAGCATCAAATCTGGATCACCGAGTGACCCAGCAACCCCTAAAAGACTCTATGGCAGCATCACCAGCCTGGAACCCCATATTAGACACCTCCTGGCTCTCTCTTTCAGTACAGGACAAGTCCCCACCACATGGAAAAAAGCGATTGTCCTACCTCTGAGGAAAAAACCCAATATTAGCATTGACAAATTGGATAACCTCAGATCCATCTCTCTCCTTCCCTACTTCGCTAAAATCGCGGAGAAAGCTGCAAATACTCAGCTATCAGCATTTGCTGAAGCTAGTGGACTCCTCCATCCCTCTCAGTCGGGTTTTCGAGCCCATCATTCAAACGAGTCAGCCCTGTTGTCCTCAACAGAAGCCCTACGAGGATATGCTGACAAGGGCCAGACGGCGGCATTAATTCTCCTGGACCTTAGTGCCGCTTTCGACACTGTAGCCCATCACACTCTGCTACAGTGCCTGAAAAAGGGAGGAGTGAGTGGAAAAGCTTGGGAATGGATGAAATCCTTCCTAACCGACCGAACCTTCCAGGTCGCCCAGGGACAGTTCAAGTCTAAGGAAAAAGAACTCAACCAGGGAGTGCCACAGGGCTCCAGTTTCAGCCCCACTCTTTTCAATCTCTATGTAGCCCCCGTAGGAGGAATTACAGAGATGTTTGGGGTTGAGATAGGTCGTATGCGGACGACACGCAACTGACTGTAACCCTTACACAACCTGAGAAGCAAAGCGCCTCCAACTTTGCAGCTTGCATGCAGAAAGTGGCACTCTGGATGGCAGACAATTGCCTACGTTTGAATGGCAACAAAACGGAGGTACTGATTATAGGCAAGGCTCCATCAGTATGGACTTCAGCGTGGTGGCCGGAAGAGCTGGGTGATCTGCCAACACCTAGCCATTTAGTAAAGAACCTAGGGGTCTGGCTAGATAAAAACCTCACGCTCGATCACCAGACCAAACAGGTAGCAGGAACCTCTTTCGGGATACTACGAGTCCTTAAGAAAACGCTGGACCTTATGCCTGTATCAGTGCGCCAGACCATAGTCCACAGCCTAATAACATCTAGACTAGACTATGGGAACGTTCTGTATCTTGGAGCCAATGAAAAAAGTCTTTCTAGACTCCAACGAATACAGAACGTAGCAGCCCGTCTGATCCTACAACTACCCAGGAGAGTTTCATCTAAAAGAGCTCTGAAAACCATCCACTGGCTCCCGATTAGGGAACGGGTGACTTTTAAGGCCTTATGTACAGGTCATCGCATTCTCCATGACAAAGGTCCGAGATACCTTCGCGGTCTTCTGCAATGGTATGAACCCACCCGACAACTTAGATCATGTGGGACGGGACAGGTGCATGTCCCGAGGGTCCAGACAGCCAAAATGGGCGGAAAATCCTTTAGAGTCCAAACGGCCAAGAAGTGGAATCTACTGCCAGTGGAACTGCGTATTGAACCCTCAGAAGCTAAATTCAGAAAAGACCTGAAAACAATACTCTTCCCCAAAAACTAAAATCGTAGGAAGCATCAGCAACGAACAACTCTATTAGCATTTACAGCGCGGGGACACACTTGCTAGTGTAACCAGGCGCTTTACAAAATACTAATAAATAAATAAATAAATAAATACATTTCCTTATATAAGGGATGGCTTTAGGTGCTTTGTTTTTATTGATTGAGTGAACACCGATAGGCCACACATAAATGACACAGGTGAACATTTTTTTATAAACATAGGTGAGTGGTCCCCGTAATTGCCGGAGGAAGGCACTTGTGATTTGACTTGATAATGTGAACTATACAATATAGATACACAAAATATGCTGTGATTGCAAACTACTGTTAGTTAAGGGAGTATTCTGAAAAATTACAACTTTCACTTTCCTCGGCTTTGCTACTCTGGCATGGAAGTGCGGTGTTACATGCTCTTCAAAGTAACACTCTTCATCAAGTGACCGTCTACTCTGTCTACTCTACAAAACAAGAACTTACCGGCTCCAGGAGGGGCCGCTTCCACCACCTTTACCGCGCAGCGCCACTGGGTCCCTGACGTTGTGGTCGCCCCTGCCACTGTGCAGCGCCATCGCACGGCCGCGGAGCGGAGCGGAGCGGAGCGGAGCGGACCACAACTCCCAGCGAGCCCTGCTGAACCCACCGCCCACTTCCTGCACAAGCGCCAGGAGGCGCTACAAAAGGCGACAGCTCCCGGAGAGGAGCGTGGGACAAAACAAGAACTTACCGGCTAAAGGAGGGGTCGCTTCCACCACCTTTACCGCGCAGCGCCACTGGGTCCCTGACGTTGTGGTCGCCCCCGCCGCTGTGCAGCGCCATCGCACGGCCGCGGAGCGGACCACAACTCCCAGCGAGCCCTGCTGAACCCACCGCCCACTTCCTGCACAAGCGCCAGGAGGCGCTACAAAAGGCGACAGCTTCCTCCGCATCGCGGACGCGCGCGGGCGGCGCCCGGGCAGAGGGTGGGCCGTCTGTGGCCGTCCGGGGACATCAGGGGACGGGACGGGCACCCCCCCTTCGATCTGCACCTCGGAAAATGGGTAAGCGCAAACTTCAAACATCTATCAATGGGGGCACAACTAAGGCTAAAATTGCGCGAAAAGCACCAGCATCATCTAATATAATGACTTTCTTGACCTCAGCTGTTGGCAAGCTGAACCAGGAAATTGCTGATAAAGAACGTGAACTAGGCTTGGACCCAATATTGGTGGATAGTCAAACCTTGTCTACACTGACTAGACAACCAATCCCTTTGGACCCGGTAATATTGATTGAAAAAGCACCTATCACTAGGCAACTAGACACAGACAATGCACCGGAACAAGAGGGTCAAGAGGGTCAAGTGAATAATTGCCAAGTCCTTCAGCACTCTTCACATGATTGCACCCAGGAGCCTGAGCCTGAACCCCAGATTACCAAGCGCACTAACAAACAAAAGACACATGGTGCACCGCGTCGTAAGCAACAAAATACCTCATTGAGTGCCCTGGAAATTTCTATCATGGTGGAGAAGGTCCTTGTTGACAAGCTTGAAGGGGTACTCATACAAATCTCCACTGACATTATAGACACTCTAAGGGAATGTGTTTCTGATATTCTAAAGAAATGTGATAGGATTAATAAATATATAACATCTTTCGAGAAAGATCCTCGGTGCCCACTAACCAAAACCACCCCACAGTCTTTTTCTAACCGTCAGAGACAACCCCAATCCCCTATGGAGCAGGGGAATACTGTATTAACATATCCCCAGATTCCACCTGCTCCACCACAAACGTCTAATGGTCGTGGCACTAGGCAAGTGGATAGTACATCTACCTCTAAGTTACCTTTGGCACATAAACCTTGTCCACCACAGGCTGAATCCATGGTACCCTCTCAAGATGGGCATAACTCAGCAGGGCCCAGAAGACAGCGCCCGAGACCGCCAGTTCACCTTCCACCAGAAGCTACACCTTTTGTTGCTGTTCTGGTGAATATACCTGTATTAAAACCGGGGGAATCTGAGTCCAATGACACACAGTTGGCTAATATAAAAACATGGTGTGATGCAAACTGTACTGGCCCAAATAATATCTCTGAATGCATCCAGACAGGTAGACGTGTGGACTGGGTTGGGTATTCTAAGAAAAAACTTTCTGGCGATTGTTTGATTGTTAACTTTAACAGACCCCATGAGGCCTCCCATTTATTCTGGGATGCTACAGAGGTCAAAGAAGATAGGATTAGAGCAGTCCCCTTAGGTTTCTTCTACCCCCCACCAGCACCACCTAAGATGCTCCCTGAAAGGGCTACCCGTAATGTAATTCCAACTAAAACGCATTCTATCAGCTCTTGGGCGACCCAAACAACTGGCATGTTACCTAAAACCCATGTAATACAGGGATGCGAAACAAGAAGTGGTTTGGAGCTAACAAACAGGTTCTCTGCTCTATCTAATTTGGAGGAAATTGATTGACTAGCTACTGGTGACCTATTGCCCACATCTAACACTAGAAACGAAAGGGGTATTACTGCTAATTTAATGAGCTGGAATATCGCAGGACTCCGCTCGAAAAGGGATGATATAAAATGGTTAGATTTATTAAAAGAATATGATGTGATAGCTCTACAGGAGACGTGGGACATGGACTGCGATTTCTGGTTAGATGGGTATACATCCTATTTCCTAGCAGCACAACCTTCGAACTCAGGACGTAATAAAGGAGGGTTGCAGTTTTTAATATCAGTTAAAATGAATGGAACTGCGAAGGTATTACATACGTCATCCCAAAACTATTTAGTTGTGGAAGTCACATTGACTAATAAATCCAAATGTGTTTATATTAATTTTTATAACGCCACCCAAAGCACAGGTGATATTGAAAATGTCAATTCCTTGAATGAGTTCATGTATAATTTTAAAGAGAGTCAAACCACGCCGGTATATTTTATATTGTTGGGAGATTTTAATGTACATTTATGTCAACAAAACTGTCAGCTAAGAGATACCCTGAATTTAGATATGTTTCTACCCCCACATTTTGAACATTCTGTTAAAGGGGCTGCTCTAGAAGATCTTCTTCTAAAGAATGAACTATATGAACCAGAGTTCTTTGATAGTAACGAAAGGGTCCCAACCTATAGTGCTAGGGATTGTAATACTATCATCGATTATATATTCATCTCACCGGTTATGTTGCACAATGTTATTTTTTATAATGCTATACACACTACACACAGTGATCACAACCCGGTTGTGCTGATCATGGAGGATAACAACCTGTTTTTATTTAATAAAAAAAATCCTGAAGTAGACATCGCTGCAGATATAATTACAAAGGATCAGGGGAGACTGGTGAAATGGAGCAAAGTTATACCAGAGGATTTCCTTTACTCCCTAAATGAGAAAGTGGGTAGTGATATTAATGTCTGCAGGGAACCACTGGAATTTAGAGGGAATATTATTGGGTCCTTTGAATCCATCTGCCGCCAGGTGGCAGATGACCTAAAATGCAAAACTAAAAAGAGAGAGAAAAAGGTAGAGGGGTGGTTTAACAATGAATGCTCCAAATCACATCGAGAACTGCATAAAGCTTTGAAAAAGGTACCCCGTGATAGATTGGAGGTGGCAAGGCTTAGGAAACAGTATAACCTGGATATCTTAATGAGGAAAAGGGAAATAAAGAAACAGGCTTGGGAGGATCTGTATGAAAAAGCTACCTTGAGGGATAGCGCAAAATTCTGGACCATTGTCAATACCCCTCTGTTCAATGGGAAAGAAAATGCGCCATTGGAGGTAAATATCCCTGAGAAGCAATGGCTGGACCATTTCCAAAGAATTTATGGCAGCAATCTTGATTTAGGACAATCAGACTTAACACTGATTGACACACATGACACCCTATCAAGCTTTACCATTAAAGAGGTACAGAGGCCAATTGAGGATATGGCATCACAGAAGGCCCCCGGTCCAGATGGCGTACCCGCCGATATGTTTAAAACTAACTCAGCTATGTGGTCAGTTGTACTTGCTAATGTTTTTAATGTAGTTGGTATAGACAAGATAAGACCTCCAACTACCTGGTCACAGTCTGTCATCATCCCCATATTTAAGAAGGGTCAAAGGGGGGACCCTAGATGCTATAGGCCCATATCACTGCTAGATTCCTCATTTAAAATCCTTGGTAAAATAATACTAGAAAGAATCTCAGCTTGGACCACTGATAAAGACATCCTGTGTGAAGCTCAGTATGGCTTTCGATCTGCCATAGGTACAGAAGATCAATGCCTTAATTTACACCTTATACTGAGCAAATATACTGTAGCATCAAGGGGGATGATGTATTTGGCCTTCATGGACTTGTCCACAGCTTTTGACCTAGTTAACAGGTCAAAGCTGTGGACAATACTCCTTGACAAGGGACTGGACCGAGCACTTGTGGATTTTTTGGCGCGACTTCACAGTGACTTAAGGGCAACTATCCGCATGTCTCAAGAAGGGAACTGTACCGCTTTTTTTAAATCTGGAAGGGGGGTGCGCCAAGGGTGCATCTTGGCACCTATGCTTTTCTCCCTTTATATCAACTCTCTGGGAGAGTCCCTAGAAGCGGCCTCTATAGACATACCCCACATGGGCGGTTCCATGATGCCGGTACTTTTATATGCCGACGACACGGTACTGCTGTCAAGGACCCCTAGGGGTCTACAACATTTATTAAATACATTTGGGGCTTTCATGCAAGATCTGGATTTAGTAATTAACGTAGGAAAATCACATGTTATGGCTGTGGGTAATCGCAAGAATAACATCAGAACTCTGTCTTGTAATGGTTCCGCACTTACCAAGGTTAAAGCTTTTACTTACTTAGGAGTGGTGTTCGACGAGAAAGGGACATGGGCACCACAAATTCAGAACAAGGCCGCTGCAGTAAAAAGATCATCTGCTGCTATACTGGGGTTCGCAAAACGCCTTGGCGGTAAACCACCAGAGGCTATTCTATCCATCTACAAAGCTAAAACCCTGGCAATAGCCAGGTATGGAGCCTCTATTTGGGGTTATAAGAACACAACCCACATTCAAAGAGCGGAGAATATGTTCCTGCGATCCGTTATGGGTCTACCAAAATCCACACCTGCTTTTTCAGTCCATATGGAACTGGGGGTAGGTTATGTTGAAGACATGCTGTCCCTGGCGCCACTAAGGGCATGGATTAAAACTTGGCTTAATCCCAATTTAACACTTAATCACAAGATTATCAGAGATTGTATGGGGCGGGATCGAGTGGCAGAGATTGAGTGGCTCTCATACATTAAAAAAAACAGCAGGATATCTGGGCCGCCCCGACCTATATACTAACCCAGAAGGTCTAAAAAAAGAGGACATTAGTTGGGTAAAGCCCGAATATACAAAGAAAAGGGAAGCTGAAAGAGAGTCATGCGAAATTATGAAGCCAACTGTAAGGTCACATTTTTTGACTATTACATCTCTAGCTATCGAACCATATCTGGCGATAGTAAATAAACCTTTCCACCGGTGGCTTCTCACTAAATTTCGTTTCAATCAGGCTCACTTTCTGCTGGGTGAATATAGTAAGTGGTGTAAGCCGCATGAGAACGCCCCCTGCAAGTGTGATGATTTCTCAGATCAGGATTCTTTGCATTTTCTCTTTTTTTGTCCCTTTTTTAGAAATGCTAGAGAGAAATATATCAAGCCTATACTGAAAGATCAAAGGTTTATTCAAGTCAAACCGGCTTTCCTGTTCCTACAGCTAATGGAAACACCTTTAATAATGTATGGGGTAGCCAATTTTCTTACAACGTCTATTCGGTCCAGGCAAAAAAGACTCCAATCACCGACTATTTGATTTAGCTCCCTGTAAAAGTTTGTACGCCCTGTTAGGGTAGTGCTATAAAATGATTGTATTATAGATCTGTAAATATAATTGTAAATAGATCATTCAGCAAACTCATTAGTACAATCTGTATAAATGAACTGAAAAACTTGAAGGAATCTATAGTCAGTGTAAATATGATGTAGCTGTATAAAATTTCTGTACATATATTTTGATTACTATTGAAAATGTGTACATAATGTCTCTTGTTTTAACGTTTTCTATATAAAACAATTTCTATATTCCTGTGATCAATATTGGATGTATAGCATACTTTTATGATTTTAACTTAATGGAATAAAGTGTTTTTGACTCTGACTCTGACTCTACTCTACATGCACCTATGCTATCTATGAGGAAGATACCATCCAGGCATCCATCCATTCAAAGTAAATGTCAATCATTCTTCTTAATGTCTCAACTGGACAAACCTTGCTTTTTCTCACCGAAAAACACCCTTTTTATTTTATTTTGTAAAGCGCCACCCATGCATCCGTGCTTGACTTGCATTTGAATTTGAGCCAAAATATATATTGCGCACACATACAGTTTCTGTTTCACCCACCCAGGCAATCCTCTTTTCTTTCTCCTTCCACCCATCCTTGCTTCAGCCTTCAACCAGCCATGCATCAGATTCCCAGCCACCTGTGCCTGCATTCAAAAACACGTATCATTCTTTGCCAGTCAATATTAACTCGCTCGTCCTTCACAGGTGAGTTGAAGCCAAATTTAGAGGATGCCATTCGTTACTCGTCAACTCCTGCTGCTAATGCTATTGCTAATGCTATTGCTAATGCTATTGCTAATGCGAAGTCAAGGGCGACTGTCTTCTACATGGTTGACAAAAACTTAGTTCTAAAATTGTAAGTCTTCTTGACAGTAAACTTGTACTGTACAACATATACACCCCTGCAGCAAGCCTACTCTGCAATCTCAATAAGTAAGGTATATAATAGCTTACCACTGCCCGCCACTACCGAGGCATCCCCCATAGCAGTTCCTGCTGGCACCACATCAGCCCCTGGAGTGTCTACCTCCGCGCTGGCCCCTGCACTGGTGGTGGGCTGTGCCGATGGTGTTCCGCCTAGAAAATACATTTAATATTTTTAGATGCCATATACACCACTCCATATTTTGTCTAGGAATGACATTTTTTTACTACTTACTACATGTTATTTGTGACTCTCTAGTCTAAACTAAAAAATCCCCTTTTGGAAGGGGAGGGTGTTTTTATTTATGCTTAGCCATAACATGCTACACTTTTTGGCACAACTGATGAATGCTTGCTTTTTAACGTGCACCTTTTTTCTCATAACAGACACTCAGACAGAAGATCCCCTTCCACGAACAAGAGCAATATGTTACTCATCATTATCACCAGCAGTAAGTTCCAACCAGGTGAGGGGTCTCCCACAATTAATGTGTAAATCAGCCACTGTTCAGTTTGTATGAGTTCACCGATTCTCTTCTAGTATGAAGTTGATTTTAATAATTTATTTTATATAATGCACAATTGAAAATTAATATACAGAGTACACACTGAGCTAGTTGTTTTACTTGTAATAAAGCTTTAAAACTTACATAGACTCTGTGGTTTTTGGTCATGAGTGAGTGAGTGAAAGGGTTTGCAATTTGCAAGCATGAGTCTGTAACTCTGTGACTCTGAGAGGTCGGGACTCTGACTCCATACTCTTATGTTCTGGGTGGTATAATCATTAGGGATCATCGCTGCATTCAGGAGCTAAATAATGACTCTGACACACTAGCTGGTCAGTAAGGAGATTGGGCGTTCAACTTCTGTTATGACTGATGTATGTGGAAAGTCTAACTGCGCCTATTATCACCAATGCCCTATTTCTTGTCCATAGTTCTGTATGTGCAGAATAGTCCCTGCAACAGTGGTATTATGTCCTCCTATCCAATCAAAAAGTAATCTAGTATCTTATTCTTGGTGGCCATTGACATTTTATTGTTGGGAATTGTCAAAGCATAACATTAAGAAGATTTCAATAGACATTATAGAAAACCCAGAGGACTGCACTCAGTGCCTAGAGCTATTGCTGAATAGGAGTTTTGTTTAACACCTTTTGCCAACTGTGCAAGCTTAGCTAGCTACACAGACAGACTAATAATAATAAATAGTAGTAGCACAGAGAGTCATAATAGAGGCAGGATAAGAATTTAGAAACAGTCTACAAGAAGATCAAAGATGATTTAGGAAAAAATAGAATTATGATGAACGTTTTTGATAAATAGGTGCTTTAAAAGTTAGGGAAGTATAAATATTAATATTAACATGAAAACTTACTGGGGCCAGCAGAAGAGCCCTATGCGGATCGATCCTGGCCTTCCTGCTCCACCGGCGCCACCACCACCACCTCTGTCCTCTTGCCCCTGGGAGGAGCTAATGTACTTGAAAGAAAGACACAAACATGGATGATTGTTTTCAACAAAATCAAACATTTGAAAAAAACAAAAACAAATTATTCCGGGGAAATAAACAATTGCACTAAATGTATTGACCTCTCTGATGTGGTCTACTGGGATATTGGTATTGCTGGATTCGCAGGCCGTCTACTTGGAAAGTTATATAACTCACTAAACCAACTACAAAAAGGTTCTACTAGGACTGGCAGCTCTCAGCAGCATGCGAAGTGACAGACACACTCCGTCATGATTGCAGACCACTAAAAAATGTCCTACTAAATGACAAGTCATAATATACTCAACCTATCAATCCACCACCATTATCTCTTCTTAGTGGCAGGAGTACAAAGGAAGGACTGGACTTGAGTCTCTAGTCTCTAGCATTACCCAGTTATGTAAAGTACACTCATAATCATTCAGGACAAATGAGCACAAAGTTGGAAACAAGTAAGCATAGTAGCACCGCCACTCAGCAGGCGAGCACCTGCAATCACAGACGCTTTTGAAACATAATTTACCTGCAATGTAATCGGCAGCATTCTTGCTCTTCGGAAAAAACATATATTTGCAATATAACACAGAGCAGAAACAAACAAAGAAGTTATTAAATAGCTACTAGTACTCACCAAGCCCAGGGATCTTGATGCCAAGCAGGTCGAGCAGGTCTTGTTCCCGGTCTAGTATGTCAGACCTCCGGTGTGTCACCTGGTTGTAGGTGCGCCGGACCCCTGACTCCCGATGCATGGCCCGGCACACCTTATCCATTGGCTGGCGACGCTCCCGGAGGCCGTACCCGTTATCAGGCATTCCGCCTGCTGCAACGGTCTTTGGGAGGTGGCGCTGCACAAAGAAGACCAGTGCGGCCCTCTCCGCCTCGCTGAAGATCTCCCTGGGGCTTACAGATTTCCCCCGTAAGCACCCGCAAGGGAGGCGGCTGCGGGGTGTGGGAGCGGGACTCTACCTCTTGGACTTGCCGGCTCCCTTTGCCGTGGTCCTGGGTTAAAGAAAGGAAAAAGAGGAAAGAATAGGGAAAAAAGTAAATAAAAGACAAGAGAGAGTTAAAAGAAAAAGTAGTTATTAAAGTAACGAAAAGTGGAAAAAAACACAAAATATAGATGTACAAAAATTAAGAGGAAGATAATGAGTAAAATAGATTTTAAAAAAGTTCAAAAAAACAAAGGATTACAAAGATTGAAGCTAGATAGAAAAGGCATGCCCAGAACCATAGCAATGAATGAAAAACAAGATGGCCGCGCCCACTGCAACCAGGTGGGTAAGTTTGCGCGATATTTTCCTCGCGAGCACACAAAATCGGGCGCGAACACCCAACTGCGGCCCCGAACAGGAAAAGTGCAACACAAGCATGCAACTAGCGACCGGAAACGGAAATACGCAACGCGAACAGTGAAAACAAGATGGCCGCGCCCATATACGACTGCATGGGTAAGTTTGCGGTAGCCGTGGTGAAAAAAATCCCGCAAAAATAAAAAAATCTGCAATCTCGTGAAAGTTCGCAGATTTTGCGGACCGCGAGTACGCTTTCGCAAGAATTCGTGTACCGCAAATTCTCAACATTCGCCCATACTTAGTTTAATGTGCTGAGAAGTTTGCTACCAACCTTCCCAGTTTTCAGTGGAAGCCATTATGATGCTACGGAGTTCATAATGACAAACTCCCAGCCCCATATACTCTTAATGGCATTACTGCACTTGCAATGTCTAAAAATTAGCTTAGACTCTGTATGGGTACAGAGCTCATGCACCTGTACCTTTGCCAATGGTATAGTACACCCAGCTAGAGAGGTGGCTAATCTATGCAAGGGCAGTGGGTTGTAGGCATGGCACACGGGGATGTGTGCCATGTCTAATCTTCACTTTGTTCTGCACCAAAACACTCAGCCTGCAAAGGCAGTGTGTGCGTGTAAAGGTACAGGGCTTCTAAGTGTGGAACAATAAGTGCTGCAGCCCATTGAGGCCTTCCCTGGCCCCAGTGCCATTGGTACCTGTGGTACCATTTACAAGGGACTGACCTGTAGCCAAAGAGTGCCAATTGGGTTTAGTTTTTTAGGCAGTTTAGGTAAAGAAAGAGGACAAGAATAACCATTCCCTAGAGAGTATTCATTGTCTAAGTGAAAGAACCTGGAAAGTCCATCATCATTGGCATGGGAAGTCCCAGGTCTGTGTTCCACTATCAAGTCCATTCCCTGTAGTGTGATAGACCACCTCAAAAGTTTAGGATCTTCACCTCTCATCTACATTAGCCATTTGAGAGGTGTGTGGTCAGTCTGAACTAGAAAGTGAGTACCAAACAAGTATGTTCTCAACTTCTTCTGGGACCAAACCACAGCAAAAGCCTCCCTCTCAATGGCACTTCAATGCTGCTCCTTGGGCAGAAGTCTTCTGCTTATAAAAGCATCTGGTTTGTCTTGGCCTTCATCATTAGTCTGGGATAGGACTAAGGGTGGCCAGAGTTTGCTGAGTTGCACTATGCATAAATCCGTGGAGTGGCATAATAACTCTGTGGAATTCCGTGGAGTTCTGCTCCACCCTACCATGCTAAAGTTCAGCCTCCAGCTTTGTTTATGCTGTAGTAGAGAGCAAGTAGAGAGATGCACTGGCAGCTGGGAAGGTAGGCTGGTGCTCGAGCCCGTCAACAAGCAGCGGTGGTCAAGTTGAGAGGAGGGCACATCAGGCTACATATCAGGCACCCGTTTGGCATTGAGCACGCAGCAACGAATGGCTCACGTGCCATGTCCCGGCCTCCCCCGCAAGATGAACATTAATTAACCCTTAATTCCTCCTGCTGGCCAAGTCATGCAGGTACATAAGCTGTGCCCTTACCTTCTCTGTCCCAGAGGGGCTGTCAGTGGCTGGGTCCAGTGAACAGGGGGGCATGTGATCAAAGGGCTTCAGGCCAGTCCACTCAAGCCGCAGCTCCGGTCCTGCTCGCCTTCTCTTCTCCACCAAAGCTGCATGGCTGGTTACTGAAGGAAAGGGTGGGCCACTGCTCCTCCCTCCATCTTGAACCACTGGTGGTCCCCTCCTTTAAATCCACCCCGGTGGGGCTGCTTTTGGAGTCAGGGGTGCAGAGTGCTGATTTCTGCTCTTCTCGTCCTTTCCAGTCTCCTATGGTCAGTGTGTGTCAGGGGCAGGGGACATGACGGTGGTCAAGTCTCGTCCACTCTCCTCTCCTCTTGTTGCCCGAGCACACAGACACTTGCAAACTCAGAGGGGCAATCGCCACATGCAAAATGGAAATAATGACATCTTCCAGTTCAGGGCCAGGGGAAGAAACTGAGAAAGGACATGTTTGACTGTCAGAACATACCCTGAGCCTAGCTGGACTTGCACAAGTCAACCACTAGGTTGCAGTGCCTTCTCTGCTGCCATGTTAGGATCAGGCACTAACATATGAGGAGTATGTTTTTTAAATAATAAGGGTGCCGGTAAAACTCCACTACACAACAGGGGTTGACGAAGTTTTTGTCAAACTAGACCCTCAAAGTGGAGTGAGAAGTTGCAAAACCTCCACAAACTGTGCACACAGATTGGAGTGTACTGTGCACTGTTAGATAGGACCACTCCTATCCTTATCTCAGAGGCATCAGTCTGATGCTTGGTGTCACCTGGAGCAGTGAGAATTAGTGCTGAGCACATTGCCTCTTTCAGTGTGTGAAAAGCCTTATGACAGCTAACTCTCCAGTTTACCTTTTTGGGCATCTTCTTGGAGGTGAGTTCTGTGAGGGGAGTCACAATGGAATGGACCCATATTCCATCACAAACATCCTGCAGTACCCAGTCAAGCAAAGGAATGCCCTGACTTGAGTAAGGGTTGTTGGAGCTTCCCAGTCCAGGATGCTCCAAAATCTCCAAAAAGGTGGCCCAAGTATATCAATGTTCCCTGCCCTATCTGGCATTTGGATACCTTGATAGTTAGGCCTGCAGTTTTCAGGGATTTTAAAACCTTCCCCAGGTGGACCAGGTGATACTGCCAGGTGGAGCTAAAGATAGCAATATCATCCAGATATGCAGCACTAAAGCACTCCAATCCAGCAAGGACTTGATTCATCAACTTTTGGTAAGTGGCAAGGGCATTCTTTAGACCAAAAGGCATATCAATAAACTGATAATGCCCAGCAGGTGTGGCAAATCCTGTTTTTTCTTTTGTTCCTGGTGCCATGCCAACCTGCCAGTACCCTGCAGTGAAGTCAAAGGTACTTAGAAAGTTGGCTGCACCCAATTAAACTTTCAGTTTATCAGCTCTTGGAATGGAGTGAGCATCTCAGTTTGTGACAGAGATGAGCTCTGTATATTCCACACAGAACCTCATTTCTCTCTTTCCATCCTGTGGAAGAGGTTCGGGGACAAGAACCACTGGGCTGGCCCAGAGGGTCTCAGAGGCTTTCATAACCCCTTACTCCAGCATCTTGCCGACTTCAGCTTTGATGCTTTTTTTTACTTGATCAGACCGTCGATAGATTTTCTTCTTGACAGGTACACTGTCCCAAGTGTCCACATCATGAGTACACCAGTTTGTGTGACCAGGGGTCAAGGAAAAGAGATTAGCATACTGTTGCAAGACTTGCTTGGAATCAGTCTTTTTTTGGGCAGAGAGGGAGTCCGAGAAGACCATTCACTCCCCTGACTCATCCTTGGGGTTGTAAGAGAAGAGGTCAGGGAGAGCTTCATTCTGTGTCTCCTGATCATCATCAGTCACCATCAGCATGGTGATGTCAGTCGTGTCATGGAAAAGCTTAAGGACGTAAGGCCCTTCACATGTATCACCCTCTTGGGTGTCCTGCTTGAGCCCAGGTCTACCAAGTAGGTGACCTCACTTTTCTTTTCTAATATGGAGTAAGGGCCACTCCATTCACCCTGGTGAGCCCTTGGTGCCACTGGCCCTAAAAACCCACACCTTTTGCCCTCGTTTTAGCCCCACCAGTGCAGCATTTCTATCATGCCAGTGCTTCTGTAGCTCCTTGCTCGCCTCAAGATTCTTTGAAGCTTTTTCCTCACACTCTGCCATTCTGTCCTTTAGGCCTAGTACATAGTCCACAATGTCTGGTTTGGGTTCTTGGCAAGGCTTCTCCCAACCCTCTTTTATAAGACAAAGTGATCCCCTAACAGGATTGCCAAACAGAAGTTGAAAGGGGGAAAACCCTAATCCCTTCCGAGGCACCTCCCCTTAGGCAAAAAGCAAGCATTGTAAGAGGATATCCCAAACCCCTTTTCTTGAGCTTGTCAGGTCAGGGAGCCCCATAATCATGACTTTCAATTTTTTGTTAAACCTCTCAACAAGACCATTGGTTTGTGGGTGAGAGGGTGTAGTAAACTTGTACTACACTTCAATCAATCAATCAATCAATCAGGAGTTTGTTAAAGTGCGACTACTCACCCGTAAGGGTCTCAAGGCGCTAGGGGTGGGGGGGTGGGGGGGTGCAGGTTCCATTCCATCAAGGAGGGGGTCTGTCGAAGAGCCAGGTTTTGAGGTTTCTTGCGAAGATGGGGAGCGATGTTGTCTGTCTGAGGTGGAGCGGAAGGGCGTTCCATGCTTTGGCCGTGAGGAAGGAGAAGGAGCGGCCTCCCGATCTGGTCTTTCTGGTGCAGGGGACCACGGCGTAGGAAAGCTGGGCTGATCGTAGGGTCCTTTGGGGTGCGTGGAATTTGAGTCAGCTGTTCAGGTATGCTGGTCCGGAGCCGTGGAGGGCCTTGTGTGCGTGGGTGAGCATCTTAAAGGTGATTCTCGCCTCGACCGGGAGCCAGTGGAGTGTGCGCAGGTGCTGGGAGATGTGGCAGTGTTTTGGCAGGTTGAGGACCAGTCTTGCGGCGGCGTTCTGGATGTTCTGTAGCTTGCGGATGAGGTTTTTGTTTATTCCGGCGTAGAGTGCGTTGCCGTAGTCGAGTCTGCTGGTGACCAGGGCGTGAGTGACTGTCTTTCGGTGTTCGAGGGGGATCCATTTGAAGGTCTTACGAAGGAGGCGGAGGGTGTGGAAGCAGGAAGATGAGACAGAGTAGATCTGGCGGTCCATTTTGAGCTCGGAGTCCAGGATGATTTTCAGGTTGCGTGCGTGTTCTCCGGGGGGGTTGGCGTGTTTCCGAGGGCGGTGGGCCACCAGGTGTCGCTCCAGGCGTCGGGGTTTGGGCCCATGATGGGTACTTCTGTTTTGTTGGTGTTTAGTTGAAGGCAGCTGTTTTTCATCCATTTGGCGACGGCTTCCATGCCTTCACTTCACACTCTATCACTCTATTCTCATAGGTTTTTGATATATATATATATATATATATATATATATATATATATTACCTACTGGCGATAGCCAGTAGGTATATATAGTTAGGATTTTTTCCCTATGGGATTTCTGAAAATTCTATGTCTAATAACTTTGGCGTTTGTGGACGGAATTGGCTGAAATTTTCAGGAAAATGGCACATTTTGTTTCTGAGTAGCTCCTGGAAATTTGGGGGGGGTTCGTCAAGGGGGGGCGGAGAAAAAAGGGGGGTCCCAAAACGCGTTTTTACCATGTTAATTTCCATAGGGCGGTTGGACTCACTTTTAGCCCGAACGGCTGAATGGATTTCCACGAAACTTGGCAAAATTGTAGGGACTGTTAGCCCGATGTGCCTTTGCTAGGTCTCAATATATGTGCTTCAGTGAATTTTGAGAAATTAACGTTTAAAACAAGATATATATCTGTAACAGCGCTCCGGGCTGCGCTCCGGTCCGCTTACTTTTCGCGTATCGGAACTTTGCGAAGCGAAGCTGATTGGCTCTCCGGTGTCTGTCAACATTCTAAACAGTCCGGCGCGGCCGCCATCTTGTCTCTCGGTAGGATCGAGAGACAAGAGGAGGCCAAAACAAAGGGGGAAATGAAGGAAAGGGGGCAAGGTAGACCCCTTCTGATCCCCTAGGATTGATGAGGGGATATTATAGAGTCACGCTGGGCCCAAAAAAAAAAAAAAAAAAATCCGATTTTTTCGCCGTAGAGACGCGTCTTGGTACGCGAACCGGGCAGCTAACCGGGAAGCTAACTGGCAGTGTAACGGGAGTCTGACGAGTAGCTGATTGGCTGTCAACATTGTAAACAGTCCGGAGCGGCCGCCATCTTGTCTCTCGGTAGGATCGAGAGACAAGAGGAGGCCAAAACAAAGGGGGAAATGAAGGAAAGGGGCAAGGTAGACCCCTTCTGACCCCCTAGGATTGATGAGGGGATATTATAGAGCCACGCTGGGCCCAAAAAAAAAAAAAAAAAATATTCCGTTTTTTTCGCCGTAGAGACGCGTCTTGGTACGCGAACCGGGCAGCTAACCGGGCAGCTAACCGGCAGTGTAACGGGAGTCTGAGGAGAAGCTGATTGGCTGTTATCATTGTAAACAGTCTGGAGCGGCCGCCATCTTGTCTCTCTGTGGGATCGAGAGACAAGAGGTGGAAAAAAAAAAAGGTGTAAATGAATGAAAGGGGTAAGGCAAACCCCTCCTGAACCCCTAGGATTGATGAGGGGGCTATTAAAGTTCCCTGGGGGGTGAAAAAAAAAATTGCGATTTTTCGCGGTAAAGGTGCTTCCTGGTACGTTAACCGGGCAGCTAACCGGCCGCGTAACGGGAGTCAGACATATTGTGTTTTTTGAACGTTTATGATATGTGCACGTGTGGATTTTGTCTAATTAAGGTTAAAAAAATATATATATATCTTTAAGCGTGTTCTGGCGCGCTTACGTTTTGGGTTTGGTTTGCGCTGCAGAGACGATACGTCACGGTTATGCGATGCATCCTGAGGCGTCTCACGGGCTACGTGATACGTCACTTAATAAAGAATATATTTTACAGCTATAGATATTAGCTTTTAAAAAACCAATGAAATTCACAGAAAAAACCATAGGTTATAGACCATATATAGTTAGGAATTTGCATTTACAAAACCTTGAAAATTCACTGAAAAAACCATAGGTTATAGACCATATATAGTTAGGGATTAGCATTTAAAAAACCTTATTTTACTCGCACAAAACCATTGAAATTCCATATATAGTTAGATGCACTAACTATATATCGCGGACCCACAATCCACTGCTAATGATGTCACATATTACATCATTCATGACATGGTCAGTGACATCACTGATGACATCACTGATGACATCTCAAATGACATCACTGATGACATCACTGATGACATCTCAAATGACATCACTGATGACATCACTGACATCTCATTTGACATTACTGATTACATCACTGATGATATAATTTATGTGATAATACATCTTCAGACTCTAATATAACCTTAGATACACTCAGTGTAAACAGGCACTCACAGACTGTCACACATCCATGGAGTTACCCACACACCTAGTCAGTCATGCAAAGAATCAATCCCACCTCCATTTCCTCAACTATACAGTTATACACACCTTACTTATTCAAACATATACTAACACATATTTACTCTCTTATACAATCCTTGATACAAGTTCACAATGATTCATACAGCCACTCTCACATTCACTGGCTCTTATGTTCAGTTATTTATATATGTCAACTCTCACATGGAGTGTGTTTTACATATGTACTTACTTTAACATGTAGAACTGAGATATCCATTCACTCACCAATATACTCATGCACACAGTCAACTGTCCATACAGCTGTTTCTACATGCACTTTTGAACCCATACACCTAGGGAATCAACTGCTCACACATCTATGCACAGAGTTATACACCTCCCAGCCACCCACACACATACTCAGTCTCCCATACAAATACTTGGGCAACCATTCAATAACCCATATAGTTAATGATATAGCTACTGATTTAAACATGCAGCAGTTTACAGAAGAACATAAATAATGATTGCCAAATTAAGACACTTTAATCACTAACCCATACACTCAGTGAGACACATTTAATCATTCTCTCATACAGTCAGTCATGCACCTACTAAATCCTTCATCCAGACACTTATACATCCACTCATTCTTCAATATGTAAGACATATTTTAACTTTACAGAAACATACAGTCACTGGGTGTTGTCATCAGTGATGTCATCAGTGATGTCATTTGAGATGTCATCAGTGATGTCATCAGTGATGTCACTGACCATGTCATGAATGATGTAATATGTGACATCATTAGCAGTGGATTGTGGGTCCGCGATATATAGTTAGTGCATCTAACTATATATGGAATTTCAATGGTTTTGTGCAAGTAAAATAAGGTTTTTTAAATGCTAATCCCTAACTATATATGGTCTATAACCTATGGTTTTTTCAGTGAATTTTCAAGGTTTTGTAAATGCAAATTCCTAACTATATATGGTCTATAACCTATGTTTTTTTCTGTGAATATATATATATATATATACACTCCAACCAAAACCTCGTGCAACGCCTTTGCACAGAGTCCAGTACGCAGACGCAGTTGAATAAATCCACAGCCAGTCTTACATGGATATTCTTCTTTTATTCCATTTTCATAGTAAAGTGCAGAGGTGCAACAAAATGCCGTACAGACGCGTTTCGGGCGTGAACGCCCTTGCTCACTGTCAGCGGGTAAGCGGCTGAGTACAGGTTTAAATAATGCAACAACTGATTAACACATCGCACCAAAACACTACCAATAGTCAATTGACATAGAAAGTGGACTTCAATTTACGTTTGGCTAGTTTACACCATGCATTTGCGGCGGCCATGTTAAAATGGTAACGGTGTGATTAAAATATTGCCATTGTCGCATAACACTGGTATATGCATACAAATATACATATAATTAAGGGCATTTTCGCATAGGACAACATCTGAATACAAGGAAATTCTATTATGAAGTGCTGATGCATAGATTCAATAGAAGTGCAAACATTTTTTTACTGTGCAAATACGCAAACCATCTAATTTTATCATGTCCAAATACGCTGTAAACAGATACTCTTCTTTACATCTTAAAAATGAATTTCCTCCAAGATGTACTTCCTTCCCTTGTAATTTATCATTCTCAAAGATAAATCCAATGCTGGTAATGCACTACCATAATAATCATAAATTTGGTCCAAAAAACATTCCACTTGTAAAATGTTGGAAATGGCGAGTGGATATCGGTAACAATCAGTTGATAAGTATGCAGAGAGTTGTAATACATAGTCATGCATTAAAAAATCGAAAGATAATTCTACATACACAGACCGCTGAATAACTAAAGCATATTAAAGTGAAGGAGTGCTAGAATGTCCTGATCAACATAGAAAAGATATCATGGGGTATGGGGAAAAAAACAAATAAAAAAACATGTTAAAATATGCGATTGCATAATGAATCAGTTCATTGAATTTTCTTGAAATGCCCAAATGTGATTCGAGTTGGTATAATAAATCTTACATACGAGGTTGACATAGGTCCCTGCCACAGACCAACGTCTTCCCTATTATATCTAAAGCAAAAAACAAAGCGTGGAAATATCGTAAATATAAATGTGGGAACATGATAATGCACCAACAGGACATAACATTAGGACTGATCAATACGGATGACTGCCTGCTCTAATAGTGAAAAGATGCCATATTGGCCCATGGTGCTATACAGAAACAGGGTCTTAAAGAAAAGTGCTCAGGTCTTCCCCCATGTTCAAACCTCCCGGGATCTTTGTGTTGAGGCGAACAATATAAAGGGACTCCAACTGTCTCAACTGTCTTTCATAGTCCCCACCTTTCTTTGAAGGTCTGACCGCATCTATCACATAGTAACTCAGATGGGATAAGTTTCTACTGTGGAATTGATCAAAATGTCGAGCCACAGGATAATTTTTGTCACAGTTCACTATGGCCCGTAGGTGCTGTAGGATACGTTGGTGCACAGGTAGTTTTGTACTACCAACGTATCTCAGATTACATGAGCACGTAAGTACGTATACCGCTAGCTCGGTTTTGCAGGTATAATGGCCTTTTATATATGTTGGTTTACAATCGAATGGTGTCATGTATGTTCTGGTGTTGGTGCCAAATTTGCATGCCCTGCAAGATATGCACCGAAAGAAACCTTTTCGAGGTGACAACCAATCATTGTTTTTGATTAATTCCGGTGAACTGGACACTAAGGCATTTCTCATGCTGTAAGCCCGTCTGTAGGTCACTTTAGGTTTTTTAGGCAGAATGTCTTTAAGCGTTGGATCAGTGAGAATGACAGACCATTGTCCTCTGACTAGTTTGGAAATCTGATTGGCCTGACGACTGAAACCCGTGATCAATCGTATGGTATTGCCATTCTCTTTCTGATTTTCAGAGATGGAAACAGAATTGGAAGGGGCCTGCAGGAAACTCGTTCTGTCTAGCTTATTGGCTTTGGACATAGCTGTTTTTAGGACACTGGGTTCATAGCCCCTCGCTTCCAACCTTTTCATGGCTTCTTTTTGATGGAAGTCCCTTTGCTCCAATGAGCTACAGGTCCTATAAATTCTGAGGAACTCTCCATATGGTATGGATCTGATGGTGTGACCCGGGTGAAAACTGTGTGCGTGCAGTATCGTGTTGCCTGCTGTGTTTTTTCTATAGAGGCTTGTAGTCAGAGTATCCTTGACTACGGTTACCTGCACATCTAAGAAGCTGATTTCAGTGTTGCTAATTTCTGCGCTGAATATGAGGTTGGAATCATTGACATTAATAGCTTTAACAAAACATTCAGCTTCCTCCTGGCTTCCCCTCCAAATAATGAAAATATCGTCGATGTACCTCATGTACTTTACAATGTTATTATGCCAAATATTCGAGTAGTGAGTCCTGAGGACATGTTCCTCCCACCAACCACGTGGAGCCCCGCGTAGGTTGGGGAAAAACATGCCCCCATAGCCACCCCTCTCAACTGTTTAAAGACTTTGTCATCAAACAAAAAGATGTTATTATTGAGGCACCGTTCTACCATAGACAGAAGCATTACATTGTGTTTATGCAATTCTACTGGTCTTTTGTCTAGATAGAATTTCAAAGCTTTGAGTCCATCTTGATGGGAGATACTAATATAGAGACTAGCAATGTCCATGGTGATTAATAAATAATCTGAAGACCACACACTTTGGTTCAAGTTTCTAAGAAAGTCCGTGCTATCCTTAATGTATGCAGGCAAAGTGGTCACAAAGTCTTGTAAGTAATGATCTATATATTTGGAGGTGTTCTCAAACAGGCTATGGATTGCAGATACTATTGGTCTTCCAGGCACTGGTCTGACCCCTTTGTGGACCTTTGGTATGAAATAAATGTTCGGTATAACTGGATGCTCTTTATACAGATATTTCATCTCCTCTCTGGTTAAAAGGCCGTCTCTTTTCCACCCATTTAGTTCCTTGTAATAAGCTAGCTGGATGTTTTTTGCTGTTCTTAGATCACATTGTTCATAGCATACTGTGTCATTTAGGTGGCGATACGCTTCTTCCATATAATCCAATTTGCTCCAAAGGACCACATTACCCCCTTTGTCAGATTGATTTACAATGATTGCATCATTGGATTGTAATTTTTTGATTAAATCATTGTATGGTTTCATGCTTGAATTGATGGTATTTCTTTGTTTGCTGACTTGGGTATGTAGTTTTTTCAGACCATTAGTTAATAACTCCACATAAGTGTCTATGGCATCCTTGGGCATGGATGGAATGAAGGTTGATGGTGGTTTAAAGCCACTAGATTCACTTTGACCAATGTCTATGTTTTCATCACAGGCTGCATCCTGGGTACTTGGAATGGATGTGTTGTCGTTACGCAAACTATGCATGGTTTTCAGAAGGGGCACATCCTTAGCCTGTAACCCACTTCTTTCAGGGTTGGCGGTTGTAATGACAGTTTTTTTGTTCTGTGTTAACCCTCCCTTGATGGCATAATATTTGCGTAATTTAAGTTTCCTAATGAACTTAAATACATCTACTCGGGTGTTGCCATAGTTAAAGTTGCTCTCCGGACAATACGATAATCCTAGAGCAAGTAGTTGTTTCTCTGCCTGATCAAGTTCCACATTGGTCAAATTCACAATCGTTTTCTCCATTGCTACTGCTTGTTCACCCAATTATATATGTCATTTGAGATGTCATCAGTGATGTCATCAGTGATGTCATTTGAGATGTCATCAGTGATGTCATCAGTGATGTCACTGAGCATGTCATGAATGATGTAATATGTGACATCATCAGCAGTGGATTGCGGGTGCGCGATATATAGTTAGCGCATCTAACAATATATGCGAATTTCAATGGTTTTATGCGAGTAAAATAAGGTTTTGTAAATGCTAATCCCTAACTATATATGGGCTAAAACCTATGGTTTTTTCATTGAATTTCAATGGTTTTTTAATAGCAAATATCAAAAGCTGTCAAATGTCAAGTACATGATAGGTAAAAACATTTTCGTGTTTATGCACGCTGATGTGCTTTGAACGCTGCCCCTCCCCCCTCTTTTCTCTTAGCAGTACTCTCTCTTTGCAGATAGTGAAGGGTAGTTAACCCAGGCCTTTGCCCCCGTTGTAATCCGTCGTGCCTGCTTCTCTCTCTATTTGATTGATTGCTATCCAAGCATTTACTGTTTTAGAATTGGTTCTCTTTGGTTCATTCTGTATTTACAAACAAGCACAGAGTCGCAATACTCTGTTTAGTCTTTGCAGATAGTGAAAAATCGTTTAAAAAAACAAAAGGAATCGAGCAAAATCAGTAGGCCACTAATGGGATCTGTTTTTGACCTCGCTAAAATAGAAACATTAAGAACAACCCCTCATGAGAAATACGAAACTAGTGAGATGAACTTAGCTCCACACCATGATGGCTGCAAGACAGCTCGGCTCCACCACCCACCCCGCCCAAAATAACGACAAACCCTATACAAATATTATAAATATATACAACACACCAGCAAAGTAACAGGGTAAAACGTTTTATTAAATAACTATATACATGGCAGCCTGCTGCAACATCGATCCAAATGCCTTTTGGTGACTCTTCCATTGTGAACATTGTCCCACAATCCGTTTGACCTGAAACGATTACACAAATAAAACATTTGTGAGTTTTAAATTTCCGGAGAAGTATAATTCACCAATAGTTTTCTCTGTAGATCTTTTTCCATTAACAATCCCAGTTCCATCACCCGCCCAGGATATCACTACTGTTAGTTGTCATTGTTGCTTCTGTTTTAATAAAAAATGTTTTAAGGTGTTTACTGTTTTTGTTGCGATGTATATATTTATAAGTTATTAAAGTGTTATAATCCTACTAATTTTTTTATCGATTATTGCTGTTTGAGATATTCCCTGTCTACAAACAGAGAAGAATAGAAATATTCTGTCTCCCTTTGCAGATAGTGAAGGATAGGTAATGCAGACTTTTGTCCCCCGTTGTAATCCGTCATGCCTGATTGATTGATTGGCTGGACATTTATTGTTCAAGGAATAGTTCTTTCGAGGTACTCTCTGTTTGAAATTACCTGGAATAGAAATATTCTGTCTAATCTTTGCAAGTAGTGAAGGAAGGGTAATGCGGACCTTTGTCCCCCGTTGTAATCTGTCATGCCCATCTACTCCCCACTGATTGAGAAACTAGTTCCACCCGGACCATTTATTAGAGGTACATCATCTGACTCAACCGGAGAGAACCCCTAATAAAGAAGACATATGTAAAATACGAAGTAATCCCTGTTAAACAGAAACTTTAGCATGAAACACACTTGAAAAGGAAGGGAAAGAAATCGAACAAAATCAGTAGGCCTCTGATGAGTTTTTGACTTCGCTAGAAATAAGAAACATGAAAGTGGTGAAAGAAGCCAAGCTTGACGTTACCGCAGCCACAAGGTAGCTAGGCTCCGCCACCCCCCCCACTGCTCCAAGCATGTCTGTCCCACCGCCCGCCACGCCCACTAACGGTAACATGAAATAAATACAAATCAGCAGATACCTACCCCCATTCCGGAAACTCCCGAAGTGCAACAGGTTCGCGGCTACACCCATCCGGAAGACGAGGCCTTCGGCACGTTTAGGGCGAGACCTGCTGGCAGCCGTCGGCCGGGGAGGTCATCCCGTAAGGTGGGCCAGGAGAGGAGCTGAGGCCGACGGGATTCTTCTTCTTTCTTAGATAATGGCTGCGACAACCTTGGGGGATGTCTTGCACATGCCACCGACCCCCCCCCTTCGTATCTCCTGGTCTGGCCCCGGCTTGATATGAGCTCCCCGTTCGGGCCTGAAGCGGCGCCCTGCAGGCCACCGGGGGGGGATGTCTTGCCTCTGCCTCCGACCCCCCCCCCTCTTATCGCTTGGTCCGGACATCACCGATATCAACGCCAGGTGTCGGCGTGGGGTGCGCTGGGAGGGAGAGGCGGCGCGAACAAGCCTCTCCCAGCCTCACAGATGAGGGCCCCTCGGCTTCACCCCCAACGCTCCACTCACCCAACAAAAGGGTTCCTCCACTCTTGCGATACAGCGACGCAACATTCACCCGACAAAAGGGTTCCTCCACTCTTGCGATGCAGCGACGCTCCACTCACCCAACAAAAGGGTTTCTCCACTCTTGCGATGCAGCAACGCTGCACTCACCCAACAAAAGGGTTTCTCCACTCTTGCGATGCAGCAACGCTGCACTCACCCGACAAAAGGTCTCGTCCACTATTGCGAGGCAATGATGCTCCGCTCACCCAGCAGGGGTCTCGTCCACTGTTGCGGTGCAACGGCGCTTCTGAGTTCAACTAGAAAATGAGTCCTGCATCCAGAAACGTTCTCCTCAACTTTGAAGATTCTATAAGAGCCACGGGGGCCCCCGACCCCCGATGGGGAATGACTGCCATGATCACCCACGGAACGACCACGACGTAGCCACGGGACGTCGGCGCGCTCATGCCGGCGCCGGCCTCAGTCTTGAAATCACCAAAATCCTGCAAGACTACCGACTTGATCAGTTCCGGTGGGACACCAGTATGACCCGGTAGGAGAGATTTTTACCTCCCACCCCTCTTTGACTGATGGTTCATGTCGCCAGTCCCCTCTACTACCCTTCAACGAAAACTTTTAGACTGCCGAAAGAGGTCCCGGTCCAACCACGAGTTGGTGCAGACATTTTGACTATACTTGGACTTTCCTGACCTCACCCAAAATGGCGCCGGTACAAATGAAACTATTGTGCCCCGATTGCTCAGCCTTGATATCATGAGATATGTATGCAGTTTTTAGCACATGAATTGATATGGGATAAGACTGATTATATGTTCGGACAATTAATTGATCCAGGATGGGTATTGATTATACGTTCGAACAATAAATTGACATGGGACTTGTACTGATTACACATTCGGACAATGAATTGATATTAAGTTCTAATGCATCATTGATTACTGTATTTATTGAAGGTTAGAATTGTCGACACTTTTGGTACTTGCTCACAATGAATTATCGATATGATTTTGTTGCACTTGTCGCACTTTTTACTGATTATATATTCGGACAATGAATTGATCCGGGATGGGTATTGATTATAAGTTCGAACAATTAATTGACATGGGACAGGTACTGATTACACGTTCGGAAAATGAATTGATATTAAGTTCTAATGCATCATTGATTACTGTATTTATTGAAGTAATACTGATCTCTCCGCATGAAATTAATTTTCCACATGCTACACAAGTCAATCTCATCTGCCCAAAGTTCTTTTGCAGATTTGGGACCGTTTCCCTTGCCTCTGACTCACTTATTGCTAAGTCATTGGTGGATGTTTTTGCCGGTCGGGGGTTATCCCCCAAATCTCGAAGTTGTGCTTTAGAATAATTAAAAGGGTGCCACCTCTCCATGTGCCGATGCATGGTATGATTACCATAGCAATATTTTTTTTCGGTCCCTCTAGAGAGTTTTTTTTTTTTTGCAGATGAGGCAGGTAACGAACCTGGCTTTAACTTTCTTTTCATGAGAACGAAAAGAAAAAAATTGCCAGATAAAATTCACTTTCACATGGGACGTTCTTGGCATTCTTTTAGTTTTTTAATGTACATGTTCATAAAACGATTACACAAATGAAACATTTGTGAGTTTTAAATTTCCGGAGAAGTATAATTTACCAATAGTTTTCTCTGTAGATGTTTTTCCATTAACAAACCCAGTTCCATCACCCGCCCAGGATATCACTACTGTTCCCCATGTCATAAAACCTTAGGATGTTCAATAACTGAAACAGCTAATATGGGTTTACTTACAGGGGACATCTTTTGTTCTGTTTTGTAAAGTAAAACTATTGTGAACGCAAGTATTATACATAGTAAGTGTTTAATATAGCATTTGTCAGTCATTGGTTAAGCAGCTAGGACCTGTTCACTCTTGACACCCCAGGTGCTGTTTATGTTGCACTATAGTGCTGCATCGGGAATATGGACAACCCTATTGATGTTGATTTTTCATTATTGATTATTGTAAAGAAATGGCGACTCCCCCCTTTAGCAGATTAGCTAAATCTTTGCGTAATTTGGGCATAAAAGTTATATTATTGGAAGTAGATGGTTATAGTTCTGGTTAATTTCCATTCAGAATGTCCTACACAGCACCACTCTAGGTAAATATGCTGCCTTGGGACTATTCGCACAACAGACCGCTACTGACCATTGTTGCTTCTGTTTTAATAAAAAATGTTTTAAGGTGTTTACTGGTTTTGTTGCGATGTATATATTTATAAATTATTAAAGTGTTATTTTCCTTCTACTTTTTTGTGAGTGCTATATATTTTTAATGTGACACATAATTGTGAAGACTTTGATGTACAAAAAGGCATCCCTGGAATCTTCTGCTTCAGGCTCGGTCCCACACACCCTCACAGTGAGAATCCCCTCTCCAATCACAATACAGGATGGTTATCAGATTGCAGGAACGCGTGTAGTGTGACGGATCTCATCGGGTTGGGGCCTTGATCTACTGTAACTTCTTTGAAGAGGGGTGATTCTTTACAGTAGAGGCCATAAACTACATCTGCAGGGCTAGGTGATAGCCTGGGACGGGCCTGGACAATCGGACACAGAGGAAGAGGAGTGTCAGAGGGTGCGGTAGTGAATAGGGTGAAAGGCAGGTGTCGGGCGGGCACAGGGTGTGATTCTCAGAGAAGAACAGCGCAGATGGGAGGAGGTTTCTAGCCCATACATGAGAAAGAGAGAGGGAGTGACCAGTGCGTGGGGGAGATGCTTGCGAGGGTGCAGACAGTGGGTCTGGTCAAGGCATCTAAAATGGCTGCCGTGCTCAACAAAAGTGTGGCATTGCAAAAAAGACAAGATGGGGCAGACAATGTTTATCAATAAGGATTAATTTATAACAATTATTTAAAACTAAATATTTACTCGCAGTGACAACATGGCGGTCAACAGTTCCTGATTTCCATCGAATCGAACGTTAACAGACGTCACACAACAAAAAAAAAAAACGCTCACGCACAGCCGCTGGAAGACATGTATCAACATATATGAGCCTCCTCAGCCACCCTCAGAAAACAAAAGGGGTCAGGATACGTCTCCCGTACCCCCTTATACCTAGTAATTTAATGAAATCGAAACACAAAATGGCGAGTTAACGCTTCGCTACCAGTTTGCGAACCGAGAAGCGCTTCTACCGCGAAAAATCAAATTTTTATTATTTGCCCCACGGGACCCTTTTATAACCCCAACATCATTCCTAGGGGGTCAAGAGAGGTCTACCTAGCCCCCTTTCATTAAATTCCCCCTTCGTTTTTCTCCTCCTCTTGTCTATCGATCCTGCCGACAGACAAGATGGCGGCCGCACCGGACTGTTTTGAATGTTGACAGACACCGGAGAGCCAATCAGCTTCGCTACGCAAAGCTCCGTTACGCGAAAAGTACACGATCTGGAGCGCTATCTGGGACGCTGTCACAGATATACCTGTTTTTTAAAAGTTAATTTCTCAAAATCCACTGGAGCACATATATTGAGACCCAGCAAAGGCACATCGGGCTAACAGTCCCTATAATTTTGCCAAGTTTCATGCAAATCCATTCAGCCGTTAATTTGCGAACCGAGAAGCGCTTCTACCGTGAAAAATCAATTTTTTTTAATTTTCCCCACGGGACCCTTTAATAACCCCAACATCATTCCTAGGGGGTCAAGAGGGGTCTACCTTGCCCCCTTTCATTAAATTCCCCCTTCGTTTTTCACCTCTTCTTGTCTCTCGATCCTACTGAGAGACAAGATGGCGGCCGCTCCGGACTGTTTAGAATGTTGAAAGACACCGGAGAGCCAATCAGCATCGCTTCGCAAAGCTCCGTGACGCGAAAAGTACGCGATCTGGAGCGCTATCTGGGACACAGATATATAAATTTTTTTAAACGTTAATTTCTCAAAATCCACTGGAGCACATATATTGAGACCCAGCAAAGGCACATCGGGCTAACAGTCCCTACAATTTTGCCAAGTTTCGTGCAAATCCATTCAGCCGTTCGAGCTAAAAGTGAGGCCAAATGCCCTATGGAAATTAACATGGGAAAAACGCGTTTTGGGACCCCCCTTTTTTCTCGGCCCCACCTTGACGAACCCCCCCCCAAAATTTTCAGGGGCTGCTCAGAAACAAAATGTGCCATTTTCCTGAAAATTTCTGCCGATTCCGTCCACAAACGCCAAAGTTATTAGACATAGAATTTTCAAAAGTTCCATAGAGAAATAATCCTAACTATATATACCTACTGGCGATATATTAATGAGTGTTTTTAAGAAACTTAATTTGTTTGAAAACTTTTGTACATTACATTCTTTCATATGCCATATTTATTGATCTTTGTAAATTTGTACAAATTCAGTCTATGTTTACCATTAACGCATTTATGCTGCTATAAACTGTAAATACTATGAAGATAATACTTAAAAGGTTAAATGCTTTTTAATGTGCCTTACCAGCAATGTACAAGCCACTGATCCTGTATTACACAAGTATTTTTTCACTTTCTATGAATCACGTGGTGTGCTTGATAAAAGGTCTCTGGTACCACTGATCCATTATGTGAACAAGGGTAGTCCATACCTGGCGTCAGGCCAGTGAGAAACAAGGGGATAATAAACTTGAACCTTTGTACTGGACGAGCTGTGTGGTGGTCCGTAGCAGGAGGAGAATAATATATTAATGTATATATATATATATATATATATATATATATATATATATATATATATATATATATATATATATATATATATATATATATATATATATATATTCTTTGCAAATGTTCCCGTAGCAGAGGGAACTGCTTACGTTGGTGCCCGCGTTGGAGACCGGGAGCGTGTCTCCTAGTTATCCAAAAACAAAGGCAAGGACGCGGCACTCTTCTTATCACGGTAGATTTATTTAGGTCTCAAGCTAAACTCCTACGCGTTTCGAACAAACGTTCTTGGTCACGGCAGTGTTCTACAAATGTCCCTTTTCTCTTTCCACATTATATACATGCTCACTTTACGTTACTCAGTGAGGGATTGTGGGCCTTGTAGTTTTTACATTGAATGTATGTTAACTCATAATGTTTAACATTGTTCATACATCATTTGAATGGTTCATGGTGTGGGTAACATTTCAAATTGGAACTTATCGTTGAATGTATTTACAGAATGAAATAAAATAAGCATTCTTAAACAAAATTAATTCATACTGTCCATTTGTGCTTATGGTTAGGCACCACTTTCAGGACTTTCAACAGTTACAGTATAACGTGTTGTTGCTGGTTTTACGGGCTGAGTGCCCTATGCCCCACATTTTGACCCCCATATAAACATTTTAGGCCTGCAATTTCGATCACACAGAATTGATATTTATATAATATTATATATTATATATATTATATATATATATGTCGCCAGTAGGTAGTTATAGTTAGGACTTAGTTTCCATAGGAAATCTGCAACATTCTATTGGGAATAACTTCGGTGCTGGTAGACGAATCTTTGCAAATCTCTCAAAGACGTTGGCCCGTTTAGCTCCGCTTCTTCCCTGAAAGTCTCGGGTAGATTCGTGAAGCGGGGGCTGAAAAAAAGGGGGGTCCCAAAACATGTTTTCCCTATGTTAATTTCCATAGGACCTTTAGACACGGCTACAGCCCGAACCGCTGAACGGAATTACACCAAATTTGGCAAAATGGTAGAGTCTGATTCGTAGATCCCCCTTTTTGCTTAAATGGTGTAAATCCTTCCAGTAGTTTCCGAGAAAATTAGAAGAAAAATATATATATATCTATAAGCGCGCACCGTGTGAATCGCGTGTGCGCGAGCTGAATCTGATTTGTTGTTAGATGTCTGTCAACATTCAAATCGGAGGAAACTAGAAAGTGTTGGCCGCCATTTTGTGTCGAAGGCAGAAGAGAGCCCCCAAAAAAAGTGGAAAACGTGAAAAGGGGGTAGGGTAGAGACTTCCTGACCCCCTAGGCCTTCTCAGGGGATCCCTGAAGGCCCCAAAAACTTTTTGGGGGGGGAAATTGCGAGGTGCGCGCACGGTGCTCGCACCCTTTGGCCGCCATTTTGTCATTCTGAGGTAGAAGAGAGCCAAAAACAAAAGTTGAGAACATGAAAAGAGGGGAAGGGTAGAGACTCCCTGACCCCCTAAGCCTTCTCAGGGGGTCCCTGAAGATTGCCAAAGGGCCCAAAAACATTTAAAAAATAAAAATAAAAACATTCCGAGGTGCGCGCACGTTGCGCGCACGTCAGTAAAAAAAGACAAAAAAAATACAGTTAAATAACACGTTTGAGCGTTTATATGTTGGTTGGCTCTAAAACGAGCCATTGTGTTCATTGAGTGTTTTTTGTACCTACAAGTTAGTACCGATGCAGAGTCTAAAGTTACAGAGGAAGACTCTCTTCCTCTCATCTGTAAAATGTACTCTGTCTCCTCTATAAATGCCTTGCATGTTGTAACGCAAGTTGTTATGGTATATAGAACCCATACCATAGTCTCTGAGGAAAGCAGAAACAGACTTATTCACATGTTTTCTTGCTTTCTCAATTTGTGGACAATATTGGTTGAACCATTTCCATTTTTGCCTTTGGCATATATTAGAATATACCGAGGAAGTATGTGGAAAAAGTGACATCAATTGCCCACAGTTGTCCTTTAAAAGCATTTCCAGACCTACCCCAGTCAAAGTCCTAGGTCATTGCTACCACAGTGCACAATTATGAGGTCAGGGTGTGGGAGATGCAAAAATTATTTTACCAATGGCATCAAATGGTGACATCTCAATCCTCTCTGGCCAATCCACATAATATCCACATTTGGTAAATCAAGGTTGAGAAATCATCTATTTGCTGCATACCTTTCACTCCAGAAAATATAACTGTGTCCTATAATCCACACTCTAAACATCTTGAAGGGAGATCTGGTTGTACTCAGACGGGTTCAGGAAATGAAATGGCAGTTTGAAAAGTAGAAGTTAACAAAACAATGTGGATGAGATTCAGTGTAAATGAAAAAAAAGTGATTGGTGGTTTCTTAAAATTCAACATTGAAAACTAGAGCGCATGCAACTGTTTTTTAGAAGGAGAAATGCGACAGGTTGATAAAAAAGTAATGAAAGGTACAATGCACAGGATAAGATGGTTTATTGAGAGGTCATACACTCTTGCTGGTTTGGTTTGCAACATTTGGGGATGAACGTTTCACCTGTGTGTTCAGTTAGGTGTTCTATAGAGTGTTACCATAGAAACAGGCAGAGAGAGCTGTGGGGAAGGTTGTAGATTATGTGAGTTTGAAAGTGTAGAAATGTAGAACCAATCAAAATGTTAGTTTGGTTTTGGTTTTGAATTTGTGTGGGAAGAAATTGTATTGGTTATCTTCAAGAATATGAGTGGAAGAATATGAGTGGAAAATGAGAGGGAAGCTATGTCATTCTATGACCCCAGTGACTAGTGCACAATTCAGAGATTCTGCTTAAGAAAATCTGATGTGTTCTAATGTGGAAGCAGGTGTTTATTTGCATAGAGTGTAATTCAGAATTTGTCTGCTTCGGGAAAAACATTGTGATGGTTGTGAAAAATGTGGCAGAATTATTTGCTTAGTTGATGTGTTGTAAAATATGGCAATAGATGTAGTCTTGGAGTGAGTTATTTCTCATGACAATTTGTGCTATAAAGTCCAAATCAGCATGTGTGTTAGGCCTCTGGGTTCCCAAATAGTCTCCATCCTGTGGAATAAGGATCCTGGGTGTGCTGTAGAAATTGCATACAAACTTTTTTAGTAGCATGTAGAAATTATTTCAGTGAATTTTCATTTCTACATTCTCAGTCCCACCTTGAGCTCCTGCATTGCCTGTATACCACTGCACTGTCCTAAAATGTGAAACAGGACTCCTAGCTAGACTTTTTTTGCTGTATTAATCATGTTGCTGAATTGCAAGGCATACTGTCATGTGTCTAAGATCACAGTGTGAGTCGGGATTCATTTCAGAAAAATGTGCCAGAATTATTTGCTTAGTTCATGTGTTTTAAAATATGGCACGAGATGTAGTCTTGGAGTGAGGTATTTCTCATGACAGTTGGTGCTATGAAGTCCAAAGCAGCATGTGTTTTAGGCCTCTGGATTCCCAAATAGTCTCCATGATGTGTAATAAAGATCCTGGTTGTGCTGTAGAAATTGCATAACAACTTTTTCAGTAGCAGGTAGAAATTTGTACAGTGAATTTTTATTTCTACATTCTCAGTCCTACCTTGAGCTCCTGCATTGCCTGTATACCACTGCACTGTCCTAAAATGTGAAACAGGACTCCTAGATAGACTTTTATTTCGCTGTAGTAAGCATTTTGCTGAACTGAAAGGCATACTGTCATGTGTCTAAGATCCCAGTGTGAGTCAGGATTCATTTCAGGTAAATGTGGCAGAATAATTTGCTTAGTTGATGTGTTTTAAAGTATGGCAATAGATGTAGTCTTGGAGTGAGTTATTTCTCATGACAGTTGGTGCTATAAAGTCCAAAGCAGCATGTGTGTTAGGCCTCTGTATTCCCAAATAGTCTCCATGCTGTGTAATAAAGATCCTGGGTGTGCTGTAGAAATTGCATACCAGCTTTTTCATTAGCATGTAGAAATTCTTTTTGTGAATTTTAATTTCTACATTCTCAGTCCCACCTTGAGCTCCTGCATTGCATACACTACTGCACTGTCCTAAAATGTGAAACCGGACTCCTAGCTAGACTTTTTTTGTCGCTGTAGTAATCATTTTGCTGAATTGCAAGGCATACTGTCATGTGTCTAAGATCTCAGTGTGAGTCAGGATTCATTTCAGGAAAATGTGGCAAATTTTTCTTAACTCTGAATTATCAGTCTCACCTTGAACATCTACAGTGCTTGAACATCACTGCACTGTCCTAAACCCTGAAATACTATCCCTAGCAAAATCTGCTGAACTCTTTCAACACTACTGCACTGCTATAAACACCAAAACATCATTTTCATCAAATACCCCTATAATGTTCAAGCACCACTGCACTGTCCTAAACCCAGTAAAAGCACTCTCTACTTGATCTCCTACAGTGCCCAAACTCTGTTGCTGTTCCTTATAATTACTTATGGAGTGAGCAAAACTTGACAACATATAGTGCTTCTAATTTCTATGTAGTATGCTAGCAGTAGTCTATAATTGTAAAAAAAATATATATTTTTTTTCTTTGCAACAGATTTCAATTATCTACAGAAAGAAAAAACAATATGCTGACTAAGACAGAGAGAAGAAAAAGATATAAACAGGCTTACATTTCCAAGAAAAAAGATGTAAAAGATTTATCTAAAGAGCAATGTCTGGAAAAAACAAAGAAAGCTCCTAGTAAGTCAACAAAAGATTTTATTAGGAAAATAACACAATTTAAAAAAACTGTGGACAATCAGGAAAAACAAATCTGTAACTACAAAGAAAAATATGAAAAAATCCAAAAAGAATGGAAAAATATGTGAGAAACATACAGCTAGATTCATCATTGTCCCGTTTTGCGAGGACTTAATAGCGATTATTAAGGAATCGCTATTAAGGACTTGCAAAACGGGATTCATGTAGGAATCGCTAAATAAATTGCGATACCTACACATTCTTTATTTGCGATTAGCAAATTGCTAATCGCAAATAAGGAATAACTCCCCATTCATTCCTATGGGCCTAAAGGCCCATAGGAATGAATGGGGAGTTATTCCTTATTTGCGATTAGCAATTTGCTAATCGCAAATAAGGATGAGATTTCAAGGGTGCCAGGGGTGTCCAAAGGACACCCTGTAGCACCCCTGAAATGAAAATGTAGACTTATGTTGCGCACACACATGTCCAAAGGAAAACTGAGAAAAATGCACAAAAGTGCATTTTTCTCAATTTTCGCTATTTACCACGAAGTCAGACTTCGTGGTAAATAGCGCCCAAAAATAGCGATTTCGCAATTTTTAAATACTTCTTGAATTGCATTTAAGGAATCTCTAATTGAGATTCCTTAAATGCAATTATTCGCAAATATGCGATTTCTAAAAATACGATTTTTGCATTTGGGATGATGGATCCCAAATGCAAAAATAGCGCTCACAAATGGCCAGATTCTCAGAATCTGGCCCTTTGCAAGCCGTTTTCGGCATGATGAATCTGGCCGATAGTCTTTATAGTAATAGACAAAAAATCTGTTTGTTGAGATTCGTAAGGGAATGTTTCATAACAGAGTTGTTGTAAATGTATTAAAAATTTTAAAGAATTTTAAAAGAAAAACAGCTTTTTATAAGAAAAAAACCAAATAGAGACAATTATTGACAAATCTTTTGAATCCCAAAAAAGATTGTTTGTTTTAGTAATCAATGGGATTCGAACACTAAATAAGCAAATTAATGTTATGAAGGTCAAAAGTAAGTGGAAAAGTCTAATTAATAGAACTAATTTTTGTAATGTTTTTTCTGGAGAATGGAAACATAGTTCAAGTTGTGAGCCATTTTTTAATGAAGAGAGTTACTTTCAGAGTAACAATTTGTTGCATGCAGTTGACCCCAGTGGTCGAGCTTATGAGGTTAAGAATGGTAGTCCGATGAAAAAGAGAAAATTGTCCCTAGAAATGCAGAAGAGATGTTGGCTGATGAAGTCTTAGGGAGGTGTCCCAAGGCTCCAGTGTACACTTGGAATTGTAGTAGCATTTGTAGTGTACGACAGGATTCAATTGATTTTTTCGCAATTTTTTACGTAAGTATACTAAGAAAAGTGTTAAACAGAAGATTAAGATATTGCAAGAATTAGAACCCTGCAGAGTCAGAGAAAAAACAGGTTTGCAAGGTCATTTTTTGGCTTGTCTTTCTAAAAAAGTATGTCAGAGTGTTTTTCACTATTGCAGTGCATCATACTGAAATGAGGAAATTAGTGAGAAGGTTGTATTATGTGAAAAGTCCAGCAATAATGGTAAAAAAGTTGAACAGTGCTCTTTTGCATGGATCTGTGTTGGATGTGATAAACATTTGTGAAGAAATTGAAGTTAGTTACTTTGGTCCAGAAGAAGAAAGTGCAGAAACAGATATTTTAATAAAAGGCAATGTGGAAGAAAATGTACAGAATTTTACTACAGAAAATTTTGAGCAAGAAATTACAAGGTTTAAGGTCATTTCGGGTGAAAGGCCAAACTTGTCTTGCATTAGTTGTAGACAAATTCATTATAAAAATCAGACCAGGTTAGTTGATCTATATTTAAAAAGTAAAAAGGAGAATAATAATGAGTGAAAGGAATTTGCAACTTATTTGTTGGTAGAGAATTGTTTTGATTTGGGTACTGATCAATGTATTTGTAAATATTGTTATAATAAATTAGATGAAAATAAGATGCTTGCTAGAGCTGTTCATAATAATCTTGAGTTGGGAAATATTCCTTCTGAACTGATAGATTTAAATACTTATGAGTCTTTTCTCCTTCAATGTGTTCATCCATTTCAGGCTATTGTTTGCTTGGAGCGTAAGACAGGGAAATTGCCTCCTTCAGATTTACAGAGAGGATTAAAGGAAAGAGTTGTATATTTGCCACTAAATTTAAAGAAAAATATTGAAACAATTGGTGTACAAAAAGTGGAAGAGGAACCTCTAGTTATTCTTGTTATTGGCGTTCCCAAGAAGAGTAAGAAAATTTGGCAATAATTAGTAGATGTTAGGAAATTGAAAAAGGCAACATTGTATTTGGTATAAACAATCAATACTATAAAAATTTATATGTAGGAGAAGAGGAAACAACTTAAAAAGAAATGAAGAGTCAAAATAAATAAATGACTATAACCCAGTCATTTGGTCCATGTGGAATGCTAACATGGATATTAAATATGTTGCAGACAACTCCATTGCTGGGGCTCGATATGTAACGTCTTACATTACTAAATCTTAAAAGACGGAACTAAAGGAAATGTGGGAAGAAATTTCTGATGAAAAGAGCCTAAGTACGAAATTGTACAGCTAAAGTTTGAAGATATCTCATCGAGAAATCGGAGCATATGAACATTCAGATCGTTTATCATCTGCAAGTCTATACTCCAAATTTACACAATCATTTGGGTGAGTTTAGGTCTTGCAAGAACACGAAACCGGGTTTTGAAATCTGTACAAGAAATTGAGTATTTAGCAGAGAAAGAACCAAACAGTACAGATATTTTGAAAACAAATATGTTGGATACATACTATCCAAATAGAAGTAATCATCTTGAGAACATTTGTCTCTATGAAGTACTTCAAAATTTACTTTTAAGAGAAATATTACAGAAGATAGCAATAAAGGAGTATATGCTGTGATTGGATCTGAAGGATTTTTAGTGAAACAAAGAAAAGGACATTTGATAATTCAGCGAAAACTGAGTTGCGAAACAACTGACAAAAGGGAATTTTACTATTTAGCTCTTTTGCAACTCTTTAAGCCATGGCGAACAGAATTAGAACTACTTGGACATTTTGACAGTTATGAAGAATCATTCAACGCAACTAGAAATACTATAGAATGTCCTGCATTTAAAAATTATCTGAAAATGTTGAATGACAAAATACAACAAGAAGCTACAATTGCATCAGAGATTGCTAGAGACAGTTCTCAAGACAGTCAAAGTTCTCCTTCATTGAGTCAAGATCCACTAGGAGAACCAATTATCCAAAAAGAGCAGCAACTGCCATGGATGAGGTGGAAATAGCAATGCAACAAGCTCAAGAGGATGTAATAAACTTAGAAGAATTGGAGAAACAAATAAATGTTGAACAAAAACAAATATACGATCAAGTGACAGAACAGATTGAGCATGGTTTATATCATGAGAAACAAGAGTGCTCATGTACGTTATTTAAACCTGTCCGACTGTACGTGAGTGGAGAAGTAGGAACTGGAAAATGTTTTCTAATTAAATCAATTGCATCGCATCTACAGAAAAGAACTGAGTTGTCACTGTCTTGTGTTGTGACTGATCCAACTGGATTGGCAGCACATAACATTAAAGGGATTACTTTACATCGTTTATTGATGCTGCCAGTAGAACATGAAAATAAATTGGAATACCACAAGCTATCCGGAGAAGCTTGTTGTGAAGTTTCTAGAGTCTTGAAAAAAATGAAACTTCTCATTATTGATAAGGTAAGCATGGTATCAACTTTAATGCTTGTCTTTGTGCATTTAAGAATGCAACACATCCTTAAAACAGAGTATGATGTGTTATTTGGAGGGAAACACATCATAGTTTTTGGAGATCTACTACAACTAACTCCTGTGAAAGGGCAGTCAGTATTTAAAACAGTTACACATGAAGACACCAGAAAGTGCCTGGGAAGCATTGGAAATGTAAATATTTGGTCATATTTCAAATATTCAGAACTCATTACAAATATGCGACAGCAAAAGTACACTGATTATAAAAGTATTCGTGAAGATATAAGAATTGGAAAAGTGAGTGAACATGGCAAAGAAGCTTTACAGGCACGATTACTTACACATTTGTTTCCAAACAAAAATATTCTCCCTGAGAATATATGTAGAGAAATTGCTGAAAAGAAATCAAGGATATGTTTGATGCCAACTCTGAAAGAATGTTCCATATTCAATGAAAAAATTCTAAAGTTAGAAAATCAAAAAATTATAAAACTGGAAGCTATTGATAGAATAGAGCATGAAGGAGCTACTATTATTTTGTCAGAAAAGTTGAAGTCAAAATTGGGTTCAAAAACTGCTGGTTTAGAAAAGAATCTATATGCATGTATAAATTGTCGGATAATTTTACGACGTAATTTACATATGGAAAGAGGTTTAGTAAATTGAGCAATGGGTAATGTTGTTGATTTTGTGAATTACCCAAATAGAGATGAAATTGAATTTTTGAAAATCAAATTTGATGAAATTGAAGAAGTACAACAATTGAGTCATTGTTCAGCTCGATTTTTGCTTGTAAAGGATTTATATGTCTGCCGAAAACAGTTTCCTGTTTGTTTGGCATATGCAGTTACTGTTCATTAACTCCAAGGTTTAAGTGTAGATAGTGCTTTGATGAATATTGGAAGTACTGTATTTAAAGAGGGAATGGCATACGTTGCTTTATCTCGAGTCAGAACTTTATCTGGATTATATCTGATTGATTTTGTACACAAACAGATTAGTGCAGATGTATATTGTGTAAGAGAGTATACTAGTTTAAGAAGAGAATATGCTCCCAATTTACTACAATATGCAGTATTTGAAAAGCATATGGTAAAGCGAAAAAGAAGAAATGAGAAAAATTGTAGCGATGTTGTAGAGAAAAGAAAAAAATTAGATGTACCAGTAATAGTAAGCAAAAAGAAAAAAGATTCTATTGAAGAGGTTGTTGGTTTTCAGTTTGAAAACAGTTCTGGTGTCAACTGCTATGCTAATGTAGTGGTTAATGTTGTTTTTTTTCTTATAACGTTACTACAGCAAATTGTTCAAAATCGGGACAAAAGATTTTGTTCATTGTTGAATTCTGTGTTTGAGAAATGTAGTAGCGATAAAAACTAAAATAGAAAGTGTTTCTGAGATTCGAAATGGTTTAGACATATGTTCTGGTTTAATGACAAGCGTGGAGAATCACGACGCGGGCACTTAGGACCCGGCCTCTCCGGACCCCGCCCACTCCTGGTCTCTGGTGGTTGGTCGGGCGGACGGCCCAATCGGCGTCCGGCCGTCCCATTTCCGTTCTGGCAATATCGTGTGACCCGAGGGTCAGGGGGTGCAGACTCCGGGCCTATTTAGGGTCAACTCCCTGTGACTGGGGTCTCTGTTCCCGCTCTCACTCCTGGATACCTGACTGCTCACGCCGGCTCCTGGCCATTCTCGAGATCCAGGCCGGCTTTCCGAAATTCTAGAAGCAGAAGGACTGAGCATCGTTCGTGTAGCCAGGTAAGGGGTCGAGTGCCTCGGGGGCCTCGTGGGCAGCCGTGAGTCACTGTGGGTGCAGGGTAGGGATTGGAGTGTCGCTGCCTTACGGGGCTTACGGCTGTGTGCGGGGTTCTTCGTGGTGCGGGCTCCTGCCGGGCAGCGTGAACGGTGCTTAGGGGTGTGGGAGCAGGGAACTCAGGGCGCGTTAGGTGCGATAGCGAGGTAGTGCAAAGCACGCGATAGTTAGCATGGCGCCAAAAAAGGGTGGACAAAAGCGAAAGGACTCTGAACCTGAATTAGCGCAGATTATGAAATTGCTGCTAAAGAAGTTGAGTAAGGAGACCCCTGATAGCAGGGAAGAGAGTGATTCCTCCCAGGGGGAGCAGCCCAACGTAGTAGAGTGGCCGCGCAGGGGGGTGCGACCGAAGGCTGCTTGTCCGCCATTAAAGAAGAAGGCCAAGGCGCAGCCAAAAGGGAAAGGGACGAAGAATAGGCCTAGCCCTGCCGGGGGGAAACAGGACGAGGGATCAGTAGGTCCCGTCCCCACTCCTCCTCTAGATGCAGAACGGGTCTTTCCTTCGGATCCTGAGCCGGGTGTGGTCACACCAGCAGACCCAGTGGGGTCAGTTTTGTCTGAGATTAGGGAGGCGCTTAGGGCGTTGGCGCCGGGAGGCGCTGTACCATTAGTCACGGTCCCTCCGGCACCACTCCCACCGCAGCCGGTGGCCGCAGTGGTAGCCGCTAGCGATCCGTTGGATAGCTTGCTGGCGTCAGTTTCCACCCTAGTGGGCCAATTATCAGCCCCAGAAAGGGTATTAGAGAGAGGGAGCGCTGGGGCGGCAGCACAGTGGGTGCCCCCGCAGGTCACAGAACAGGGCTCATTGCAGGATATTCAGAGGCAGTTGGCGCTTTTAGTCGAGTCGCGCAAAGCGTTGCCCAGCGTAGCGTTTGGAGCACAGCCCCCCGCGACAATGATAGCGGTGCTACCTACAGGAGGTAAGCCTGGTGAACTGTCCTTTGTGCCACATATTTTGAGCCTTTCAGGTAAATGCTTCGGCATTTTACGGATGCTGAGGAAGTTCCTTCCTTTAGTGTCTTTTCAGCACAGGAAAATAATTGTCCAGGCCTTGATTGGATCTCGACTGGACTATGCAAACGTTCTCTTTCTGGGACTACCAAAATATCTTTTGACCCGGCTGCAGGTAGTCCAGAATTCGGCAGCCAGTGCTATCTACGGGCTCCCGAGAAGAGCAGGTGCCACAGTCTTATTGAACACCTTACACTGGTTACCGATTGCTAAGAGAATTCTTTTCAAAAGCCTGACTTTTGCCTTCAAAGCCCAACAAGGCACTGGCCCTAAGTACATTAGGAAACGTCTCTCCCGCTATGTACCTAGCAGGTCTTTGAGATCATCTTATTTATCCAAGATGACAGTCCCGGCTATCAGGCGGGCAAGGTTGGGAGGTCGATCATTCCGCTATCTAGCCCCAAAGGCTTGGAATGAACTACCACTCTTCCTCAGACAGGCTCCCAGTCTCCTTGCTTTTAGAAAAGATCTGAAAACGTGGCTTTTTACTAAATAATTTTTTTTCCCTTTCTTCTGCCTGCATTTTAGTTGTTATGTTGTTGTCTTACTTGCCGATATTCTTCGTCAAAGCGCCGGGATGCTCCCTGGAGTAGCCGTGCGCTATAGAAGAAATAAACTAACATAACATAACATAACACCACGCTAAGGAGCAGCGAGGTGGGAACTAGTCAGGGGAACGTGTTGTCCCAGTCAGGGATGTTAGCTACGCATGTTAGTACGGAAATGCGAGAGAAGATTTGGAGAGGTGCTTACGTAGATATATTCTCCCTTATCAGGCCGAAGAGGCGAGAAGAGGATTACAAGGACAGGGATGGGAAGGATCATTCCTTCCGAGATCGGAGACCTAGGATAGAGGAGACTATAACCAATTGGTTGTTCGGCTTCCATGTCTATGTTACGGTGTTGTTGGAAAAAAGGCCAGAGTTGGCGATTCCTCTGGAGTTTTATACTAATAAGATTGTAAAGGCGCAGGCCACTCATGGCGGTTCTGCCTGGCTGACATATGATAGGGAGTTTCGCTGGGCGAAGGAAGAAAACCCCTCCATTTGTTGGGATCAGGTTGAGGTCAATGCTTGGTTAGAGAGCGTGAGCAATAGGGAACACCCGGCTAGGCAGCCCTTTCGGACTTCCCAGGGAGGGACGGGCGAGAAGAAAGGTACATGCTGGGCATTCAATGGTAAAGGGTGCACGTGGCCCCCTGGGCAGTGCAAGGTCAAGCATGCATGCGCCTACTGCAGTCACCAGTCCCATCCTGAGTCAAAGTGCAATAAGAAATCCAAAGAACGGGGGGTAACGCCCCTAAGGATATCAAGCCCCCCCAAGTCTAATCTGCCTACTCCTGTTGACATTGAGAAACTGGTCTTTTGGTTGGGCAGGTATCCGGATAGGGCAGCTGCCAGGATGTTGTTTGAAGGTTTTTGCAGCGGTTTTCGTATACCAGCATCGCATGTCCCTCCTAGTACCCAGTGTAGAAACCAAGTTTCAGCAAGAACCCATCCCTCAGTAGTGGCCACAAAGGTAGAGAAAGAGCGGGCCTTAGGCCGAGTAGCAGGCCCGTTCCCAGCTCCTCCCTGGGAGAACTTTGTCTGCTCCCCTTTAGGAGTGGTGCCCAAAAAGGAGCCTGGACAGTTCAGAATGATCCATAACTTATCAGCACCCAAAGGTGCATCGGTAAACAATGCCATCGACCCGGCGGTGTGCTCAGTGACGTACTCGTCCTTTGATGCCGCGGTTCAGAAAGTGAGGGAGCTAGGCCGAGGGGCGTTACTGGCAAAAACCGACATTGAGTCAGCATTCCGCTTGTTACCGGTACACCCGGAGGATTACCATTTGTTAGGCTTTCAGGTCCAACAGCAATTTTATTACGACAGATGTATGCCTATGGGTTGTGCGGTCTCCTGCAAGTACTTTGAGACCTTTAGCTCCATGCTGCAATGGGTGTTTTCGCAAAAGTCAGGATGTACGGATGTGGTGCATTACTTAGATGATTTCATGGTAATGGGTCCCGCATCGTCGGATGCCTGCGCGTTGGCCCTAAGCCAGCTGGTGGCGATGTTGAAGGAATTTGGGGTGCCGCTGGCGCCGAGCAAGACAGTCGGCCCTGACACGTGCATGTCCTTCCTGGGCATTGAAATTGACACAGAAGCGGGGGAATGTAGATTGCCAATGGATAAAGTAAAGGCCATTTCTCTAGCCTTTGAGGTAGCATTGGCATGTCCGAAGGTGACGTTGCACCAGTTACAAGTGCTTGTGGGGCAGCTCAACTTTGCTTTGCGGATCATTCCCATGGGACGCCCTTTCTCGAGGTCTATAGCCAGAGCAATGGTAGGTCTTACCCGGAAGCATCACCGAGTGAGGTTAAAGGCAGGGGTGAAGAAGGAACTCAAGGTGTGGCGGGATTTCCTGGCAGATTTCAACGGGCGGGTAGTGTGGCCCGCGCCGCCGTTGTCCAGTAAGGAACTAGGATTATACACCGATTCAGCTGGTAGTGTTGGTTTTGGGGCAATCTTGGGCCCTGCCTGGTGTGGGGCTAAGAATTTAGCCTTTTTAGAGCTCTTTCCCATCTGGGTTGCAGTTACGGTGTGGGCAGAGCGCTTCAGGGACAGGGTTGTGACCTTCTGGTCAGATAACATGGCAGTGGTTCAGGTTATCAATCGGCAAGGGGCGACGTGCCCGCACGTGCTGAGGTTGCTGAAGTTGTTGGTGTTGGCATGCTTGAAATTGAATTTGACTTTTAAAGCTGCGCATATACCTGGTGTTGATAACCATGCTGCTGACGCTTTGTCTCGTTCCAAGTTGCAGGACTTCCAGAGGTTCCACCCGCAGGCGGAAGAGCGCATGACGACGTTCCCTACATCACTGTGGAAAATTGGAGCCCCGCTTTAGCGGGGCTGGTAGGTGCCGCTCTGAGTGACCGCACCAAACGCGCCTATCAGTCGCAGTTTAATGTTTACAAATCATTTGTTGAACAGTTGGGTGGGGGGGGGTCTTCTCAACTGAAACGATGTACGCCTTTTTACAGGTTCTGCGGGATCAGGGCAAAACAGTGGCCTATGCTAGGGCTTCCCTGGCGGCGATAGGCTTCTTTGCTAAACTGGCGGGGGAGCGGGATCCTGGGGCTTCATTCTTGAACAGGAAGGCCTTAGCAGGATGGGCCCGATTAGACGGGACACGGCGGGACTGTCGTAGGCCTTTGAATCTCCCGACCTTGATTGATATTTTGGGGGTACTGCCTGTTATTTGCCAGTCACCATTCGAGGGAATCATGCTGGGGGCGGACTTCTGCCTGGCCTTTTATGGGGCCTTCCGCCTGGGTGAGATTGTGGGGGCCTCCAGAGTAGACCACGGGGGGGGCCTGCAGCTCAAGGACATCTCCATTTCCCCGGGGGGCCTAGTAGTGCGGTTGAGACTGTCCAAAACGGACCAAACAGGAAAGGGGGTCAACATCCAGTTGCGGCCTGCCCCAGGGATAGCAACCTGCCCCGTATCCTGTATGCAGGCGTACCTAGCCCGACGCCTAGCAGGGGGGGGACAGCTCTTTTCGTCCACGAAAACGGGAATTGCCAGTCTCAATACCAGTTTAAGGCAGTCTTTGAGTCCCTGGGACTGGGAGCAGCGGGCTATTCTTCTCATTCCTTTAGGATTGGCGCCGCAACCTTAGCGGCAGGGGCGGGTCTGCCCCCCATCATGCTGAAAGGTGTAGGTCGCTGGACCTCTGATTGCTACAAACGATATGTAAGGCCTGAATTATTGTAATGCGTATGTGTGGAGTGTCTAACGGTGCCATCTCTCTCCTTTTTGATTAGTATGCCCGCTTCCGTGGTATGGGTAATCGAGCACTCTTTCGTGCGTCGCGCGGCGGTGCGCTTGCAGCGAAGAAAGGTGGTGAAACCGGCCGCATTGGGCGAGACCGAATTCGTATGGCATGGCGTTGGAGGGATGCGGATCCAACACTTGAGGCGGATCGTCAAGAAGCTCAGGGCACGAGAGCACAAATCGCCGGATTGGATTATTTTGCATTTGGGAGTCAACAACATGGTCGACAGGGGTCGCTTGGCTGTCAAGGAAGCCCTACTAGCAGAGTTTGCCTGGCTGGGACATGTGCTCCCATCAACGAAACTAGTCTGGTCTGGCATGATATCGCGCAGGGCATGGGGCCCAGGAGTGCGTCCTAGCACTTTGAACGTCTCGGTGAGGCGATTGAACGGCGAACTAGCAAGGTTGTGCTCAGTGATGGGCCGCTTGCGCTACCTCCAGCACCAGATGATTTCCGGAGAAGCAATGTACCACCAGGATGGGGTGCATTTGTCGGACTATGGAACTGATACGTTTATCCAAGAACTCTGGTCATTTATTCTGAACGCAGGTGGGGAGGGTGTCAGACCTGTGGGCCTTGGCCACCCTTGTGGCGGAGAAGAGACCTGCGATCAGTAAATAGTGGCTAAACAAGATGGATGGGAGCCCGCTTGCCGGGCTCCATAGGCCAGCTCTGAGGGGGGATATGGCAAGCTCTCCACTGGGAGGAAGTGACCACCGGCTGGGGAGGCTAGGGCGACAGATTTCGAGCCTCCCGGGCGACCCTGGGCAGCCTGGTGGTCGAGAGGTGGGCCCCGGTAATGGCGGACAAGGATAGAAGGGCGGGACCCACCACTCTAAGGGGCAGGTGCACGGCACTTGGCGTAGGATACCCAGTTGTGTGCTGCGAACCAGATGGTGTACCTCCCTTAGGGTTGGGAAGGTGATCGATCTGATATGCTCATGGAGCTGATATGCTCATAAATGTAGTTATGTTATAACTTGTGATTTGGATATGCATGTTATTACTTGTCATGTTTATACAATGTGTGAATAAACATGGCCTTTTTAACCCCACCTGAATCTCTGGTGATTTCATTTGTGGGGATCTTGCATGTCTAGGTTAGTTGGGCGGCGGGGGCATATCTGGAGGGTACGGGTCCTATGACAAGCGTGGAGAATCACGATGCGCGCACTTAGGACCCGGCCTCTCCGAACTCCACCCACTCCTGGTCTCTGGTGGTTGGTCGGGCGGACGGCCCAATCGGCGTCCGGCCGACCCATTTCCGTTCTGGCGATATCGCGTGACCCGAGGGTCAGGGGGTGGAGACTCTGGGCCTATTTAGGGTCAACTCCCTGTGACTGGGGTCTCTGTTCCCGCTATCAGTCCTGGATACCTGACTGCTCACGCCGGTTCCTGGCCATTCTCGAGATCCAGGCCGGCTTTCCGAAATTCCCACCCACCCATCCCTTAGATTAATGGTTGAGGGGCGTTCTGCGGAGAAGAGACCTGCGATCAGTAAATAGTGGCTAAACAAGATGGATGGGAGCCCGCTTGCCGGGCTCCATAGGCCAGCTCTGAGGGGGGATATGGCAAGCTCTCCACTGGGAGGAAGTGACCACCGGCTGGGGAGGCTAGGGCGACAAATTTCGAGCCTCCTGGGCGACCCTGGGCAGCCTGGTGGTCGAGAGGTGGGCCCCGGTAATGGCGGACAAGGATAGAAGGGCGGGACCCACCACTCTAAGGGGCAGGTGCACGGCACTTGGCGTAGGATACCCAGTTGCGAGATGTGAACCAGATGGTGTTCCTCTCTTAGGGTTGGGAAGGTGATGGAGCTGATATGCTCATGGAGCTGATATGCTCATAAATGTAGTTATGTTATAACTTGTGATTTTGATATGCATGTTATTGCTTGTCATGTTTATACAATGTGTGAATAAACATGGCCTTTTTAACCCCACCTGAATCTCTGGTGATTTCAAATGTGGGGATTTTGCATGTCTAGGGTAGTTGGGCGGCAGGGGCATATCTGGAGGGTACGGGTCCTAATCAATTTTCACAGAATATTCAGCAAGATTGTCAGGAATTTCCAATGTATATGCTTGTTGTGTTGCAAGATGAAGGTATAGAAATTGATAATCTTTTTGGCCTTTCTTATAAATGGCAACATGATTGTGACAATAGTTCGTTTTCAAGTAGTACTAAAATAGACACTGAAAGATTTATATATTTGACTTTACCAGACTGCAAATCAGTGTCTTTTAATAATCTAGTTAGAGGAGCAAATCAAAACATGGTCTGTACCCAATGCAACTCTCAAATGTTATCAACATTATTTATACAAAGATATGGACAGTATGTAATTTTAATGCTGCAACGATGCAGACCTGATGGAAGAAAACTGACAACTGTATTAAAAAATGTTGTGGTTTCTCAACTATCAATATCAGGAAGAACTTTTGTAACTGTAGCAATTATTTTCCATGATGGTCCTTCTACAACATCCGGACATTACACTGCTTATTTAAAATGTACGAAATGCTGGACTCATTGTAATGATACTCAATTGATTTTTAAACAACGTTTGCCTTAAGACTTACGAAATTCTTATCTAGTGTTTTTACAACCCAAATTTTAGGGAAATTAATTGGCCTGGGGAAATTACTGCTGTTAAGAAAGGGTAGTTTGGTGTTGAACAGTACTCTCACAGTGAGGATGATGTGGTTCAAAAAATTCTTATAGTTGACGTACAGGTAGTGTAAGTGGATCAGATAATGAGTAGTTTGGCTATCAAATGAGATTTTGATCATCAATGAGGGGGAAGTGTTTTAGATTTTTTGTAGTTGTAGAAGATGTTTGAAATATTTTTCATTCCTTTGTAGAAGTTTCTTTTAATGGTATACAGCTCCTTACTAAGATAAAGGATGAGCAGAGTGGGATCAACATACCAGAAGACGTTGAGGTTCTGATAGCATGCTAGTTGTTTAAGGTTCTATGAACATGATAAATAGCATCAGGTGGAGGTTTAACCTTTGTTAGATGCTACAAAAGATATTGGTGCTTTTGATTCAGAAGGTTGGGAAACGGACGCTTAGGAGTACTATTAAGTAACTTCCAAATTAAGGATTTCACATATACTATTTGGCCATGAGGAATGATATGTGAAACAAAAAAATTACTAATTCGGGTAAATGTTGTTATGGTGTATTTCTACATTACTTTATTTAGAGTGTATATCAAAGAAGTAAAAATATTTTGTTACTTTGTAATCATTGAGAATATTTCTTACTTACGTAAAAAATTGTTGTTTGAAAAAGACATTTAAGATATGTTTTTTTCTAATTGTTATATTTATAATGAAAATGTTGAATGAGTTTTTTAAAGACAATCTTATTGATTGTCTTTTTTTTGCCTGCTGTTATATGATGAGTACTATTGAACTCACTGTTTTCAGTGAAATTCAATTTATTCTGAGAACAGCAAAATAAAATACATAACATATTGTACATATTATTTTTTATTTTGAAATAAATATTATAACTCAATTTTTTCTTCTCTTCTACAGATACTATATTTATTTAAAATAAATTGTTAACTTTTCAATACTTATAAGGTAAGTATGTCAAACAAAAAAACTTTTTCAACAGTCTTTTAATTCTGTTTCCCTCTTTCCCTATCTTTTCGCTCACCCCCTTACTTCCTTACTTCCTTTACTCATCTAACTCCCCTTCTCTCACTCTCCTTACTCCCCTTCATTCAACCTTTAAACTCCATCTCTCACCATTAGTACCCTTCCTTCACCCTCACTCACCTTCTCCTGTTCCCTCTTTCCCTCTGTGTGCATCACTTCTCTTTCCTTTCTTCCTTCATCACTACCCTTCTCTTGTTCTATCCCTCACTCTCTTCTCACTCCCTCCTACCCTCTTTCCTTGACACCATCCCTTAATTACTCATACCCCTTCCATCTCCCTCATATCCCTTCCCTCACTGTCACTGTCCCTCACTAAATCTCAATCCTACTTCCCCCACTTCATGTTCTCCTTTTTGTGCATCACTCCCATTCCCCTTTTCCTACTCCCATTCCCTCCAACTAACTCTCTTTCACTTACTCCATCCAACAATGCCTTTCCCTTATTTCCCTTTCCTCATTCCCGTTTAGTAACTCTCATTCCTTTAGTCTTTCACTCCCCTTCACTCCATTTCTCTCTCCCTTCGGCTCACTCAATCTAACCTCTTCACTCCTTGTCACTCACTCGCTCTCCCTCTCTTTCCCTCTCGCTCTCTCCCTCTCTCTCTCTCTCTCTCTCCCTCACCCTTCCTTTTTTCCCTTTCTGTTTCCTTCACTCCTACTTTCTTTTGTATTGTGAAATATATGTTATAACTCAATTTTTTCTTGTCTTCCACAGATACTATATTTATATAAAAATGTATTAATAACTTGTCATTATTTATAAGGTAAGTATGACAAACCAAAAATACCTTTTTATCACTCTCTTACTTCTCTTTCTTTCTTTCCCTTTCTTCAAACTCTCTCTTACTCACCTTCCTTTTCTTCATCTTACTCCTCTTCCCTCATTCTCCTTACTCCCCTTCATTCACCTTTACACTCCTTCTCTCACCATCAGTACTCTTTCTTCAACCTCACTCACCTTGTCCAACTCCCTCTTTCCCCTCTCTGTTTCTCACTTCTCTTTCCTATCTTCATCCATCACTACCCTTGTATTGCTGTATCCCTCAGTGTTTTCTCACTCTCCCCTTACTCTCTTTCCTTCACATCATCTCTCACTCTCTTTTAATCACTCCACTTCTCTCACTCCCCCCCACTCTCTTTCTTTCTGTGTCACTCACTCTAACTGCCTCACTCCTTATCAGTTCTTTGCTCTCCATCTCTCTCATTCTGTCCCTCTCTCTCCCTTACCCATAAAATCCTTTCCTCTTTCTTTATATCACACCTTCTCTCTTCCTCACTCACTTTCCCTCTCTCTTAATTTTGTTCCTTCTTTCTCATTCATCTTCCCTCACCCTTATACTCCTTTCCTAACTGTCACTGCCCTTCACTCACTGTCACTCCCTTTCCACCTCTCCACTTCCTCCTGTCTATATTTCTCACAGTTTCACCTTCTCATTCCCTTTTTCACACTTCCCCTCGCTCTCCTTCTCACACTCTATTCTTTACTCCCCTTCTCTCACTTCCCTTTACTAACTCCCTCTATCCCCTCACCTCACTTCTCTCTCGCTCACTCCCCATCTCTCACTTTTCCTTACTCCTCTTTTGTAATCCTCATACCCCTTCCGTCACCTTCACTCCACTTCTCTTACCTTCACTCCCTTTACTCTGCTCTACTTCGCCTTTTCCATCTCTTACTCCCCTTCCTTGTCTCTGTTCCATGCTCCCCTTTTCCCACTCTTCCTCCCTCACTTTTCTTTCCTTACTGCCCTTTCCTTACTCTTTCTCTCCACTTACCTCACTCCCCTACCCTTAGTCCCCTTGTTTCAGTCATTCTTTGACTCCCCTTTCCTCACTCACCAGACTACCCTTTCCTCACTCATTCCATCAGTCCCTTCCTCCCCTACACTCAGTCATTTCAGTCATTCATTTATACTCTACACATTCATTCAAAAAAAGTATGACACAGTATATAAGAGATATAGCTCTTCGTGGAGAAGTGAAGTGAGTTCTGAAAAGAACTGTTTTTGGTCTTTTTTGTTTTCTATTTTTTTTGTAGTTTTTTAACAATTTTATATTTTGGGGGGATTTTTAGAACACAAATAAAAAACAGGTAACACAAACTGCTCAACTGGAACAAAAATTATTAAATGAAAAAAATGATTGGCGGGAGCATATGTGCTGGATAATCTTCAGCTCCATTAAGTTTAGACTTTGCTCACCATAGCAAAGAATTTCATTGCACATGTTGCAACGGAGGTGGACCTTGCTGAAAGTGGCCGGATATTGAGAGCTGAAGAAGAAGGAGATGCTGCTGCAGTTGAAGTGCTGGGGACAGTAGGTGGAAGCCTGTGCATATTGGTGAGGGTGCACATTCCTCACATGCCGCAACATGGTGTGTATAGTGAATGAATGTTTCTTCTGAGGGTTTTCCCTCGACAGCACACTCCCACAGATGGTGAAGGATACCTTTGGCGCATTGACCTTCTTCTGCCCCTCAGGATAAATGAAGAACTTCCAAATGAAGGACTCCTTTGACTTCTTGGCAGGTGGCTGTTGTTGCTCCACATCTGACTCAGAAGAGGAGGAATCCTGTGGCTGCTGTCTCTCTGCCATCTTTTCAATTCAAATCCTGGAAGCAAACTCCAAAGCTGGAACAAAGCAGCGAAGGTCTTTCTCCTTAGAAAAAGAAAGAGGTAGTGAGGGAAGTGGGTGGGGTTTTTGAAGATTCTGGAACAGAAACTACAATTAACCAATCAAAAGTGTTGTTTTATATGTATAAATATATACACACATATATATATATATATATATATATATATATATATATATATATATATATATATATATATATATATATATATATATTACCTACTGGCGGTAGCCAGTAGGTATATATAGTTAGGATCTGTTTCCATAGGAAATCCCCAACATTCTATTGGGAATAACTTTGGCGCTGGTTGATGAATCTTCGCAAATTTCTCAAAGAAGATGGCTCGCTCCGCTCCGCTCCTTCCCTGAAAGTTTGGGGGGGATTCGTCAAGTGGGGGCTGAGAAAAAAGGGGGGTCCCTAAACGTGTTTTCCCCATGTTAATTTCCATAGGACCTTTAGACTCAGCTACAGCTTGAACCGCTGAAGGGAATTACACCAAACTTGTCAAAATGGTAGTGTCTGGTATGCAGATCACGCTTTTGGTAAAATAGTGTAAATCCCTCCAGTGGTTCCTGAGAAAATTAGAAGAGAAATCAATTATATATCTATAAGCGCGCACGGGTGCGCGCACCCCGCGATTTTTCGCGATTTTTTTGGGGGGGGGGCTTGGGGGGCTTCTCTCTTTTATTTTAATGTATTTCATTTAATTTCGAGGGTGCCCAGCCCTCGTTTTACCCCTGAGATCACCGCCGCGGCTGGAGCCGCCTCAAGATGGCCGCCGCCTGGTTGTGGGCGGGGCCCGGGAGGCTCGCCGTGATTGGCTGCCCAAAGCAGGAAGTGTGTGTGCGCCACAGAGCCACGGAGGTGATCTGTGAGCGAGGAGCCGGGCTGGCTCGTATGCACCGAGGGCCGGCTCGGAGGGGAGGGGTCTGTGAGAGACAGCCGGGCTGGATTTTACAGAGTGGGGTGCTCCACAGTGTGGGGTGCTCCTGTGCGCCACAGACCGGGCTTGGCTGCACACACAGGAGGTGGGGGGCAGCAGGCTGGATTACACACAGGAAGGAAGGGACTGCTGCTGCCCGCCGGTGGGGAGAGAGAGCCCGCCTGCCTCCCGGCCGGCAGAGGAGGAAGCGAGGCAGCCTGGGAGCCGGTCCGGAGCAGGCAGCGGTGGCATGGGGGCGCAGTGAACCGCGCACAGCTGGATGTACACTGGATTACACGGGCTTTACCACTGCTCAGGAAAGACGGACGCATCCTGGTGAGTGCTAGCCTCTGCTACTCTGCTCCTTCAAGGCGCACTCAGCCACGTACCTAGGGGGGGGCGAGGAGGGCGGTCCGCCCCAGGCGGCAATATTTTGAGGGTGGCATTGGCTCTTTGCGGCGGCCTTTATAAATTAGTCAGTCAGTGAGTGTACCCAAATTATAAAGGCCGCCGCAAGGGCCCAGTGCCGCGTGGCCGTCGTTTCGAGTGCAAGCGATGCCTGCGCAGTGCGTACCTGCTTGGCAAAACTTTAAAAGCAAAACCATTTTGCCTGCAACGCACTGCGCATGCACCATGGTGCGCGACGTACCCCGGCGTTTGTGGTGCGTTTGCGATTCTTTCAGAACCACGGGACAATCATGAAACAGGCCAGGCTCTTTACTTAGCTAAACTTCTCAAGGGGCTGTGCCGTGCTGTCTGTCATGTGTCAGACGCCAAATAATCCCTACCAAAATGACGTGGGGGGGTATTTAAACTCAAAGGGGCTGCTGGGCGCAAGGTTTGTTTTTACTCATTACACTTGCAGGCAGAAAGACCATGACACACGTTTTTTACTCGTTCCCGCCAGTCATCTGCCGTGTGTTCTAAAGGTAGCCTTTGAAAACTATAAAGGGTGCTGTTAGGTGTGCTAATACTGTAATTTGGCCTACATCTAGTAATGGCGCAGCATTGCTTCAGAACGGTGCCAGCGCTCTGGGGGGCTCTGTTCTGGCTGTCACCCTTCGGGCTTGTGCACGCCCAGTTCCTCAGAGCATGCATGATGGTGGAATCGCTGGTGTTGAAGCAGTGCTGCCCGCCGCTGGGGCCGGAGCCTTACATTGTGTGCAGTTCTCTGCACAGCCAGTGCAGGTGCGTGCCAGTATGCGTGGACGAGCGTCTGTGGAGTGGCCCCTACAACATGCGGAACGTGGACTACCGGGAGAGGTGGCCTGTCAAGTCTTGCAACCAGACCTTCCAGAGTACAGGTAAGAGGCGCGCAAATTGCAGCGATCTGATGACTTCGAGCCCGAGGTACGGCATGTGTTACTTAATTCTGTATTTGTACACACTCTCAAGCTTCCCAGGTCCACGAGAGGAGCTTAGAGTCCTTGCTGTCTAGGTCTAATTGCGCCCTTATAAATCAGGACTACAAGTCCCAGAATGCCGTTATTTGGATTTGGTAGGCCGTTATTACTGGGTGGTTATGGCTTTAACTTGAGTAATTGTGACCAAGTCTCGTTTCTCTTAGCTACCAAAAGCGGAATCCCTTTTACAGCAGTGGTGGCCAGCTATTCAGCACAAAAGGATTGAGATCTCAGACATAATGCAAATCACCGTGACATGGCACGCACACACTTCTTCATGTTGAATCCCCAGGAAGCTTGTTCATGAATGTTTTTGCCCAAGTTTATTTTCTCTATGGGCACATGTCTTTCCCCTGTGCCCTAGCTGTGCTGCTGGGATGACTACATTACGCGGCTAGAAAGTCAAATTATGCAGCATACTATTGCCATTTTTTAAATAATATTACTTCATTGTTTTGTCACTTGTAGACATTACCACTGTGTGAACAAAGGTTTGAACTCGTTAGCGCTGGCATCCACCCTGCATCCAACCATCATGCATCCACCCAGCATTCATTCATCCACCCACCCATCATGCATTCACCCATCATGCATCCACCCAACAATCATTCATCCATCATGCATCCACCAGCCATCCATCCATGTTCCAGCCAACAATCATGCATCCATCCAACACCCAGCCACCCTCCCACCCACAATTCATGCACCCCATCCATCCACCCACCCATCCATCCATCCTGCATCCATCCATCATTCATGCATCCATTCACCCATCTATCATGCATGCATCCATCCATGCATCCACCCAACAATCATTCATCCATCATGCATCCAACCATCGTTCATGCATCAAAAATCGGATCCCTAGGGCTGCTCAGGTGGTCCCACAAGGATATTAACATATTTAAACGTTATCCGCTAATAGAATTAGCATTTTCAAAACCTTGCAAATTCACTGAAAAAAACATAGGTTTCTGGCCTTATATATATATATATATATATTAGCTTTTAAAAAAACAATGAAATTCACTGAAAAAACCATAGGTTATACACTATATATAGTTAGGAATTAGCCTTTAAAAAACCAATGAAATTCACTAAAAAAAACATAGGTTTTAGGCCTTATATAGTTAGGAATTAACATATATAAAACCATTGAAATCCCTCTTATATAGTTAGCTGGACATTTTATTGATATAAAACCAATGAAATTCGACATATAGTTAGGTGCACTAACTATATATTTCGCGCATCCGCAATCCAATGCTGATGATGTCACATATTACATCATTCATGACATGGTCAGTGACATCACTGATGACATCACTGATGACATCATCCAGTGTCTGTGTGTTTTTGTAAAGTTTAAATATGTTTTACATATTGAAGAATGAGAGGATGTATAAGAGTATGGATGAAGGATTTGATTGTATAAGTGAGTAAGTATGTGTTTGTATATCTGTGAAAATGTAAGATGTTCTGTGTTTAACTGTATAGATGAAGAAATCAAATTGTGATTGATTCTTTACAGGACTGAGTAGGTGTGTGAGTAACTCCATGGATGAGTGGCAGTGTGTGAGTGTCTGCATAGGTGTATGAGTGCATATGATAGTGTTGCAATGATGAGTGACAGTATGTACGAATGACCTTATGGGTGAATGAATGAATGTGCATGTAGACGTAGGAATCAGTTAGTGGGTATGTAGTTAATGGTATTGGTGTGTCAATAGTTTCAAAAAAGATACTCTGTATTTTACACTAGGTGTATTAGAGTGTAAGGAGGAGCATTGTATTATCACATGAAGTATATCATCAGTGGTGTAATTATTGATGTTAAATGAGCTGTCATCAGTGATGTCATCAGTGATGTCACTGACCATGTCATGAATGATGTAATATGTGACATCATCAGCATTGGATTGCGGATCCTCGAAATATATAGTTAGTGCACCTAACTATATGTCGAATTTCATTGGTTTTATATCAATAAAATGTCCAGCTAACTATATAGGAGGAATCTCAATGGTTTTTTATATGTTAATTCCTAACTATATAAGGCCTAAAACCTATGTTTTTTTTAGTGAATATATATATATATATATATATATATATATATATATATATATATATATATATATATATATATATATATATATATATATATATATTCACTGAAACCATAGGTTTCACACACGTTATAGTTAGGAATTAGCATTTAAAAAACCTTAGAAATTCACTGAAAAAACTATAAGTTTCACTCATGTTATAGTTAGCTGGACATTTCACTCGTACAAAACCATTGAATTTCCCAAGTTATAGTTAGTTCAGTTAACTATAACTCACATGCCCGCAATGCACTGCTAATGATGTCACATATTATATCACTCATGACATGGTCAGTGACATCACTCATGACATCACTCATGACATCTCAAATGACATCACTGATGACATCATCCTTGTGAAAGAGTGGCAGACCTCCTCTCACCCTAATAAACCTTTGATATACAGGTCTCCAACAGGTCTCCAACAGGTGGGAACCTTGGAGCTTTGATTTATACGCGGCCTCTCAGCCGCGGGAAATGCACCACCCGGAAATTTGGGGCCACAGAGCTCCCAATCACGGAGTCTAAATGGGGAGGCATCCATGGAGGATTGAGAAGCCGGAAGTGCGAATGTAGGCCCATTTGTGGGCTTCAAACAGCTCAGACAGTGGCACATAACTGAAGCACACACTACAAGACCCACAAACCAACGCAGACTCATTTGAGTCGCCCATTAGAGGGCTCATATTTTTAAGTGGGAGGTGTGGCCTCTATGCTAAAATGACTGTTGCGCCGCTGAAGAGTGCAATGAGCACGAAACGCATCCGGCGTGAATCGACAGGCATGCGGTAAATGGATCCGCTCGCCGATCTGGCTTTTACCTCATGAAGGTTGCTGCAGTGGATGTCAGAGTGCGTCTCCAACAGGTGGGAACCGTGGAGCTTTGATTTATACGCAGCCTCCCAGCCGCGGGAGATGCACCACCCGGAAATTTGGGGCCACGGGGCTCCGAATCCCAGAGTCTCAATGTGGAGGCATCCATGGAGGATTGACAAGCCGGAAGTACCAATACCCACAAACCAACGCGGACTCATTTGAGTCACCCATTGGAGGGCTCATATTTTTAAGTGGGAGGTGAGGCCTCTATGCCAAAATGACTGCTGCGCCGCTGAAGGGTGCAATGAGCATGAAACACGTCCAGCGTGAATCTACAGGCATGCTGTAAACTGGATCCGCTCGCAGATCCGGCTTTTACCTCATGAAGTTTGCTGCAGTGGATGTCAGAGTGCGTCTCCAACAGGTGGGAACCTTGGAGCTTTGATTTATACGCGGCCTCCCAGCCATGGGAGATGCTCCAGTTAGGACCTAGTTACCGTAGGAAGATTGCAACATTCTATTCCCAATAACTTTGGCACCGATTGACAAATCTTCGTAACATTTTTAAAACTTATGGCCCGCTGCGGTCCGCTCCTATTTTGAAAGTTTCGGGGTGATTTGGCAAGCTGGGGCCAAGAAAAAAGGGGGATCCCAAAACTTGTTTTCTCCATGCAATTTTCCACAGGAAACTTAAGACGCAGCTACAGCCCAAACTGCTGAACGGAATTACCCCAAATTTGGCAAAAAGGTAGCCCTTGGTTCAGAAAGAGTCCTTTTTGTTAAATGGTGTAAATCCATCCAGCAGTTTTTTAAATATTAATGGAAAAATAAATATATATATATATATGGGCAGAGCCTAACCACACATCTCATTGTGAGATCTGATTGGCTGTCAGCACTTCATCCAAGAAGTGTTGGCAGCCATCTTGGGACCAATATACATGATAGCACCTCATTAAAAAGCATTGCAGTTAATAGAAGGTTTTAAGACTTTAGTTACATTTTAAATCATTTGTTGATGGTACCATACTCGTTTTAGGAATTGTGGTGTGTTCTAAGGTAATTTTACCATGTGAAAAAGCCTTCTGCTGGGATATCATGGTTTTCCCACAGAGGTTTGGAAGGTGATCTATAAGCTTAACTGAGAGCATAATTTCTGTAAATTCACATTATCTTTCTCAGCCATGTGAGAATGAAGTCTGACATTATCAGTAAAACATGTACATCCAAAAAGGGCAGAGACTGTCAGTTGTTTCCTTTGTGTTCTACTGCAGCTTCCCAGAGTGTTCTAAAGAACAACTAGAGCGCAACCAGTCCTACTTATGACAATCGTATTGCACACATCAAGCCATCTTGATTGGAATAAAGTGGTAACTCTTAAAACATTTAATTTAAAAAGGAACATGAGGGGGTTCATTTTGCCAATAAAAAGGATGATTAGTGCTGCAGAAAGAAAAATTAGGGTACATTTTGAGTGACTTCTCAAATCCTCTTCTATTTCATTAAAACATTCTGACATGCAGACTGAAACATGCACTTTCAATACCAGCAGCAGCCTTCCCTGGTGAGCAGTAGCTTTACTACAGTGATCTAATAAGCAACTAGAGTGCTAACATTCAGAATTAATGGCAAATGTGTGACAAGTGAAAAACTGAAAGTTTTTCCTACTGAGGAGACTGTAGTAACTGATGAAATTAGGAAACTTCATAACAAATAAGTCTCCCAAGATGGCCACCAGAGACAAAAGAGTCCAAATGTAGCAAGAATATACCCCAGATGTAGCCCAAGTATAGCCCAATGACAGAATGTCCCAGAGTGTTCTAAAGAACAACTAGAGTGCTAACAGTCTTACTTATGACAAACGTATGGCACACCTGAAGCCATCTTGATTGGAATAAAGTGGTAACACTTAAAAGTTTTAATTTGCAAAGGAACAAAATGAGGGGGTTCATTTTGCCAATGAAAGGATGATTAGTGCTGCAGAAAGAAAAATTAGGGCACATTTTGAGTGACTTCTCAAATCCTCTTCTATTTCATTAAAAAATTCAGACATGCAGACTGAAACATGCACTTTGAATACCAGCAGAGGACTTCCCTGGTTAGCAGTAGCTTTACTACAGTGATCTGATGAGCAACTAGAGTGCTAACATTCAGAATTTATGGCAAACGTGTGACACATCTGAATGCCTTCTTGATGGAACCAAAGTAAAAAACTGAAAGTATTTCCTACTGAGGAGACTGCAGTAAATGAGGAAATTAGGAAACTTTTTAACAAATAAGTCTCCCAAGATGGTCAACAGAGACAAAAGAGCCCAAATGTAGCACAAATATCATCCAGATGTAGCCGGAATGTAGCCCAATTACAGAAGTGTGCAAAACACTTTAAGTTTTTTGTGGTTTTGCAGTTTTATATAGTGCAGACTTGTCAGGTATTGGAGCGTTTCACATGAGCATTGGTTACATCACACAAGAACAAATTCATTTTGGTTTTAGACATGGGGAGATTAAGTGATTTGTCCAGAATCACAGAATGTCGAGCTGTAGCAGAAACTCCAACCTAGTTCCCCAGTTGCAAAGTTTGCAGCTCTGGAAGTTACAGCACATTCTCTCCCCTAAGTGCAACATTTACTCAAGTGGTAACAAATCATTTAAAAAGTACTTTGTCGCTATTTGAAAACTCAGAAAACATGTCCTCATTTTAGTTTTTTAGAGCATTAACCATAATTTTGATGCAAATAAGACCCTCTCATATCTGTAATTTCTAAAGGAAATGCTGTAGGTATTACAGTTTTGATTACATCAAGATAACGTCAGGCGTTCCACACTTTTGTAATAAATAAATAATGTTAGCAATCTAGTTGTTTATTAGGATACTGTTGAGCGGCAGAGGCCACGGACACGGACTCTGAAAATTGAAGGCAGGTAGGAGGGTGCATAGGCAACAATTTTACCACAATGGGCAGGCAGGAAGGGCAGTGGCAGCACAACAGACTATGGAGTGCAGTGGAAAGGGGGCATGGGCAACAAATCAACAAAACAGAACTGGAAAGAGAGGCTGTGGCAATATAATAGACCATTGTGGGCAGAAGGAATTTATGTATTTATTTATTTCACTTGTATCGCGCAACAGCTACCCAACAAAGGGTTTCCCGGCGCTTCTGATTCAGTGGTTTCTCTCTGGAAGTGTACGTTTCAGATGTTGAACAGCCAGGGCTTTAAGGCTTTCCTGAACTTAAAATAGCTAGTTTCATTTCGCATAGAGAGTGGCATCGCATTCCACAATGTGGGTCCAAGAAATAAAAAAGATTTTCCACCCATTCTTGACAATTTAATTTTGGGAATTACGAAATGCTTAGCAGAAGCAGATCAAAGGACACGGGAAGGGTAGTAAGGGTGTACTAGGGTTTGCAAATATTTTGGGGCAGTTTTAGTGGAGATCTTGTGCATAAAGCAGAGAGATTTAAATTTGATCTGGTTCTCCACTCATAGCCAGTGAAGATCATGGATGTACTTAGAGGTTGTTGTCTGGCCGCTGCATTTTGGACTGTCTGCAGTCTGCGAATCGTTTCTTTCTTTGCCCCTAGATATAATACATTGCCGTAATCAAGCCTAGCTGTAATTAAAGCATTGATTACTGTTTTCTTTGTGGATTCTGGCAACATCCAGCAGATCTTCTTAAGCCATTTAGAATCGCAAAGCAGGTGGCCGACGTCCTCACTGCTTGTTGGTGCATATTAAGGGAGGCGTCAACAATGATGCCAAGGTTTTTGGCCTGCATCACAGGGAGTGGAAGAAGGCCCAAATCTTGTGGCTAGTGTTGTGGGAAGAGGCAGTGGTAGTACAACCATACATGCCAACAGACCCGATTCAGCCAGGAAACGTCCAATGTTTTTAAGCCCCAATGGGCTTTATTTGATCTGTCTCCTGTCTGCAATCTCCTCTTTTTTCAATGTAAGTCAAAGGGGAAAATCAATATCCCGTTTTTTTTTTCAAAATCTCCCTCTTATTACCAAATTCAAAATGTATGGTACATTGGATCATGGAAGGCAGGAGGAATTGTGGTAGGGATATGGACTCGGATAACAGATGACCGGAGGGAAATGGAGAGGTGCATCAAAGTGACACTACAGGGCAGGCATCAGGGTTTGCAGCAGCACAAAACACCACACAGGGCATGCGGGACGGGAGCGTAGCACAACAATCCATATAAAGCAATAGGGATGGGACAGGACCATGCACATGGACAACAGAGAACAGAGAGGAAAGAGACAATGGTAGCTAGCTGATCATAACGGACAGACAGGAGAGAAAGCTGCAGCATAACGGACCATAAAGGGCAGGAGGGATGGATCAGGGGCATTACAATGGAATAGACAAGCCAGGAGGGAGGGAATAGGGGACTGTACATGGAAACAAAGGGCTGGGGGCAAGGGGGCAGAGCAGGAGCAGCAAGATGACCATGGAGGTCAGGCAGGATGGGCACTAGAAGCAATACACACCATGGAGGAGCAACAGTGAGAATATAATGACATTCACACTGACTATGGAGGGAAGGTGGGAGGGGTCAAGGAAAGCTAGCTGTCCTCATAGGGAAGGTGGGAGGGGCCGTGCAGCACAGAAGACTATGAATGGCAAGTGGGAGGGTTAGTGGCAGCACAATGGCTATGATGGGCAAGAAGGAGGATGCAGGGGCATGCACAAAGGAACATGGAGAATAAAAGGAAGGTCCAGGACCTGGGCACAGCTAAGAGACTTCGGGGAAAGGGACCTCACAACAGACCACAGAGGGCAGGCAGGAGGAGCAGTTGCAGCACAACACACCAGGGAGGGCAGAAGGGTGTAGCAGTAAAATGGACCATTGGGGATAAGGGGAAGGGGATAGGGGCATGGAATGTGGACAGGCAGGGTGGAGGTGGCAGGGACAGGTTACAGTCATCTGACAATGCTAGGCAGGTGGGGAAGTGGCTCTCAACAGAACACTCAGAGTAGATAGGAGTGGCAGGTTCAAGGAACAAACTGCATCGGCCGACTGCTCACCAAAGCATGTAAGTTTCTAAGACTTCACGTAGTGTTGCTCGAGAAAGGTGAATTCTGACCTAATGTCCATTGCAGGTTTTCCTGAGGATGCTCCAGACGTACTTGCCACAGCCGGTACGGGGTTCAAAGCGGCTTGCCTCATTGGCTCCCGAGCAAGATTGAGAGGATGTGTGGTCCGAAGCTGCTTGTACATAGAAGCAGTGCCACAAGAGTATTTTTTTTCACTGCTCCTTGACAGGACTGGTCACAAATTTTTCACATCACCTTTTTCGCATTTACTTTCTTCTCTCCAGGTGGAAAAGTGAAGAATTTCCACACAACAGATTCTGGCCTCTGTGGACCTGGTGTCTCCTGCAAGAATTCTTCTTCAGAAGATACTACCTCCTGCTGCTGCTGCTGTCCAGATGCCATTTTGTTTGATATTTTTTGAAAAACACCAAAAGAAACAAGCAAAAAGGGTTACTGAAGGAAAAGCGATGTCTCTCTAAAGATGCTCCAACAAGAAAGATTAAAATGAGTGGGGTCCTTCAAAAGTTATAGTGGGAATGGTTATTTCCCAATGAAATCTTTTTTTTTAAGTCACGTGAGATCCGTGCACTTTGCGCTCATGAAGCACGCACCTGACGCGACTTCCCATAAATATATTTAAAAATCATATACTTTGCTCAAAGTACAAATATATTATTTTTATGAATATCTTAGATAATCTCTTGCCCTAATATGTATATTAAAGACACATACATATCATTTTAGAACAGAAAAAAAATTTGCGGGAGTCGAGGACCCAGCGCGCCCCAGCAAGTATATGACATCATGCAGGACCCGCCACCACGCAAGCGTCGTAAACCGTAAAGCGCATGTGACGTGAATATGTGGGAGCACGAGTCGCAGACTGGTCGCATACCAATTGCGCATATCACGTAATTTTAAATGTATAGAATTTAACTGAAAAACACGCAGCCATCGCACACCGTACACGGATTCTACACAACTTTTCTAAAATGGCGGCTAGAATTCGTATACTCACCGTGAATTATTCACTTTGGGTGCCCGGCTCTGAAAAAAACTTTGGAAAAAAAATATATAAATATAATAAAATAAAAAAATTAAAATATATTTCAGCTTGAATGTTTTTAAAAATATATTTTTTTCCATTTTTCAGAAAAATATATAATGTTAATTAATGAATAAAATATTTATACATAAACAGTTAAAAACATGTAGAAAATCAGTACAAAAAAATAGGTATAACTACTATTAAACTTAAAAATGTGCATTTAAAAAACCTTTGAAATTCACAAAAAAAACATTTTTCAGAGACGTTCTAGTTAGAAATTAGCATTTAAAAAAGCTTTGAAATTCACAGAAAAAACCCTATGTTTCAGAGAGGTTATAGTTAGAAATTAGCATTTGAAAAACCGTAGAAATTCACATAAAAGACCATAGGTTTCAGGAGTGTTATATTTTGTTATATTCATTTTCTAGAACCAAGCTAGCCTTGTGCAGGTAAGTGTAAATGGCACTTTTCAAGACTGGTTGAACAATACAAGCAGGCTGAATGAAATATCTTTGTTTCAGGTTTATAAATCTTTTCAATACAGTGGAAATTATTGTTAGATTACTTTCGATTATTTTTCAGATTACTTTACGGATAACTTTTTCTACTCAGTGTGATATGCCTATCTATCACACTGGGACATTTCCTAGAGAAATGGAAACTAAAGCAGTTTTTAATTATTTGTAGTTTTTCAATTTCACATACAAAACCAACTCACACTTAGATCAATTTTCAAGGAAAAGACAGGCAATGTCTTCCTATGGAGAAAAAGTGGTTATTTGTTAACATGTAAGTACTTGATTGTGAGAGTTGGTATTCTAGGGTAAGAAACAGGGTACCCCCAGTAAATAAACTGCTTAAGCTTCTCAAGCTACCTAAGTTTCTCAAGCCTTCCTTAAGGATTTTCAGTCTTTATGTGCTGTGCTGCAGTTTGACGAGGATTGCACCCTAGTTCTGGCAAGTATGGAGTTACTATTCCAATTCTTATCGGATATTTCTTTTGATAGCCTATGGGTACTTTCTTTCTCGACAGCTGTTATAGTTGAAGTCATGGAAGCCAGAGGACAGCCAATGTGCCCTGGGATGAAGCTTCATTTTTCCTGCCAGAAGCTTTTTGGTCCAAAACTGGATCAGCTGGTACAAAGGGCTTCGGAAGAAAAGAAGATTTGAAAGCCTTTCCAGTTGTCTATGAGCAGAGATCTTTTTTGTACAAAGGAAACCAGCTCAGGCTCCTCCTGACACATGTCTATTTCAAGGCGTGCGTCGGGGGCTGCATTTGCCGGAAAAACCGACAATCCTTCCAATCTGGAAATGAACAAACACCCAAATGAATATTAAGATGTGCGGTCAAACATACATCATTTTTACCATTATTGGTGCCCTACAATTTCAGAGAAATGGGTCCTGCAGATTTACATTCAGGGCGATGAAATACCCTTTTAGCGGTCCCCTCCTCAGAGTCAGTTCCTTGATACCCCATTGCCAAAGGGCAAATCTAGAAGCCTGGCCATGATTCAAGGTCTTTACTCTGTTGATTTGTTTTGATTTATCCAGTTATAGAGCGCGCAAATGCCCGAGGGATTCTTGGCGCTATGACAGACAGCAAGGATCTGGGATGGGCAGCCTAGCGTATTGCGGTAAAGAGCCATGTTTTCACTGCTTTTCCAAAAGAGCCCAGAGATGGACTATTTTTAAGGTGAGTGGCAACAAGTTCCAAGCCCTAGCTGTGTGCAGAAGAAAACTTCTTCCACCCCATCTGGTCCATCTAAATTTCGGAACCCTGATTAGCTCGATTGGCTCAATCTAAGGACTCTAGAGGGTTCATACAGTTTCAAGTGGGTTTTCAGGAACTGTGAGCAAGATCCATGTAACGCCTTATAGGCCAGTGTTGTGTTTGCAGGCACAAAGAATTAAACTGCACTCTTTTTGCAATTGGGAGCCAGTGGAGGGTTTTTAATTTGTGGGAAATTGGCTCATAATTAGGAATGTCGAGTACCAGCCTTGCAGCTGCATTCTGCAAATGTTGTAATTTGGAAAGAATCTGTACCTTGGCTCCGGCGTTTGCGGCATTCCCATAATCCAACCTCGACAAGGCCAAGGCCGTCACCACTGTCTTTCGTGTGTCATCTTATAACTAAAGCAGTAATTTTTTAATCATCTTCAAGATGTAACAAACTGAAGAGGCCAGTTTACTGGCTTGGGAGTCAAAAGAAAGTTTAGTATCAAGGGTCATGCCCAGATTTTTTACTTTTTCTGAGGGATCTGGACAGTTGCCTAAGCTCTCGGGCCACCATGCCGGGGACCAGATGTTTGATTCACCCCCAACACCAGAACCTCACTCTTGTCCCCATTCAGCTTCAGGCAATTATTCAGCATCCATTCGCTGACCTGAGACATGCAAAATCTGAATTTTTCTGCCGTCTCGTTCACATCCTTGCCGATAGACCACTTTTCCTTGTAATTTCTGCCAATGGTGCCACGTACAGATTAAAAAGGGTCGGGCTTAAGGAAGACCCCTCAGGTACCCCACATGGTGAACTGAATGATTTGGAACTTGCCTCTCCCAGCTCTACTGAGAATGTTCTATTACCCAGGTAGGATGCAAGGAGGGCACATGCCGAGCCGTGGACTCTGGCATCTGTGAGACGAGTCAGGAGTGTCTCTTGGCAGACAGTGTCGAAGGCCGCCGATAGGTCTAATAATACCAAGGCGGCCTTCCCTCCGTCATCCAGAACACTCCTGAGTTCCTCCACAGCTGTTAGCAGTGCCGTTTCTGTCCCATGTCCCTCACGGAAACCAAATTGAGAGTGATCAAGCCAGTTACCCTCGGCCAGGAACCGCAAAAAGCTGTTTATTTAGAAGTTTCTTAAGGATTTTTGCTATGAATGGTATCCTGGCTATGGGTCTATAGTTGCCCGGCTCCTCACAGTCTATATTTGATTTTTTCAGAAGTGGCATCACCAATTTAGTTTTCCAGGCATCTGGAAAGATCTCAGATTTCAGTATTTGTGTGAATAATTTCTCCAAAAGTGAGCTTAATAAATCCGGGAATAACTGCATCACCTTAGGCGGGCAGGGGTCCATTGGACTTCCTGAACTGGTGGTGTTCACCTCTTGCAGAATCTGCTCTGAAGTAGGTGGAGTAAATTGAAATATTGGGATCTGTGATGACTGCTTGGCTTCTTTTATTAGGTAAGAGGGAGCCTTAGAGCAAATAGATGAGTGATGGCTCTTAAAGGAATCAAATACTGAAGATACCTTATTAACAAAAAATTCGCCCAGTAAATTACAGAAACCTGACGTCATTGCTTCAGTACTGTATTCTCATTTTTTGATAGCTTTTTTACTACGGTAAAAAGAGCTTTGCTAGATTTTTTTGATTCATTAACTTTTGGCACAAAATAGTTACTTTTTTCAGTCATAATCAGTTTTTTATAGCTAGCTAAGGCTACTGTGTACTCTTCTTTAAGCCTAGCATCGTAGTTTGTTCTCCATTTTTTCTAGACTCTTCTACAGTTCTGTTTTTGGGCCTTAAGTGCTTCCGAGAACCACGGATGCGAAGGAGTTTTCCTTTTGAAAATGACTTTTCTTAATGGGACTGCAACCTGCACTGCAGCATTTATCCATTCTGTAAATTGCTCATAGGCTACATTGCTGTCTGAGGCAAGGTCTGGGTAGGATAAATGAAGTTTATCTAGGAAAGTCTGAGAATTGGTCTTTTGACCAGTCACGATATATGGCCTGCCTGAGAACTTCCACAGGCCTGCCGGTATCTTCCTTAACTTTCAGTGAAAAAGTAATCACCTTGTGGTCCGACCATGGGATTTGAAGAATGTCCACTTTATTTATGCCCTGACAGGACGTGAAAATCCCATCCAGGGAATGACCAGCACAGTGTGTATCTAAAAAAACTTTTGTTCCAAGGCAAAATTAGCCATTGCATCCTTGAATGTGGATACCTTGGGATCTAAACTTTTCTCGAGATGTAAATTAAAGTCTCCCATTATCGTAAAGTCAGGGCCTGTCACACTCGATTCTAAAAATTGACTTAATAAATCAATCAGAGGTGTTTTGGCACTGGGCGGCCTGTAAATAAGTAGTCGGTTAAATGTGTAATTGTTGGTGACCTTGATCTGGAAGATCAATGTCTCGCAGATTGGGTTGCTGCCTTTATCCGAACTCTTGACCCTGAACCTATCTTTAGCTATAATTGCTAGTCCCCCCACCTCGTTTCTCTTTTCTATCTGCTCTGCAGATGGAGAAGCCCTGTGGAATTGCCAAGGCCAGATCAAGGTCAGAGGTTTCATCTGCCCAGGTTTCTATAATAAACAGTAGATCCAAATTTTGGCTCTCAATCAATTCCGCCGTGTGAATGTTGTGTTTCATCAGCGACCTGGCTTTAACTAAACCGGCCTTAATGGTGGTGAGTTTGCAATCTACTCTGTTAGACTGAATGTAGGGTGGGAACGGTGCAGCAATAGGTGAGAAACTAAAGGTGCAAGTGCAAGCTGGACAGTTTTTAGCTTCCTGGTGCATCTTGATAACAGGGCAAATAGCCCTGGGTCTTAGTGAGCGGAGTTCTTGACTAGAATAGCTAATCCTCCTCCGGTCTTGATATTTTTGCACAGGGGTTGTGGCCCTGGGCCGGTGCGGACGAGCGCAGATTGGCTTGCCTTAGGCGCGCCTTCGGCGCGCCCACGGCGCACCTGCTGGGCGGCCGAGATGATGTAATCATTTTATGCTGACAGGGGATGGGAGCAGCAGGCTAACTGCACCGCCAACCAGAACCTTCCCCTAAGATGGTGGCTCAACTTGCTAATAGTTCCCCTCCCAGCACCTAATCGGCTGCAGAGAGACAGGCCAAATGAGTAATGAGGAAAGGGTACGTGGTATGTGCAAAATGAGCAATCAGAACAGTTTAAAAACACAATTGTTTAAAAACACAATTTTTTAAAAACGCGCTAAATGCTGCTCCCGGCTTCCGCCTCAGGAGAAATGCGCTCTGTCAAGAGCTTCTTCTAGAAAAAGGGGTGAACATTCTGGTGCCTTCATCACAAATGAAAAAGGGGTTTTATTCCCTGCTGTGTTTAGTCTCTGAACATGATGATATGCTTTGGCTGGTTCTTGACCTCAAGACGTTGAACAAAGAGCTGGTGGTGGAGTACCTCAAGATGGGTTTAGTCCAATCTATTCTTCCTTTGTTGGCTCTAAATGACTTCCTAGTCATTTTAGATCTCCAGGATGCCTACTTCCATGTTCCCGTCCATATGAGAAGTGAGAAATACCTTTAGTTTGCTGTTGGAGGGCAACACTTTCAGTTCAAGGTCTTTTCTTGCCTGGCAACCTCTCCAAGAGTCTTTTCCAAGGTATTGGCCCCAGTGGTGTCACTGTTCTATTTTTCAGTACCTTGATGACTGGCTCTTATCTGATCCTTCTTTTTTAATGCTCAGGAGGACCTCAAGCTGGTGATTTCACACTGCAGGACTTAGGTTTCTTGTGAACTTTTTGGAAATCGCAGTTGTACCCCACCCAGACCAAGTTGTTCATTGGAGTCCTGTTTTACACAGTACAGTGTTTGGCTTAGTTACATAAACAGAGGATGACTGTGATTCAGTCCTCAGTGGATCATCTTCTGGGTCAGTCCTCCATGTTGGCCAGAGCATGGCTGAGGACTCAAGGATTGATGGCAGCTTCAACAACGATTGTTCCTTGCGCAATGTTTCTGTTGAAAAGACGAACCTGCTAGCATAAAGAAGACTCTTGAGGCAGGAGAAGTAGTAGTAGCCTTTACAACAGTTTAATCTCAGGTCTTTGGTGAATCATGTCATTTGCTTTTGGAGTTCCAGGCCACGCAACTATGAATGACTGATTCCAGTAAAACCTGCAGTCAGAGGTGGCAGTCGAAGTCGAATCTTGCATGAGGCCATTCTGCTACCCTCTTTCCCCGTATCTCACTACAGATGCATGTGTGGGGGGCTAGGAGGGCAATGTTCAGGGATCAGGAGAGGCAAGGTTCCTGGATGGCTTGGAAAAAACCTCATTCCTCCAACTCCTTAGTTGAGTTTGTTTATCTTATTTACTGCAGGCCATCTGGATAACAAGATTTCTTCCCAGTCTACAGGCAGATGGGTTAGACAGGCTATCCTTAGGGATTATACTTCTGCTGAAGTGTGTCTACCTTCTAGTGTTCAGGGAGTCTACTCGAGCAGTGGCTGCTTCCTGGGTTGAGGCAGTGGCTCTTCTATTCAGGACATCTGTTGTGCTGTTACTTGGTCTTCCCAGGTATCTTTTGCTTTTTATTTTCATCTTGATTTGGCTAGGACTGGGCATTCTTTTGAAACTTCTGTTTTACAAACGGCATTGAAGTAATAGTTGTTTTTTTCAATAAAGGCACTTGTTTCCAATTTTGTTTTGGTGTGATTCTAGCTTGTTATATGGTCACAAGTTAGGACTGGGATGAGGAGGATAGAGATGAGGAGGTAATGTCCTATTACTTACTGGTCATCTTCATTACCCCGATTCAGAATTCTCCTTATCCCAGTCCACATCCCTCCCTCCATTGTGTACACCTCCACAAGTTTTTTCTATGACTTGGAGTAGTACAGGAGGATTGGAAGAATGGGTCGGGCTTTATACTTCTATCATAGCAATAGAAGACAACTTTACGCTGAAGGGGTCCACGATATCTAACATGGAAATCTTTGTTGGAGGAGAAAAGGCCTCACAAGTTATGACTGGGAGGAGGAGGATTACGAATCGGGGTAATGAAGACTACCAATAAGTAATGGGATTATTATCTGTGCACCACCTGCTCCCACTTTACTCTTCTGCTTCCTACTTTCAATAAGTCCACAACATATTTTCTACTTTCCTTCTGTCGTGTTCCTTTTCACTTTGCTTTCACCTTAAGCATCTTTATATGGTCTTTGAGTAACATGCAGTATAATACAGTAAACCAACTCATCAAAATAACACTATGAGGCATGCAATTTTGGGTGATTTCATGTTAAGTAGACTGTGTTCATGGGTGTAATGATGCCCTACCATTCCTCAACTGTATAAATAAATAGTGTTTTGCTGTCACCAGATAATAATATTTAGTGGCATATTTACAAGGAAATGAAGGAGCACTGAGCTGCAGCAGATTTTCCAGCACACCGCTCCGCCATTTAAAAAATGCAGGGCTGTGCCTTATTTGCAACAGTACAGCGCACCCCTATGTTTTCTACAGTGCTTAAAAAAGCTGCCTGGCCCCAACACCAAAGACACACAAATGATGGGTGGAATGCAAAGCAAATCAAACATTCACCCCTAGTCAAGAGATCTGGGTAAAATTAATGTTTTTTTGCTCACCATGCCACCCCAGTTCAGACCCAGTCATATGCAAATCAGTCTTGACCATGCTCCTCATGGGAACAGTCTAGCACAAACTGCTAAGCCAGGTCCTCCCTGGACCAGAAACAAGCATCCTTGGACTGCCTTTAGGGTAGCACTCCTCATCAACCAGGCTACCTTGAATCCAGTGGCCCAGTGAGCCCAGGACCCACGTCTGAGCATACCCAGCGTACTTAAGGCCAGAAAGCAAAAGACACACAAATGATGAACAGAATGCAAAACAAATCAAACATTGACCCCCAGTCAAGAGATCTGGGCAAAATACATTGTTCTTTTTCTCACCATGACACCCCAGTTTAGACCTAGCCATATGCAAATCAAACTTGACCCTGCTCCTCATGGGAAATGTCCATCTCAAACTGCCAAGCCAGGTCCTCCCTGGACCAGAAACAAGCATCATAGGACTGCCTTTAGGGTACTACTCCTCATCAACCAGGCTAGCTTGAATCCAGTGGCCCAGTGAGCCCAGGGCCAACGTCTGGGCATACCCAGCATACTTAAGGCCAGAAAGCAAAAGACAAACAAATGATGGACAGAATGGAAATCAATTCAAACATTCACCCCCTGTCAAGAGATCCGGGTAAAAACCATTGTTCATTTGCTCACCATGCCATCTCAGTTCAGACCAAGCTGTATGCTAATCAGACTTGACCCTGCTCATCATGAGAACAGTCCAGCCTGAACAGCCAAGCAAGGTCCACCCTGGACCATAAATATGCATCCTAGGACCGGTGGTGATTCTCGGGTAGCTAGAGTCCAGCATGGACTCTTCGTCTTGGTTTTTGCTATAGGGGGTATGGTACCCCAGGCATGGGGTGCGGTGCATCTCCAATATATGTGGGGAGACATATTTGACCCTCCAGAGCTGATGTACCTCTTTTGGTGCAGGTACTGCATTGATGTTGCCAGGAAGCAGCACGTTGACAAACCAGACTCAGCTGGAGCAATGCCTGTGGCGAGCAGAGGGGTGAAACATTCACCCCAAGGGAGATTCTTGGTGCATTCTCAGTGTCTGGAGGGGCTATGGGGTTGGATTCTTCCTGGGTTCAGGATTACAGGGCACACTCCGATTGTTGGGTCCTGAGACCGCAGGCAGGGTTTGGTGCCAAATTCTTCTGCAGCACTGCTTCAGTTCTCAAGCAGGTGGTCTTCTTTGTCCTCCTCTTCTTGTCTATCGAATTTAAGTTTACAGATCTAGGGATGCCACCTAATTACTAGATTTAGGGATGCTAAAGCCAATGGGCTTTCTACCTTTGGGGTGCCTACACCCTCTTATTGACAACTTCCTGTGGGAAGAGGCACTACCGGAGCCCTGATAGGTTGTTTCTCCATCTCAAGATGGTGGATTTTCAGAAGAGAGGTTCACATCACTTTTCTCACATAAAGGATGGTACTGGCTGAGTTTGGACACTCCTCTTCATCTAACTAATTTCTCGCTTGTCCACTCACCAAATGTGGAGCAGGACAGGGGGGTTGGCATCCCCCACTATTTGGGGAAGCCTGTGATGAAATTCAAAGGTGGCAACACCTTTGAAGATTCCTGCTCTGGAAGTCCACTTGGTCTGGAAGAGGTGTGAAACACTTCTGCCCTGAGAAGGCCTTGTTCCTGGCACCTGATAGTGCAAGCTCTCAACCTATGAAGTCAGAAATATGCCTGGTGGTAGTAGGTTGGCTATGACTACCACACCTGTACTTGGTAGGTTTTCAGGGGACTCTAAAAGGTCTCCTGTGTGCATTTAATAATAAATATATTTATTACTAAATCCCACACTGGCATCAGTGAGGATATATTAGGGTAAAATGGTTGGTCCCAAACTTCTTAGGGTACAGTGAAGCCATCATGAAGCTAGGAAATTCAGCATGACAAGTATCCAGCCCATGTACTCTTTATGGCTTCTCTGTGCACTTATTTTATTCAAGAACGGCTCTGATATTGCAGGGTCATATCTGATTATGCAGATATGTCCAACCATGGGAGGATATAGTGCAACCTGCCTTTCGGCTGTAAGGCCTGCAGTAAGGTTGTCTTACCAATCTCTCTTGAAGTGAGAGCATGGCACACAGAGCCGTGTACGATTTTGACTCTTCGGATTTATCTGTGCCAAGACACACAGCCTGCAATGACAATTGGGTGGCCTTAGTGAGAAGTCTCTGGGGGGGGCACAATTCATGCTGTAGTCTAAGTATGGGTGAATTTTGCGGATCTGCGGTCCGCAAATTCACGCGAAATCTACTCAACTGGAGTACTTTCTATTGGCTAATCAGTAAGTGCTACCTCATTGGGTAAATGTATAGTGCTTTTCCTACACTGCAGCTGCGTAAAGGGCGAGAAGATTTGTCTCCACTGACCATGTGTGCCTGTAACTTTGCCACAGCACCAAAAGGCACCGAGGTCCCTTGAGTGAGCTGTCCATCATAGTTGGGAAAGGGCAGGAAGACGTTTGATACCGCTAGTGAGTGGTGCGGGGCTTCATTGCTTGTCAACATGCCTCTTGTGTATAAAGGGTCAGAGAGCGAGCAGGGCAGCAGGTGAGGAGAAAGCAGCCTCCTGGTCACAGGAACAGGGATTGCGCTCGAGAAACTCAGGGATGGAAAGACCTCCCTCGGGTATTACAGCTAAATGTCGATGGCAGATATGGGGTTAAAGCACACTTGCCCAGCCTCGACCGTGCTCACTAATGCTTTTGGGCTGATTAAAACGTTACTAAATTTGAGCTTCAACTCTGGCACCTGCTTTATTTATATCTGTAAGTGCTTCCTGTTGAGGTTTAATTTTTGTGACAGGAGCCTTGTGCCAGAATTAATCCTGCCATCCACGAAGATGCCACAGTTTTGTGCAATACCTCTACTCAACTTGAGTGCTACTGGCTAATCCAGTAAGTGCTACCTCGCTGGGTAAATTATAGTGCTTTTCCTACACTGCAGCTGCGTAGGGCCAGAAGATTTGTCTTCACTGACCATGTGTGCCTGTAACTTTGCCACAGCGCCAAGAGGCGCCGAGGTCCCTTGAGTGAGCTGTCCATCATAGTTGGGAAAGGGCGGGAAGACATTTGATACAGCTATTGTGTGGTGCGGGGCTTCTATCCGTGTTTACATGCCTCTTGTGTATAAAGGGTCAGAGAAAGAGCAGGGCAGCAGGTGAGAAGAAAGCAGCCTCCTGGTCACAGTAATGGGGATTGCGCTCAAGAAGACCTCCCTTGGGTATTACAGCTAATTTTCGGCGGCTGATATGAGGTTAAAGCACACTTGCCCAGCCTCGACCGTGGTCACTAATGCTTTTGGGCTGATTAAAACATTACTGAATTTGAGCTTCAACTCGGGCGCCTGCTTTATTTATATCTGTAAGTGCTTCCTGTTGAGGTTTAATTTTTGTGACAGGAGCCTTGTGCCAGAATGAAGCCGTCCCCTGCATAGTTATCTACAAAGATGCCACCGTTTTGTGCAATACCTCTACTCAACTGGAGCACTACTGGCTAATCCAGTAAGTGCTACCCGTTGGGTAAATGATAGTGCTTTTCCTACACTGCAGCTGCATAGGGCCAGAAAATGTGTCTCCACTAACCATGTGTGCCTGTAACTTTGCCACAGAGCCAAAAGTCGCCGAGGTCCCTTGAGTGAGCTGTCCATCATAGTTGGAAAAGGGCGGGAAGACGTTTGATACCGCTAGTGTGTGGTGCGGGGCTTCTATGCGTGTTCACATGCCTCTTGTGTATAAAGGGTCAGAGAAAGAGCAGGGCAGCAGGTGAGAAGAAAGCAGCCTCCTGGTCACAGGAATGGGGATTACGCTCAAGAAGACCTCCCTTGGGTATTACAGCTAATTTTCGGCGGTTGATATGAGGTTAAAGCACACTTGCCCAGCCTCGACCGTGCTCACTAATGCTTTTGGGCTGATTAAAACGTTACTGAATTTGAGCTTCAACTCGGGCAGCTGCTTTATTTATATCTGTAAGTGCTTCCTGTTGAGGTTTAATTCTTGGCCCACAGGAAGCACTTACAGAGTTAAGGCAGTTGCCCGAGTTGAAGCTAACTTTGTAACCATTTTAGAATGGCGCAAGCAAGCATTCTGGCAGCTTGCCGGCGCCATTCTAAAATGGTTACAAAGTTAGCTTCAACTCGAGCACCTGCCCTAATTGTGCTTCCTGGGGCCCAAAAAAAAATCCGCCTGCTCGCGAATTCGCGAATTTTTCGGCAATTTCGCGAGATTCGCGGATCGTGAAATTGCTGAAAATTCGCACATTTCGCGAGCGGAGAGGATTTGGTGCCCATACTTACTGTAGTCCCAATGGACCCTCTTCCGTAACCCTGTCCTAGGTAGCAATGGGTAACATCTACTAGGGACTTACAAGAGGGTGATTGAAGTTGTGTCAATCATGGTATAGATTTTGGGAAATAGATCTGGCACTCGGAACCTAGTTAGCAGGGATCCATTGCACTTACAGTTCAAAATCATATCTGGCATCAAGCAAACATTGGGGTCTAACCATGTTAAAAGATGCACTTTCCTACATGACCCTACAAAATGAAACAGAAGGAATCTAACGTTTCCTTAGGGAGTCTTTTTCAACATCTAAGTGGAAGAACCTGGAAAAGCCATTTGCATTGGCATGCTACGGTCTGTGTTAGAATGTAAAGTCCATTTCCTGTAGGGATATGGACCACCTTAACAATTTTTAGTTTTCTTCTTTCATCTGCATGAGCCATCTGGGAGGCCTGTAGTCAGTTAGGGAAAGTAAATTAAAACCAAACAGGTAGGGCCTCAACTTCTTCGGGGACTAAACCACAGCAAAGGCTTCCCTCTCAATGGCACTCCAACACTGCCCTCTGTGGAGAAGTCTCCTGCTTATGAAAGGAACAGGTTGGTCATGGCCATCATCATTGGTCTGGTATAGACCCGCTCCTATCCCTTGTTCAGAGGAATCTGCCTGCACTGTGAACTGCTTGGTATTATTTGGAGCTTTCAGAATTGGTGCTGTGCACATTGCTTCTTTCGTGATATCAAAAGACTTTTGGCAACTCACTGTCCAGTTAAACTTGTTGGGTATTTAATCGGATGTTATTGCGGTTGAGGAGGGGGTGGGCAATGGACTCATATCCCTACACAAGCCTCCTGTAGTACCCAGTCAAGCCAAAGAATGCCCTGACATGTGTTTGAAAAGTTGGAGCTTGCCAATCCAGAATAGTCTGGGTTATAGCGATATAGAGACTGAATTTGGCCTCCACCCACAAGATAGAACAGGTATACAACCTTGCCCTGCCCTATCTAGGATCACTTGACTTGATATTGAGACCTGCACACTGCGGAGCCTTCAGGACCTTTTTGAGGTAGATCAGATGATCCTGCCAGGTGGCACTAAAGACTGTAATATCATATAGATAAGTTGCAATGAAGGATTCCAATGCAGCAATTACTTTATTCACCAATCGCTAAAAAGTGGTGGGCATTCTCTTATCCAAAAGACATCGCAGTAAACTGGAAGTGCCTATCTGGGGTTGAGAATGCTGTTTTTTCTTTTGCTCCAGGTTTCAGACCTATCTGCTAGTACTCTGATGTAAGATCATAAGTAATCAGATATCGGGCTGCCCCTAACCTGTCAATCAGTTCATCAACTCTATGAATTGGATGTGCATCAGTTTTCATGACTGCATTGAGGCCCCTATAGTCCACCAAAACCTAACTTCTTTCTTTCTACCCTGGGAATGAGGCTTAGGAACTAAGACAACTGGCTGGCTCCGGGGCTCTCTAAGGGTTTAATGACACCAAATTTGAGCATCTCACTTACTTGAGCCTTGATGCTTTTTTTTACATGAACAGACTGCCTGAAAATGTTGTTTTTGCCTGGAAGGCTGTCACCAGTGTCGACATCATGGGTGCACCAGTAAGTCTGCCCAAGTGTCAAAGAAAAGAGCTTAGCAAACTGATTTAGGACTTGCTTGCAAGCAGTCTGCTTTTGGTCAGTGAGGGTGTTTGAAAAGACCATTCCTTCAATTGAGCCACCTCTAGGGTTGTGAGAGGAGGTCAGGAAGAGGTTCACTCTTTGCTATCTGAGTCCTCGGTGACCATAAGCATGGCCATGTCAGCCCTGTCATTAAAGGCTTTTAGGTGACTTACATGTAAGGTCCTCTTAGGGACCTACATGTTCCAAGGTCCACCAAATAGGTAGCCTCCCCCTTTCTTTCATAAATAGGCTAGTGCCTAGTCCATTTGTCCTGGATGGTTCTAGGAGCATTAGGCACCAAAACCCATACATTTTGCCCTGGTTGGAACTCCACCATGGCAGCCTTCTGGTCATACAAGAGCTTTTTGGAGCTCTTGGCTGGCCTCAAGATTTTTGTTGGCTGGGTCATGGACATGCTGGTGTCCTGAACCGCCGTGTGTCACAAGCGTTCCTTCCACGATAGCCCAATTATTGTGGTTTATAGGCTCCAATGATATCCCTCCACACTGGCCCTGCTTTAATACATCAGTCCATTTAAAACTGCACAAGAATTTGTGTTTTGGGCTGCAATGTGCGAAATGGAGGCGGCATACTTGTGGATTCGCAGAATCAGCCCAGCCCACCTTGGAGGCCCCACAGCAACAGGGACCACTGGAGAGCCTCAGGATTGGGCTACTGAGCCATACTGGGCCCTCTGTGCTCCCATGACAAAACCGGGGGCGCCTGACTTGCTGTGAGCTGCTACAAAATGTGGGCAAGAGCTCTGTGGAGACTGGGCCCATGCATCCTGTTGGTGACATGGACTAGACCCAGAGGTGGAGCTACCTGATGGTTTCCCCCTGAAGTGCTGCAGTCCCTGCAATCCCTACTGTGTCCCTTGCCTGCTGTGGGTGTGGCTTTGTTTTCCCAGTGACTTTAGTGAGTGCTTTTGGGCCTTCTAGGGGGCTCTACCCTTGTGCACCTAAGCAGCCATATTGAGGCTCGGTGCAATTGCCATCGGGCCACTGTGTTCATGCCGAGTGGCCTCTTTGACCCACCACAATACTTCTGGTGTCTGCGGCTTGACGGACGTGCCCCCGCTACAATTGCTGTGGGAGGTTGTGCGTCACTCGCGCCCTGTTGCTGCTGGCCTGCTGGGACCACCCCCTACTGTCTGCTCTGGGACATTCTGCCTGGCTCCTCGAGTCCTCCGCTCACTGAGTTCTGGAGAGTAAATACCCGTAGGGGCCCGGTACATCCTGGAACATTACGGTTCTGCACCCCTTGGGCACACAACTTACATTAGTGCCATGCTCCAGACTGTATGTAGCTCTTGCTGATCTTCCCCCACATTGAGCTCTTGGGACAATTGATACCATTTGGGCCACGTTTGATAACCTCTTGCACATGTTCAGATGTACTGCACAATGTTCTTCCCCTTCTTGATTACTGGTTTTCACTATGTGGGTGGTTTGATCCAACTGTCCCTGCTGATATTTTGCTCATCACCCCTGGCAGACATTCCCTGCTGGTTCCCCTGCAACCATCACTATGGGGAGCTGAGATACCATGCAATGACAGCTACTTTGAAAGGACTAGGCAGTCTTGTAGGCTTACGTCTATGCCTGACACAGAATAGCTCGGATATGACCCTTCCACCGAGAATCGTCTTACTGGGACTGAGTACATCATGGTGGAGCTACATGCTGGCTTCCACTCCATAGATGCCCGATTTGATACCTTGACATCTCGCTTATATTGCATGGGGGAAAGTATCAATAGACATGGTATGACTCTAGATAGCCCAGAAGAACATATATCGTGCCTCAAGGATGGCACTTCTTCACTTGCACAACGCCTGGACAAGTTGGAACAGCTCCTCTCTACTGTGGTCATCAAAAATGATGATCTTGAAGCAATGTCATGCAGGAACATTATTTGCTTCACAGGCATAGCAGAGTCTATCAATATGGGTTGGCCGGACTAATTTGTAGAGCACCTACATATTGAACTTTTTGAACATCAAACTTTTATGCACAATTTTGTGGCAGAACAAGCTCACCAATCACTGGTGTCCAGGCCGCCCACCAGAGGTGCCTCCTTGTCCCATAATTCCACATTTCTTGAACTTCAGGGATGGAGACACTGCACTTAAGCTGCCCCTTCAGCGGGACCTGTTGCACTATCAGGGATCTGATATCTCTTTGCAACCTTACTTCACATTGATGGTACAGGAGGAGCAGTTCAAATTCCAAGATGTCTAAGATTTTCTCAGCATGAAAGGTCTTCAGATGGATTGCTGTATTTTGCCATGCTTCCAGTGGATGTTTACAGAAAGGCCAGATTTTTTGGACTCCCCAACTGGAGTGCTATCCTTCTGCAAGACTCTTAACCCAAATGGCGCTCTGTTGCCTCAGTCCACCCAGGACCATACGCCAGCCAACCTGCCGGCCTCACAAAACATGGACCTTTTTCCACATGGATGTGCTCCTGCTCCTGAGCTCACCATAGCAGTATCTTTAGATGGACATTCATGGGCAGTCTCTTGAACTCACTTTACTTATCCTGTTCTGGACAAGATGATCCAGTGTTTGCTTGTAATTATCTTTCATCACATATACGTTGTTTTCCATACAGGCTCCATTGACCATAACGCAACCCACTCACGTGGTTTATACCATATCAAGATTATTGGAATTTATGTTTGCTTGTTGATTTCTAAGGACTTCACTGGACAGTTGGATACTCCATGTGTGTGGGAGGGGGTGCTTGCTTATGTGTGGTACTGTTGTTGTTGCTTTACTTTCTTCTTAACCATTGCACGGAGGGGGCTAAATATACAGTCACACCTACTATGCAGACTCCACACTTGACCGATACATCAGTGATGGCTGGCATTACGTGCTTATACCTTGAATGTTGGGAGCTTAAACAACCCTCGGAAGGAAAACAAGTTTTGGCTTACCCCAATAAGCATGGAGCGAAGATTACTTATTGACAGGAAATGCATCTCCAGGCACAGGACTGGCCCGTATTTGCTAAATCCTGGGGAACACATAGATACTTTTCCAGCTACAGTTGGTACTCAAGGGGAGTGAATATTTTTTACAATAAAGGTTCAGTGGAGGGCTGAAAATATTGCAGAAAGATGAAATTGGGCAGTTTGAATGGTGTTGAAAAACGGACCTCACTGAAGGGGAACTAATTGGGACTACTGTTCCCGGTATGCTGTTCACCAGAGAGCACATGCACTATGGGTGATAAAGGCAGCAGTCCAATCCTGTTTTCTTCAACGTGCCCCGCCCCATGACTAAGGTGCAGGAGCACCGAAATGCGTAGGGGGACAACATTGGACAGAGCTTGAAATGCCGTTTTTTACAATAAAGGTTCAGTTGAGCGATCTTCCGTTAAGTGCGTCTCTAAAGCTTGGGGGCTTTTTGAAGGATATCTACACATGGTTGCTCCTGCCGTGGGAGATTGCACTGCCTTTGACACCGGCAACAGGTCTGTGTGGCTGTAAACTTGAATACAGCCTGTTCCAGCACAAGAGACTTACGAATTAAAGCGGCGTTTCAAACCTGGAGCCCACTGGAGGGCTGAAAATATTGCAGAAAGATGAAATTGGGCAGTTTGAATGTTGTTGAAAAACGAACCTCACTGAAGGGGAACTAATTGGGACTACTGCTCCCGGTATGCTGTTCAACAGAGAGCACATGCACTACGGGTAATAAAGGCATCAGTCCAATCCTGTTTTCTTCAACATGCCCCGCCCCATGACTAAGGTGCAGGAGCACTGAAACGCGTAGGGGGACAACATTGGACTGGGCTTGAAATGCTGTTTTTTACAATAAAAGTTCAGTTGAACGATCTTCCATGGAGTGCGTCTCTAAAGCTTGGGGGCTTTTCGGAGGATATCTACACATGATTGCTCCTGCCGTGGGAGATTGCACCGCCTTGTCCGCTGTGTCCCGGGGCTCCCTCTGCTCGTTCACGCCGCCGTCTTGATAACCAATGCGCATTCGCGGCCACCCGCGCATGCGCATTCCTTGCAAAAAAATGTGCATGCGCGGCCGCCCGCGCATGCGCATAGGTTATCAAGACGGTGGCGTGAACGAGCAGAGGGAGCCCCGGGACACCGCGGACAAGTGCCTTTTATTTATTTTTATGTGCCCTTTCACTAAAATTAGGTATGTAGGGGAGGGGGGCATGCGGCGCGTAGTGGGGCTACGCGAAGTGCGCAGGTGGGCGTAGTTTCTCGCTCACTTTGCGTAGCTTCACGTAGCCCCACTACGCACACTACCCCCAAGGTTAATTATCAACTATCCCAACAAGCAGTATCAAACTTGATTCTGCTGATATCCAAAGGATGTCCACCACGAGTTGGGAGTAGAAGAAACTTCAATGCCTACTCAGGACTGGCCCCCTATACTATCCTCTGCATCAAGTGGCTAACAACCTTTGAATCCTGCTTACCCGGAAGTGAGTGGTGCAAAGCACACTTAACAAATTTGACTTACAAACAATAGGAAATATCTTCCCTAATGGTCATGTCTGCTCAAACACTAACGATGCCAGTCTCCCAAGCCACACAGATGGATCTTTTTCTCATACGCTTCCTCCATGCCACTCTCTGTGCCTGTATCCCCTTAAATCCAATGACTTTTGAGGATTTCTCCTTTTTGATTCTATAGATGTTGGCCTCTGGGGAAGAGACTGATTTCTAAACTTTACAAAACCTGTATGTTACTGAAGCCCCCACCGTGAGTACTGAAATAACCCTTCTTCCTAGGGGTCAAAACGTTGACAACACATACCTACATCACAAGATCTGATGACAGATTTCTAATTAGTCGATGTCCATCAGGGTTATGTGTATATCTGGGAACATTGACCTGTTTTAGGCCGGAAAGGTTATATCATGTATAATAGATGTATGTATGTCACACTACCTCTTACCTGTCCTCCACCCACATGTACTCACTTGATACCCAACCCACGTACTTCCCTTTTCCCACACGAAGAGCGCTGTAAATACTCATTGCACCATTATATTCTGTGTTGCCAGAAAATAATCAATGCTTTGAATTATAATCGCATTAGATGATAATGACTCATACAATAAATTGCATTTGTGTATTTCATGTAACAAGGCTTTGTGAATGCTAATATATTTGTTGTTTGTTACAAGTGTTGCTACACCAACCATTTACTTACTGTACTGCAATACTGACCCAGGTGGGGTAGTTTTTTGTGAGTTACCCCATGAATACTTAATATTCAGTACTGGACTGACATACCATTTGTCCATGTACATGTAATCTATAAAGTCTTAAAAATAAAAAAAAAACGTTTATTTTGGGCTTTTTTCAAGGTAGGGAACTAGAAGATGTGGGGCCTCAAGGGAGAGCTTGCCTTCAAATACATTTTTACAAAAAAAGAGCTAGTCGAGATTTAATTCTTCTTTTTTTTTTAATTTTGAAAGCTTTTTTGAGAGCAAAATGAAGAACTATAACAAGACATTAGCAAAAAGAGATAAAGACATTACAAACCATAGCCAAAGTCAATACAGTGCTAATGTCATAACTAAGAACAATAAAAGCATTTTTTGGAATTTTGTGAGGAGAGAGGGAAGAAAGGGGGGAGAAAAGGGAAAAGAAAAATACTATAATAATATAATGCAATAGAGAGGAATACGGCAAAGAAGCAAATGTTACCGGCAATAATACAAATTATATAACATACAAAAAAAGATGCAATAAAGAAAAACTGTATTTAACATTCAGTATGATAGAAAACTAATCGGGAGAGAGCATAATACTTCATGGAGGTTTAAAATTCTCAGAACTGACAGGATTATGTTTCTTTTGAGCTAAATGATCAAGATAGGTAGTAAGTTGTAGCCAATAAAGATCTACATTACGACGTGGTTTACAGGAAGAAGCAAATGCAACATCAAGTCTATGAAAGTGGCATAAAGAATTCCCCCAAGCTTGTATAGAAATTTTTGTGAGTGATTTCCAATTAGAGGAAATGTGCTGAAATGCAAGAGCAATCATGAGATCAAAAAGTCCATGTAAGGGAGGAGATAAATTCAAGGAGTCAGAGAGAGTGCCTAGAAAAAGGAGATGGGTAGAAAAAAGAATAGAAAGTGTGAAAATGTGCGAATTGTAAGACCAGACTTTCTTCCAGAAAGCAGAAACAGTAGGACAGAAAAAGATCAAATGAATAAGATCTGCTTTGGAGGCCCCACAAGTCCAGCAGTTAGAATCAGAAGAGGATGTGAAACGTGATAAAGAAAGAGGAGAAAGATATAATCTATTATATAGAAAAATCAAAGATTGAGTATGACATGCGGAGCGAGAAATCTTTAAAATTTTAGAACAGAGCTCATCCCAAAGAGCGATAGGCCATGAAGAATCTAAATCTTTTTCCCAAGAAAGTTCCAATTTGGTTTTGAGACGGTCAAGGTTAGGAGAGGTGAAAAACTTGTAAATAAGAGATGCTTTTGGGAGGGTGGAGAGAAGCGTAAGAAGAGGAGATGGAGGGGAAATTGATGTAGACGAGGGAAGAGAATAGTAGCGATGAAGAAATACTCCCATAAGAACCGTGAATTATCATAGAAAAGAATGAGGACAGTGAAACTGAAGTTGAAACGGGGGGAATGAACTAGGCGAGATCCCATCAAAGAGATGTTTGACCCATATGATACCTTTTAGCATCAGAATGTCTAACAAATAGGTCTGTTATTTAAACGAATGAGCGAATTATACCAAATAGGAGTTTGAAGGAATTAGTCACAGGAGATGACTGACGGGAAGAGTAAAGGTCTTAAAAGAGAGGAAGAATATTTAAACAAAGGAAGAGAGGTATAAGGAGATTTGGAGGAGAAACGCACAAACTCCTGAAAGGAAAAGGGATGTAACATGGTCTGTTCAATGCTGAGCCAAAAAGGAGAAAAGGGAGAATGTACAAAGGAAATCCATCGGGATGATTGACATAAGGAGAAGGATTTGTGATATAAACGGAAGTCTGGAAAATTAACACCGCTATTCGACTTAGCTTTATGAAGAGCTACAAGAGAAATTCTAGACTTCTTATTTTTCCAAAGGAATTTGGAAAGGGAAGAATCAATACGTTTGAAATAAATGGCAGGAATATGTACAGGCAACATAGAAAACATATGAATTAGAATAGGGGCAATCATCATTTTGATAGAGTCAAGACGACCCCACCAGGAGAGAAACAAAGGATGCCAGGAAGAAAACAAATTATCAATACGGGTCAAAACTGTGGACATATTTAATATAACAGAGGAAGAGATAGAATTGGAAAACCAGACACCAAGGTATTTGATCTTTGTACTGTTCCTTGAAAAACCGGTAGAAGAAAAGATATGAGGAAGACAAGATTTGGTCAAGGGGAGAATTTCTGTCTTGTCAGAGTTGATCTTATATCCAGAAACAAGGGAAAATGTTGCAAATTCAGAGAAAAGAGGAATGGAGAGAACCAGCTTGGAGATAAACAAAAGGATATCATCTGCAGAAGCAGAAAGTTTTAATTGAAAATCGCCATAGGGGAAACCAGTGATGGAAGTATTATTACAAATAGAAGATAGAAATGGCTCAAGAGCTAAAACAAAAAGAAGAGGGGAGAGAGGACAACCTTGTCGAACTCCCCTTTGAAGGGTGAAGGAGGAGGAAAGTTGACCATTCACAAGAACAGAGGCTTTGGGTGGGGAATACGACAAGGAAACAAGAGAAATGAAATTGGAACCAAAGCCATGCCATTTTAAGGAAGCACATAAAAAAGACCAATCTACTCTGTCAAAGGCTTTTTCAGCATCAACAGAAATAGCGGCCAAAGAATCAGACATACTAGAGGCCTTATTTAAAACATTAAGAAGGAGGCGGGAGTTATCGGAGCTGAGCCTTCCTTTAACAAAACCACACTGCTCTTTACCAATAAGGTGGGGCATAAGAAGGTCTAAACGTAAGGCAAGTAATTTAGTAAAAAGGTTGTAATCAACATTAACCAATGAGATTGGACGATAACTTTTACAAAATTTGTGATCGCGACCATCTTTTGGGATAAGGCATATGGTGGCATCTTGAAAAGATCCTTCAGCTTTACCAGGAGAGTAAAAAGATTGGAAAAGGGAAAGGAGTTTTGGCAGTAAGAGATCAGGGAAGTGAAGGTACAATTCAACCGGAAAACCATCAGGGCCAGGTGTCTTGCCAGTAGTAAGAGAAGGTAGAGCCGCAGAGAGTTCATGTGACGACAAATCAAGATCAAGGGCCGAAAAATTGAGATGAAATGTAGAAGGCTTGGGAATTTTCTCAAGGAAAGAGGTAATGAGAGAGGGTGACGGAGGAGATTCAGGAGTATATAACTGTCTGTAAAATGATTGAAACTGTTCAAGAAAGTCTTTGCCTTTATGAAGGAGTGTGTTATCAGAGGAATAAATAGCTTCAATAAGTCTACGTTCTTTATGAGACTTAAGATAATTGGCTAAGAGTTTCCCGAACTTATTACGACCACCATAATAACGTGCACTGCTACGGAGGAGGATGGAAGAGGCATTGTAAGTGGTAAGTTTATTGAAAGCAAGTTTCACACATAAAAGATCTGGTGACATACACTTATCTGAAGAGGTATAGAATTGATGTTCCAATCTTTTAATATGTGCAAGGGAAAACGTACGTTTCTGGAGAAACTGCTTCTTCTTCTTCGATACAAAATCGATAATAAAACCCTGTGCCGTAGCCTTAAATGAGTCTCAAAGAGTATGGGCAGGAGTATTAGGAACAAAATTAAGATGAAAGAAATCTTTAGTGAAAGAGGTAAAAGAGGAAGAGAAGGAAGGGTCAGTAAGGAGTGTACAGTTAAAGCACCAACGAGATGATTTATGGCGAGGTGGAAGTAAGTCAAGGTCTGTAACAATGGGGGTGTGATCTGAAATAACTATGGGTTCGATAGAAGAAGACAGTAAGTTTTGAGACAAAGTTTTAAAAAGAAAAATATAATCTAGTCGAGAGAAAGAAGCATGAGCAGGAGAGAAAAAGGAGTAATCCAAAGTGTCTGGATGAGTAAGCCTCCAGGAGTCAGTGAGAAGTGATTGCGAAATAGTATCTAGAAATTGTTCATGAGGTTTGTGAGGGATAAAGCAAACTGAGGACTTGCGATCTAGGAATGGATGCATGAACTGGTTGCAGTCACCCCCTAAAAGGAATAAATCATCATTATGTTGAATACATTTGCTAGTAATTGAGGGCCAAACATAACAATCAGGTTGGGTTGGACCATAAACATTAAAAACTGTTAAAGGGATAGAGTTAATTAAGAGTTTAGCCAAGATCCATCTCCCTTCATCATCTTTCTCCTCTAATAGAACTTTACATTTCAATATTTTGTGAATTAAAATAGCAACACCATTTTTCTTGTTATCTGAGGGGGAGAAGAAAACCGTACAGACCCAATTCTTTTTTAGTTTATGAGATTCCAGTTCAGAAAGATGGGTTTCTTGCAGAAGGACAATATCAGGGATATAGGAAGATAAGTGAGGAAGAACTCTCTGCCGCTTAATGGGATTATTAAAACCTTTTACATTCCATGAAACAACTCTGATTTATGAATGAAATAAACATAATAACAACATCTATTGCAGAAAAATCTGCACACAATAAATTGCCGAATAGGGAAAAGAATCTAAATATGAATGAAGGAAATATAACAACATCATACATTGCAAAAAAATATGTAAACAACAAATTGCTGAAGAGAGAAAGTAGTAAAAAAGGAATACAAAAGAAACGGGCAAGGCCAAATAGAAAGAGGTGAAGGAAAAGGATGACAAAAAGGAGTAAAGGCAGAGTAGGAACAGAGAAAGAAGAAAGGAAGAGAAACATAGCAAATAAGTTCAGAAAGAGAATAGTAGGGAAGGAAAGAGAAAAGAAATGAAACTGCATAGCTGCAGGATAGGAGAGTAAAAAAGAGACAGTAAAAATCCAAAGGACGACTGTAAAAAACATACGTGTAAGGGAAGTACAATAGGAGGCTGGGGAAGTGGCAACACTGAACAAGACGGACCGCTTGAGGAATAGCTGTCCAACCACACCAGGACGCCAAGGACCAAGGAGGGGAGCTACATGATGGAAGGAACAAACAACAAAAAGAAACTACATTAGGAAATGAGGCGACGCATTAGAGGAAAGGAGCAAACTAAATACATAGAATGATATCGCTAGATATGTAATGGAGGGTATAAAGGATAAAGACAACAATAGCAGGAATATTTGAGACAAGAAACAAAGGACATCAAGAAGACAAACAAAAATCCAACAATAAAGGTAAAATACAAACAAAGTACATAATGATGTATACAATCAGGCAAAAAACAACATCATTATAGTGCGTTTAAGAAATAATCAGAGGTAAAATAGAACTAAGAAAAACAATAACAGGGTTGCTACGAAATACTGCATTCAAAGAACAGATACAGAAGACACATCATCATCCATTAGAGGAAGTAGAGGTGTCCATGCCACTGGATGATTTAATCTGGATGAAGTTCCTACGTTCTGCAGGATCTTGAAAGGACCATGTTCAGTGTTGATGTGTAACTCTGAAGATGCAAGGGTGAAATAATCCATATCTAGTTCCGAGAGAGCGCAGTGGTGCACGTAAATTGAGGAATTCCTTTTGTCTTGATGCAGTAGCATTAGAAACATCTTAGGAGAGAAATACTCCTTGGCCCAACCAAGAGAGTTGACATTTAGATCGTGCTGCAGTGAGGACTGAAAGAAGATCTGTGAATTTGAGAAAAAGGATGATGACTCCTCGTGGTTTCGGAGAAGAAGAAACGCGCGGACCAAGTCTGCGGGCTCTTTGAATGGTAAGAGAGGTGGTAGGTGGCATGTCCAATTATTTCGGAAGAAAAGAAGTGAAGAAAGATACAGGATCGTCCCCTTCCAAAGATTCGGGTAAACCGTAAATACGTAGGTTCTTCCTTCTGTTCCTATTTTCCAAATCCTCTGTGTGTTGTTGAAGGGCAAGGACTGACTTTTCAAGGGAAGAGATGCGTTGGACGTGAGTTGGAATGTACGAGATCTGATTTTTCACTGAAATGAGTCTGATGTCTATGGATGACCATTTCTCTTTTAGAAGTAACATTTCACTGTTCCAAAATTAATTCCATGGAAATAGAAGATGTTGGGTTATTAGGAGACGGAGGATCCTGTTTTAGGCATTTGGATGAGGTAAGAGATGGAGAAGATTTGGAAGAAGTGGATTGCAATGAAGAAGAGCGATTAGGTATAGCACCAGCCATTGGACCTGCAGTAACAGAAGCAAGAGTAGCTGAAGAAGTCTGAGTTTGAATAGTCTTAGAAAGAACAAAGAAAAATTTTGGTTTGTGCAATTTGCCCATAGGTCGTTCCAGTAGGTAGGACAAAAACAGGAGAACCAGTTGCAAAACAACAGTATGGGTAAAGCAGGAACAAGAGGCAGAGACTATAAAAATTAGGAAATAATATGTAAAACAATTATTGCTGACGAGTGGTGTATCACCATAAATCTTCACTTGTCCTGTAAATATGAAGGGCGAGGTGAAATGAGCTGGACACCAGAAGCATAGACACTTGAATGAATGCTACGCAATAGAGGGATGGTAAAAAATATGAGTCTCCAAAATCAGTCATGAGAAAAAAATTAACTCAGTGTGCTGTAAGAGACGAGAAGGCGGCTAGAGAAGATGTAGGTTGGTAACCAGAAGGCCAAGACGTAGTAAGAATAAAGGCCACTGCATCCTTAAAGTCAGTGAGAACCATGCATATTCCAAGTAGAGCTAGTTTATATAATCATGCACAGCAGATCAAAATGGTGGCCAACGCTGACTGAGGCACAGCCACATAGGAGTTATAATACTCACACCATGAGTATAAATAAAAAAAACAGAGCTAGTTCGCAAAGTATTGCATGGAAAAGGTAAGAAATGAGGCACTGTACCATTTCTGAGGTATAGAAGGATCACGCTGACTGAAGGCATGAAGCTCGCGATTCGTCACTCAAACGCAGAGCTTTCACAAAATGGCGGCCGACATCGCAGGAGAAGACGCTGCGGTGAAAGGTAATAAATGCTTCTCACTCGCGAGTTGAAAGAAGAGCAGTAGACTCCCTAGGCATTCCGACATGCAGGGAAGTGTTTCAGCAGCAGAGCCGAAGTCGGGATGCGCAGAAATTAGAGAAGGGAGGTCCCGGTGGATCGGAGCTTCCTCATTATGCGGCCATCTTGAAATGCGCCGTCGAGATTAAAAATGTTTGATTATATATCCCTCATGATTGTGCTCAACATTAGGCCTTGGTGGTGAACTTCGTTCTGTTCATGGAGTTTGCAGAGTTTTTTGCAATCTGCACCCCACGGAGCTTGCGCAGTAGAGAAAAGCTCTGTTTCGTGATGTGCAGCAGAGTTTTTTCCACGCTCACAATAGCGAAATGTAAGTTCGCGAACTTGAATGTAAGTTCGCGAGCGCGAGCTGTAGCTCGGGTAGAATTTCCACCCTAGTGGCAGGAATACCAACAAACTGCAGTTCGCTCTGCACTTCGCCACTTGCGGAACTTCACAGAGTTTTTTTGTCACTTCAGAGTTCCACGCAGCAAAACTACGCGAATTATACAGCATTTCATCCATTAATGGATATACACAAAAATGTGATGGGATGTCCTCACACACCACCAGGTGCCATGCTTCAACATAGGACAACCCACACTCTCCAAAAACCCAGTTTGAAGGAGAGTGGACTTTCACCTGAATTCAGGGAGACACTATTATTCAAGGACGGACCTCTGATCTAGATAAACTAAAAACCAATGTGACATCCTAAACAGACTGGGGTGGCAGAGTGGGCTAAAGAACGGTGATGGATGAAACACAGATCTTTTGACTGGGTGTGAGTGTTTGATTGATTCAGATGCTCCGTCCATCACCACCCCCTTTTGTATCCCTTCATAATATAGCTGCCAGCCACATGGCCAGGCATGCCACAACAAGAAGCAATAAGTCAAGAGGAACAAAGGAAGGAATACATGCAAGTCTATGGCAAAAGCACTGCCACCACCACAAAATGGCCACCAGCCACATGGTCACTCACAACAACAATAACAGCAAGCAGGAGGCCTGGAAAACAAAGAACTCAAGCAGGCCTAATATGGACACAGACGTTACAAAACGGTGGGCGGCGAATATCGCTATGCCAGCGGAATTTACAGAGATTTGTCCACTCCGAACTCAGCTTTGAAAGCAGAGTTCAGCAAAAACTCCACCAACACCCCAGCAGAGCGGGGTTTACCAGCATTCTCAGCACTCATCCCTATTTCCTAGGCTGTATAGTTTCTGTAACCTAGTTAGCTCTTAATGATAAATCCCAGTGTTCACTGCGGAAGCTGTGGAGTTATTTTTAAAGCATGCTGGACCATTTCCTTTAACTCCTTGATGATTGCAATTAACTTTTCACTGGGATGGCCCTTCCAGCTGATCCTATCCAGGACGAAAGAGGACGGGCTGAGCATCTTACACTACTCCTGTGTCACATTACCTTTCACTGAAGATAAAAAAGCAAAAAGAATTCTTCCATTTAGCAGTGTAAAAAAATAAATGCATGGTTGATGGTGGCCTACCCAAGACACTCCATACTTTCCCAGCTCACTCCATAGTGTGGGAAACATTCGGGGTACATTCAGAACTCTCAGGGCTCTCCATTTCCGTTTGCAAGTGGCTCACCCGATCACTTAACTCTGCATTCTGGGGTTTGCAGTCCTGTTCATTCTATTATTAAATCAGGACTGCAATTCCTAGAAGGCAAAGAAAAATGATCTAGTTATGTCATGTACCCTGGTCAGTAGGTGTCCGGCTGCATCGGTCTAATGGTAGTCCTATATTGCTCCTTACTTGCCTATAACACTGCTTGCTTTCTAATGTCCGTGCAGTGCTAGATTCCAGCACTCACAGACTTTTTAAAGTCGTGTGCTGATATTTGGGCTGAATAACATTGAAAAATATCTTCTCAGTGCAGACATTGTCACAACAGGGCAATGGCACCCACCCTCTCTTTATACAACCCCCAAAGTATGACCCGGTTAGCAGAACTCAATGCAGAAATAGAAATATAAAATAATCAGTTACATTTAATGTGTGTACATTTCTAAATCATCTTCACATCTTACAGTTCTGCATATAGAAAAGTTTAATATGTATGCACAAAGCAATATCCCAAAATATGACATATGGGTGTAAGCTCCGGAAGATACCTGTGTTCCCTCTAGCTGAGACACCCACCAGCCTGCTACCTTGAAACTCTGCAAAAGAGTGCTGGGTGCAATATAACACTGACCTTTCATGTGGCAGATGTCACAACCTCATATGTTAATTTGCACTAGATGTTATTAATAGACTACTTTTGTATAGCATCTTGCTACATAGTTTTCCCTGTGTAAGCACTTTTAGAACAGTCCTAGTGACACTATGCACTGGCATAGTATTTACCTCCCAAGCAGAGATGGAAGGTTGAGGTGGGCATGCCAGCATTCATAGTTACTCGTCATAGCGGCAGATGGCAGAGGCGAGCATTTAACACACTGAGCCATCTAGTTGGCCAAGACCCAAGTTAAGAGCGATCATACCAGACAAAACCACAAACAAATGCAGTCTGTCCCTTTGCAGGACTTGACCCTTAAAATGACTGTTTTGGTTGGTGGTGGCTGTGTACTCATGGTGCTTGCTAGTCTGGTTAAAACTCCCAGCACGTTCACTCATGGCCTGTCTCAGGGTCACACTATTGTGGTCCATTTCCTTCGATGTACTGACTGATGCATATCTGAATCCTGGTGAGCAGAAGGTCAGAATCTTTGAAAAGAAACAGAAAAAAAAGCCACCCCAAGCAACCACAAAGTGAATGACAAGACTACAGATACACAACTGCTGAAAGAAACTCAGCCCAAAAAAGAGCAATCAACACAAACAAATAAATTCACAAGCCTACAAAGCCACAAACACACAGCCTTTGAAACACAGACCAAATAATACACGCATCCTGTAGAAATAAATCCACATACACACGGCATATAGAACTTACAAGCAAACATCAGAAATACGGTACACAGTAGCAGAGGTCCAGAAAAACTCCAGCCAACATAAGCCCGGATAAGTATTGCACACACAGCTCACAGAAGCACAGCCTCCCTACGCATGAGTCCAGAGAAATACAAGTCTGCAAAAAACAGCACACAGAATCACAAGTTCACAACAACACAATCACACATAAAAATACGCCAAAACATGTACCGTTAGAAGCACAAGCCACAGAAGCATAGTCCAAACAAGAACTCACTGAAAAAAAAACAAAAAAACGCAGCCGGTGGAAGTACCAAAAAAAATGATCACAAGTCCAAAGAAAGACCTTAGAAGTCCAAAGAACATCACAGAACCATGGACTTTAGGAATACCAGCACAAAGGGCAGCCAATGGAAACAATGCCCGTCACCGGCAGCCACGAGGTCAGTTTTTTTGTATAGGACACATGCCAGCATGTTTTCACACTAAGACGTTGCCTGCTGAGACTTGTCATATTAATGATTAAAAGTGTCACGAAAAATGATAAATCCAAAAATGCAAAGGTACTGAAGAAGGGTGTGTTGTGAGGCTTACCTGCTGACACTCTATGGCCTTTCCGCCAGGCATTCTTGCCACTCAATGGTTTTTCATTTGCACCAATAGAGTGGCGAGGTTGGACCGTCCTTTTCTTCTCTGTGATCTTGGTTGCCAGACTATCCCTGACCCAGGCGCCCTCTGCAGCTCACCATTCTTTAGTGCCAGTTTCTGGAGCAAGGGGCGGGCGCTGTCACTGTTTATGATACAAAAGAGGATGATGGATGGAGCGTTTGAACAAATCAAACACTCACCCCCAGTAAACTGATCTGGGTTTAATCCATCACCATTCTTTAGTTCACTCAGCCACCCCAGTTCAGACATGGCTGTATGCAAATCAGTCTGACCCTGTGCCTTATGGGAACTAATGGTTGTGTCCCTGCATCCCTCCAATTAGGCCAAATCACCCCCATCATCAAAAACATCATGGCTGATCCTAATGACTTAAATAATATACCTCCTATCTCCTTCCTTCCTTTCCTATTTAAGGCCCTAGAAAAATTTGCCCTGCTTCAATTGAACAAACATATTGACACTTTCAACCTCTTGGACACTTTACAATCAGGCTTTAGAAAGGTCTGTAGCACTGAAACTGCACTGCTCAATATTATCGATGACAGCCATGGTTCCCTAAAAAAGGTGAATCTTCCCTTCTCATTCTTCTAGACCTCTCAGCTGCCTTTAATATCGTTAACCACACAGCTTTACTCAATATTCTCAAAAAACGTTTTGGATTGGATGGTGCTGTGCTCAAGTGGTTCACCGCATACTTCCAACATAGAACCCAACAAATGAAAGTCTGTAATTGCCTCTCTGAACCTCACTCAATCTCCTTGGGTGTCCCCCAGGGCTCTATTGTCTCTCCCACTCTATTCAACCTCTTCATGGAACCCCTTACTCGTATTCTTAAACAAGCAGGAATCAGTTACCACCTCTATGCTGACAATACACAACTTTATTACAGAATCAAATCCCATGATAAACTCTTACATCTAAATGACACTTTGACTAAGATTCAATTGTGGTTCCATTGCAGCCACCTCAAATTAAACCCTAAAAAAACTAAAATCATTCTATTCTCTCCTAAAAGCAACCTGTTCCCTATCCAACACTGGATCTCTGACATTAAAGCTCTCAACTGCTCTCTCCCCATCTCTAACTCGGTCAAGTCCCTCGGCATCAGCGTCGACCAGAGCCTCAGTCTTACACCCCACATAAAAACTCAGCCAAAGGTGCTCTCTTCACGCTGCACCATCTTAAAAAAATCAAACCCTTTATTCCTGCAGATGACTTTAAGTCAGTTGTGCAATCATTCGTCCTGTCCTAAATTTAATATGGTAACGTCATTCTTGCTAGAACTCCTAATGTCCACCTAGGCCCCTATCAAATCTATCCTTAATCTTGCTGCCAGGCTAATTACTGACTGCAAACTCTTTGATTACATCTCCCCTGTTCTCAAAAACCTTAAATGACTTCGGATCAAAGGCAGATCTACCTACAAGACTGCCTGCATCACACACAAAGCCCTCCACCAAAATACCCCTTCCTACCTCTCGGACAAACTCCACAAAGCGGGTTGCACTAGAACTATGAGGAGCACTAAAGCACTTGTACTTGCCCATCCTTTATTCAAACAGAAATCAACGCAATCTCGCTCTTTCTCTGGAAATGCGCCTTTCATCTGGAATGCCCTCCCCATGTCTGCATCAAAAAAGTCCTCAAGCTGCTCCTTCTCAATAAATACTGGGGTTCTTAATTTATTGTTCACTGACTATTAATTTTCTTTCTACCTACATGGTCATTATTGACTCCCTTGCTCATCCTCTTTTTCTCTCTTACCATCCACCCCCCCCTTTTTGTATCTCTCAGAATTTCGCCCTCCCTCTTCCAACTTCTCTCCCATTTTTTCCCACTTCCCACAATATTACTTCACTCTCGCCCTCCCACTTTCTTTTTAATCTCTGCTCTCATCCAGTTCCTCTTGCCTCAATCTGTTACTTTGTTTTGGTCTACCTATCTTATGTACCCTTTCCCGAATGTTTCAAAGTGCCCTGCCTCATTACCTAATTGTACTATAACTCTGTTATTAACTCTGTTATTACCAAATGTTGTTATTCACTCTGATACTCTTGGGTCCAGTCCGAAAACCCTTTATAAATAAATAAATAAAATACATACAAAGAAACAACTAGGCCCCTACTGAAACTACAGGCCACCCACCACAATACATTAAAAAAATGAAAAGTAGACAAAAATGTAGGTGCAATGCCCCAGTCAAATAAAGAATCCAAAAGTTCTCAAATCCAATTATTTATGATACAGTAGATAAAAAAGGGGATCCTTCCAGTTCCAAATCCAAATGAAAAGTGAACAGGAGATGGACAAAGCACTTGGAGGAGCCTGCTGGACAGGAACAGGAAGTTGAAGACACTTGGGAAAATTCCTTCCTCTTAAAAAAAAGTGAAATAAGAAAAAGGTCACCTTGCACTAATAAGTACAGCCAAAAGTCAATCTGAGGATTTTTTTAAATCCAAATCATCAATTTGAGAAGGTTTTGATGCTTCTCGAGAGAGAGATTCTTCTCCATATTGCAAATTCTGCGTGTTCAGGATCTCCATCTTCACAAACTTCCACCAGAATTCAGATAGTGTGCCTAAATGACGTGTTGGGACTGTGCAGCCAGCTACCAAATCTAGTGGCGCTCGGGAACGGATGGAAAATCTTGTCGGCGATCGCAGGCATCCCAGTAAGTTGCTCCTGCGCACTCGAAAACGCATTTTGAGTGCGCGGAACACAGAGTTGCCAAAAATCTGCAAACTCCGCAAGCAGAGCAGAGTTTACACCCAGTGTTAGTATAAATCAGTTTCCTGATGCTGTTTGAGGGTCAAGGGGGCCAACAATGTCAATGAAATACCTCTCAAATGTCACCTCAACACTGGAAGTGGAATTAAGAGGGCTTTTAGGGGGTTACTTGTGGTGCTGCTGGCTTGACAGGTGGCACAGGAGTTGCAAAACTCCTTCACCTTCTGACACATCCCTGGCCAGTAGAAATGGTTGACTAAACTACTCCAGGTTTTAGTCTAGCCAAGATGCTCAGCTAGGGGAATGTCATGCGCCAATGTTAGAAGAAACTCTCAAAACTGCTGGGGCACTACCCTTATCCTAGTGACGCCAAGTTTGGAGTCTCCGGCTTCAGTATATAGATGCCCTTTCTCCAGATAGGTCCTTCAGGAACCACTAACACTCCCCTTTTTTCCGATTAGCAGCTTGCTGCCTCATGTTTTTAAGAGTTTAACAGGTTTTCTGCCTTTGGGGCCTAGCCCTTTTTAGCAGGGCTATCCTAAAACCTTGTGCCTTCCGCCTGTATTTTTATGACCTGATTTAGTTGGCTTTGGAACTCTGGGCACTTTACCACTGCTGATCAGTGCTAAAGTGCATGTGCTTTCTCCTGTAAACTTGGTAAGATTGTTCTACACCTACTTGGCATATTTAATTTACCTATAAGTCAAGTCAAGTCAAGTCAAAAAGTCTTTATTTCGATAAAAAGTTATCATAAAAGCTTCACATGAAATACACGATTACATTTAAAACAAGAGCAAGGTAAACAATGTTTTTTAAAAAGAATCGTTTCACAGCTTGTTTAAAAAAGAATTAAACAATTGATTTAAGCCTTTTAGATCTGATGGACCAAGCCCATGATAAAAATTTGGCAAGGGCACAAACATAAGTAGTACGACTGTCGGACATTAGTATGCGTATTGCGTCCGTATGACACCTAGTGCCCAGCTGGCGGCATAAGTGTTCGAGCCATATCCTCCTGGTTAGGGCATACTCTCCACATTCAAACATGAAATGCGCCACTGTCTCTGATCTGTCTAGGCATACTGGGCAAAACTCTGTAGTTTGTGCAGGGGGTTTCCATCGTGAGGAGAAGGCATGCAAAGGAAGAATTCCTACTCTAAATTTAAAATAAAGGGCCCTATCAAAAGGTTTTTCAATAACATCTAAATATAGTTCTCGTTTTGGTGAGTCCTTAAACTCCAAAAAGTCTTCAGTGAGTCTGCCCAAAGAAGTATTAGTGTTCCGTTGTAGCGAGATCCAGTTCCAGTAAAGTTTCTTGAGAGTTGCCTTTGAGGGAGAAGATCTATTTACCCACGCATCGTTTAGGCCCAAGTTGAGAAGCAATGTTTTCATGTCTCTCAGCCATTTCATTTTATGCCACCCTGGTAGTGACATAATTTCCGAGAGACCTTGCGCATATTTGCCAAGTTCGTGCACTCGCCACAGGCGCGCCCATAGTAAAAGTGGGCGGAGTTTTGCTAAATCGTCTATAAGTCTTTTGTACAGTGGTATCCTATATACCCAGGGCCTGTAAATTGGGCCACCCACAGAAGTAGCCTTTCAAACTTGTCTCAGCCTCTGCCACTACAGGGTCAGCATTACTTCCACAGTCACTTGGCATTTAAAGTGCTTGCCGAGTCTGAAACTTCAATTTCAGTACAGACAGGTCACCCCTAAGGCAGGTTCTAGGTAGCCCTATGGGCAGGGTGCTATGTAGGTAAAGGGTCCCTCCTGGTGCATTTGAAGGATCAAAGTGTATGGATGTAGTTCCAGAATTGGGCCAGACTTTTCTCTTGTAGCATTTGATATATTTTTAGCCATTAATTTTGCTCAGAATGCTTCTCTGCTTCCCATGTTAGTTGTTTGTGTGATTTGCATAAGTTGACAATGTTTTTAATTGAGTAGGTGGTGGGCTGTAGTTTATGAGCACATATTGCTCTCCTTAGTGCTCTTCGAGCAATGACAATGTTCCTGTTGAATGATTTTCTGGACATGGTCTTCTTGCAGGTCTTGCGGTGCTGATAAGAGGCATCATGTCCTGCCAGGTGGCTCTTAGCATGGTTTTAACTTGTCCCATCTTCAATTTGAGTGTCCCAGGGGATTGTTGCTGAATTCCAAGATTACATCTTCTAGCCACTTGCCCACCCTGGGAGAGCATGATGCTCTCCATTTGATTCTCCTGACTAGTCTGTGAACTTCAGACCGTGAGGATTGACCCAATTCTGAGACGCTGGCAGCCGTCAAGGCATGTAGATCAAGTGTTGCAGTCAGGGGATTGTGGTAGCTTTCAGATCGAACAGAGATTTCCTATTTAACCATTTGACTGCTTAAGGGGGCTTATAGGAAGATGTAGTCTATGGTTGAGATGCCTTTGCATATAGCGAGGAAATAGAGCATGGGGGTCTTGAGAATGAAAAATGTGTTCAGCTGAACGTAGGTTGTCGTTAGACAGTTGAGTATTCATAGTTTGCTGTTCTTTAGTTTTGTAAGATGAGATGTGGGAGATCCCCAGTCCCCTGATGTTAAAATCGCCCCGTAGCAAGTTTGCGTGTGTGGGGAACTCCAGCAGAAGGTCATCCAAGCTGTAATAAAGGTATTTAGTGGCTGCCACTTTGGATGTTTTGGTTAAATTATGAAAGCAATTCATCAGAAGTAAGGGAATATCTTTTGAGTTGTTTGATAACCCAGAGATTAGGGCTGCTTGCCAAGCTGGGGAATTGCGTGAAGGGATACTGCCTTGATCTTCCATGAGTGTTTGATGAAGATCGAAAGTCCCCATGATATACACCCAAAGAGATTGGTGCATTTTGCTGGTTTAAAGAGTTCATAGTAGCCTTATAAAACCAATGGAGTTAGAGCCCAAGTCTCCTGTAGACAGATGATGTTTTTGTTTTCAAATAGGTCAGCGTGGGCTTGCATGTGAGTATTGACCTGAGCCCCGCCACATTCCAACGAGTGTTTGTAAAGTTTGGAGCATGCCTGTGGGGCTGAACGTGGGGACAACCTTGGAATACAAGCAAGGAGCAGATCTATGGGGCCCCTCAATGAAGGTTGCCTGGTCAAAATAACTTTTTGGAGTTATTGCTGGTATCTGTTGTGCATCCCACCATTCGTTAGTTGTTGGTACATGAGACTTTGATGATGATTTCAGCTTTTGAAGTGCTGAGGAGCCATTCGTGGGTGGCTCCCCTTGTTCCCCTATGCACGCACTTGTAGGCCTTGACGTATCTTCCTGTGGGAACATCTGCAGATATTTCTGCGTATGAGGCTTCAAAAGATCAATGCACCAGCCATCGAAGGTTCTTGCTTCCCCTATTATATATTCCCTTAGGGTGGTTCTTGACCATGTGGTGATGGTGGCCTCTGAAGTCCCTTTGTCAGGGATTCCAGCAAACTTTACTGATGTTATGTCGGACAAGGTTAGACTCCTGAACCCCAGGGTGTGTTTGATTAGGCAGAGAAGGTTGCTCCTGTTGAGAATATCATACGAACCCTTGTGGGTATGGTGCGGGATAAAGACTAGGTCTTGCTGTTTCAGGATGCTTGGGCTAGTAGGCTCGCCTGATCCTACGGATAGAAGTTGTGGGGCCTAAGGATGCTGGGGGTGAATTCTGCTGACAGGGATCAGAATGTCTAAAGCAGGAGCCCAATCATTTGGTATGGGATTAAGGTTCCCTCTGTTAGTATTTGTGTCTTTTGTTTGATTTTCAGGTGCTTCTGCTGTGGTAGAGAAGCCCCCTGGGGACTGTGATTTGGAGTCTGGTCTGATGGGCTCCATTTGTGCTATGTGTGGTCACTGTTAATTGATTGAGGGCTGTGCTTGCCCCAGTGGTGAGTGTTGCAGGTTCTTCAACAGGGCAGGAGTCATGTAGGCTACTTACTCGGTTGTAGTCGGTGTTATTGAAAAGGCATATGTGTCAGTAGTGACTCCCTTATGCTCGGTATTTTAGGTTTCTGTTTTTGTTTTAAAATTCAAAGTGAGGATCGGGAAGCGCTGTGCAAAAAATAAACAGGGTACTAAAAATGTAAGGTAGGGGAATTGCAAAAAAGAAATTGGATTCAGTGTTAAAAAAATGACTTGCAAAATAAAAAAGCTAACAGTGATGCACCCACTAAACACATTTTTACAGCGACAAGCATGTGGCATTTGGCACAGTGAGTAACCATCTCACTTAATTCTTCACAGTCAGATGGTATTGGAATGATTTCAGCTAATGATGGTTCTTCCAAGGGTGCTGTAGAGGTGGTCTGTCCTGCTGCACCTGCTTTCTCCTGCATAATCCAGTTGTAGAGCCGTTAATGAAATGTTTTTAAGTGTTTCCACATGCACTTTGTCCCATGGGAATACTTCGTTGCAGTGTCCCTGGATAATTGCTTGCAGCAAATACTGCCCTGGACATATTTAGCTGTAACCTTTTCCCCTGAAGGTATTGCAAAATGTACCCAGACACCACTTTGTTTTTTTGAAGTTTCTGAACATTGCTTTTTTCATGGAAACCTAGACCAACACTGCCTCCGCCCCTGACATCACCACTGTCATCCAGGACAGATACTAATGCAAAGGAAGGACCGCCCCAACCACCCGGAAGAGGGTCTCACCATCATTCACAAGAACACCCTCTGGCACACCACCTCCACCAAAACCTTCCCCTCTGCAGAACACCTGCACTTCCAGATCCAGACCAGCCACAACTCCACACTCTGCGGAACCCTCACCTACAGACCCCCCCTACCCTGGGCCCCCTTTGCTGCCACCATCACCATAACCTCTTCGTCCCCCCACGCCATCACTTTAATGAACTACATACTAATCGGAGAACTGAACTGCCACCATAACAACCCCAGCGACCCCAAATCCACCACCCTCCGTGACAACCTTGCCAACATCGTACTTAAACAACTCATCACCACACTGACCCACAAGCCGGGACACACCCTCAACACCATCTTTGCAGGAGGAAACAGCATCCACTTTAGCCACGCAATGCAACCTCCCTGGAACAACAACCACTGTGTACACTTACTCGTCGATAAACCCAAGGCACCCAAACCAGCCCCATGCCCAACGCAAATGAACTGGAGGAAAGTCACCAACGAGCAACTCAACTCCACCCACACATTAGACAACAGCATCATGGCGTCTGACACCAACGTCACAGCAAGGGATCTCCACACTTGGATCACCAACTGTGCAGACAAGCTCGCCCCCTATGCAACCCTGAAGTCCGGCACCACAGAAAAGCCGCCTGCTTCACCACCGAACTCCAAGAAGCCAGATGCACCAGCAGACGCCTGGAGAAGAACTGGAGAAACAGTAAGACACCTGGAAACTACACTACCTACAAGGAATCCATGACGTACTACCATCAACGAATCACAACCACCAAAAGGACCTTCATCCACAACAAAATCTTCAATACTCCAGCAACTCCAAGGAACTTTTCAGTGTCATCCAGGAATTCACCAATCCCCGCAGCAAAGCCAGATATTTTACATATTGTTAATCCTGAAGGCTTTCGAGCCAAGATTCCTGATGGTTAAGCGCAGGTTAATTTGGGGTATGCCTGTGGCTTCACCCTGACAAAAATTAAGTCTGCTTCTTGAGTAGAGTTTCAGCCCCCTAAACCAGTAACCTAATTCTCACAATTACATATTAATTGTATATCGTTATCTTTCACTGTGCCATCTCAATAGTCAGTGATACACATCCTTGCAACTCTGGGTGAAAATTACTTTACTACATTGGATAGCTACCGAAGTTCTGAAATAAACAGAGGTATGAGAAATTATATGTAGGTAACACCTACATAAAAAAAAATTTCATTAGGTTTTTGTAGTACCACTCGGGAGAGAGCCCAACATATTCCACATGGGGACAAAATATTGAAAAATTACCAGATGTGGAAATAGCAATGGGTACAGTTCGTATATATAACAAAAGTGAAAGAACTGAAAATGTTATGCAGGCTTTCCCATCCCACCCGCATTGACAAGCAAATTTCAATACACACAAATACCCAACGAGATAAAACAATACAGCATACATTGTGGCCGCCAAACCTCTCTTAGAGCTACTTTTACAGGGATTGTGAACGAAGAGGAGGGAGGTCGATGCCCCGGATTGTACCCCATCAAGACCGATTTTCTCTGTTTTTAGGGGCAGCCCCTCACTTGAAATACCGCCATCTCTCATTAAATAAGTCAACAAATTCCACCCAATACTGATTCTGGGGTTTTGAGGCTCCCTAAACCAGAACTACTCGTTTTTCCTTTCTGCTATTGCTTGCAGGGACGTGCAGTGATTCCTGGCCCTGCCTGCTGCTGCTGGGGGTCCCTGGTGGGACGAGGATCCCAGGGACTTGTTGCCTTCTGCCCCACTGTTACCACCATCAATCTGGGAGAGAACTGCAACTCCCAGGGTGCACCTGACTCACCACATCTGCCGTGAGTGAGGGGGAGGTGTGTCCACCGTGCATAAAGCACTGCCTCTTCCCCCGCGGTGTGTGAACCAGAACTACTTGTTTTTCCTTTCTGCCATTGCTTGCAGGGATGTGCAATGATTCCTGGCCCTACCTGCTGCCGATGGGGCTCCCTGATGGGACGAGGATCCCAGGGACTTGTTGCCTTCTGCCCGACTGTTACCGCCAACACCCTGGGAGAGGACTGCAACTCTCAGGGTGCACCTGACTCACTACAGCTGACGCTAGTGAGGGGTAGGCGTGTCCACCGTGCATAAAGCTCTGCCTCTCCCCCGAAGCCCAGGACGCGTGCGGGACGCATCCTGGACAAAGCCCGGACCCATCAGGGGCCGTTAGAGGCTGGGCAGGGCCACTTCACTGACATATATTTCCCCGCATACTGAACCGTGCCCCATTGATTTTTCTTTTTTATTAAAGTATATTAATCATGTAACCTGGACTTAAAATTTGTTAGTCACAGCGGATTTGTATTTATATCATTTTTTATAACTAGGGGTCCTATATTATGACAAAAAGAAAATGTCACTCACAGGGAAGGGGGTGGTGGATTCCTTGTATACTTTTTTGACCCAGGCAGAGTCAGCACTAATGCATGAAATAGCGCTAACAGAACTAAGGTTGTCTATTGAACCTATGGTAGCAGGACTACATCCTCCTTTGCATGTTCAGGCAGTTATTGTATTTGTCGCAAGCTCTCCCACAACATCTATATCTGTACCACCGTCACCGGTAATCCCTCCACATGATTCCCGGGCAAGAATTAAGGAGGGTGCGAGGCCAAAAATTATTACAAGGGCCCAAAAAGATAAAAACATCCAACCATCCTGGATGAAGCCTCCTGGGAAGAAAAGGAAGACCATGGCCAATATTATGCAAAATATTAATAAACAATTCATCCCTTTGGAACCTGTGATAAACATTGGGCCACAAACGTTGCTTCCTGAGCTTACATCCTCTGGAGAGGCGGATACTATCGGCCCTGCAGGTTCATGTACGAGATATTTCTGGCAAAAGTTGAATGAAATACTTACAGTGGTTGTGAGCCTATTAAAAGCAAACTTTGCAGATTAACAAATTTGGAAAGTCTTATCAATCTCCCTACTATGACTTCACAAGTCCCTTGTCAATACGTCCCTAAGGTCCCACCCAGTCTTCTGGATGCCTCTGTGCGTAAATTTCCCCAGACCAGAGCACTAAATTAGACCTCCTTAAGCCCAGGGGCCCCAATTTTTGCCAGCCCGCAACCTAACCTAGATTGTTCAGTTTCTGAAGTTGTTTTTCCCTAAACCCTGGCAGGTTACCCGGTCCCTATTCACTCTAATCTGCAGCAGGGCAACCCGAGGGTAAGCCGAGACCCGCCAATCTAACATCTAAAATGTGACTTTGTGACCGCCGTCTTGCATGGATTCAGGACCCAAGAGGGTATGAGGGGAAGAGCCATGGGCCCAAAGGTACTTCATCTTCGACCGGAAGCTTCACCACTTACAATAGTTTTGGTGAATGTCCCTCCGTTCCCACAGGGGGAGTCTGAACACTGGTCTACCCTACGCAATAAATCTTTGCACTACCTAAGCGGGAAAACAGGCTTGATAATCAAGCTTTTTCTTGAATTTAGAATTCCTCGCAGGATAGGGTGGGTGGGATACTCCGACAAGTCCCTCAAGAAAGATTGTGTGGTTCTTTTGTTTGCATCCACTGCACTTGTCCGCACAGTTATGAATAGGGTGGGCTTTTGGCCAGTTAGAAGCCAGGGGGTTAGTATTGTCCCGTTGGGCTTCTATTACCATCCTGCAGGACCTTTCCAACACCGTGCAGAGGGCTTCTTTGGAGGTCCACCACCTCCAAGTTACCCAATTCCTGTTAGTTACTTTTATGCACCTCTCTATAATTTGTATGAGGTAGACTGGCTGATGATTCCCACACAGTTTGCTGAAATAGCAGAGGGGGGCTTGGCAAGTCTGTGGCCTGTCCTGAAGTTCAGTGTAGTAGGACAGCCAGCCCTAGTACTGCCACCAACTCACTTCCCATTATTACCGCGAGTAACTGTACGGAGTCTACTCGCAGTAACTCCCACATAGATGTTTTGAGAAATAATGTTAGCACTCTACGCACCACTGAAGGGTCCGCTTACAGTGTAAATCAACACCTATCCACTTTCCCAGTGAGATATACTTTTAACTAAGTAACAATAGAAACTAGTATTATCTCCTGGAACATTGCGGGGGTGCTTGCTAAGATTTTAAATCCCTTATGGTGTGAGTTTATAGATAGCACTGATATTGTGTGCCTACAAGAAACATGGGAACTGGAGCCAGTACACATCACTGGCTACATGACTTTCCATACCCCTGCGGTGAAGGGCTTGGGAGGAAGGCCTAAGGGAGGGTTATGCACGTATATTTCTAACATGCTAGTGATGGATAAGATTGTTTTTGGCACTGGTGACTGCTACTATCAGAATATTCAATTGTACATAAAGCACTCAAAGAGAGTGCTCATAGTAAATTTTTTACAATAATGTTCCTGCGGGAGCGCTAGGGACGGACTGGTGAGGCCCTAGATGTTATTTGCAATTCTAGCTCTATGGACACTGTGATTATTCTGTTGGAGTACTTTAGCTGCGCATTATATAAAACAGCTCATTTGAAAATATGTGGTATCCACACTGAAGAGGAGATCCTCAACTGTCATTTCCCACACACAAAGGCTGGGGACCTTCTTAATGAATTATTGTCCCTATACGATCTGGGATCTGTAAAAGAACTTGTTCCCACCCCAGCGATTATGTCCCCGACCTTTAATGGTAGAGGCCTTGTTTCCACCATCGACTTCATGCTGGTTTTACATACCCTTGCCCCTAGATTGCTATCCTTTATGATAGGGAGCATTGCACTGAGCGATCACTATCCACTTTGTCTTAAGTTACATTTATCTGCTCAAAGTTCTGTGGGGAAGAACCAAGCTAACCGGGTGACGGGTACCTTAGAGTTGAAAAAAATGAATGGGTATGCTCTTCGCTGGTCTAAAGTCAACCCAGAGGTACTGACTAAACAGCTCATGAATCCTGTACAACTGCCTTTGACATCTGTCTGAATGAGCTTTCCACTGCAGATGACATAGTGCACTCCTTACTTGAGATAACTAGAGAGGTTAGGAGCTTACTGAGTGGTCAATGCTGTAATGGGCTGAACACCCCTGGCTGGTTTAATAGTGCTTGCAATAAGGCTTACTCTAATCTGAAGGTAGAGCTTCATAGACAACCTAGATCGCGTGAGGGGATAAGGAGGGCTAGAGCATTGTATAAGGACAATTGCTGCAAGAAAGAGGTCACTGAGGGAGGAAGTCTGGGAGTTGCTACATGCAGCTGCCCAAAATTAGGACTCTGTATCCTTTTGGAAGATTTTAAGGGCCCAGCCCATGTGTGGGGGTGGAGGCCCCTCTATCGAGATTGTAATCCCAGAAAAAGGGTAAGCCATTTTTCTGTATTATATTACGGCCCAGCCTCCGATAAGGAGCTACCCCAGGGAGACCATTCTATACATCATAGCAATTTTCATGTAGCGCTGGATGAAATGGTCTTGGCTCTTGCTCGTAGTCAGGGGGGTAAGGCTCCGGGCCCCGACGGTGTGCCAGTTGACTTATTTAAGTAAATCATCCTGCTATGGGGCCCACTACTAACCCAGTTGGTTAAAACTAGTGATTGTACTACCTTCCCGAAGACTTGGAATGGGTTTATTATTGTTCCAATATTCAGGAAGGAAAATCGTCAAGACCCTGATTGTTTTAGACCAATTTCCCTTCTTGATTCCATGGTGAAGGTAGCAGGTTGAGTCGTCCTACAGCGATTACAGGACTGGGCAGCAGAAAATCACGTTCTGTCTGACCTTCAGTATGGGTTTCTTGAGAGGCACTATAGAACAGAGTTTAAATCTAGCCATTATCATACAGAAATACACAAGAGTCAAAAAAGGGAGACTTTACTTAGTTTTCTTTGATTTAACCATAGCGTTTGACTCTGTAAACCATGCCAGAATATGGTAGGTCCTTGCTGACCTAGGGGTGGACCCAAATAATATATTCTTCCTGCATTGTTTTTATGAGGGCGCTTCAGCTAGCGTTAGATATGGGGTGGAGGGTCAGCACACAGAAGAATTTCCTGTTTGAAGAGGGGTCAGGCAGGGCTGTGTCCTGGCCCCTTTCATTTTTAATCTATACATTAATGGGCTGGCTAAGGCACTAAGGCAGGTGGGAGACCAATACGGGCATATGGGAGAGCCAGTATCGGTCTCCCACCTGCAGACAATGCCGTTTTAATGGCGCACATACGAAATGGTTTAGAAAGGGTTCTGGACAACTTTTACACTTTTATGCTTGATTTGGACTTAGGTATTAATTTTTTCAAGACATTTATAATGAGTTGTGGCACAGGGACTCCTAGGGATACGGGTAGGAACATCTTCCTGTAAGGTAGGAAGTTAGCATCTACAAGTACTTTCTCGTATCTCAGTGTCCTTTTTAATCAGAATGAAACATGGTCCTGCTGAAAACCCTTGGCTTTAGTAGATCAACTAGTGCCCTTGCCATCTTTGCAAAGAAACTGGGCAGGAAGCAGCCCAGTGAACTTCTGCAAATATATAGGGCTCAATGCATTTCAGCAGCGATACACAGGGCAGGGGTGTGGGACATCTCTAATTCTCTCCCTTTACAAACGGTTGAAAATGCCTTCCTCCGGTACATTCTTTCCGTCCCTCTCGGCACGTCTTCATTTGTGTGTCATGAGGAGTTGGGTCTCCCGTATCTAGCGGACCTTATCAAACTGGAGCCAATACTCCTTTGGCACAGGATATGGGTTAGCGATCAGACTCATTTAAATAGAGATATCCGAGATGATTGTACTAGGTTGGATGGGGCGTTGAAGATTCCCTGGCTCAGGTTTGTTTATAGGTTCATGAATGATCTTGGATACCCAGATTTATATTCATGGCTCCATGGCTTGAATCTCGAGAAAAACCCTGAAGAAAGAGGGCCTTGAAATATTGGGTTCTCTGAGAATAACACATGAAGCCTCCAAACCCACAGTTATTCAACATCAGTTACGGCTTACTTCTCTGGGTATGGAACCTTATTTATATTTTGTCTAAAGTGGCTACCCGTGTATCCTACACACCCTGTCCCCAACAAAAAGAGAGGCAGAGAGACAATAATTTTAGTATTTTTATTAAATTTTGCACTTTTATTTTATCATGCGAATTTCGTAACAATTTTAACTAATTATGCAAATAAAACTTTTGACTTTGACTTGTCTAAAGTGGCTATGACAGAATGCTGTTGATAAGATTTAGACTGGGCACGGTACATAGATTAGTAACTACTCTCAAAATGAATGACTGGTCAAGATTGTTACCCCGTTTCTGTGTGATTCTCGTTCAGAGCAGTCGACTATCCACCTAGTTTTCTTTTGCAAGTTGTTCTCAGAACTAAGGAAAATTTGGCTACTTCATCTTTTAAGACAGCAGGGCCTTTGGCAATGCCGTCCAGCGCTTGTTCGTCTAAAACTTTTAGAGAATGAGCACGTGGCTTGGAGGGTATCCAAATTCTTGAAAAAGGTCCTGTGGCAGAGGAAAAGCATGTCATTCGAACCCTTAGAGACTTCTTCCTAGGTGGTGCAGTGGGATTTGAAATATTCTTGGATTTTAAATGATCTACATTCTTAATGTTATGTGTTTTTGGTATTTTATCTTTTCCTTTTAACTTGTACATTTTCACTATTTACTTTTTATTCTAATATTTATTGATTGTGATATGTGCTTTTATGATTGAAATTATCGTGGTCGAATAAAGCTAAATATTGATTGATGGAGTCTCCCTAAATTGTATTCTGTACTCTTCAGAGATGACTCCAAAGCCCTCAATCAGAGTACCTTTCATGACTTCATAGGACTCTGCATATATTTCATTGAATGTCAGGAGTGTATTCCTGCATTTACCTGTGAATAGTTCCCACAAAAGAGAAGTCTGTTTTCCTGTATTGACACCATAATCCTTACAGAGGGCCATTAACCTGGCATAAGATAAGTCTTTATCCAGGGCTAGGTTAAGCTCCTCAACCTCATTCTCGGTATCATTGATGATGTCACTAAAGTTGGGTACTTTTTATGAAGCTAAAAAACTCTTACACCAAACTCTTACACCAAATTCTTTGTCCTAACTATAGTAACAGACTTTTAAATTTCTAACCACTTATTTTCAGGGACTTAGCCAAAGCCCTAACCGTTAATTTTAGAAATGTATTAAATGGACTAATTCAAAAATATAAAGACAATTTTTTAGATTTACTAATGTGGTCACTTATTGATCCCTCTATATAGTGTAATAAAACAAAGTACACTGTGTGGAGGGTCCAGTGAGTCCCTTACGGGTACACAGAGGTTAAAGTAGATAACACTAGTGCTCTTTTTGTGGTAGTATGGGTGAGCAGTTAGGCTTTTAAGTTTTCAGAAGGCAATGCAAAGTATTTGTTGTACTTAACAGAACAAAGCAATGAAATGATGGTTGGTTAGAAGCCTGCGCTCAGTTGTAAAAAGTGTTATTATATACAAATCTGGTTGCTCCCAGGGATAAGGATGGCGTCCATCAAACCGCCACCATTAGATGTGGATCACATCCACATTTGCAAATTTCTATGAGTTATATCCAGAGCACAAAATAGAATTGCAAGTTACTACAATTTATAGTCCAAAAAGGGTTCCAGTCCACATGTATGCTTTTTCTTCTTCTTTTATTTTTTTCATAGCAGCATCCTTGTGAATCCTAGCCCACACGTGTTTCGTCTTAAAAGCGGTATACGCAAAAGACTTCCTCAGGGCTAGAATGTACAACAAAAACAAAGATTACTAAACTGTGAACGAATTGACATGTAGTGACTACAGCGGAGGGACAGAGAAAAATAACCAAGTGTAAAAAGTTCAAACAAAAAACACTAAACCAGCAAAATAAGCCACACACCAATTAGAAACAAAGAAACCAGATTCTTATAGTAAACAGCACAGAAAGAACCGAAAAAGCCTCAAGTGAAAACTATCAGAAAACACCCAAAGTGAAAAAAGAATTATACTAAGAAAGAGTACAAGGGGGGTTGTGGTATCGGGTTCTCCAGACCTACATATTCTGCTAAACTGCTTAATACCATAAACAGAAATTGGCACGGAAACTAGAAATGCAAAAGACAAGTTTATTAGGACCCCATGGGGTGGTGGTACATTCCTACAGCACCCTTCGGCAATGCAAGAAGTATCACACCGAACATTGGTGTGAGACCTCTTTTATACAGATTTACAGTAATAAATAGAGTAGGCGGAACATCTTTGCTCAGTTTAGGTACATATAAGGACATTTTTGGAACACAGCCAGCTTATGGGAGGAGTCACAACACTACTGGTCAGTTTTGGGGAACATTCCTAAGAAGTGACTGTCCACTAGTATAGAGGGTTTGACTACGCATGTGCAAGCTTGACCAGTACTAAAAATAGCCTGTTGCTGAGCAAGTTAGGTGGTCCGTGGTACAGAGAAAGGACGAAAAGGGCTTGCTGACCACGAGGCAGCGCGTTCATATAAAAATGGACGCCAGTGTTCTCAAAATGGCCCCCAAATATCATGGTCAAGATAAGGAGAGATTCGTGTAGCAAAGCTGAACGCTAACCTGATCACTGTCAAATTACGACAGACGACCCTTTTAGCGTTTAGCTGAAGCTACCTCATAATGGACATAATCAGGGTATTCATCGTCAATATTGATTAACATAATATTCGTTATTTCTCTATTGATCATTTGCTCATTCTTGACAATAGCTCGTTTGGATGGAATACAAGCAGAAATGCACATAGAACATAACATAGGGCCACACTGAATACATAGGCATAGAAAGAAGAGTATCCCAATTATTACACATAAAATTGTCAACAGTTTCCAACTCCAAGTACTGAGCAAAGTCCAAAACCAACCCGAAAGTGTCCAGGTACCATTTTCAGGATGTATTTCAGCAGCTATTTTGTGCAATTTAGAAATAGCATCATATACGGAAGGTGAATTATCAGGCACATACACACAGCAACTACTTCCGATAATGCGACATGCACCCCCACGATCAGCTAATACTACGTCTAGAACCATTCTGTTCTGGAGCGTTAAAATTCTGGTAATTTGAAGTTCCTCAGTCAAATTCCCAAAAGCAAAAACTGACTCATTAGCAATGGCTTCCACAACACGTACCAGTCGTCTGATCTTTCTGCTATTTAGAGCAGCACCAACAAATGAAAAGAGGCCTAAATTGAAATCAACATATTGCTGCAGGGAGGTATCTCTCTGATTAATTTCGTCAATTGCTAATTTTCTTTTCACTCTATTTAGTATAAAATCATGGTATAACACAAAATCGTTATGATACATAGGCGGAGCAATAAACACAGGAGGTAATACAAAAGATATATAACATGTTCCTAACCATCCTATAGGGAGACGGTGATAACCTTTATTTCCACAAATAAAGAAAGTGTTTAGTGAAGCCACAAAGGTGATACCATTTGGAGTGTCAAAGGTGAGAGTAGTATTACATTCACTTCTTCCTACTGGGATTGTACCTTTATTTCGGACACATAAATTGGCTTTAGTATCAATAACTGTAATCACATGCAGACTAGACATGTTTACATTTCTCTGATTCGTATAAACTCGAGGCGAAGATACATTATCTGGTTGATAGTCTTCCCATTCAAATTTAGTTCCTTCTGCTTGCGGATAACCATCTCGATCATTATAACAGACTTTATTGAGCCGAAAAAGTAATCCACCTTTTGTCGGCCATCTCAAAGTGAACAGAAGAGTATACCAAGCATTGCAAGAACCATTGTGAGAGAACGGAAGAGGAATAAGCGGAGTGCCTCCTATCTTTTGATGTCCAGGCAACATTCCACATACCCAGCAGTTCGAAGTGTTCGTCATATTATGGGTGTGATGTAAAATTTGAATGAAACTGTTATTTAGATAAGTCTGTCTATGTCGTTCTTCATGATAGGGCAAAGTGAAATGAAAATGTTCAGATGGAATTGGGATAGTAGGCAATAAATATTCTCTTGCCGGAACCAGTCGTTCTACCATCCAAGCTATTACCGCTATCACCACTATGGTCATAACGAAAAGTACTGCACCAAGAATTCTCTTATTCCGCATCGTAGGAGGTGCCATAGTTCAAACTACAAATATCTCAAAAAGTAAGCAACTAAAAAATAAAAATATGAGTGCTGAGCTCCAAGGTAGCCGTTGGTTTCTTCTCCAAGATTCAAGACGGGTGTCGCCACACTTAGCAGAACTGATCCCCCCCCCCCTTGATATTCCCGGTTTCCGTTTCACAAACCTGGAGCGTTATCAGACAGCACAGTGGGGTTCACCAGATCCGGAGAGACACGACGACAATGAGTAGAATGCACCCATCGCTTCTTGTTCGTGACTTGCACAGCGGTTCGAGACGCCAGCAACACCTGCTCAGGGCCACGCCACCTCGGCTCCAAGCTGCTGGTTCTCTCAAAGGACCGGATTCATAACATGATCGCCAGGACGAAGGTTATGAGCCTCCCCAATAGAATTGTCGGAAAGCGCTTCTTGAACCTGTTGATGAATAGAAAGTAAATCATTTGGTAATCGTGCCAAATTATCGTTCATCATTATACAAGGCACATCATGTAACAACCGAGGCTTATGAACTCCCCATATATTCATAGGCCTCCCAAACACCACTTCATAACGTGAGAGGCCAGTTCGGGAATGGGGCACTGATCTAATAGATAACAATGCTAGAGGCAGGGCATCCGGCCATTTCAAAGACGTAGATGCCACAATCTTTGCTAGCTTCAGTTTCAGAGTAGCATTATACATTTCCACCAGACCTGCTGACTGCGGATGGAATACAGCATGAAACTTTTGCTGAATTCCCAATCCCTTCATGACGTATTCAACAATTTTCCCAACAAAATGAGGACCATTATCACTCCACAGAAATTTACAAACACCATAGCGTGGGAAGTACTCTTTGAGCCGCACCTTAGCTGTTGTCAACGCTGCATTATCCTTCGTGGGGAAGGCCTAAATCCACTTACTGAAAGAACACACCACCACTAAGACATACTTAAGGTTATTGCAAAGCTCAAGCTGGATGTAATCCATTTGTAGTACTTCAAATGGTGCAGTAGGTGGAACAAACCCTCCTTTTGGAGTATACGTCCCTTTAGCAGGATTGTACTGTTAGCATATCAGACAGGTCTGCACTACTCTTTTGGCCATATTGGCAATCTCAGGATGCTCCCAGACTCGCGTAAGCAATTTAGTGATTGTGTTGTAAATTAGCATAAATGGGTTAGCGTTAGCAGAAGCCATCTAGCATTTAGAAGTTATCTTATCCGCTTTTTAGAAGCCATTTTAGTTTCTGGAGGCCATCTTGGCTACCATGTGCTGCCATGTGCTCACTATGTGCATTGTCCTACCTTCCTTTTAGCTGCGCCTGAAGTCTGCCTAGTAACAGGATATATTTAGCCTCCTCCACTTCCACGCATGCTCAGAAATGCCTGGTAGAGTCTGCATCTGTTACTGATTAGTTTTACATAGGAATGTGTTCACTACGTTCTGAAAACTGTTAGCTCCTCCCACGTGGTTCTACATGTCCATATTAGGTATTCTTTGTGTGCTCACAGGAGCCAAGACTGCCCCTTTTCATGTATGCTTACTGTGTAAGTCTGAAATGTATATAAGGCGTCAGCCTTTTGAATTCCTCAGACTGCCTCATTCATTTGCCAGGGCCTTTGGGCGACGCAGCCTCACTTCATATGAATGTAATAAACTGTCCTTTGATATTTCAGAGTTCTGTGTCAGTCTCTTACTGCTTTATGGACTACATGTTAGTGACACCCCTGAGAGGCAGAATTTTGGTTATAACAGTTGGCGACCACGATGAAGGGACTCATCAGAGAGGTGACAATCTGGAGGAGTGATCAACTTGCCAGGAGGCAGAAAACTACTGAGCAGCATGGGACTGGTTTCTGCAAGGAGGTATGCTGTGCACGGCGCGCTTCTGGTGATTCCTTGTGTCTGCAGCTCGGTGTGTTTCCTGTCCTTCCTGATCTTTGGTCCTCCCTAGGATGTCACCCCTGGCTGAGAACACTTTTGGCGTGAGTATTAAAATGTAACATAAAAAGATAGACTGTTATATGAAACTTGGCAGTTAGAATTTGGACAGCTTATGTTTGGTAAAAGTAATTTTGCGGCGCCTGTTCTAAGTTTTGAATGCCTTTGTATGGTAAGGTAGTCTTAGGAACGCTTACTGTGGCATATTTTGAATTTGAGATAGACTTGCCTACTTTGGATTGTGTTTGACCTTTGAAGAATATGATATGAATATGATTTGATATGATTTGATTTGATATGTATGTGTTGCAACTCATATAGGCAGGTAATGCGAGGATATTTCCTCCACCTTTGATAGTAGTGTATACTCTGCACTATTTTTCGGCATGCCTGTTGTCTTTGGTTAAGCTCACATGTTAAAATGTGTTGCTTCTGTGAAAGGTACCATAATGTGATGTGAAGTAAATGAGCCGGCTTCCCTTAGAAGGGATACCTAAATAGGTTTAGGTGTGAAAACATATTTCTTCCTTGGTGATATTGTATCCCCAGGGAACTAAAATATGGCCATAATACATGTAAGGATCCTTTGTTCTGTGCACTTTTCTGGATGGGGAATGCAGAGCGGTTTTTGGTGCTCTGCCAGTTAAAACTTGTGAATTGAAACATCATTGCTAAACGTTTCTTGTAAATATGACATACAACTAGCATTTACAATTGGTTTGGGTTAAGTTCTGTGTGTGGGGTGTCTTTTTGTTTCAGTCTTATGTGTTGATCTGTGGGTTTAATGTGTGTTTAAATGTGTTTTTTTTTCTTGTTAGTGTAATTTCTGCTTGTGAATAGCGTTGGCGCAAATTTATGAAACACATGCCTTAAGCGCTGTATTGTGTGTCCTGTATGTTTGAAATATTTCCGTTTCTGTGTGAAATGAACTCAATGCGTGATTGTGGATTTCTTGATGTTTTCAGTCTGTTAAGGAAAATGTTGCATTAATTGATATTAGGTGAAAATTAAATAAGAATGCAGTAATTTGCCATGTTACCTGCAAAAATCGCTATATGTTGCTTTTTAAATTATAGACTAAACAAAGGCACATATGTGCAAACTGTTGAAATGCTTAAATTAGATAAAGTTAAAATTTACATTCACTAGGAACATGAAAGGCCTCAAAATTAAATTGTGTGTTCTGTAGGGAAAAACGAATTTGAAGCCCTCCTTTGCTTACATGCATTTTCATACATGTAAAATGTTAAAGTTTCAGCTAAAAGTGAATTTTTGCTACGTTTAAATGTATTTTGTGGCACACACTTTTCTAAAAAAATGTCTGTTTCTTGAAAGTTCTGGGGTCAGCCTTGTGCAGGCCTTTCCTGCCTTGGGAACGGCAACTGTTGTTATTTGAGAGGCCATAAATAACATTGGAATGTTTATTCAGTCAGAGCTTAGCCCACGCTCTGAATTTAGCATTTCAGAATAAGGGTTTTGGAGGGTTACAAAAGTAAGGTTCAATTATTTTGTATCACAGGAAGACATTTCAATTGTGGGTTGTTCTCAGTTTTTTTAAACACAGTAAAATGAAAAGGGGGTATATCTCTGGTGATGTTGCTCAATGTCCTCTTTTAAATTTTGGCGCGAAAATCTGCCATGTTTTCAGTAAGGCTTCTGCACATAGGCTCCTACATGACTGCATCTAAACTGATAGGTAAAAGATGCAGTTGGGTTTTAAATGTGGATTTAAGTCAATTTGGATTGGGTTTAGGGAAAAAATAAATAAATAAATAAATAAAATATTAAACATGGAAAAATTATTTGAAAAAAAATATGTGTTTTTCAAAATCGTTTTTAGATATTTATAAAGCTTAATACTCACACTATGACCTCCTAAAATTACAATTTGATAAAAGTAATGTATGACTGCATAATTTGGCCATTTGCATGTTAGGGTTTTACTTGGCGCACACGTAACAGCTCATTTTTCTAAGGCATTACATGCCTATGCCTCATGTTCGCTCTTTGCAACATGTAAAACACATTCTAAGGATGATTAATATGTAATGCAATTGTAGGATTTTAATTTTTATGTACCCCAAAGTCAAAAGTCGAAATCTAGTTAAAATTGACTTTTTAACAAGCATTCTTGTCATTTACCATAGCCTTGCAGTGTTTTTTGCCTTTCAGTAAAATGCATATTTGTGTATATTACAAACTGTGGGTTGTTATTAGTCGAGGTTGTTCTTCATAGCTCAGTGACCTATTGTGCCTGGTGCAGAGGTTTATGTTTAATATCAGGATTAAAAACTCAAATTTCGGCAGGGCCTATTCTGTCTTTTATCTTTGTAGAGTTGATAACTGAGTACCATTGTATAGGGTGGTAGCAAACATTTAATATAATGCTGGTATGCTCTGTTGTTATGTTCTGCAAATTGTTCACAGTAAATGTTTTACTAAATGCATTTTATCCCTGAAAGAAGTCATTTATATAACATGTGTTTTTTAACAGGGTTGATTTTGTAGCTTAGAATGAGTGGGGAAGGGTTTCTGACTTTGTCAGTTTGAGTGAGGGCATAGGATATAAGGCCTGAAAGGAGCGCACGGTTCGCCTGGCAGAGTTTGACCTTAAGGTCAGTGAGAAGGGGGTTTAGCAGTAAGTGAAGACAGATGGAGCAATGACTGCTTGGGGCAAGCTTCTGTGCATCACAGAAAATTCAAGCTTGCACATTAGATGGGTTACATGAGGGTTTTTGTTTTTGAGAAGTGCATTCTTGACCAGCCTTGAAGAAAGAGAAACAGCAGGCCCTCAGGGGCTTTGGGGAGAGGGGGGACCATGAGGGGCTCGCAGGCTCCCAGGGCTATGAAGGGCCGCAGGCTCCCAGGGCCATGAGGGGCCGCAGGCTCTCAGGGCCTTGAGGGCAGGGGGTCTGAAGGGGCCACATGGAAAGGCTGGTGCAAGGGATGCAGTGTGTCTGTGAAAAAGTTTTACAGTCAATATTAAAGTGGGTTAGCATGTTTTAAAAGAAGGATGGTTGGTTAACAGTTGAGATTTACTCTGTTATGTGCTGTGTTAGTAGTATGTTGAAAAGAGATGGGTTTTATTATGACTTCTTTGAAATGAAATGTTTGTGTGTTTTTTTCATGATTTTATATTTTTTCCTTATGAATGGTTCCTGCTGTTCACTATGTGTCACAAGTGACATGGTAAGTTTGATTTGCCAGTTTTGATAACCAGCAACTGGTGATCACCTGGCAAAAGCAGCGTGTGAGTAAATTAAAGCATAATTTTGGTGTAATTTCGTTTTTGACAAATTAAGCAGGTCTGGACTTTGGGTTTTGGGTTGTATGAATGCATGTGTTTCTGCTTGATTATAAGTGCTATTGTGCTTTGTCTATTCTTTTTGTGCCTGCTATACTGCACGTATATATATTTGATGGCTTGCTTTCTTTCATGTAGCTGCTTTCTGATATTATTACAAATTTGCCTGTGTTGTGAAGAGACATGTATGACGGTATGTGTCGCTCTACATCACGTGGTTAATATTTGAGTTCATACTAAATTTCACAGATATGATATTTGCATACTGTGATCATGAAAATACATCGCCTCACCAGCAGATGTTAAAATTTGAACATAATAGTATTGAAGTAAAATAAAAGAGATATACAAGAAGCCACAATACAGATACTGCCCTTTCTCCCTTAAGGAACAGGCAGGCCTAGATTTATATACATATCCTTGATTGGGCCTAAGGATGCAATTATAGATTTGTGGCGCTTGTTAAAAGGTGACCTAAATTCTTCATTTTTCTAAATTTTTCATTTTTCCTTTGAAGAAGGAACTGGACCATTAGCTGAGATTACCGTATATGGTGTAGCTCTTCTCCCCAGATGTTGCATTGTGCCCAGACTGCAGAGATGTAATAGGAACATCCACATTATGCATAATTCCCTTTTGTATGACCTGACCAGACTGTTTCTTCCTCTTTAAGACTTTTTCTTTAGGCCTATATTTTGATGCTTTCCAGTCTGACTGTCAGCTTAGTGATAGACTGGTTAACTGATTTAATAATATAATAAGGAAAGTTTCTCATCTCAATAGGAGACACTGTATGTTCATTCTTGAATGTGGAAAAAAAATGTAATGCCCATTCTAATTAGGTTCTCAGTTCTTTTAGCTGCTGTTTTAATGTTTGATGGACCACATGTGTTCTAATAATGGAAACATTACGAGTTTGTACTCTTGTTTTTTCTGTTTTCACATTTTTGATAAATTTGCCATTGTCTGAATGCCCCTGATCATCTGTTATGTGATTTCGTTGTTGAAGTGTTCTAGATGAGGGATTTAGGAACACTTAGATTTGCTCATTTAGGAAAATGTTTACCCATTAGATGATGCCCCTATATGTAAGGACTTCCACTCAGATAAAATGTTTATGTAATTGTCTACCCTTAGATGATAGAAGACATGCTCTCATATGGAAACACAATTGAAGAGGCTAGAGTCATTGCTTTGCGTTCTATGAGAATGATAATGCATTTTAGATTATGATAGTTTCATGGCGTATGACCACTCTCTTGAAGATTGTAGGGTAACTGATTGCAATCCCCTTGTTAAATATTGAATTGTTTTTGTACAACAATTGAAGGAAACTAACAATTGTGTCATATTTTCTACATTGCTAGGTTCTGCAGGATTCTCCAGAGTCAAAGGGAGAGTGACACCTGCAGAACGAATGACAAAGATGAATTCTAAATTCCTATCCTTGACAGCCATAGATAAAAGCAGGAAGTTTTGGTTTATAGTCCCAGCACCCAGTAAGGAATCTGCACGCCATCAATGGTATACCCTAGTTCTTTGTTCGCTCTACTGCCCAGCGTTCCACGACAGAAGAAAAGGAGTCTCTTTGGCTTTGCAACAGAATTTGAATTGGAAAAAAAAGCGCAAAAAGGTACCTGTTATGTACTGGCAACCTCTGACAGTGTACAGCCCCTTGAGCCCTTGGCCTAAGTTTTGTCCTGAACCCCTTGAGTCCTTTAGTCTGCGTCTTGGCCTGAGCCTTGGTCTAAGTTGGCCACACCTTTCCTTTTTTCCCCTTTGCTCCAACGAAAAAGAAGTGAAATGGAGAATTCGAGATTGGCGAGAGGCACTATCTTATGGTGCCCATGAACGAGCAGCTTGAGCGTCCTCTGACACTGAATAAGGAGTGTTGCAGTCTGAAAGCGCTGCTGATCTTGCTGAGTTGCGTTTCAAAATCTGCACGAGATGCTTTGTGCCCTTGATCACGAAGAGTACGCCATTTGTAGTGTCTGCCGCAGATGAGAGACACTGGTGCACTGCCTTGAGACATTGAGACTTTCAACTGAACTATGAGTGTTTGCCAAAAGGGGCACTCCAACGGATGCTGAGATACATTTCTATGGAAGGCCTGAAATGAAGAGGCCCATGCAGCAATGGAAGAAGAGAGTCGATGAACAATAATAGTCCGCCAGAGGGACTTGGATGGACTCTGGGCATAAGTCGTGGTTATAGAAGTGATTCCTGAAAAGTTAAGACACTGGGTGTTGTGGAATTAATTTTTATTATCTTGCTTGCAGTATTTTAGAGTAGTATTCTTTTTAGTACAGGTAGAATAGAAGTTCATTCTCTGTGGAAGAGTATCCTTACACCATTTGAGAGTATTGAAGGATTGCATTGCCACTGTTTCGTATGAGTATATAGTGTTTTCTGAAAGATTTTAGGATTTGCTATTGCTTAGGGTTGTGAAAATGCTAATTTTCTCTGTAATAGTGGTCAATACTTCTCATACTGTTTGTATGTATGCTTATGACCTAATGTCCCGTTCTTTAGTATTCCTGGTCATACCCTTGCTGAAATGTTTAGAATGGAAATGCTTATCTAGCAATGAATTAGAAAATTGACGAAATTATGTTCAAATTAATGAGCACCTGTTTTCCATGTTCCTACTGAACCATACGAATGTCTTCAGCAAACGCTAAAACGGCCGTCTGTTGTAAATTAGCATAAATGGGTTAGCGTTAGCAGAAGCCATCTAGCATTTAGAAGTTATCTTATCCGCTGCGCTGCGCGGGAAACACTCGCATTCCCTGGTCGGCGGACTGCGACAACTACAGGACTTCAGGAACCACAAACCTCTTGGCCCTGGAGCACCGCCCTGACACGCCCCCCTCACCTGGCGATAATTGAGGAGGAGGAACGCGCATCGCGGGACGCGCGCGGGCGACGCCGGGCTAAGCCCGGGCAAAGGGCGGGCCCTCTGTGGCCCTCAGTGACCGAGGTAGGCCGGGCTGGGCCCGGTCCTTTACATTTTTGTTATCACCTCTTTGAACTGTTGTCCACCTGAGCAGGTGGGTGAGTTGACTCGAGTACTGTTATAGCTATACTGCACCCCTGTCCTACTTGTCCTGTTAGGGGCTGAAGTCATTCCAGACTTTTATCCGTTTTATATATTTACATTTCTGGTTTAAACTCATCATTGTGGAAAATGTCTAAAATTCTACGATCAGGAAGGGTAGTGGGAGAAAAACCTGGCCGCAAACTAACTACCACCCGCACAAGAAACAAATCAGTGAACAACCCACCGTTGAAAGGCCAATGTCAGTTATCTGAACTCTGGGATCTATCTGGTTTAAAAAAATCCAAATTTGCGACACCAGAAAAACCAGATATCAAAGCCCTGGAATTACATTTACCAGCTACTATAGATCCCCAACCACCCCAGGTACAGCAGGGGGCCCCCCAATCTATGGTAGGGGGGTCTCCCTTACGGGACTCTACAGAGGGGAAGCTGACGATTGTAAGTGATCCAGTGCACATATCAGCGATTCCTCAGCCACCCATGAATGACAGGCCGGGGGGTGACTTGTCTGCATTATCTATGGATCTGGAACTATGGGGACGCTACGTAAGCCCAGCTAAAATGGAATCTTTGGAGCAGTTTAGAGTTCCGGGGGGTGCCACCCCCTCTGGGTTACTGCTGTATAGTAGCACCCCTTCGTTAAACAGACATGAAATATCTGACTTGTTAAACACCTCCAAGAGCCCCGATCTTAATCTCATGGATAATTATTGCACTGTGGAAGCACGAGAAAAGCCGATCTCTGAGTCCATGATCGCGCTGGAACAACTTCTAGCTTCAATCTTACTGCTTCTAGGGAAATTCGTAGGCAGCTCGGACTGTATTCTTGAATCAGTCACTCAAATTCTAAAGACATTGCTGCAGAAATCGCCGGATATGAGTAAGGTCTCTCCCCCCAAGTCTGAACAATATGTATCTGAGGGGAAATCCAGTGATACTAGAGGGGAACTAGATAGGAAAAATGAAGTGCCTTCTATGGAGCCTCATAAGGATATGCCCCGTACTGCAGCTTCTAACTGTATTAAAAATATTGTCTTAGAGATAGAGGAGGAGGATAAAGCTTTGTCTGGCCCTAAAACGGTCCAGGAGTTATTTCCTATCTTTGCACCTGAGTGCGGAAAAGAACCCCTGGCCGACAAACTTGAGGTCAATGAAGAAAAGGGAAAAAATGGTAATCAAAAAAGTAACAAAGCCAGTAAGAGGAAACCAATACGAAAATACAGAAAGAAGAAGCAGCGGAGGATTATTTTCCAAAAATTCACAGAGGCAAGGGAGAATGATATAGGGAATGGGGAACCCTTATCTACTTCCTTAAAGGTGGACATGGACGTGAACTTAACTGCTTTAACCTCTGCGGAGGAGGAAAATGAACAATGTAGTCTGCTTACGCAGGAAGATACACCGCAAATAGGGGGCACTCCCCCATGCTCTCCTTCACGGAGTGCATTAGGAGTACCAATCTCTTATCCATCTGGGACTCTAAATCCTTTGGCCTCCCCCTTTGCTGTAATACTTGATTCTGAAAACTCTTGTCCTCCGGCCTGTTCTGTAAATATTTTTAAGGCCCCTGTGGATGTGCGAGTATTAGATTTTGTTCCATTATTTGATACTGACCTTTTGCTAAACAGAGCTTGGCTTCTCAAACGTTTCAGTGAGGTTGAAAGTCTCTATCATATTCAGTCTAGAGACATAGAATTGGTGTCTCTGTTGGGTGGAAGTCGGGTTTTGAGTATACGGGTGAAATTTTATTTGCCTATTATTACAAACTTGATACTAGAACAAGCTGAAAACTTTCAGCGTTTAGGTATTGATATTCTCCCTATCTCCATCCCAGGCAAGCCAAATCCTTTATGTAAGCAGGGGTTAGGGGGTGGTGAGCAAAACGGGGTAACCTCTCCCCTGAGAGACCTGAAAATTTGGGTTTCCAGGGGAAAACGCTCAGTATCGCACGTGAAGCCACTTCCACTAATTGAGAATTCCTCACTCATAGATGATAATAACCGGTGGAATTGGCTCCATAGTGCATTATCAACAAAAACGAAGGATAACCCCAAATTGTTTCACCATCTTTAACACCTCACTAAATATAATTTCCTGGAATGCGGCCGGATTCCACAGCAGCCCAGAGAAACTTGCCTTTTTATCTACTCTGGAGGCTGATATATTGTGCATTCAGGAAACATGGTGCATTGATAGGTTAACTCCTTTAAAAGATTTTTATGTTCTGGAAGTTCCAGCTGCGCCCTCTAAGAAAGGGCATGCCAGAGGGGGGATCGCCTGCTTATTGTCCAATAAATTTCAATGGAGATTCTCCCATTATATTGATTCCAGTAGACTTTTCCACACAATAACACTAGAAAATTTGTTCCATGATGGTATAAAATATACCATGGTAATTTTTAATGTGTATATACCTCCAGAGGAGTGTTTTAATGATAATTTGCAGCGGGTTCTCCAGTATATGGAACAGATAAAAAAAAAAAAAAAAAAAAAAAAAAAATTCCCCTCCTTTTCCTGTAATTTTGCTTGTTGGTGATTTGAATTGTAAAATTTCAAACGCTAGTCTAAAACTCTTCAGGAATAAAGCTAAGGAAGAGGTACATTTTATCCCCCAGACGCTTTTTCCGGAAAACTTGATGACAAATAAAAGAGGGAAGATTCTGTTAAAAGAACTAGCGATTGGGGATGGTATTATCCTAAATGGAAGATTTCCATCTGACGTCCCCGCTAATTATACCCATAAATCCCCCTTTGGGTCGTCAATATTGGATTATGCTATTGCCGACTATGGCCTGTTTCCTCAGATTCTTGACCTAAAGGTTATACCCACGACACTCAGCGACCACAGTATATTGTTATTAACAGTGTCTTTAAACTCTTTGAAGACGGCGTCTTGGTCGCTAAATGGCAATGAGGCTACCTTCCATACCACCTCTGGAAGGTGCTTCTGGAACAGTGCCGCTATTAATGGGGTGCAGGACCTATCGGCCGATACCCTTAGGGTAATAAATGAATGGAACGGCAGCGAATTAGTTTGTTTTGAAGAATTTATGCGAAAGATTTTATTGTATGCAAATAAAACTGTCCCCCCTAGGAAAGGAGAGGTAGTCCCTATGACATTGCGTAATCTGAATAGGGAATTAAACAAACTAATCCGCGAACAGTATGTTGAAAGGGTCCTGGAACGTGGGAAAGATATCGCTAGGTTAAAGAGAAAGAGAAGCAGACTCAAGCTCAAAATTAAAAAGGATAGGGAGGATGAAATATGGATTAAACTGAGGGAATCTGCTGCACATGGTAACATAAAAGATTTTTGGGCAATAATTGGGAAAGGATGTGGTACACGCCATTCCCCTATTCCCATTCCTATCCCAGAAGATCTATGGTCCTCTCATATCCGAGAGCTCTATGCAGGGAACGAGACCACAGGTATGGATAACTTCATGTATGCTGTCCCTGAAGACCTGGTTTTCTTTCCCTCTGCGAAAGAAATCGAGACGGCTATAAAAAATATGCGACCCTCTGGGGCCATGGGACCGGATGAGCTTCCGATGACGGTCCTTAAACAAGATCCCTTAAGCTGGAGTAAAATCTTGTACCCTTTGTTTAGGGCGTGCCATCTTTCCAAATGTGTTCCTGCTTCCTGGAGAGGAAGCATTTTGGTCCCTATCTTTAAAAAGGGTACAAGGGATAGCCCCAGTAATTATCGCCTGATTGCGCTCCTCGACTCCATCGGAAAGGTCTTTGCGAAATGTCTCCTTAGTTCTCTTTCTGATTGGGTCGAGGAGCGAAATATTCTGCCGTTGGAACAGACTGGTTTCCGAAGGGAGCATGGCACGCTAGACAACCTGACTGCCCTTCAGGTGATTACAGATAAATATGTCCAGGTGAGAGGGGGAGTTGTATACGCCGCCTTTATTGATTTCTCCACGGCGTTCGATAAAGTAGATCGTGGAACGCTGTGGAGAAAATTGGCGACGCTGGGTGCCCCTACTCCCCTGTTGGAATTGGTGCGGGCTCTGCACACTGAGACCTGGTGCAGGGTCTTAATGGGGGGCGAAAGGGGGCTTTCGGCCAAAATACCATCTCAGAATGGCCTTAAACAAGGCTGCTTACTGGCGCCCCTTTTGTTTTCCTTATATACATCTGACCTCCCTGCTGCTGTGTCTGCCAGTGAGGGGATTGCACCGATTATAGGAGGGGCGTCAATATCCTGTCTGATGTATGCTGACGATGTTTTGTTGCTTGACTTGACCCCCACTGGTCTTGCAAACCGGCTACAGGCTCTGCAGGCCTTCGCTGGGGAGCATCACATGAAGATCAATATTAACAAAAGTAAAGTGATGTGTATAGCTGGTAAGAAGAAGTGCCGCTCGACAAATTTTGGTTGGGTTATTGGAGGGCATAGATTGGAGGTCGTAACTTGTTATACCTTTTTGGGGAAAATATTCTCGGCCAATATGAGCGAGAAACTCCATATAGAGCACTGCTCCCGCAAAGCTCTTGCCCATGGCAATGGGTTAAAGTCCCTATACCAGGCAACGGGGAAAAGACACTTTGCTAGCCTTCTAGAAGTGTTTAGAGCAAAAATCCCCGCAACTATCTTGTACGGTATAGAAATAATAGAGGTAAAAAACTGGGACTTTTGCCACAAGATTGAGGGGAAACTCTTAAGATCCCTCTCCACTCTTAACAACGCCTGCCCACTGGCCGCCTGCAGGCTGGACTTTGGACTCAGGAGTTCCTGGGTTCAGGGTCTGTGCGCCCTAATAAGATGGGTGGCCAGTTTGGCCAGAGCGAGAGATGGTACCCTGCGAGTTTTACTCAAAAACGAACTATTGGGCAATTTTAAGGAGTTCTCTAAACTCGTAAGCAATTTTAGAAGGGCTGTGAAGATCCTTAAACTGGATGAAAGTGCTCTCTTTTCCTATTCTCCCACGCAGTTAAAGCATGTCCTTAAGGAGGCCTCGTGGGAGTTTTGTTTCCTTTCTGACAAAAAATCAGTTGAAGATAAAAGGAACGTGGAGCCGCTCATCTCCTCCTATAGGTTAAAACAGCCCCAACCCTATGCCCTATGGAATCTACCACATGGGATACGTAGGTTTTGGTTTTTATTACGTTATGATTTAATCCCTCTTAATATATTGCTGTCTAAATGGTATGGCACTTCTCCTTTGTGCAATTTATGTAAATTGAATAACCAGGACTGTATGCATGTACTATTGATTTGTCCTATGTTACGTAATTTGCGCAACCGATGGCTTAAAGTAATCTGTCTCCGCCTCAGCATTGTCACTTTAAAAGATTTTCTTTATGCACTTTATTGCCCTCCAAACGAAATGTTCTGTGCTTATATTTTTAACTTTTTTAAAGGATTTTTAGCTATTTATTAATTTTACTGGAAAATTGCGTCTGCCCGGCCTTGTTGGATTGATTGTTAGCAGTATAGCTATTGCGGTTCGAATATTGTGGTTTTTAAACTCTTGTACTTTCTGTGATTGTGTTGCTTTGTATTGCATATGCTTATGTGGCCCTCTTTGAGAGCCAAAACATAATAAATAAATTTGAAAATTTATCTTATCCGCTTTTTAGAAGCCATTTTAGTTTCTGGAGGCCATCTTGGCTACCATGTGCTGCCATGTGCTCACTATGTGCATTGTCCTACCTTCCTTTTAGCTGCGCCTGAAGTCTGCCTAGTAACAGGATATATTTAGCCTCCTCCACTTCCACGCATGCTCAGAAATGCCTGGTAGAGTCTGCATCTGTTACTGATTAGTTTTACATAGGAATGTGTTCACTACGTTCTGAAAACTGTTAGCTCCTCCCACTTGGTTCTACATGTCCATATTAGGTATTCTTTGTGTGCTCACAGGAGCCAAGACTGCCCCTTTTCATGTATGCTTACTGTGTAAGTCTGAAATGTATATAAGGCGTCAGCCTTTTGAATTCCTCAGACTGCCTCATTCATTTGCCATGGCCTTTGGGCGACGCAGTCTCACTTCATATGAATGTAATAAACTGTCCTTTGATATTTCAGAGTTCTGTGTCAGTCTCTTACTGCTTTATGGACTACATGTTAGTGACACCCCTGAGAGGCAGAATTTTGGTTATAACAGTTGCAAGAGCTCCAACATGTGCCAATCCATGCATCATTTGAACCATTGCTTGCAAGTAAGCTGAAGGCAATTTCCATCTCTCCTTATCTTTACTTCTCCAACAACCCTCATCGTCCAACACTCCCTCCGTTGCCCAGGTTGCAAGTTCTGCTTCAGACGCTGATTTCTGAATGTCTAATATCTCCTCTCTAGCATCATGCCATCGCTCAGCCTGCGATTTCACCACATACATCGGCAAGGCATTTTGTAACATAGCAGTTTTCCTGGCTATACAATCTGCAAAAGCGTTTCTTTGTCCTACTTAGTCTGTCACTATCTTATGTGCACTGCATTTAATTATCGCCACTTTCTTTGGACATAATAGCGCATTCAGGAGATCACGCATTAGTTCTCCATGCATAATGTGCACTCCATGTGAAGTCAAAAACCCTCGCTCTCTCCAGAGTAGGCCAAAATCGTGCGCTACTCCGAAGGCGTACCGGCTATCAGTGTAGATATTCACACATAAACCAGTACTTAATTCACATGCTCTTGTTAAGGCTATCAATTCCGCTGCCTGGGCCGATTTCTGTGGTATTCGTGTGCTTCTACCACTGTCTTAAGTGTCATGATCGCATATGCTGCAGAAGTTGTACCATCTGGCAACCTTAAACACGATCCATCAACCCACAGTTCTCCATCTACATCTGGAAGTGGCGTATCCTGTAAGTCAATACAACCCTTTGTTTGTTCTTCAGTCAGGAAAACACAATCATGTTGTTCTTCCTCCTGGCCCTCAGCAACTGGATACGGCAATAAAGTAGCAGGGTTCAGAGTAGCACATCTCTTCAGTGTGATGTGTGGTGCCAACAGTGTTAGCTCATATTCTGTTAAACGTGCACTCGTTAAGTACTGGGTCTTTGTTTGATTTAACAGAGCATCTACCGCATGGGGAACTAACACCAACAATTTATGTGACAAAACTATTCCCTCACTCTGTCTTATAACCACTGCTGTTGCTGCGACTGCTCGAAAACACCCAGGTAAACCTCGCGCTACAAGGTCAAGTACTGCCGAGAAATACGCACACGGTCTCTGTTTTTCCCCGTGTATCTGCACTAGGACTGACAATGCACACCCATCCTTCTCGTGTACATATAATGTAAAGATCTTTGTATAATCTGGTGTACCTAGTACTGGTGCAGAACAAAGGGCTTGTTTCAATTGTTCAAAAGCATTCTGACATTCATCTGTCCATTCAAGGGGAATCGGTGTAGTTTTGGACAATAATGCTAACAAAGGTTTTATAATATGTGAAAACCCCATTATCCACTGCCTACAAAAAGACGTTAGGCCTATAAAAGCACAAACATCTCTCTGAGTGCGAAGGACTGGTGTATCTAAAATCGCTTGGATTCGATCAGATGTCAATGCACGTCCCTCCTTAGACAAAAGATGACCGAGGTAGGTCACCTTTGGTCTACAATATTGGAGCTTTTTCCTCGAAACCTCATGATTATTGTGGGCAAGAAAAGAAAGCAAAGCAAGACTACTCTCCTCACATTGCTCCTGCATGTCTGCTGCAATTAAAATATCATCAACATATTGAATGAGAGCCACTCCAGACTGTAAATCAAAAGAATCAAGCTGTCTTTTTAGAGCCTGGCTATAAATGCTAGGACTTTCAGTGTAACCTTGAGGAACTCGACAAAATCTATACGATCTATTTTTTAATGTGAAGCCAAACAGATATCGGCTATCAGGATGGATGGGATTGGAAAAGAAAGCATTTTTCAGGTCTATGACGGTGAAGGTGGTGGCTGTGGGCGGAATCAAAGTAAGTAGGGTGGTAATATCAGACACCACCGGGTATTGGGGCACTACTATCTTGTTAATTTCTCTCAAATCAATAATAAACCGATAGATTTTCTCATCAGTATCTTTCTTTAAAATTGGAAGAATAGGGCTGTTACAGACATTATAGGGAACTTCCTCTACCACGCCTGCAATAATCAAATCATGTACAATATGCGTTAAAGCAACTTCACCTTCCCTGGAAATTTTATACAGTGGTACACGAGGCAGAGACGCTCCCTCCTTTACAGTGATGCGAATGGGAGGGATAATCATCTGTCCCACATCCGTGTCCAAAGTAGCCCATAACGTTTTTGGGAGAGAGGCCAACGCCTCGATCTCTTGCATGGGGCACAATCTCTCTACATCTGGGTAGTTGTCATTCAAAATAACCCGCACCCCTTCAGGAGCGCAGCGTATGGTTGCTCGAAAATATTTAAGCTCATCTATTCCCATAATATTGTCTGGAGTGTTTGGTGACAACAAAAACGGGCACGGGGCAAGAAATGTGTCAATGTGAAATGTAAGGGGTTGTGACAATGGGCTAAGAGAGGGTGTTCCATCGAACCCTATTGATGTGATCATTAAGCCAGACAGGGGAGCCCTTGGAACCAAGTGTTTAGACAGAGCACTACGAGTAGCTCCTGTATCAACCAGGAACTGATCAGTAGAACCCAAAACGCCCGCTGATACATATGGACCTCTTTGATCTACTGGTACTTCAACCGATTCCACACCCCATCCTACGCAATCCTATGCATGTACATAATCCTGAGACTCTGCAATCTCACCCTCCGCTATCTGATACTGATTCCATCGATCAAAGGTATTATGATCAGCCTGACCACGACCCCTCGCTTCAAACCTGCCACGATCACTCGCTCCACCCCTCACTCCTGAATAACTATTCCGTATCCTTCCACCTCCTCGACCACGCTGATTACGTTGTTCTCAAAGCACCGGACAGTCTGAGGCCCAATGTCCAAACTGTTTACAGTATGCACACTGATCCTCAGAAAGGTCGGTACGAACAGGAGACGTACCGTACGATCCGCGCCTACCTCTATCATTCCTTCTCGGCTGTGTAGCATAAACATGAACCAACATCACTTTCGTCTTTAATTCCTTCGCTTTCTTATCAGTACTTTCTTTAGCCTCAAATTCCTGTCGCTCATAATACTGAGCCATAGTCAATAAAGAAGCAGGGGTCGCCGTGGTCCAGGAACTTTCACTGGTCTTTAAACGTTTTGCAATCTCCGGTAGGAGGTTTGCTACATACTTGTCAACGAATAAATGCCTACCCGTGTCCTCTGTTAATAATTGCCCACTGTAATCATGGAATGCTTCTTCAAAACGTGAGAAGAAGTCAGAAACCGACTCATCCGCTTTCTGCTAACAAGAGGCTAACATGGTCCAATCAATCTTTTTAGGAGGAACAAGCGTTTTTAACTTATTCAAAATAGCCGCCGGAAGATCGAAAATTTATTGACATGGCTTACATGCGGGCTCCCTATCCAAATCAACTTGGGCTAAAGTTTTCCAATCCGCCCCCAAGATCGCTTGATCATCGAACTTACGAATCGCCCTACACATATCAGGAGGCAATATTAACCCAAAGAAAAGGTCAATATCAACTAATGTCATAACACACGAAGAAATAGCCCCTTCCACCCCTTCATAAAAGGCTGCCGGATTCTTACGGGGTCAGGCAGAGCAGCATTAAGTGCCATAACATCTGCTCTGTTCCACGGTGTGTAAACCCAATTATATATAAAATAACCTTTTGTATCCACAGACATTTTGTCATCATCTGTACCTTGCCCTTTAGGAGGGACATATAAAGGTGCAGCTTCACGCATAGGCATAACATGGACTGTAGAACTCTTATCTGCTCCAAAGATAGGACACTCTTTGGATTTCTCCGTCGATCCCGGGGCAGGGGCATCTGATGCCTTTTTCGCCTCCCGTAGTCTTAATGCCTCATCCTGTAGCTGGACCAACCGTTGGAAAAACAGATCTGCATCTGTAAGAACAAAAAGACCTTTACGCATATTCTCAAGACCAACTGATATATCCTTAGGCTCCAAATCAGTTGAATACTTTCTAAATCGTTCTACAACTTCATCTCCAAAATGGCTCAAGAAATGCAACCGTTCTCGCTCAGACCACTTACGCATATGGTCATCAATCTCTGAAATAGGTATCGACTTAAGATTAAGTTTTCGAGCAAAACTACGCAATTCCGCAGCTCGGTCAACACTTAGCCTAGTACGACCACCCCCTTGATTATCTCCGTCCGAATCCTCAGTCGGGCCGTAGGTGGAACGTATGGAGGCGGGCAACGGTCTAATAATGAAAAATCATCAGATTCATTAGTATGGACAGGATAAAGAGGACGTCGAATAGGGAATTGACCATTCATTTGCAAATTACGTTCCCGTGCCTCCCTCTCCTTTTTCTCCTGCAACTCTTTTTCCTCCAGCTGTAAAGCTTTATCACGAGCAGCCTTTCACTGTTCCTTGTCCGCCAAGGCTTGTTCACGCTTCATTCGCTCATGCACCGCTTTCTCCCACATACGTACGCAATCAAACATATCTTGTCTAGACCTGCGCTGAAACAAATATTGCTCCACATACTGAACCTTTCGTAAATCTAACGACCCATGTAGTGGCCATTGCAATTCATGATCGGATTTGGTATATTTGTGCCACAATGTACTGTACATAATAGGGGGAAGGCCAAATTTAACGTACATTTCTCGATTAGGTGTCCCCTCTGGGGGAGCCGGCTGAGATTCGTTTAATCGATAATTGGTACCTTTTCCAAGACAGCACATTCCTCGAAGTGTGCTTAAAACAGGCATGTCAAAATATCACGGAAACGCGATATTACAAAAATGGCACTTAATATACTTCACACAAGGTGTGCCGTTCAAACAAATACAAAATTAGAGAAATATCTCTACATTGCCTGCCTATGTGAAGTGCACTACACATATAACTCAAATCATAGAACCAAATGTTAGCTAACTCAAAACAAATCCAAAGAGCCACAGTAAGCGTCCGTAGACTATCTTACCAATCACAAGCATACCAAATTCTCAAATATCCAGGTTCCAACTGCCAAGTTCCTTAATCGAATCAGCCAAACAGGTGCTGTACGACAACTCGAACGATCAGGATCTCAGTCGATGACCGGCGCCACCTGGAAGGTCAGATCAGAAGGAAAGGAAGAAAACACCCATGGGTGCCAAGACCAGGGTCACTCAGTGGCAGCGTACGCATCCATGGCGAGTTTCCAATCCTTCGTCACGACCTCTCCTTCGGGCATCCGAGTCGCCGATGAGTCCCTTCGTGGTCGCCAATTTGTGGTATTGGGTACTCCAGACCTACATATTCTGCTAAACTGCTTAATACCATAAACAGAAATTGGCACGGAAACTAGAAATGCAAAAGACAAGTTTCTTAGGACCCCATGGGGTGGTCGTTCATTCCTACAGCACTCTTCGGCAATGCAAGAAGTATCACAAAGAACATTGGTGTGAGACCCCTTTTATACAGTTTTACAGTAATAAAAAGAGTAGGCGGAACACATTTGCTCGGTTTAGGTACATATAAGGACATTTTTGGAACACAGCCAGCTTATGGGATGAGTCACAACACTACTGGTCAGTTTTGGGGAACATTCCTAAGTAGTGACTGTCCATTAGTATAGAGGGTTTGACTACGCATTTGCAAGCTTGACTAGTACTAAAAATAGCCTGTTGCTGGGCAAGTTAGGTGGTCAGTGGTACAGAGAAAGGACGAAAAGGGCATGCTGACCACGAGGCAGTGCGTTCATATAAAAATGGACGCCAGTGTTCTCAAAATGGCCCCCAAACATCATGGTAAAGATAAGGGGAGATTTGTGTAGCAAAGCTGAACGCTAACCTGATCACTTTCAAATTACGACAGGGTGATGAAGGAATTAAAAAGACAATGAAAGTTATCCCAACATAAAAACCTAACATAAAATGCATGAAGGAAAAACCAACAAGGAAAACCCTAAAATACTATATGACAGAAGTTCACCAATTCCAATTCTTAGTTATTCTCATGCCGCCAGCAAATTCCAGTAATTTAATCAATATTCTTGTATCAGCTAAAATATAAAAGCACATTTATCTTAGTAATCATGTAGTGGAAGTACGATCTTAACATATAAATAACACCTACAAGAATCAACTACTCCATAAGAGACAAATAAATACCATACTCACTAGAAAAAGTTATCCAAACGAGTAAGTAGACATCAGGTATTACGTTCCAATGTGTATGATTATAGTACCCCGCGTTAGGGGAAACCATCAAAGTCCTAAAATATAAAACCACAATGGGTTTCTGTAATGTATTTCGTTGAACATAAAAGCAGTTGTAATAAAACACCACTGTAAGCGAACAAACAAACCAAATTCACAAGAGCTCTAAATTCCCAGTCAACAGTAAAGCACAGGAATCAAATTTCAAAGGGATATTAGTCTAGTGAACAAACATATGGTTAAAACCCAACCTTTTAATCTAAATGTATCGCATAGCCCCAAGGGTTAAGGAGAAAAATTAAAAGCAAACGCATGAATGAAATTTCACCGTCTAAACTAAATAAGTCACATAGTGCCAAAGTTAAACAGGAAAAATGTACCTGTTACTAATCATAAACTTTCTTTCAAAGGTAAAGGGAGGACCATATAGAAATAAGCTCACAAATATCAACGTCTCATATGATACAGCAACTCGCAACTCACATAGTGCCAAAAGTTAAACGAGAACGATCTGTCCGTTACTGGTCTTAATCTTACTTACAAACAGGAAAAAGGATCATGTAAAAAATACGTTCAGAGGCACACGCGCCTCATACGATAAAGCCACTCGCAATGTAACGATGTCAAACACGAGCAACTCACCATGAAAAAAACGAGCGTCTGTCAGCACGAGAAACCGGCGTCTAGCTTCCACGACATCTTATGATGGAGTTAAAGAAGAACAACCGGGAAACAAAGGAAGGACTAGGAACTGTTTGGCATTTACCGATCCTAAATGGCCACCGTTAACCTTATCGAGTAAATTAAAAGCTGTCAAAAAAAACTTTATTGAACAAATTTCTTCCGAAAAGAAACAAAGCACAATCGCTACTGTGGTGACGGTCTAGTGGTTGCCGGAGTCGGCGGAGACCGGAACCGGAAGGGCGGACATCTTAGTTAGCGGCCGGACCCAGATTGAGTGAGAGCGTTTCCCCGGCGCTCCGAGGAATAAAGAGATCTTCAAACAGATCCTTGGCTACGGTGTTTTCTTTGGGAGTGCGGAAACACTTTTACAAATGGCGACGAGGCGGGACACGAAAAACATTGCGTGACCCATGAAAAAAGAAAAATACATAATTAAGAAAACGAAAAAAAAATCATAATAGAGTACACACCTCGTAGCGCGGCAGAGGGAAGACGTCAAGCCAGGCTACGTGTGAAAGTACAGAGGCACGTGAGCAGCAAACTGGGTCAGAGCAGTCGTCGCATAATGGCGAAGCGCCAATTAAGACGGACGAAGCAGCAGTCAGGCGCACAAGAGGCTAGTTAGACCCATGCAGCGGGCAGACACAGGAAGCCCAGAGCAGCATAGGAAGTAAGGAAATAAAGCGCTAGTGCGACGCACCATACCAAGGGTCACGAGGGTGACGGGGCACCGCCACAGCCAGCCCCACAACAAGGGGAGCAAGGGCACGAAACTGTCGGACCGGTCCGGGGAGAGCAAGCAAAATATAGGCCAGAGAGAGAAGGTGGGAAGCAAACCTGGAATCCCGAGGGATATCAGGCAGTGACAACGGCAGCCCGAGCCCAGGGATAAGACGAGAGGAAAGGCAAGCACCAGGAAGCCCGCCTAGTGACAGCGAACAAGCCCACGCAAAGCCAAGGGGCAATGAGAAAATGGCCACGCCCTCCACATCCCTCACCAGCATGGTGCCGTTCCTGCCGAAAAAGAGGCGAACCTACGATGCCGTGGGATGACTGGAAGAGGTACTTTCTCAATTATTTGTTGGCGCTAGAGGAAGAGAGTGAAGCAGAGTACTCCAGCCCACGAAGGAAGAAGATACTCCTGCACAATCTAGGGCCGGAAGGCATAAGAGTGTACGACAACATAGTAAAGATAACAAGGCCAGCGACGGACACGGACGTGTTCCAACACTCAATAGAAGATCTAGATGCTCACTATCGGCCAGTTGTATGTGTGGCCATAGACCGATGCAACTTCTTCCAAAGGAAGAAAGAGAGCGGCGAGACTATCGACGAATATGTAGCGGCGCTACAGAAATTGGCGTTAACATGCAAGTTCGGGGCACTACACGACGAACTGGTGAGAGATCAAATCATCATACATACATCAAATACTGCAGTACAAGAGAAACTGTGGGTCAACGAAGATGCGCCTCTCGAGGAGGTATGGGCCCTGGTGAAGAAGGCTGAATTGTCCGAAAGATGTGCAGAGGCAGCCAGGAAGGACACAAGTAGCAAACAGACAGTATGCAGAGTGATGGTGAATAATAAAGGAGACAAACCCACACAAACGGGACCACACAGAAGCCAATACTCAAGGAAAAATCTGCAAAGTGCTGGATCGACGCAGAAGACGAGGAAAAGAAAACAAGCTCCTACCGGTGCGGAAGCCCCTCACACACAGGAAATGACAAAGTGTGTCCAGCATTCAAAGCTAAATGTGCGTACTGCGGAATATTTGGCCAGTATGAAAAAGTCTGCAGACAAAAGCGCAGAGGAGCAGCAGTCAAGTATATCGACCAGGGTAGCGTGGATGAAGAGGAGGCACAAGGAGGAGAAGAGTCTGGTGAAGAAGTCCTCTATATAAACGACCAAGTTTTGGATGTGGACTGCAAGGGTTCCAGCAAACCGGTGTTAAAGATGAACATAGGAGGGGTGATGATTGACATAGTGGCAGATTCTGGATCTCCCATCACGATCGTGCAAAGGAAGGTATGGGAAGAAGAATTCCAGGAAGTAATAAAGAAGGGACTACATCCCATTGATGTGAGGCCTGTCACCTACACGGGACAAAGGATACCCATGGTGGGGTATTGTCATTTATTGTTTGAGTTCAGAGGACGTCAAGCCGAATGCAAGCTGTATGTGTCGGAAAAGGGGCCTTCAGTGCTCGGATGGAAAGACCAAGGTGTCTTAGGCATAAAACTGAATCCGGGAGGAGTGAAGAAGGTAATGCTGATGGATACGGAACAAGGCTACGATGGGAGAAGCGTGGAAAAGAGAGTAACTGGAGGTATTTAGTGGGAAGATAGGAAAATTAACAAAATTCACGCACATGATACACTTGAAGGAAGGAGCCAGTCCTGTGAGCCACAAGGCAAGAAACATTCTGTTCCGATGCCATGAAGCGGTACAAGAAGAATTAGAAAGGCTGGAGAAGAGTGGCATAATAAAGGCCATTGAAAGTGCGGAATGGCTATCTCCCTTAGTGGTGGCGCAAAAACCCAATGGGAAGGTGAGGTTGTGCGTAGACCTCAGAGAGCTCAATAAGAACATTCTGGTTGACAAGTTCCCCCTACCACCCATTAACGAGATGCTCACGAAAACCAAAGGAATAAAGTGGTTTTCCACGGTGGACCTATTCCTCTGCATACCATCAGGTAGCATTGCAACATCATCACACCGTTCGGGTGCTACAAATTTGTGAGGATGCCATTTGGACTGGCATCAGAGGCTGCAGTCTTCCAAAAACTGATGCACAAGATGTTCCAAAAGGTAGAAGGCGTACAGTACTTCCAGGATGATATACTCATAATGGGGAAGTCAAAACCAGAGCACAACGACAAGTTACACGCAGTACTGGAAATACTAAAGAACAACGGACCCACAGTCGAGTGGGGAAAATGCAGGTTTGGAGTGCAATCAGTGACCTACCTGGGACATGAAATCAGTGAGAAAGGTATTGAACCAAAAAGAGCCAATATGGCGGTGATAAGAGACGCACCAGCCCCCTCAAGAAAGGAAGATGTCAGATCATTCCTAGGAATGGCAGAATTTTACAGAAAGTTCATCTCACACTTTGCAGCAAAGACCCAGCACCTTCGACAACTTCTGAAAAGAGAAAAACGGGTTCAAATGGGATAAGGAGGAACAAGAGGAGTTTGAGGCTTTGAAAAAGGAAATGAGCGAGGCAATACCGCTCAAAGGATTTGATCAGTCAGCAGCATCGATATTGACCACGGACGCCAATTACAGAGGGCTGGGTGCAGTGCTGATGCGGAAGTCAAGTGCAGGAGAAGTCTCCACAGTTTGTTTTGCATCCAGATCCTTAGCGCCCAATGAAGAAAAGTTCAGCGTAATCAAAAAAGAAATGTTGGCGGTGGTATGGGTCATGGAACGTTTCAGACAATTCCTATGGGGAGCTAAGTTCCTGGTACGCACAGATCACAAACCCCTGATAAAGGTGCTCACCTCTATTGGACACACACACGCAACACCTCGAATAGTGAAGATGACGCTAAGACTATTGGACTATGTGTACGAGGTGGAGTACATATCGGATCCCAGGAACAGGGTCGCAGACTTCATAAGCAGAGCGGCCGCCAAGGAAGGAGTGGACGAACAAGAAACCCTCAGATGGGAAGGGTATATGGTGGTGACAATGCAAGACCTGGAACAAGTCATTAGCCAGCAGGAGTGGGCTGAGGCTTACAGCCAAGATGAGACCCTGGAGGCAATCAAAGGGTACGTGACACATGGGTGGCCGGACAACAGACACTTGGACAACCAGTTAAGGAAGTACTGGGAAGTTAGAGAAGAACTATCGGTCGGGGAGAATCCCACGTTCTTGTTGAGGGGGGACAAAGTAATTCCTCCCCAGAAGATGGTGGAACACCTGTGGGCGATTCTGCGCGAAGGACATCAAGGAATTATGAAAAATAAGGCATTGGCGAAGTAGGCATACTGGTGGCCTGCGATAGACGCCCAAGTTGAGAAGTATGTGAGGATGTGCGAATCGTGTTCCCAAGCGGGCAAATCCCAAACCTTGATAGGGCCACCCTTGGGGAAATTTCCAATGCCCGGCAGTCCTTGGGAAATGGTATCCATTGACATCATAGGTCCCATCCTCAACATCGAAGGTGTGCAGAAATACGCCATTGTGATGGTAGACAGATACTGAAAATGGCCGGAGGTGGAAGTAAAGGAGACAGTAGACACGGAGGCAGTGCTGTCCTTTCTGAATACGATATTTGTAAAAGAAGGTATCCCCAAGGTGATAACCTGTGATAATGGACCGCAGTTTGTGTCTGCCAAACGGGAGGCGTGTATGGCCCGGAACGGGATAGAGGTAAAGCATACCCCCATCTACCACCCGGCCGGGAATGGATTGGCGGAACTGTTCAACAGAGTGATCATGGGGACAATCCAAGCAGCAATTAGTGCGGGTCAAGATTGGGAGAAGGAAATGCCCAACATGTTGTGGGCATACCACATCACCCCGGGGAGCACTGGATACAGTCCTTTCAAAGTGTTGAAAGGAAGAGAACCTTTCACCAAGGACAATCTAGCATGGAGGCACATGGTAGTACAAAGTAAATGGTCCCAAGCAGTGGTGAGAAGGAACATGAAGAAAGCGCAGGTGGTGTACGCAGAACATTACAACAAACGGCGTAGTGTGCAAGGAGTGACCTTGGAGAAGGGAGACTGGGTGAGGGTGAAAGTAGCAACAATGAAAAGGAAAGGGGAAAGCAAGTTCACACCACCCCTCAAGGTCATTGAACCATACTCCCGATCAGCACTGTTAAGCGATGGCAAAGTGTGGTCAGAAGACCGGATGTCGAGATGTAACAGGATTCTAAAATGGGAGACGGCAACGGAAGGAGGACTGCACCCCGAAGAAGGCACGGAAGAGCAGGGAAGTGAAAGAAGGGAAGACGAGTCGAGAACTGAGAGTGAGCACGGCAACACCAGGGAAGGTGGAAGTAAGACTGTTCCAACGTTATTCGTAAATTGTTGAGGGTGCTAAAGGGGGGAGATATGTGGTGATGGTCTAGTGGTTGCCGGAGTAGGTGGAGACCGGAAACAGAAGGGCGGCCATCTTAGTTAGCGGCTGGACCCAGATTGAGTGAGTGCGTTTCCCCGGCGCTCCGTGGGAATAAAGAGATCTTCAAACAGATCCTTGGCTACTGTGTATTCTTTGGGGGTGCGGGAGCACTTCCACAGCTACCTGGTAATTTAATAATCAGAATTAAAGAAACATGGACTGAAAAAAGGGCCATATTATAATATTAAGAAAAAAGAAAAAAAGATCAAGTGCACTAAGCCACAATTATGGCAAATATATTAGTAAATCAAAAAGAATAACCAAAAGGGAGGGGGGGGGAGAATAGAGCAAAAGAAATCCCTTAAAGGAGAAATAATCATAAATAATTAAATACAAATACATTTGAAAAAGAACAAATAAAACTAGGAAGAAATATAAAGATAAATTAATTAAAGAAAAAGTAGAAATCGGTTAATAATAAACACAAGCCCATATACCTAATTGGTGATTCAAAAAAAGACACAATAAATAAATAGTCCATATCAATTTGTGCATACAAACTAGATAGTACAGTATTACAATAACAAGTAAATCCAGATTCAATGAATATTAAGACAAGTGATTGGGAATACTCAAAAAGAGAACAAAAGGCAAGAAGGAAAAAACCACATACAGATCAAACATTACAGTATCAGTAATTCAAATTGACATATACATAACAAAAGTCATCATCCGAGAAAATATTGAAATTTATTGTCAAAGTTCAACCTCTATCAACTGCACGCAAATGTAATATCCAGTGGGCTTCTCTCTGACGAAGATAAAGCTCACGATTACCTCCTTTCACATTTGGTAAGACGTTCTCAATACCATGAAAAGTAAATGAGAGATGAAGACCTTGTGCACTGCATTCGACAGCATGAGCCGCAATCGGGTACTTGATATCTCTATTCTTTAGAGCCCTGAAGTGTTCCGATATGCGGTCTCTAAGTCTTCTGATAGTGCTTCCAATATACATTTTTTCCCATGTACACACAACCGCATATACCACATAAGTTGTATTATAATCAATGTGTGTTGAAATATGTAACATTTGTGAGCCACTGTAACTGAAACAGCGAATACCCTATATCATCATGCTACACATGCTACAATTCCCACATTTGAATGATCCTATGCTTCTCCTAAGCAGCCAATTCTGTTTCTGCAAACGTTGTCTAGGATAGATTGGGCTTAGGATGTTCTTAATAGATTTACCTTTCAGATAAGTAATAGAAGGACAATCTAAAATGAATGATCACTAAACAGGATCAGAAGTCAACAAGAACCAATACCTCTTAGGAATCCCTTATACTTTAGATGACCAAGTGTTATAGCCAGTGATAAGTTGCACGGGGGACAGGCTAGTCTTAGTTTTCTTGTTTTTCGATTGCAGAGTCTGATCCCTGGGTAATTTAGTAACTCTCTTTTTGGCACCTGTGACAACTTTCTTGTCATACCCACGTGTCATGAAACGCTGTTCCATATCATTGACACACTCTAAAAAGTCTTCATCTCTACTGCAATTTTGATGTGCCCTGTAGAGTTCACCATATGGTATCAAATTAATTTGTGATCTAGGATGGGCACTCTGTGCATGTAGCACCGAATTACAAGAAGTAGCCTTTCTGTAGAGTTTGCTACAAACCCTTCCTGTGTCAATGAATAACTCAACATCAAGGAACACTATTCTCTCTTTGTTCTGGGTCATGGTAAAGGTCATGTTGCAAGAATTAGTATTCATATATTCAAAGAAACATAGCAACTCGATCTCTCCACCTGTCCAGATCAACAAACAGTCATCAATGTATCACCCATAGTAATAGATGTAATCATGCCAGCGACAACAGCCTGAGCCCCAGATATGCACTGCCTCAAACCATCCCATGAAGAGACAGGCAAAAGACGGCACAAATCTGGAACCCATGGCAGTCCCACACATCTGTCTGTACAAGTTGCCATTAAACAAAAACACATTATGTTCCAATGTGAGTTTAGACATGGTAATCAACATCTCAGTATGTTCCAGTAACTCAACAGGTCTACGGTATAAAAAGTACTGGAGAGCATTTATACCATGTTGTTGGTCTTTGTTTTTATGTCTATGTTTGTATATAACGATACAACATCCATCGTTACGAAAAGCATATCAGACTACCAAGCAAAATCATTTAGAATGTTTAAAATGTGCTTAGTATCTTTGATACAAGATGGCAAATTCACTACATATGGTTGCAAGAATGAATTAACAAATTCTGCCATTCTCTCAGTCGGACCTCTAATACCACTCACAATTAGCCTCCCTGGTGGAGAGACAGCATCATTATGGATTTTTGGTAAGGCATACATACACGGAAAACGTGGCCTGTCAACTGTTAGATACTTATATTCACAGTGGATGAGAGGCAAGTACCTTAGTAGCTTTTTACAAGGCCACCCTGAGATCCACCACAGTAGCCACTATGTTTCCTGGGCCCTTGATGTAAGAAGGGCCCTTCGAGCACCTCCTGCCGTTTGTCGGTGCGGTGCAGTGCAGCTTTTTATCACTTTCACCCAGTCCATAAGACTTCTTCCTGACTTCAGTGGTACCTAGGGTTCTGATGTTGATATTGGAGGGGTGGCCCAGCCCAGCCTCCTCCGGTCTCTGATGGGCGCGGACGGGCCCGCCCTTGGCCCAGGCGCTCCCGGGCGCTTCCCTCGCTGCGGGAGCCCAAGCCCCCTCTTATGCATCTCCTGGCGCTCACGAGCATTACTGCGGCTTCCCGCTGCAAGTACTGCTGGAAAGTGTAGTCCCTGGTGGCGGTGGGACAATGGTGGCTCCCAGCAGAGTCCGGTGCCAGCAACCTCAGGGGAGTCCCAGGGGTCCAACAGAGAGTAGTGATTGGAGTGGCAAGTAGGTAATCAGCAAAACGGGCGTCCCGCGCTGCAGGTGCCCAAGCCTCCTCTTATGCGCCTCCTGGCACGCATGAGTATGACCGTGGCTTCCCAGCTGCAAGTACTGCTGGGAAGCGTAATCCCTGGTGGAGGTGGGACAATGGCGGCTCCCAGCAGAGTCCGGTGCCAGCAACCTCAGGTGAGTCCCATGGGGTTTAACTGCGAGTAGTGACTGGAGTGGCAAGTAGGTAATCAGAAAAATGGGCGTCACGCACTGCGGGAGCCCAAGCCAATGCTTAGGCGCCTCCTGGCGCATACGAGCGTGATGCGGCTTCCCCACTGCAAGTACTGCTGGGAAGTGTAGTCCCTGTGGCGGTGGGACAATGGCGGCTCCCAGCAGAGTCCGGTGCCAGCAACCTCAGGCGAGTCCCAGGGGGTCCAACAGCGAGTAATGACTGGAGTGGCAACTAGGTAATCAGCAAAACTCACATATCCATACAGTCACTAACAAATCTACTACAGACGCACACAAGCAGTCAGTGACCCACTCATAGATACATCCAGTCACTCATACACCCACTCACTAACCTATGCAGGCACTCATATACCCACTCAAAGACCCATGCATCCACTTACACATCCACTCACAGATTTTCACAGGTACTTGCACACCCACTTATACACTTCTGCCGGTATTCACAGACACACTCACATAACCATAAAGGCAGTCACACACCCAACTTACCGGCCAAGACAGGCACTCACGGACCCAACCATAAACTGATACAACCTTTCAAACATCCATACACATACTAATACAGCCACTGACGATCCCAGATATCCACTAAAACAGACATTAACACACACAGGAACGCATTGTAAAAACATTGACACACCCAGGCATACACCAGTATAGCCTTTGACACATTCCGACACACACCAATACAGCCACTGACAAACCCAGGCACCTACTCATACACTCAACAACACACCCACTCACCCATCAATAAAGCCACTTGCACACCCAGGCAAACCCCAATACAGACAGTGACACGCTCAGCTACACTTCAAAACAGCTACTGACACACCCAGCCACTCACTGATACACTCGCTTACACACCAAAGCAAACACCAATACAGCCTCTCAATCACATGTACACACAGAGATTCAGCCATTTACACACGCAGCCACACACTGATACAGAGTGGGACACACCCAGATTCACATTGTTAAACACTGACCCACCCAGGCATACACTGATAAAGCTAGTGACACACCTATCCACACTGATACGGAGACTGACACATTCATGCACATACCAATATAGTCACACTCACACCCAGGTACTGCCTCATACAACCGCTGACACACCGAAGTTCACACAGATGCAGCCTCTGACACACCCAAGGGCCTACCAATACAGCCACCGACATACCCAGACACACATGCATACCGTTTTTGACATACTCAGCCACACTCCGATACAAAAACAGACACACCCAGGCACATACTCATAGAGACAACGACACACCCAGTCATATATCAATACAGCCACTTAAACAGTCAGCCAAACACTGATAGAGCCTCACAAACAGCCATAAACATACTGATATAGCCACTGACATGCCCAGCACACACTAATACAGACAGTAACACACCCAGGCACACATTTTAACAGCCACTGACACACACAGGTGCACACCAATAACACACCCAAAGACACATCCACCCACACATAGATAGAGCCATTTGCACACCCAGGCACACACCTATACTGCTACTGATGCACCCAGGGACACACTGATACAGCCACGGACAAATCCAGTCTCATACTGATACAGTCACTGACACATTAAAAACACAGAGTTAGCGCATTGTTTGACCAGATGGTGGTTCTAAAAAGAACCATTTAGATTTTTTGAACGCTTCTTTAAAAATATCTTGTTTTTTTACAAAAAAATAAACATGGTACTAAAAATGTAGGGTAGGGAAATTGCAAAAATGAAATTGGATTCAGTATTAAAAAAATAACTTGTAAAAAAAAAACACTAACAGTGATGCTGCTTTACTGTTACCAAGAATGCACCCACAAAAGACATTTTTACAGCGACAAGCATGTAGCATTTGTTAAAGTGAGTAACCGTCACACTTAATTCTTCACAGTCAGCTGGTATTGGAATGACTCCAGGTAATATTGGTTCTATCAAGGGTGTTGTAGAGGTGGACTGTCCTGCTAAACCTGCCTCCTCCTGCATAATCCAGTTGTAGAGCCTTTAAATAAATATTTTTAAGTGTTTCCACATGGAATTTGTCTCATGGGAATACTTCTATGCAGTGTCCCTGGATAACTGCTTGCTGCAAATACAACCCTGCACATATTTAGCTGTAACCTTTTCCACTGAAGGTATTGCAAAATGTATCCAAACACCACTTTGTTTTCTTGAAGTTTCTGGACATTGCTTTTTTCACAGAAAGCTGGACCAATGCTACCTCCACTCCATACATCACCACTGCCATCCTGTACAGACACAAGATCCAAAGGATGGACTGCCCCAACCACCCGGGAGGGGGTCTCTCCATCATTCACAAGAACACCCGCTGCCGCACCACCTCCAGCAAAACCTTCCACTCCGCCAAACACCTTCACTTCCAGATCCAGACCAGCCCCAACTCCAAACCGTGCGGCACCCTCGCCTACAGACCCCCCGGCCTCCTTCGCTGCCACCATCACCCGTACATCATCCCACGCCATCTCCTCAATAAACTACATACTAATCGGAGACCTGAACTTCCACCTTGACAACCCCAGCGACCCCCCCTCCACCACCCTCCTTGACAACCTTGCCAACATCGTACTTAAACAACTCATCACCTCACTGACCCACAAGGCAGGACACACCCTCAACACTGTCTTCGCAGGAGGAAACAGCATCCACTTCAGCCCCACAATGCAACCCCCATGGACTGACCACCACTGTGTACACTCCCTCATCGACAAACCCAAGGCACCCAAACCAGCCCCACGCCCACCGTGAAGGAACTGGAGGAAAGTCAGCGATGAGCAACTCAACTCCAACCTCATCCGGGACAACCACACCATGGCTTCTGACACCAATGTCACAGCCAGGGATCTCCACACTTGGATCACCAACTGCGCAGACAAGCTCGCCTGTTACGCAACCCCGACAAACAGTGCCCCAGGGAAGCCGCCTGGTTAACCACCAAAATCCAAGAAGCCAGATACACCTGGACAAGAACTGGAGAAACAGTAAGACACCTGGAAACTACACCACCTACAAGGACTCCATGACGGACTACCACCAACGAATCACAGCCACCAAAAGGACCTTCATCCACAACTAAATCCTCACCAACTCCAGCAACATCAAGGAACTTTTCAGTGTCATCCAGGAATTCACCAATCCCCGCAGCAAAGCCACAGACATCACACAGTCACAAGACCTTTGCAACAAGCTCGGATCCTATTTCCACCTGAAGATAAAAAACCTCTACGACTGCTTCACCGACCATACACCTGACTCCACAGCCGACTCACCCTCCAGTCACGCCAGCCAGCCCACCATCTCCTCCTGGACTCCAATCACGGCCGAAGAGTTCCCCTCAACCATCAGCTCCACTAGCTCCCCGTGGAGAAGAGAGTCACCTTCAAGATCCTCACCCATGCCTACAAATGCCTAAACAACACCGGACCCAAATACCTCAATGACAGAGTCACCCTCTACGTCACAAAAAAAACCTCCTATCAGCCAACCTTATCCTCGTAAGTTCCCCCTGCATCGACAGACCCAGAGCAGAAGGAAGATCCTTCTACTACATCGTGGCCAAGACCTGCAACAAGCTCCTGACAGACATCAATATCAGACGCGCCCCCTACCTATACACCTTCAGGAAGACTCTAAAGACCTGGCTCTTCAGCTGAAAAGCACTGCTATCCCCGCACCCCAGCACCTTGAGACCCTCACGGGTGACAGAAGATGAAGCTTCAGCCATTCTGTCAAACTGTTCATGAAAGTGAACAAGAAACAGTTTACCAGTGGTTCTGAATCCTCTTTCTATAGGGTTCACTGGAGAAATAACTGTTATTGGTGTGGGTATACATGTACATGAGTGCGGTCCTAATATACCCAATCAAAAGGCAAGGTTTGGGTGTGATAGAGCGAATTCGCAATGCAGGCCTGTAGATTTATGAATTTGTGAAACTCATAAAACAATAATCTTTCTTGCAAAACAGATATATATAGATATATACACTCATAAATATGTACACTCTGCTGTCCTTAATGACAGTACATATTTAAAATCATTTTTAAAATTTTCGGCAAATCCGTGAATCACTATTTGTCGATTCATTGTGATCAGAGTTAATAACCATGGAGTACTTGTAGTCCCATCTATGTTTTTGTACCCAAACATTATTTAAAAGTGAGGAAAACTTGTTAAAAAATATATATATTTTACATGAAGAACATATCTGATTTTTCCTTTTAAAACACATATAAAGTATACTTATTGAAAAAGTCTACAGTTAAATATGTTTTAGTATACTTAGTACTAAAAATAAACCCTAGGAATTAACTAAAAAAAGTAAACCTTACAGGGACAGAATACTGTAAAACAGAATTTGAAAAACCTTTGAAATCCACTGAAAAAACAAAGGTTACAGGGACAGTACATTTATGAAATAGAATTAGAATAGAATTAGAAAAGCCTTACAATTCATTGAAAAAAACAAAGATTACAGGGACATTATAGGTAGGCTCAGATTATTCATGCATACAACTATAGGAATTCAGTAGGTCTAGTTACCTGAGCTGACTATATCTTACGTCCCCACAATGCACTATTTATGATCTCACATATTACATCACTCATGGCATGGTCAGAAACATCACTGATGATATCACTGATGACATCTCAAATTACTGCCCTGCTAGTTGAGAGGAAAGACTGAACCTGCACATTTCATCCCAGGCAGAAGTAGCTCCAAGGGTCAACAGAATGGCCTTTTGGTTTGAGCTACAGAGACATAACAAGCTCCAGAGGCTCCCTTCAACTGACCAGCTGACCTGCTGTCTGAACCTGCACCTGGACCTGCCTGAACACTGCTGGCCTCTGCTGGAATTAGTTCCTAATCCTCAAGAGGTACCCCTAAGATCCTGGGTCCTTGGTGTGGATTCAGTGGAGCTTCTCCCCAAAGAAAAGGAGAACTCCTCCACTTGGGCACTTCGCTGCTAATACAAATGGGTAAGTCTTGCAGGCTAGAACGACTCTCAACACAAAGTTCCAGCCAACCGACTCTACTCACTACAGCAACTGCAAATGACAACCGCCAGCTCAAGATCTGCACTACACAGTTTGGTATAGCTAGGTGAGGTGACCACCAATATGATGCTCCAGCAATGACTATCTGCAACGTCTAACAGGATCTTCATTCTATAGTGCTGACTCTACACAACACCCAGCCTACTTTTCGTGGTACGTCGAAAACCATCCATGACGTTCTCCCTGCTCCTTGTGGCCCATTCCATCTTGTACAGAACCCTTAGTGTTGACTACCTTGGTCCCTCTATCTGGCTCATGCTCCATCACAGTCAATAGGAACTTGTGACTTTCACCATGTCTCAGAACTAGATCATTGCAAGTGGCACTTTGTACTTTCAGGCACTTTACTTACCTTAATTCCATAGCTCCAATTCTACTGGTTTGAATTTTGTTGTATTAGTGTCAAATAATGTATTAAATTATACTCTGTTTTTTTTAATTGGTGTGGAATTGTTATTTGTTGTATTTTCTCTTTATTACTGTTTGAAGTGTTGCTTCATAAGTATTTTACATATTGCCTCTAAGTTAATCCTAAAGGCTTTCGAGCCAAGATTCCTGATCGTTAAGCACAAGTTAATTTGGGGTCTGCCTGTGGCTTCACCCCGACAAAAATTTAATCTGCTTCTTTTGTAGGGTTTCACCCCTCTAAATGAGTAGCTCAATTTCTCACAATTACATATTAATTGTTTATGGTTATCTTTCACTGTGCCACCTCCATAGACAGTGATACACCTCTGTGCAACTATGGGTGAAAATTACTTTACTAAATTGGATTCCTACAGAAGTTCTGAAATAATCAGAGGCATGAGAAATTATCTTTTTGGGGTAGATGGTAGAGTCATACAGGGTAGCCTTTTTATTTTATTTTTAAACATATTTTATTAGGTATTTGTAGTACCACTTGGGAGAGAGTTCAGCATAGTCCACATGGGGACAAAATATTGAAAAGTTACCAGACGTGGAAATAGCAATGGGTACAGTTCGTATATATAATAAAAGTGAATGAACTGAAAACTTTACACAGACTTTCCCACCGCACCCTCATTGGCAAGCACATTTCAATACATACAAATACCCAAAGAGATAAAGAATTTAGCATACATTGTGGCCGCCAAACCTTCCATGGAGCTACTGTTATGGGGATTGCGAAGGAAGAGGAGGGAGGTCAATGCCCTGGAATGTAGCCCATCAAGACCATATTTTTCTATGTTTTTGGGGGCAGCTTCTCGCTTGAAATACTGCCATCTTTGCCCCATGCATTTGTCTAGCTCTCTTCATTACTTTCCTATTGCTGGTGGAGAAGTTCTGATCCATAACTGTGTAATATCCCGTTTGGCGATTGTAAGGGTGAGAAAGAGTAGGTGTTGCTTATATCGGTTCCCACCTTTGTCATCTGTGCTATGAAGCAGAAACAGTTGGGGATCAGGTGGAAGGTCCCAGGACAGCACCTCCTTGAGGCATGTCAATATCCTAAGCCAGAAAGGTTGTAGTGCCATGCAACTTCATACCGAATGGACAAATGTCCCCTCCTCCATTTCGCAGCGTAAGCACTCAAGGGATGCCACAACTCCCATCCTCCAGAGAGGAAGACGTGTGTAATACACGGGGTGAACATACTCAAACTGAATAAGATGGTATCTGGAGGCTACCGCGGCGCCCCAAGGACTAGCTGTCGCCACCGCCCAGTCATCATCCATCAGGTCTGGGATATCTTCCTGCCATCCCTTCCTCGCTTTATGTAGATTTGGGTTGGAATGCATAGTCAGTGTCTGATATATCTGTCTTATTTTGTGCGTGCCTAGATCACCCATGAGAAGGCCTTCTATCGGATTGAACTCAGGGAGGTTGGTTAGGTTTGCAAGCAAGGAAGTCAAGGCATGGTGTAATTGGAGGTACCTATAGAACTGGGTTTTACCGAGATGAAACTCCTCCTGCAGGCACTGAAAGGATTTTTGGACGGTGCCCCGCATAATGTCTACCAATGTGGAAATACCAATCAGGTCCCATTTGCGCAAACCACGCTCGCGGTATATGACATGGGAACTTTTGAAGACAGTAGAGCACTTTGGGGAGGGGGACAATTTTTAAATTGGCAGACCATCCATACAGCGAGAGAGGTGGGTAAGACCAGATATTAGTTTTATCGTGAAGGTTGGTGAGGAGAGGGTTTATGTTACGTGCCTATAAAATATTTGGACAGGGAGACACAAACACTCCCAGCTATTGGAACCCTCTGTGGCGTGTTTCAGCTGGGATGCCCTTGTGCCTCTGCCCAGATTGCTGCATACTGGGAAAAGTACTGATTTAGCAGGGTTTGTATGAAGCCCAGTGGACTGGCCAAAGACCTGGAGAATCTGCAGAATAGTTGGGCCCAAGATCCATGGGTTGGTCATAAAAAACAAGACATCATCTGCGTATAATGCAACACGGTCTGGCTGTGATCGTGGCCAGTCAAAGCCTCTGAACACCGGATCCCTATGATCCCACACCGCAAGAGGTTCCACCGCCAATGGAGAAGAAGGAAGAACGATGACCAGTGATGCGGACCGAGGCCATAGACAACGTATAGAGTAGACGCTGGTACTCCAGAAAGCGTGGACTGAAATTGATCCCTTCTAAGAGTTGGAATAGGTACTCCCAGCTGAGGGAGTCGAAGGCCTTATCTATATCTGCCAAGAGTAAGGCCATGGGGCGACCCTGCTCTGGGTCCACAGCCATGGCGTTGTGAACCAGACGAATGTTGTGTTGAGTGGCCCGATGCACCATAAAGCCAGATTGGTTCAAGTGGACCAAATTCTGAATGCAGGACTGCAAGCAATTTGCAAGAACTGTCCCCAGTAGCTTGGATTCAAAGTTGCTTCGCGAGATAGTTCGGTATGAGGACGGGTCCTCTGGTGGGTGGCCAGGCTTTCAAAAGAGGGCGATTTCAGCTTGAAACCAGTCCCGGGGCAATAGTCACTTCTCAAGGGCCTCGTGAATTGTTTCCAATAAATACAGGCCCAGCATGGCCATATGAGAGTGAAGGAACTCCATAGGTAACCTGTTAGGACCCGGAGCGCTCCCTGGGCGCATCATGTTTAGTGCAGCTGTTAATTTGTCTGTTGTACCGGGGAGGTCTAATTGGTCTCTTAGCTGATCTGATAATCACTGAGGGGGAATATCACGTAGGAACTCTGCGACGAGATCTCCCGAGATCTGTGTTTTCTAAGTGTATAGCGTGGGGGAAATGTTATGGAAATTCCATCACCACTTCTGCGGGGATGTATGTAGGGCACCATCACCTCCCCCGATAGTTGGAACTGTGGCTGGGGCCTGCCTAGCTTGACAGAGTCTAAGTAACATTTTACCGGATTTGTCCCCCCACTGGTATATTGGATACCAGATTTCTTTGTCTCCTCTGTAAGGTGATGGGGTAGCTGTTGTTGTGCAAGGGACAGGCTTCCCTGAAGGTTTCATAGTGGACTCTTGCATGTATTGCATCTCTAAGGAAATACAATGGGTCTCCAACTCAGTCCGCTGGGCAGAGCGCTTGCATTTGGTGTTAGTTCTATAACTAATGTCCACCCCTTTAATGGTAGGTTTCAGGGCATCCCACAGGTTTACTTTAGAGGGTGCTGAGTCGGTATTTAAGGTAATATAATCTTGAATCGTAGTGTGCAGATACTTCTGATAATCGGGATAACCCAGATGCCACGGGGACATCCGTAATCTAAAAGGAGGTCCTTTGATAAATGTCACTGTGACTAGAGAGTGATCCAACAACCCTCTCGGAAAATGTGAGACCTGGGCATACCTGTGGACATAGCTACGCGGTGTGAACAAGTAATCTAGTCAAGACATGGACCCATGTACCGCTGACATGTATGTGTAGCCTATCTTGGCGGGTGATATTCCGCCATATATAAGCCCAACCCAGCGCCAACCCTGCAAGCAAGGATAGTTGTGAGGTACCGACAGGGGGGTCTACCCCAGATCCCCGTCCTCTATCAAGTGGTGTCATAGTGTCATTCCAGTCACCACTCAGGAGGGGCAGACCCTCTGGAAGCTTACCCCACAGAATAGTTATACATCTACAACCGTGGTCCAAAGAGGGGGTGAATATACACTGCCCAGATTTAGTGGTTCACCATAAAGCATTCCCGTCAGGAGGACATAATTGCCCCCAGGATCCACCCAGTGTTTAGTAAGAATGAAGGGGACATGACCATGGACAAGAACTGCAGTTCCACAGGATCCCCTAGTGAAACCTGTGTGGTATACCTGTTGGTACCCGAACATAGCTAGACAGGGAGCCTTATTGCCCAGGAGAGCTGGAGCAGGATGTAAGCCCCATATTGTTTAGCTTGCCTAAGTACAGCCCCCCGTTTGACCTTTTTGAGCAGCCCCCAGACATTCCATGTAATGACCGTCAGTTCATAAATATGGGAAACCATGGACTAAGAGGCCATATATCTAGTCTGGGTCAAAGTGATGGTCTGATGAATGTAGAATGGGATGTGTGTCCGCATGTGTAAACAACAAATAACATAACTCTGTATTTCAGGAACCTCCCCCCTACTGTACCCCCTCCCCCCTCCTGATACTGGCAGGAACTAGTAGCATCTGTCATGGTGAGGAGCACCCCAGGACCCCAACCTCGGATCTCAGGGTCCCCCGCCCTCTAATGAATTCCAACCATGCCATAAAACATTAACTGTGGGGAACTATTGACCATGCAGATCAGCCAGCATGAATGACATCCACCTCTACTTGATGCAGGGTAAGTCCAACCCATGGATATACAATTATGTCTTATGGGAACATCACAGGCCATGGGTCAGTCAAGATGCACGGTCAGGGCTGGAGGAGCTTCGGTCCGAACCGGAGTGGGGCCTCCACTTTTATTTCGTCCTGCGTGGTCTATTCCACTGCGAACCCCCAGAAGAGTAAGACTCCAGTGGTGGTGCGGAATGTGGTTTCAGGTGGGCTATTTCATCAGACCAGGCAAAAACTGCTTCAGGCAAAGCAAAAAAGAATGTTTTGTAATTGTAGATCACTTGGAGCCTGGCAGGATAAAGCATATTTACAACAAGGGGTGGTGAGGGACAGAGTCTCTGAATTAAGCAGAAAGCTCTCACCCAGTCAAGAGATCAGGGCTAGATCCAAAACCGTTTTTTAGCTCACTGCACCATCCCAGTTTCAGAACCTGGCTGTATGCAAATTAGTCTGTTCCTGTCCCAGTGCATGATGGGAACAGGGCAAACCAAACTACAAAAGCCAATTCTTACACTAGGAAGGAAACAAGCTCCCGGGGACCGGTTTCTGGCATTTCAGCCGTCTTCGGCCCGGTTTGCTTGAATCCTAATGGTGCAATGAGCAAGGGTCTCACATCTGAGAATACCCTTCCACGCTTAGGGTGGACAAAAATATTTACAACAAGGGGTGGTGAGGGACAGAGTCTCTGAATTAAGCAGAAAGCTCTCACCCAGTCAAGAGATCAGGGCTAGATCCAACACCGTTTTTTAGCTCACTGCACCATCCCAGTTTCAGAACCTGGCTGTATGCAAATTAGTCTGTTCCTGTCCCAGTGCATGATGGGAACAGGGCAAACCAAACTACCTTCCCAGTATAAGAATTGGCTTGGTAGTTTGGTCTGCCCTGTTCCCATGATGCACTGGGCCAGGGACAGACTGATTTGCATATAGCCATGTTCTGAGCTGGGATGGGGCAGTGAGATAAATAACGGTGATGGATCAAGCCCTGATCTTTGGACTGGGTAAGAGTGGTCTGCTCAATTCAGACACTCTGTTCATCACCACCCCCTTTTGTAAATCGATTTTGGCCACTATAGGTGTGGCAGGGTATACTCAGACATGAGTCCCTTTCTCACTGCTCCATCAGGATTCAAGCAAGCCGGGCCGAAGAGGCTGAAATGCCAGAAACCGGTCCCCGGTAGCTTGTCTCCTTTCTGGTAAAGAATTGGCTTGGTAGTTTAGTCTGCCCTGTTCCCATGATGCACTGGGCCAGGGACAGACTGATTTGCATATAGCCATGTTCCGAGCTGGGATGGGGCAGTGAGATAAATAACGGTGATGGATCAAGCCCTGATCTTTGGACTGGGTAAGAGTGGTCTGCTCAATTCAGACACTTTGTTCATCACCACCCCCTTTTGTAAATCGATTTTGGCCACTATAGGTGTGGCAGGGTATACTCAGACATGAGTCCCTTTCTCACTGCTCCATCAGGATTCAAGCAAGCCGGGCCGAAGAGGCTGAAATGCCAGAAACCGGTCCCCGGTAGCTTGTCTCCTTTCTGGTAAAGAATTGCCTTGGTAGTTTAGTCTGCCCTGTTCCCATGATGCACTGGGCCAGGGACAGACTGATTTGCATATAGCCATGTTCTGAGCTGGGATGGGGCAGTGAGATAAATAACGGTGATGGATCAAGCCCTGATCTTTGGACTGGGTAAGAGTGGTCTGCTCAATTCAGACACTCTGTTCATCACCACCCCCTTTTGTAAATCGATTTTGGCCACTATAGGTGTGGCAGGGTATACTCAGACATGAGTCCCTTTCTCACTGCTCCATCAGGATTCAAGCAAGCCGGGCCGAAGAGGCTGAAATGCCAGAAACCGGTCCCCGGTAGCTTGTCTCCTTTCTGGTAAAGAATTGGCTTGGTAGTTTAGTCTGCCCTGTTCCCATGATGCACTGGGCCAGGGACAGACTGATTTGCATATAGCCATGTTCTGAGCTGGGATGGGGCAGTGAGATAAATAACGGTGATGGATCAAGCCCTGATCTTTGGACTGGGTAAGAGTGGTCTGCTCAATTCAGACACTCTGTTCATCACCACCCCCTTTTGTAAATCGATTTTGGCCACTATAGGTGTGGCAGGGTATACTCAGACATGAGTCCCTTTCTCACTGCTCCATCAGGATTCAAGCAAGCCGGGCCGAAGAGGCTGAAATGCCAGAAACCGGTCCCCGGTAGCTTGTCTCCTTTCTGGTAAAGAATTGGCTTGGTAGTTTAGTCTGCCCTGTTCCCATGATGCACTGGGCCAGGGACAGACTGATTTGCATATAGCCATGTTCTGAGCTGGGATGGGGCAGTGAGATAAATAACGGTGATGGATCAAGCCCTGATCATTGGACTGGGTAAGAGTGGTCTGCTCAATTCAGACACTCTGTTCATCACCACCCCCTTTTGTAAATCGATTTTGGCCACTATAGGTGTGGCAGGGTATACTCAGACATGAGTCCCTTTCTCACTGCTCCATCAGGATTCAAGCAAGCCGGGCCGAAGAGGCTGAAATGCCAGAAACCGGTCCCCGGTAGCTTGTCTCCTTTCTGGTAAAGAATTGGCTTGGTAGTTTAGTCTGCCCTGTTCCCATGATGCACTGGGCCAGGGACAGACTGATTTGCATATAGCCATGTTCTGAGCTGGGATGGGGCAGTGAGATAAATAACGGTGATGGATCAAGCCCTGATCTTTGGACTGGGTAAGAGTGGTCTGCTCAATTCAGACACTCTGTTCATCACCACCCCCTTTTGTAAATCGATTTTGGCCACTATAGGTGTGGCAGGGTATACTCAGACATGAGTCCCTTTCTCACTGCTCCATCAGGATTCAAGCAAGCCGGGCCGAAGAGGCTGAAATGCCAGAAACCGGTCCCCGGTAGCTTGTCTCCTTTCTGGTAAAGAATTGCCTTGGTAGTTTAGTCTGCCCTGTTCCCATGATGCACTGGGCCAGGGACAGACTGATTTGCATATAGCCATGTTTTGAGCTGGGATGGGGCAGTGAGATAAATAACGGTGATGGATCAAGCCCTGATCTTTGGACTGGGTAAGAGTGGTCTGCTCAATTCAGACACTCTGTTCATCACCACCCCCTTTTGTAAATTGGCAGGATAAAGCAGCATGTAAGAGATGTTGAGTTCTCATAGCCTCCGTTTTGCTGCTGTGAAGGACTGTCTTTGTTGTTGCACCAGACAGGTGTAATCTGGAAAAATCATGATGGGCCTGGAGTCGAAGACAAGTTTATCTTTATTCAACACTGCATCTCTGTCTGCATAGTTTAGCAGTTCTGCAATAACGGGCTGTGGATTCTCTTCAGGAGGGGTTTTCTTGTAAGTGCCTGGTGGGCCCTCTTGACCACAAAGCATGCTGAGGTCTTGTCTGCCAGGAGCAGATCTTTAACCCCTTAAGTGCTGCGTCGGGGCGTTGGCCAACGGCAGCACTACCTCCCCAGTGCTGCACACGACCATTGGACGTCCATTCAGCACTAGTTCCAATGGACAGCGCAGCACTGGGGAGGGATATTTGTGCCGCATCTATGAGGTTAAGCCATGAGGTAAGGAAGCAATTCATGGAGCTGCCTTCGCAGCCTTCTGGAAAACGAACAAAAGGGAGGTTGTTGCGCCTGGCACAGCCTTCCGTGTCTTCTGTTTGGGCAGCAAGCTCCTAAGAAACCACAGTCAATTTATTGACCTGCTGTTGAAGGGTCTTCACATTATCTTCCACAGACGACACCTACGTCTCGGCTTCCGTAATGCGGTCCACAGCCTTTCGCAGGTCTTGCAGCAGAAAGGAGACTTCAGTACCCACTGTGCCAATTTTGGCCTCCAGCTTGTCCCTTGCATCTGTAATGGCCGCTAGCAGAGCCGCATTATCCAGAATGGGACCAGACGGGGAGCCCCCACTTGCAGATGTTGCAAACTGGTCCAAAGAGCTCTGTTTCGGACCTGTGGCACCAGGGTTGTTTTTCTCCATTATGGTACTGCCAATTTGACTCCAGTTATATCTGGGGGCAGGTTCAGGCCTGGCGAGGCACACAAGGTCACCGGAACGCCAATCCATCACTCTGAGGGGCTATCCATGGGGTACAACAAGGCTGGTCCTCTCGGAATTGGTCCACTGCTAGGCCACAACCCGCACTGAATCTAATCCAGCTGCCTCCGCAACCAGCAGCAAACAGCCAAACAGGCCCCTCTAGTGGAACCTAGCTCACCAGCACATGGTACACCTGAGACCCCCACACCACGGGACAGTGTCCTCTCCAGCCGTGCACAATTCAGAAGCCTCGCATGTCCCCTAGGTCCATGGGGCACCGCATGGAGCACAGTACTCCCTAGACTCCAGCCACGGAGCACAAACCAGCAGTGCGGAGCCGAGCTGGGCCAAAGCCTGTTCACAGAGTTCTGTAAGGAGAGCTAAAATGGCATCTCACACGTTATCCATGCCAAGACCCAGAACTTACAGCTTTTGAAATCACAGATTGGGCAGAGAAGGTATAATGATCCAACATTGGCAGGGCACGTTATGGGGTCCCAACATGTCTCCACAGCATTCAGCCAAAATGCTCAACTCCACATCTCGGCCCAAGCCGCAACTCAGCCCCACCTCAGCAGTTTGGACATTCGAGGGAGCCTGGATGGGGCCAAAAAACCTGCACACAATGGCTCTCGAGGTATGAAGTGGGTGTTGCCGTGCCTCCAGCTGCCGTGTCAGGCCCCTCGTGCAAAGTCCAGGTCCACTGTGGACTCTCCAGCCATGGGAGCGTGCAGTATTGTCAAAGTGGGATCTGCAGTGGGCTACTATGCTGCAGGTCTGGGTGGTAAACCCTCCCTGCCTAGACCTTGTGTACCTCACCCAGGGGGGCCCAGGAGACAAAAGCGCCAGGGAGGCCACCGTGAGCCCGGTGGGCCATGCCAATCTGCCCCCACCGTGGGAGTCCCGGGCGGCCACACCCCAAAAACCAGAACCAAGACCCGAGAGAGCCCTGCGGCCCCCGCAGAGAACAGAAGGAGGCCGTCAGGGCTCTCCCGCAACCCAGAACAAAACCGAGGGCAGAGCAGACACCACACAGCAGGCCCTAGCAGGGTGAAAGACCAGCACAGCCCCCACACCCGCCCCAGCCGCCAGCCCCCGTGTCCCTGCATTTCTCACCACCGGCTTCAGTCCGCGACTCGGATCCGGACTGTACCGCCTAAGGGCTTGACAGCAGGCCTGTGTCTTCTGGCTCTGGCCACACGGCACCTGACACTGCTCCGGTGTCTCCTCGATCCTGCACAAGTGAACGTATGATGACCCCACGCCAAGAGTACCAGGTGAGTCGATCATCCTAGGACTGCGGATGGGCTGCAACAAGTGGATTTTGAGAGGATTATGGCAGATTTACGAGGTGGACACAAGGAGCTTGTTTAAGCTGCGTCCGCCATGTTATCTGACCATGCCACGTGCATACAGGGTAGCTTTGATGCTAGATATATTTGTATTTGTGATAGAAAATGATTTTGATAATCTAACCTCCAGTGCCATTTCTTCAATCTTTCATTGTCTTTTCATTCAACGTTTTCCCACCATAGGCTTCATTTGATTAACTTCCACTGATCATGTTACTCCTAATGTTATCTTTTTTCTAATGATGAGCCAGCAGTTTACTGCTGTAGAACAAATAATCCAAGTAGATATGCTGGGGTTGCCAAACTATTTGCTGGCTGGGGTTACTGATTTATATTCGTATCAGTCATTGAACTCAACTGTTTCAAATTAAACATTTAAATCTTAAATTATGTTTGTTACACTTTCGTAAACATGATGGTAGGTATTAGAAACTGACCATTGTTGACTTACACAAACAGAAGAAAAGTGAATCCAATGGCTTATTTTATCAGCTTCACCCAAACTTTTAACCTACAACTAAAATGCTCCAATATCATAAACTTGCATGCAATGAATACATTCATCATAATTTCATTCGGTTGAAGAAATAACTTTAACCTTCATTTCCAGAGACTAGAATGGTGCTTGCTTTTGGTTGACAGTTCAACTTAGTCTTGAAATGTGTACCTTTTTGCCATTTAACCCTCAAATGAGGGGAACACTACTGAATGTGCTAAAGAAAAGAACACTCTGCATGATTAGCCCATCTGAGAACTGCCTACGGCCACACGTACCCTCCAAAGGAAGACAAATAATTTGACTATAGAGCCTAATTAGAGCCAGTACAACGATATGCTATTTCTCTTTCTTTTCTCTAGGAAACATGGACTGAGTCCCAGAGTTCAAAAATGGCTGCCAACTGCTTTGTTGATGTTGTCAGCAGTCAATCAGATCTCATCGTAGGATCTCCCAGTCCCATCAGACAAAGATGCAGAAAAAATGATTGAACAGAATTACAGCAAATTTGACCAAAGTCTAGATTTTTGCCCGGATAGTGTGCAATAAATATCTGTACAATTCGAACGTTAATAAAAAAAAACCTACAGAACAGATTTACAATAAATCAGAAAAAGCACACTATCCGGGCAAAAATCTAGACTTTGGTCAAATTTGCTGTAATTCTGTTCAATCATTTTTTCTGCATCTTTGTCTAATCTTCCCAATGGTTACTGCATAAAAAAGTTTAGGATGCCCTTTATTTCTCAGCCAGATAACCCCAAAACTTTACAGACAGCAGCAGAGGTGTATCAACTTCTATTGGGAAGTTTTGTGAAGATTCGTCAAAAAGAGTCAAAGTTATTATCAAAACAAAAAAGAAATTTCCTTCGGAAAGTCTGAGCTCCACTGAGACTGCCACTGTATAATTTATACTGTTTAAAGTTGTATTTAATTTGTATTCATGTTATTATAATAAAAAGTACCAATAAATAATACTAAACTTTTGTACTAAAAATAAAAATAAAAGAAATTTAAAATAATGAAACTCATAATTACTCTATAATAAACAATATTGTTAGTGAGGCTGTTCTTTTAATTATTGGTTACAATTAATATTTATAAAAATAGCCTAATCTATTTAAATTCATTACTTAGATAATACATGCATGTTAGTTTAATCTTCTGAACTAATGTGCTATACTATTTTATTTTATTAGTCATAGGTTAAATGTAGTTATGTAAAATTAATGTACATTTATATTCAATGTTATAAATGTTAATATTTTTTAATTACTAATCAACTTTAGTAACTTTCCCTGTATTTTTTTATTAAAAGACCTCTCCCACAGCAGGAATTATTCTTTCTGTATTGTCCTTGTGTTTTCTTATGTTGCATAAACTTCAATAAAACATTTTGAACATAAAAGATCTCTCCCACAGTGCCAGAGATCTCCACCTACATGTGCTCAACACATTGATTCAACAAAGCGGAGACATGTAGGTTTACACCTCGTGGCAAATACATACTGAGGAATGGTGAATGGAAAATGATATAGTAGTGAACATACACACAAGTAAATGTACAGATATACGTTTACATTTGTAAACAGGATCCAAAGAGTTCCGTCAGGCCATGGCATGCAAGGATGAGAGGTTTATCAACTGGGAAGACACTTTGTTTACTGGAGTCACCAATGTAAGCCAGGGAGAGCAACTAAGGAACATGTGATAGCTGGAGAAGAAGATTGTGGACAGACATAAAACTCTCACGGCTGAATGAAACTCATAATCACAGGTTATAAGACTAGAAGTGAGGTAAGATGCATGCCAGCTCTTTGTCTATATCTTCATGACGAAACATTCCCCCATACATGTAGACAATGTCACCTGCTCTCCGAAATCGAAGGGCTTAGCAGATAGGATGATCAAGAGGCATCCAGTCTAAGCAGCAATTCTATACCAACGGTGAGCAACTCACCCGGAGCAGCAGTACTGAGGAACAGGGGATGGTGCAAGAGTAGGGGATGAAATATCCCAAGTAGGGAGAGGGAGAATGAAATAAAAATAGTAGGTTTGCAATTTGTGTTTACATTACCCATAATAATTATGTATATTAATATAACTTATTTGACAATTATTCATTATGGATGATCCGAAGTTGGCACTTTTTCCGTTCAATTAATTTTTGAACTTGTAAATAAATTATAATAAGAATAAGAATAAAGATGGAGACTGACACCTTGTACATAGTTCCTTCATTCACATGTATTTATTATTCAGTATTTACATCAAACATGGCTGTTGACTAGGCCTGGTTGGTGAACTCCGCTCTATTTGCAGAGTTTGCAGTTTTCTGCACTCTGCACTCCGCGGAGCTCTCAGAGTGCAGAAAACCCTCCTCTGCATAGTGCAGCAAAGTTTTTTCACGGTCGCTGCTGCTCACATACAATATCTACTCGAGCAGCAGTAAGATTAGCGCTCCTCTGAGTTTTTTTGTCACTACACGGAGTTCTGCGTATCCGGACTCAACCCAGTCCTACTGTTGACATGCCCTTCCTTCAGCTGCTGTAGTGGTATCCTTTGGATATGGCTTAGCTGTACTGATTTTCTCTTGTTAACAGTGTATTTGGTACAAAATCCAGGTCTTAATTGTTAAACCTGGTTTACCTATCTTTCCATTTGTCTTTCCTTCATCTGGTTCAAACAGTTATCTACTGCCTGTAGATCTGGTCAATTTCCTTTTGCTCCTCTGCTGGGCTCTTAAACTCTGCATTATTCCCACCATCTCCTGGAGTGCTAACATTTTGAAACAGGCTGTTGCATGATGAGTCTTTTCTATATTTTGCACATGATTACGGCCTGATCCCACTTGATGGTAAACTGCACATGCAAGTGTTCGTTTTGCTACTATTCACTTTTGTGACTGGTTGAAGCCTACTATTAGCAATCTGCATGGAAGAAAATGCTAATTACAATTCATTTATTTTATTACAATTTGCAGTCTAATCTGTGTGGCTCATTACAATAATGAATCCTTATATTTATGCATTTGGTTTATTCCATGTGATAAAGTTTATGTTTGCAATTGAATATCTGGCTGATTTGCATATTGTAAAATGGTAGTGCATCTATACCTCCATTTTGAAACTCTCAATAGAAAGATGCAAAGCAGCATATTTATCATTGAGTTGCATCATCCTTGCACCACACAAGGGTGTGTAAGGGCAACACAATCATTAACCACTTGGATGCTAATGACAAGGGTAACTTGTCATGCACTGCCCATTCATTTCAATGGAAATCTCCATTATATAAGCTGGATACCCTTAGCGTCCAAGTGGTTAAGTCAGACTTATCAAGACATGCAGGGCCACCTTGTGCATGGCTTGATAAATCTAGAGTAACAGAACACAGCACAAATCGCTGCATTGCATTATTCTGCCCCAGGGAGGCTTTCTATGGTTGGAGCATGGGTGTTCCCGCACATCCACCCATGGATGTTGGTGCATTCTCAGCTTTACCATTACTAGTACACCTAAAAATGCGTCAAAATACTATGCCTCACAAGGTGAGGCATAATGAGGAGAAATATCTTTATTTCTCCTTGTTGTCTCCTCTTTCTATCTGTGCTCAAATAGAAAGGGGAAAATGCCTATGAGGATTATTTTTGTGCAGGGAGGCACTGGAGAAGTGTGGCTCACTGGTTAGAAGTGGCAGACTCTGATGCAGAGATCAGGCCCAAGACCAGGGTTCAATTCCCGATGCGGCAGGGTCTTGGGCTCAATGTCTGCGGACTCGATAATTCTCGCCTCGGCGCCTACTCTAATCATGGGTCCCACGCTGCAAGTCTGGGCAATAGCTTGCTTAATCTCCACAACGTCCCCAACAACACTGGGATGCCTGGCTTCACCTTGGGGGTGCCCAAGAGGGGCATCTCACAGGGAGAGCCAGGAAGGGTTCCACAGCGTTATACAGCGCCGGGACGCCCCGTTGCTGGGGCAGCTGTGCGCTTTACAAGTATACTACATTTACATTTACTACTACATTTACATTCCTGCATAAAAACATTTCTGCCTACAGTGCAGGCACTGTTTCTCCACGGTGCAAGGGTGCCTGTGTTGGCACTAGGCAGCTCATTGTGCGCCAGCACAAGAAAAGGGCAGCAATGCGCCTTATAATGTTAACTATGGCTCAATACTGCCTCTTTCCTTTCATACAGTGCAGCCTGGTGGCTTGCTGCATTGTGCTGCATGAAAGGTTGAAATGTGTGCACTTACATCTCTCCAGATATAGGCACTGCATGCAGGTCCTTTAAAGGGTTTTCGTCTTTACCATTCTTTACTCGCGAAATATAGGCACTGCATGCAGGTCCTTTATAGTCCGTGCCCACGCAGGTCACTCTTCCACCTGGCCCGCCGCCTCACAATCACAATAGTTACACAGCCCACTTAATCACGTCTGTTTTGGGCATGTTTTCAACACATTCTTTACCAACATTTGAACATCAAGGTCTACCAACCACTGTCTGTTATGTTAGTCGCAAACAAATGGTGCCAATGTACTCTATATGCTGGCAAATATACTCTATAATTGTAATTGACAGGTTCCCCTGTTTCTCTTCTTCCTTCCCTGTTTTCGATTCCAACAGGCAAATGTTCATAATTACCAGGCAAAATTCATTGTTTTAGTCTTGATGATGATCCCTATTAATTTGAGATTGGGATCGAAACGCCGTCGACAAATTGATTAGTGCCACTAGTTTCTATTCTACATATGACTAATGTAGTTACTATGTGGGTTAGCTTGCCTCATTGTATGACCAAATCAAGCTCCCATGGCTCAAACTGATGCCTGTGTCTTTTTGGTATTGTATGCTTATTGTTTTCTGTCCCCCTTCTTTTCTAAATATTCGGGTGCAGGACTGTGTCCCGCTATATTTTTTATGTTCCTATTGTAACAAACATTGCTCTTATTTTGAAAATTAAAAATTCTCTGTCCGGCTGGGCATTGAAAAGAATATAGTACCCATTAAGGCCTATATTATATTTGTTTTCATTTATATGTGTTTTACTATGGACCACTGTTCTAAAAAATAATACTTACATCTCTTCAGAGCATATCTCTCCAGAGCATAGTAGCATATCTTTTATTGTCACAGAGTCTTTTTTTTGTAAACACAGTTTTATTAGCATTTATAATAAGACATGAATAACAATATGAAAGAACTTACCCCCACTACCACCACCTCTCTTAAGGCCAGTCCCCAGTACAGTATGTATACAACACATATTTATATTAAAAATCACATGTTTACCCATTTTCTTCCCCAGAATCATCACGCTTTTCCAAATCTTTAAGGGAATCTGATAACTGATCCCATGCTCAAACTTTTTTAATTGATTCTCTTCCTATCCTCATATCACTATACAATACTGCAGTGTCATAACGAAACAACTCCACTTTCCATTTTGCTACCCTTGGGCCCTGGGTGCCTTCCAGTTCATAGGTACTTCACGTCTTGCAAGCTCCAAAGCTAAATCCTGCAAGCACCAAAGCTAAATCAATAAATCCTGTAGTATTTTTACTTTTGTAGGTCCTGGAAATCCCCCCAGCAGACCGTAGGAGTACACTCAGTTGAGCTCTAATGCATATGACCATATCATGTGCAACATTTCTGCACCATGTATTGTCACACAGTTTTGTTGATGGAGTCATTACCTTCTACAACAAGTGTATGAGCAACAGTGTATTACAGTTTCCAAATACCTCCATGTCATAAGGAACAACTATTTCCTGTCTTAAGCATTTGAACTGCAAAATATTACACTTTTGTGTTGTTGTTCTGTTCTGGTTCTCCTGAATTCAACTAGTTGAACTACGGTAAACATGGTCTAGGTTAGGTTAGGGAGCTGTTAATGACATGGACGTATCTGGAAACCAGACTCCATAGCTTTTATTTCCCATTTGTACTATCCTTCCATGCAAAAAATAGACAAATGATTTGGACTGATCATACTCTACATAAAATGTCAAACCCCCTGAAGCTTGGAGAACACAGCTATTTCGTACATGAATACATATTTAATAAAGCAAAACTACCCAAGTGAAGACAAACCGCATGAGTGACTACTATTTCGTTATCACATTAGCACTGTTGCAGCTCCTACCATGTCAATACCAAAACAAATGTATTATACGGGAGTTTCATATATTGACCATATGAAAACGAGAATTATATCTATTGATTCTGTGACATTTGCAAAACTTTTTCCGTGAAATATTCCAAATGAATTTACATCCTTCTTGCAGATGCCTAGTGGAACTGAAAAGTTTAAATCACATTTTCTTGATAAGGTTCAGAAATTTGAAGTGGCATCTATGTTTTGAAATCTGAGCTATTGCCATGTTACAAAAAACAGTCCAAATACTAATTGCATATGGAAAGTACTGACGAAACCGAACATCCTTGTCATGCTTCGATATAAAACAAAAAGGCACAGTTGACAACGTTCAATGCACTTAAAAACAAAAGAAAGGTCCACATCCTAGTGGTAATGAAAACGAGACGTCAATGCTGACACTTCCTGGTGAAAAGGGAAAGAAGCAATGAGAGAGAGAAAATAGCGCACACTATCAGGTGGCCTCAATTTATGAGCGGGCTGCCTATTTTTGCAAAGTCTAATATAATAATGGTGAACTGCATAACATCATAAATGTAATTCCAAGTTTAGACCTTTGTGAAAAGTCGTCATTCAGCTATTATTATACTAATTGGAATTGGTGTCTGATGTCAAGCAGGACTGAAGAGTTAAAAACACCATTGCCTGTCAAGGGAAGAAAGAGGTTACCGATTGCAAAATAGGATATCATTTATTTTAAAATTTCACCACATACAAATAAACACTAATTTCAAATAAAGATGTTTATCTTTGGATTGTTCTGTTTGAAGAAATCCGCAAAATATATTGCATACATTCAACTACCACCATATTGAGTTTATTTTGTTCATCATTAATTTAAGAAGGCTTGAACGCCCTGACACATTGTGTCATCTGGGGCATAGTACGTGAGAAAGTTCCACTCTTCACACTTTCTTGACAGCTGTCTTGTTAAACAGAGTGAAACCCCCACCAGTGGAGTGACAGCATCAACAATGTACTAGCAGTTTGGCGTTGTTATTTTTATTTTTGGCACATGGAACACGTACAACCCCATTCTTATTAAATTATTATGGCTCATGGTTACCTCTGCAGGTAACATAAGGGAGACACTGATGTCCTAGGTTTCAAACGGCTAGTGCTGAAGAAAAACAGAAATGACAGAGTTGTGTTTCGTGGGCAAATGCACTTATGAACAAGAAGGGGCCTGTTAAGCATGGTTAAGTTTTTGTTTTACACTACAAACGTGTTGCTGGCTTTACCTACGGGCCTTATACCTACGGGCCTTATTCCACCTTTGGCGGTCCTACAGTGGACAAGTGCAATGTGGCGTCCACTGTAGGACCACTAAATATGTGGTGTGACAACCTGCCAGATTAGGAGTTAAATCCGGGTCTGGCGGGCGGTCCTGCAGCAGTCTGATGGTGGCGGGCTGCTATGCTCATAGAAGAGTCTATCTTGCAGACCGCAGCAGTCAGAGAGATGACTGCACCTTTCTGCACGGTGAGACAGAAATACCACACAGTGCAAGAAGGGAGGGTGCAAATCCAGGGCTGCACTACATGTGCCACACCCACATGCACCCCCAGCCAAATTTCCAGTAGGGGTCCCTGTTAGGGACCCCTTTGATGCCATTCTCTCACGCTTTTCATAGTGGATTCACTGCCATGAAAAGGTGTGGAAATGCAAATCGGAATAAGCTTGGTGATGCCGGCTGAGACACCACCACCATATTCCTGCTGGCAAAATACCGCAGGCGCAGCGGGATCCACTGACCCCGGCGCGGTCTCGTGGCAGTCTGACCACGGTAGTCATGATATTGCAGGGGGTCCCGTAGTGTGGTGGTTGGACTGCCACCACAGGTTTGGCCATCCTATGACAGCTGAACTCGTAGTAAGGCCCAACGTTTATTACGCCAAAAGATGGCCACAATCCGAAATGCATATTTTCTATACTGGCCACAGTGCTATCAACTAGTGGAATTCTTAAATTATGTGTTCAAAATGAGACAAAAATGCCCAGATCATGAGACAAAGTGCATCAGACATTGCAGCCTGAATGCCAGATTCACAAAGTTATAAAAAGCAAGTAAATCAATTTCCCTATCTTAGGCAATGCTCATGATCCTAGCTGCTATCCCTTCTTGACTCTACAGCTAAAAACATTGGCAGAGTTGTGTTGGATCGTCTCCTTGTTTGGCTAAATGAAAAAAATATCCTCTCCCAAGCACAGTATGGGTTCAGAAGAGGGTTGGGACAATCAAACAGTGCCTCAATCCTTATATTAATATGGCAAATTATAAAAAATGCTAAGGGTTCTTCCACCCATTTGGTGCTTATAGATCTATCAAGTGCCTTTGATTGCATCCGTAGATGCAAGTTATAGGCTATCCTTGAGATCATAGGCGTCAATGCGGGCTTAGTCTCTTTCCTAAGGCTCTTACATCATGGCCTTACGGAGTCAATAAGGTTTGGCGACGCTGGCGAATGCACTCAACCCTTTAAAGTCAATTAATGCGTGTGCCAGGGCTGCCTTCTCGCCCCATCTTTTTCCTACTTCATATGAATGATTTGGAGCGAACACTAGTATCTGTTGGGGCCGATATTCCTTGTGTCAAGCAGAAGGCCGTGTCAGTGCTATTATATGCGGGTGACGCAGACCTACTTGCTAGCATGGCCAATGGTCTGAAGATTTTAATTCCCAGCTTTGTTTCATTTGTACAGGATCTGGAACTGGAGACTAATTTTCCTAAAATGTTCACTAGGGTATGCAGCCCTAGAAATACAAAAACCCGCACCTTAAACATAGGTGAAAAAATTATATAGAATGAGCCCCTTTTCATACCTTGGTCTGAAGTTTGATTACATCTGCTCCTGGTCATCCTGTATTAAAAGCAGGATAACACACAATACTCGAGCGGTGGGCACTACTTTTTCACTCTACATGTCCTTTGTCAAAAAACGGTACAGCCGGAAATGCCTGTCAATTTTAACATATGGGAATTCCCCTTTGACGCTGCATTTTTCTTTGCATCTTGAGTTAGGCATGGAGTATGTGCAAGATACTACTAATGCTGCTCCTTTGGTGCTCAATTTGGGCAAATATGGAAGCGGGGCTTAGGTGAGTAGTCATCAAAGACTGCCAGTTGTGGCTTGACTATTCCATGGTTAAAATATATTAAAGATTCTTTTTTAGCTCTGGGCTGCTCTCACTTGTTTGAGTATCCTCCTGGCACGGCCTGTGCCGGGCGTTATACTGGGGCGGTGACGTCAGGCAGGGGAGGGTCAGGGTGGGGGGTTGTAAATGCGGGATATGGACCATTAGAGGTAAGTACTGATAACAATAAATAAAATGAATTTCGTTGCCCACAATGCATCGCCAAATGTGATGCAGCATGGGCAACGAAATTCGTTTTATTTATTTTGTCACAGCCCCAGTTTAACACCCAGCACGGGCCGTGCCTGGTATCCTGAGCCCATTATGAAAAAAAAGAAAAATATTGGGGTCAAGATCGCTTCATTAGGCATTGGCAGGACACTAGGGAGGTAGTGGAAGTGGCAAAAAAGTTAGTGATTTTTGCATGCTCCACATGTCACCTGTGATTGCTCCTTATTTACTTTTTGTGACAAAAGTGTATGAGAGAACATTATTGGCTAGATTTCGGTTAAGTACCATTCGATGGCTGATTTGTTTCCCATTAGGTCAATATTCCACTGCAAATGTAAGTATTTGCCCATATGATGAGCAATCAAGCCAAATGCATTTATTTTATTTTGTATTATTACATGCTGTTCACAAGGATGCTTTTATTAACGTTGTTGTGTAGGTTTAAAGTCTCTAAGTGTAAAGCTGCCTAAATTATTTTTACAAAACAAGTGATGGACAGAATGTGGATCAATGTCACACATTCACCCCAGTCCAAAGATCTGGGCCCAAATCCATTGTTTTTTTGCACTCCACACCACCCTGGGTTAGACAATGGCGATATGCAAATCAGCTCTGACCCTGTGCCCCAAGGGAACAGTCCAGTCCGAACTACAAAAGCCATGTCCTTCTGTGATGGCAGAGTTTTTGGCTTTATTTAGCAGTGATATAGATCATTAGTCTTGCTCGCATCTAGTATAGGTATTCTTAGCCTGTGTTGGCCCTTTTAAGCCCTTTTTTTCCAGATCTAGAAGAGGATAGCTGCTTAATATGCCTTTATTCTTGACTTTAACCTGTCTATTGCCTATTGGCTTTGACATATTAGACACTTTGGTATGGTTTATGTAGGTATTCTGACAGAGCTAAGGAGCATTTCACCCTTTTCAGGCCTACAGGCCTAGAGCTAGAGGGACTCCATCTTGATGAAGCTGAGAGGCTTTTCAGGGCAAAGGCAATGTTTATAGTTATAACTGTTGTTCGCCCTAAGCGGACCGGAGAGAACCGGCCAGAGCTGAATCTAATCAGGAATTGTTCCCGGGCTCAGGTCTCTAGACGAAACAAGCAGACTGGTCACTGTGGGAGCGTCTAGCGCAAGGAGCCTGGTGCATGGGATTGGTGGGAGGAAGCTGCTGGCTGGAACTTTCCATGAGGAAACAGCATTCTATATCAGTGAAGTGCAGAGGCGGAGTCAGTCAGTCGAGGAGAGAGTCAAGCAGAGGGTCAGTCCAGCAGAGAGTCGAGCAGTGGAGTGGAGTTGGCAGAGAGAGAGAGAGGGTTCAAGCTGGAGAAGAGCTGAGTTGAATAGTGAGCTGGGACTGAAGGAAGCAGTCAGAAGCAGTTGCTTATCAGGAGGAGGTGTGAATAGCTGGAGTCTGAAGTAATGCCTTTTAGAAGAGATAGAGGAGAGATCGTGGACTAACCTATGGGAGCAGATGGAGTTAATTGGACATTGGCGCAGAGACAGAGTGAATAAGCTAGTGGAATGAACGGTGATCAGAGCGGCAGGAACCATTAAGATTGAAGACGGAAGGTGGAGACAGTCCGTGTGGGGGAGAGGAGTCCAGAGACAGAGTGATCAGCGCAGAGGTGTACCCAAGAGTGCAGGAGAGAGAGAGAGTCTGAGATGAGCCAAGGCACAGACGAGAGAGGAACCCAGATGACAGCTAGAACAAGACTTCACACTAATCAGGTGATATTGTTTTCATCATATTAGCTACACTTACACTTTATGTCTAATCTTTTCCCTTTCAGCGGAGTGTTCCTGTTATGTGTAATCCTTCTCTTTCAAGCGGTGTGTTCTACCTATAGTCTTTGTCAGATCTGTGTAAATGTTTATATTGTTGTAATAAAATAACCCCCAGTTTATAACAAACTGGTGTGTATTTCCTATTCTTGTTCACTGAAGGTAAATATATCTCCTAGGTAGTTGCTACGTGAATGGATGAGTAATCCCAATCAGGTAAGTGGTGATCACATAAAGAGGGAGTGAGTGGACCTTTGATGCCAAGAGCAGGGAGTACACTATATAATCTGGAACTATATTCAAAGTTATTATTGTAGTTTCATCCCGAGTAGACAACTGAGATATTATCCCAATAATTGTTCATAGGAATGTGGTCGTCGTTGATATGCGGCGTTAGTGACAGCACTGGGTGGGAGACCAGTGTTAATACCCACTGGATTGTGGCTTGAATAAGTGAGAGCGTTAGGAGGTCGAACTAACGTGTAGTTTCGCAGGATTGCGAACAGTTTGGAAAAGGGAGCATTGGGTTCTGCAGGCCCGTGTGTAGACACACCGGATTGTGTGTCATATCTGCCCTAGGGTAGAACGGTCTGGGTCAGGGTGGCCGCGAGACCAACTGATGTGAATAAGTGTGGTGTAGGGTATGGATATCCCTAGTAATCAGTGAGTATTCTTAGTATCCCTATAGATTTAGTGGTGTTTTTAATAATATGAGCTTGTATATTGCGAGTTCCCCATCCTCAGGTAGGTACCAGGTGCCTGGATAGAGGGGTCCTGGGGAGGGAAGGTGAGTACGTTCTGGCTGGGTTGGAGGGGCCCCTGGGGGCTGATCCCACCTACTCAGAAAATCCAGCCATAACATCTGGCGTCACAAACTGTTTACCTATCCTGTGTGTCCTGGCCATGTGCTTAGAGAGTTTCCCATGTGTTCTGAGGGAGTGCCCTGAACGCTGGTTCCATCTGGCGTAATGTTGCAGTTTATGTAGCCTGTTAGACATATGGGCTTGAACAGTTGCAGCGTGAGGAGAGTGCATTACATCATGGCATTTGGCTTATTCAGGGTGGAAGGAATGGTTTTCATCTTGGTGTTTAAACTGTCAGAGTTGAAGGATGGCATTACATGAGGAAGCCAGTTACATCTATGTGATGGTCCAATTGTATAAATGTGTGTAAAAATGCTTTTAAATTGCCCATTAAATTGCTTGCTGCATCTGCTTATGCTGTGCAATGTGAAATGTGTTCATTGTAATATGATCTGTGGAGTTCTTTGAATATAGCTCCTTGTAAATATGACTTGTGAATAGCGCCATATTATTGTGACTTGTGAGGTGCATGTTCTCATGTTGATCTGCTGTGTTCCTTGTGCATTGCGCCTTGGATACATTGTTTGTGAAAAGCTTGTCTTGTAAATATGACTTGTGAATAGCGCCATGTTATTGTGGCTTGTGAGGTGCATGTTCTCATGTTGATCTGCTGTGTTCCTTGTGCATTGCGCCTTGGAAATGTTGTTTGTGAAAGGCTTGTCTTGTAAATATGGCTTGTGAATAGCGCCATGTGGTCATGGCTTGGACAGGGCATGTTATCATTACGTTTGGCAGGAGGGAGCTGGATCTCTCTCGGGTGCTTGGGGATAACGTTTTTGAAAATATGTGTATGTGTCATCTGTAAACGTGAAGAAATGTGCTAATGATTTTCCCATGTATAAATGGACGTTGGGAAATGATTCTGCTTGAGCTGCCAAAGGGTTAATATCTTGAGTTGAGATGGCAGTCTTTATTTTTTACATGCTGTCAACATGCATGGTTATCTGACCTGACTATAAAAGTCAGTGGATTATTTGATGGTTTGATTTTGACTTTTTTTTTTGATTCCTTGGTCTGCCTATGTGCTTTGTCAGTTTCTTGACGGAAAGGTAACATCTTGTGTTTTGCGAAGGGTTTTGTTCATTTCACATTTCTTTTGAAATGCGTCTACGAATTTTTGTGTGGGTTTGCCTTGGAACTGATGTGGTTATAAATCAACCAGTCGGATTACGGAGAAAGCTGTGTTCTTTTAAAATGAGTGAAATGTTAAAAAGATGGCCCGTTAGAGTGCACGCTACGGAGCTGTTTTCATTAATTATTTCTGTGAGGGGTTTCCATCTAGACAGGAATGTGCTGGTTTGAGAATAATAAATCTTGCCCGACTGTGCATGGTGACATGTGCTTTTAATTAGTGAAAGGCAACCATGTGCCTTTGAAAGAAAAAATGTTAAAATGTAACATTATTATTTTCCCAAATGTAAATTAAAATGTATGCTTTTATAAATGTGTCAGCAAAACATTAAATTAAATCCAATGTTGAAATGTATCTGCATTTTATGTTGTTTTGCAAATTATTTCTCTTTTACAATGGACCATGTTAATTCGTTTTTTCTCAAATGCAGAATGTATAATCTTGTGTGCCAAAGGTAGTTGCCCCTTTCTAAATAAGTGCCCATATTTTAAGTGTCTTGCCTTTAGCTGAATTAGTTGGACTAAAGTCTTTTTAAAAAAACTGGAGCTTTTTTAATTGGCAGTACACTGTAACAGAATTGTTTTTTTTTAAATGCTAGTTTCCGTTAGTTAGAAAATAAGGCATGAGAACAGACAAGAAATTTGTTTTTCGACCTTGGCAGACCAGCTGGTTTGTGCAGACGAGTTTTTTTTCCTTCATTCTGCAAGTTTCGATCACGTCCCTGTTCGTTATGATTGGCTACAATCCAATTTTCTTCCGCGGATGGCTTGTTTATGTAAGGGAGGGGCTGGTTTAGAGAGGCTCATCATATTGCAGTGTTTAAAGTAGCTTCCCACTGTAGCGTGGCTCCTGCTCTGAAGGGAGGGGCTGGCTTGGGGAGGATTAGGGTATGTTAGGCCCTGCGCAATATTATTGAAAGTTAAATTTTGAATGTTTTTAATTAATTAGGATATTTTCTTTTCAATAATGAAAGGCACCCGGGGTGCTTTTTAAATGGAAATTTTTATTTTTGCAAGAATAATGATACTTGTTCTCTTGTTCCTAGGATTGCTGAAGTTGTGGTTGTGCGTGGGTCCCTCCCCCCTTCCACTTCTTTTTTTTGTTTTAGCTTTTTACTTTCATGTTTTTATTTTAGTTTATTATTTTTGGATGATGGAACCAGACCAGACCAGACCGGAAGGGTGATGGATGGCCGCATTGGAGGATGTGTCCGGATACCGAGGATGCAGGGTGGTGGCCTACACTGAAGACTTTTGGACTAAGTTATTTGATTCCCTAGCCTGCATTTTTTTGTTGACATCACTACGAGCAGGCCCCACTTAAAAAAATAAAAATACACATACATGTTTTATTTGTTACAGAATTTTAAAAGGATTTGATGAATAATCCCTTGGACAAGCAGGTCCCACTTTTAAAGCAAAAAAAAAAACATGTCACCTATTATAGTTTTTCTGTTTTCTTCAAAACAGTTTTTGCCAATGAAGGACTTTTTTGAATGGCGGTGCCCACATGTGTTCTTAATGTTACACCAGCTATCTTGTAGAAATGGGGTTGTCTAACTGTTCTTACATTTTCACCTTGATTGATCAAAGGGTGGTTACCTTAAAATTTGGATTGTTCTGGGTGGTGTGTCTTTTAGTATGATTATGTATTAATGTTTGCCCAGACCTTGAAACAGTACTTCTCTGATTTCACTTTAAATTGACAAATGTCAGCAGGTAGGCCTCATTTAGGCCTATTGTTATTTTCATCTCACATACAAGCCCCTACACCAATAGTTTCATGAGTCATCATTAGCTTAAGTTGCCTATAGTATGTAGGGCTCATTTAGGCCCTTTCTTGTTTTCTCATTAGGAGTTGAAACACATTTAGTTCTTAAGTTGACAATAGTAGGTAGGCCTCATTTAGCCTTAAGTTGTCCGAAGTAGGCCCCATTTAGGCCCCTTGCTGTTTTCATTCAACACATAAGTCCCTACATCACTAGATTTCGCCAGTTATCATTAGAAGTTGAGGCACATTTAGTTTGAGGATGCTTTGGTTAGTTTCTGTTGTTATCAGATATGTTTCAGCATTTAAGCCAAGGGTGCTTTGATTTGTTTTTAGGTTTCTATTCCCTACAATTGAGTTTTAGGTGGAATTTTCTTAAGTTGTCATTCTTTTTAGGGAGTTTTTTAGGTTTTGATTTGTTGATAGATTGTGTTGATGTTTGTTTATCCGGATGTTATTGTTTATAAGATGTTCGCAAGATAAGGATCTAAGGGTGGATGGCAGAGTTTTTTGGGCTTTATTTAGCAGTGATATAGATCTTAATCTTGCTCACATCTAGGATAGGTATGTTTAGCCTATGTTGGATAGATTATGTTGATGTTTGTTTAGATGGTTGTTGTTGTTTACTGATGCTCGCAAGATAAGGATCTAGGGGTGCAATGTGATGGCAGAGTTTTTGGCTTTATTTAGCAGTGATATAGATCATTAGTCTTGCTCGCATCTAGTATAGGTATTCTTAGCCTGTGTTGGCCCTTTTAAGCCCTTTTTTTCCAGATCTAGAAGAGGATAGCTGCTTAATATGCCTTTATTCTTGACTTTAACCTGTCTATTGCCTATTGGCTTTGACATATTAGACACTTTGGTATGGTTTATGTAGGTATTCTGACAGAGCTAAGGAGCATTTCACCCTTTTCAGGCCTACAGGCCTAGAGCTAGAGGGACTCCATCTTGATGAAGCTGAGAGGCTTTTCAGGGCAAAGGCAATGTTTATAGTTATAACTGTTGTTCGCCCTAAGCGGACCGGAGAGAACCGGCCAGAGCTGAATCTAATCAGGAATTGTTCCCGGGCTCAGGTCTCTAGACGAAACAAGCAGACTGGTCACTGTGGGAGCGTCTAGCGCAAGGAGCCTGGTGCATGGGATTGGTGGGAGGAAGCTGCTGGCTGGAACTTTCCATGAGGAAACAGCATTCTATATCAGTGAAGTGCAGAGGCGGAGTCAGTCAGTCGAGGAGAGAGTCAAGCAGAGGGTCAGTCCAGCAGAGAGTCGAGCAGTGGAGTGGAGTTGGCAGAGAGAGAGAGAGGGTTCAAGCTGGAGAAGAGCTGAGTTGAATAGTGAGCTGGAACTGAAGGAAGCAGTCAGAAGCAGTTGCTTATCAGGAGGAGGTGTGAATAGCTGGAGTCTGAAGTAATGCCTTTTAGAAGAGATAGAGGAGAGATCGTGGACTAACCTATGGGAGCAGATGGAGTTAATTGGACATTGGCGCAGAGACAGAGTGAATAAGCTAGTGGAATGAACGGTGATCAGAGCGGCAGGAACCATTAAGATTGAAGACGGAAGGTGGAGACAGTCCGTGTGGGGGAGAGGAGTCCAGAGACAGAGTGATCAGCGCAGAGGTGTACCCAAGAGTGCAGGAGAGAGAAAGAGTCTGAGATGAGCCAAGGCACAGACGAGAGAGGAACCCAGATGACAGCTAGAACAAGACTTCACACTAATCAGGTGATATTGTTTTCATCATATTAGCTACACTTACACTTTATGTCTAATCTTTTCCCTTTCAGCGGAGTGTTCCTGTTATGTGTAATCCTTCTCTTTCAAGCGGTGTGTTCTACCTATAGTCTTTGTCAGATCTGTGTAAATGTTTATATTGTTGTAATAAAATAACCCCCAGTTTATAACAAACTGGTGTGTATTTCCTATTCTTGTTCACTGAAGGTAAATATACCTCCTAGGTAGTTGCTACGTGAATGGATGAGTAATCCCAATCAGGTAAGTGGTGATCACATAAAGAGGGAGTGAGTGGACCTTTGATGCCAAGAGCAGGGAGTACACTATATAATCTGGAACTATATTCAAAGTTATTATTGTAGTTTCATCCCGAGTAGACAACTGAGATATTATCCCAATAATTGTTCATAGGAATGTGGTCGTCGTTGATATGCGGCGTTAGTGACAGCACTGGGTGGGAGACCAGTGTTAATACCCACTGGATTGTGGCTTGAATAAGTGAGAGCGTTAGGAGGTCGAACTAACGTGTAGTTTCGCAGGATTGCGAACAGTTTGGAAAAGGGAGCATTGGGTTCTGCAGGCCCGTGTGTAGACACACCGGATTGTGTGTCATATCTGCCCTAGGGTAGAACGGTCTGGGTCAGGGTGGCCGCGAGACCAACTGATGTGAATAAGTGTGGTGTAGGGTATGGATATCCCTAGTAATCAGTGAGTATTCTTAGTATCCCTATAGATTTAGTGGTGTTTTTAATAATATGAGCTTGTATATTGCGAGTTCCCCATCCTCAGGTAGGTACCAGGTGCCTGGATAGAGGGGTCCTGGGGAGGGAAGGTGAGTACGTTCTGGCTGGGTTGGAGGGGCCCCTGGGGGCTGATCCCACCTACTCAGAAAATCCAGCCATAACACCTTCCCAGAACGGAATCAAGCATCCGAGGACCGGACCGGTTTCGAGGTAACACCTCTCATCAGCCCGGCTAGCTTAACTCCAGTGGTGTGGAGTGCCTGGGACCCACGTCTGAGCATCCCCAGCGCACTTATGGCGGCAATTGCAAACAAAACAAGTGATGGACAGAATGTGGATCAATGTCACACATTCACCCCAGTCCAAAGATCTGGGCCCAAATCCATCGTTTTTTTGCACTCCACACCACCCTGGGTTAGACAATGGCGATATGCAAATCAGCTCTGACCCTGTGCCCCATGGGAACAGTCCAGTCCGAACTACGAAAGCCATGTCCTTCCCAGAATGGAATCAAGCATTCGAGGACCGGACCGGTTTCGAGGTAACACCTCTCATCAGCCCGGCTAGCTTGACTTCAGTGGTGTGGAGTGCCTGGGACCCACGTCTGAGCATCCCCAGCGCACTTATGGCGGCAATTGCAAACAAAACAAGTGATGGACAGAATGTGGATCAATGTCACACATTCACCCCAGTCCAAAGATCTGGGCCCAAATCCATCGTTTTTTTGCACTCCACACCACCCTGGGTTAGACAATGGCGATATGCAAATCAGCTCTGACCCTGTGCCCCATGGGAACAGTCCAGTCCGAACTACAAAAGCCATGTCCTTCCCAGAACGGAATCAAGCATCCGAGGACCGGACCGGTTTCGAGGTAACACCTCTCATCAGCCGCCTAGCTTGACTCCAGTGGTGTGGAGTGCCTGGGACCCACGTCTGAGCATCCTCAGCGCACTTATGGCGGCAATTGCAAACAAAACAAGTGATGGACAGAATGTGGATCAATGTCACACATTCACCCCAGTCCAAAGATCTGGGCCCAAATCCATCGTTTTTTTGCACTCCACACCACCCTGGGTTAGACAATGGCGATATGCAAATCAGCTCTGACCCTGTGCCCCATGGGAACAGTCCAGTCCGAACTACAAAAGCCATGTCCTTCCCAGAACGGAATCAAGCATCCGAGGACCGAACCGGTTTCGAGGTAACACCTCTCATCAGCCCGGCTAGCATGACTCCAGTGGTGTGGAGTGCCTGGGACCCACGTCTGAGCATCCCCAGCGCACTTATGGCGGCAATTGCAAACAAAACAAGTGATGGACAGAATGTGGATCAATGTCACACATTCACCCCAGTCCAAAGATCTGGGCCCAAATCCATCATTTTTTTTTTTCCACTCCACACCACCCTGGGTTAGACAATGGCGATATGCAAATCAGCTCTGACCCTGTGACCCATGGGAACCGTCCAGTCCGAACTACAAAAGCCATGTCCTTCCCAGAACGGAATCAAGCATCCGAGGACCGGACCGGTTTCGAGGTAACACCTCTCATCAGCCCGGCTAGCTTGATTCCAGTGGTGTGGAGTGCCTTGGACCCACGTCTGAGCATCTCCAGCGCACTTATGGCGGCAATTGCAAACAAAACAAGTGATGGACAGAATGTGGATCAATGTCACACATTCACCCCAGTCCAAAGATCTGGGCCCAAATCCATCGTTTTTTTGCACTCCACACCACCCTTGGTTAGACAATGGCGATATGCAAATCAGCTCTGACCCTGTGCCCCATGGGAACAGTCCAGTCCGAACTACAAAAGCCATATCCTTCCCAGAACGGAATCAAGCATCCGAGGACCGGACCGGTTTCGAGGTAACACCTCTCATCAGCCCGGCTAGCTTGACTCCAGTGGTGTGGAGTGCCTGGGACCCACGTCTGAGCATCCCCAGCGCACTTATGGCGGCAATTGCAAACAAAACAAGTGATGGACAGAATGTGGATCAATGTCACACATTCACCCCAGTCCAAAGATCTGGGCCCAAATCCATCGTTTTTTTGCACTCCACACCACCCTGGGTTAGACAATGGCGATATGCAAATCAGCTCTGACCCTGTGCCCCATGGGAACAGTCCAGTCCGAACTACAAAAGCCATGTCCTTCCCAGAACGGAATCAAGCATCCGAGGACCGGACCGGTTTCGAGGTAACACCTCTCATCAGCCCGGCTAGCTTGACTCCAGTGGTGTGGAGTGCCTGGGACCCACGTCTGAGCATCCCCAGCGCACTTATGGCGGCAATTGCAAACAAAACAAGTGATGGACAGAATGTGGATCAATGTCACACATTCACCCCAGTCCAAAGATCTGGGCCCAAATCCATCGTTTTTTTGCACTCCACACCACCCTGGGTTAGACAATGGCGATATGCAAATCAGCTCTGACCCTGTGTCCCATGGGAACAGTCCAGTCCAAACTACAAAAGCCATGTCCTTCCCAGAACCGAATCAAGCATCCGAGGACCGGACCGGTTTTGAGGTAACACCTCTCATCAGCCCGGCTAGCTTGACTCCAGTGGTGTGGAGTGCCTGGGACCCACGTCTGAGCATCCCCAGCGCACTTATGGCGGCAATTGCAAACAAAACAAGTGATGGACAGAATGTGGATCAATGTCACACATTCACCCCAGTCCAAAGATCTGGGCCCAAATCCATCGTTTTTTGCACTCCACACCACCCTGGGTTAGACAATGGCGATATGCAAATCAGCTCTGACCCTGTGCCCCTTGGGAACAGTCCAGTCCGAACTACAAAAGCCATGTCCTTCCCAGAACGGAATCAAGCATCCGAGGACCGGACCGGTTTCGAGGTAACACCTCTCATCAGCCCGGCTAGCTTGACTCCAGTGGTGTGGAGTGCCTGGGACCCACGTCTGAGCATCCCCAGTGCACTTATGGCGGCAATTGCAAACAAAACAAGTGATGGACAGAATGTGGATCAATGTCACACATTCACCCCAGTCCAAAGATCTGGGCCCAAATCCATCGTTTTTTTGCACTCCACACCACCCTGGGTTAGACAATGGCGATATGCAAATCAGCTCTGACCCTGTGCCCCATGGGAACAGTCCAGTCCGAACTACAAAAGCCATGTCCTTCCCAGAACGGAATCAAGCATCCGAGGACCGGACCGGTTTCGAGGTAACACCTCTCATCAGCCCGGCTAGCTTGACTCCAGTGGTGTGGAGTGCCTGGGACCCACGTCTGAGCATCCCCAGCGCACTTATGGCAGCAATTGCAAACAAAACAAGTGATGGACAGAATGTGGATCAATGTCACACATTCACCCCAGTCCAAAGATCTGGGCCCAAATCCATCGTTTGTTTGCACTCCACACCACCCTGGGTTAGACAACGGCACAGGGTCAGAGCTGATTTGCATATCGCCATTGTCTAACCCAGGGTGGATTTGGAGTGCAAAAAAACGATGGAAGAGGAAGAAATTAACAGACTATTACAAATCCCTTCGATGTTGGAAACAGACCAAGTCCCATCAAGTGCGCTTAACTGGGATAAGGGTGAGCGACTCATTCAATTAAGGAAAAAGAACACATACTTTTAGATCATCTTAAAAGTAATACCATCCCTGTTGGTTTGCAGGTGAAAATCATACCGGTCATTTTCATTAATGACAAACCCTATCTGTTGGACTTCAGTGGATTAGGTACCAAATGCTCAGGAGACTGGATAGTCCTCTCCATACAGACAGCCCTTAGAATAAGTGAGGAAGAATTGAAGGAGATTAAGAGACTGGAGGAAGAAATTGGGGCAGATACTGGGATCTCTGATGCTAAGGCATTGTTGGAATCTATTGAAAAAACAATTGTGGACTTCAGAATACATACAGTTAATTTAAAAACTACAAAGGTTGCGAGGGACATAAAGAATTTCAAAACTGACACTGTTTACCCTTATTTGAAGGAAGATTTCTTCAAAAATAACAATCTGAGTACCCTGAACCTGCAGTACAGGGTGAGATCACGAAGAAATTTGATTATCTTATCCGATTTCTCCTCAGACTCTGATCAAGGTTCAGGAAACTATTACCAACCATACCAACCATATCCTACTTATTTTCAATACCCTAGAGCCCTTCCTTTTTTAGACAGAGGATGCAGGGGGAGGAGATACAGGGGAAAATGGAGAGCACCTGCGCCGGCCCCAGAGCAGGGGGTCTTTAGAACACGAAGGAGAACATACAACAGATAAGTCATGAACTGAATAAGGGCCTTGATGGAGATAATGAATTGATTCTGATTTATAATTTGTCAAAACATCCTTTGACAGAAATAGAAACACAAGTCCTTTATAAAGGTTTGTCATGTTTCCCCCTTGCTTTGCAAGACCCTGTGAATATCAAAACCGAGTTTTTGTGAAAAATCAGACAAAAAATGTTCTTTTCAGGCAATGATGCAACAGATGAGACTAACACGAGTGGCTTGCTGAATAAATAGTCATTCTGCCCAGATAGCGCTTCAATGCCAGATGAGATTCTCCTCTTTGAAGATCAAATCTTGAGCGAAGTGGATGAGTTTAATAAAAAGGGATCCTTCTTCAAACCCAATTTTTCAAAATCAGAGAGGGCTGCACTTAAAGAACTTTTCAATAACCCACTTACAGTTATCAAACCTTCTGATAAGGGGGAGGGATAGTACTCAGGGATATTAACAACTATGATAATGTGGTAGTTAACCAATTAAAAAATCTTGAACACTACCGTCGAATTATTGCTAATCCAACTTTGAGTCTAAAAGCCCAAATTTTACATCTGACAGTGAAAGCATTAGAAGAAGGTTTTATTTGTAAAAAGGAATATGAATATTTGAACATCAATACATCTAAAATTCCCAACATGTATGTTTTGCCCAAAATTCATAAAAATATCCAACAACCTCTCGGGCGACTGATCATTGCAGCTTGTAGGACTTTAGTAGAACCCCTAGCCAAATACATTGATGTATTTTTGAGGCCCTTTGTGACCTTGACGAAAGCTTACATCAGAGACACAATGTACTTTATTTCTAAAGTAGAGAATTTGAAATTTGACAGTGACCAGCAGCTGTTGGTCACTTCGATATCGTAAGTCTGTACACCAATATACCACAAGATGAAGCCCTATTTCTGCTGGGGAATGTGTTAGCTGAGAGACTGAGACCCCATGTGGTACCTACTGACTTTATTTCAGCCCTTGCCAAGATTTGTCTTAAAAACTACTTTTTTGCTTTTAAAGATGAACTGTACACCCAGGTCAAGGCGTGGCAATGGGGTGCTGTTTTACCCCCGAGATCGCAAATCTGGTAATGGACTCCTTTGAAAAGAATTGCATCTTTCATAATGCCACACCTTTCATATCTAATATTGCCCGATGGATTCATCTTATCGACGATATTTTTATGATCTGGTCGGGAACGCAGGAACAACTCCTGTTGTTCCACAATTGGCTTAATACACTTTCAGTTGACCTTAAATATTCTAACACGTACAGTAACACCAAACTCAAGTTTTTTTGATGTGTCAGTATGCAATAATGATGGGTCCCTAGAAGTATGTTTATTCACCAAACCTAAGGACCGCAATACATTATTGCATTTCTCTAGTGGCCATCCCAGATCCTTAAAAGAAAATTTGCCCTATGGCCAATTTTTAAGGATCCGTCAAAATTATACTAACAAAGTGGACTACTTCGAGAATGCCGAAAACCTTCAAACTAAGTTGTGTAATTGTGGCTACCTGAGGAAGTTAGTAGGCACTGCATTAAAAAGAGCATGGTTTACCCCTCATGAAACTTTATTAACTGCTAAAGAAAAAAGACATCTGACAGGATCACTTGCCTTGTGTGTTGACATATAATCCCAAAGCTAACAAGAGTAAAAAAAAGTATATTGAGGAATTGGAGGGTTATTGAGCAATTTGACATCCCCAAGCCGTTATTTGCTTTCCGTAAACAAAAACATATACAGCAATACCTTGTAAAGGCAGCTCGGGAAAAACAACCCAAAGGGGGCTTAAGAAACATGTTGGGTCTCCCACCAGTAATTGAACATTTTAAATGTAATAACTGTGGGGTATATACCCATACTGCCAATTCCAAGTTTGTGATGTTGAACAATGTGAAGCCTGTGCAAAACAACTTTTTGAATTACAATACAAGAAATGTAGCCTATTGCCTTACATGCCCTTGTAATAAGGTTTATATAGGACAGACAACACAAGCAGTGAAAATGAGAATAATACAACACCAATCTAGAATTCGCTGCAATACTCAGGGGCTCCCTTAGTGCAGCAAACCCCCAAAATAAGGTGACTTTACCAACAACACTAAACAGACTTGAAGCCCATATGATAGAAAAGTGCGCTTATTTGATCTTCTCTTTTGACTCTGCTTCTATCTGATATAGAACAGGATGTTTCTATCACCTGTACATATTGATTATCTGCAATGTGCTTTGTATATAGCTGAGCATCCCTATGTTTTTTCTCCCGCACATTGTTGTTGTATATATTTGTATATATGTGACATAATTGTTTATTTGTATGTTTAATCATACTCATTTACACACTGTGAATATACACTCCCAATTAGGCTTTGCAAACATTGACTGCCCATCTCTGGGCTGTCCATTGGACCATTAGGCTGTCGCCATTCACTGAGGTGTTTTAGAAGGATTTTTCTTTTTACTTTTTGATACTTGATACGCTTCGCTGTCAGAGGATGCCCGGTTGTGTGTGGGTATGATTGCCCATGTCTGCATAGGTGCGTGTTGAATAATTTTTTGTTTTTTAAAATAGAAAATCCCCCCGCTTTTGTTTTGCCAATGGTTTATTTATCATTTCTTTCGATGTTGAGTTGAGCCTTAGTTTTACTTTAATGACAGTACCCTCCTCAACATTTTTTGGTTGCGGTGGGTGACATTGGGATAGTCTTTTTTCTCCCCATTCTGGTTCACGGAGTTGTTGGTGGAGCTGGGTACTTTCATGGTGCCCGTTAAATTATGTGGTGTGCGCCTTGATGGAGTATGCCGAGAGAAGGCTCATCCGTGTTTGAGTCACGGTCCGTAAAGGTATGTGGGGCAAGCTCCTTTGGAGTTTGAGGAGCTTTTGGCATGGTTAGTTTATGGCATTGTAGTATTCTGCAGACTGAACCGCTAATGCCTTTGTTTTTGGCAGAGTTGCGGAACACTGTATAAGTGAAAGAGGTGACTGCAGTCCTCTCTGGTGGGGCGTCAGTTGACAGACATTGAATCTCTGTCTTTAGAGACTCCCTCTGATTCCCTCCCTTGTGTTGAGGGTTATTGAATCTTTGTTCATAAGTAGTGGTGAATTGTGGGGAACTCATCTCTTATTATTTTTTGTATAGAGACGAGTTGGTGGATTCCCTGGGTGCTACTGTGTGCACCGTGCAAAGGGACAGTAGTAAGAAGATGGTTATTTTCTTTGTATATTCTGCATTATTTTTATCTGTTGATTTATGAATGGGATATAAAGGTAGTTGGATTCAGTAGGTGCTGTGACCTTCTTTCTTAACACACTCCATTATGGCTAGAGGTGGCTCACGATTGAGACTTTATTGTGCCCTTTCCCTATGTGCAGAATAATCAGTGACTCACACTGCTTTTGATGGTTTTCTCTAGAGCACTCACTCCCAGTTTGTGGTGACGGTCAATTTGGACCATGGTGGCACAGAGATGTGCGACAGCTGTTGGATGGGTGTTATACCTTGTGGGTTCCTTTTTGCTTATTTACCTAGGTTGTTTTTTCACCCCTGTCCTAAGGAGGCCAAGATTCCTTGAGGCCGAAAGGCGTCCGTGTCGACATGCCATTTCTGGCAAGAGGAGTCCTATGATATTTGGTGTACCATATTTAATTTTTCGCTTCAACACACTCTTTGAATTAAGGTTCAGGACTTACTAGAACCGATTGTGTGGATACAGTACTTCCTCTGAGTGTACTCCCTGATTTTATAGGGGGACACTCCATTGATTTAGTGTGATCTTCTGGGTGAAAAAGGTCAACTTTGTACTAGAGTATTGTTTGTCCTTACATGTTATTTGTATATGATTGTAGTATGGAGATCTGTGTATATATGTGTATATTGTATGATTGATAAACAGTATTACATAAAAGCTTTACTTTGCAGTATGGATTGCTATAAATAAAATTGGTAATCTTGATTTTGACTAGGCATGTGATCCCTGTATAAAAAGGAAAAAACTAATGACGAGAACTTGTTCCTACTTTAGGGGAATTTATAGTCCCTAATCTTCTAAGGATTTCGAGATTGATCCCTCCAGAATATTTTCTGTTTTTTGCAACAAGTCAATGTAGCAAATTAAGTACCTCCAGGTGACATAGCCAGCTGAGAAACGATTGTTCATACTGCTCTGTGTGCTTGCAGCCTGTCTCCAATACACATCTAGAGTGGGTGACAGCTACAATTTGTGCATTCCATATACACGCCACAAATACAGGAAGGGTAAGTGTGACACAGAACTCATCTGCATTGATAAAAATAGTTGGCATTGGCTTGCTCACTGTCCAAGTTGGGACCCTTATTCTAATCAGGGTAAGAGAGTTAGGCACCCAAGATAACACCTGCCCACCCCATTGGTAGCTTGGCATGAGCAGTCAGGTTTATCTCAGAGGTAATGTGTAAAGTATTTGCACATATAACACACAGTAACACTAAGAAACATTCCAAATGGACACAACACCAAAATGGATAAGATCAAAGTGACCAAAATGTGACATACATAAGCAGAGATATCCCATTTGAAAGATTTAACAAGTTTAGTTCATAGAACTCTATAGATTCCTTGATTTTAACATAAAGTATCTTTGATGCAGCAAAATCCCAGACAAAAAATAGTCGCAGAGGGAAGCATCAGAAGCATAATTATTTGCCGTGTCCTGAGTCGCAGGGGAATGGAAGCATCAGTTCTGTTGCAAAGCAGGAGAAGTGGTGTTTTGACTCCTTACTGTGAGTGGAAGCAATGCATCAAATTCTGGAGATGCAGCCTCAGCTCCTTTCTGCTCGGCAGCGTCACTGGAGACTTGGCCTACAGGCGTGATGCATGGAAAATCCAGACACGCAGGGTCTATGCAGTGGCGGCGATGCAGGCGCTGCATCAATTCTCACAGGCAGATGATGTGTTGATTCTTTCAGCCACACAGCAGGGCCTGCATTGGAGACATGGTGCTCACAACTCAAGCTGCAGTGATCTTTCAGCTGCACAACAGGTGCTGTGTCGATTCGTCGGCCGCACTGAAGTGATGCGTTGTTTTTTCCTCCACAAGCCATTGGGAAGAAACTGTGCTCAGGACTCAGGCTGCAGTGATCTCTAAGCCGCACGACATGCACTGTATTGATACTTTGGCCGCACCGGGGTGATGCATTGTTTTTTCAATCGCACAGCATTGCTGCGGTTAGAAAAATAGGAGTGAAAGGGCAATGCATGGATTTTCAGTACTTGAAGTAGCAAAACCACCTCTAAGGGCCCAGAAATGAGAGTGGCGCCACTTGGCAGGTTAGAACTCTGAGCCAAGGAGTTATGGGAATCTGTTGATGAAGTATTTGATGGCCCTGAGAATTCCAACAGGAGGAAGGCACACATGAGCCCTTGGAGAACCTTGACAAGCAGAATGAGAAAGTAAAGTTCCGTCCTTCTGCTGCCCAAGACAGAAGCAGCAAGCAACGGGTCCGACCAACACAGCAACAAGCAGAGTGACAGTCCCCCTTCTACAGCCCTTCTTCCTGACAGAATCTCCTCTTGATCTAGAAATGTTCTAAATATCTGGGGTTCCAGGTTCAATACTTATGCCCCTTTCTGCCTTTGAAGTAGGCATACTTCAAAGGATAATCTTTGTAGTGCACAGATCCTGCCTTGCCCTGACCTGACTCCAGACACAGTACAGGGGGATGGACACTGCATTGTCTGAGGACAGGCACAGTCATATTCAGGTTTTATTGACAACTCCTCCCACCACTCTAGCTCAGGAAGGCCCATAAGCTTGGTGGTGGTCAATCAGGAAAAGCAGGGAGCACCTCAACTATCTTTGTGTGACTGTCTAGAGTGAATGCACAAACAGCTCAAAAGTCAGTCTAAACCAGACGAGGATTTCACAGGCAGGTAGAGGAACAGGATGGTAAAGCAAAAAATGTCCACTTTCTAAAAGCGGCATTTTCAAATACACAATTTAAAAAACCACCTTCACAGAAACATGTGTTTTTAAAAACTGACTTCAGGGAACCCATTTTCCAAATCTTATCTCTTCCTAATTGAAAGTTACACTTGAAAGGTGTTACAAGGCAGCTCCAATGATAACCTATGGGAGAGATGGTCCTTGCAATAGTAAAAAACAAAATTAGCATTATTTCATTATCAGGACACGTAAAACACACCAGTGCATGTCCTACCTTTCCCAAACACTGCAACCTGCCCATGGGGAAACCTTGGGCCTACCTTACATGTAATGAAAGAGAAGGTTTGAGCCTGGTAAGTGAGTGCACTTCCCAGGTCGATTTGGCAGTTTAAAACTGTGCAACTCACAGACACTGCAGACAGGTTTGCAGGGCTTCTCAGGGCTACTCATGTGAGTGGCACAATCAATGCTACAGGCCCACTAGTAGCATTTGAATAACAGTTCCTGGACACAAACACAGTGCATTTTACTAGGGTCTTACCATTAAATAAACTATACCTGTCATGGATTGCCACTGATCTTCTTAATTTATACGGGGGCACTTGCACTTTAGCACTGATCAGCAGTGGTAAAGTGACTAGAGTTCAAAAACCAGCGAAAACAAAGTCCAGCATCCAGTTAAAAATAAAGGAGACAAGGGAAACCATGCAAAAGATGCCAGGTCTAACATGAATTCATCTGCATTCTGAAAGCTCTTACTGGTCAGGAAGAGAGGAGGGAGCTGACACTTACAACTAAATAGGCTGTGTCATATTTTCCACACAACGGGCTGATTGCCTTCTTTTGAGAGTCAGGAGCCAGGGCTGGGAAGAAGGGGCCTGCAAGCACTTAAAAGACCCATGTTTGTAGTCACCCTAAATTCAAAAAGGGGGTGGTGATGAACAGAGTGTCTGAGTTAAACAGACCACTCTTACCCAGTCCAAAGATCAGGGCTTGATCCATCACCGTTATTTATCTCACTGCCCCATCCCAGCTCAGAACCTGGCTATATGCAAATCAGTCTGTCCCTGGCCCAGTGCATCATGGGAACAGGGCAGACTAAACTACCAAGCCAATTCTTCACCAGAAAGGAGACAAGCTACCGGGGACCGGTTTCTGGAATTTCAGCCTTCTTCGGCCCGGCTTGCTTGAATCCTGATGGAGCAGTGAGAAAGGGACTCATGTCTGAGTATACCCTGCCACACCTATAGTGGCCAAAAACGATTTACAAAAAGGGGGTGGTGATGAACAGAGTGTCTGAGTTAAACAGACCACTCTTACCCAGTCCAAAGATCAGGGCTTGATCCATCACCGTTATTTATCTCACTGCCCCATCCCAGCTCTGAACCTGGCTATATGCAAATCAGTCTTTCCCTGGCCCAGTGCATCATGGGAACAGGGCAGACTAAACTACCAAGACAATTCTTCACCAGAAAGGAGACAAGCTACCGGGGACCGGTTTCTGGCATTTCAGCCTTCTTCGGCCCGGCTTGCTTGAATCCTGATGGAGCAGTGAGAAAGGGACTCATGTCTGAGTATACCCTGCCACACCTATAGTGGCCAAAAACGATTTACAAAAAGGGGGTGGTGATGAACAGAGTGTCTGAGTTAAACAGACCACTCTTACCCAGTCCAAAGATCAGGGCTTGATCCATCACCGTTATTTATCTCACTGCCCCATCCCAGCTCAGAACCTGGCTATATGCAAATCAGTCTGTCCCTGGCCCAGTGCATCATGGGAACAGGGCAGACTAAACTACCAAGCCAATTCTTCACCAGAAAGGAGACAAGCTACCGGGGACCGGTTTCTGGCATTTCAGCCTTCTTCGGCCCGGCTTGCTTGAATCCTGATGGAGCAGTGAGAAAGGGACTCATGTCTGAGTATACCCTGCCACACCTATAGTGGCCAAAAACGATTTACAAAAAGGGGGTGGTGATGAACAGAGTGTCTGAGTTAAACAGACCACTCTTACCCAGTCCAAAGATCAGGGCTTGATCCATCACCGTTATTTATCTCACTGCCCCATCCCAGCTCAGAACCTGGCTATATGCAAATCAGTCTGTCCCTGGCCCAGTGCATCATGGGAACAGGGCAGACTAAACTACCAAGCCAATTCTTCACCAGAAAGGAGACAAGCTACCGGGGACCGGTTTCTGGCATTTCAGCCTTCTTCGGCCCGGCTTGCTTGAATCCTGATGGAGCAGTGAGAAAGGGACTCATGTCTGAGTATACCCTGCCACACCTATAGTGGCCAAAAACGATTTACAAAAAGGGGGTGGTGATGAACAGAGTGTCTGAGTTAAACAGACCACTCTTACCCAGTCCAAAGATCAGGGCTTGATCCATCACCGTTATTTATCTCACTGCCCCATCCCAGCTCAGAACCTGGCTATATGCAAATCAGTCTGTCCCTGGCCCAGTGCATCATGGGAACAGGGCAGACTAAACTACCAAGCCAATTCTTCACCAAAAAGGAGACAAGCTACCGGGGTCCGGTTTCTGGCATTTCAGCCTTCTTCGGCCCGGCTTGCTTGAATCCTGATGGAGCAGTGAGAAAGGGACTCATGTCTGAGTATACCCTGCCACACCTATAGTGGCCAAAAACGATTTACAAAAAGGGGGTGGTGATGAACAGAGTGTCTGAGTTAAACAGACCACTCTTACCCAGTCCAAAGATCAGGGCTTGATCCATCACCGTTATTTATCTCACTGCCCCATCCCAGCTCAGAACCTGGCTATATGCAAATCAGTCTGTCCCTGGCCCAGTGCATCATGGGAACAGGGCAGACTAAACTACCAAGCCAATTCTTCACCAGAAAGGAGACAAGCTACCGGGGACCGGTTTCTGGCATTTCAGCCTTCTTCGGCCCGGCTTGCTTGAATCCTGATGGAGCAGTGAGAAAGGGACTCATGTCTGAGTATACCCTGCCACACCTATAGTGGCCAAAAACGATTTACAAAAAGGGGGTGGTGATGAACAGAGTGTCTGAGTTAAACAGACCACTCTTACCCAGTCCAAAGATCAGGGCTTGATCCATCACCGTTATTTATCTCACTGCCCCATCCCAGCTCAGAACCTGGCTATATGCAAATCAGTCTGTCCCTGGCCCAGTGCATCATGGGAACAGGGCAGACTAAACTACCAAGCCAATTCTTCACCAGAAAGGAGACAAGCTACCGGGGACCGGTTTCTGGCATTTCAGCCTTCTTCGGCCCGGCTTGCTTGAATCCTGATGGAGCAGTGAGAAAGGGACTCATGTCTGAGTATACCCTGCCACACCTATAGTGGCCAAAAACGATTTACAAAAAGGGGGTGGTGATGAACAGAGTGTCTGAGTTAAACAGACCACTCTTACCCAGTCCAAAGATCAGGGCTTGATCCATCACCGTTATTTATCTCACTGCCCCATCCCAGCTCAGAACCTGGCTATATGCAAATCAGTCTGTCCCTGGCCCAGTGCATCATGGGAACAGGGCAGACTAAACTACCGAGCCAATTCTTCACCAGAAAGGAGACAAGCTACCGGGGACCGGTTTCTGGCATTTCAGCCTTCTTCGGCCCGGCTTGCTTGAATCCTGATGGAGCAGTGAGAAAGGGACTCATGTCTGAGTATACCCTGCCACACCTATAGTGGCCAAAAACGATTTACAAAAAGGGGGTGGTGATGAACAGAGTGTCTGAGTTAAACAGACCACTCTTACCCAGTCCAAAGATCAGGGCTTGATCCATCACCGTTATTTATCTCACTGCCCCATCCCAGCTCAGAACCTGGCTATTTGCAAATCAGTCTGTCCCTGGCCCAGTGCATCATGGGAACAGGGCAGACTAAACTACCAAGCCAATTCTTCACCAGAAAGGAGACAAGCTACCGGGGACCGGTTTCTGGCATTTCAGCCTTCTTCGGCCCGGCTTGCTTGAATCCTGATGGAGCAGTGAGAAAGGGACTCATGTCTGAGTATACCCTGCCACACCTATAGTGGCCAAAAACGATTTACAAAAAGGGGGTGGTGATGAACAGAGTGTCTGAGTTAAACAGACCACTCTTACCCAGTCCAAAGATCAGGGCTTGATCCATCACCGTTATTTATCTCACTGCCCCATCCCAGCTCAGAACCTGGCTATATGCAAATCAGTCTGTCCCTGGCCCAGTGCATCATGGGAACAGGGCAGACTAAACTACCAAGCCAATTCTTCACCAGAAAGGAGACAAGCTACCGGGGACCGGTTTCTGGCATTTCAGCCTTCTTCGGCCCGGCTTGCTTGAATCCTGATGGAGCAGTGAGAAAGGGACTCATGTCTGAGTATACCCTGCCACACCTATAGTGGCCAAAAACGATTTACAAAAAGGGGGTGGTGATGAACAGAGTGTCTGAGTGTAAGAATTGGCTTCTGTAGTTTGGTTTGTCCTGTTCCCATCATGCACTGGGACAGGAACAGACTAATTTGCATACAGCCAGGTTCTGAAACTGGGATGGTGCAGTGAGCTAAAAAACGGTGTTGGATCTAGCCCTGATCTTTTGACTGGGTGAGAGCTTTCTGCTTAATTCAGAGACTCTGTCCCTCACCACCCCTTTTTGTAAATATTTTTGTCCACCCTAAGCGTGGAAGGGTATTCTCAGATGTGAGACCCTTGCTCATTGCACCATCAGGATTCAAGCAAACCGGGCCGAAGACGGCTGTAATGCCAGAAACCGGTCCCCGGGAGCTTGTTTCCTTCCCAGTGTAAGAATTGGCTTCTGTAGTTTGGTTTGTCCTGTTCCCATCATGCACTGGGACAGGAACAGACTAATTTGCATACAGCCAGGTTCTCTAACTGGGATGGTGCAGTGAGCTAAAAAACGGTGTTGGATCTAGCCCTGATCTTTTGACTGGGTGAGAGCTTTCTGCTTAATTCAGAGACTCTGTCCCTCACCACCCCTTTTTGTAAATATTTTTGTCCACCCTAAGCGTGGAAGGGTATTCTCAGATGTGAGACCCTTGCTCATTGCACCATCAGGATTCAAGCAAACCGGGCCGAAGACGGCTGTAATGCCAGAAACCGGTCCCCGGGAGCTTGTTTCCTTCCCAGTGTAAGAATTGGCTTCTGTAGTTTGGTTTGTGCGTTCCCATCATGCACTGGGACAGGAACAGACTAATTTGCATGCAGCCAGGTTCTGAAACTGGGATGGTGCAGTGAGCTAAAAAACGGTGTTGGATCTAGCCCTGATCTTTTGACTGGGTGAGAGCTTTCTGCTTAATTCAGAGACTCTGTCCCTCACCACCCCTTTTTGTAAATACCCTAAATTCAAAGGCACAACTAGGTATAAGTACTATGGCTCTGACCCTACCAAGGCAGTACACTCCTGGACCTGTGAAGACATCTGCCAGGAGTAAAGAATGCTGTGCTAACAGGATTGCCACTCTGCTTGACTGCTGCTCTGGAAGAACTTCCTTTCTGACTTGTTATGCTGCCCAGCTGCCAGCTGATCTCTGCCCTGCTGAGGACAAGGACTGGACTCATCTCACTGGAACCCAGAATGACTCAAAGGAATTGCTGGCTTGCCCCCTGTACTGTAGTCTCAGGGCCATCAAAGACTTCCTTCAACACTACAACAGGACCTGAACTCTACCATCTTGAGTCCTGCACTGCCAGGTGGTGCCAATTTATTCCTTGGCCCTTGAAAGGTGATTTTTGCTTTGCTGATCTATCAAAACTGATATGTCAAAGACTTGCTACCATTTGGAACGAATATATTGCCCTTCGATGCAGCTGTCACTCAACAACATGACTTCAATGGACTGCGTGGCTTAACATTGTAGGACTGCATTGTTCAATGACGACACATCACTTGCATTTTAAAGGAGTTATTTGACAAATTCTTCATCATCTGCGTAGTTTTGAACTGAAGTATCATCTGCATTCCCTGGATTGATGAAGACGCATCTCCTCTTCTGCTCCTTACATCGAGTCTTCAGCGTCAACGCTTCCTCCTTCCAGGATACTTTTTCAGCGGGACCTGCCTGAGTCCTGTAGCTGGCCTCCTCTCCATCTTGGTCAGCCTGATTTTTTTATTTACCCCAATCTAGTGCAACCACATGTCCCCGGTTTTTGCTTTATGACTTTAAGCACCATTAGTTTCCTTTAGTCTTTAAAAATTCACCACTCCAGATCAACTTATTGGATATTTGCTATTATGGTCTTGTCTTACTCATAAACTATAGTACATTTTTCTAACCCTGTGTGGAGTATTTTTGTGGTGTTTGCATTCTGTTATTGTGTGTGAATGTTACACAAATACTTTACACATTGCCTCTTTAGAAAAGCCTGACTGCTCTGTGCCAAGCTACCAGAGGGTGGGCACAGGTTATCTTTTTGTGTATACCTAACTTATCCTGCTTGTAGAGTTTGCATACTTTAACAAACAGAAACCCAATTTCTAACATTGGTGATCAGGGGTGAGGATAGGACTTGTGTTTATGCAAAACTTTATAGTAACTTATTGCTCACTACAACTCTATACTAAGAACATTTCTGACTTTTTTCAATTCTCCTTGATTGGCCTTTTGATTTTGTCTGCTACAACCATGTCTCACTCTGGAGACGCAGCACCTGAAACTGCAGTAATTGATTTTGAGCTGGCTAGGTTAGAGTCTTACACTGTGCCCCAACTAGGAGATTTTTGCAAGAACTTTTAAATCTCTACGGAAACCATGTTGCAGAGGTTGACAATCCAGAGGAGAAGCAGGAAATTCTTGAAGAGTAGGATGGCCTGATTCTGGTGTTTGAGGCAGCTCTTGAGCTGCCTGTGGAGAAGCCAACAACTTTCTGAAAAAAGTGGTGGTTCCTAGAGCAGGGAACAGTGTCTCCTCAAAGAATCTGTTTCTAGAGGAGCTGGCAGACTGAACAGAGAAAAGGAAGCTCAAATTGAATCTTGCTAAATTGGAGCATGCCTCAGAGGAGAGGAGGCTAGCCATGGAGGAGAGGAAACTTACTTATGTGCTCAACATCAAAGAGCTGGACATTAAAGCCCTACAAATGGGGTCTGGCCATAGCAATATTGGCAGCATACTTACAGTGTCCGATGGTGACTCCAGAGTCAGGATATTGAAGTATTTGGTGCCCAGGTATAAAGTTGCTCCAGGAGCGCACAAGTTCCCAGAGGAGTTTTATGGGGGTAATTAATGGAAGTATATGCCCACAGTGGGAAAGGGCACACTCTTTACAATACAGGTAGAGGACCAGACATGCCACACTCCTATGAAGGCCATCTCAGTCAGTAAGTTTGGACTGAGTCCTGAGAGGTATAGAGTCAGATTAATGGGCAGCCACAAACTCTCCACACAGACATGGTTAGATTTCTTGGATTATGCTAGTAAGGCAATGAAAGTCTGGGTGAGGGACAGCAAGGTTGATGATTATTGAGGGCAGTACATTTTATTTTGAAAGGAGCACATGCTTGATACCAGAGATGCACCAGCACCTGGTTGATAGCAATCTTCCTGACCCAAGGAAGCTTGCTGAGCAGATGGGTATTTGGGTCTGCAACAAAGTGTCCAAGAAGTTATCTGATGGGACTCCCAAAAGGGTAGTCAGGGTTCCCACCAGAAGGCAGGGATACAAAAATACAGATCTCTCTAAAGGCCCCTAAAACAACTCATAGGGAAAGGATCTGGTTCTCATTCCCAATCAGGCCACCTGAAGAAAAACTCCCCTTACAAATGTCAGCTGCCCAAGCACATCAAGTGCTATGAGTGCTATGCTATGGGCACTACAAGGGGGATTGCAAGTTTCTAAAAGAGCACCACTTCCCACTTGTGGTTGGGACAACAAGATCCATGGGGTTCTTTCAATGTCTTCCTGTAGTGGGACTGAGCCTTGCATTCATACAGTGTTAAGTTAGCATGAGCTTATTAGAAGTTTAAACGCCATTTTACCTTTTGCTTTCTTTTGCAGACGGCACACACCTTAGCTATTGATTAGAGCTAGGCTGAGTGTTTTGCTTCACATGAGAATAACTTGTTTTTCTACATTGCTAGACTTGCTTCGTAAGCTTAGTCTGAATAGTGAGTGCTGAGGCCTTGAAGGTTATATCAACATTGTAGCTGTTGTTCGAACTGATCAGCTCAAGTTCTAGACATAACATATATGCAGCTGTGGCCAACTCAGATACTGGCGCCATTAACAATGCACTGTGTGGGCGTACTCATATTTCCGAATGTGCCCAGGGTATTTACCAAATCGTGCTGGCTGCCTGAACATTCGGCCATTTTGCAATCTTTGCAGGTTGATCTTCTAGAATCTAAATTCTTACTGACTCATGATAACCAGACCAACCTGGTGATAAGAATCGTCCCCGGGACGGTGGGTTAAATGTACCTTACTTCTAACGAAGGGAACACAGTACCTATCGCTTACAAGTCACACTTGTACACTTCGGCTGAAATGCGGTTTTCCACTGTAGAAAAAGTTTTGGCAGCAGTGCAAATGGTGAGTCTGAAGGAATGCGCACTGTCGTAGGGAAAATGCATGTTGGTTGTTTCCCCGTATCCTGCCTTGGAGGCAGTGACGATAGCCAGTGTACCTAATTCAAAATCTGTGCACCCAGGGTGGATACAATGGGCAACATCATGGACTTCACCGGATGTCACGTTCATTTTGATGCCTCCATATGGTCAAAGGAGTTCTTGCAGTAAAAATGTGTTCATCCTGCCCCTTTGACTATGCCCCCTTTGGAGAATTTCCATTGTATCATTTACACTGATGGTTCAGCGCAAATCGTGCATCGGTCTAAGCATGCATACGTCTCAGCTTGCGCAATTGTGGTTGGTAGAAATGTGAATGGAGAATTCAAGTCCGATGTCATACATACACAGACATTAGGGGACTGTATCGCCCAGTTAGCAGAGCTCCGTGCTCTGATGCTTGCATTGGAGTGCACAGATCCTGGTGTGACTACTCTTATTGTGAGTGACTCTTACTACTGTGCCAGTCTTACAATGACAATCTGTTATTTTGGACTCAGAACGACTATTGTGATTCAAAAGGTAGCACAATAAAACATAAAATTATCTGGGTTCGAGTTGCTGAACTTAAAGAGCAACTGCCACTCGTGTTGTAATTCATACTCTTGGTCATCAGCATGTGGGAGTTCACGCTGTTGGCAATAGTCTGGCTGATGAGGCCGCAAAGACAGCAGTTTCGACATATTTGACTGCAGCAGTTACACATTCTGGTCCAAAAGTAAGATTCAGGATGACATCTTGGTAGCAATTGCCGCTACTGAGAAGGGAAGTAAATATCCTACTGGATTTCCTTCAAAGTATTCTTATCATTTAAGTCCTGATAAAGTTCCTTATGTGAAAATACCAGACGTTGGTGACAGATTGATTCCCAACGCAGACCGCAGGTCAACGCTGATTACAGCTGCACACGAGGGTGTTGCATCCGCGCATGCGGGCGTTTCGGCTACTGTATCTCAGCTACAACAGCGTTTTTGGTGGCGGGGACTGTATAGACAGACGCTTGATTATGTCCATCAATGTGACATTTGTCAGCAGATCAAACCTTCGACTGCAATTCCTTCAACCCTAGACACAGTTTTACATTTCCAATAAACCACTTGGTTGTGTTTATTTAGATCACTGCGGTCCTTTTTCTACAGATACTGCGTATAAGTACATCTTAGTTGTAGTTGATTCTTGCATGCGCTTTGTATGGGTGTGACCCCACAGATGTGCTGATTCACGAACTGTCATAAGGGATTTGCATGTCTTTGTGGGAATTTTTGCGTGTGGCACCTTCTATTCGGACGAGGGTCCAGCGTTCGCCTCTAAGGCGTACAAGGATGCCATGAGTTGATTGGGGGTACAGGTCAAATTCTCGTCTCCATACCGGCCTGAGGGTAATAGTGTTGTGGAGCGGATGAACCGTGACTTAAACCAATCCTTGACAGCTAGAGTTATAGCTACCGTCCAGAACTGGCTAGCCCATCTCAATGGCATACAGCGTGTACTTAATAATCTCCCTAGAAGGTCCCTGGGTGGGCGGACCCCATACGAGAACAGGCGGCATCAGCTGCCCCCTTTGACGTAGATGAACATTGTAATGTTTTACAGACTCTACAAGAGACAAGAGACAGTCTTGCAAAGGAACACAAGCCCTCCACATCTGATGCTGCATTGCAGATTCTGGTAGTTGGCTGGCTACCCCGAGTCGGAGAACGGGTCCGAGGGAAGGTCGAGAACAAGAAAGAGTTTGGCCCCTCATATAGATCTCCAGTTCCTGTACTTGGCGTGTGGGGCCAAGAAAATTTGTTTTACCTCCACTTCCAGGTCATAAGGAAAAAAGGAACATCTCCATTGACAATGTCAAATTACACAGAGTGGCTGATTCTTCTTAGTATGACACCTGCGGTCTCCTGTCTATCGATACTGAGATATTCAGTTTTGGCTCTGGCTCCTAACAACAGGCCTGACGTTGCCTTCAAGATGCCTGCAGTTTCAAGTCCTTTATTGAATACCCCACCTGATGCTCATCTTGATGATACTGAGTATACTTCTTACCCCACAGACTTATCGATGCCCGATTTACAAACCTGCCTGGCAACTGAGTCCAGATTTTCATTTGACACTAGCACTACCACATCAAAGTCCCCTTCAAAACTTTCTGTTTTTGCAACATGGTTTAAAAATATTTTTTGGTTTCCTCCTTGGACTTACATCTAGTTGGTGCTTTTTAAATTTTTTTTGTTTATGTCAATTGGCTTTGTGGTGTATTTTTAGCTGTCTCGTGAATGGACAATACGTTAAAGAGAGAACTTCTATTCGACTAATTAATGGAACATTTGCACCCCATTCCTCATCACACAGGTTGAAGAGGGACCTGATATTTGTAAATATTACTGCTTGGCCCATCTTAGATGGAATTGTATGGGATGCTGTTAAATTTCAGATTCACTGTCCCACAGAGGTTATAAATGTCCGAATGTACTACGAGTTTCTATGGGAGATGTGATTAAACAAAATATACGCTCTGATGATTGGGACGTTCAAGCCATATAGGCTTTGTTTTCTGATTTGAAATATTATGCTGCTTTTGATGCTGAGGATTTATATTTAGATTCAGCTAAGTATGGTGATTTGTTCTGTTATCAACACTATGGAAATCACTACCTGCATAAGGCAAACACAAGGAGGAATATGGTTAATTATACACAATGGGAACATTGCCCCGCTCCTGTTGAAGGCAGCCCAAGTTCTCTTTTAAAGAGATTCACTTATTTTACTGATTTTAATCAGTCAAATCCTAATGCATTTTATTTTAATATGTCCCAACAGTCCTGTTCCAAAGTAAGACTTACCCACATAAAATTGTTATATTCCAAGTCCTTTCTTGACCAATTGGCCATTGGGGGCTATGAACTGTGGAAACATTCTATTGATCTTAAATCTGTTTGGGGTTCTAAAAGTTGGCAAGTTCAAGGCACACAGGCTTTGCATCATCCATGTCCCATCCCAAACCATATGTTGTCTTTGAATTCAACTATTTCACAAACCACCTGCTTTGGATTGGCTACTACTAAAAAATTAAATGCTCCTTCTTTTCCAGAATTGTAAGAGTACCCCGGTTGGGATCATAATACCAGTATTTCTATCAGGTAATTACTGACCCTATTTATGAATTCTACTTTTAACATATCAAGTTTGGATCCTAATGGTTGGTTGTTATTGCACAGAAGTGCAGATACTTGCCAACATCGTTTTCTGGGTTTAACCCCTGGCTACACACAGGTTAGGGTGGATCCCCGTTTTGAGAGTGACCATTCTGTAACTACCTATTCCATAGGCAAGCTGTGTCAGAATTGGCTCAAACACTCCACTTTAGCATCAGTTACGCTTTGTTTGTCTAAATTGACTGACAATGTTGATCTGAATGACTTTGTCAAGGGCCCTGCTTTCGGCAGATCCAAAAGGTGGATACATGCTATTTACAACAAAGTTTGGAACCTGTCCCAGAGTGAGGCTGCTTCCCGCTTAAGAGCTACAGATCAAGCCAATTTAGAAAAGGTGCTCGCAGTTGTAGATAACAGCATTAACACGCTTTCTTCCTGCATTTACACATTAGATAATATTGTTGTGTCTGTTGTCGATATTGTGCAAGAAGATGTCTCTGTTTTGTACCATGGACAAAATCAATTGCGTTCCATTATGCAGTTCGCATGGACCTTACAAACATTAAAGGCAGGCAAGGTGCCTTGAGTCTACATGAACACGTCCTCATTATTTGTCACTTTTAATTTGAATGACAAACAGCAATTTATGTCTATAAAAGATGTCACTTTTTCTATGTTACATATTGAAAAGTTAGAACCTTTGCCGTTTTCTGTGGCCGAGACAAATTCTGCTGTGTGGCTCGTCCATGGGTTAATAACATTACCTTTTCCTTTGTTCAAATTTGAAGCTTGCATGAAGTATTATGCAATTGGCAGGTATGAACCTCTGGGCACCGCTTATCTCCATGAAGCTTGGTCACTACCATTAACCTATAGGTGCCTGAGGGAGGGAAAAGAGGTTTATTTGAATGGTGAAGATTGCACAACAACACCTGATCACTCATTAGTGTGTAGGAATAACCAATTGCAAGGCTCGTTTAATCAAAATGCACCTAATTTGGCCTGTGTCTTAAAAGGTACTCCGATGCCCGCTATCACACCCACATTCACATTACTATCAAACGGTAGCTATTTACTTTTAAATAATGAATATTGTTGTGGGATGCCAGCTGGAATTCCTTACATCATTACGGTCTCCCAACGTGTAGTTTGTTTTAAAAACTTAATGTTTCCTCCTCCACATGGGAAGCTGGATGTTTCCATCTGGCCGTCGACATTCGGAATCCGACATTGAAAGCAGAGTTCAATAAGATGAGTCTAATAAGAGTTCTCTCGTCCCAGAAAGAATGCGCCCTTACATCTGCCCGTGAAACATTTGTCCTTCACGTAGCAACCACCTGCACAGAAGTGCATGCATTATTAAATAAGGATCTTCTCCTGCATTTCAGGGAGTTAATTCACACTATAATAATAATAATTCACATTTATAAAGCGTGAACAATCACCTGTAAGGGTCTCTAGGCACTGGGGGCCGTCGGAAAGATTAAAGCAACTTATTGCCCAGAGTCACATGGTGCTGGGCTAACCTGCCGTCGGAGCCGGGGATCGAACCATGATCCCCAGATTCCAGCGTCAGTTGCCCTGGCCGTGGCGCCACACCTCTCCTCGACCACAGTGCTGGCTCACTTTTTTAAAGTTGTTAGTAGTGTGACTTCTTTCCAAACTATATTCGGTGTGTTCCATGCATTTTTTCATTCGATTTTTTCAGCCTCTTTGGTGGATTTCCCTTGGTGCTCGCCCTGGTTGCTGGAGTGCTTCTACTAATTACTTTGTTTAAGAATGGATGCACATCCTTTGCCTCAAGACAATTTATCCCGGCTGTTGCTGCTCCGCATCCGAATGTTTGATTACTATGGAGCACTGCCTCTGGCTACACTGAGAGCAGCTTATGGATTATCGTTTCTATTTTCCTTTTTCACATGCGTCCAGCCTGTCTTTCATTGCCTGAGCTGCGATTTCGAATGGGCTCTGGATTTGTGTCTCTGCAGTACGATGTCTCCCAACGCAGATTATGATCAACTGATGAGCCCCTTGGTTGCTCATGAATTGCTTAGTTCTGGCGGCAGGATAATGGCCTTTGCAGCATGGAGTCTTGGGACGTTGGAATATTTTTGCAGCGGCGCATGATTTCTTGGCACGCAGTTATATTGAAATAAACCCGAATTGTCCTCTGCTGGTACTAGAGGCTCCGGTTATTGAGGAACATGTATATTAATTCCCGTTACTGAATTGGATGGCTTAAATATTTTCAGATGAGAACAATGACTGCCTGTTGGAGGCTGTTGCAACGTACTGTGCATATACACTGTTGGAGTAAGATGCATTTCCTTCTCTCTCTCTTTCACGACCGAAGGCATATGCTTCACATCAGATTTTATTATTATTATTATTATTATTATTATTATTATTATTATTATTATTATTATTATTAATAATAATAATTTGATAGCCTATATGCTTTACTGTGCCCACAAGTGATTACTAAACTTAAGTATTTTCAAAATTCAGTGTTTTCATTCCGTTTTTCCATTATGTCAAATTTGACCTTGATTCTATCTCTCGAAAATGAAGTCTGTGTTCCTACTTTACCCCCATTATTTGTCCATTCTCCGATCAAGGGAGGGTGTAGTAGGGCTGAGCCTTGCATTCATACAGTGCTAAGTTAGCATGAGCTTATTAGAAGTTTAAACGCCATTTTACCTTTTGCTTTCTTTTGCAGACGGCACACAAGTTAGCTATTGTTTAGAGCTAGGCTGAGTGTTTTGCTTCACATGAGAATAACTTGTTTTTCTACATTGCTAGACTTGCTTCATAAGCTTAGTCTGAACAGTGAGTGCAAAGGCCTTCAAGGTTATATCAACACTGTAGCTGTTGTTCAAACTGATCAGCGCACGTTCTAGCCATAACATAAATGCAGCTGTGGCCAACTCAGATACTGGAGCCTTTAACAATGCACTGTGTAGGCATGATTGAACACACTTGGAGAACATTTATATGCTCAGAGTTTGTGCAGAACTCAATGTGATTCACTCCTGCTAATTTTGGAGGTATGGGGTCGCCTATGCAAGCCTAAGGGACCTTCTTTAGTTCTGAAATAACCTACAAGCAAGGGAGGGTGAAATATAGGTATATATTTAACCTGTTTCCATTTAGCATTGTGACATGCTTTCTCCTTTTGTATTTTATGGAATAGTAACTATGCTGACAATCTTATTTCTTATCATAGGTCTGCTTGTATTAGCTAAGATGCTGCACCTGAGATCACGGCGTTAAAATAAACATTTTAAACTTGCTCGTGTCTCCCTTTACTTCCTGTTCTGGACTGGTATGAGAGTATAACAAAAGAGTGCTCATGTTTCCCACCTTACCTGAGGTATCCTAAGTTGCATGTTCTGGGTTGTCTAATCATTGGTTACTTTGCTATAGGACGAAGAGCTAATGAGACACTGATGCTAGTCTGGTAGGGGATTTTGGGTACTAACGTGAGTTTTTGGCACACCCTAATTCACTGAGGTCCTGGATCTCTGTGCACAGTTCTGTGTCTGAGCAGAATCACTGCACCAAGAAATGTCTTTGTCAGATCAGCTGGGCCAAGACAAAACCTTTGCAAGGCTTGTCAGCCACTTTATTTGCCCTAACCTCAAGACTTCCTTAGATGCATTCTGTAGGACTTGTGTAAACTGCCAGGCCAGTGGGAAGACAGGGTAAAGGCTTAAAGCTACTTCTTTATCACTTGCATATCTTGCCACATCTGAGCGGGTGTGCATCAACATTGTTGGGCCTAAGGATTCCCAGACTGCTTCATGCTACAGTTTTATCCTGGTCTGGATGATCATGGCACTAGGTACCCAACGGTAAACCCTCTGAGGACGATAACTGCACCTGCATTGGCAGGGGCTGTGATGGAGATTTTTACCTGAGTGGGTTTCCCCAAGGAAGTGGTGTCTGACAGGGTAACCAATTTGATGTATGCTTTCATGCAATGAATGTGGAAGGAGTGTGGCGTAACATACAAGTTTCCCACTCTTTACCACCCACAAACAAATGAGCTTTTTGAGAGATTCAGCAAGGCCCTTAAGGGTACGATTAGAGGCCTATATTCAGGAATACGTGGGACATTCTCGTGCCATGCCTGTTGTTTGACTACAGGGAGGTACCATTAAAGCGAGTGGGCTTCAGCCCCTTTGAGCTTCTGTATGGGCCAAGCCTGGACTGAATTTGTGTAGCAGCGCTACGCCAAACTCCGTGAAGTGATAACATAATTCTGCTGTGTATGCAGAATTCTGAAAGCAGGCAGAGTTACTTGTCCCGCAGTTTGCTTGACATTTCTGCTGTATGGCAATGTGGATTGCGTGTTTGGGGGGAAATATCATGCAAACTGCACCACGCGGTCGCCCATGCGTGCAACTATCTTGTTTTCTATTTAGTTGTAGTGCTGAGGCCTACTTTTTGAATCCATCCTAAATCCTTTCAATCCCTCTTTCCAAAAACATGTTTTCTGCTGGTTTTTTTTTTATTATCGTTTCTTAAGTCTTCTTAAGTGTATATTTTGTTTTTTTTTACTACTTTTTGTGTGTTTTTTGTGAGTTATTTACTGTTTTTCATTCAACTTCATTCTGAAATATTTTTACTTCCCTTCGTCTTCTCCCTGTTATTCTTTATACTTTCAAAATTAGATTTTCTGCCCCTCCCTGCATCATGGCAGAGACTTGTGCCACTAAAAAGGCGGCAAAGAAGAGCCACCTTCCTTGCAGAAGGTGTTACCCAGAAGGTGTGCAGTCCCAGGCTTTGTTTTCAGAGCTGGAGGTGGCAGCGCTGGTTTTTTGTGCAGTGCGACCTACCCTCCACCCTGGCAGCAAGCCTGGGTCCAGGCACGGGCTCCGGGAGCACCAACAGCGGTAGGCGAGGGTGCGTCTGGCAGTATATTGCTGCTCTGGGGTCCAGCACACCACAATAAGCTGAAACGCCAGTTGTCCAACATGCTGGACTGAGAGCAGGGCCTACTGGACCTGCTAGTGTTTGAGGTTGCACGGTTTGGTTATTAGCTAATTATTAATATTAATATTACTTCTGTATTCTATGTTATTGCGAATATTCTTTCTCACAGAGCAAGCCTGCTGCTCACATGCAGTTAAGTTACGTTTAAAAACATTATATAATGTGATCATTATTTAAGACAGCTGCTCGGCGCTAAAAAATCATACTTATTTGCAACTTTGTGCTCGCTTGGACTGATTATGTAAGAACCTAAGGTAAGTAATAGGGACTGGAGACAGATAACTTTCCTTTGTCCTGTCACTAAGATAGTTGTAGTTATTATTAGTAATTTAGCAGTGCATGTCCCCTCACTTCAATTCTTAGAGCCTTTTTTGTTGCTTGTACAGAGACAAACAACGAACCAATTTGGTGTATGCATGCGTCCATATGCATTTAAAGACAAAATTCAGACTCAGTGAATTTGCCCCTCAAAAGGGGTTGAGAATGATTGCAAATGAGATCTAAAATTAGAAGCAAATATAATTTGTTGCAATTTATTCCAAAGTCTTTGGAGTAGGCTAGGTAGTTTTAGAAAATGTAAAACAGATAGGATTGTCCCCGATACTAGTCTACTACTAGTCAATCTGATTTAGGAAAGTTTAATGTCATTGCAATCGCCGTTTCTAGCCCAAAAATCTTTTTTAAAGATTATTTATATACCACCAATTATATCTTGTCTCTCAAATTATGTCTTACATCAGCACCCAGGAGCAAGAGGTCTTCCGAGGCTGGTGTGGGTGCTGGAAGTGCCTCCCAGGAAGAACGCTCCTTGGCCGATGGCTCTGCTGGCCCCTGTAATTCCTCCTGTTGTTAATAATAATATATATTTCCCTAAGTTTTACTACTCCTTAATTTGCACTATTACTACCTGCTTCCTAATTTTGTTTTTCCTCAAATCCTCTTCGATCTATCTGTTTCAAAATTCTTGTTATCCTTGCATTATCCTATTTACTAAGTTATTTTATATTTCTTGTGTCTGTATTTTGCTTCAAGCTGACTCTGTCTTTACTAGTCTGTCTGTAGCTTCCTTACTTCTGGTTTTTATGTCGGCTTTCCATCTCCCCTTATATGTTTTGTGGACTGTGTGGTGGTGGTACTGTAAGACTCGGAGAACCCATTGGTCTTCATAACTAGTAGTTCTAGTACTACTGCTCTGCCGTGCAGATTGTATACCCAAGCAAGGTATCATATGAATGTTTGTTGAGATGAGATTTACTTTCTCATTCTCAATCAGTAAAACGAGAGAGTGGCCACGGGAACACCGGAGTACTCGAGTTACCTCACCTAGTGAAGCCGGGTGCATAGGTGTCTTTTCATGTCGAGTTTTGTCATTGTTTTCAATGGCGAAAGATGAGAAGAACCTGAAAGCAGAGGGGACAGAGTCTGGGTCACTTACCAGTGACCAGGGGCACGATAGAATGCCCACCGATGTTGGGTGATTTCAGGTGAAGCTCGACTCTTTACCCACGAGGACCAGGAGGTGTCGACGATGGCCAAGACCGGGAATCGAGCTGTACCACAAAGGATGTTGAGGGCTGTGGTGTCGGTTTACGGATTGGACCCAACAAGCATTGGCAACAGCAACCAACGCAGAAAGCAGAGATAGGATTTGGTGCAGACCAGAAAGGTGTGAGGGACTCACCACTTACTAGGGAGTCAGGGCATGTCTGGAGCAACCAGGGAAGCTCAAGGAAAAGTAGAGTTACTTTCGAGGGGACCCACCAGTCGACGGACCAGGGATCCAGATGGAGCCTCAAGCGGAATTGCAAGAAGCGGGCTCACAGAACACTCTTGGAGTGGAGGCCTCCAATCTTCAGTTCAGATGCTGCTCGAGGTTTGGGATACAAGTAACCCAATGCACAACTTCAGGGAAGCTCGGGAAGTTGATGCATTAGCAAATGTGCACGGTGTCCAAAAGTTCCGGTTGCACTTCACTCATGAGAGCTACGGTTCTTTGCTTTGCCGGGGGCTCGGGCCAGCCTTCAAAAAGTCTGGAAATCCTGCAAATACTTTGGAGTCCAGTGGGAACTTCAGAGATGCAGACCGGCAAATGCTTTATAGGTGTCTGTTTGAACAAGGGAGTCATTCCTTGACCCTAAAGGAGATTCTCCCATCCTCTAGTCTTTAGTAGAGCGTCGAAGTTCCAGGATTCAGTTTCAGAGTTTTGTCCAGGTGTAATTTGTTGCCAGGGGTCCCTTACTTATACTAAGAAAAGGGGTTGGACATACTCTGGGGACCCACCTATGGGAATGTCTTCAAAGAGGGGTAGCTATACCCATTTCTGTTGTCCAGTTTCATGCCAGAGCAGAGGCTGGTAGCCCCTGCAACCGGTTTGGACTGGACAATGCACAGGGACACCAAATGTGCCGCCTTTGCAGACTTCAAAGTACTCTCAGAGTGCACCCACCCAGCCTCAATACACTAAAACCTATCTGGGAGGTGGTTACACCTCCCTGTGACAGGAAACCTATTGTCCAGGCCTCCCCTGCCGGAGTTTCGGTAAGCAGCAGGAGGCCAGACTTGTGTCTGTGGCTGCAGCAGGGCTCTTTTAAACTATTACCGGTTAGACCAGTGTATACATGTCTCTCCCTCTAGAAGGGTGAAATTCTACCCCCGCCGCCAGGACTGGCGGGGGGGTAGGATTCCAAAGTGTTTGACACCAAACACAACATGTTTCCATGCAGCCATTCCAAAGTTAGCATTTACTACAAGGTTATAATGCCCTTAGGAGTATATGGTCTGGCTGCATCACAGAACAGCCTCAGAGAATAGGCTCCGAAAGCTGCAGAGGGGTCCAGCTCATGCATGGGCACCCTCTCACACAAAACCAAGCACTCTGGCTTCAGGATTGATAAGGCCTGCCATAGGAGTGACTGATAGGTTTATATGTGTCAGTGAATAAAGGTAGATGTAGGTAACCTATATCTTATAAGGGGCGCATGCACCACCTTACCCAGGCTGCAGTAGCATTCCTGTGGTGCCATTTTGGAAGGCTTCCCAGAGGTGGCATAATCCATGCTTCAGCCCCTGGTAGGCCTCTGGGGTACCTATGCCCTGAGTACCTGGTGTACCATATACTAGGGGCTCACAAGGGTGACCCAGTAACCATTCTGGAGTATACCTAATGTACATGCAATCAATTTAGAGAGGAAGCAGCTAGGCTGGGGTCCTGGATAGCTGGGCACCAGCCAGACTAAAGTTGAAAAACAGTGAAACACCAGCAAAAAGTGGGGAAACCATAGTAAGCAGATCCTACTCTCCTACACTCTGCATCTAACGTTTCCCCGCTCAGCATGCTATCAGGTACAGCCTCAAAACCTGGCTCTTCAGGTAAGTCTTTGCTGCACAATTTCTCCCCTCTAGCGTCTTGAGACCCTCATGGGTGAATACTGCGCTTCACACATCCCTGATTGATTGATTGTAGATAAGCCTGACTGTTCCATGCCAAGTTACGAGTGGGTGAGCACAGGTTATCTTTTAGTGTGTATCTAGCTCACCAGGACTAGAGCTGTGGTTCCTGCTTGTACAGGATGTATACTCTGAGCACCAGAAACCTCACTTGTAAAAGATATAATATCATCTTTGGGTAGTAATGCTTGAACCTCATTTTATTAAAATGAAATTAAGTTAAATAAAAAAAATCCTACGCTTAACTGATTTATATTGTTAACTGTACAATGTCATGTCCGTGATATATAGGTGGGGACGTTGTACACCACCATACTGTTGACTTCATAAAGCAGGGATTACTATACTTTACCATAGGCTTCACAAATAAAGCATCCGTCAGTGGATTACATATCAAGGCACACATTTCCATTTGACTCCAGTGTGAACCCTCATTGGGTGCACCAAGAGCAGACCAGAGAACATACATAAACCTCTAGTGAGATGTCTAAAACAACATTTAGACCTTCACTATGAGTGGCTCATTATGTTACTATCCCTATGGAAAACCCCTTATTTGGTCAGGGATTGGGAATGGAATTACAAGTTTTGAGGTACTTATAATTTCCCCTATGTTGTCCCACGTAATTCTGTAACGTTAAACTTGGTAGTAATTACCTGGCTAAAGAGGGGTGGTAAATAATGATGGGGCATATTACCAACAACTAGCGATAATTTTTGTCTCTAACTTGTTTAGAGACAAAAATTATCGCCGCACATCGGCGATTTTTATCGCAGATAAACCTTGCTATTAACAAGGTTTATCGCAAATGCGTTAAAAAACGGCCGAAATGCATGAATATCGCTGAAAAGTCAGCGATATTCATGCATTATCGAGCAAATGCTCTTAGCCATGTTATCCACCTCCCATTGGATAACATGGCTAAGAACTGCTCAGGGCAGGTGTTAGCTTTTGGAGATATTCCCGCTTAGCGCAAATATCTCCAAAAGTTGGTAATAGGAGATAGCGATGTTAGCGACTGTTTTCAGTCTCTAACATCTTGGCAAGCCCACTTTGCATCTCATTAGTGATAAATATCACTGACATGCAAAGTGGGGCCCAAGATGGTCCCTATCTCCTACTAGCTGTCGCTAACTGGTGTTAGCGACAGCTTGGTAATAGGGAGATAATTTTATCTCCGCTTTTTTGGCTTTTAAAGCCAAAAAAGCGGAGATAAACCCCCTTGATAATATGCCCCGATATTTGTAGGTTTTGCCCAAAATCCACATGCAATTCCCAATTTTTCAACTAAAGACCTTTGTGCAAGAAATATTTTTTTCATTATATAAAGCGCATGAAAGCATTTATTTTAGAGTTGGTCAGAAATTAGTAGAGACTAAACAATGACGTGGTAAATGGACTTGCTTTTTGGTGTCAAGTTCAACATATCTGCTACAATGACATGACAAATCTTTGGTGATGTTTCAAAGGTGGATAATGCTAAGCGAAGATAAAGGGTTAGCTTTTTGTTAAGAACTGCTAGGTAGCTGGGCTATAAAACAGCATTTGAGGCTCCTGCGGAAACATATATTACAAATAGAAAGCATGTGCATACTTCTATTGAAATGTACTAATCCGAGTAGGTGGTGACTGAACAGAAGAAAGCAGCAGTAAGGGCACATGTTACCATTAAAAACATCTTAGGTCCTGATTACAAATCACGTGAAGCAAAATAACAGCACAGTTTCATACCTTAGATCCACTCAGCCTAATTACAGGTATTTTCTGCATGTAATTATTCTGTATATAGTGTTACACCGGGTGTCTCCGCATGTGGATTTAGGACATCGTAAGTCCGTATGAAATTAATACCACATGTACAAGAAATGCATGCGGAATTAAAATTTACCACAATTATAAATTATAGGAAAGATAGAATTACGTGAGGAATTACCACAATGCTTCTTCCTGTTCAGAGCAGGTAGTAAGTAACCACACTGAAGCATCAACAAAATACAGGAGTTAAGTAAAGGGTGTCTAAATGTACAAAACAAGTATAAAAATAAAAATTAAACAAATAAGCAAATTTAAAATATTTATTTTACAAAATAGTCGTCAATAGCATGAACATATTGGGGAGCTTATCAACAATCACGTATTCCATTAATACTACAATTTGGATTTTCGAAAAAGCATTGAATGATTGTTAATGCTCATATTTTTCAGGAAAATGTACAAAATGTCTCTGTTGACTTCAACAGATGGCTTAGCCTATCTTTAACTCAATCGGTAACTAACCCATCATATAACGAAAGCGACACCCAATCCATCATATTTTCTTTTTTTTAAACAATGTGTACTTTTTCGTGGATATATGGCCTGATTCTTTAAATTAAGCAATACTGACAGACCTTCTGTTAGATATATGTGACACCGGTTGTGAGGAGTGGGAGGATGATGCGGTAGAAAGGGTATGAGAATGGCTAGTGGGCTGTAGGCTGGGCACATTGAACTATCAATGGCTCACAATACTTTGAACACAATATGGAGAGACAAAGGGGTATATTTACAAGAATTGCCGCTAAGCAAAGTTAGCGTTGCTTAGCAGAAATGTTCTTACCGTCGCGTTTCGCCAAAAACTATCACCATGGCACAGAGGCATTTACAATACGTCACTACATGGTGAGAGGACCAGGTTGCCGTCCCGATTGTTGCAGCAAATACTAGTGTCAAGACGATACAAATCTTGATTCTAACGTGAAAAAAGCAACGGCCGGCCAATTAGCGGCCAGAAAACTCATGTTAGTCAGCCTCACATCACTTTTTTCACGTTTCTCAGAAAAATAAACCACAAAAAGCACCCTAAATGCAAAAAAAAATGAACTACCTAAAATAAGAATGGAGCAGGCTGGACCCAGTTCAGCAGAAGACAACAACCTCCTAACCCACCTAACAGCTAGAGTCCCAGGGGAAGAGGAAAACAAAATTCAGTCAGGAGGAAAATGAAATCCTGATTGCGGAGGTGATGGAGAACGAATACCAGCTCTTTGTCAGCTTCAGGGTGTCCTTGGGGACCAAAAATACCATTTTCCATTGTGACCAAGGTGAATGCAGTAGTAGAAGTCAACAGGATGGCGACTCAATGCAAGAAGCACTGGCATGATACCAAGCACAAGACTAAGCAGAAACTGGCCAGCAATTGACAGGCAGCACTGCAGACTGGAGGTGGGAGTCCAGCACCACTGGAGCAGCTTGATACCTTGGAGGAATAGGTGTCCGTGGTCATCTGCGAGAAGTCAGTTGTTGGAGTCGAGGAACAGTACCGTGCAGACTATGACCAGCTACATCAGCAACAGGGTAAGTAACAGCCAGGGACATGGGGGGTGGAGGTGGGGGAGTAATGTTGCCTGCGTACATCAACTATGTCTCAGTGCCCACCCACACTGTGTGCAGAACAAATGCAAGATACATAGGTACTTGGGGGTACATTCACATGTCCCTTGAGCTGTTGGCATCATTCACAAATACATAGAAAGACACATAATGATGCTGTAAGGGACTTGTAATCCAGCACATAAATATTGACAAGTGACCACTCATGAGTCCCCTAACCCTGGCTATATTAACAAGCAAAGGGGCATATACACTAGAGAAGTGGTGGCGTAAGTGTGCTTGGTTTAACTCCACGCTCCACCAACTCTGAAACGCTTCACCAAATTTACAACAATATGATACATCCCTGCATTTCCCCCTGCACTGGTGCAAAAGCTGTCAGCTTAGCGCAAACTCAGGCACTCTTGCACCAGAGTACAAGGGTGTCTGTGTTAAGGGGACGATTGTTAATGTGCAGGAATGTCTCCCTCCCTGGACATAAACAAGCAATGGCCCTTTGCTGTACCTATGTGTGCTGTCCAGCGCAGCACACAAGGAAACAGCAAAAACTAGGAGACATGAAGCATTTATACTTGATTTGAATGTGTAAGCCCCTGTTTCCCCTGGCCTTAGTTTTGGCGATGACTCCAGTTCATGCTGCACTTGTAAATAGGAGCCGTTGTCAAAAAAAGGGTTCTGAGGTGGAACACCAACTTCTAAACCCATTGCAAGTACAGCGTGAAAGGGTTCCTCATATACAAGGCAGTGTTAAGCTACATACAGTGGCTTAACAATGGGTTATAAATAAGGGGGAGCACATATTGCCACAGCAATATCACTCAAAGTGACTTTCCTGTGGTGATAGGGGCTTTTAAATATTCCCTAAAGTCACTGAGCATTGGGTCATCCCACTTGGCTCAATGCAGCCCTCAGCCACTTTCCAAACATAGCACTGCACTGCATGTACAATAACATGGCTCAGTCAAGTGTCACAACATGCACTGCTGTCAATGTAGTTGCTTAGTGCAAAAACAGGCACCAATGCACAATGGTGCAAGTACCTGCGTTGGGGCTAGCCAGCTACTTTTATTTCATGTGCATGACGAAATTCCATGCCTCAAAGTAATGTAGTAAATACGTTTGAACACCACTGCAGAGAAGTGGCTGAGTGCCTTGTCAATCCAAGAAGACTAACCATGCATTACGTTACAGGTTTGTACATATGACACAATGTACATAATGAAAGTGTGCCTCTTTAACAAGGGTTTGACCAATCCATATCAAGTGAGTTTACACTGCCTTGTAATTATTGTGAAGCATGCTTTTCCTTAGTAAACCTAAAATTGATGCTGGTCCTGTTACAACAGTGTCTTGGAAATATCCCCCAACAGGCCCGCTCTGGCCATAGCTGGCACCAGGCAATCCCCCGGTGGGCCGCACGGTTGGGGGCTGGCTTTGGGCCCCTGGTGGACATTGTTGTTACAGGGCCATTTTTTCAGCATACCTGCAAAATCGTCCCTGTACTAAAATCGGCCCAAAACCAGCCCAACAAAGAGCTTGGTGGCACCTCCACCCCGCCCCTGTGCCCCACTCAATTACAATTGCTTAACTGATGCTTTTATCTGTGCAGCTGAATGAAGCACACATAACCACATATAAAACTGCTGGAGAACACTTTTTAAAGTGGACTTATCCATGTTACCCACACTAAGAGCTGCACTGCCATTGCAAGCACCTTGTGTCAATGATGTGCATATTCCAGATTGTCAAAGAAAAATATATTGGAGACCCAAGGTGCTGTATACCTTGCATTTCAAAGTACAGTGTAAGGCCTCAGCATTTTAGGAATGTGTACCCCAAAATCACAACATGCTTTTTCTGTTTGAAATGCTCCTAAATGTTACGCCGGTATCTAGATGAAAGCATTCCATATATGTTTTACCTTGTAATTGTTTTTGTATGCTTTAGAATTATCATGAATTATCCAAAGAATTTTGTACTATAGGCAAGATGAAAAATAAATGTTTCCAACTCTATATCTTTAGCAGCCCTCTCAAAAAATTGTACAAGTCTGGCTATGAAGTGTTTCTTTAGCAAAAAAAAGGTATCTAACCAGAAACACTGATGTATGAATTTAGCAAAGATGCAATGCACTGTATTTTGGATGTAAACTAAAACAATGTTTTATTTTGTTTAGAAAAGTGGCTGAATATTCATTGTCCTGATGAAGACAAAAAATATTGTCGAAACGCATTGACAGACACAGCCCAGTCCGCCAGAATCAGGGATAATTTTATTGCTGATTGTTGATTAAATTTGTGAATTATATCAGGAACTATCAGATTGTATTGTGTAAACACATCATGTATACAGGATTATATGTATTTATTCACTTTTATTAATATCATTAATAATTATTTTATATATCATTACAGTTCATTGCGCTACTTTCGTGTTTGTTTTTGTATAATGTGTACTTAAAAAAGCCAGTTCTTGTTATGTAAGTCTGCCTGGGCGTATACCTTTGCACAAAAAATTGTTTTCCCTGACCCAGGAGCCATATCCTAACCAGGGGTTCCTTGATACACTACACAGTGAAATGCTCCTACAACCACACATTTCCCGTCAAATGCATGGTAAATGTAGTTTGATAATGGGCCTCATTCACAATGTGGCAATAATGCATGTCATTTGGCTACACGTTCTACATGACCTTTACAACATTACAACATTACAACATTCCTCAAAATACAGTCATCCAGATCAAAGTATCTTCTTGTGTTGTTTAGTTGGTAGTATGTCTTTCCCATCATGGTGCTAGGTTTGGAAACCCAAGACACATTGACATGCATGGAAAATGGCCCTCAGGTAAAGTTAACAGTGGCAGTGAACAAATGCATAGCTGTTGATGTCTGTAAACACCCTTCTAGTAACAAATTAGTCCAATTACCCCGAGCACAACAGTATATATCATCCATGTGCCCATCCCTGTGAGGCCCAAAAAGGTCTGCAGTGCAACAATTCACCAATCTTAGAAACCTGCCTCAGTCCTACATCTTCCTGCTTGCAAAATTTTACCATTGCCACTGAACCAAAGACCAACGGTGACTGAATAGAGGGAATTATTTTCAATGAACAGGAAGGTGGTCCTCCCTGCATATCAACATCCATGAATGGGGCTGACCTGTGTCAATGTGAGTTGGCCACCTTGAAACACATGGATACTTTTCAGTTTAGGGGAATTTAAGCCCATCTACATGTCATCTCAACATGGACATCATTGTAGCCTTGATCTAAAGTGCATGAGTGTCCTTATCATCATGCCATACTACAAGATAGGTGGTGGTGCCTACATCAATGGGTGGTGCATTCAAAACTCCACCTCTAAACCTAGTGACTAACCCATATGCAACCTTGACTGAGTAAGGGTGACGTACCCACAAAGCGGTCATATCTCCTTTACCGGGGCGCAAATTCCGCCGCGGTGCAGGAGTTGTATTAGGTGGGCCCGGCCGAATATATATATATATATATATATATACACTTGCCAGATCTTGAAAATAAACAGCTTCGTTGGTGTTCCCCTTTGTGGCCTCTGCTTTCTTTCGCGTGAAGAAGGGTGTTTTGCATATTTTTCTCGTCGGCCAGGAATTCATTGGCAATCTGCCTACGGCAGGTCTTTGTTCACCGAGGGATCGGATAGCCTGGGCCGGCCTGTGGTGTTGGAAGGAAAAGCAGGTGGTATTGAGGCATTCCACCTCATGCAGGGCGGAGAGCTTTGCCTGTCTGCCCCCACTGAAAAGGATTCCCGAACATTTAAAGTTGGAGCAGTTGGGGACCCGAGGAGGCTGTATTTTCTTGTATCTCAAGCAGGAAATTGTTTTTGAACTTTGCGCAGTGTCCTGCATCAAGCGCTACCATTCGGCAGAACTTCCCCCATTCACAACTTACCTGGGAGCTCCAGAATGCATTCTGGGTCCTGCAGTCCATGAAAGGTCACGGGACTTGCAGCAGGTGTGCTGACATCGTCGTTGGGGGGGGGAGCTTGTTTGGATTTCCAAATAAGTGGCAGGACGCGCATTTTGCAAAGGACTTGACTCTGACTGCTTGGGCGCTGAAGAAGGCATTAACATGCCAAAATGCATTCGCCATATCTTGAAAATAAACAGCTTCGTTGGTGTTCCCCTTTGTGACCTCTGCTTTCTTTCGCCAGAAGAAGGGTGTTTTGCATATATATATATATATAACGTGGTGCCGAAACGATATGAGATCGACTAGCGAGAAATAATATATTTTCACCGTGAAAATTGGTCCGTGCTTGGTGTTCCTGCGCACGCTGAGGGAAAGCGGCGAAGCAAAGGAGACTTTGGTTGTTTATATATATATATCAAACACGCTGTCACCTCGTAGAAAACTCACTGGATTTGATCGAGTTTATCAACAAAGGAACCGTGGCCACAGTATTCTCAGTGCAAGGAAGTTTATTCAGGCACGATGTCCAAACTTCCTTGCACTGAGAATACTGTGGCCACGGCTCCTTTGTTGATAAACTCGATCGAATCCAGTGAGTTTTCTACGAGGTGACAGCGTGTTTGATTTAAAGGGGGTGGCTACCCCAGCCGTGTGCCCGCCGGATTTGTGGCTTGGGTCAGCCTAACTTTCGTGTTTCATATATATATATATATATATATATATATATATATATATATATATATATATATGTATTCACTGAAAAAAACATAGGTTATAGACCATATATAGTTAGGGATTAGCATTTACAAAACCTTATTTTACTCGCATAAAACCATTGAAATTCGCATATATAGTTAGTTGCGCTAACTATATATCGCGCACCCGCAATCCACTGCTGATGATGTCACATATTACATCATTCATGACATGGTCAGTGACATCACTGATGAGATCACTGATGACATCTCAAATGACATCACTGATGACATTATCTAGTGACTGTATGTTTTGGTAAAGTTAAAATATGTATTACATATTGAAGAATGAGTGGATGTATAAGTGTCTGGATGAAGGATTTAGTAGGTGCATGACTGACTGTATAAGTGAGTGATTAAATGTGTCTCACTGAGTGCATGGGATAGTGACTAAACTGTCTTAATTTGTGCATCATTATGTCTGTTGTTCTGTAAACTGCTATATGAGTAACTATATGGGTTATTGATTGGTTGCCCAAGTATTTGTATGGGAGACTGAGTGTGTGTGGGGGTGGCTGGGAGGTGTATGACTCTGTGCATAGATGTGTGAGCAGTTGATTCACTAGATGTATGGGTTCAAAAGTGCATGTGGAAACAGCTGTATGGGCGGTTGACTGTGTGCATGAGTGTATTGGCGAGTGAATGGATATCTCAGTGCTACATGTCAAAGTAAGTACATATGTAAAACACAGTACATGTGAGAGTTGACGTATATAAATAACTGTGCATAAGAGCCAGTGAATGTGTGAGTGGCTGTATGGATCATTGTGAACTTGTATCAGGGATTGTATAAGAGAGTAAATATGTGTTAGTATATGTTTGAATAAGTAAGGTGTGTATAACTGTATAGTTGAGGAAATGGAGGTGTGATTGATTCTTTGCATGACTGACTAGGTGTGTGAGTAACTCCATGGATGAGTGACAGTCTGTGAGTGTCTGTTTACACTGAGTGTATCTAAGGTTATATCAGAGTCTGAAGAGGTTCATCGTATAATCACATGAATGATGTCATCAGTGATGTGATCAGTAATGTCAAATGAAATGTCATCAGTGATGTCATCAGTGATGTCATTTAAGATGTCATCATTGATGTCATCAGTGATGTCATTTGAGATGTCATCAGTGATGTCATCAGTGATGTCATTTGAGATGTCATCAGTGATGTCATCAGTGATGTCACTGACCATGTCATGAATGATGTAATATGTGACATCATCAGCAGTGGATTGCGGGTGCGCGATATATAGTTAGCGCAACTAACTATATACGCGAATTTCAATGGTTTTATGCGAGTAAAATAAGGTTTTGTAAATGCTAATCCCTAACTATATATGGTCTATAACCTATGGTTTTTTCAGTGAATTTTCAACGTTTTGTAAATGCTAATCCCTAACTATATATGGTCTATAACCTATGGTTTTTTCAGTGAATTTTAAAGGTTTTGTAAATGCTAATTCCTAACTATATATGGTCTATAACCTATGGTTTTTTCAGTGAATTTCAATGGTTTTTTAATAGCAAATATCTATAGCTGTAACATATGTTCTTATTCTAATTCATAAATATTTTTTATATATATTTGTATTATATGTTTAAAATTCAATTTATATTATAGTTTAAATTATTTTTTCTTGTTTCGCTGCCGATCCGCGAAACGGTAAACGTTCCGTTAGTGCAAATACCGCGTTAGAAAGGCACATCGCGATGCGTCCCGTAAACGCAACATATCGCGTTACTACGTAATGTCCCTTAAGACGTTCTGCATTAGCGCACCCGGAAGCGTTCTGGAACGCGAACCAAGGCGCGAAACGAAAAGGCTCGGAATCGATCCGAGGCGCAGCGCGGAACGCGGAACGTAAGCATAACAGGTCATGTGACTTGTTTATAAAACTTTTCATTGGTTCATTTTACTTTTAGTTTCCTAATGATGGAACGCTTGAGCATATGACGTAAAATAAACACTTTTCATTGGTTTAGAACATTTTCTTTTCTCAAATGATGAAAGTCCCACCTTCTTTCCTCACTCCGACTTTCATTTTTATGAGAGAAAGACCTGTTTTTGTTTGCTAAGACACGGCATTTGTATTAGCTGCAGCTGGTGGATCTCCACCACCTCCACCACCACCAAAGAAGAAAGGACCAACTAGCCAGGTCATCTTTGACCAGGAAGAAGAAGAAGAGGAAGATGAGGAACAGGAGCAAGGGACAAGTGGCTTTCTGAAAGAAATGCCAAGAACGTCCCGTGTGAAAGTGAATTTTATCTGGCAATTTTTTTCTTTTCCTTCTCATGAAAAGAAAGTTAATGCTAGGTTTGTTACCTGCCTCATCTGCAAAAAAACACTCTCGAGAGGGACCGAAAAAAAATATAGCTATGGTAATCATACCATGCATCGGCACATGGAGACTTGGCACCCTCTTAATTATTCCAAAGCGCAACTTCGAGATTTGGTGGAAAACCCCCGACCGGCAAAAACATCCACCAATGACTTTACAATAAGTGAGTCAGAGGCAAGGGAAACGATTCCAAATCTGCAAAAGAACTTTGTGCACATGAGATTGACTTGTTTACAGTGTGGAAAATTAATTTCATGCGGAGAAATGAGTATTACTTTAATAAATAGATCATTTGAAAATCATCAATGTCCAAAACGTCCTAGAAAGTGATTTTTTTTTCTTGTTGCTTCAGTTGAGCCCTTTGAAGTGAATCATTTTTGTTTCCCCTTCCTCAAAAAAAACACAAAAAAAATATAAAACATCAAAAAGAATAAAAAAAAGTTCTTTTCAGAACTACCTTCCCTTTTTAAAAAAAATGCTAGAATGTTTAGCACTCTAGCATCCTCTATTTCTTTTGATTCGCTTCCCGGTTAGCGTTCGGGTACGCGAACCGGGAGCGAACTAAAAAAAATATTTTTTCAAAAAAGACGAATAAATAAACAGAGAGTAATGTGAAAAGAAAGACAAATAGAGGGAGTAACACACAATAACTGTTGAAAGAGGGACTGATAGAAGAAGTGAAAAGAGTAGTATAAGTAAGTAAAAGAAAAATAAATGAAGGAAGTAGCAAAGACAGGAAACTAAGGGTTAAAGAAAAGAAGCAGTGGAACTAATAAAAGTTAAATCTGATAGACATGTAACGTAAAGAGTACTAAACACTTACCTTATAATTGTCATTACCGTAGTGTATTATCATTTTCATACTTTTAATCTGTGTAAGAAAGAACAAAAAAATTTAAATTAATACAAGATGGTAAAAAAAGAGTGAGCATAAGACAAAATGAATGTTAAATGTTAAATGTGGTATACTAGTAAAGCGTACAGCTGACCCAGCAAGGAGGCGTCCCGGCACTGTATACCGCTGGGGAACCCATCCTGGCTTTCTCTGTGAGATGGTCCCTCCTGAGCATCCCCACGGTGAAGCCAGGCATCCCCGGCGCTGATGGGGCCGTTAGTAGAGATTAAGCAAGCTATTACCCAGAGTTGCTGAGTGGGACCCATAGTTGGAGTAGGCACCGAAGCGAGAATTATCGAGACCGCTGACCATGGCCCAAGACCCTGCCACGTCAGGAATCGAACCCTGGTCCTGGGCTGACCTCTGCTTCCGGGTCTGCCACCTCTAACCAGTGAGCCACACCAATCCATATATATATTAGAAATCACAATTCAAAGTAGAAAATTAATTAAACATATTTAATGGTTTATTTTTGCTGTTATCAGAAAATATCAAATTTCACTGAAAACAGTGAGTTGAAGGTATTCATCATATAACAGCGGGGAAAAAAACACAATCAAAATGATTGTGTTTAAAAAACCCAAATAATATAACTAAGCAGAAACAAGAACTCCTCCAAAGTAACTTACTTTCTATGACGTCAAAGGATATCCTATGAACAGCTTATACTCTGTTGTCCTGTTACTATTTTCTGCCCGCCACTTTCTGAAAGATAAACTCAATTGTTTTAAGAAAACTGAGACATACAAAGCAATTTGAAACAGCACACTAAGTTACAGCAACACCTAGAATCATTATAGTCCAATTACCTACCCTAAATTCTGACTTCAAAAAACAAGTCAAAAGGCAACATTGCTTCATAGTCAATTAGTAATGTTTGCTGAAAGACTAGCCATTTTATAAATTTTAAATGAGCTGTGTAATATCCAGATGTTGTCAAAGGACCAGTATATTATATAATAGCTGCAGTTGCAAATGTTCTTCCTGAAATCGATGACTATGTAGCCAAAACATTTTTAATTAGACTGGACAACTTATTTTCTTCCAGTTTATGTAGTTGAATTTGTAAAATGACATTTCATCCATAAGTTTCCATAAATAATGTGGACAGCATTGCAGACTTACATTTCCTCTACTCCTTATTTTGATCGGCTACTTGACTTTGCTTATAAAAACAAACAGTTTTGGCTCTGTACTACAATTATCCACAAGGCCATATAGAGTAGGAGCCATTAGAACATCTTGAAATTCCTCTGAACAAATCCCAAGCTTTTTTCCCTAAAATTTTGGTTGTAAGAACACCAGGTAAGAATTTTGAAGGTGGAAAGGCAATCTTTTTTGGAAAGTTAAAACAGAATCATTGCAGAATGACCAGCCGTTTCCAGATTTCAAATAGGCTGTATAATGTCCTGAATTAGTTGAAGGACCATTATGAAATATAATTGCAGTAGTTTTAAAAGTCCTTCCTGATATTGACAACTGCGAAGCCACAAAATTATTAATTAAAGTTGCCAATTTAGTTCCATCAGGCCTACATCGTTGGAACATTAAAATGACATACTGGCCATAACTTCGTAAAATTAACGTGGACAGCATTCCAGACTTACATTGGCTGCACTCCATATTTTGATCGGCTGCCTTTACTAGCTTATTGAAGGATACTGATTTACTGTCAGGCAAAGTTAAATATATAAATCTTTCTGAGTCTACACTATTAGTACTTGATAGCCTACAGTTCTCGCAGTCATGCTGCCATTGATAAGAAAGGCCAAATAGATAATCTACATCTACACCTTCATCTTGCAATACATCAAGCATATACATTAAAAACTCCTGACAATCCTGCTGATTATTTTCAGAGAATTCTGTTTGACCTGAACATTCGTCTAACAGAAAACGAATTTCAGACACACTTTCTACTCTCATCAGCACTACATTTCTCTAACACAGAATTCAACAAACAGCATAAACTTTGTTCCGAATTGATCACAATCTGTTCTTTGAAAGTCTCTAGTGAAAAGAGAACATTAACAACTACATTAGCATAGCAGTTGTAGGACAACCCCGCGCCGCACAGCCACTAGCTGCTGCGTGTGCCCCCTTGCCTTGCCTGCCTCGTTGCCTGCCTCGCCTCCGCCGCATGACCACGCCCCCTCCTTCGAGCGGCGTGGTCCGTGCTCGCCTGGTGGTTTAGTTTTGTTAGTGTTTTGTTTTTGTCTATCCTTAGTGCCTGTTCTGTAATTTTGTGATCGTAATTGCGTTTTCCTTCCTGTTTGCCCTGTTGTCTTGCCGCCCTTCGTACTCCCTCCCTGCTTCTCGCCACCGCCGCTAACCCCGCCCCTTTTTCCCTTCTGTACCCTCCCCGCTCCCGCCTCCCAGCTGCTCCGCCCCCCGCGCACTTCGCCATATATGGCGACCGTGCGAACGCGCAGCGGTCACGCGCAGCGGGTGCGCCGATTGTGCGCCGAAGGCGCGCCAAAGGTAAGCCTGTCTGCGCCCGTCCGCGACCAGACCGCGCCCAGCGCCAGGACCCCTGGTCCACGAGGACCCCGACCGACCCGCCTGACGTACACCGCCGCCAACCTCAGCGCACTCAACGCCGGTCGACCCCCCAGGATGCTACCAAGCCACCCCGAGACGAACCCACGGACCCTTCAGCTGCCACGCCTGCAAGTTCACCTGCATCCGGACCTGCCTCGCACCAGCACCCGCCAAGTCGAACACCAGCAGCACCCACCACAAGTGCATCCTGCTCAACAACCGCTCCGTCCACAGACACGCCATTGAACTGTGGAACCTCCTCGACACCACAGCTCCAGACGTTGCCTTCCTCACGGAGACCTGGATGAACGCCTCTTCAGCTCCCGACATCGCCATCGCCATCCCAGAGGGCTACAAGATCACCCGGAGGGATCGCACCGCCAACCAGATGGGAGGAGGCATCGCCATCATCCACAGGAACACCATCCGTCTCACGACCAGCACCGACAACACCCTGACCACCGCCGAACACCTGCATTTCCAGATCCACACCGACCCGAAGACCACCCTCAGAGGCACCCTGATCTACCGACCTCCGGGACCACACACCCAATTCAGCGAGGACATCGCCGACTTCGTCAGCCCGCATGCCCTCCCCTCCGCTGACTACATCCTCCTGGGAGACCTCAACTTCCACCTGGAGAACAACAACGACCGCAACACCAGCACCCTGCTTGACAACCTCGCCAATCTTGGACTCAAGCAGCTGGTGTCCACCCCCACCCACCTCGCCGGACACACACTCGACGCAGTCTTCTCATCCAGCACAGACATCGCCTTCAGCCACGCCACAGAGCTTCAATGGACGGACCACAGCTGCGTCCACTTCACCTTCAGAAGAATGACGACCCACCACCACCAGCAACAGGCTGCCCGCAGAAGCTGGAACAAGATCACAGCCGACCAGCTTGCCACCTCCCTGAGCCAGCACCCTCCTGCCAGCTCAGCGAACCCCAGCCAGGCCGCCGACAACCTCACGAAGTGGATCAGCAACTGCGCGGACGAGCTCGCCCCGCTGAGGACCACGCCCAGCAGACCCGGCAGCAAGAAAGCCCCATGGTTCACCGACGAACTCAAGAGCTCCAAGAAGAACTGCTGAGACCTCGAGAAAGTCTGGAGAAGGGAACCAACACCGGACACCGAAGGAAGCTTCCTTGGAATGCAAAGGATGAACACTATAATGTTCATACATTTCTTCCTTTTTAGAGGCTTCTACTTTTTCAATTTGACCAGGATACAAATCGCTATCCTCTTCCTCACTTACTTCCTCTTCTGCAACATATACATTCTTATAGTACTTATTATTTTTTTTTAAATACAATGTTGCCTTTTTGACTTTCCTAACATCCACTAAATCTTGCCATATTTTCTTACTCTTTGTCGGAACACCATTAACTATGATAACTAGAGGTTCCTCTTCCACTTTCTCTACTCCAATTGTGTTAATGTTTTTCAAGCTTGCCACCCGGAAGCACCACCAGCTGATCCGTGCCGCCAAGAAAACTGCATTCAAGGACCGGCTGGACAACAACGCACACAACTGCAAGGAACTCTTCAACATCGTGAAAGAGCTATCCAACCCCAGCGCAGGAAACAACGACATCACCCCATCGCAAGACCTCTGCAACTCCCTCGCCTCATACTTCCACAACAAGATCGCGGACATACACAACAGCTTCAACAACCAACCAACGCACACCACGACCGAACAACCACCCCCCACCACCACCCTCCATGCCTGGACTCCGATCAGCACCGAAGACACCATCCGCACGATGATCTCCATCCACTCCGGATCTCCGACCGACCCCTGCCCTCACCACGTCTTCAACAAGGCCGACGCTGTCATCGCACCCCACCTGCGAAACATCATCAACACATCCTTTGACACCGCCACCTTCCCTGAGAGCTGGAAGCACGCCGAACTCAGCGCTCTACTCAAGAAACCCACAGCGGACCCCACCGAACTCAAGATTTACCGCCCCATCTCGCTCCTCCTGTTTCCAGCCAAAGTCATCGAGAAGACCGTCAACAAGCAGCTGGCTGCCTTCCTGGAGACGAATGGATCCCTCGACCCCTCACAGTCTGGCTTCCGAGCCAACCACAGCACCGAGACCGCCCTCATCGCCGCCACCGATGACATCCGAGCCCTGATGGACAACGGAGAAACAGCGGCCCTCATCCTCCTAGACCTCTCCGCGGCATTCAACACTGTCTGCCACCGCACCCTAGTACAGCACCTCAGCAACGTCGGAATCCAGGAGAAGGCTCTGGAATGGATCATCTCCTTCCTCGACGGAAGAACACAGAGAGTCCGCCTACCACCGTACAAGTCAGAGGCCACCGAAGTCATCTGCGGCGTCCCTCAAGGATCCTCGCTGAGCCCCACCCTCTTCAACGTCTACATAAGCCCCCTCGCGGCCATCGCACGCCAACACAACCTCAGCATAATCTCCTGCGCCGACGACACCCAGCTGATCCTCTCCCTGACCAACGACCCCGCCGCCGCCAGAGCCAACCTGCACGAAGGGATGAAAGAGGTAGCTGAGTGGATGACGACCAGCCGCCTGAAACTGAACTCAGACAAGACGGAGGTCCTCATCCTGGGCTCTTCACCCTCCGCCTGGAACGACTCCTGGTGGCCTCCCGCCCTGGGCACCGCACCCAAACCGACAGACCACGCACGCAACCTGGGCTTCATCCTGGACTCCTCCCTCTCCATGACCAGGCAAGTCAACAACGTCTCCTCGGCGTGCTTCAAGATCCTACGCATGCTACGGAACGGAAGATCTTCTGGTGGATCCCCACCGAGACCAGGAAGACCGTCACCCAGGCCCTCGTCACCAGTCGACTGGACTACGGCAACGCCCTCTACGCCGGTACCACCGCCAAGCTCCAGAAGAGACTCCAGCGGATCCAGAACGCCTCAGCCAGACTCATCCTCGACATCCCACGAACTAGCCACATCTCCGGACATCTGAGAGACCTGCATTGGCTCCCCGTCAACAAAAGAATCACCTTCCCCCTCCTCACCCACGCACACAAAGCCCTTCACGACCAAGGCCCGAGCTACCTCAACAACCGAATCAACTTCTACGCTCCCAAACGCCACCTCCGATCAGCCAACCACGCCCTCGCCGCCGTCCCCCGCATCCGAAGAGCGACTACAGGAGGAAGGTCCTTCTCCTACCTGGCCGCCAAGACCTGGAACTCCCTCCCGACCGACCTGCGCCTGACCCAAGACCACTTTTCCTTCAGGAAGAAGCTGAAGACCTGGCTGTTCGAGCAGTAGCGGCACCCCCCCCTCCCCCCAGCGCCTTGAGACCCTACGGGTAAGTAGTGCGCTCTACAAATGTCTTTGATTGATTGATTGACACCAGTACTATTTTCAAATTTAAAACCAACAACATTTTCAACAGAATTCATTTTATTCCTGCTTCCACTTTTGGGTTCAGCGACTTTTGGTATCTTTGCATCAACCTCCCTACTATTACTGATATTTCTTCGTTTCCGGCCTACCACACGTTTCTCAAACAAGGGATATTGAGGCAAATGTGGCGCATACTCTCTTCTTAACCTATTGTATTCCTTAACACAATCTAGATCCGCACAAATGTTTGTGACATCACAGTCAATCAAGTACAATCCCGATAAAGTTCTGACTCATGACAATGCTACATAAGCCATACCCTCCTTGAACACAGAACTGCCAATATTCACTAAAGCAGTGTCTACACTTAAACCTTGCGATTTATGGATTGTCACCGCATATTCCAAGCAAACAGGAAACTGCTTACGGCGAACATATAAGTCTTTTACAAGCAAAAACCTAGCAGAGCAACGACCAATTAGCTGTACTTCCTCAATGCCATCAAATTTAATTTTTAAAAATTCAATTCCATCTCTACTTCTGTATCTCTCAAAATCAACAACATTACCCATTGATCCATTTACCAGACCTCTTTCAACATGTAAATTCCTTCTCAAAATGATTCGGCAAATTAAGCATTCATTCAAAGTCTTTTCAAAACCCGCAGTTTTAGATATAGTCTTCTCTAATGAATCCAATTTAGATTTCAAATTCTCTGACAAAATAATTGTTGCTCCCATATGCTCTATTTTGTCAATAGCTTCAAGTTTTACAATGTCTTGTTTTTCTAAATTCAACATTTTGTTGTTGAAGATGGAACATTCTGCAAGAGTTGGCATCAAACATATTCCAGATTTCTTCTCAGTAATTTTCTGAAAAATATCCTCTGGCAAAACGTCTTTTTCTGGATATAAGTTTGACAGTAAGCGTGCATGTAAAGCTTCTTTACCACGCTCAGTCACTTTCCCGATTCTAACATCTTGCAGAATATTCTTGTGATCTTCGTCCTTCGCCTGACGCATATTTTCACGCAGCTCAGCATAACTGAAGTTTAACCATATGTTAACGTTGCCAATGCTCCCTAGGCACCTCTTGGTATCTTCATGTGTAAGCAGTTTAAACACTGGTTCTCCTTTCACTGGTGTCAGCTGCAGAAGATCACCAAAAACAATGATGTGTTTGCCACCGAATAACACATCATACTCTGTTTTAAGAACTTCCTGCATTCTCAAATGCACAAAAGCAAGCATGACATTTGAAACCATGCTTACTTCGTCAATGATAAGAAGTTTCATCTTCTTCAGGACCCTAGATACTTCACAACAAGCATCTCCAGATAACTTGTGGTATTGTAATTTGTTATCATGCTCCACTGGCAGCATCAGTAACCGATGCAAAGTAATCCCTTTAACACCTTAGCTGCTTCGCAAATATCCCTCCCCAGTGCTGCGCTGTCCATTGGAACTAGTGCTGAATGGACATCCAATGGTCGTGCACAGCACTGGGGAGGTAGCGCGCGTGACGACCATTGGCCGTCAGCAGCGCTTAAGAGGTTAATGTTATGAGCTGCCAGTCCAGTTGGAGCGGTCACAACACAAGACAGCGATGATTCAGTCCTTTTCTGCAGATAACATGAAATTGCTTTAATGAGGAAACTTTTTCCAGTTCCTGCTTCTCCACTCACGTACAGTCGGACAGGCTTCAACGACATACATGAGCACTCTTCCTTCTCATGACTTAATCCATGATCAATTTGGCTGGTAACTTCGTCATATATTTTCCTCTGCTCAATGTTGAGTTGTTTTTCCAATTCTTCTAAGTTAACTGCATCCTTCTGAGCATGTGCCATGGCTCTTTCCACTTCAATCATGGCAGTGGCAGCTTCATTTTCGATAACTGGTTCTCCTAGTGGATCCTGACTCAATGAAACAGAACTCTGACTGTCCTGAGAACTGTCTCTAGCAATCTCGGCTGCAATTGTTGCTTCCTGCTCAATTTCTGCATTCAACATTTGTAGATATTTGGGAAAAACAGGACATTCTATGGACTCCTTGGCTGCATTGAAGGAGTCTTCGTAACAGAGAAAATCCCCAAGCAGTTCCTCTTCTGCACGCCAAGGCTTGAAAAGTTGCAAAAGAGCTAAATAGAAAAACTCTTTTCTTTCGGAAGATTCACAATCCAATTTTCGATGATTTATCAATTGACATTTTTTTTGCTTGACCAGACATCCTTCACTTCCAATTACAGCATACACTCCTTTATCAATATCTTCTTTGAGGTTCCTTTTGAAAACGTAATTTTGAAGAACATCATACAGACAAGCATTCTCCAGGTGACTGCTTCGATTTAGATAATATGTATCAAACATGTTGGTCTTCAAAATGTCGGTACTGTTTGGCTCCTTTTCCGCCAAATACTCAATTTCCCAGACAGGTTTTAGAACTCGATTTCGCGTTGCAGCAAGACCAAGACTCGCCCAAACGATACTCCTGGATTTGGCATAGAGACTTGCTGAAGACAAGCGGTCAGAACATTCGTAAGCTCCGATTTCTCGTGCAACAACATCTTCAAACTGAAACTGTACAACTTCTTGCTGAGGCTCTTTTCATGGGAAATATCCTCCCACATATCCTTCAATTCTGTCTTTTCTTTTTTGGTGATGTAAGATGTCACATACTGAGCCACAGCCATACAGTTGTCAGCCACAAACTGTATATCCATGTTAGCATTCCACATGGACAAAATCACAGGGTTGTAGTCGTTGATGTACTTGGACTCTTCGTTTCTTTTCAAATTGTATGTGTTTTTGGGTGATTTCCTCGTCACATTATGTCGCAGTGAAGACATCAAACTGTTTACTCTTCCTTTAGAAATCACCGGTCGTGGAAAGTTGAAACGACATTTGGTGTAGAACTTGTCCTTGTTTCTGAATTTACGACGACAGTACTTTCCACAACGATGGCTTTGGAAACGTAGAACTTGTTCTCTTAGGCTTTTCTTCTCCTTTGCGTTTGGAACAGCACACGTAGAATACTGTTCTATAAAACTCATCACTAAGTCATCCGGATCTGTTCCAAATTTAGGTGCATCCTTGATCCATAGAAGCATATGTATATGAGGAGCACCTCTTGCTTGGTACTCCTTTCTCCAGAAAAAATCCAACACCTCTCCAAGAGGTGGATTCTTTTTATTCATGATGAAAGACATCATAGCTTCAAATCTATGATTGAAGTACCTGCATACATTCACTGGATCTAAAGAGCACAGTTCTCCGGGTGTCTTGAATTCAATATTTTCAATGTTTCCATTTGCCTCTCGTAGAAATTCAAGTAAGTCTTCCCAGCTATACTCGGCACAGCTGAGAGTGAGGAACCATGTCGGAGTTCCTAAGTTCCTCAGCATACATTTTAAATCACCATGATGACGGTACCAGTACTCATTAGTACCACGCTGACACGCCATGAGATTAATTAGGTGAGAATCCAAAATACTGTCTTGGACATTGACTTTATCCATAAAGTCCCTTGCCGAGATGTTTCGCATCTGTATACCACTTTTCAAGATGTGGTTCACTGCATATGACAGTCCTGACAGATCGCTTTCAAACAGGAGATGAAACAAATAGGGAATGCATTGTCGAAACCTAGCATCTTCTGCATACAATCATAAAGTCCGGTATTCTGAAGCAGGAATTTGATCAGGTCGCTCATCATATCGTCCTCCTCGACCTGTGGGAAATAGCTGTGGGAAACACAGAGCTTCCAAACTTTCCTCCCAAACACTAATGGGACTCCCTTTGGCTTGTTTCATTTGAAACAACTCAATAGCATTCCCCATAGCTTCCTTGGAATGCAAAGGATGAACACTATAATGTTCATACATTTCTTCCTTTTTAGAGGCTTCTACTTTTTCAATTTGACCAGGATACAAATCGCTATCCTCTTCCTCACTTACTTCCTCTTCTGCAACATATACATTCTTATAGTACTTATTATTTTTTTTTAAATACAATGTTGCCTTTTTGACTTTCCTAACATCCACTAAATCTTGCCATATTTTCTTACTCTTTGTCGGAACACCATTAAGTATGATAACTAGAGGTTCCTCTTCCACTTTCTCTACTCCAATTGTGTTAATGTTTTTGTTCAAATCTAGAGGCAAATAAACAACTCTTCCCTTTAATCCTCTCTGTAAATCTGATGGAGGCAACTTCCCTGTCTTTGGCTCCATTCTTACAATAGCTTGAAAGGGATGCACACTTTGAATCAAAATAGATTCATAAGTATTTAAATCCTTCAATTCAGAAGGAATCTCTACCAATTCCAGATTATTATGAACCGCCCTAGCAGGCATCTGGTTTGATTTAATTTGTTAAAACAATAAGTACACATACGTTGGTCCGCTCCCAAATCAAAACAATTTTCTACCATCAAGTATGTGGCAAAATCCTTCCATTCACTATTGTTTTCCATATCACTTTTTGCATATATATCCACTAACTTAGTCTGATTCTTATAATAAGTCCGTCAAAAAACACACATCAAGTGAAATTAGGCCTCTCACTTGATTTCACCATAAACGTGGAAATGTCCTTATGAAACTTATCTGTACTGAAAATCTGTACACTGTCTTCCACATTACCTTCTTCTAGTGATTCAATATCAACATTGTTCTCTTTACCAGCAAAGTAACAGAACTCAATTTCTTGACAAATATTCTTCACATCTACTTCAGAACCATGCAAAAGAGCACTGCTTAATTGTTTAAGCATAATTGCTGGACTCTTAGCATAATACAACATTCTCACTAATTTCCTCACTTTATTATGATGCACTGCTAGCATCCTGAAATGATGAAATACACTCTGGCATACTCTCCTGGAAAGACAAGCCAGTGAATGACCACGCAAACCTGTCACTTGTCTCACTCTGCAAGGATCTAATTCTTGCAACATCTTTATTTTTTGCTTTACACTTTTCTTATGAAATGTCCGTATAAAATCACAAAGCAAATTGATGGAATCCTGTCGCACACTGCAAATAGAACTACACTTCCAGATGTACACTGGTCCCTTAGGACGTCTCCCTAAAACCTCATCACTTAACGCCTCTTCTGCATCTGCAGACACAAGTATTTCTTTTTCAACCGGTTGACCGTCTTTCACCTCATAAGCTCGACCACTGGTGTCAACTGCATGCACCAAATCATTGTCCTGAAAATAACTCTCCTCATTAAAAAATGCCTCACTATTTGAACTATGCATCCATTCTCCTGAGAAAACATCACAAAAATTAGTTCGATTTACTTCTCTCTTTCATCTACTATTAGATTTGAAAACATAGATTACCTTGTTTAGTTTCCTAATTCTATTAATTACCAAAATAAATAACTTTCACTTAATTTCGAAAGCCTGATCAATAATTTTCTCTACATTTTTCTTTTTCTTATAAAATGCCGCTTTCTGTTGGCCTTTCTTGAATTGTTTTAGCAAATTGACAATTACCCTGTTACGAAACATTCGCCTACGAATGTCCCTGAATACATTTTCCCTTCTACTGCCATGCACAGAGTTATCTCCAGCTGTAGCAGAAACTTTTTTGACGGGCCTTTCCTTTCCATTTAAATTGGCTCTCTTTTTCGGCACTAAAACTTGTTCTGTAGTTATACTTTTGTTTCTACAAATGTTTCTAAGAAATAATTTTGTTCGCTTACCCGAAGTTTTCTTCGTGCGTTGAGATGATTTAAATGTAGAGGACTGCTGCAAAAATGTAGTAATCTGCTGTCTTTGACGTTTCGTAGACTTTCGGATTCTATCTTTAGATGGCATTGTCTAATTTCTCAATAATCTGCAGTTGAATCTGTGGTAAAATATAATGAAAAATGCTATTAACCACTAATACCAAACAGTAAATCAACAGTAAGAATTTGATTCAGCAACGCTATAAAGATGATTCATTAAATTTTTTTTAATTTTACTGTGATAGTGATAGTATTACAGGGCTTTCATGCAAATGACTACCCACCCTGCAAAAAAAAGCCCACATGAAACTTTACACACATTAAACTGTGTACTTACCTGCAATAATCCATATGCCAGTGTTTACGTCCCTCCACCCTGCCCCTCACCCTCCCTGCATGCCTGCCCCACCGTAACTCCCTCCAAGACCCGCGGCTGCTGTTTTGCAGCATGGTGCTTCTTGTAAATCTCTCCTGCATTACAAAAGTGACGCACCAACAGCACAAAAGAGGCGCACAACCATCATAAATCTGTCTCTAAGACTTTAAGGGCCAGATGTAGGTCGGTCGGTAACGACCGAAAAACGGTATTTTCGGCCGTTACCGACCAGATAACAAAATGTGTCATGTAAGGGGCAATATATTACCGAATCGGTAAAATTACCGAATCGGTAATTTTACCGATTCGGTAAAATAAACCATCGATAAATATACCGATTTAAAGCCACCCATATGTAGGTAGGACTCTTCTGGTCATAATTTGAAAACACAGCACAGCTCCTATGTACATACACACCTTATCAGTACTAATACTTTACATTAACTACAATTACAATTGGTAAAAAAATGCAAAATCGCCTTTCAAAGCATAATGCAAACACTTGATGCAAAACATCATTTAAAATATACATGTGGCCTTGGATTTAGGCCCCTACATACCGATTGGCCATTTACCGGTTGGAAACGGCCGAAATCGGCCGTAACCGGTCGGTAAATGGCCTGAAGCAACCACCTACAGTATGCATGCATTTGATTTCAAACAAAGTTTTTAAACCTTTTATGTAAAACAATAATACACCTACATTCATGCGGAACAGTCTTAAGATGCCCTAATACACATCAAAAAGTTTTTTTAAGGAACTTGCACCTTTTTTTTAATAACTTTTAACATGGCTATGTAACTCAAACAATCAAAATGAAAATTTTTCAGGCACACATGGGGCGTATTTACAAGGGCCTTGCACTACGGGGAAAGTGACTTCAAATGACCAGACACACATGGGGACGTATTCACAAGGCCCTTGAACCCGGGGGAAGTGACTTGAAATTGCTAAGCACACATAGGAGAGTATTTACAATGCCCGTGCAACACTTATGCATCATTTTTTACATATATACCGTAACAATACCAACACAAAAGCATCATATATCTGTTCCGCAAAAGCGACGCATTGCAGGAGTCACATCACAAGTACATAGTTTCTCATAATTTTTTAAAGCATGCCTTTTCCTTAAAAACGATTTTCCGATCATAATTTGAAAACACAGCACAGCTCCTATGTACATCAACACCTTGTCAGTACTAATAATTTACATTATCTACAATTACAATTGGTAAAAGAATCCAAAATCACCTTTGAAAGCAGAATGCAAAACACTTGACGCAAAACATCATTTTAAATACACAGCTGACTTTTTTATTTACGCAAAAAAGCATACTAGTCTTTATCTAAAATATATAAACGATAACTCACCTTTACAAATTCTTTTTGAAATTCAAAACATACTCAGAAACACACCAATTATTCTTTAGCAGAATTAAAGGTATGCACTCCAGAGGCTGGAATCAACAAAGGCACTGAAACGCTGATATTCATCACACATATCTCTCATGTCAGCCAATCAAAACTCTTCCCTCACTATTTTCAAATCAACACCCTTCCCCCCTCTGCCCTTTCTACCTCTTTTCCATAGCAACTACCGCCTGCCAGACCTCTCAGGTTTACAAGTTCACACAACAATGTTTCAAATGAACTCTGAACTCTCAGTACACCTGCTAATCCACTGAAATCTTTCATAACATCATTTTTTATTAACTATTCAAATTACATCTTTCAAAGAACACATCCATGCACCCTAACTTTCTGTTTTCAGCAATAGAAATACACCAATCACTGCTAATGAATCATTTGCACTTAAACTCCACAGTTTTTTTTCATTACAAACTTCACTATTTCAACTGCCATTTCATTCCCACACTTCATCTGACTGCAGCAAAAACTCCTCTAGCCATGTTTTCAGTCTGGATTCTTGGACATAGCTACATCCACTGGGCTCACAGGTATGCTGATAACAGAAATTTACACAACCTCAATTTACAAAATGTGGAAATTAAATGGATTGGCCGAAGAGGATTGAAATGTCACCAATTGATACCATTGGTGAAAACCTTTTTACATTTGCCAAACCCTGACCTCATAATAGTGCACTGTGGCGGAAACGATTTAGGCACTTTGACTGGGGTAGGTCTGGAAATGCTCCTAAAGGACACCTTTGAGCATTTGATGATACTTTTTCCTCAAACTGCCTTGGTATATTCCAATATATGCCAAAGACAAAAATAGAGGTGGTCCAATCAATTTTGTCCACAAATAGAAAAATCGAGGAAGCATGTAAATAAGTCTGTTTCAGCTTACATGAGGGACCATGTAATGGGCTGCATCTACAACAATAACTTGCGTTACTACATGCAAGATATCTACAGAGGAGATGGCGTGCATTTCTCAGATGAGGGGCACAAAGTTTTCATACTAAATTTAAGAATGTGTATTGGTTCCTACTTATAAGTTTCTAGAACATACACAAAACCCAAAAGCTCTTTTCAGAGCTACCTTAACTTAGTGTACTCTTTTGAAATTTCGAATGTACCTTTTTTCACTTATTTTCACGTATATTCGCTTCCTGGAACGCTAACTAGTTCGCGTACCGACAGCTAACCACGCGAAAAAAATAATTTTTTTTTAACGACAAATATGAGCCTCCTGAGCCACCCTCAGAAAACTTAGGGAGACAGGATACGTCTAAACTACCCCAATCTACCCATTCTGAACATTATTTACCCTCCATCTTGTATCTCAATTCTACCGAAACACAAAATGGAGGACTCCCGTAACGCTGCAAGTTCGCGTACCGGGAAACACACTGACAAGCACTCGCTCAAAAAAGGTGGGAAAGTAATTTACAGAAAAACAACTGGAGACACTTTCACCAATTAAACATTAGCTCATACTACATACCAATCCCTACCATTTTCACAAATATTGTTGGAATACCATTTAGCCATTTAGCATGTAGAACTCTCTAAAATCCCTGAGGTAAATTACTTTACAAAACATATCGGAAGTGTTGGAAATGACAACCAATTAAAAGATTACTTTCAATTTCTACTATTATATCATGACATTTCATTGGTTATGTACCTGAATATATATATACAAAGAGAGAGAAACACACCCATTTTGACTACTACTTCGAGAAGTGCATAACAACAAAAAATCAACTGATAACTTCAACTTATATTTAAAAGGTAAGATATTATTTATAAAACTGAAGTATGTTCTGTACTGAAAGCTAATTAGAAAAACATTTTCTGACAATCATATTCTATCACTCTGTAATACTTATAGAAAAAAGTAGACTTCTCTGTTTTAGTTATGGCAGGGCCAGTCCTAGGATTTGTGAGGCGCTGGGCTAAAAAGGAACGTGCGTGAGGCCCCCTCCAATTTACATAAGTGGCACCTTGCAAGGAGAACATTCACAGACACTGAGGAGGCCCCATTGTCCAGCATTTTGACGCCCCCACAGTTTTAACTTTTACTCCACATGCATTTCTCACACCTTCATAGGTGTGAGAATTGATTGTGGTCTAAAAGTTAAAACTGTGGGTGCGCAAAAATGCTGGACAATGGGGCCCCCTCAGTGTCTGTGAATGTTCTCCTTGCAATTGAAGGAGCGTCTCCTTCTCCCTCCCCTATACCTCCTGACACCATCCATGGGAGGCCCAAGGAGGGGGCCCCCTCCAGTGGACCTTAATTGCAAGCGACACCTTTCTTTATGATAGATCTCCAGGAAAACAAAAGGACACATCACCAGTGCGTGGCCCCATGCTGGTGGGCTGAGTGCGAGACCATGAGCAGCAGCCCATGCTGCCCATGCCTAGCGCCGGCCCTGAGTTAAGGATAGAGTTAGACTTCTATAGTATAATTCAGAATTGACAAAGAGTTTATTTGATCATTTTCTTCATATTTCTACTTCTAATTTGATACCATACACTGCCCAAAGAAAAAAACACTATATAAATAACCAAACTGCCAATCTGTACTGAAACCCAACAATGCCCTTTCTGTACTGATATATTTTAAAAAAAATTCATTTTTCAGAACTGAAAATGGAAGAACAAAACAACATGAAAACTGAAACAGAAAAAAAAATTGAGACACAAGTTGACATGGATTTCTACGACGACACAATAAATAATGAACTTGTGCAATGTGTAGATGCAGAAGATTTTCTAATAAAAAAGAAAGAAAAAAATGATCACGATTTTTTAGATTTTCTTTTAAATTTTGAAAAACAAAATGAAAAATAAATTTTAATTTCTTAATTCAAAAATTGTTTGACACATTATTTATTTTTATATGTATATTGAAAACTAGTAGCAAATGTATTATAACGTGAAGTCAGACTTAAAATATACTGTGCAACTTTTGTGTGTTACATACTAGCTTTGTTCATAGTTACTTTCTTTCTCCCACTATATAATCCCCAATGTGTATTTAACATCTCTTTATCATCTCCTGCCACCATGTTGTTTCGGCTTTCCAGACAGACTATGGTATGAATTCCATATACCACAATAACTTCTATAACAACAGGCAAGATATTTACAAAGGAGACGGCATTTATTAAATTATAGACTCTGCATTGGTAGCTACATGTAGCTACGTAAATAAAAAAAAACAAAAAAAAACAAAACGAACAATCAATAAACACACAATAAGTTAAAAGTCAATCATTCTTGTTTCCTTATAGTACGCTCCCCAGACCGCTTTCCGGTACGCGAACCGGGCGCACCCCACGAAAAAAACAAATTATTTTTTTGGGGACCCGCGGGGCACTTTAATATCCCCCTCATCAATCCTAGGGGGTCAGAAGGGGTCTACCTTGCCCCCTTTCCTTTATTTCCCCCTTCGTTTTGACATCCTCTTGTCTCTCGATCCTACCAAGAGACAAAATGGCGGCCGCTACGGACTGTTTAGAATGTTGAGAGACACCGGAGAGCCAATCAGCTTCGGTTCGCAAAGCTCCGTTACGCGAAAAGTATGCGAACTGGTGCGCTATCCAGGACGCTGTCACAGATATATACATTTTTTAAAACGTTAATTTCTCAAAATCCACTGGAGCACATATATTGAGACCCAGCAAAGGCACATCGGGCTAACAGTCCCTACAATTTTGCCAAGTTTCGTGCAAATCCATTCAGCCGTTCGAGCTAAAAGTGAGGCCAAACGCCCTATGGAAATTAACATGGGAAAAACGCGTTTTGGGACCCCCCTTTTTTCTCGGCCCCCCCTTGACGAAACCCCCACAAATTTTCAAGGGCTGCTCAGAAACAAAATGTGATTGTTACAAAAACAGGGGTTGACCCAGTACAGTCAAAGGACCTGGGTATTCAATAGTATAGACAACAGTTGGTCCTTGACATAATTATGACATATGGAGTATTTCTAACATTCGATTGAATTAATATTTTCTCAAGGAATAATAATTCAATCGAATGTTAGAAATACTCCATATGTCATAATTATGTCAAGGACCAACTGTTGTCTATACAGAAACAAAATGTGCCATTTTCCTGAAAATTTCAGCCGATTCCGTCCACAAACGCCAAAGTTACTAGACATAGAATTTTCAAAAGTCCCATAGGAAAAAATCCTAACTATATATAACTACTGGCGACCGCCAGTAGGTAATATATATATGTATATATATATATATATATATATGTGATAAACAAGTCAAAAAGACATCACCCCCCGCCCAAAGAGAAAGGAAAATGCATGGAAATACTAACCCCTGTCTACACCGTACACTAATAGATACCTATTCTAAAACTACACTTGCCAGTAGCTAATAAACTAAGTACAAAAAATGATAAAAACAGGCTTAAGGGAATAGGGGTACTGTACAAGGGGGACGGGTGACATATCTAGGGGCTCAGTAGGGGAGCCCCAGGCCCTCCTTAATGCCCTGAAGGAGTGTCTTTATTCCATCAAAGTCCCATTCAATATGAGCAACACAATTATTTAGGTTTTAAAGCAACCTGTGTTTAAAGCTGGGATTTTGTCTCTGCTGCGCTGTTCTCAGTGATGATGTGCCTTGTTGACCAGGTCGTGAGGGTGCACCTATTGTGCCGAGATGAGGTGTTTGCAGCAGTTTGGGCCGGTGTGGATGTTGTTGGAGCAGTAGATGACTGTGGATGTGTGCCACCCCGTTGAACACCTAAAGGTTCTGGCATTGGATCTGTGTGCCTGTGTTTAGTTAGTGAGGGAAGCAGGCCACCACGTTTCTGTCCACTTTTCTAGCTCGAGTCTATAACGGAAGACTACCGTTCTGATGCCCTCTCTTGCCGGTACCTCCTTGCCATAGCATTGTAGCCCTTTGACCCATTATGTTGAGGGAACTGCCTCAATTCATCAGGTTACATGTTCTCTGTAAAAAAATAAAAACATGACAAGATTTGAGATTCAAGACAAAGAACAGCTTTCAGCATGTATCTCACAAACACAAGTGTACAACAGAAATGAAGTAAACACTCTTATCAAATGTTAGGTACGTCCAACATGACCTGACAAGTTCAATTTTATTTAAAAACCATATCACAACCTGCTAGTGATACTGACATGTCAATTTATGGTTTGGGACATAGCAACAGCAGAGTGGAGTGACAACAGTGGTAGATTGGCTGATTTCAACAAGCCAGCAGACACAGACTCTGAATGAGTCCAACAGGGGAAGGTTTGTCAGGAGAAAGTTTTACAGGCCCTTTGCTGAGCCGGACCATTATCAAAATGGGGTAACCCAAAACGGTTGTTGGACCTGGGTAAACAATATTATTAGAAAAAACAGTGGCCCAACCCGAGATTGATTGTTAGCTCAATGAATCATGTGCTCACAGTTAATCATTTCTCATGACTGGATGAGCATTAGAATTAATCTCCTCTTGTAGATTTAATCAATAGTATTTGTTCAACGAAAAGGCAACCACCTGGAAAAACTTGATTTACTCAAAAAAGGAGTTTTAATAAATTACTCCAGTACAGCGAGAAGATAAATATATACATTTGTACATTATTCAAAAACAAACGGTAAAAAGGAAGAGCAACTTGCTTCTAAAAGGGTGCCGGAAAAAAGAAGGAAAAAAGTGGTTTGAAGAGAAAGGGTGTAAGCCTCATCGGAAAAGTGACATAGGGTTCGGGTGAATTAGAAAAACAAAGCTGCAAAAATTCAGCTAATTATGCAATAAGGCCACTGATTACTTATTTCATTTTGAGCATTTATACAGTCTCAACTGGCATGTATAATGTTTGAAAAGACAGTGGTCCTATTTTTATGGAAAGGAGCGTCGACGTTTCGACCCGTCTTGGGGTACAGGGGTAACTGGGAACCTCGACCTGCGGGTCTTCCTCAGGACGTGTATGACACAACCTTCATACCGTGGTTTAAAAGCTGTGGACCTATAATAGATTAAGGCAATGTTCAGGGGGTTGCATGGATATATGATTATAAAGAGAGGGACACTGACCTCAAATGTTTTCTTACCCAAAATTCCTTTTTAATGGGATGATCACGGTCCTCCTACACCTGGATGGACGTAAAAAGTATTTGACCACAGTCCAACTCCTACAATTAATAAGGAGTAGTCGATATGTTAAGTTTCAATTCTTGATCTACATAAGTATCAATGAAGTTTATTTCTCTAACACAAAAGCATAAAGGCTTACCAATTTAGTGGTCGTGGGCGTTCCACACAATTAATCAAGTGGTGACACCAGAGGTAATGAATACAGCTCACATACAAGGCATCGTCCGTTACTGCAAGGGAACACATAGTGGGTGTGTTTACCGCGATGTCATTCTAAGGTTTAGGGTAATTTGCAAGGAAAGCCAAGATGTTCCATACCTTTCACTGTTCTTGTAAGGACATCACTTGTGGGGTGTTGATTAATGAAGCTCAGTCCTGGCGCCGAAAAATACTGCAAGGGCATACAGGAATGAGTGTTACCTAAATATCATTTTTTAGATTTCGGTGCAGCATATTAGTGGTAAAGGATAATACCCGTGGCGTATTGTTTACCTTGTCGTATCCTTGGTTGGACGACCCTCACTGGGATGTATTCTCATATGGGCGCTATCCAAACCGGCAACTGGAGGCGCTGAATGAAAAACATAAATAAAGTCACCCCAAGGTCGGCAGGGTCGCGCTGAAGCCTACGGGGGTCTAATTTTAAATTTAAAGAAAATCTAGTGGCAAGAGATTGTTTCTTACCGGGTTGTTTGTCTGCTACCGGCGACTTTTTGGTCCGATACACTCGTAACGCGGTGACGTCACTCGGACGTATTAAGCGTTCGATAGTGGTGAATACAGAAGAAAGACTCGCTCGAGTTCTCGGCTGGTCAGAAAACATACTAATAACTCGTCTACCCAAGATGTGTAGCTGACTCATAGCAGTGGAGTCGGATGGACAATTACACACAGGGAATTGATCGCAAAGCAATTTTAAATTTTTAATGGGAACATGGATACTGCCAAATCACACACTGAATAAATCATCTATTGTTTAGTACTGCTACTTGTTTGCTAATTTCTTCATATTCGTTTAGGCCCCGCTTTATAGTGTTGAATAAATGTATAAAGCGGCACTCACGAAGGCTCAGTACATGACTGAAGTCTCCTCCTCTGGGATTTGGTGTCACCTTTTCAAGGACACACCATTTTAGACTGTCCGGTGCATGTTCAAATTTTGTGAAATGCTCCACAAGTGGCGCCCCCTGGGTTTTGCATTTGATGCGGCTTACGTGTTGTAATATACGACACTTTACCCTTTGAGTAGTTTGTCCGATGTACAAAAACCCGCATGGGCATGTGATCGCATAAATAACTCCACTGGAGTTACAATTACTATGTTCTTTCAACACGTGTGTGTGATTGTTGTGTTTAAAACTTTTGGTTTCTTGGGTTAGGGGGCATGCTTTACAATTTCCACATTTTACGTGGCCTTTTACTGGGGGAATCCCCCATAAGACAGTTTGACTTGGTGGATTGATACTAGGTAGTAGAGCTTTCACAACGTAGTCTCTTATATTTTTTGCCTTCTTAAAAGCATGTAGCGGCAAAGGGGCATTCCCAATCTCATCAGCAATCATATGCCAGTGCTAGTTAATTTTTTTTTTTATCTTATTACTTTTTGTAGAATAGGTGGTGACACACACTATTCGATCCTCTTTTTGTCTTTGGTTATCACTCACTTCCAAGAGATGTTCTCTGTGATTATACCAGGCACGTTTACGTGCCTGTTTTAAAAGCCTGATTGGATAACCTCTGTCTAACAGCCGGGCTAGCAGGCCTGCTGATTCATTGAAGAAGTCCTCCTTTCTAGCGCAGTTCCTACGCAACCTCAGGAATCACAATACTATGCCAATTGATGGCCCATTGTGTGACAGTTCCATTTGTCATTCATCTTGGCATGAGTACCCACAGCCACAGCTTCCAACGAAATATGAAAAATAGAGACACAGTGGATAACATTGGAGCAAACATCATTTTTGGGATGATGTCTAATATGCTCTATGACAGGGAAGAAAACTATGAAATAAGAGACATATTACCACATGCATCAAAGTCAATTGCATTCGCAAACGGTGTGAATCGCAATTTTCTGCCGTTTGCGAATGCAATTGACTAATTTGGAATGCATCATGCATTTCGCAATTTTAGGAATCGCAACCATGTTGCAATTTCTGAAATTGCGATTGCATTTAAGAAATTGCAATTCCAGATTTCTTAAATGCAATGCATGATCATTTTTTATTTGCAAATACGCAATTTGGAAGTGGTAACTTAGCATGAAGTTGAACTTCATGCTAATTTACCGAAAACTTTCAAATATGCACAAATTGCATTTTTGAAAGTTTTAATTTACACACACACATACCCTTGGGGCATGTGTGTGTGTAAATTGCATTTAAAGTTATATTTCAGGGGTGCAGGGAGGGGTTTTTTGGACCCCCCCTGCACCCTTGAAATTGCATTCACATTTTACGAATCGCAATTTTAAATTCGCAAAATACGAATGCCTTCCCATTCATTCCTATGGGCCTTTTGCCCATAGGAATCAATGGGAAGGGTTTTCCTTAATTGCGATTCGCAAATTGTGAATCGCAATTAAGGAAAAATACCGAATCGAAAATATAAATGCGATTTGTTCATGCATTGCCGTTTGTGATTTCTAAATTGCGATTCCTTAATTTTCGCAATTTAGGAATCGCAAACGGATGCAATGATGCATGTGGCCGTCTGTTCCTATTACTGTGCAGGGATAGATTGAAGGAACTGAGGGTGTGCAACCTAATGTCAAGAAGGCTAATGCGGTTCTCCATCAGTAACTGATGTGTGTAACTCTCAACTTGAGAGTTACACACACTAGAGGTAATGTCCTTGTGATGCAGAGCTAGACTTTGTTCAACAACATACTGGACCATTAACATGAAATATTTTTTTCAGCACATACAATCAAAATGAATGAGCAAGGCACTCACCAGTGGCGTGTGGTTCTATAAAGGCATCAACATCTCACTGAGTGATCAATGGTCTTCGAGCTGTGAAAAAGGGATAATAATAGAATTTTATGCATTACTCATTACATTTCACGCTTGTCATGTACATCATTGAAGTCATATTTATTCAAATGTAATAACTGCAACAGTTATGTCTTTGTTCTCTTTGCATACATGAAGGAATGTGCTTTGCCAGCACATGACCATTGTATCCTTGTGGACTACAGGACAATCCTGCCAGTATACGTGATCATTTTGTGACTACAACTTGATGGACACATTCACAACTCATTGTTTTCCTCCGCAATGTCAATATAGTTGACGTTGTGTACTCAAATGGGCCTATATATTTTAACACAGCTATGTCAGGACACTTGACATGTTAATATCCTGCATTGTGTATCAGACAGCTTCTCAGCCAGAAATGTGTGTGAAGTATTCCTCTGGGAATGTGCGTTGTGATGGGCAATACACAATGACACCCATTTCATCTTGTAATTGAGCATATTTAAAAGGGGAGCAAAGATATGGTCCTGCACCTACATTCAGAACACTAGATTAATACGCTGAGCCTCGCACTACGGGGATAGACCAGTAATTCCAACAACTTGTTTGTTTTTACACGTCTGCTGTGTTGTGCAGCCCACATAGGTCCTTCAGGCACAATGTGAGTCCCTACAGTAAAATGTTTTTGGCCACTGTGTATGTATGCTGTATTGCCCAACACACATGCAAACGTGATACAGCACTTACTGATTGTTCATGTTCCGGAGGATACAGATTCATGCACATGGTCAGTCATTCACATCAATGCTGGCACACTTGCACAATGCTTCAAGTGTGGCTGATTTTGAGCTATGCATGTTAGGTATTGCAAAAGGGGATTGCATCATTATGTTGCAAATATTGCATTGTGTTACTGATCTCAAACATCTTTTGACATGTACTTACCACCTTGCCTGCCAACAATGATTCTCAGGTGATCCACTAGGTCTCCTTCATGCCCGACACAATCGTGACATTTGTGCTTCAACTGGTGGACATTTGCAATATGTGGTTGCAGATGTCCTCCCACCTGACCTTCCTGATCTTCACATCATATCAAGGGAGGACCCATCCCCCACACTCCACCATCCGTGGCAAATATAACTTTATGAGGCAGAGGAAGCCCTCCAATGCCCCCTCGGACATTCTGCCTTCCCTACCTTGACCCAACATCTCCAAAAACAGTGCTAACCACACTAATATGAATATAAACCTAAATTAATACCCCAAATAACAGTGAAAAGTACAAATATACCCCTAAGACAAACACCCAACAAGATAATCACGAAGATGCATAAAACACTTAAGGACAAAGACGCAGGGCTCAACAGCGATAGTAGGGACAGAAAACTAGGCACAAAACCACTCTCTAACACACCAACACCAGCAGACACCTCTCAGCACCCCGACAACTCTCAACAGACCCTAACAGTATGGTTGAAAGAGAAAGTCAAAGTGTACCGTAATCCTGCATTGAACAAGATGCAGACTAACAGCACTCCCTGACCACTTGTTCCCCGTTTTTGAACTTTGTGACTACATTTTTCCTGCCAAGTGCTAGTTGATCAGCAAATGTAACGTGTTGCAGGATGTAGCATGCCTAAGAACAGTATATGGCTATGGGATGTCATCTGTGTTGTGTAGTTGACTCCAGGCAATCTGATATGTCTTGATATGAGTAATCCAGAGCTGTCAACAAGCACTTGTTCCTCACATTGATGACTAACAATGCCTACTCATGTGTGTTAGAAAATGCATGCATCAGTAGTAGTCATAATGGTTAGCATTGGTGGTACGGTTCACTACAAATGAGACTGTTGCTCCTGATCAGGAACAAAGGGTAGTCTGCATTGCATGACACGCACCAACAATATACTGTGTTGACAGGGGAGACATCCTATTTTGTTTTGTACCCCTCACATTATCATGCCGGAGTAGGTTGTGCTGCCCATTTGCTGTGGAGGGTGAGGTCCCTGACCTGGACAAATCTTGTGTGGCAGGGGACCTGTGACTAGACTATAAGGGGGACCAGTTGCATCTCCTGTATCTGTAGGTTCCCCTGCATACTCAGACTACACTGCTGTACCCAGGCTTGTGTAATCTGGAATGTCAGAGGATTACACTAGCTGAGGGACAGATTTGGAGAGGTTGGTGTGTTTTGTGGCCTGGTGTCATTGTCCAGGTTGGGAGATGGTTGGGTTTGAACCTGAGGAGGCTCATCGGTGGTATCTGCCCTAAAGCCATGGGCACACTGTTTGTTTCACCTAGATTGTTTTGGGCAATGTGGAACATGTAATCTGCTTGCCAAATTTGGCATTCAGGAGGCAACCAGGTGGTGCAGCCTTTCCTTGTGCCATTTTATTGGGCTCTTGGGCGTACAGTGGATTTCCCTTGGTGGTATCTGGATGGAGATTTCTGTCTAGCATACACCTGAGTGGACAGGGGTGTAACAAATACCCCCGCAGCCTCCGCAGTGCGGGGGGCCCCAAGCTCCAGGGGGCCCCCTGGGCACTGCACTCTGACCGGAGTGCTCATGATTGAGCTTGGAGGGGGCCCCTCTATTTACCGCACAGGGAGGCCCCCTCAGTTTCTGTTACACCAGTGTAACTGGAAGAGAGAGGCTGGTTGGACACACTGTACTTCAACACATGCCATATATGGTGCCTGCCCATTTAGCGCAAAGATGTGTGTTCAAGAGTATTTTGTACATTCCTTGAGAGATATAACTGTGTGTTACATGTCCATTTCATTTGAGATGCATGATCATATTTGTGTTCAACTGAGCCTGCCGATGCAGGGATATTTGGCATGGTGGAGTTGTGATTGATCCCTAGATTACACACATCATGCAATTGGCATAAGCAAACTTGTAGGAGATATCCAGAGAGGTTATGTAACTTCATGATGCTACCATGTTTTCAATCGTCCGCCTTAACCAATACAATGACTACTCCTAATGTAATTGGTTGTATGCCACTTGAATGTTTTGGCTGTACTTATTGGTTCCCGTGTTGCACGTCACTCATGTGTATGTCTGTTGCCAGTCTTGGGGGTGTCAACACAGAGTAAGTGTTATTTCTTTGCCATGCCACACAAGTTGTTGTTCTTTGTACTTCAACACTTTCTTGCCATTGCATTGCCATGTTTATAGTCCTGCATTCATGTTGTTGATTGCTGATGCCTTGCCAGTTGTCTCATGGCTGACTTATGTGTCATTGTTTGTGCATATGTAACTATAGCATTGTTAGATCAGTGCACTGTTGATGGATGAATCAGCAAAGTGTTAGTGATGCAAGACGTGCTTATTGCTCTTTACAGTGACCCATGTATCAGCTGTGAAGGTTGTGTCACTTGCCAATGTAGAATGAGTGGGTTTGCTCTGTATTAATACATTCAGTAGTCTGGCTCTATTATCCTTTAAATATTCATCCTCCACACCCGCAAGTTGATCCAGTCCTCAATTGTCATGTATCCTTGTGACTTTTGTCAGTTCCATTTTTTCCTGTAGCACAGAATACACAGAGATGGTGTGTTTCAATGTTTATTATGGTTCATAGCTGTGTGGCCCCAGCTACAATGAAGCATCAGACACACATTGTATGTTGTACTACACTCTTGTGTGAAAACAAACCTGATTGTGCTCTTGAAAACACACATCACACACTTTTTAATTCTCAATGAGAAACCATACACAGTCTTTTTTTAGTTGGTGTCATATCCCCTACTAGGTGAGTGATCTGTGCAACACTTGTTTTGTTAACGTGACTTTACATGATTGTTCCCCCTCTGAAGTCACAAAGCAAGCATACGAGACATTGTAGTACTGATATTTTATTTTGTAAAATCACATGGTGGAACCTTTTGTTGAAAGAAATGTTTGTGACAAGACATTTGTTAATAGGGATTAGGAAAGAAAAGTTTCTGATTATGGCCTCCCTCCTTTCTGTTGCAGCTGCAGAAGCTGTGGTGTGTCTTGCATCGCCTTCTTCATCCTGCCTATCCTCCACATTGTTCAGCTCCTCCCGGTCTTCTGGCAGAGGTTTGTTGGTCTGTACGCAGATATTGTGCTAAAGGCAACACACTAGTATTATTTTGCAGACCAGTTCATGCCTGTACAGGAGTCTTCCCACCGAAATATCAAGGCACCAGAACCTGAATTTAAGGACTTTGAAGTTCCATTCCACAGTGGCCTTAGTGCGACCCAATGCCACATTGTATTCCTGCTGGACCTGTGTGTGGGGCACTATGATGGGGGGGCATCACCCATGGTGACAGACATATCCTTGATCAGCTGAACCAGAACATGGAGAGAAGCGCCCATTAGTATTTTGGCCTGTTGTGTTTGCAGAGTAGGCTTTTTAATTTTGTGTCAATTGTGCAGGTTTGTGCTGTCTACTTCATCATGTTGTGGTACATAAAATTGACCTGCATCACTGACATTAAATTGCCTATACTGTACAGCCTACAAATTGTCCAGTGTATTACCTCTATGTTGTAACTGTCACAATGTATGGGTACCTCAGAACACCTTGGGGGTTATTTATAAAGCCCTTGCACCACCTGTATGTCCCTTTTGAACATGTTGAAAATTATGCAACGGTGGCGCATGAGGATTATAAAGAAGCCCCCTTGACTTTTTAGACATTACTATGTATGCACATCAGCAAAATCTATTATTGTGAATTATTGTACTGAGGGTAGCTGGCACCAGAAGTACTTGAATGCTAAATGTTGTACTCATTGTGGGTTACTTACCTCCCCCTTGCAACCCAGGTGGGTAACTGTTTGAGACGCAGAAGCATTGCTACCTGGTGCACTCTACTTACTGGGACTTATCAAGACAACACACATGTCTATTAATGTCCTTGGGCACATGGTAACTTTCAATCCGCTTGAATACACGTTGGGGGCATGCCATGGACATTGCTGTGTGTGTTCCCACACAACACACATTTATTTGGCTACATTTGTTCATCTGGTATTAATTTTACACTTGGAAATGCATCAGATTGATACACCTCGCCAGAGGAGGCATAGGGATGCGCAACATGTAGTTAGATTTACATTTCTCCTATTTGTATGCTCTTTCTATGCATGCTACATTTTTACACAACCCGGAGTAAGGGTAATTCCACTTTTGTGACTGATTGTGTGCAATTAGGTGTCCCTTCATGCAGAAATACTTTCTTCCCCATGACTCAGGCACACTTGCACCATGGTTCATGTGTGCCTGTGTTGGTGCATGTCAGATAATTGTGCACCAGCGTAGGGGATAGCAGAGTGATCTGCCATCTTATTGTACATATGAAACATGGCTTAGTTTCAGAACGAATACAGTGCAGGCATATGTCATGTGCCACATGCTGCATTTATTACTTGCAATTTTTGTCTGATGATTTCTGTAAGATCTGTATTCCTTGAGCGACTTAGTGTTTGTGAGAGTATGTCTAGCCTACTCCTTTGTTGGGACTACTTGCATATATATTGGTCTTTGCCGTTAGGTGTTTGTGTATAGTAGTTGGTCCAGTTACAATGTAGGCAGAATTATATTTGCTACATGTGCATTCTCACAAAGTTGAGCTACATGATTGTTGACTTGAGTTGTGCAGTGTGTTCAGTTTACCAACAAGCAGTCCATTTCCATAGATGCCATTCTGTAACCGTTGGTTGATGAGAGTTTGGTGGAAGATGTAGGAATCAGCACACTGCCTGGATACTTGGCAACGACATTGATGAAAGCTCCAAGACAGTCAACCATTTTTTACACATTCATTGAGTATGTGTGCTTCCTGTTGCAGTACATGTGTGCAGTGTCTGCAGTAAGCACAAGCTGCCCATGGTTGCAGTCGATTGCCCCCAACACATGCTGAAAACCAGCAACGGCACAGAAGCCTTGAATGTTGGTAAGTACTTCTTGCAGTGTTGGGAAACTGTAGATGCTGCAGCATCACACTGATGAAGGCCTCCAAAACAGTGGACAGGTACCTTGAGAAGGATGCCTGGGAGACTCCTGTCAGTCTGGCAGTGATGGACTGAAAGGTGCCTGAGGTCAACATGTGCAGCACAGCAAGTAGCTTGGTCTGCTGTGGGATGTTAGTGCTGCGCTTGGATGGGACCTGCAGCCTTGGCGCTATCATGTTGATAGGCGTAGGATGGAGAATCTTTTTAGCCTGTAATGGGCTATCACCTCTTCTGGCCAGAGATGTACGAGGGTGATCCTTTGGCAGTAGACCCGCTCTCTTCTGCAGCACTGCCTCTGTTGTGGTGGTCTTCTGGGGGCTCCAAGTTGCAAGAGTAGTACCTCCATGGCGTAGTTGAGATTGCCAATGAAGGTCTGGATTGTCTTCCTTATATACAGGTGTGTTTGCACCATTTTTAAGACCAGATAAGTCTTGACGTTAGAAAACTGCAGCTAACTGGACTTAGCAGCAGTTTTAGGGGGTTATCAGCATACAGTAATTTTATTGTAAATATCGCAAAGTGTGTTTAGCGGGCAATTTTTCACAGAAATGCCTACCTTGCATCTCATTTTTGTTAAGTCCCGGTAACATAAGTGGCGAACCTGAAAATTCCTGTTTATGCTGGAAAAGTACTGCCAACTGCAGTTAGCAGCAACTTGCAAATAAGTTGCTAAAAAATATACGCTACAGCGGGATTAGGTTCTTGTAAATATGCCCGAAAATATGGTAAGGTAAGTGTGTATGCATTTTCGATACCTAACTCCACACGATACGTAGATGTGAGCTTAAGTTAAGTACAAAAAATCCTTCCCTTCTTCTGTGCATTTTCTTGTGTGATATTACGTCCCCTGATATTGTGGTCACGAAATGATGACCCGTCAGATACAATATTATCTACTACAATTGCTGTTGGAGCTGCTGGTTATAGGCTTTGGAGGTATCTGTGTGGAAGCATTCACACCCTATTGTAAAGCAAATGCATGTTCTTCTATGTCACCCAACATTGTATAATGACTGAGTATGATGTTACAAGGGAACAAGGGAGTCAATAAGCCTCTTGGACCTCATGTTGACCCTCTTCTCTCTAATTTGTTGGAACAGTATCACTGCTCTCGATACCTTCCTGCAGATGGGCACCAGATCATTGTATTATCATGAGCTGAACTAGTTTTCACTCATGAAAGTTATTTATTCATTTATTTCACTGCTGTTGGAGTAGATTGGTATGATTGAGTCAACAGCATGACGTGCCTGGATTCCATGGCAATATGTTGTAGGCTTACTTGCAGCAAACTCCCTGCCGTGCTAGTTGGTGAGTGGGGGGCATGTGCTGGATAAGTCAGTGCTCGCTTTGGCTCCTATACATTATCAGAGCTCCACAGATCAAATTTTCAGAAGCGATGTTAATGGGAGTCTCTTGTTGAAATTCATGTTCTTCCACACTGCTTTGCGCGCTCTATGGCTGAGTGGTAACCCAAGACATGACAGGGGAATATACAGTATCCTTTGTAAGGGGCCTTAGGTCATATGAATTTGTATCTGTGATTTAAGTGACATTTGTGGAAGTGCTTTATGTAGTGCTTGCTGCTTTACCAGAGGTAATAAATCTGGCTTTGATAGCAGATAAATCATGATTATGATCTAACCAGCGAAATTTGCTGGTAGTACCCAGGGTGAAGCTAGCCCGGATAACATCAGGCATGAGACCAACCATCTGGCTTTCAGGAAGCGACTAAAGACATTTTTGTTTCAATAATTTCTTCTTCACGTCCTCTGGTCTTACAGCACTGGGATGCTCGAGGGTAGCCATGCGCTCTACAAGAAAGTATTCATTCATTCATTTATTCATGATGGTGCTGAGGGTGGCAGTAGCAATTTAGGTACTGTACGAATTTTAAGTTGATTATTGAACTTTGACACCCTGCTTCTTCCTTTTCCAGGTGGTGGTGGTGCACAACGTGTTGAGGTCTGATCACTGGTGCCAAATCAAATAAATGTATGGGCACATTGCATGAGTATCACTTGGCTATTAACATTATGCACAGCGAATATAATCTACAACATTCATAAATAACGGTTTGGATATAACAAAACACATCTTGGATATCCATCACGGTTTATAGGAGGACCCACCTTAGTCATAAATTTATTTGTGTCTGAAGAACGTCAATACAACGTTGGGGTGCAACTTTTAAATACACTTAGACAAACCTTAGGCTGTCGCAAATTAGGAAATAATAAAATGTTTTATATTTATTATTTTAGTACATTGTTACAATAGTTGTAGTTGAGCTCACCCAGCACTTCGCTGCTTCCAGTCACAGCTTCTACACTGCGTTCTTTTCTGGTTCATTGGCTAATTTTTTGAACATCTTCTTCCCAGACTTGAAGCTCCAACTCTGATTCTGGTCCCTCATCCGTTGCGAGAGCACCACGGTAGAATGTTGACATTGGCTTGCTTTCACATCACTTAAAACCTTGAGAGCATGTTTTACTATCACCAACTATCCATGGATGTAAGGAGAGCGCATTCACTTTATTTGTAACGTTCCTAAAAGATTTGCCCTCGTTTTCTGAAGGAGATGACCCATACAAGCCTTGACTCGTCCTTTACCAGGTCATCTGCAAGAACCTGAGGTTCCTCTTCATTTAATTTGACCTTCCTAATCCAATTTCAGAGAACTTGATGACTTACTTGGATGCTTGAAACAATGTATGGCATAGAAGGCTGCATTGACGATCTTTATGAAATACAAAATGGCTGCTCACTTTGTTGCAGGTGATGGTCTCTGTGAAAAGGAGATCACTCAGCTGCAGATTGGGGAAATAGATGCCATTACAATACAGAAGCTCGCAGGTGTGATGTGTTCAGTCACGGCTGTCATGACGCGAGGGGTCGCCCTGAGAGGGGGTCGCATGGGAGGGTAATTTTAATTACCTATAAAAAAAAATAAAACTTACCTTAGCTACCTGATCTGGTCTCTCATAATCTCTGCTCCTTGCAGTTGCAGAAAGCAGGTAGGCAGCCTCCCTCCCCTAAGCAAATCACAGTGCTGCAATGGTAGCGTTTTGATTGGCTGGGACACTGACCACAAAAGCGTCAATGGGGAGGCCATTTTCTCCATGCAGGCTGCATGCAGCCCACATGAAGAAAACAGGGGAGTGTGCATGACTGGTTTGGTCAGCCCTGAGCTGACCAAACAGTGCCCACAACCTAGGGCTAGCCACTCCTACCCGACCGGTCTGCCCCAACCAAACCCTTCTTCTGCTTTCTCGCAGTGCGAGCAGCAGTAAATAAAACGGTATACCATTTTATGTTACTTCTTCTCGCACTGCAAGAAAGCAAGTAGGGCGAAGCTCCTCCGCCCACATGGAGGAGCCGCCCCTCCCATTTAATGTTACTGCTTCTTGCACTGCGAGAAAGCAAGTGGGGCAACGCTCCTCCACCCACGTGGAGGAGCTGACCTTGGATGCAGTCACTGTTTACATAGGACACTTCATGCACTAATTTACCAGGTGGAGCATCCTCATTTGGGATAACAGGCTGGTCAAACAGCAAGTGGAAACTCCTGGCGCATTTACAATTGAAAGCCAGTCAGAGGAACCCAGAAGAAAATTTATTATTTTCAAACAGGAGATTTCACCAAGTCTGGCAGCTATTTGCCCTGGTTGTGAAGACTCTGTACAGACGTGTACACACTTTATGAGTTTTTGCAGGTTTCATAGTGGCACAATGAATTTATTTATTTGTCCTCTAAAGGACTTTTTTATTTGTCGGTGTCAAACTCACTACCGTTGATGCTAACAATTTTTAGAAGTAGTTATATTGGTAAGCTTGTTTTACGGAAAGTATGGTAGGAAGGTATTCTGTGTGCTCAAAAGTACTTCATATAAAATTGTACTGTTAAATGTGACAAGTTGCTGCTTTGTGATGAAGTTAAGCTGTTATGATTCAATTCTAGACGTTTGTCTTGCCTTGTACTGAATGTATCACTTTTGTTAAGTTTTAATGATGATTTTAATGACTGTGTGTTTTTAATATTTCGATTCTGTTTTTGAATGATTTATTCTAAATTAGCTCATTATTGAAATGTTGTGGCTGTTTTTTAATAGTCATCAACTGTTGGATTCTTCGCCTCGCAGTCAGGCGGATGCATTTCCTGAAGACAAAAGCAGTAGAATAACACGATTCTGCACAGCCTGCAATTTAAATCATTTCTGATAGTCTAGACATACGTTTAACAAGTTATAAACCAAGAGCCCTGTTCACGAAAATGTCATGAAGTGCACTGCACCAAGGGCTGTTCTGATCTTTGTGACAGGGACACAGCATAAATGTGCTGTTTTCAGGGCAATAGTCACATTCCTGCCATTTTCACTTTGCTGGTGCACTTTTGGATGCCTAGCATTAACGTAGGCACCCTTACACCAAGGTGAGGTGTGCCTGTGTTGCATAGACGATTGGTTTTGTGCAGGAAGGGACACCTTTGTCTATAAAAACAACCCTGAGAGGCATAGTTCTCTTTCTGTGCTGCAGAATGCAGCAGGCAGAACACATAGAAAGAGGTAGTAACAAGGAGAAATAAGGGTATTTCTCCATGGTACACCTCACCTGAGAATGTGTAACTTGTTGGCGCATTCCCAGGTCCACCAGTTCTGGTAAATCTGGGAATGCATCACAAACCATGAGATTTACGTGGTAACACCTGCGCAGTGCCAGTGGAATGCCTTCCTAGGGAGACTAAGGCAATGCTGCAATTTGCACTGCATTGCCTTACACCAGCTTTATGGAGCAACTCGGGGCTACTCTAAGTGGCCTTGCATGGCTTCAAACATCAAATGTAAGGTGTGAGTCACTCATGCATCACGTTGCATGGTGCAAATGCGATGCAACCCGGCTCATAAATAGGCCCCCAAAAATTGCTCATATTGAGCTGCAGGCATTACCTAGAGTGCTATAAAGTGTCACATTTACTTTCCTTATATTCTCCTTGTGTGTAGCCAACTCAGAGGGTGCCTCTCTTTGAGCTTCTAGTGCACCAGTCTCTGGCAGTGATGTCAGTGAGGGGCGGAGTTAAGACTCCAGGAGCTGATGTGACCAGTGTCTCCTGAATGACACCTTTTTGACTTTTCTGTCCCAGCATGCTGTCCAAGCGGGTTTCCCCAAGGGCTAGAGAGGCTGCCCACTTTATACCCCCAGAGGAACAGTTGGGAGAAAGCCCTGGACTTTTCTGCTCCCAGAAACTAAGTCCAGGAAGACATCTGGTGCAGGAACCAAGAGAACCATCTCCTTGAGGACCACATCAGTTTGCAGGTGACTAAGGTTGCTGCAACTGCCCCTGGTGGATAGCGCTCACCACCAGGAGTAAAAGGAGCCCATGATTGTCTAAATTGTTCCAAAGGGACCTGAGTTATGGCATTTTAGGTTTGGCAGCCATAGACCTTTCTATTCTATTTGATTCTGATGTTTTTGCATAGTGTGTAGCTACCCTACGAGGCCTATCAGTGTTTTTTTTTTGTTTTGTTTTTTCATTTTTATTGAACATAGCAATGGATAATCAAAGGTACATTTTTCATTTTCAATAATCATTTCAATAGTTAAAAAGGCTTTAAAAAAAAATATATATATATATCAGACATGGGACACAAAGATTAGGAAGAGGAGAAGAAATTCATCAAGCACAGAAAGGGAATACAAACAACAATTTTATCTAGAAGGGTCTGTGCAAAATCCGCAATCTATAAAGTGACACTGCAAAAAAGTGCAAAACCCTGCAATAAAGTGCTACTGCAAGTGCAAAAAGCTATAATAACGTAAAAAGTGCTAGTGCAGTCGAATGTAAAGACCCTTTCCTTATCTCCATCCTTCTTTTTCAGCTCATCCCTCCTTTAATTGTTCCAAATCCCCAAAATACTTCCAATTCCTTTCAAACCTCCTAATAGAACCTACTCTGCCCGCGTATGCTTTTTCAAAGAGACAGGTTCTCCTCATCTTATTGAACCATTTTATCAGTGATGGAATTTCCCTTGATTTCCAATTTTGTAGTATTAAAGAGCGAGCGACCGCACACGATATAAATATAAATACCTCTTCAGATTTGTGATACCTGCTCCTATCCTTGCTTATGCCAAACAAGGCCGCTTCTACCATTGGTGAAAATGATTTTCCAATGGCCCACTCAATTTCCGCAAATATCTCTTTCCAGAAAGATTCCAACATCGGGCAGGCCAAAAAGATATGAAACCATCCTCCCTGACCATGTGCTGAGCATCTAAAACACTTATTTTCTGTTCCAGGAAACATTCTTTCCATAGCCTCAGGCGTATAATAAGGATTACCAGTGTTGATAACAACAACACCATCCAGAATACCTTGATGAACTTCAGACTAGTGCCGGGCTTAGAAAAGATGAGTTTTGAGGAGTTTTCTGAAACTGGTTTCTGACTGATGTAATATGAGGTTGCTGGGAAGGGCGTTCCATAGTTTGGGATGCTGTACCCCAAGGAGCAGCTGCCACCTCTAGCTCTGTTGACCTTCGGTACTGCCAGGAGACCTATCAACCCGGAACAAAGAGACCTCCTTGGAACAGAGCATGTGGAGCTTGTCTGCATCTCCGAATATTACCTCCAGGATTGGCCAGCGCTCAGGGGGTCAGTGCACGGATATTTCATATATTTTGCCTCCAGGAAGGGGGAATGTGTGGGGCATCCTCCTTTATTTTCTTAAATGCCCGGGGACCCCATCCCCCGAAGACTCCATTCAGGGAGCCAGAACCCCATCACCAACTGCCACATGAGCAAAAATGATGGAGGGAGTGCCCTCACACTCTCCCTAGCTGTGGTCAGCCTTCCAGTTGCCTGTGCTGATGTCGGGAGGAGCGGGAAGCTGCCACGGGCTGCAGTGCCTGCCCGCATGAGGGGATATGCAGAGAAACCTTGCCAGCTCCCATGGGAGCATGGAGGGCTGCTGCCCAGGGGCAGCTAGGGGTGGGTTCACTGCTTAACCCCCCAACATGGACAGAGTGTGGGGTGCCCAGGAAAGATTAGGCACCCTAAAAACAAAAAACAAACAAAAAAAAGCAGAGCAGCTCTCCCACCTCAGTGGAAGAGCCAATACTGTAATATTCACTACTCCCAAAGGAGTGCCTCCTAATGCCCTGTGGGCCTGGCTTTGTGGTTGTTTTTTCCCTTGTGGTGGCCATATTACGGCGGAGTTACCACCAACAAGAAGAGCAGGAAGGGACAAACTTTCTGCAGGTGTCATTTTATAAATATGGCTTACTGCTTCCGCTGTCGTTGTGTCACATTACGGGGTCGATTCCGATTCGGGAAAAACCGCTCCGAATAGCCGTTCGGAGCATTTTTCCCGTACGAATCGTACCTTGCAACGTCCCCCGTACGTACGACGAAGTACGATTCGTACCAGGAGCCGTACTCCGTACGAGTCGTACAAGACACCGTACGACTCTACTCTCCGTACGATTCTCCCTCGGAACCTGCTGTACGCGACATCTGTATGGTTCGCGGCTGGTTTTTACGACCCAGCAAGTACGATACGTGTCGGGTACGCACCGTACAACCCTTTTTCTACGGGAGCTGAAAACAGCCGTAAAAGCAGAGTTTGTGCCGAAACAGGTACGGAACGGCCCCCCGGGTACGGTGCGTACCCCCCATGATCGCAGGGGTACGCACCGTACCCCTGCGATCATAGGGTGTACGAGCCGTACCCCACGTACGATCGGTGTACGAGCGGTACCCCCATTGTACGATCGGTGTACGATCGGTGTACGAGCCGTACCCCATGTACGATCAGTGTACGAGCCGTACCCCATGTACGATCGGTGTACGAGCCGTACCCCCATTGTACGATCGGTGTACGATCGGTGTACGAGCCGTAACCCATGTACGATCGGTGTACGAGCCGTACCCCATGTACGATCGGTGTACGAGCCGTACCCCATGTACGATGGGGGTACGGCTCGTACTCCGATCGTACATGGGGTACGGCTCGTACACCGATCGTACAATGGGGTACGGCTCGTACACCGATCGTACATGGGGTACGGCTCGTACACCGATCGTACACCGATCATACAATGGGGGTACGGCTCGTACACCCCATGATCGCAGGGGTACGTGCCGTACCCCTGCAATCATGGGGGGGTACGCGCTGTATGGGGTGTATGTAATCGTGTGCTTTTCTGTACGAATCGCCCTTACCTGACGTGGACCGTACGAATCCCGTCCTGATTCCCCGGTCCGGATAGTACTCGTCGGGTCGTACGGCGTTTGTACGAGACGTACGGTTCACAGTCTCAGCCTTGCAATACGTAAGGATCGTGACGATTCGGACGGATTCACGGAATGTGGATCGTACTACGTGACTCGGACGGACGGGTACGATTCGTAGGGAAAGGACTACGAATACGAATCGTACGATGGATTTTTTTACCGGATCGGAATCGAGCCCTATGTTTCACATTATGTGGTGCAACTGAGGTGCAAGCCTTTCATAAATATGCCCCTAAGTTTGAATCATTGAAGTTAAATTAGATGTTTCAAAATCTATAAGACTCAGGAAAAAAAGCATTTCTAAAGGGAAATAGATCTGTGGTATAGTAATTATTACCATAATAATGTGATCGGCATAGACTATATAAAAAGTCCATTGTCTGAAGTAGGATTTCAGATATGGAAAACTGTCAACATTGTATGGGAATGATAACTTTAAAACTGATGGGAAGGATAGGGAACCCTATAATAAATATTCATAGAATTATATGAATATGCAGCTCTGGTGTTATGTGAAAGTATAAAAAAACAACAGCACCTTTGAGGCTTTATTATTGAAAGTAGTATCTAGGAGGTGCCAAAAACATTTCATAAATATGAGACTTCCCTGTTTAATCCTTCGGATTTACAACACCGTACCTGTTCTGAGTGGGAGCCAATGCCTTTTGTGGTCAAATATGCTTCCAGTTGCGTCATCATTTTTTATTGGAGATCAAAGATAGGCAATTTCATAGGATACAAAACAATATAGTAAAAATAAATCAGTATGTGACAAATAATATACATCTGTAATATATTAAGGAAGAGGAAAAAAGGAGGGAAAAGGAAAAAGAAGAAGGGGAAAAGCTATATATAGGGAGGGAAAGAAAAGAGAATTAGAGTAGCTTAAAGCAACACTCCGGTAAAATAGTATGCTCCATAGCATCCTCTCATTTAAAAAGTTGATGGCATTGCCTAATCATTTGTGATTGACTCAAAACTTTTGCTTTCTATGCAAAATAATGCAAAGGTCATTAGGACATAAAAACAGTGAGGTCAGACTATCAAGATGAGATGCTTGACTGTTCTTCTCCTTTCAAGAAAAGATGGGTTTGTTATGTGCTCACAGGTCCATCTGCCTACCAGGCAAGCAAATAATTCTCTCTCACTTTAATATTTGATTCAAATTAGGAGAGAATGTGTCTTCAAAGGCAAAAAGAGATGTACATATTTTCTTTTCAGAGATTTTTTTATAGAAGAGTGAGCTAAATACATGTCTCATTTTGCTGTCATTCGTAAGAATCCAAGGATTTTTGGGATAGAGTCCTTACAAACCTTTTTTTTGGGGGGCGGGTAAAGATGAGGACAACTGCTCTACCATATTTTTGTCAAACATTTGGGTCCATCACATGTTTCATGGCAATATGAATATTCTGGAATATATTTCACATTCTTCTATAGGATGATGAGGGAATAGGGACCTAAAAGGCTAAAATGGTTCTACTTCAACTAATCAGATAAGTGAGGTTTTTTTTTTTTACTTCAGGTGACAACTAATTACACGAAAATGGTCAAACGCCCATGGAGCACCAGGGCTTGTTTTGCAATATGAATGAACATCAAAACGTTAAAGCTCTGATTACAAGTTCTATGCTGCTTTTGGGATGGGAAGTCAGTACCTGCAAACACTAGCACAGTGAGATCACACCACACGTTTACTGAGCAATTGCAAGTTAACCGCGGAAAGCAGAGAATAAATGTGCTGATCCATGGAGGTTAACACTTCATTTGCCACCTGCTGAGCCAGTTGCAGTGTGTCAGAGGGAAGGGGAGCAAACAACCTGGTGGTGTTGGCGGCATAGCATGCTACACCTTGCTTTAGGAGAAGTTGGGAGGGGCAGGGGACCAGCGGAACAAGCTCATGGTACACTTATTGCTAAATCAAAAGCATTTTAATTGGAGGGTTTTCTAGACTGTAAAATCAAGTCTGGTGTTCACGCACTTGGGAAAACTGGTAGCAGAAACCCCAGGTCATTATGATTTGTCTGATCCCGCTTTGGAATATTTCTTCACTCAACTTATAAACAATGATTTAAAATCAGTCCTATGGTTTTTCCTTTTTTAGAGGTATGTTTCAATGAAGCATTTTAAAAAAAAATTGTCAGGCTGTTTTTCTTGCTAATTAGTAATTTTGGAATTCAATTGAATAGGAATGGTATCAACTTTATCAGAAACATAATTTGAAAACTCACATGGCAGCAGCATGGATGTGGCTTGTTGATACAGCGGGTGAATTGTTAATCCGTTCCTGCGGTTGGCTAATTCAAATAAGCTAGATAATTACCTATACTTTTAAAGGGAAAGCTGCTAATGTGTGATGAGACCATGCTCTTGAGGCACTTTTTGAATTAGTAAGCGATACACAGCAAACTATACTAACTCAGGTGTTCAATCATAACATACTGCCACAGAAGTCTGGTTCTAATCGACTACTAGATATATGGGGTGCCGATGAGGTAGCAGTCAAAATCTTGTGTCTTGGGAGGATGGTACATGTTGAGCTCATCAAAGGTTGTTGTGATTTGTGAGTTTTGACAAAGGATGGGACTATACAAAACATTGCTTGGAGGGTAAAATAAATGGACAATATCACTTGGCGTATGACAGTGAGAATTGATTGTGGCGGAGGGACAAATATTTGTAGTGATTCAATGAAGTATGATACACAGGAAGTGTTAAAAGTATGAATTGATAAGATGTATTGTTGATATGCTACTCATAGAGATTGTGAAAAGGAGTTGAACAGACAGAATTCCACAAAGATTTCACTGGGTAATGGGATGTGATCCTGGCATAAAGTCAGGAATTAAACAGTGAAGAACAAGAATAAGCATAATAGATTACTAAAAGGGTAGCAATTAGGTTATCTGAGTAACATTTTGCAAGTTAGAAAAATGATTTTTAGCCCCAGAAAGTTGACTTATTTATAGAATAATTTTGAATCTGATGTCTCAAGTTGGTAAGCACCTAGGCCCAGGTCAGATTTACTATGACATGTGGAGCCACCTTGCTTGGCTCTACGTGGCATACTAAATCTGGAGTAAACCAAGGCAGCACAAGTTGCTGCCTTGTGTTACTCTGCCCTGGAAAGTTGTTTCATGGGTGGAGGATGGCTTTTCCCACACATCTACCTATGGTTTTTGGCACATTACCAGATTCACTAGCGCTAGCAAACTAGGGAATGTGTCGAAAAGCTACGCCTTCCAAGGTTAGTCGTAACAAAGAGAAATATGTTTATTTCTCCTTGGTGATTCCTCTTTCAACATGTGCTGCAGTCAACAACAGTCACCGAAAGAGGAAAATACCTCAGAGAAATGTTTTTAAGCAGGAAACTGCACCTTCCTGGACCAAAACAATTCTGCATGTATCACAGGAACCCTTGCACCAGGGTCCCTACATTGGTGCTTGGTAGCCACAAGTGTATAAGACCAGAGAGAGGGCAGGAATGGACCATTTCTAAGTAAATATGGCACATTCCTACTCTGTCAATTTTATGCAGCACATTGCAGCACGTTGTCTTGTTGTGTTGTGCCAGATATTATTAAATGAGGCCCCTGATATTTTTAAGTCTGGCAGTATTGTCAATAGAGTATTCATGTTTCTCCAGACACTTCCAGAGCTGAGCTAGCCTGTAAGCCATTGCACAAACGTCCTCAAAGCCCTATCTCTCTAAGTAACCAAGTGGATTGGTGCAGTGCCAATCATATGTCTGATACTGACATTGCATCACTGATTCTCTCACAACACAATTACTCTTTTAGAGGGATTGGTCTGTCATAGACACTCCGACCAGTACAACTCTAAATTGGACTCGGATAGCATTGTCAGAGTTAGATGAGGTGAGATATTGTGAGTAGAGAAAGGCATAGTTGGTGGGGTTTTCTAACTGAATGAAAATCATTTTATCTGGATTAGATTCTTATCTTAAAGCTGTACACTCCTATTTATCATTTCTTGAGGTCAATTCACAAACATGAGGCTGTGATTAGATGTGATTTAATCATGCACCATTCCTGGTTTCCCCCTGAATCTCTCTAGTAAGACAAGAGTATTCCTGACTGCTTACCTTCTGGAATTCAAGATTATGCTGACAGTATTGCAAGATGACCCACAACATTTGGTTAATGTGTATTAAAAACGGTGTTGAGACAGTATATCGAGTTGGAAATGTTGACTAACACAAATATCAAGTAAGAAATGTTGTGATTCAGAAATATCAACAGCAAGAATATTGTGATCAAGAATATCGAATTTGCTAAGCGGTAGGACCGCTACGGTGGAGTTCCACGCCTCCACGTAGCCCGGAGTTCCTGTTCCTGGCCCCTCGAGGTCAATGGCGACTGCTGAGGATTGGCAGGTCGAGCTAGGTGTTTGTGTCCACGCCGAGAGAGCTTCGAGTGCCTGCTGAGCCTGCTGTTCGGTATTTACGTGCTGATTTTTTGATAGGAGACCTACGGAGACGAAGCCTGCTCTTCACAGGGATGCGAGGTGAGCGGGATTGCATCTCCAACGGACCCAGGTTACATTGATGGACTGAAAGAAATCGTTATTCCCGATAACGTTCACGCTGCATCCCCCGCCTACCCACTGCTTGCACTCTGGCTGCATACTGGCTATATGCCGCTGCTGGGCCTGCTTTGCTGCTCGGTTGCTGAAACTGTACACATTCTAGCAGCGGCCGCAGCTGGGTTAACTCTCTGTTTGGCATTCGTAGCAGGCAATTGTAGCCGGTCAGCACCTGGACTTCCTGTTCTTTGCTCCTCTATTTCACACAGCTCTACGAGGGTGATGGCATTGGAGGTGCTTCACGGCGCATTTTAGCAGTGGCTGTGGCGTTGGAACTGACTGAAGTGCAGAATAAGTGTTTAGGCGCTGGAGGTGCTGGAATCACGCAGCAACCTAACTGCTTTGCTTGGAGGCTGGCTTGAAATTTAAATACAGCATAATCTCGGAGTGTAGCTGTAGCATTTAACGAATCGACGGGGGGAAAAAAAAAAAAACTACAAGTCCCAGCATTCCAGCATTCCAGTGATTGGGAAACTTACTGCCTTAATCTGATCTCCTACGATCCTACGATTTGTGCTGATGCAGGACACAGAGTAACGGTCGGCTGGATACTTACTAATTTTGGGCTTGTGACATATGAGCGGGCAGAAGATTGCGCTGCTTGGTGGTGCTTAGCACTGCCCGGTGAGACTCCGTTTGCCTTGTAAAGATTCTCTCTGCTGCTGATAAGTGCGCAGCGGTCGCGGTTTGGGGGATTTGCAGGCTTTAAGAAGCAGGAAGGACAGAAAGACATTTGAGTCTATCCGGTTAAAAAGTCCTTCGTTTTTTGTTTTCCCACCCAAATCAAATTCGGGAGGTATCTAACTCTTCAGTTGGCTGCTCAAGGCTGTGTTGGAGAAAACTTTATTGACTTCTTGGCAGGATGGGCAAACAATTAAATGCCCGCGCCAAAGCGCGAATAAGACGCCAGCAATTAAAGGACGATGCCGCCGCTCATAAAAATGCTGATACAGGCGTTGGGAAAGAAGATTCGCTGGTTTAGGTCTCTGGAGCCTCGGGTGACGAGGAGGAGGAGACAACGGACTCGGTTTTTCCTAACCCATCTCGACTGACGCCTTTGAAAAACCCGCCTCAAGCGCAAAATGACTTAGCACTCGATGTAAATGGGAGTGAGATGAGCGATGCGTTGAATAATAGTTTGCAACCTGGGGCCTCCAAAGGCGGGGTGCCTGAGGTGGCCCCGAAAGTCGCTAAAAACTTCCCATTATTTGAGAAAAAAACTGATATTTCAAGGCCCGCTCCTTTTCCATCGGTGGGCTCAAGCTCAAGTCCTACGGGCCTAACTGAAGGTATGGTGGAAGGAGGAGGTGGTTCCAGTCTATCCACCATTATAAATGGGGTCAAAACTCTCTCCTCTGTGGACTTAATGGGCTCGCAAGAATGTAATCTTATACAAGACGAAGTCTCTCCCCAGATGGATCTCATTGTCTCTTCTCCCCCTGGTGTGGAAAGTCCGAATTTAGGAATGGAGATTGAGACCACAGGAGAATTCCAGATCTCGGTTAAAGACATGCTTAAGATATCAGAGTGAAAGAGACTATTCTTTCTAAGGCCTTCAAGCAAAGGCAATTTTCGGTTAACTCATCCACTAAATGTCGGATCTTTTCGGACATGTCTGCTGCTGCAGCTAGGAGGAGAAAGGAATTCGTTAAAATGCTGCAAATGTTTAAAGACAGGGGTGCGCAAGCAATGATTGCTCAGCAATCAAAATTGAAAGTTTTGGTGAAGGGCAAATTCCATTTATTTACGGATATTGATGAAGCACAGGGGCGGCTACGTCTGATCTCCCAGGATTAATGTTCCTTGTGTGCGAGGCTGCCTAATGAACTCTTGTAATGGTTGTGTTCTTTTTTTTCATGAGATATGGAATCTAGTAGGTTGCCAATATATGTTCTGAAGTCTGCTTTGTTTGTGATGGGGAGGAGGGGCGGGGTCAGGACTGGACTCATAGGAAGGTCAAGGGGTGCTAATCCAAGGCACCTTAAGGGTAGGGATGGGCCAACATGGCCAGCGTGGGGGAAGGGCCATAAAGGAGGGGGGGCCTACAGGGGTAGGAGGGGGGCAAGGAGGGCAGGGGGCACGAAATCAAAAAAAGAAGTCTTGGATATGTGCATGTAATTTCTTTCTTTTTAGCTGGGCTAAGTACTTTATGAATACTGGAATGGGCCTTTTTTTTTAATAAAAATGCGGTACCTAATTGGTTCACAATCAGTTTGAAAGCTTGGGTGTGGGGTGCTTTTTGTCTTTACTCTTTAGTATGGGGCTAAAAATTATTTCTTTCAACGTAAATGGTCTAAACAATAGGAAAAAAAGTGAGAGCAATAGAATTATGGGCCAAAACGCAACAACCTGATGTGATTCTATTACAAGAGACCCACTTACCTAGATTAAAAATGGAGGAATTCTCTATGTTTAAAAGCTGGGCATCTTATAGAGTATTCTCTTCATGTTCAGAGTCACGGAGGGGAGTGTCGTTATTTGTTAGTAAAAAATTAGAGGCCCAGATCGGTCAAGTGGAACAAGGGGGGTCGGGCCGTTGGTGCTGGGTCACCTGTGTGATCCCAAATAGAACTAATCCTGTTACGTTAGTGAGTTTTTATGCTCCAACAGAGGATACTCCAGAGATTTATGAGGAGTTTTTCCATTCATTGTTGATGGTCAAGGGTGAGATTATTATTGGTGGGGATTTCAATATTACAATGAACAGAGAGCTGGATTCTTCCAGCAAATCGAAGACACAATTCAAGCCTAAATCTCTCAGGTCTATTATGAATAATATGTTGCTATTTAACTTGTGGGACCCTTGGCGAAATCAAAATCCGCACACAAAAGAATATACTTGTTGGTCCGGTAGATTTAAATCTTCTTCACGAATTGATTTTTTTCTAATCTCACTTCAAATAATTTTTTCTAAACAGACGATGCTTCACAACGGGTTCTCGGATCATGCTATGATCATTATGGAACTGGGATTGGCAGATAGGGCAAGAACCCCTAAATGTTGGGTCTTTAATAAAAAATTCTTGACTGATGACACTTGGGTGGAGGCTATTAAAACTGAGATTTCAGCCTTTTTTTCTCGGAATATAGGAACTGCCCCCCTCAATTTTGTGTGGGACTCGTTTAAGGCAAATATTCGCGGCCTAGTGATTGGTAGAGATGCAGCAGATTTTTCAGCAGTTAAGAATAACAATAAATAGCTCCAACAAAAAATTCAGGTTTTGACTGAACTCAGGCAACAAAATTCTGCTAGATCGGTTCAAGATCAATTAAATGCGGCCAAACGTGAGCTCTCTCAGGAGCTCTATACTCAGAGTGATGAGATCTTTCGCAAGAGCTCACAAAAAATTTATGAAGAGAGTAACTACACTGGCAAACTCCAGGCGTGGCAGGCCAGAGAGCAAGCCTGGACTAATCTCATACACTCCCTATATTCTCCAGACACTCTTAGGGATACATCGGTCCCAGCTGAAATTGGAGAAATAATGATTGCTCACTATAAAAGGATCTATAATACTCAATCGACGATAGATTATCAAAAATTATTGAATTATCTGGAAAAGTACTCTCTTCCCACTCTTTCCCCTGTAGATCAAATTAGCATGGCATCTCCATTCACTAGAGAGGAAGTAGAGAAAGTTGTACAACAGCTTCCACTAGGGAAAGCGGCCGGACCGGACCGGTTTCCCTCAGAGTTTTCTAAAGTTTTTTTTACTGCGTTCTCAGATGTTTTCGTTCCATTATTAAACTTTATGTTGTTGGGTGGATATATCCCGGTTTCTTTCAGGGAAGGTACAGTAGTAAGTTTTCTTAAAAAAGGTAAACCCCCCAACGACCCAAATTCTTATAGACCCATCACGCTTCTTAACACAGATTACAAAATTACCACTAAATTATTATCTACACGATTTAACTCTTTTTCTTCAGATTTGATTCACGCAGACCAGAATGGCTTTGTTGCTGGCAGGCAGCTCTTGACTAACACTCATTTTTTAGCAGAGGCTTTGGATTTTTTTGAGTCACGTAAGATCCCCGCTTAAATTTTATTATTTGATGCCGAAAAAGCTTTAAATTTGGTGGTATGGGAGACACTTTTTATTATTTTACAGCACTCCGCTATCCCAAAGGTAGTTATAAACTTAATTCGGAGTCTCTATTCAGGGGCTAGGGCTAATATTATAATCAATGCAGAGTCTGTGGGGCTAGTATCGGTTAAACGTGGTACTAGACAAGGCTGCCCACTGTCTCCGGTTTTATTTGCCTTTTTTATCGAACCCTTAGCAACTGCAATTAGGAAAGCTCCTCTTTTATTCCCTCCAATTAATTTGATGCCTAAAATCAAACTTAATGCAGACGACATAATTTTGTTAATTAAGCCGGAATTGCAATGCCAAACACTTGCACTTCAAATATTTGAAGAGTTTGAGCGTTGGGGGGCTATAGGATAAACAAAAAAAAAAACGAAATCTTAGTATGCAGGGGTATTAATCCTGTAATTCACCCTGATTTAAGATCATGCATTAATAACAAACCGAAAAGATATTTGGGGGTTATGTTCTCTCCCGCAGTTTCAGATCTTTACAGCTTGAACTTTATACCATTGCTGCAGAAGGTACGAGCAATGTTCGAAAGATGGAATCCCCTACCATTAACTATTATTGGCAGGGTCGCATTAATTAAGATGTCGGTCCTCCCTTTATTTAATTTTTTATTTTCAACAATTCCTTGTGCTCTGCCGGCATCTTTTTTTTCCAAAGCTGAAGCCTTGTTCTCTTCATTTATTTGGGCCAAAAAGACGCCTCGTATTGCATTGAATACGTTATTCGAAGATAAGGGACAAGGTGGGCTGGCCCTTCCCAACCTTAAAGACTATTACAATGCATATTTGGCTCAAGTCATGACCAGATTCAAGGATAATAATCAGCAACTCTTTATAAATTTTTTCATTGATTTGATTTGTGAAGAATCCCAGATTCCCTCCCCACTTAAATTATTTAAATCTCCAAAAACAGTCAGGTATAAGGTGCTGCACTGGTTTTTTAAGAGACGTTCAGCACTCCTAAAGAGATACTCCCTTTCGTTTCTTAATACATCCTCTTCCCTCTGCTCGGCTTTTTCATTCTTCGGAGTGGATATCAGCATGGATCTACTAGAAAAATGGCAGAAGATAGGGTTTAAGATATTAAGCGATTTTATGAAAGATGGCGCTTGGATTAGGATGTCTGATATGTCAACCTTGGTTCAAGGTAATTTCCTATTGCTGGGATCATATAAGTTGATTTATGGTATCTTGATCCAACTAGACCCTTCACTCCTCTTTTCCCCTGCTCCGTTATTTAATGATTTATTTTGTTTAATACAAGAAAGAAAGCCGGGGGAGTGGAAACAATGCTTAACCGTGATTAGGGACCCGGATTTGTGTCTAAAAGCAATCAATAAGTGGCAAGGGCAGGAAAACATGGTATTAACCCCAGCTATATGGAAGAGAATTAATGTTCTGAATTTTTCCGTATTAAGAGGTGCCAATTGGCGCAGAATGCTGTTTTTTAGTAAATGGCTTCTGTACTTCACGCCGGCAATGGTTAGTAAAATGTATCCTAACTGCTCTTCCAACTGTTATAGATGTCTGCATTATAATCCTGCTAATTGGTCTCATATTGTTGCTTATTGTACCAATATTGTACCTTTTTGGGAAGAAATATTTGCATACATACAAAACCAGTGTAAAATATCAATCTCGGTTAATGTTAAATTGATTTTGTTTGGATTTGATCCCGAATTGATGTTAGAGGGGCAACTAGTTAAACTAATATACATAGCTATGGCTGTAGCGAGATCGCTAATTCTACAAAACTGGCATTCACAATATTGCCCCAATCTATATGAATGGTGCTATAAAATGCAAAAAGTCAGAAATAGTGAACATTTGTATGCTCAAAGAGTCGGGGCGATTCGTAAATTTGAGAAAATCTGGGGTTCGTACTTCGATCTTAATGATTGAAATTGATTATGTTGGTTCCTTTTCTTTTTTCTGTGATTCATCTTTATGAGATGGCCTGTTGTGTGTCTTCTGATTTCATTTTGTTATCTGTATATTTTGCCTAGCATATGATATGTTAGTTTTTGATTTTGCTTGATTATCTAAGACTTCAATAAAAAAAAAGAAAAGAAGAATATCGAATTTAAGGTAAGATATATCGTTTTTAAAAATATAGAAGTCATTAAGATTGTTTGCAAAAATATAGTTATTTACAATATCGATTTTCTAATTTGTGTTATGTATTTTAGTTTATATTTTTGATGTATGTGATAAATGTTTTGTATAAGTATGATTTATGTTTTTTAATATATGTATTACATTTTTAGTAGTTATGAATTTTGTTTTAATTAAATTTAGCATTTTTTAATTCGATGGAGGGTTGTGGGTTTATAGAGGAATTGGTTGGGAAGTAATTTAATTTTAATAAATTAATGAACATTTTTTATTTATTTAATTTAGATAGTATAATGTTAATTGTGGGAAGTAATTTATTTGTAATTAATTATGAAGTGGTTGTTAATATTAATTAATTAATTGCTAATTAATTATGGTAATTGTGTATTTTTTTAGGTGCGGTTTTAGGGTTTATAGAGGCAAAGGGTGGGAAGTAATTTATTTAAGATTAATTAATAATACGTTGTTAATTTATATTAATTAATTGATTGAAAACTAGTTATGGAAATTGTGCAATTAATTTTAGGTGCAGGCTGTGGGGTTTATAGGGGTAAAGGGTGGTAAGTAATCTGTGTTTAATGAATTAATAATTAGTTATTAATTTATATTAACTCATTAATGGATAATTCATTATTGTAATTTTGTGATTTTTTATGTGTGGGTTGTGGAGTTTATGGGGGTAAAGGGTGGAAAGAAATGTATTTTTAATTAATTAATCACTTGTTCCTAATTAGGTGTTTGAAAAATAATTATGGAAATTGTGTAAATAATTTTAGGTGCAGGTTGTGGGGTTTATAGGGGTAAAGGGTGGGAAGTAATTTATGTTTAATTAATTAATAATTTGTTGTTAATTTATATTAACAAATTAATTGATGATTAATTATGGTAATTGGGTGATCTTTTTAGGTGTGGAGTTTCTGGATTAAAGTGTGGTAGTAATGTAAGTTTAATTAATAATTAGCTGTCAATTAACATTAATTTATTAATTAACTGAAAATTAAATATGGAATTTGATTAATTCATTTTAGGTATAGGTTGTGGAGTTTATAGGAGTAAAGGTTGAAAAATAATGTATTTGTAATTAATGATAAATTAGTTAATCATTAATATTAATTAATTACTTTATATTTAATTAGGGTATTTGTTTATACTTTTTGTATGTGGGTTTTATTGTTATAGGGGTACAGTGTGGGAAGTAAATTAATTTGACTTACTTTATATTTAGTTGTTAAATACCAATAGTTGTTTAATTGAAAATACATTTTAATTGTGTAATTAATTTTTTTACAGTCAATTTTCAGCTATGGGATGTGGGAATTCTATGGGTTTAATGTGGGAAATTAAATAATTTTTATGAATTGTAATTGTTTTTAAAATAATATTATTCCTTTAATTGGTAAATTATTATGTTAATCAAGGAAGTACATTTTTTAAAATGTTTATTTGGGTTGTCAATTGTGTGGTGTTATAGGGAAGGAAATAAAAAAGTAAATCTATGTAATGATGAATGTTTTTAATTCAAAATAATTTCTAATAAAAAATATGTGTTTGTTTGGAAATTCTTTTTTAAAATTTAATATAACACTTGTAGGTATTTGTCATATGTATTTAACATTATAATATGTGTTTTTAAATGTTTTAATATTAAATATATTTGTATTTATATTTTGCACATATTTATATATTTTTAAATGTATTTTGTTTTTTGAATATTTTTGTTGTTACATTTTTGTTTGTTTTTAATTTTTAACTGACAGGAGTAAGACTATTAATTGTTACTCCTCTGCAATCCAAAACTTTCCCTACTTTTACAATTATTGGAGTGGGTATAGTATATTTTATCCCACCACTATTCAGCACTTTCAATACTGTTGCACTCACTGGAGTTGGAATAGTCATTTTACCCCTCCACTATCCAACACTTTCCCTACTGTTGCACTGACTGGTGGGGAATAGTAATTTTTACCCCTCCGCTATCCAACACTTTCCCTACTGCTGCACTTTCTGGAGTGGGAATAGTAATTTTTACCACACAGCGCTGTCCTCACGATGTGAGGGGCATCCCTAACTGTCATTTGAAAATTTGATGTACATAAAGTTAATCACTTTTTGTTGACATTTTTTCAATACACTTTATTGAGTTCATCTATGTTGGCCTATGTTAAGTTCAGAACCTGACTTTAAAGGGAGTTTCCAATCTCAACCAAGATGTGCCCATCAGAGAACAAAAAAATCTCAAACAAATTCTAAAAGGACCTATTCATATGAAAGAAACAAATCATCGGGGAACTCTCCCTTTTATGAATTGTGGAAACTGCAACTACATTATTAAGGGCAACACTACACGTCATCCTAATCAAAGGATTTTATTCAAATTAAGAGTGACAGCCACATGTTAAAATGCCCATGTGGATTGGCCTATGTAGGCAAAACTGAACAGAATATCAGAATATGCTTGAATGAGCCTAAAAGTACCATACAAACAAACATTTTAAATTCAACAGTTGCGGCGCATTTTTATCTAATGCATCAAAATGTAAGTCGACTAAGATTTCTAATTCTCGAACAAGTTCCTGTACAACAGGGACGTGACAATACCCGATTTTTTCTTCAAAGGGAAATACACTGGATCCATTTTTTAGACTCAGTAAATCCAAAAGGTTAAAATGAACGTATGGACCTTAGTTGTTTTCCTTGAACCATTATAATCACTATTGTACATGCTGAACTGATTTGTATATTTTCTCATATTTACATTCATGCATCAATCTATAGTTATTTATTCTCAAAACATTGTTTTTCATGAATTAGATTGCTGATTACATTTATTCTTCATTTATGCACCAACCCTTTTCTTATATACTGTTCATTACATGATAAGTGATTGATATTGTTTTTACACAGAATTGCTTCAGTGCCTTAGTGTGATTATATTTCGACTTACCACTGTTACGCCGTTCTGAACACACTTCATTTTTTAACACAAGTTTGAGTCACATTCGTGCTATTCATTTTCCTCATCTCAACCGTTCTACTAATTTTTTTTCTTGCACATTGAAAATTTACTACTCGAGTCACATACGTGTAGCCTTTCACTCATTTCTACCTTCCTGGTAGTTTCACCTCTCACTCGTGTCACATTTGTGTAGTTGTCTACCTGTTCTGCAGTTTTTGCTCCCTGTACTCGAATTTTTTTACTTTCGGGTAGTTTCTTCACTCGCCTGAGTTACATTTGTGTAGTCTTTCACTTATTTCTACCCTTCGCACCTGTATTTTCTACTTCTGCGTCTTCTTTTTTAAATGGTCGAGCGTTATCAGCTTTGTTAAAACCCTCACCGAAAACCACCAGCTATAACAGAACGATTTCATGGACGGGTGAGTTGTACTTTTTGGTTTCCACTTACAAGCCTCTTCATGATATATAAAGGATGAATTTAACGCTCAGTTTTACTATATTAGATTCTTCAACTTATCTTTAAAGTGTGAAATTCAGTAAGTGTTATCTGGTTCACTTCACAGGTATTTCCCCTTAGTTTGATCACCTCACCTATCGTAATGATCAGGTTGCAACCGACAAACGTGCCTTTGATTCACCTATACTCCAATTAATGGTGCTATTTCAGCACCATAGTTGCTTTGCTATTCTTTGCATGAACTTTGCGTCACTCTTGGCTCACATATCGTCTGTATTACAAACAGAGAATGATTATTTTGTTCTTTACGTTTTTAAAGACTTTTTGTCGGTTCACTTTATCCGCAGTCTATGTTCTGCATGTGTAATTTCAATACTTTGCATATGTAATCATTTCATTATCATGATGCTTGGAAAAGCATATTTTTGCACACTTGTACAGCCATTACAGGCTCAAAAAGTTGTGTATATATTGTAAAGAAAAAGGCAAGATTGCCATTTGTGTACTGAACTCCAGTTTCTTCTGCTTTTAAGACATAATCCCCTGATGAAGGGCTTTTGCTTGAAATGCATTGGGCACATGTGACATGTAATACATTATAAAATGGAGATAATCACAGTTATGAATGGATAACCTATAACTTCAGAAAACATTGATGAACTCAATAAAGTATATTGAAAAAACTTCAACAAGAAGTGATTAACTTTATGAACATTTAATTTTCGAGTGACGGTTGGGGACGCCCCTCACATCACGAGGACAGCGCTGTGTGGTTCATATTTGCTATCCTCCCACTCAAGAGGATTTACCAACTGGCACCAATTACCATTTGATTTAGTTTACTCCTTTACACTCTGGAGTGCATCTATCTGACAGTATATTTTGGGTAATAGTAATTTTTACCCCTCTACTATCCATTAGTTTCCCTCCTGTTGCACTCACTGGAGTGGTAATTGTAATTTGTACCCCTCTGCTATCCAACACTTTCTCTACTGTTGCACTCACTGGAGTAAGAATAGTATTTTTTTACTCCACTGCGATCCAACACTTTCTCTACTGTTGCACTCACTGGAGTCAGAATATTTATTTTGCCCCTCCGCTATCCAACATTTTCCCTACTGTTGCACTCATTGGAGTTGGAATAGTAATTTTTACCCCTCCGCTCTCCAACACTTTCCCTACTGTTGCACTCACTGGAGTGGGAATAGTAATTTTTACCCCTCCGCTATCCAACACTTTTCCTACTGTTCCAATCACTGGAGTGGGAATAGTAACTTTTATCCATCTGCTATGCAAGACTTTCCCTAGTGTTACACTCACTGGAGTGGGAATAATAATTTTTATCCCTCTGCTATCCAACTCTTTCTCTACTGTTGCACTCACTGGAGTGGGAATAGAAATTTTACCTCTCTGTTATCCAACACTTTCCCTGCTGTTGCGCTCACTGTAGTGGGAATAAAAATATTTTGCTAACAAAAGGGAGGGTCAAGATAAGGGCTTTTAAGGTCCAGCATACAGGCCCTGGTACAGGTAACAAACAAAAAGGAGCATGCAGTTCCTAAGGGGGGCTGACAAAAAACTGGGGGCGAGTTCCAATAGTGGCTACCAAGAGGAAGGATGAGGAATCCTTCCTTTTGGAATTAGGGCCCTCGCACACCCAGCCCACTGGGTGTCATGCTTCCTCATTAGGCATGCTCCTCGTCGAGTCGGTACTGTTATACCCGATGGGCATCCACAGTTGGGGCTGTTGGCGGAGATCTTTTATTCCTTGCCGTTAGGTGTGGTGTGTATAAGAGGCCCTAGAGTGTAGAAGTGCAGTGTTGTGTTTTCTAAAAGACCATGAGAATTAAAACAGGGAAATGGGAGGATCAGGGAGACTCATTTTAAAAATCTCCCACCCTGATTAAAATAGGTATGGCAGCTGTCTACAGTAATGTTGTAGGCAGTTGCATTAGAATTATTCAGTCAATTATCTTGCCCCCAGTATTGTGTAAGCTCCCCTTTGGAACGGCATACTCCTTTTTGTTTGTTACCAATATTTATTTTTTACCCTCCGTTACCCAACACTTTCCCTAATGTTGCACTCACAGTAGTGGAAATAGAAATTTTTACCCCTCCGCTATCCAACACTTTCCCTACTGTTACGCTCACTGGGGTGGGAATAGTAATTTTCACCCCTCCGCTATGCAACACGTTTCCTAATGTTGCGCTCATTGGAGTGGGAATAGTAATTTTTACCCCTCCGCTATGTAACACTTTCCCTACTGTTACACGCACTGGAGTGGGAATAGTAATTTTTACCCCTCTGCTATCCAAGACTTTCCCTACTGTTGCACTAACTGGAGTGGGAAATGTAAGTTTGAAGATTTTTAAATAGTTTATTGTTTAATTTATTATAATGTTTTTTAAATGATATTTTAATTTATTAGTGCATATATTTATTTGTAATTTTGTATATAATTAAAAAAATATGAAATAAAATCAATAGTTTATTTTTTGTTTTAAAGTAAATATATACAAATTATTATGTATGTCTGTTTAAAATATTTTAAATAACTTGATGTATTATATATTTTTAAATTTATATTAAATCTACTTATTTTTTAATATTAATGTTAATATTGAACATATTTAACATATATTTTTTATTTTATATATATAAAATTCGATATTTTGTCAACTATATTTTTTACATCAATGTTTCTACTGATATTTTTGTACCTACCTGTCAGTGAACCATTAAAAACAAAGTAAAAATTACTTTTACATATGAATACTTCCAAACTGTGCCCTCCCTACCGTCTCCCCCTCCCCTGCATTGGGGTGCTGTGACATGGCTGGTGGCTAGCAGTTTAAAATGGCTGAACTCTATGCTCCAGCCTCCTTATATATCCAACTGCTCCTACCCTGAGAGAGGGTAGAATGGTTTGCCCACTCTGGTCAAACCCCTATCCAGGCCCGAAGACTTATAAACCTTGCTATCCCCTGCTCCCACCCCCTTCGTGTTGGAGGGACTGAAGAAGCTCAACTGACTGAAAGATATGAACATTCCCCTTCATGGTGGGCTTTCAATTTAGACTGCTGAATAATGCCATCCAATAACCCAAGCCGCTGGAAACTATTTATCATGCATCTAAATTCCTTTATGCACCTTGCAGAGAGAGCAGACATGTCTGAGAAAATTTTAAAAGAGAAATTATTATTTGTCTGATACATTTTCATGCAAAAAGCCTATTCCAGGATCTTTTCCTTAATTCGGAAGTCCCCAAAGGTCACAATGATCTTTCTCAGGTATTTAGCATTAGGATGGTAAGGTCAGTCTTCTGTGCTGTTACTTCTGGATACAAATACTTACCAATAAGATCCGAGACTACTTCTGCGACTGAATGGCCATTCTCATGGCCTTCAGGAATTCCAGTTATATGTAGATTAAATCTTCAAGATCGATTTTCTGCATCATCCACCTTGATTTGTAGACTCGCCAGCTCAAATTGAAATTTTAGTTATTAGGTCGGTCTGCTGAGGCACATTGTCTTCAATATTGGATATTCGTTATTCTGTTTCTGCAGCCTGAGATGAAAGTTGTTTAATGTGAGATTGAATTGAGCATAACTGCGATTCAGTTCTCTTTTGTGCTTCCTCCTGAGAAAGTTTAATGTTTTTAATTCTGTCAGAATTTGGTGCAGTTGTGTTTAGATGGAGTCCTCTGGTCCAGCCATGTTCTTCGTATTTGGGAGTGCTGATAAGATCTGTGAAGTGGGCACGTTTGTGGGTGCAGTCATTAGTAGTGTTTCGGCTGTGGCCTCCATAGCAGTAGTAAACAAGGAAGTAAAAGCAGTTAAACCCGTTCCAGCCTCATCAAATGAGCACTTGTACGAAGAATTGCGCTGGACTTATGACTTGTTGATTTAGAATGGTTCTTTATATTAATTTCTGAAAATAAAAGTTAAGCTCTCTGCTGCTCTCTGGCTGAGGGGTCCACTGCTGACAGTTATTCAGTTGGCACCGAAAGGTTTACCCCTAATGAGGCAACTGGACAATTAGGTCCCAGAAAGCCTGACACTCAGCAGGGACCTAAGCATTCAGCTGCAATGTTGGGTCCACTGCCAGTGAAGGATTCTAATGACTCTAACAGCATCATGAAATTACATCTTCGTACAATTAATCATGTCTCTCCCTTAAGTCTAGATGAAGATAAAATATTGAGAACTTTCTCTAAAATAAGTGAATCGAGGGGTATAAAATAAATCACACAAAGTCAGAGGCATTACTTTTTAAGTGATCTCCTGATATATTAGCCCTCCCAATGCAGGGACATTATTCAATGACTCAGCCAATAAGGTATTTATGATTATTTGTAACCTCTCGCTTGGAAGATTTATTTCCGCAAAATGTTATCTCTGAACTTAATAAAATGTGTAATCTTTTTAAGCAATGGAAGGACTTCCCTTAACAATTATGGAACGAATGGCTGTTATTAAAATGAATATTTACCCCTTGTTGCTATTCCTATTTTCTAATATAATGGTTAAGGTACCCCAATCCTTCTTTGATTGTATATTTTTAGAAAAAATACATTTTATATGGCAAGCAAGAAAACCTATATTGATGGCGTCGCTTCACCTGATTTTTGTTTACATCATCAAGCTTCACTTATTAATTGGCTGAATCATAACAATGCTTGAGGATTGGTCTTGCTCCTTTTTTACAAATCCCCAAATTACCCAAAAATTTGCATTACAAGATCCCCAGAGTTATAACATATAATTTCCCAAAAATGTGGGAAGCCCACAGAATCCACTGGCTGCATCCTCAACTGACATTAGTAGAATGCATCCCCCTGGGGCTTCAGTGGCCTGTCCAGATGTGCAATCAGTGGGCTAAACTTAGGTTCCATAAAATACAAAACTTTTTTAACAGTGAGAATGTTTTATCCTGGCAGGAAATCAGAGAACAGAACACTAATAATAAACATGATTTTCCTCTTTAGTTATATACAGATTAAGAAATTCTGCTCAGGCTTAATAACCTCAGAAAATTATGCTAGTAATCATCATGGAAAAGCCCATTTAATGCTAATAACTAAAGGGGTGGGAGACTGGTATAGGCCATTAAAATCTGTAGAGAATAAGCTAATAGTTTCAGGTCATTTAGAAATAATTTTTACATCTAATGGGTGCTGCCTTAATCTCCAACAATGGCAGGGATTTAACAGAATGAGCTGTAAAGCAGTAAGGCCCACATGCATCATTGTTTCATTTTGCACTTCCTAATTTGCGATTTTTAGGGAATCGCAAATTAGGAAATGCTAAATGGGATCCATGTACATTTTCTCAAAAAATTTGAGAATCGGTAAAAATCGCAATTTTTATCGATTCTCAAATATTATGCGATTAGCAAATTGCGAATTCGCAATTCCCATTCATTCCTATGGGCTAAAATGCCCATAGTAATGAATGGGAATTGCGAATTCGCACTTAGAATATCGCAAATCCTGATTGCATTTCAAGGGTGGAGAGGGGGGGTTCAAATGACCCCCCCCTGCACCCATGAAATGTTGTTTTCGCATCATGTTGCACACACACATGTCCTAAGGACATGTGTGTCCGTAACATGAATGAGTAAAAAATGCTTTTTTAGCGTTTTTAACACTTTTTGCAAATTTACCGAGTGGTTCAACCACTTGGTAAATTTGACACCCTAATTGCAAATTCGCAATTATAAAAGTAATCATGCATTGCTTTTAAGAAATCGCAAATTTGCAATTTCTTGAAAGCAATCGCATTTTTAGAAATCGCAAAAATGTTGCGATTTCTAAAAATGCTTGATGCATTCCAAAAAGCATTTTTGGAATCGCAAACGGCCGATTTTAAGGAATCGCACCGTTTGCGACTCCAAAAATGCTTGATGCATGTGGGCCTAAGAGTGGCAAATTTAAGAAGGATGTCAGTTTTTAGGAAATGGATGATTTACTATACCCCTGCCAGACTCCATATAATCAATACAACAGTATGTGTTTTAGATGCAGACAGTCAACTGGGGATTGGCGCATGAACCCACCTAATGAATTTTTGCCTACAGGTTTTTGCTGAAATTGGAAGAAGTCTGTCACTTGATCTCTCTCCTGATATTTCAGCTGCCCTTTTAGGCAGAATAGAGGTAAGGGAGAAGCTCATTACTGGCCATAGACAGTTCATCTTCATCACCACCTTGGTAATAAGAGCATTCATTCTTCCCAATTGGAAATCACAAACGATACTGATGATTTCCCATTGGTTGATTAAAATGCAGCGAGCCTTTAGGGGGAAAACTTTATATGCAAAAGGGGTGGGTTCAATAGTGAAGCTGAATATAATATGGAAGAATTGCAATAGAATTACGTGAGGGGTGGGTTAAATGAAATTAAAATAATTTATGAATTAGATAAGATTAATTCAGCAAGTTACTACCCATTATGAACTTTGTATGCACTTTCTATGTTTATAGTTCTCCCATTTTTATGAATCAAGAATATATGCACTTTACATATATGTCTAAGAAAAAGAGTATTTTTACAAGGAAGAAGGATAATTTACACATGATGCTACATTCAAAATAAAGATTTAAAAGAGGATTGTGAGGCTATTAGGGAAAATTGATCTTTCCAATAGCACACAATTTGGATAAGTAAGAATACCAGAAACATCTAGCAGTCTTTGTTTAATTTCCTACAACACTAACACAAGTCTGTCCCTCTCTTCTTTCCTCCTGTAATCTTTCTTTCAGCCCATTTCCTATTGAACAAATCTCTCATCTCTTTGAATGCCACTCCAGCTCACATTTTATGTAGTTACCACAACCCTTCCCTCTCTTTTTCATATTTCACAAATCTGTCCTCTAGTAATATTTTTCTCTTTTCTTTCATTTTCGTACATACCTCTCTTTGTTAGGGGAGTGTAAAGACTGTCATTGAACAAACAGACATCAGATTCTTCACCATCCCTCAATTAGTAATAAGACATTGTTGCAAATTATTTTTGTGGACTAAAATATAGTGTGGACTTGTTTGTGGAGGACCTTAGGAGAGAAAAAGCAGGCCTGTTAATTTGACAATGGATATCATATCACTCTATTCCTGTATGTCACTTATCTTCTTCTTGTCTTTTCCTAGCCGTACACCAACAATCTCTGCCTTGCTTTTTCTTCACTCACATCTCCCCCACCAATGTCACACTATTTAGTGAGCAAGAGTGTAATAATAGAACATTCTAAAACTGTATTGCATTTAGTGTTCCTGAACTAGACAGTTTTGGCAACAGAGAATAAAAGAAGAGAGACATTTGAACATTAACATAGAAGGTGCTTAACAGGGGCAGCTAAGATTATGTGAGACCTTTTATTTAATAATATGCAACTAAACCAATGTACGAAATGTGGTTATTAGTTGCAAAGGATGTGAGTTCTTCACAATTATAATTTTTACACACAACTTAGAACCGCATTGCAGCATTTGACCCTCTCAGGGTAGTCAAGCAGAGACGACAAAGGTCTTCTCATTAGAGTGGTGTGGGCTAGCAACTCCAGTCCTCTGGTGTGCAACAACAACACTCAAAAAAATCATTGTCTAGTTAGTACTTTTTCTTTAAAATAGATAAGTACTGTTAATACACACACACCACTAAAGAAAAAAACCTTTGATGACACTCTCATATCACTTTACACCACTTATGGGTCCTAGACCCTATTATCACAACCTCCGCCACCTATCCTCGGTGTAACATCACAATATATGGGAGGATCATCATCAATAAGACCAGACTACTAGCTTTGTCAGGGTGCGTAAAAAGTCCAAAATAATTCCCTTTTTGGTTACACTCGGTCACAACTGTTTTCTCTTCAACTGTTCACTCAAGCATTCACCTCCATCATCTCATACATGTTTCAGTAGAGACTCCAAAACAAGTCAAGATTTTCTGAGTTATTTAGGTCTTCTAATCTTAAATACTACAAATATTTTGCGAGATTCTCCTTTAGTTTAGAACATAATGCAAATTTTTTCTTCAACATGGCAAAAAATGTCAGGTGTGACTGTCTCTTAATGTTGCCACTAGTTTAGGATTTGATACTCCTAGTTTTTGTTCTCTCCCCAGATAGTTATACTTAAATTATGGATGACCTGCTTTTACGTAATAATTATCCTTCAAAGCATCTTGGAACACATTGGTTCATTAATAGACCATACAGTCCAAAGCAATCAAGTTGATTATATTTATTCCTTATAATCACACAGGGAACTAGCTTCTATAACTGTTCCCTTTATTCAGAGTGACAATGAAACACACTCTCAATATGACCGCCACCCGATCGAGTAATAACACCTTGACACGTACAGATGGAGAATAGCTTGCTCTACTGAGAGATACAATAGGCTACCGTAGGTGCCTAAATAGAATGCAACAAACTTAATAATCACCCACCACTAAAGACTATGAATTAGGGGTGGGCAGAATTTGCGAAATTGACAGTTGCGAATTATCGCGAAATTGCTAAAAATCTTCACGAGCACGCAAAACTTTCGTGGAGATTGCTTTTCCTGCCTGTTCGCGATTTGTTTTTGCGTGCTTGCGAGGAAATTTATCTCCAACTTGCCCATGCAAGTCATGCGGGTCAAATGACGTGTTCGCGATCGCAATCTCGCGCGGGATAGCGCAACAGGCTACCAACAATCCAACATCTTGTGGCGCACGCGAACAGATAGGAAAACTTGTCACCGAACGTAGGGACCCGGTAAGTCGCTACCACGTGTGCAAGAATGCATTTATAAAGCATGAACAAGAAAATACTTCTGATTTGCGGCAGATTGCAAAAGGTTTGACATTTTTGCGCTCTGCGCGGAACGCGAAAATGTCAAAATATCGCAAATTCCGCGAGTCGAGCAAAATTTACTGCCCAGTCCTGCTATAAATACTTAATTTAATGGACAATCGTGTCACAGTCTGCTTGGACAAACATAGGCAGTTGGGCAGTCCAAGATGGCCGACGGGACACCATCAGTACAACAGCAGCAATTTCATAATTTGTCCTGTCTCATTTTAGCCTATTTTTCCTACTTAAGCAGAGGAGATCAGTCAGCTGGTGAACAACGCCCCTCTCACATGTGGGAGACTTCACCAGTTGCTTCACCAATAAGAGATTTTTTTGAGGGCACGAACACTCATGGCCACAACCTTCTTTTCGGTTGGGTGGCTCAAGCCACTCATTGCTATGGAGTACTCCCTGCATAGGGGTTTCTCCTCAGTAACTCAACCTATTTGTTCTCGATTCCACTCTAGGATTGGGTTACCAGTAGGGGTGGGCAAAAGTCACGGAAGGAACTATCGCGGAGAGGCACGGAGATTGAAGGAATCTCTGTGCCTCTCCGTGATATTTCTGTCTTGCGAGTCCATCCGCCCGCCTCCAGCTTCCGCCCGCCTGGAAACTGTGCATGCGCAGACTCCCGCCAATGTGCAGTTTCCAAAGATGAAGCCACGATTGGGAAGGTTGCGGCGCAGTAAGGTAAGTTTCCTTTTAAGTTATATTTAGCCTTTTAGTTTAATGTAATAAGGCGGGCGGGAGGTGGGCGGGAGGCGGGCAGGAGGCGGGAGGCAGGCTGGTGGGAAGCGGGAGGCCGGCGGGCGGCCAACTTCCGTTCCGTCCGCGAATGGGGAGAAATTTGCCCTGTTTTTCCGCCTTCTTTGCGGAAGGCATAAAGTGCAAATTTACGCCCATTCTGTGGGCGGAACGGAAATGTCCTCCCACCCCTAGTTACCAGCAGCAACACAATCAAAGCTGGTTGACAGCCATAAGCCGAATAGGGTCTCACAATAATTAGTAACTGCATATTCTGAATACTCGTCTGCATGACAGAATATAGGTATGTACAATTAACATTACTTTGTTAAAACATTTTTGGAGCCCTGGGGCCTCATTTATGAGAAATGACCCATTGCTGCAAAGCAGCGATGTGTCACTTCTCAGTGCGCACTCCTTGCGACATGATTGATGCATCATATATATATTATGATGCATCATGTCGCAAGGAGTTACAGATACGTCAGTATTTCTGACATATCTGTAAGCGCAAAAGTGATGAATTGCTGGAGTGTGTCACAAATGTGACGCAACTCCAGCAATGCGTCCTTTCAAATGGGGTAAGCCCCATGTGAAAGGGCCTGCGTCAGTCTTACACCTGCTGTGAGGCAGGTGTAAAATTTTGACGCAACGGCGTCCTAGAAGTGACGCAGTGAAATCTCATAGATTTCACTGCGTCACTTCTACGAGGCTTTTTGCGTGGAACTCCCCCCCTGCATACATTATACCTGACGCAGGTATAATGTAGCGCAGGGGTTTACAAAGTGGCGCATCTGCTTAGATGCGTCACTTTGTAAATAGTGCGCAATAGGAGGCATGTTTAACGCTGCCGATGCGTCACAAAAAGTGTTGCATCGGAAGCGCAAAACTGACGCAAGGCCTCATAAATGAGGCCCCTAGTTTCCCTGCCACATTACCGACCTTCTGATCTCTGTTACCCTTGAGACTTTCTACTACTATTAACTATGGGACAGAAATACATCTGACAATAAGCTGGTTTTATTATTATCCATCCACGCATTATGAGTTTTCATGTCATGATTGTATTCTGGAGTACTAATCACTCTGATTCAGCCCTTTTCCCTACTTTCCAATAGGACTGTTGTCATAGGAATTTAGAAAACTCTATCCCTTTTTTCTTTCAATACTTGCATGGACTTTGGACTGGCGACATTAAGTGGGGGGATAGGCCCTCAAATTCTCACTTGCACCATCCACAAGTCACCATTTTAGGTAATGAAAGATATTATGCCGCAGTGCATTAATGACTGTTTATTTTGTTACAATATCATACAACCACATTAATGCTGTCATAATGATAAGTCACACAATTTCACTAGTGCTTTCCAAACGCAGTTTTGTTCCTCATTTGATAAAGAATCTTTTTATATAAAAAAGCTTTGGTGCGTTAGACATTATGTTTATAACAACTTGGGTTTCCACATGTGTTAAGAAATCATGTGCACTGTGCTGCTTTTCTCCTATGTTACAGGTCATAATGGGTGTCTGCCAATGGTGTTAATTGTCTCATTCCCACTTTGATACAATTGTGTATCTTATATATTTCTTAGCCCTTGAGAAGTCGCTGTGTACTTCATGGTAGCAACGAAACACGTGTTGGCTAGGCTAGGCTAAGACTCTGTACCAAGAAACGCACAACAAGGGCAATTAATCCTGGAACCACACAGAGCAGTTAATGAACAGTGTTTCTTTACTACACTCATTACTGTACTAACTTAAATCTATGTACCACCAGCGTATTTTGGGGACCTTGGAGTTCTTTGTCTGTGGTTTACTACAATAGAGGGAGAGGGGTGGTTCTCCCTCCCCTTTTGCACCGCACTTATGCCTAAGTTCACCCTATAATATTTGTGACATGCCTTATAGCTCCATCACCCAAGAAGAACAACCACTGGATGTGCAGTGCCTTTCCTTAGGGTACTTAAGGGCTTACCGGGGTGTAGGTCCCGAGATTCATCGTGGGATAAGATTCAGAACTAAAATCACTGCACTTCTACCATGTGGGCACTCTGGACTTCACTGGACTTCGTTTGGACCTTACTTTGTCTCCCTTCCAGCCTGCTGCATTGTCTGTGCCTGTGCATCATACAGGAACCTTTCAAGGCCTGTAAAACATCAAGGACAACTAAAGTAAACTCCCTTGGAGTGAAGGAGTCGCTCCTCTGCATTCGCAGGCACCGCAACGAAGATGACCAGTCTGTAGATCCCAAGCTCCTCCAGACTCTGTGCGCTCTGCAGCACAGGTGGTGGTTTTCCTCATCCCCCGAGGTCTGCTCTACCCTCTTACCAAGTTTGAGGTCAGTCCTTGAGAGGGTTGCAATAAATTAACCCCTGGGTACCGCATCCCATTTGCAGTTGCAAAGGCTTGTTGACATATGTGCAAAAAGATCTTTGGGCGCAAAGTAGCCCCAACCTCGAGCACCTGCAGGGACCGGAATCTTCAGCCACACCGCATCGTGTGCATCAGGCCTGCATCTTTTGGTGAGCTGCTAGTGGTCCTCTTGGGACTCCTGTGCCTTCGGCCTGCGGGTCCATTTGAGGGTCAGCTTTGTTTTCCTTGGGCTCCCATGATTGCTCGGGGCCTACCCTGACTCCACTGCTTGTGGTGCGTCTCCTGGACCTTGCTGATCCCAACCGTGCCCCTTCGTGATTTCCTGTGTGGGTTGCATTTGCGAAGGCTTGTTGGTGCTCCCGCCAGACACGACTCCTCAGCACTTGACATCCTTCGTGGGACAGCTCGTATATGGATACGGGTTGTCTTCAGCTTTGCTTGTCCCTTGCATCTGCAGAGTCAAGATCAACGTCATCTTTACTGAGGCACCCAACATCAGATGGCATTCGTCTTCCAGGACTCCTGCTCACTCCCAAGTGACATAGCCTCTGTCCCCTCTGCTTTCAGGGACTCCTCTTCAAGAATCCATGTTTAGATTCCTCCACACACTTTCTCCCTGTCCAGCAGTGGCACTTTCCTGAAGTCCTCCATTGGGTTTGACGGGGGTTTCCAATGCCACTTCACACATATGTACCCGGCTTCCCTTAGATAGGTAACTTGGGTACCAAGGTATACACAGGTGGGGTGGCTCTCCAACCTCTGCCTTCCATGGGATTTCTTCAGGGTCCACTGGCAAGGGTCCCTTATCTTTAAAATGTCAACCGCAACTTGCACATAGACTTGTACGGAGCACGCGGTCGTGTTCACACACTGCAAACGGTCTCCGTGGGGTCAATGTCTACTTACCTTGGGTGGTTCTGTGGGTCCCCAGCAATTCTACGTCCTCTCGAACTTTTCCTGACTCTAGTCATTGTTCTTAAACTTCTTTCTTAGTGTATGGTTTGGTCCCCCCCCCCCGGGGCCCACTGTGTATTAGTGTTATTCACTTTGATTTCTTTGCTAAAGTATTGTGTGCTTTGTGTCTATCTCATCGTAGGAGATGCTGTAGGATACTAGATAGTGTTATATATTAAATACATATTTTTATAAATATTTTGTGTGGTTCTTTTTTAATGTAATCCATACAATAAGATTGCATTCTGGTAAAACAAGCAGATTTACACTCCTTCAAGACTAAGGCTAAAGGCTGCTCTCCACAGCTACCACTTGGATAGCTTTCTAAGGTTGTTTGACAACCCCTAAATCACCATAAGGGTTGTCTGGACTGGTACAAGGTGCCCACTTACATTAGTGGACATAATATATCTGGCCAGCTTCTCGCACTAAGCATTGCAAGTAAAGTGTCAAAACTCAAAACATGTGTTTCATAGACTTTAATTCAAAATGTTGGGACTGCAAGCAGTCATAGGACCAGCCACCAAGGGTCCCCTTATTTCAGATCTTAGGAGCAAAAGGGACAGCTCCAGAAGTTCTTAAAATGCACATTAACCTCTCCATTAGGAAAATGCTGGTGGTTCCCCTGCCCGTCCTTGGAGAACCAAAATTAACACTTTTTTAATTCTAGCTCTCTTGGTGAGGCATATGGAGCACTCCAAGCTCGCGGAAGTGAAATAATAATGAGTGACTTCCCTGCTCTACTCTCTTTTACAACAGCCCCATACTGTGGTCATCTTTTTTATTCTTTTATTTTTATTGGTGCCCAACTCTTACCTAGCGGGCTCCCGGCTTCAGGGGATTTGTTGGGGAGCCCCAAGGAACCCATGTCTCCAATATGCTTCCCAAATGCTCATGCACCTCCTCGGCCTCATGTGGGAGCCGTCATTTCTCTGTATTCTTCTGTTGGCAAGAACAAGCTCTTCTTCGACTCCTGACTGTGATGGAAGTAGCCATGTTGATGCTGGGTGCATCTGTGGTAGGTGTGCCTTAACACAGTCCCATGGCCACCTACGCTGCCAACCAAGGAGTCCCTGGTCTTTGGGGTGGGGTTCCTGGGACAGTATCACATATGTAGTGGCCATCAGGGAGATGGGGAGTTGGTTGTGTCAAACACTTCGCCCTGGCATTTCCCTTAAACAGAAGGCACTCTTGGAGAACTGACCTTTAAGGAAGGATAACTCCAGGCCACCATGTCAAATTTCTTTGGTTTTTGACTGGTTTTGCTCCTGGTGGCTGGCCCTAGCCAACAGTAGCATTTTCTTCAGGCCTACTGGACACTAAAATTATGCTGCATGTGTGGAGGTGGGTTTTCTGGTGCCCTGTCTGTGCCTGCGCTCCTAGTGTTCTCTGTATCTTGGAGGGATCTTCCACCGCCTCTACACAGCCAGTCAGCAGAACACCCTCCCTGTCACACTCACCAAATGCCACATCCTCCTTGCTTCTTGAGGCCAAACTTTATGCCATTGGAGATAAGGGCCAGTCAGCAGAAGGTCCGAGAGAAACATCCAGGGCCCCCCAGAAGGTTCATTCTCCCAATAGTTCTTCAGGAGGCATTGTGGAGCCAGTGCGGCTGGCCCCAGAGAGAAAGATCCTAGCCCTGGGAGTCAACTGGATTCAAAGTCCCCAGTTCATCCTTCCAGGGTATCAGGTGTTATCTCCTTCCAGTTGTGCATTGTTTCTTCGTTGTCGGTCTCACGTCCAGTGTCTTATGATCTGTCTCACCCTTGTGTAGAGGCTTTTAAGTGAGGGTGGTAAGTTCTATAAATAAGACACCAATTGACAGTGCTAGGATTCCACACTGTCACCCCACCCTTGTCCCAACCCTCCTGCACAACATTCTGGGACAATCCAATATAGCAGTCTTACGTTGTCCATGGAAAAAGCCCCCCTAAAAGCCTCGCTTCCACCTCTAGCTCACACAGCTGCCTCCATCCACCCACCAAAATGTCGAAGGCCCACTTATCTGTGTTGGCTCCTAAGGTTCTGCCATTGTCCTTTGCTCCAGTGTGCCTGAGCTTTCCCAGCCCATGTGCAGTGTGACAAGCTAACTGATAATTATACATTTACGGAGCCTGGCACTGTTAATTGCTCTATTGTATTAGGGCGGCTTCTGATCCCTCTGCCAGTAGCAAAGTAGGTAGCTTGGCCAGGTAGAAAGAACAATGCCTGGAACCTTATTCTAATCTGAGCTAGGAAAGTATGAGAAAACTTGAAGTACAATAAGGTGTGAATGTGCGATGACAGGGACTTGAACTTCACATTTGGTGGATATTTATTCCCACATTGGTATTGCGCTGGACTCTGTAGAACTACATTTAACAAAACTGTTGTTTAGGGAAGATTTCACTTATAATGTATAATACTGTGTAAGCACCACAGATCTCCAGTAGGCAGTAATGTTCATTAACCCTATAAGGTCTATCCAGGTCAGTACAAATACCTCAATACTCCCTTCTGTGACAGGCTACCCATGTGGAGCAAGATGGTAGTTTCAAAAGCGCAGACCACACGGTTAGTGAAACTCAGATGATGAGACTTTCTCAAAGTAAAAGTTTTAAAAAACTGGTTAGTTATTTATGAAAAATAAAGGAGGGTTAATTGGCAAAATACAATTTTCAATAGATATGATACCATATTCCCCTCCATGTTCTCTCACCTTTCCCGTCAAGCTATTCACACAATATTTTCCTTTGGCATTGTCTTTCCTTTTCCTTCTGATGTTCCTCCTCTCATCCTCTAGTTTCCCCACCTGCATTCGATCGTTTATTGTTGTTTTTGACCAGTTTCTGCGGCAGCCTTTTGCACTGCTAAACCTCCCATCATTTGTCAAGTAGACAATTGATCCTTCCCCATACCTTTACCAGTAGAGAGGCATCATAATATAAAAAGCATGCGAGGTAGTCTCACAGATCACTAAAGAAAGACAGTATAATCAAGAAAAAGGGGGGATCCGTGTGAGGCAATAAAATCAATAAAATCACATCTAGTCACACCCGCATGTAAAGCAGTTTTAAACTACAATGAATAAAGTTACATTCCCCTTAGATCTTAAATAATTCCCTTCTATTTATTGTTTTTTCATTCTCTTTGCTGCAAAAGTCTTCTCCATTTTGCTATAATCAACATTTTGGATGAATGCATATCTGGTTATTTACATGGCAGTCATTTCAAACTGAAGTGCATATTGATAATGTGTGTGCGAAAGTAGCGAAAATTGCTGTAGTGTTATGACATGAAGTATGCATAATTACTTAGAACTCATTTTGCAGTCAAAAAATTATCCGAATGGTCCACTTCAACCTGAAAATGTAATTTTGGAGTTAATTTCCAGTAACTTGGATTAAAAACACTGCAGATCGTGTTCAGATTTGTGGTTTCGTGCTTAAATATTACCCAAATGGTTTCCTTGAGTAAAAAATCAACCTGAAATGTTTACTGAGCACCCAAGTTAACGGATCTGCCACCTGCATTCAAAAGACCCCCGCCCATGTGCAGATTTTTAATTTAACCCAAAAAGTCTGCTTGGCAACAAATCTACCTAAAAAATTACTCAAATTCTACATCTTGCATTAAAATGTCTTCCTATATATACGTCAAGTTGCAAAATGACGTAAAATATGTCACTTGGAATTACCAAAATTACGGGAATTACACCAGTGTAATTGTCATTTTGATCAGGCTTAACACTGTCGCTGCTAATTTTAGCAGATTGAAACACTGACAAACTAAAACTAAAGGGATTTCCTCCAAGTCACGCAATACTTTAAGTGGAAAAGAATCGATTAAGAAACTAGGCCTCCCTGTTATATAGCATGCGTTTTTGGCAGCTGGACCCTATTTTCTCATGTTGCAATTCGGTTTCTTGGCTTCGTCTTTACCTCTCAGCTTTCCCGATGTTCTTATTTCTGGCGCTCTTGCCTCCCCTCTTTGTTACCTTTCTTAATTGATATATCTTCATATTTTTTTATCCCTTCCTCAGTTCACAGCGTCTTAATTTTCTCATTCATACAGTTTCACCTTTTTTCGTTCAATACATGTCATCCTCTCCTTTCACATTTTCTTTATAAACTAAAACAGGAAACTCAATTTCTTTAGTTATAACATAGTCAAGTCAATTAGCTGAGAGAAAATAGGCAGACAATGTGCAATTCAATTTGAATTTTACTGTGTGGCATTTATGTTTTTGTTTCATTCTTGAAAACGTTCCACTCCGATTTATTTACTTGTTTGTTTCTTTTGTTAATTTCTACTCCCTCTTCTTAACTCTCTAATTGAATAATTAAATGGTTATTTGTATCTCACATGCACCAACCTGCTTTCTCCCCTACAACATAGCCCTCTGAATTAGGGTGAGAAAATAGATGTCGGATTCAGAAGCTGTGAAGAATACCCATACTGCAACTGATATTTTATTTGAAAACCTACTCACCTTCATCATGAAAAAAAATCCCACATATCGGTCTCATGAATAAAAAATCCCACCTATCAATCTGACATCCAAATGCATCAAATAAAATAATTTGTAGGAATTGATGTAAAACTGTTTCCAGAGTTGGTCCTGCGGATGTTTGTGGGATTCCTAAAACATCAGAAATCAACTTTAAAAGTAGGAGGAAACATACGGCTGCAGATTTCTGACTCCCAAAGTAGGTCCCTGTTAAAAACATCCTCAATACCAAATACATTTTCAGTAAAAGGAGGGCAATATTTAGAGTTAGGTGACAATAAAGTATAAGTAGAAAAACAGCAGAAATCCAACCTGGGTATCACTGCATTCCCCTGCCTCAATTGCAGAGTGGAGGAAGCTGACGGTAGCTGCTGCTGGCTTCAATAATGAAGGCAAGGTTTTGGGAAAGCTGACACCAATAGAAATGTAGTTAAAAGGACTGCCTAATTAAGAGAATCTCGGTCGTGACAATGTTTATTATTGTTGCATTTATTCTGGACTACTATCGAAACTTAGGTAGTCATGGATAGAAAAATATTTGGACGATTCCGCATCCACTGAGAGAAATGTGCATTATGGACCTTTGTAACGTGGGGCCAGCAAACTGGACAATTTTTTGTGGGTTCATTTCTGTGACTCACACACATGATAGTGGTTCTGGAGTGTTATCAGGGACGTGCAAACTTTGTGCCAAGCTGTTCCTTCCAGAAGTGGCTTCTCCTTTGGATGCAAAAATCACACCACAATGGCCGACTCCTTTCACTTTAGAGCCTGGCTGCTGCCAGAAAGGTGGAGGTAAATAATCCATCCAAACAGAGGATCAACACCTTTTTAACGTTTAAAACACCATTGAATATAAGCAGACTGAAAACTGTTTAGTTTACTTTATTAATACACTAATTGTCAGCCAACTTTTTGCAGTCACTTAATACACAGAGTTATAAAAATAGAGCAGAAAAGCAATGATAGGAAAATTGACTGAAAACAGAATCGCTTGAACGGATTAAAGTATAAGAAAAAGCGATGAGATATAGAATGAAGGAGAAAATGCAGAAGTAAACATAGAGATATATTTACTAATCTTTCACGCAACTGAGGACAGCAAGCAAAGTTACTGTGCTGGATTGCTGAAAGGAGAGAGCAGAAATGCTCCATATTTACAAAGATATTGAGCATTTCTGCTCTCTTCTTGCACTGGGGGACTGTGAGCTGTTTAGTGCCAACACAGGCATCCTCACACCATAGTGCATGGGTGCCTGTGATATGGTGAGGACTGTTTTTGTGCAGGAAGGCAGCCGTCGAGGCATTTTCCTCTTTCTATGTTTGATGTGGAATGCATCATGCATAGGAAGAGGTATTAATAAGGATAAATAAAGATATTTCACATCAATACACCTCAGTGGGGAAGGTACATCAGTGTGATGTATTCCCAGGTTTACTAGCTTTAGTAATTATCTGGAAATGCCCCACAATCCATGGGTGGACGCACAGGAATGCCCATGCTCCTCACATGGAACATCTCCCAGCTTGAAGTGTAACATAAAGCAGTGCAAGCCGCTGTGCTGCTTTACATTTCTTTACAGAGCCACACACGGTGGTGTAAATCACTGCTATGTGGCTCTGTAAATATTACTAACGCCTCTACATTATGCAATGAGAGGACAAATGCAAAGGCATTGATAAATCTGTGCCAAATTGTTTATCTCTACCCTTCAAAGTCGTTTGTGGACAGGCTCCCCAGTCTCAGATGATTTACCTCTTTCGAGTAGGTGTATTCAGTTATAATTAATACTGAATTGTGGAACACTCTAAATAAGCCCTTCTAAATACCTTTTCTGTATGTGCTTATATAAGTGTAAAAATATTGAACAGATGGCATAAACCACTTGGACCCGAGGATGTGCTATTGTTATACTATTAGAAGGATTACTTTTCTATCTGTGGGTCGCGGTTTGTGAACATGAAACACGGTTGTGGTTCTAACATGGCACCACAACAGCCCTTCATTAACATCCTGTGAAAAGAATGCTACCTTTCAACAATACTGAACCGCCTTTTAACCACCTTCGTTTCATCGCACCCTGTTTTAGGTATTGTTCAAGGGGTGAGCTATCTCCCTGTGAGGCTCTCACACACACACACAGGCTGATCACCTCTCTCATCAGCAGACATCTCCAGGAAAAAGTTTTTTAATTAAGACATTCTTCTAGAAAAGGTTAGGAAGTCTTCTTCCTTTCAGATAATGTTGTTTCGTTTTTTTCCATCTTTAAATCATTTCCTAACAAGCTCACAAATCAAACATTTTATTCTATTTCGTTACATAGGTTTTACACTGAAAATGTAATTTCTTTCTTAAAATCTTCTAAGAATATTGTAAAAACTGAATTTCTGTAAATTAACACGTAGGAGCTTGGCACATTATATTTCACATCTTTAATCAATGTATACATTGGCGGATGAATGTGTGACATATTGCTTCTACAATTTGTTTTTATAAAACGCAAATAACTCATGTGTTCATTACAGACTGAATCCATTTTAACATGTTACTGGAAATCCAGACAGCAGCATCTTCGTCTGATTTTCCATTGCTGAAAAACTCCCCTTTTTTAGGTCGAGCATTCAATACCTCTTTTATATACTTACTAGCAGCCTGTCCGACCTTGTCCGGGAGCAATCAGGCTTCCCCGACCCCCGCCCGCCCGACATTGTCCAGCAGCCCGGGCCACCGCCGCGATCATTAGTGCCCTTTGTTATTTGGGGCTCTTGGTATTAAGCACAGTGTACTTTTCTTTTGGAGCGATGTGACATTGCTGCTGTTTGGCTCTATCCATGACGTGACCCCCGCCCGCCCGACATTTTCCAGCAGCCCGGGTCCCCGCCTGCCCTGACCCCCGCCCGCCCCGACATTGACCAGCAGCCCGGGCCCCCACCTGCCCCATCCCCCGCCTGCCCCATCCCCCGCCTGCCCCGACCCCTGCCTATCCCGACCCCCGCCTGCCCCGACATTGTCCGTGGGTCCCCCGGAGCCTTACCTCAGCCACTGCTCCTCCCCTGTGCTCCTCAGTTCACCGCTCCACTGCTCCTCCCCGCTCGTCACCGCTCCTCCCGCCTGCCCGCCGCTCCTCACCGCCTGTCCGCCGCTCCTCATCGCTCCTCCCCCGCGCCATGTCCGCCGCCCCTCCTCGGGCTCCTGGATGCCGCTCCTCCCCGCGCTCCTGACGTCAGCACGCAGGTTGCGGCTGGCGCTACTTTGAAGAGACTACTTTTTTATGTAAATTTTTTAAATAACGCATATTTGTATAGTTTATACAGCCTATGTCCATCTGCACACCCTGAAGATTACAATGATGTATCGGATGTGTGGATTGGCGCTGTGGTTCCCGAGTTTACCCGCCTCAAATGTTCAAAGTTCTTACTTTATAATAGTAGTATAGATATGTGTATGTACTTTGTGGGCTCTGGAGTTCGGATCTAGGACTTGTCTGCTCCAACTTAGGGACTTTTTTTTCAGTCCATAGAAATGGTCTTCCACGGGCACCCGTGGACAACAATATTTTTTTCAAATCTTCCATTTTCAGTGATATGACTACCGAAGCCTTAATTTTATATTAAAAACAGAGCTTTGGACTATACTATTTCCGATTAAAAGGCAATATTTCTCTCCATGTGTTCCCATATCTGGTGTGTCATGCAGTTTGGTGCTTACTTTCCCTCCATGTTAAAGAAAAGTAGATGTTCAGCACCCATGCTAATGTGATTTTTTTTACGTACTAGGGTTGAGGCAAGAACAACCTACACCTGTTAACATCTATGGCTACAAACTTTTGGTGATGGGGCTCATGAAACCAAGGAACACAACCCTGTCTGTTCCTTCATGGGCAATGCCCAAAATACACTGCAAAAAATATGTAATCAGCACCCATCAAGGAAATGTTTTTTAAACAGTCTCTGATGTCCTCAAATGAGTCAAGAAATCAGTCTCATAAAACACAGGTCCGGACTTGAATGGTACTTCTTTTTCAATTCTTTATTATGATGATCCACAACAGATTAAAAATCCAGAATTACATGTGATGTGATTTTTTCTTTTAGCCAAAAAATCACGTCATTCTGGATTTTTAATCTGTTGTGGATCATCATAATAAAGAATTGAAAAAGAAGTACCATTCAAGTCCGGACCTGTGTTTTATGAGACTGATTCCTTGATGGGTGCTGATTCCAATTTTTTTGCAGTTACCCATGCTAATGTGCTGCAAAGCTAAATACATATAAAGTCCCAAAGGCGAGACCGAATGCATTGCAAATCCTTGCCCTAATAATTTGTAATTTTGTTGTGCTTTATACTGCAGAGGGGCTGCATAATCATAAAGGTGTGCACATGCAAATCTGTTTTTCAGAAATTTTGCATGTAACATTGAAAGTCAATATATTTGGGGCGTCATTAATGGAATAGGGCAGTGCAGCACAGTACTATGCCAAAGGGAAAGGGCAGAAATGCACGGTTTTTAATAAATATGGTGCATTGATGTCCTTTCTGCCTCTGCTGGTGCCGTTTTGGTAGTTTAGCGCCAAGGTAGGCACACACCCTTGCACCATGGTGCTAAGGTGCCCTAGCTACAGGCAGGTTTGTTTTTGTGCAGAAAGAGTCACATTCCTGCACAAAAACCTTTGAGGCATTTTCCTCTTTTTAAACTTGACACAACGATTATGGAATTCCTCCCAGGCACAGAGTAAGCTGATGCAGTGACTTGCACTGTGTCCCCTTACGTATGATTTATGAGGTCACTCCAAACCACATAGAGTGGCTTTGCGTGAATTCATAAATCTTTATGAGAGCCCTGGGTCACGCATGTTAAATGTTAAATGTCGTATACTTGTAAAGTGCACAGCTGCCCCAGCAAAGGGGCGTCCTGGCGCTGTATACCACTGGCGAACCCATCTGGCTTTCCCTGTGAGATGGTCCCTCCTGGGCATCTCCAAGGTGAAGATAAGCATCCCCGGCGCTGATGGGGCCTATAGTAGAGATTATGCAAGCTATTGCCCAGAGTTGCTAAGTGTGACCCATGGTTGGAGTAGGCACCGAGGCGAGAATTATCGAGTCCGCAGACCATGGCCCAAGACCCTGCCGCGTCGGGAATCGAACCTTGGTCCCGGGTCGACCTCTGCTTCCGGGTCTACCGCCTCTAACCAGTGAGCCGCACCACTCTACCAGCCACACCACTCTACGCATGTGCCACTTTACATGGTGCATAAGTGATGCAGGGCTCTCATAAATAAGCCCCTTCAAGTGATTTAATAGATATTAGTGTCTATACTCTTATTTTTGGCACATGGTAATATAGCTATTGATTTTAATTCACGCAACACAGAGCAGCAAGAAAAGTTGCAGTGCTGCACTGTGTGATAGTTGAAAATCACAATATCTACTAAGATATGGAACTCCATACCTCTCTACATGAACTGGTGAACTGCAGGCTGTCAAGCGACAACACAGGCACCCTGCTCCATTTTTGCAAAGGTTCCTGTATTACGTGGTAAATTGATATTCTGCATGAAGAGATACATTCCTGCATAAAAAAATCCTTACAGCCATATTTCTGCAAGCATGGAAAGAGAAAGTAATGAGCAAAAATGAATATATTACTCTTTGATATGCATCACTGGGGAAAGTGTAGCACTTTGACACATTCACAGGTTTATTAGCTGTAGTACATCAGGGAGTGTGCCAAAATCCATTGGTGGATGCATGGGCACACATATGCTCTATCGATAGAACTCCTTCCTAACACAAGGTTAAGCAAGGTAGTGCTATGCTTTGTGTTGCATTACTCCTCATTTACTAAACGATGCAAAGCCACATAAAGTGGTTTTGCAAACCTTAGTAAATACCAAAAATGATTTTGCATCCAGTTTGCACCACAAAAGTAACACAACCGTGAATAAAAATCATAGTAAATCTGTCCCATAGTGTGTGCGCCTATTGGGAGTTAGCAAATGCACGAATAACTATCACAGGTGCAAAAATTACAAATTACATATGTGCACTGCAAAACAGGATACAATATAAGAACTGGCCCTCACAGTTGTAATTTGATACTGCCCCTGCTTTTCTATCATTCGATGAATGATAGTAGTCTAGGTTTAGCTTCCCAGGGATTGAACTTCTACATCTTGGACTCAAATTTCAGCATCTAGTGCTGACGTCTATGAGCCACCTTGGCTGCTAAAACAAAATAAATCATGAAGGAAAGTATTTGAAAGTAAATAAAACTTTGAAACCTTCTTAAATGTAGACATAATTCTTAAGTATGTATGTTTATTACCATTGCAAACAGTACACTGTTCTCATCACAGTAATCTATACAAATCAACACAAAGGGCCGTATTACAATAAGTGTTAATCACAAGTGCACAGTTAAGGCACTGGGCCCTATCACATCAAGTGAGCTCAAGGGGCAGACATAGTTTTGGGCTGTGGTGTCTTAACCACAATCAGCGCTATTTTACCACCTTAGAAAGTGTTAAATTGATGCTTGTCACAGAAACTTTCAAGGCAGGCTTTTGCCTGGAAATAAAGCAGTTTTGCTGTCATATCTAAAGTAAAGAACTATACATGTTAGAGTAACATATACAAATCAATACAACATCATCATACAAAAATAGATACACACTAAAAGTTAACCTGTCCCACACTATAATAGCTTGGTACAGTGCCATCAAACTTATCTAAAGAGGCAATGTGAAAAGTATTTGTGCAACACAGACACAAAGTAATACAATGAAAACCCCTAAAAATACTCCACACAGAGCTAGAGGAATAGATTTAATTTATATTAGTAAAACAAAACCAAAACAACAAAAGTACAATAAGTAAAACCGGAGTTATCAATTTTAAAAGAATACATAAAAAAGTAGTGCTTAGAAGCAGATAAAACTTAGGAGTTACTCGAAGTTGCGCTGGACCAGTGTGAATCCAAATTGCAGGCTGATCGCAATTGAGTACAGACTTGCTACAGGACATAGGAAGGTCCTGCTGAAAAAGTACCTTGGATGGTGCATGCATCGACATGAAAGACTCAAAGCGTTAGTTCCAATCTACGCAGGCTATGAAAGCAGAACCCCCTTATGATGCAGGTGCTGCGTTATCCACCATCGTCAAGCCATGCAGTCCACCAAAGCGATGCCGTTGATCGGCTCCTGCGTTGGCTTCAAAGGGCAATGCATCAGTTATGATCAGTGCTAAGTCATCACTAAATCGATTTTTATGATTCTGGACAGCAAAAGTGACCTTCCAAGTCCCCAGAACTGGATTGACAACACTTGTCAGGGAAGGACTTACTGATGGCAGAGTCCAGGTGCTTTTGCAAGGTAGAAGGAAGTATTTGATGACTCTGAGACTCCAGAACAAGAGGTAAGCCAGCAGGCTCTGGAGTCACTTTGGGTTCAAGTGAGATGAGCTCAGTCCTTGTCTGCAGCAGGGCAGAGATCAGTAGGCCGCAGGACAGCACAGCAAAGCAGAAAAGCAGTTCTTCTAGAGCCGCAGTCAAGCAGAGTGGCAAATTGTGCAGCACAGCAGTCTTTATTTCTGGCAGAGTTCTTCACAGGTTGAGTATTGTACTGTCTTGGTAAGGTCAGAGCCTCAGTACTTATACCCAGTTGTCCCTTTGAATTGGGTTGACTTCAAAGAAGCGTCTTTGAAGTGGACACATACCCTTTCTTCCCCACACTGGTGCCAGACTATCAGTAGGGGATAATCAACCCTTCGTGTGGGAAATAGGACATTGCCTATTCAGGTGTAAGTGTCTTCTCCCCCTCCCTCTTCCTGCCCAGGAAGAGCTATCGAATTGCAGATGAATGCAGATGAGTTCTCTGTCACACCCACTCTTACAGAGTTTGTGGCTGTCTAGAGGGAATGCACAACGTGTAGCTGTCACCCACTCCAGACATATATTGGAGACACACACAGGCACACAGAGCAGTAAGAGCAGAGAAATGCCCACTTTCTAAAGGTAAAATACACACAAATGACAGACAAAATGCAGAACAAAACAAACATTTACCCCCAGTCAAGAGATCTGAGTTAAATCCATCAATTTTTTGCTTACTATGCCACCCCAGTTTATACGCAGCCATGTCAAAATCAGTCTTGTGTCTGCCCCTCATGGGAACAGTCCAGCCCAAACAGTCATGTCAGGTCCTCCCTAGACCAGAAAAAAGCATCCTGGAACTGCTTTGGGGTATCATCCCTCATCAGCTAGACTACTTTGAATCCAGTGGCACAGTGGCAAGAAATCAAAAGACACACAAATGATGGACAGAATGCAGAACAAATCGAACATTCACCCCGGTCAAGATATCTGGGTTAAATCCATTGTTCTTTTGCTCACCATGCCAATCCCACTTTAAACCCAGCCATATGCAAATCAGTCATGACCCTGCTCCTCCTTCCGGTTCAGGGAGCACCTAGCCTGGCAGTTCAGAAATGACTGTTCCCACGAAGAACAGGGTCAAGACTAATTTGCATATGGCTGAGTTTAAAATGGAATGGCATGGGGAACAAATAAATGATGGATTTAGGCCCAGATCTCTGTACTGTGGTGATTGTTTGACATTTGTTCAGCATTCTGTCCATCAATTGTTCATTTTGAATGTGTCAGGCTGAACCAGACGGGTAACCCAGACATGGCATCCATGCTGCCATGCCACTGGAGTCAAGCTAGCCTGGCTAATGAGGGGTGAAACTGCAAAACCAGTCCCAGGATGCTTGCTTCTGGTCCAGGGAAGACCAGGCCTGGCAGTTCGGGCTGGACTGTTTCCATGGGGAACGTGGTCGAGATCCATCGATCAGTTGTTCGTTTTGCACTTTCTACAAGGGGCGTTTCTAAAATAGTAATGTCAAATCTAAATTTTACCATTAAAGAGGATTTATCATTACCATTCCAAAGATATAAAACATGATGGGTTTGCCCCTTCCTGATCAGGAATTAAAGCTTTAAAGCATTTTAAGGAATTGCCCATGATAGCCTATAAGAGGAGAAGGCCTCACAGTAGTACAAAACAAATGTGGGTGTTTGTCACTACCAGGACGTGTGAAATATAAAAGTACATGTCCTGCCTTTTAATTACACAGTGTTCCGACGTTAGGGCTACCTGGGGGCCCACCTTAGTGGTGCATTATGTGCAATAAAAGAGGAGTTTAAAGGGGGATATGCAAGTTAAAAAGAGGAGTTTAAGGCTTGGCAAGAGGTTTGAAGGCAAGTCGAAGTGGCTGTAAACTGCACACATAGTGCAATGGCAGGATTGAAACAGGTTTGAAAGGCTACCTATGTGGGTGGCACAATCAGTGATGCAGTCCTGGGTATGGTGTATACCACTTTACAACGGGCCTTTAAGTAAACTAAATATTAATTAAGTACAAACCAATGCTACTGTCAGGGACTGTCCAGGAATGTCTGGGACACAGTCAGGGACTTGGGCAAGGACAGGTGACTGGGTAGAAAGCGTAAGCAGAAAGAATAGGAGCATAGCACTGCCAAAGGATCACACCGGAAGTCAGAGAGGAGAAAAGGTATCCAAAGGAGAAGCCTGCACAAAGGAACAAGGTAGCTGGAACTCAGAAAGGATAGGCACTCATGAGAGGATTTAGCATTCAGAATAACTACACCCAGGACGGATGTGCAAGACATATATATATAAAACAACATTAATAATAAAGGGAATGTGGGGTAAAGCACTTGGAGCTCCATGCGGTAAGACTGAAGCTCAGTTATTTCCTCACCCATAATTGCTGTTACAGATACTGACTGCAAATACCCATATATAGGATATGCATGCAAAGGCAAGGTCTGTGGAGCTGATGCCTATGGTGTTGTTACAAATGTAACTTATAGACAATCAGAGTGAACATGAAACACCACCTAGGTTGTCAAGCTGTGCACATGCATCCAGGTGATTAAACAGGAACACCCAAGGATGTAACAGCAAGGGGGCAGAACTAAACACAAGCACGATAGGCAAGGTGCTAGCAAGGAGGAGTGCTTAACAGGAAAGAAAGTAAATCATAGGGCACACTTGGCAGAAAGCAAGTAACAAACATACAAGGTAATGGAAGCAAGACCACAGGAATAGAAAGATAGAAAACTAGGAACTGGAACGAAGAGAATGGAAGAAAAGCAGAGAATGGAAAAGGATATACCATAGGGAAGGTTACCAGGGTATACTAGAATAGTGCTGGGTCAGGGGTAAAAAAACAAAGTAGCCCTGAAGGCTGTGCTGGAGCAGGACCAAGAATTGAGCAATTGCTAGTTCAGGAACAAGGAATTACTGAAGCTCAGTAGTCAAGGTAGCGCTGCAGGCAGTGCTAGTTCAGGAATAGGGAATTACTAAAGCTCAGGAGTCAAGTTTGCATGCAGGTAGTGCTAGTTTAGGAACAGGGAATTACTAAAACTCAGGAGTCAAGGTTGCACTAGGCAGTTCTAGTTCAGTAACAAGGAAAAGTGCAGCAGCTCAGGAACAAGAAATAACTACAGCTCAGGAAACACTGGAAACAAGGATATCAAAAGCTCAGAAATTAAGGTTCAGTCTCACTGGTACACGGCTACAATGACCAACCCCGGACTGAAAGGATCTGGGGCTTAATATAGCTCCCGGTAATTACATGCATCACTTGTGAACAGGCTAGCAGCAGCCTGTCACAGGTGAGTTGGATTCATCCACCCATCCTTGACCTGCAGGGGTGGAGACAAAGCAGTGCACAGGAAATTCTAGGTAATAGAGTTTTAGTAATGATTGGGCTGGCTTCCACAAAACCCGACATGGATTGGGAATGGATAGACATTTCCAAGTTGAGTCCAAATAGCTGGACGTCAGTATGTGCATGAAGGGAAGGATCTAAAAGCTTATGATAACAGTGGAAACTCTCATGAGAGCGAATGAAGTGAATCATGGTGGTTACCATGTTGCGGAGAGTAAAAAAAATGCTCGTTATATTGGAGCAGCAGCGGTAAAGTGCACAGAGTCCTAAATGCAACAAAAAGAAATCAGCAAAAACAAGAGGTAAACATGCAAAAAAGGTTTGGGGTAGACTACCCTAAGGATGGCAGGTCTAACACATTATATGGCATATTTAAAAAAATAGCAGACAAAATCGAAGCCACACAAAGAACAATATCACCAAGCAATAAAGCATCACAAAAAATAGCCACACAATTAAACAACAGATTATGTCCCCAGCACAACAAAATACCTTACAGCTAATGTGTGCAAGCTTTTTGGTAACACGTTACCACCTCCATCCTGCTTTTCTCATATGATGGTAAAAGGTGTTTAGAGCAAGCACAACCTTAGCACATCTCAAGAAAATTTTGTTATCCAACCCTTGGTCTCATCAACAATTTTGGGCAGAATGTTTTTCTTGAATAGTTAAAATGCTGGAGCTGCAGTATTTTACCTTATTATACATTAGTAAATTGTTGCTTGAAATACAGCACATTTTTCATATATCTAAGGCAAACAACATAACCTAGCATAATAACACACAGGCAAATCTCTGAGAGCCCGTCCACAGGTCCATAAAGTGGACTGAAGAGAGGTACTGAGGGTCCTACTTTTATACCCGGTGCCTTCTTTGAAATAGGATAAGTTTTTTGAGGTTTCCCTTTGAATTGCTTGGAATTACCTGTATCCCCTGCCTTGGATACAAGCGGACTGCAAGTCATTTGTGTGAAGGCAGAGAACAGTCCATTCAGTTTGAAGTGGCCTAGCACTGCACCCCTCATTCTGCCAGTAGATGGCCCATTCAGGCACACGTATTGTGTGACTGTCTGGGAGGAATTCATGAAGTCCAACTGCCAACTGCACCTAGTCATGTGATCTAGGACAGGCTGCAGGCACCAAAGAACCAGGGCATTAAAATGCCAACTTTCTAAGAGTGTAATTTTCAAAATTGAAATTTTAAAATTCGACTTTACCATTAAAGAGGATTTTTAATTAGAATATAATAGATAGCAAACATGCAATGTTTACCTGTTCCCAATCAAAAGTTACCACTTATTTAATGTAATAATACAGCCTTATGTAATCCTATCGGACACAATAGGCAAAAACAAATGTAGGAGTTTTTCACTATGAGGACATGTAAAACCTAAAAGTACATGCCCAAACAAATAATTACAATGCACCGTGTTCTATTGGCTACTTTCTGCCTTCCTTGGGGCTGACCAATATGCAATAAAATGGGAGTTTAGGGCTTGGCAAGAGGGTTATTTTGCCAATTCAAATTGCCATTTTAAACTGCATTCAGCTGCAATGGCAGGCAGGAGACATGGAGGGACTACTTAAGATGGTGGCACAATAAGTGCTGCCGTCCCAATAGTATAATTTATGTTATAGACATTGGGAATAAGGCAAGGGGCTTAGAAATAAATGTAAGTATACCAATGAGATGTAAGCCAAATTTACCATGTTTAGGGGAGCAAGCCTGAGGACTTTAGCACTGTTAAGCAGTGGAAAGGTGCACTGAGTCCTAAGGCTAAAAAAAGATTTTCAGAAAAAGTGAAGGGCAATAGGTTTTGTGTGAGAGCACCTTAAGGCTGACAGTTCTAAGAAGAGTACAGTGCACAACAGAACAAAACACAGAACTACAAAATAACATCACATTGTAATCACACTGTGCAAAAATAAAGTAGCACAACGACAACAGAATACATTGCCACCACAGAAAAATGCCATTTACCATTATCATCTTTGCATGCCCTATTGTCACAACCTTTCATTAATTGCAGTTAAGAAAAAAAAGGTACACAACAAATGTCACAAATATTCTTGTTGCATGTTACCACCTTCAGAAGCCTGCTTTCCTAACATAGTGGTAAAAGGTGTTTATGCTAAGCACTGTTCAAACTTACCAACAGAAATATGATATGTTTGGGATCAGGCTCAAAGAATTTTTGGAAGAATATTACTGTCCCATATTGGCGAAAGATTCTTGATGTTATGCATTCATAATTCAAAGAGCACCTTTCTACCAATTGAAAAGTCTTGAAGAGTGATCCAGCGCTCCTAATGAAAAACTGTCTCACCAACGCTACTAATCTCCACAATACTCACCATTAATCATGAATTACTTACTAAGGCCCATAAACTAACGAGACAATTTTTGAGCGACTGAATCATGTGACTTAATTAATCAGATCTATTCACAAACTATTTACATAATTATATACAACTGCAGTTTATCATTTCTTACCATGGATTTAAACATATGTCATTTAGTTAAGTCACAAAGGCGAATGGATTAACCAATGGTAACAAGACCATGAACAAACAAGACCAGCTTGTCATTTCAAATCTAATTTTATTAGCTTTATTATTCAAAGAAAGAGCATTTTCAATTAAGAATTTTATTTTATTAGCAAAATGAAAGTAACATCTTGTTAAGGAAAAGACATATTAGACTGACACTTCAAAGGCAAATCAATCAGCAAAATATAAGTTTCCATTCCCTAATTCTAACACCCTGTCTAAAACTCACTTCACCTAAAAAGAATATTCTTAAAGACTGCTGTCCTTACGTGCGCCAAAAGTCCAACAGCACGTCAGGCCCTTCAGCATTCAGGAAACAAGAAGAAGATCCCCTCCTGCTCATGGGGCCAAGTTTTATACCTTTCTAACTAGCTAATCTTCTCAAAATTGTTCATATTTCTTTGCCATCCAGAGTTCCCATTGGCTGTCTTATGTCAGACCATATTGTGTCATCACCATTTTCAAACCAAGAACGGGCTCTTCTTTAGCCCTATTGTCCTTTGCTTTCGTGTCATTTCGCTTCCTCGAAAATGTATCATTTCAGTCGAGCTACAGTTCATGACTTCCTTGCCTTAGCAATCTTGCCGCTTCCTGTCCTTGGAACTTTCTCTCCATGAGCACGTTAAGCACAACTTATTAAACAGTATTTTTCTGACACAATTGTCGACATGGTAAAAGTTTCCACTTCTGTGCAAGGCTCCTTTCTGGACAGGATTCGAAACACCATCTTTTTGCAGGCCTAAGGCCTCTCTCGGAAACTAATTTTTAAACAAACACAAAACATGAATAAATTAGAGAAATGAGACCCATTCTGTTACCCACCCCTTTGCTAAATATAAACCCATTAATTCATTTCTACCTAGCTAAGCACACAGAGCAGCATTTATATCAACCTTCTTCTTTTAGGCCATAAGGATTCTCCAAGAGCTTTTGCCACAGAAAAAGACATAACATAACATAAGCACATAAATAGGCACATGCCATTAATTAAACAGCCGCATTTAATACTGACAAAGACAATAGACAAGATTTGTTTATTATTTTCCACACACTTGCAATTGCAACATAGAGCATAAAAATGAGTCCCGCATGTTTTTTCTGAATGTATGCATTTTTAAAACTAAGTTGGTTAATGATTTCAACACATGCTTATTAAAACAGTTACATTTGTTATGGAAGTTTAACTTTGCGAGTTTGAAGAAAATTTCATTCATCAGCTCGCTCCATCAACTCCCTCATCTGGTGATTTCATAATCACCAAACTACACACAAAACTTTAGCAAAGTTTTAATCCTTCGAACATGTTTTGAACATACACCATATTCTTTTTTCTAAACCTTTGATTCAGCAGTTTGTCTACAACTCTCATATTGGACTCTACAAAACTCTTCTAGTTCTATTTCCTTTTCTCGTTCTTTTCTAAGCTTATAAATTCTTTTCTTTTCCTTTACATATTTCTTTCTCTTGTGTATCATGCAACTAATTTTTAACAAAAGTGTCACTATGACTATAACTTTACAGGATAAAGTATTTTACCAATGATTGAAGTACCAATCTCTTGAAACCAGTTTCTGATTGCTGCAAATCTTTTGCTCAAACGTTCTGAAAAATGTTCATCTTCTAAAGGCTCTATTTCAGTATGTAATTCAGTAATATTTTTGATAAACATATCTATGTTCTGGCTCTTATCTGGAATGTATGTACAGCAATGCTGGACATGTAAAATTCCACAAACTCCTCCCTCTTTTGCAAGCAGAATGTCTAAAGCAAGACGGTTCTGCATTACCATTGACCTCATAGCAATGAGTTCTGTATCAACTAATTGAAATCCACTTGCAGTGTCTGTTGACAATCTGTCAACAATTGTAGACACTTTTCTGATTTTATTTCCATTCAGGGTTATTCCCACCATAGGTATAATTGCACCAAATGTATCTCCCATTATTTCTGAAAAACTTTCCCTCCTGAAGATATTCAGGTGTTTGCCAATTTCAAATGAACCTTCTGTATTTCTATCTATATGAACATTTTTTGGAAAAACTAAACCAACGTAGCAAGACCCATACCAATGGTCTGGGAGATTAAAGTAAGCTTTGTTCCCATAAACAAAATACATTTCAGGAAAAAATTGGATCTTTGCCTCCTTTAAATCCCCACCCTCCTAAGATACGATAAGTATCTTCACATTGACTAGCACCCACAAAATAGTTATCAATTTGAGTATTATCTCTCCTTATGCATAATTGTCCACTAACAGGTTTATCAATGTAAATTGCAATATTTTCATTTCTACCATTAAGCTTTTCATCCTCACTTTGCCAAAACTTTGATTTGGTTTGTTTCAGCATCTCATTTTGTTTGTAAATTGCTCTTCTCTCTTCAGCCATGTTTAAGAGAGACTTTTCTTCCGTTCTCAATTTGCATGTTAAATTGTTTCTAAAAGCATACTCATAAGTGAGTTCATTAGTCACTATAAAAAATTCCCTCATCTGTTTAGCATGTTTCAGTTTATTTAGACTATTGTCAATCTTTAAATTTGCAAAAATCTCATCATAATTAGAGGAATAATACTCCAATCGACCTGTCCGATAAAACAAACTAGCTATTACACTACAAGTGATGCCATAAGTAAGAGGAAGCATGCTATAAGTGACCCCTTCCGAAACAGAAGCAGGTAGTTCCACACAAATGTAAAAATCTTTCACATTCATCACCTTAACATATTCAGATAAAAGTCTAGAAAAGGTATTACTAGAAAAATCACCAACAGATCTATCTTGGTGGATCTCTGGTTTGTGCTCAATGACTTTATTAGCCTTACCTACTACATCATGAATAACTTGATTAGCCACAACTTTACTAGTCATATTAGCTTTATACATTTCTTTGTCAATTCCAAAAGGAAAAATGACAGCTAAAATTAACCAAACCAAATTTTTGCAGTAGTCCATAATTCAATCAATCAATCAAACAAAACATTTGTATAGCGCGTTACTCACCCGTAGGGTCTCAAGGTGCTGGGGGAAGGGGGTCCGCTACTGCTCAAACAGCCAGGTCTTGAGTTGCTTCCTGAAGGAGAGATGGTCTTGGGTCAGGCAGAGGTGTGGCCGTTGTGGCTCTTCGGATGCGGGGGACGGCAGCGAGGGTGTGGCTGGTCGATCGTAGCTGGCGGGTGGGAGTGTAGAAGGTCAGGGGGTCGAAGAGGTATCTTGGGCCTTGGTTGTGGAGAGCTTTGTGTGCATGGGTGGGGAGTCGGAACGGGATTCTCTTGTTGACGGAGAGCCAGTGCAGGTTTCTCAGGTGTTCAGAGATGTGGCTGTGTCAGGAGATTTTCAGGATGAGGCGTGCCGAGGCGTTCTGGATGCGTTGGAGTCTCTTCCGAAGTTTGGCTTTGGTTCCGTCATAGAGGGAGTTGTCGTAGTCCAGACGGCTGGTGACGAGGGCCTGGGTGACTGTCTTCCTGGTTTCGGTGGGGATCCACCGGAAGATCTTACGTAGCATGCGGAGGATGTTGAAGCATGACGAGGAGACAGCGTTGACTTGTCTGGTCATGGAGAGGGAGGAGTGCAGGATGAAGCCCAGGTTGCGTGCGTGGTCTGTTGGTTTGGGTGCGCTGCCCAGGGCAGGGGGCCACCAGGAGTCGTCCCAGGCGGAGGGCGAAGATCCCAGGATGAAGACTTCCGTCTTATCTGAGTTCAGTTTCAGGCGGCTGTTCATCATCCACTCGGCTACGTCTTTCATCCCTTCGTGTAGGTTGGTTCTGGCGGTGGTGGGGTCGTTGGTGAGGGAGAGGATCAGCTGGGTGTCGTCAGCGTAGGAGATGATGTTGAGGTTGTGTTGGCGTGCGATGGCTGCAAGGGGGCTCATGTAGATGTTGAACAGCGTGGGGCTGAGTGATGATCCTTGGGGTACTATGGGGCACTATCATTTGTACTTAGTACTTTATCAACTGGAACAAATGCTTGTCTCATGACTCTGCCCAGGAGTAAACCAGTTTTTCTATCGGGAGTACTTCTCAAAGACATCAAAACAAGTGGAAGTGCATCAGTCCACTTCATTCCTGTAGCCAAACACATTTTTACCAGCCTATTCTTAATAGTACCATTGACTTGCTCAACAACACCTGATGCTTCTGGTCTGTAAGCACAGTGTAGCTTTTGTTTTATACCGAGTGCTTCACAAATCATTTGTAACAGTCTGTTTTCAAAATGTGTACCACGATCAGTCTCGACCGTCACCGGAAATCCATACCTAGGTATGATTTCTCTTAAAAGCAATTTTGCCACAGTCACTGAATCATTGTGATGAGTTGGGAATGCTTCCACCCATCTCGAAAACAGACAGATTATCACCAAGACATATCTTAATCTGTTATGAGGAGTCATATCAATGAAATCCATCTGTAACCTGGTAAAAGGACCACCCTCCCGTTCTATGGTTCCCAAGCTTACAACTGTTTTTCTGTTCTGATTGATCTGTTGGCAGATCAAGCATCTCTGACAAAAAGATTCTGCAATTATTCTGAATTTTGGATTGTACCATGTCTGCCTAAACAACCTGATCATTGAATCTCTTCCTATATGTCCTGGACCATGATACATTTGTGCCATGTCAGCAATCATGCAGTTTGGCATTACTGGCCTGTCATCTTTGTAAACCCAAATTTCATCTTCTTCTCGCTTTCTGCAACCTGCTTTTAACCATGTGTCTTTTTCCTCATCATCTGCCTCATCTTGTAAATCTTTTACTCCTTGCAATGTCTCAACTACAGATGTTAGCATAAGTGAGTTCAAAACATGTTCATTGTCTTTTTCCCGATTAATGGACATATTAATCTTTGCACAGAATTTGGCAATTTCATCAGCATATGCATTTCCTTTTGTCATGTAATCGTCTCCCATTTTATGAGCTGTTCATTTTACTACAGCAATTTTCTTTGGTAGCTGAATACCATCAATCAGCCTTTTGATCAATTTTGCATTCCTGATAGGTGTTCCCGCAGAAGTTAAATAACCTCTTTGAGACCAGAGCTGGCCATAGTCATGAACTACGCCATACCCATACTGACTATCAGTCACTATGGTAATTTTCAACCCTTTTGCTCTTTCACATGCACGAATCAAAGCAATCAATTCTGTTATTTGAGCTGAACGAATTCCTTTGAGACAAGAAGCTTCAACTACGTCTGCAACTGTACAGACAGAGTATGCTGCACTCAGAATGCCTTCGTCTGTTCTTAAGCATGAACCATCAACAAAATTAACAACATCTGATTCAGTTAACGGAACATCTTTAATGTTCTGCCTATTGTCACTTGTCTAATTCCTTTTGCGATTCTGTAACCAAGATATTTTACTTCTTGTTTACAAAACTGTAATTTTGCAGGAGACACTTTATGTCCCTCATCTGCCAAATGATTCAAAAGAGTAATGGTATCTGTCACACAGTTGTCTCGTGTTTTTGCAGCTACAAGGAGATCATCAATATACTGCACTAATGTTGATTTTCCAGGCAAATCTAAATTTTCCAAGGATTTCTTTAGCAACTGATTAAAAATAGATGGGTTTTCTGTATACCCTTGAGGGATACAACAGCATGCAAGATACGCTCTTCGAATCTGAACGCAAACATTTGTTGGCTTTCTGGATGCAATGGAACAGTAAAGAATACGTCACAAAGGTCTATACCTGTATACCATTCTGCATCATGCGGAATCTGATATTGAATTACCGCCGGGTTTGATACAACTGGGCAACATGGAACAACTATTTGATTAACCTTTCCCAGGTCTTAAACAATCCTGAAAGTTCCGTTTGGCTTTTTGATTACCATAATCGGTGAATTACATGGACTGCTCTCAATTTCTTTTAAAACACCTTGCTTTATAAATTTTTCAATTACTGGTATGACACCTTCAATAACTTCTGCTTTCATTTTATACTGAGGAATGTTTGGATAATTTGCTCCTTGTCTTACTGTTATTTTTACTGGGTCTACATGTTTCATCAAACCCATTTCGTCTCCAGATAAATCCCAAAATTTACCATTGACTGTTTCCTTTAATTCTTCAGGTAAATCATTTTTGTCAAAAGCAGGAAATAATTTACTTTCTTCTGCTTCAACCATTAACATTGTTAATTTATAAAAGCCATCTTCATCTTGAGTTTGGAGCTCAATACCATCCGGTGAGCAATATATTTTACAGTTCATCTTGTATCCCTTCCTAACAAGTTTACAGGACTGCTATCATGGACTACAAATCTATGTTTGTCTTTAAATTTACCAATTTCAACTTTAACTGGTTCATCAAATCTGTTTTAATCTGTTGATTATCGACATCAACTACTTGGATTGAGTCACCAGAGAGGTAGGTTTTCTATTTCCACTGATCTACAGTAGAACGGGTAGCACCTGTGTCCACTAGAAAAGTGATTTCTACATAATTCACTTTACCATTAACAAACGGACCAGACTGATCTACCTCAAGAGTGGCTCCAAGCACAGACTCTTCCTCCTCTCTCAGGCACTGTCATAAGTAATCCTCAGAATCGCTCCCTTCATTTTCTTTCAACCAATATTGTTGAGAAACATTCGACACATTCACTCTTGGCTATCTGTTTACCTGTTCACCTCCGCAGAATCCTGTTTCTGTATTTTATCTCTGCACATTTACACAATTTGGAAGTGGCGGTTGTGGAATCTGACTTTGCTGATTCATTACCTGTCGCTGTAGCTGTTGCTGCTGATGTATCTAATGTAACTGTCGCTGTAGCTGTTGCTGCTGATTTATCTCATTCTGCATCTGTGGATTTAATGATGCATTTTTTAAATTTCTGGGCGGATTCTTAAATTCGCGCTTCCAGTGTCCAATTTCACCGCAATTAAAACATAGGAGTTTCTGCTTTAATCTTTCAATATTACCCATCAATTTTGGCTTATTATAATTACCTTTAAATTTCCCTTGATTCTGGTGAACATTTTTGTTTTCTAAAGTTACAATTTGTTGTTCAGCCACCTTTACCTGAGCCCACATAGCTTTTTCTTTTATCTTCTTTCGTTTAGCATCTATCTCATCACTGCAGTATTTTGCTTTTCTCAAAATGTCATCAACTGTGAGTGATTGCCAACCAACTATTCCTGATCTAATCATCTCACCAATTTCAGGTCTCAAGCCATAAACAAATCTGTATATGAAATGGCTCATATCCTTTTTACTCAACTTCTTGTAACCACTGTATTGTTTAAATATCAGCAGTAATCTTTCAAAGAATGAATGTACTGATTATTTTGGCTCCTGATTTGTTCTGTCTATTTTAACCCAATCTACTTCTTTTGGGGGAATCTTGTTTTTTAGCCCCACAATCACCTTATCATACAGATTTATAACATCAGGTGAAGGTGCACCTGTTACTTTATCTCGAGCAGGTTCTTCTTTTGGCCAATCTATAGAAATTTTACATTCTGTCCAATGATCCGAAGGAACAACAATGTCAAAGAATCCATCAAGATCAATCCACAGAACTTTTGAAACCTTAACAAATCTTTCTACCTGGCTATACCATTCCACAAGTTTTTCTCTCAATCGAGGAAAATCATGTGTAAACAGTAAAATGTCCTGTCTTGTCCATGGAACATGTACATACCCTCCGCCAGCTATTTCTCTCATAGGAAATTCAGTTGCTATTTCCCCTCTTTCTCTTCTGTCTTCCTCTTTTTACTTTGTCCATTTCACTCTCCATTTGCTTAATTCACCTAATCTTTTTAGAAACACTATTAATTCTTTTATATGTATTATTCTTCCTGTGGTGTTCATATTTCGATATCTTTTTGAGAGAAATCCACTCTGTAATGTTTCTGCAAATTTTTCTGTCTACTCAAATCTATTTCTAATTCAGCAGCCATTTCCTCTAATTGATCTTACTTGGTTTTCGTTTTCCATTGTATACTTTTACAAATAAACAATAATTCATCATCCTGATATAGCTTTAAACTGTCAGGTCCAATTGTGCCAATAATAAATTCCTCCAAATCCGCCTTCAATTTTGCGACATCAAGTAATTTAAATTCTGGGGTCTGTGGAGTCTGTGTTAAATCTATTTTATTTATGCTCTTTTCTGGAGTTCCAGAATCAGATCCTGCAACAGATGGAGTTTGATCATTTGACAAACTTTGATTAAAAGTTAAATCGGGCATCATTTTCTCTCTGTGAATTTCTGTTAAATCTGAATAAAATGTTTCAGCCACTTTCTGAATTTCTGCATTTAATGGAACAGTCAGAGCTGAATGTCTAATTCCCCTTTGATCAAAGACTGGAAGAACAGGTCCAATTGATACTGGTACAGTTACTGCTTCCATGCTTTTAGTTAACTGTTGTATTAATTCATCTTTTGATCGAAAATATTCTGAGGCATTTGGTATATCCTCACATCTTTCTGTTCCCATTACATTTCTTGAGATTCCATTTCTCTGAACTGGAGTTTCAGCATAATTTCTACTTTCTCCAGATATATTTGAATTAGTTCTTGATTCTACTATCTCGGGAAATTTTGCATTATTCTGATTTAATCTAGGTGGAGTTCTTTTGCTCACTCACTTATACATGTCCACAATGCGAGTAATCAGAGACACAGTATAGTTTAAAATGTTTATTTCAACTAACGCGCTCTATGGTACAGTAGAAGAGCCAATACTAGCAGCAAAATTAATAAACACAATATAGTCAGCATTGTTACAATATCATAGAATACAAACGGGAATAGTATGTATAAAAAAAATGGTGGAAAAGGACTGAACGACCTAACCACCCTCCCTGTGACAAGCAATAGTTTATTATAAGAAAGAAGACCTCTGGGGTTTGTAAGCAGCAGACCCCATACCTCAAGGCCTATATGCAATCTTAACATCGCAGGACAAGCACAGCTCTTCTTTCTGGAAAGGTGTCTCTTCAAATGTGTCAAAAACAGGTAGCAGTTGCAATATTAGAGTACACGATTTCCAGTAGTGCCGCTTTGTGTAGCATGTTATGTCTAGGTGCAAGGGACTGATCAGAACAGAATAAAAAGGGACATTGTAGTTTGACCTTGAACATCGTGGGCACAGTAAACCTCAGAGTACAGCAAAGAACAATGCAAGGTGGACAGTTCTGATGTGAAAAGGGCACAAACAGAGTCTTGTGAAATATATGCATGCAGTGTTGTGAGCAAAATCAGCCTCATGGCAGAAAAGCTCATGTTAACTTAGCAAATGTGGACAATGGACCTATAAGCCTTACTACACCCTCCCCCTGATAAGTCCATCATACTTAGACTCAAAAAGGAAACAAAGTTCAAAAAGCATGAGCAGATATCAATAGATGTGTCCATAAAATTGGAAAAAGCAAAAACGAAAGTCTTTGTAAAAAATACAAGTCCTAGCAAGGGTACGTGTACTGCTGTGTTATTTCGCCACATCTAATGACTTGATTGCGGGGGGCACGATCTATGTGCTCGCACCGCGCTGCGTAAACAATTCGTGGGGGGCACGATTTAGGTGCTCGGACCGTGCTATCTTAATTGTAATTGTAAATAGTTAATCTTGTGCATAGTGGCTCCGGGGTGTGTGACGCTGCTGTGAGAGAGCAAGGGGGCACATCTTCGGGTGCCTGCACTCGTGTGTTTTAAAATCTGCATGCTTTTAGAAATTGTGTGTTCGATTGCTGACAGTCACCTTATTCTCTGCTCTACCACTCCCCGTTCCTCCCCGAGCCGAGCTCGTGGTGTGGAGGGAGGTCTTACTATCCCTATTCACTTCCGGCGGAAGCGGGGGGGTGCGGTCTAGTCATCCTACCGCCGCCTCCCTACTTAACGCAGGAGAGTGTTAGGCACCAGACCTACTAGCAAGGGTACGTGTACTGCTGTGTTATTGCGCCACATCTAACGACTTGATTGCGTAGGGCACGATCTATCTGCTCGCACCGCGCTGCGTAAACAATTCGTGGGGGGCACGATTTAGGTGCTCGGACCGCGCTATCTTAATTGTAATTGTAAATAGTTCATCTTGTGCATAGTGGCTCCGGGGTGTGTGACGCTGCTGTGAGAGAGCAAGGGGGCACATCTTTGGGTGCCTGCACTCGTGTGTTTTAAAATCTGCATGCTTTTAGAAATCGTGTGTTCGATTGCTGACAGTCACCATATTCTCTGCTCTACCACTCCCCGTTCCTCCCCGAGCCGAGCTCGTGGTGTGGAGGGAGGTATCCCTATTCACTTCCGGCGGAACCGGGGGTGTGCGGTCTAGTCATCCTACCGCCGCCTCCCTATTTTAACCGATGTGTTGGGCGACGCGCAGCGGACGCGCGCAGCGGGCGATACGATGGCGCGCCGGAGTCGTGCCAGAGTCTTGCCTGTCTGCGCCCGTCCGCGACTGTACGCGGCCCAGGGCCAGTCCTTATGCCCAAACGTGAGCAAATTCTAGGCTAACTTATTCTAAAAATACTCTCCTGTCCCTCAGGCCACCCCAATGCTCTTTTGATACTCCTCTGTGCCCATTGCAGACCCCCCTGACCTGCCCGGATTGTTCACTGTTCCTCTCTGCACTTCCATAAACACTAGACATCTCGGCATCTAATTTTTTCTGCAAATCGATTCTGAAACTCCACTCACAGACTTTTAACTTTATCAGTCTAAACTGCAGGTCCCTCCCTAAGCATAGCAGAGACGTTTTCGATCTTCTCTGCTCCTTCCAACCCGATGCCTTATTCCTCATGGAGACTTGGCTGACGGACCACTCTGGTCCTGATATTGCAGCCGCCCTTCCAGATAATTACACCTACACGGGTAGTAAGAGAAAGGGTAAGGAGGGGGGGTGGGAATAGCCATTATTTTTAAAAGAACACTCTCTTGTAAATGGGAGGATATTGTGATTCCTAACTGTGAGGCTGGGCTGTTTAAGATACTTTTATCCCCCAATCTCACACTTACAGGCGCCTTGATTTACCGCCCCCCTGGCCCTGCCACTTCCTGGGCTTCATCTCTTTCAGAGTGTTTAGCTCCTCTACTATTGACGGCGACCAACTTTCCTATTGTCGGTGATCTTAATATTCATTTTAATGATACAACCTGCCATATCAGTACTAATTTACTGTCTGATCTAGCAGCCATGAATATTACCCTACACAATTCAGGCCCCACTCATAAGGCGGGCAATTTGCTTGACCCAATTCTATCTAATCTGGAGGCAGTATCATGCAAGCCCCCCTTACCTGTCCCGTGGTCTGACAACTTTGTGGTAGAATTCTCTATTTCGTTTGACCAATCTCCCAACCACTTAGCAACTGCTCCTAAACCCAGAATGACTTGCAATTGGAAGAAATTGGATTCCAATAAATTTAATTCTGTTTTGTCAGACTCTATGCCCCTTACTGAGGTCAGTAGCACTGATCAAGTGGACGTTATTCATCGCTGGCTTACGTCTGCTGCAGACATCTGTCTTCCACTTCGAAAGCAGACATTTAATATACATCACCCCCCTGCGCCATGGTTTAGTGACCATCTAAAAAAAGAAAAAAACAGCTGTAAACATCTTGAGCGGAAGTGGCGCTCTGAGTACGATCCTCAAGCTAAACTACAGTATAAAGCTGCGTTAACAAAATACCATACCCTCTGCAAGACAGCCAGAACTGAATATGTTAATTCATCTATCTTAAATGCTCAAAATCGTCCTAAAGCCTTGTTTAAGGTAGTGCAGGAAATTTCTAGTGCCACTAGTCAACCCAAGGCCCCATGCCTAGATAAAGCCCAATGTGATCCTTAGCAGATTTTTTTATTTCTAAAATCGAGAGTATATATGCTGACTTTGGCCCCTCTAACGTTCCCTTAGTCTCTGAACCTACCACATCTACTACCTCCGGTGTCCTTCAGTCGGCAGCAGCGGAGATTACTGCCTGGGACCCCCTTGACCCCTTCCACATTACATGACATAGTGAAAAGTATCAAATCTGGTTCCCCTCTGGATCCCTTCCCTCCTCAAATTTAATTTTGCTCACCCTAGACCCTTCTTCTCTACAGCTCATCATGGAATTACTGAATACATCTCTCAGGGAGGCCAAGGTCCCCAACTCATGGAAACATGCGATGGTCATACCGTTGCTGAAAAAGGCTAATGCTGATCCAAATAACCCCGCCAACTTCCGTCCAATTTTACTCCTTCCAGTCTACTCTAAGATTCTGGAAAAGCATATAAATAAACAACTTACCAGCTATATTGAATCTCACAATATTTTACACCCTTCACAATCTGGTTTTCGCTCTGGCTTTTCTACGGAATCCACTCTTCTGGGAGTCTCTGAAACCATTCGTCATCTGGTGGACAGAGGGGAGACCGTGGCACTTATTCTATTAGATTTAAGTGCCGTATTTGATACGGTCTCCCACCCCTTTCTGATTATCATTCTAAAGACGTCTAGCATTACTCTAGCTTCCTGTCTGATCGGACGTTTCAAGTCTTTTCGGCTACCTCTGCGTCCAAAATTCATACATCTGCATATGGTGTTCCACAAGGTTCCATCTTGAGCCCCCTCCTTTTTAATTTATATGTCAGACCCTTGGCTGCTATTGCGGAGCAAGCGGGGCTCTCCATATTTTCATATGCAGATGACACACAGATCATCTTCTCTCTCTCCACCAGTCATCACTCCACTACATCCTCCCTCTGTCATGGTCTCAACAATATTTCCTCCTGGATGCATGACAACAAGCTAAAATTGAACGGAGGGAAAACTGAACTCCTATTTGGCAACAATCCTGCCTTATGGGGACCCTCTCACTGGCCTGTTCAAATGGGCACCCCTCCTAACCCTTCGAAAACAGCCCGTAACCTGGGAATAATATTTGATGACCAGCTGTCCATGAGACAACATGCCGTAAGAGTCTCTTCCATTTGTATAACCATCCTCAAATGGTTGAGGAAAATCACCTGGATGCTTCCTTTGGACACCCAGAAAACTGTAGTCCAGGCGTTAATAACATCTCGCCTGGACTATGGTAATGTTTTCTTTCTGGGAGCAGGCAAAGAGGTAATCCGTAAATTACAAATGGTCCAGAACATGGCAGTCCGTCTATTGTGTAAATTACCTTACCGCCGCAGTTGTGAGGCGTGCATTGATGAAGTTGGCGCTTAATTCCTACTCAGGCTAGTATTTCAGGAGAAAGCACTACTCACTTCAGTCCCGACGACCGCCCGCAGAAAAACCTACAGCTTGCACATCCACGGCCCGAATAGAACAGAGCTTCGGAGCCAGAAGTGCCCGCTAAGGCTTTTCGAGCGTAAACCCGTGACCGCAACGGGGCTCTTACTTTTTTAAAGGGAAACACGTACTCAATTCAATCTACTGCACTTTTGATAGCTGTACACCTGCCCTGCGTACTTTCGGTCCAAGACAATTAAGATATTATCTGCATAAACATCATAAGAGAAGTAGAATGAATAGATAAGGTCAGCAAGAAGGCGATGTACACTGAGAAGAGAAAGTAGTAGAGCACATAGGCATTGGGTAACGATTATGGAAAGTGTAAGGTGTTGGAAGCTGAATACAAAAAGTATAAGGAGCACATTTTGTCACAGTTTGGAAGAATGCAAGAGAAAAAAGCAATAGCTTTATTGGTCATAGCATAGTTGATGTTACACGATGCAGGAACAGACTGTGATGAAGCAGCCCTTCATATTGAGCATATGCTGTTCAGCGGTGAAAGTGTGACCTTTCAGTTGACTGCTCCATCCATTGTGCAGCTTAGCCTGGTAGTACCTGCTCCAAGCTCCCTGCCGCTGGTCTGCTGACTCCTGGGTCAGTGGTTTGAGGCCCTACTCCACCTGCAGACACCTGCCTGTGCCTCATCCCTGGTGCTCTATTGGTAGAGCGTCACTGCTCTACTGCTGGACTGCCCTCTGTCTCTTTATTCTGCTTTTTTTAACCCTGGAGGTAAAACTCTGCTCCCCTAGTGGAGTTTTAGCAACTCCGCGTTCCGCGTAGATCGCGTACTAAATTACTTCGTAACAGGGTGGATTTGTTTTGTTTACAGGCCCGAAATAAGTTTTTTGCATGCATAGGAGCAACTTAACAGTTGTCTGCGATCACTGATGAGATTTTCCGAGCCATTTGTGAGCGCCTCAAGATTTGCTAGGTGGCCCCATGGTCCAGCAAGAGCTTGCAATCACCAACACATCATTTGGGCACGCAATCGGACGTCCATTGGAAGTTTTGTGAAGAACGCAATCCTGAACATGCAGAATCTGCAATCTCGAGAAGGTTCTCTCGTGAGCAGCATCAAAACCTTCTCAAATTGACGATTTGGATTAAAGAAAATGACTCAGATTGGCATTTGGCTGTACTTTATTGTGCAAGGAGTCCTTTTTCTTTTTTTACCTTTTCAGGACCTTTAATCGATCCCACTCCTCAGGCGGGAGTCGTGTAGCCCTCAAACAGCAGCCAGGTGAGTAGTTCTAGCTTAACAAGCCAGTTTTATGGCTTGAGACTCACTTTAAGAACACAGTTGCCCAATTACACGTTTCTTGGAAGCAGCTTGTCTTGCTGGAAGGAACGCCAGTCGTGGCTTGCGCGTGGGGGGGTGTCACTGGGGGGTCATGCAGGGGTGGGGGCCGGGGGTGTTTCAAAATAAAATAAGAAATCGTAGCTGACCAGATCTGCGTCACCTCTGGTCTGTTTGGGCCTACAGGACAATAAACGCATCACTGCTGGCAAGTGGCAACCCCTCTCAGCCAATCCTGGCACTCCAGCAGTGCCAAGATTGACTTAGAGCAGGGTTACTCGCCGCCCTCCTGCCCATTAGGAGACCGAGGTTGAGCCTTTGATCAACCCTCGCTCTCCTAGTGGCCATGAAAAATTTGCTGACCTTCACCAAGTTATGCACACTTGTGCTGCTACCTGCCCCTGGTCTGACAATGCCTGTCAGTCATCATGACACAGGACCGCCCAATCCCCTTCAGACTCTGAATGGGGTGGGTGGTCTGTCGTCATGCTGGCTGACATGATTTTCGGTTCTCCCTCAGCGTCTCTGAACTTAAGTAAACTGAGAGTTTACTTAAGTTCAGAGACACCTAAGGAGCTGTAGGCGCGGGGGCTTGTGGGGCAACACCCAAGCGCCCTAATGGACGTACCGCCACTGGTCTTGAGTGAGACACAACCAGCTCTAAGTAAGGTTTTGTGAGATCTGCAGACCCTGGGCCATGGTAGCATTCAATCTACATCTATCTAAACAACAAGAGAGAACAGGGTCAAAGTGTTACTCTTATACCCCTATATTAATTATATCAAAACAACAAAAGAGTAACACAACACACGGAATCAGACTACTATTTACCAAAACAAAAAGTAAAACCAGGGTTAGTGAGGATAACTGTGAAAAAAGAACCCTCAGGCACCAACTCATGCCAATGACCATTGTCATCATAGGATTCTGGTTGAAGGCAAGTTTAATAGTGCCCAAAGTGATAATGAGTGACTTAAAACTAGGTATCTATGAACACCAAACAAATTTTAATAAAGGGTCATTATTACCTAGACATAAAAACAAAGTGAAAAGTGGATACTAGACGATTGATTAAATTTGAACCACCATGTCCTAAAAACATAATAAACAAGTGGTCAACATGCTTCTGCTATCATGTCGTAGTTACGCACAGCATTCATTAGGACCATATATCCCCGCAGCCCCTAGTCCGCGCACCCTAAAGCGCAAACCCCAAGGCGGGGTAAAAATACTAAGTGTACTTCACCAACTCACAGCACTGTTGTGGTTTTGAACTTCTTTCAATTTATCTGAAAAGTCAGAAGACATTAGTGCAACATGTCCAGAATCGCGCCATGCCATGTTAATTTCCAGACATCCTGCTTACAAACAGTTGTTTCATCTCAACTAGGACAAAATTCAGGAGGGTATAGAATTACACAGCTAACCCCATCAAAAATCTTTTAGTACAATGAATAAACATGACCTTTTCTGCACCGAGTGTGCTTTAAAATTGCCTTATGAGAGATTTTCTCAGTTTCAACACACGTGTGTTGTATTACATACCACAGCGTTCAAGAGGTATAGTGCCCGGAGAGAGATTTCCAAACATACACCGAACAATCTATTTTAGATCTGTCAAGCTTGTCGAAACTCTCAATGTTTACCCTCTCTTAGAGAGATACACTCGAAGTTCGACAAATATTTGTTTTCAAGTGCCCAATTAAATAAATTAATTGACTAAAGTAATAAAAACACACCGCAAACAGATGGAAGATGTGAAAGTAAAAAATAAAATTGTCACACTCACTCGTAGAAAGTAGTGAGATTGCCTCATAGGCTCGTGGCAGGGGAAAACTTCACGTCAGGAAACTCTGCGATCGAGAAAGAAAGAAAGAAACACCATTACCGCCGCAGTTGTGAGGCGTGCATTGATGAAGTTGGCGCTTAATTCCTACTCAGGCTAGTATTTCAGGAGAAAGCACTACTCACTTCAGTCCCGACGACCGCCCGCAGAAAAACCTACTGCTTGCACATCCACGGCCCGAATAGAACAGAGCTTCTGAGCCGGAAGTGCCCGCTAAGGCTTTTCGAGCGTAACACGTGACCGCAACGGGGCTCTTACTTTTTTAAAGGGAAACACGTACTCAATTCAATCTACTGCACTTTTGATAGCTGTACACCTGCCCTGCGTACTTTCGGTCCAAGACAATTAAGATATTATCTGCATAAACATCATAAGAGAAGTAGAATGAATAGATAAGGTCAGCAAGAAGGCGATGTACACTGAGAAGAGAAAGTAGTAGAGCACATAGGCATTGGGTAACGATTATGGAAAGTGTAAGGTGTTGGAAGCTGAATACAAAAAGTATAAGGAGCACATTTTGTCACAGTTTGGAAGAATGCAAGAGAAAAAAGCAATAGCTTTATTGGTCATAGCATAGTTGATGTTACACGATGCAGGAACAGACTGTGATGGAGCAGCCCTTCATATTGAGCATATGCTGTTCAGCGGTGAAAGCGTGACCTTTCAGTTGACTACTCCCTCCATTGTGCAGCTTAGCCTGGTAGTACCTGCTACAAGCTCCCTGCAGCTGGTCTGCTGACTCTCGGGTCAGTGGTTTGAGGACCTACTACACCTGCAGACACCTGCCTGTGCCTCATCCCTGGTGCTCTATTGGTAGAGCGATTCAGAAAAGGGGGTGGTGATGGACAGAGTATCTGAATAAAGCAGAACACTCCTACCCAGTCAACAGATCAGGGCTTGATCCATCACCGTTTTGTAGCTCACTGCACCATCCCAGCTCAGAACCTGGCTACATGCAAATTAGTCTGTCCCTGGCCCAGTGCATCATGGGAACAGGGCAGACCAAACTACCAAGCCAATTCTTTAACTGGAGAGGAAACAAGCTTCCGGGGACCGGTTTCTGGCATTACAGCCGTCTTCCCCAGAGTCACCAACTCCTGTTGCTGTCCAGCAGGCTCCTCCCAGTGCTTTGTCCACCTCCTGTTCACTTTTCATTAAATTTGGAGCTAGAAGATCACTCTTTGTGTCTGCTGCATCATACATTTTTGGATTTGAGGACGTTTGCATTTGAGATTCCACAAGTAAGTTGAAAAATTGATGTTGTTTGTTTGATTGTGGCCATGCACCTAGATTTTTTTTTACTTTTTTATATTTTTTACAACTTTATTGTGGTGAATGGCCTGTAGTTTCAGTAGGGGCACAGTTGTTTCTTTGTAAGTAATTTTTCTATTTGTATAAAGGAAACATGTTGCACATTTCACCACATTTTCTCCAACTTTTGAAATCAATTTGCAATACATATTTAATTCACTATGTCTTCCAGTAGTCTGAAAATAGGTCTTTCAGCCAGTAGGCCCAGAACTACTCATGGGTGCATGAACAAACTGTTTCAGTGGTGTCAGTTGAAATTAAACATCATTTAGGGCATCGATGGCGTTGGATTGAAATTGCAAAAGGTGTTTTTTTTTTATTTCACTTTTTTCATGTGTGTTAAATAAATGTATTGGTTGGATGTGTGTAGATGTTTTTTAGCCCTGTGGATTTTCATTTTTGGCATTGTTGCATTAAATCTATGTTGTTTAACATGCTTCCTTTGGCCAGTGTATAAGTGTGTTTGTAATAGTGGGCCATCATTTGCCTTGGCTGAGTCTCCCCATGTTGACAGGGGCCATTTTGTAAAGTCTTTGTCTATAAAGGCCTGCTTGAAATCATTGTTTTCCAGGCCACCTGTGTGTTGTTATTGTGACTTGTGAGTGACCATGTGGCTGGTGACAATTTTATCATTTTTGTGGTGGCAGTTAGTGTGATTTTGCCATAGGCCTGCATGTCTTTCCTTTGCTCCTCTTGGCATATTGCTTCCATCCATTGTTAGCTGCAGCTCACTGAATGCTACATCCCACATGACTTGATGCACAATGCCTAACTGTACATTTTTTTTTATTGTTCTTTTTCTTTCCTATCCTTCCTCAGTGTACTATACAGTACACTATGAAAGCCCTTTTTGTTGTCAAAGTCTCACAAATGGCTAAACTGTATTGAAAATTGTTTTACTAACTGAAGTAATAGGTGTAATAATATTAATACACTAACAAGTTTGACCACACACTAAGTTACATATTATATTTGTTTGTAATAGTAGTAATTGAACCACAACAATGAATGCCATATTTCACTGATGTTCTCCATGCTTTTTTGCTTTTAAGTGCACAAAAGAGTGAAGGTCAATATCACCCATTGTACTGACAGAGACAAGTCCTGCCTGAAGGTAGACAGTATGATCAAGAGTCCTACACCGACGAGCAGTGATATTGAAATTGACTTATTGTTATCGCAAAGTAGTACTCAATCAATGCAGGAAAATCAGATAAGTGGACAACAACAGCCGCAACCACCCCCGATATTAGTTGTTCCCCCAGAAGTAGGGGCAGTTCAGGAGATCAAGCTTCCTTCAGAGGAAGAAAAAGAGCAAGCCACTCTTTCAGAAGATCCACTGTCTGCCAGATCCGCAGCAAGGAAAAGGAGGGTTACTCCATCAAATTCTTCTGCAAGCCTACCTTCTGATGATCTAGACGCAACTTGGAAGCCACCTCAGTTTGAGAGTTAGACATGCCAGGGGAGATTAGGCAAAAGGAAGGTTCTAGAAAGCCTTAGAGTTATGGAGGTAGATGTAAAAGAGGAGGATGATGATGATGGACCAGTCATCATGGACATTAGTCCTGCACTAGTGGTGAATAACATTACCCCATCCCAAATTGCTGTGAGGAATGTGGCACTGATAGCACCTACACAGATACCACCAACACCACCTACAGCTGCCATATTTAAGGCCCGGCAGCATCCTAGATCCACCACAACAACCACCTCAGTAGAAGTAAGTACTGCAGAGGGTCAAACGTCACGCCCACCAACCAGTTCATTAGTCATTACAAGTGGCACAGGCAATGTCAGAAAGATGACCTCCCCAGTTTGGGACTTCTTTTTGGTTAGCAGAAAGGAGCTATACATTGCTATATGCTCCATTTGTGGAGCAAGTGTTAGTCGAGGTAAGCTTGGTACAAATTATGGTACCGGAGGCCAAACAACCCATATGAAAAAACACACCTTGATCCAGTGGGAGACGCACCTTAGAGGCCAAAAAAGTACAAGTGTTATTGGTGGAGGGAATGAAGAAGAAGATCCAATCACGGTGGAAGGTAAAGAAGAGGGAGACATTTTCTCTGTTACACAAAGCAGTCCTGTCCCCAGCAATGCAGTGGTGCTGCCCACATCATCATCAGCAACATCGCAATGGCACAAGGGTCAGGCTGAGAGTACACCAAGGGGTCCAAGGCACATTGCACCTAATATCTGGTCTCAAGAATACCCATGCATCAGTGGCACAAGAAAATAATAAACATCCAGGCTACCAATCCCAGCATGTTTAGGTCAGAAGGGCAGTACGAACGACACCACGCAACAGCACATTTGTACAATGCGAAGCTAGCTAAAATGTTAGTGCTGGACCTCCTTCCTTCTTCCTTTGTGGAATGGGTGGGTTTTCTTGAATTTGTGGCAGCCATCTGCCCGAATGGAAGGTTCCCTGCTGACCCTATTTAATCCAGAGTTGCTGTTCCAGCACTACATCACAAAGTGCTAGAATTGCTTGGACAAGCTTTGCAGCAGAGTGCTGTTCACACTACCTACTTGACATCAGAAATCTGAACCAGTTGCCAAGCCACTGATCACATGTGCATCACTGCATTCTGAATCTCTTTTGTGGGAGTTAGAGAAAAGATATCTGCAGGTATTGACACTGCTGAGATTTTTAATGCCGCTCGGAAATATGCAACTATAGCCATGTTGGCCATGGAGAAGTCTCATACTGATGCAAACATTTTGGAAGACTTTGACAACAACATCTTTGAATGGCTGTGACCATTGGTTTTGTTGCCACGGACAATGGAAGTAATATAGTTAAGGCCCTGGACAATGGTAACTATTTCAGGGTCCTGTGTTTGGTGCACTGCATTAAAATCATTGTTCAAGACTTTCTAAAAAAAGAAGACAAGGTCAGAAATGTACTGACCACCTGCAGAGGAATCTGCATACATTTCAGCCAGTTTTTCAAAGCTCGGAAGCGCTGAGGATCATTCAACGTGATAATAGAATGCCAGTTAAAGCACTAATCCAGGTGTTTCCAATACGTTGGAACTCAACTTATTACACGTTTGAACATCTGTTTGAGCAGTACAGACCAATCAATGAATATGTCATGAAAAGAGGGGATGCTACTGTGAAAGGTATGATCTTTGAGATGGGCCAATGGGGCCTAGTTAAATGCCTGACAGAGATACTACTTCCTTTCGAGGTCTTCACATGTGAAGTCAGCAAGGAGGACTGTACCATGAGGCAAGCTATCCCTTTGTTGCACATGCTACAGAACAGCTGAAGGGGTATCTGCAATGTATGCTGGTGTGGAGGCAAAAAAAGAAGCATATGAGTTGGTGGTGCGCTTAACCCTTCGCTTATCTGAACATACAAGGGTGCTACCATTACATTTCTGCAATAATTCTTGATCCGTGGTACAAACCATTACTGCACACTTTCATTCCTTTTTCAGATGGAGATGTTGCAAGCTACAATACTTGTATAGCTGTGCAAGCAGTCACCTAGAAAAAGAACGGCCAGAAATGAGAGGCCCGCTCCTCCAGGGCACAACAAGTACTGCAGGGCAGCCAGCTTCAAGTTCAACTTTAAAACCTCAGGGAAGTAGCAGCCTGGGGTGGGAGTGCTGCCAGGCACTTACGTGGGGCAGAGGAGGGGCAGGGTGGGGGGTAGTAAACTCCATAATACAGCCGCACAGAGGTAAGTACACAAACAAATAAATAAAATGAATTTCATTCCACTTGCTGCTTCGCTTAATCCGCCCATACACCATAGGGCGGTTGCAAACCTCCATTTGTTAATGGAGCGAAGCTTGTGTGGCAGGTGAAAAGGTTTGCAGGACAAGCTTACATTGAAAAATATATCTTGTTGTTCACAAACATCGCTGCACAGTCCGTGCAGCATTGGTATGCACCATGCTGTTACAAAATTACAAATAACTAATTACAAAATGTCTTACATGATCATCACTAATCACATCAGCCCAAGCGAGCGGCAACAAGTATCATTCAATAGCTAGATTAGGTGGGTAGCTCCAAGTAAGCCAAGCACCTGTCTAGAATAACAGAACGTTACATAATATTTGAAAACTTAACTTCCATGTATGTGAGCAGCATGCTAGTTATTATTTGTGAATAAAAGCTACAACATAGAACACACAAGTAATAGAAAAAAAGTAAGCATTTTGATAATTACTCACTTAGCCCCGCAACCCCTTTGCCTTGCAGGTACAGCAGGTCCTGCTCTCGGTCCAGGATGTCAGACCAGCGGTACACCAACTGCTGATGGGTGCTCCGGACCCCAGAGCAACAGTAAACTGCAGAGCTCACCCTTGTCCACTGCTGCTGGCACTACCACACCCAGTACCCAGACTCATGGCTGCCACCTACTGCTGGGCTGGAGGGAAGGTGGTGCTGAATATAAAAAAACAGTGCTGCCACCTCCACCTCAGAAAACAGAGCACGGGGCTACAAACCTGCCTGTTGCCACCTTCCGGAAAAAAGGCAGCTGTGCATTAGTACACCCTTATCTGCCACGGGACAGGGAGGAAGAGAGAATAAAAGAAATGGGGAAAAAGAAGGAAGGACTGGATAATAATAATACGAAAGTAGGAAAGCTAAAAGATAAAGTACAAACTCACCAAAAACAGACAATAAAGTAGAAAAAAACAAATAGACACTTAGAAAGATAAAGGGAAAGATAAAAAAGATGTGAAAAAAAGTTTTAAAAGCCAAGCATTACAGGGATTAAGGAAGGATGAAAAAGTAGTCCCCAGCACCATAAACAGTGAGAAACAAGATGGTCGTGCCTAAGTTCCTGCAATATTTCCACCCATACATGCAATCCACATTGACGTACAGCAGAAGCGCCAAGCAAACAGCAGGACAAGCAACTCCACCCACTCGCAGAACTCCACACAGCGCGGTGCAGGTTTTTTTCAACTTTAAGGAGTTCCACGTAGCGCCACTACGCCAACAATGCCCAGGCTTACTATTTTTCTTCTCTCTCGATGCTTTCTTCTGCCTTTACTGCTTTCTCTACTTCACCTCTGGTGCCTAGTGGTACAGCGTCACTGCTCTGCTGCTGGACTGCCCTCTGTCTCACTTTCTTTTCTGATTTTTCTCTTACTTTACTTTCTGTGCCATTCACCCTTCCTGTACTTTTTTATCTTGTTCTTCTTTTGCCCTTTGCCACACTTACCCCTGTGATCCCCTGTGGCTCCGCCCCCCTCCAGTGCCACTATCCCTTTCCCAGCATTTCCTGCCTCCCAGCTGTCCAGCCCCCCACACTACTAATGGCAGCCTCTGTGCAGCCGTGAGCTGCGGGCATGCTGAAGGTTAGCCACAGGCAAGCCTATCAGCACCTGTCTGTGCCTGGACCATGCCCAGCACCATGGACCCTGTTCCTCGGACCTTCTACCAATACAACTCCAGCACTCTCCTCACCCTACACTCTGGATGCAACTCTGCTTGCCACATCGCATCACCGGACACCCACAAACCCTCCTCCTGACGAAACTGCAGCTGCACCCCATCCCACCTCACACCCCAGTTCCTATTGCTTTCCAACTGACAAGCAGCAGACCTGACTGGCTCAGCTTCATCCTCTCGAATGTGCGCTCCCTCCACCAACACACCACAAAAATCTGGGACCTCCTCGTCTTCATCTCTCCCAACATCGCCTTCCTCACGGAAACCTGGACAAACCACAGCTCTGCCCTGGACATTGCCACCGCCATCCCCGATGTTTGCAATATCATCAGCAAGGACCACGTCAAACGACCAGTAGGAGTAATCACCATCACATACAAAAAGACCCTCTACCTTAACTCTCACTCTGATAACCCAATGACAATAATGGAATACCTCAACTTCCAGATCCAGACCTACACCACCCTAAACAGCAACTTTTTCTACAGACCTCCTGGCCCTGCCCACCTTGCACCAATGCCATCATAGATTTCTTTGCACCACAGGCACTCGCATCTACTGATTATATTCTAATCAGCGACCTCAACTTTCACCTGGACAACTCCAATGACCAGAAAAATACCAAATACCTTCTGGAGAACCTCGCCAACTTAGGACTCATGCAGCTAGTCACCATTCCAACCCACACCGCAGGACACACTCTCGACCCTGTCTTCTCCACCAGCACAAACTTCATCTACAGCCACACCCTTGAACTCCTCTGGACCGACCACCTCTGCGTGAACTTCGGCTTCACCAAACCCATTGTATTTCAATGCCCTAACTGCCTCCTAACCATAGCTATAACAAGCCCACTGAAGAACAGCTCACCACCTCCCTCAGCACTACCACACCACTAACAGCTGGTACTCTCCTGCCTCCATGAGTCCAGATGGTCCTGCAGATACCTAGAGAAGAAATGGAGAAACAACAAAACCCTGAAAAATCACACAACCTTTAAAGCCGCAATCATTGCACACACCTTCCTTCTCAAAAGCACAACGAAAATGGCTTCCCAGGACTGAATAAATGTCAACACACACAACAGTAAAGAACTCTTTGCCATCACCAAGGAGTTTGCCAGGCCCAACACGAGACCATGGATGTCCCATCCTCCCAAGACCTCTGAGACAACCTAGCTCCTTCTTCCACCACAGGCAGATCCATGACAGTTTTGACACCAAAGACCCTCCCACCAAGCCTGAAACCACTCCACCCAACCACGCCACACCTCAATTGATCCTGGTCAACTGGACCCCCATTACCACAGACAACACTCTCAAGACCATGAAAAGCATCGACTCCAAAGCCCCCTCAAACCCATGCCCGTACCACATCTTCCATAGTGCAGCTGCCGCCCTTGCCCATGGGCTTCGCTGCACCATCATCTGCTCCATTGAAATAGCCACCTTCCCTGACATCTAGAAACATGCCAAGATCAACCCTCTGCTAAAGAAATGATCCACCAAACCGACAGACCTCAAGAACTTAAGACCCATCTCCCTGCTCCTCTTCCCAGCCAAGGTCATGGACAAGGCCATCAATGCCCTACTTTCCGAGTACATCAACGCAAACCACATCCTAGATATCCCCCAATCTGGCTTCATAAGCATCCACAGCACCGAGACCGCATTTCTTGCTGCCACCAACGACATCCGCTTCCTCCTCGACTGAGCTGAAACAGCAGCCCTCATCCCTATGGACTTCTTGACGCTGTCTCCCATGGCACCCTAATCTTGAGACTCAATGATGCTGGACTTCGTGAGAAGGCCCTTGAATGAATCCACTCCTTCATTTCTGGTCAAACACAGCAAGTCACACTACCCCCATTCCTCTCTGAGCCCATGGAGATCCACTATGGATCCCTACAGGGCTCCTCCTTAAGTCCCACCCTCTTCAACATCTACATATCTGCTCTTGCGGCGGTCATCAGGACCTATGGACCTATGGACTCATCATCGTCTCCTATGCAGACGACACCCAACTGATCTTCTCCTTCATCAATGAACCCACAACTACAACTACCAGAAACAACTTCCACGGCGGGATGAAGGCCATTGCCACATGGATGAAAATGTGTTCTTATCAAATTCCTGATCTTGAGACCCACTCCCTCAGCTTAGGGTGACCTCTGGTGGCCCTCCGCATTGGGAATCCCGCCTACCCCAAGGAGTCACACAGAAACTCCTCAGCAAACTAAAGAATGTTCAAAATGCTGCAGCCAGACTGGTCCTCAACATCCCCCGCCTTATCACCGAACACCTTTGAATACTCCACTGGCTCCCAGTCAACAAAATAATCATTTTCAAGCTCCTCACGGATGCCTACAAAGCCCTCTATGATGAAGGACCAGCATACCTGAACCACCGCCTCTCATTTCCAGACACCTCTGCTATGCCCAGCTGGCCCTTGCCACCATCCCTCAGAACTACAAGACTAGATCCTTCTCCTACCTTGCCGCCAAGACTTGGAACACCCTACCTCTCCACCTCTCTTGGACTGAACCCCAGTGCTCAGATGGATCAGCAGCCCTCCTGCCCATCTCTTGCAGTGCCTTGCGAGCCTCACGGTTAAGGAACTGTACTTTACAAACCCTGATTTATTTATTGATTGATTGATTGGGAGTATAATCAGTTTACCTAGTAAAAAGGAGAGTAGTTTGGGCTGCAATACAGAGCATGTCATGATGACTTCATGTCTATAAATGTTGTTGTATCTTTAGGGAATAGTGATACAGAGCAATATGAATATTAACAGTATAGTGACCCTGAACTAGCAGTGGGGATCCCTAAACCACCACAGCAGCAGCACACCCAAAGCCTCTGATAAGGCCCTGCTCATAAGCACTTGCATACTGAGATAATAGTATGTTGATCTTTGGAGGATGGCACAGTCCATGTTGCCAAAGGTAACTAAAAGTAGGATTATTGTAATTTAAAGACAAATGTAATGTGTACTTATTACTTACTTCATGTCAGTCCATCATAGTTAGCTGTATGCAAAATCTGTTTTCTCTTAGTTGTGTGACATTTTGGGAATAGAAAATTCAAATCATGCATATTATATGAAATTTTAGAACAGAATGCATTTTTGCACCCATTTTGGACATAAGGACTTTTTTGGTACTAAAACAAAAAGTGCCAAAAATAGTAAATGACAGATGATCTTATTCTGGTCATTTGCATTGTCCCTGCACTATAAGGGCAATATTATGTGACGTTGACTAATGGCATATTTTCAGGAGTTTTGTGTAACAAGCCCATTGCAAAATTCCTGAAATTATGCCAATTATGACTGGGTAATTGAAATTTCACCAAGGCCTAGTTATAGCCTCATTTATCATTGTATTTAACAGCACTTTTGTATCAATTAAAGTATCATTCTACGACAGGGTAACACAAGCCCCAGCAGCCGCTGCGCTGAAGGATGGTCCACCAGTTACAGGGACTTTTTCAGCGAAAGGCCTATGACTATTTTTTAGATATGGCAGTTGAGGGGGGAGTCAATACATTGACAGGAGGACCGCTTCATTTTGATTTAAGTCGCCATATGAAGGTATGGTGACTGTAACGATAAAATACATTTCAATTTAATGTTTGAAACAAATGAACTATCAAAGGTTTTCTGAATGAAATGTGAGTATTCTGAATGACATGAGCGAATAATCCTTTGGCCTGGAGCTCAAACAGATGTCAGCATGAGACTGCTCCCAAAGAGAGATGATTACGTTTAATGATGCATTTTATTGCCACCTCTACAGTCTCTACTTAGCATATGCCTTATAATTTAAAATCACTATCTTTCAAAATCTAAGAAACAAGTTCATATTCTAAAATGTAGCACTATTCAGAAAATATTTACTGATATGAAGAGAGTCAGAAATAAAGTTTGTCATTATAGCAAACTCGTCAGAGGTATTTGAAAAGGTAACATATTGTTTATTTATTCATTTTAAATTGTAGCAAAGTATCCTTGGATACACTTGGACTTTAAATGTTATTGCCTGTTAGGTGAAAAACTATGTCATTTTAACACATGGTTAAGCATATGCTGAGTAATTTCACTGATCAATTTATGTTTTGCATTCACATAACACAAGCCTATAATAATAAGGGTGGCATGCTGCTTCAATTTACAATATATTTGGACATATGTTTCCTACTTCAATAAAAAAACTTAAGATTTTATAGATGCATACATTAATTATTGTTGTGCCATTTTATCGCTGTGGTTGTAAGCAAACTGCGCACTAATGACAAACCACGGCAACAAATACTGATTGAAAATAAATTGTTGTAACCTACATCATAATTTCATTGCTATTTTCAGGGGGTTATCTCTTTCCTTCCTCAATTCTGCTGCTATTTTACAAACTAAACATGTCTTCTCTTGATTTCTGAGACAAAACTTTTTTCTGTGAGCTAGCATGACTGATAAAATAGAGGGACTTTCGACTAAGATTTACACAACCAGATTGTAATGTGTTAATAATATGAATGCAAGTAATTCAAACATTTAAATCACTACAAATCTATCAAATCTATCAATATATCTACCTTTTCTATTGCTACTATTAAGGGCAATACTATTAATGATAATAATGATAAATGTAATGAAACATTATGCAAATTAAAAAGATGACATCAACTCAATGCAGCACTCTCGATTTTGCAAATGACACAGGGAAAACACACAGACACAAATATCACAAAAATATAAACATAAGTGTACATAATGGGGATATTGATTGAGGGGCATGTATTTGCCCATACAGAAACATACACACCCACTCGCTTACTCATGCAAATACTAAAACATACTCACTCACCTATACCACTGATAAAGGCACACACTCACCCACACAGCTACTTTCACATTCACTCAATCATCCATACATTCACTCATATATCCCATCACTCACTTATAATGCATTTCACATACCCAGTTACTCACCCATATACCACTGACATATCCACTTACTCATCCACATAGATGCACACTCACTCACCTATACAGCCCCCACACACACACTAACTAACCCATAGAGCCAATTACTCATTCACTCAATCATGCATACAGGCAGTCAAACGCATCATCAACCACCCACACAAACACTCAAACAAACATACAGGTACTCAAACACACACCCATACAGATACTCACGTAACCACCCACAGACCCAAACAGCCACTTAGATACAACTGGCACACTGATACAGACATTCACTCAACCAGTCACTCATCCATATATTCGCTAGGACACCTAATCACTCACTTATACAGTCAGTCATACTGAATGATCCATACAAGCACACATACAACCGCTGATTTACCTATACACCTTGGTGCACATATATATAACACTCGAAACATTTTAAAAATACTCACAGTCAATGTATGATGTCATCAATGATCTCATCAGTAATGTCATTTGAGATGTGATTAGTGATGTTCTCAGTGATGTCACTGACCATTTCATGAGTGATATAATATATGAGGTCAAAAGCAGTGCATTGCCGAAAACATGAGTTATAGTTAGCTAAGCTGATGAATTTAATTGGCTTTGAATGTGTTAAAACTGAGCCTAACGTACCTGTAACCTTTTTTTTCCAGTGATATAGATATATATAGAGATATAGATATATATATATATATATATATATATATATTCTCCAATCACAAAAGCAACAAGAAATTGCTGGCGCACTCTGCTCTCCCCTCCAGAAAGAAATGTTACCACTCCATTATCAGATGCAAAGAAACAGGTTTATTTTTCCATAATCATTCGCATGGTGTTTCGAGCTGGATGAAAAACCCAACGCGTTTCGACGACAGACTCGTCTTGATCACGGGTACCACCCATGTCTAAGGTTGTGCTTTAAATAAAGTATGCACAAGTGCAAAAAACACACACATAGTGAAAACCAAAACATAGATGTAGGACTTCACAGTGAACGCTTGTTGCAAACGGCGGCCATCTTAAAGAGGGGTTTTCATCAAAAATAAATAAATAACAATGATTATGTATCTCCTCAACAAATGAAATAGTGCATATGACAAGAGACATTAACCGCCGAAGGAATAACAGAGCATAGTGAATCATATTGTGTTGATTCCGAATATGTAAAGTAAAAATGACTCCACTAAATAATGTTATAACAATCGATTTGTATACCATGAATAAATGTCATCTGGCATAGAAGGCTGTTATTACATATGGGCAAAACCAAAATAATGCGCAGGAGTAATAAGTTACTTACTACAACACATACATACGCATACATTGCTCAATTCATTGACGCCCAAAGCTAGTCACATTGAGAATTTATCCCAGTGGGTAAATGAAAGTATAATAATAATAAGAATTAATGTCGCCCAAATTAAATTGTCCGACCAGCTCAAGTCTTCTGCGCCAGTTACCTCTGAATTATTATAAAATTTTCGCATTATTCATCAAAAATACTCAAACATTCACACATCCCAACTGGGAAAAGCACTTATTCTGCCCAATCGTTTCCTCTATGGGATCATTACTGGAAAATACATCCAAATACATAGACCACTTTCTGCGTCAATAACACTTTCAAACCTAAATCTAACTTTAACCTCACTTTACCGTTTTGCAGCATTGATACTTTTGAAAATCTTGTAATCAATGACTTAAAGGAATTAGCCAAGAAGAAACAGTGGTCCAATGACAATCTCAGCAAACCTGAACGTTTACCGATACGTACCCTAGAATGTGATCCCTCAATTGTAATCCGCCAGTCGGATAAAGGGAGGAATGTTGTGGTTTTAGACAGAGTTAAATACATAGAGGAAGGGATGCGTCAACTAAACTGTATGGAGTGCTACGAGAAGACCACACTGGATGTAATTGAAAGTTCTAATAAACTGTATTATGATCTGTTAAAAAATTGGCATGCAAATGGGATTTTAGAATGGAATGAATACTCTTTTCTACTTAATCGTAACCCCAAGGTGGCAATTCTATATCTGCTACCAAAGTTGCACGAAAATGCAGTGGAACCCCCAGAGAGACCTATTGTTTCCTCTATGGGATCATTACTGGAAAATACATCCAAATACATAGACCACTTTCTGATTCCTATTGTGGAGAAACTTCTGTCCTACTTAAGAGATAGTCGAGATTTTATTACTAAGATCAAAGTTGTGGACTGGAAAGAAGGGTATCTGCTGATCTCATTGGATGTATGTAGCCTATACACGTCAATCAGACATGCAGATGGTATTCAAGCATGCCATCAATTCTTGAAGGGCCGTTCAATCTCATTCCTGGACCATACTGAAATGTTGCTTCAGATGATGATGTTCTGTCTGGAAAACAATTTCTTTATTTGCAATGACAGCTACTTCAGGCAACGACAGGGGACCGCCATGGGAACTTGTTTTGCTCCCAGCTTTGCCAATCTCTTCATGGCTAGCTGGGAGCAACAAGTCGCACATACCCAGGATCTGTATCGCAGCCATGTGATCCTTTGGCTGCGATACATTGATGACCTGTTTATCATCTGGAATGGTCCTTGTACAGTGGCAGAACATTTTATTCAGAGATTGAATCAAAATTCTCTGAATCTCAGTCTGGAAGGCAAAATCAGTGACAACACGATGGAGTTTTTAGATCTAACTGTCCTTGTGGTAAATAAGAAACTTGCCATCAAACTTTTCAGAAAGGAAACTGCTGGTAACACTCTGTTACACGCAGATAGTGGCCACCCAAAATCTTTGATTCGGAGCATACCATTTGGCGAATTCCTCCGGGCCCGGAGGAATTGTAGCTCTGAACAAGATTTTCTAACTGAAGGTAGCTGTATGACTGAACGTTTAATCGAGAGGGGCTATGATACCAACACTATCCAGGCAGCATTTAGGAAAGCCAGTTCCCTCAGTCAGGCGGAACTACTAACACCAAAAGTAAAACCACTGGACAATAATGACAACAAGATCGGATTTGTAGCCACCTACCATTCTAAATCCTGGCAAGTACAAAAAAGTCTTAGAAAACATTGAAAAGTACTAGGCACAGAACCTACTCTAGATGATGCCTTGAGTAACAATCCTGACATATCTTATCGCAAGGCTGGTTCCTTGAAGGATAAACTTAGTAAGAATGATGTTAGTGCTCGGCAAATCAAAAAACCTGGTATTGAAGGTTTTTTCACCTGCATGGCCTGTAAGGCTTGCAAGTTCAGTACCAATGTTAAAAAGGTTTACTTTCCAGTAGAAAACAAGGAGAGAAATATCAAAAAACATCTGTCGTGCCTGTCAGACTTTTGTGTTTATGTTCTGACTTGACCATGTGCAAAACAATACGTGGGAAGCACCATGTTCTCCGCCAAGAAGCGTATTTTAGAGCACATGAGGGCAATTCAAAACAAGGATCAAACGTCACCCATTGCTAAACACTTTGACGAACTGCACAAGAGCAATCGTAATTTGTTAAAGTTCTTCGTTTTCGATCGGATCCCCCCTTAAAGAGAGGAGGGGACCGAATACGGAAACTTCGACAACTGGAGAGTCAGTACATCATTGATTTAGACACTAAGATCCCAGTAGGGCTGAATTCTGAGGAAGAACTGTCCTGGTATTTGGGTGAATGATTGAAGTGGTGTTTCTGTTCTCTGAACTATTCCTTGAGTAATCTGTCATATGCTTTTTTATCTCCTGCCATGCAACTCCAAAATTGTTTTTAATCTTCACGTAACCTGAAACAATTTCTCACTGTTTGTTTATTGTTTATTGTTCATTGTTAGCTGCTGCAAACTTAGGCTATAATATAGGATAACTCCTTCAACTTTATAAACGTTACTGAGGTGGTTTTCTCTTGTTTTGTCTAGGTACCAAATTAACCGTGATAGAATACTGTGGAGATCTACCGACAGTTGAGACCTATTTTGATATGAACTTTGTTACACTCATGAAGTTGGAGGCAATATGATAGAATTGGGCAGAATAAGTTCTTTTCCCACTTGGGATTTGTGAATGTTTGAGTATTTTTGATGAATAATGCGAAAATTTGATAATAATTCAGAGGTAACTGGCGCAGAAGACTTGAGCTGGTCGGACAATTTAATTTGTTTTGACAGATCACCCACTGGGGGTGCATTAATTCTTCTTATTATTATACTTTCATTTACCCACTAGGATAAATTCTCAATGTGACTAGCTTTGCACATCAATGAATTAAGCAATGTATTACTCTGCATATGTATGTGTTGTAGTAAGTAACTTATTACTCCTGCGCATTATTTTGGTTTTGCCCATGTGTAATAACAGCCTTCTATGCCGGATGACATTTATTCATGGTATACAAATTGATTGTTATAGCATTATTTAGTGGAGTCATTTTTACTTTACATATTAGGAATCAACACAATATGATTTACTATGCTCTGTGATTCCTTAGGCGGTTAATGTCTCTTGTCATATGCACTATTTCATTTGTTGAGGAGATACATAATCATTGTTATTTATTTATTTTTGATGAAAACCCCTCTTTAAGATGGCAGCCGTTTGCAACAAGCGTTCACTGGGAAGTCCTACATCTATGTTTTGGTTTTCACTATGTGTGTGTTTTTGCACTTGTACATACTTTATTTAAAGCACAACCTTAGACATGGGTGGTACCCGTGATCAAGACGAGTCTGTCGTCGAAACGCGTTGGGTTTTTCATCCAGCTCGAAACACCATGCAAATGATTATGGAAAAATAAACCTGTTTCTTTGCATCCGATAATGGAGTGGTAGCATTTCTTTCTGGAGGGGAGTGCGCCAGCAATTTCTTGTTGCTTTTGTGATTGGAGAATACACAGAAAGGGTGACCTCCGACCCTTGGGCGCACCGCTGTCCTGGTGTTCCCAGCTACCTCGGAGGAGGTGTGGAACTGTATATATATATACATATACATATATATATCACCTACTGGCAGTCGCCAGTAGGTAGTTATAGTTAGGACCTAGTTTCCATAGGAAATCCGCAACACTCTATTGGGAATAACTTTGGCACCAGTGGACGAATCTTTGCGAATTTCTCAAAGAAGATGGCCCGCTCCGCTCCTTCCCTGAAAGTTTTGGGGGATTCATCAAGTGGGGGCTGAGAAAAAAGGGGGGTCCCAAAACGTGTTTTTCCCATGTTATTTTCTATAGGACGATTAGACACGGCTACAGCCCGAACGGCTGAACTGAATTACAAGAAATTTGGCAAAATGGTATAGTCTGATCCGCAGATCACGCTTTTGCTTAAATGGTGTAAATCCCTCCAGTAGTTCCTGAGAAAATCAAAAGAAAATAAACAGATATATGTAGACCGTGCGCGTACCATACGCGTACGTACGCGGACCTTCGCGTGCGCGAACTGCAAGCTGATTGGCTGCCACTGTCTGTCAACACTCCAAAACAGAAATTGTTGGCAGCCATCTTGTCCCTCAGTAGATTGAGGCACAAGAAAGCTGAAAAATAAATGTGTAGAACTCAAAAAGGGGGCAGGGTAGAAGCACCCTGACCCCCTAGGCCTGCTCAGGGGGTCCTACAAGGACCCCCAAGGCCCCCCCCCCCCAGAAACAAATTTTCAAAAAATCTCGAGGTGCCCGTATCGTGCGCGTACAGGTCCGCGTACGTACGCGGACGGTGCGCGTACCTTCCTGAGAAAGCTGCATGCTCATTGGCTGTCAACACTCCAAACCAGGAAGTGTTGGCAGCCATCTTGTGCTCAGTAGACCGAGGCACAAGAAAGAAGAAAAACAAACATGTAGAACACTAAAAGGGGGAAGGGTAGAATCACCCTGACCCCCTAGGCCTGCCCAGGTGGTCCCACAATCACGGGGGCATAGTGATAAAGAAGTGCGGGGGCCCAATCACACTTCCCCGGGGACCGCTGCCCCCAGGGCAAAGCAATGCAGCCCCCTGGCGTATACTCGAGGCTCCTGGTGGGCTAGTTGGCCCCCGGGGACCCCCAGTATGCAAGGGGAATTAGTTCCCCCTCTGCAAACGCGCCAGGAGGCTGCGTTGCAGAGAGGTGTAAAAAGGGGCATAGCCTCATTACACCTCTCTGCAATGCAGCCCCCTGGCACATACCGGAGTTTCCAGGTGGGCTTGTTGCCCCCCAGGGATCCCTAGTATGCAAAGGGAATTAGTTCCCCCTCTGCAAACGTGCCCGGGGGCTGCGTTGCAGAGAGGTGTAAAAAAGGGTGTGGCCTCATTATACCTCTCTGCAATGCAGCCCCCTGGTGCATACTGAAGGTTCCAGCTGGGCTAGTTGGCCCCCAGGGACCCCCAGTATGCAAGGGTAATTAGTTCCCCTACTGCAAACACGCCAGGGGGCTGCGTTGCAGAGAGGTGTAAAAACATTTTTTTTCAATTTATATTAAAAATATGTAATGCAAAAAATAATATATCTAAAAATTAATAATTATTAATAATGTAGTAAATCAGTATAAAAATATAACAATTATTACATTTAAAAATTAGCATCTACAAAACCATTGAAATTCACTGAAAAAATCATAGGTTTCAGCCACGTTATAGTTAGGAATTACCATTTAAAAAACCTTTGAAATTCACTGAACAAAACATAGGTTTCAGCCACATTATAGTTAGGATTTAGCATTTAAAAAACCTTGCAAATTCACTGAAAAAACTATAGGTTTCACACACGTTATAATTAGGAATTAGCATTTAAAAAACCTTGGAAATTCACTGAAAAAACCATAGGTTTCACACCAGTTATAGTTAGCTGGTCATTTTACTCACACAAAACCTTTGAAATTCCCCCGTTATAGTTAGTTCAGCTAACTATACCTCGCGCGCCCGCAATGCACTGCTGATGACGTCACATATTACATCACTCATGACATGGTCAGTGACATCACTCATGACATCACTGATGACATCTCAAATGACATCACTGATGACATCATCCTTGTGAAAGAGTGGCAGACCTCCTTTCAATCTAATATAACCTTTGATACACACATTCAAAAATAGGAACAAAAATGTTCAAGAAAATGGAGATACCAATACCAGATACTACAACCTATTCCAACATCTTCTTCCACATCCACTCATTCACTAACAGTTCTATATGGTCACTCATACATGCACTCAATCATCATATGTACTCATACAGCTATACATCCTGTTACACACCGATACTCATTCATAGAGTTACTTACACATATACTCACACATGCAAATTAACTATCAAACATCCATTTACTTGCATATACAGCTATGGAAACAAACAAACACATACTGACTCTCTTAAACGATCACTTATAGAAACACATACTTAGTTATACAGGAACTCTTCAAATCTCTAACTCACATATATACTCACTTATATACACCAATACTCACATATAGTAGTTTAACACATATGTACTTAGTCATAAAGACAGTATTGAGACAGTCATTCACTCACTAACACACCTATACACACACTCATCCACCCATAAAGTCCTGCACACATGCTATCTTCAAAACACATATAAACAGTGAGTCACTCATTAATGCATCTATGTGCTAAGTAATATTCTCCACCAAACCATATAAACACTCAGACACTCATACTGATACTCAAAAAAACAACTAATAACCTATATACACACTCATGTAGCTACTCACTAACCCTTGCAGCCACTTATTCAAAAGATGTGTGAGACCGATACAGATATTTACATATTTGTAAATGTAAATTGATACTTGTATAGCGCACTGCTCACCCGCAAGGGTCTCAAGGCGCTTGTACGAATACCGCTGTTTCTCTGTGAGGCGTCCACTCCCGGGCACCCGCAAGGTGGAGGCCAGGCATTCTTAGCGTTGTGGGGGCCGTTGTGGAGATTAAGCAAGCTATTGCCCCGAGTTGCACTCCATGATTGGAATAGGCACTGAGGTGAGAATTAACAGGTCCGTGGAATTTTGAGCCCAAGACCCACCGAGGCAGGGAATTGAACCCTGGTCCCGGGCTAGACCTCTGCATCAGGGTCTGCCGCTCTAACCATTGAGCCACACTTCTCCACACTTCTAAACATTGCTCACTAACCTATGTATTCACTAGGATACAATTAATCAGTCAGTTATACAATCAATTTTTTTTAAAAGTCATCCATTTAGACACTTACTTACCCATTTATTCTTCCATCGACCTTTTGATATACATATATAAAACATTCTTAATTTTCAGAAAAACACCGGTTCACTGGATGATGTATTCAGTGATGTCCAGTGATGTCATTTGAGATGTCATGAGTGATGTCACTGACCATGTCATGAGTGATGTAATATGTGACGTCATCAGCAGTGCATTGCGGGCGCGCGAGTTATAGTTAGCTGAACTAACTATAACGGGGGAATTTCAAAGGTTTTGTATGAGTAAAATGACCAGCTAACTATAACAGTTGTGAAACCTATGGTTTTTTCAGTGAATTTCAAAGATTTTTAAAATGCTAATTCCACAGGGATGTGTATGCTGAATTTATAGGTGAAGATTTATGAGGAAGTGCTGCAGCATGACAGTGCAAGCTCTTTAGAATGCATTGCACTGTGACACTTCTGAAGCAGAGGGATGTGACATATGTTCATAAATATGTTGCAACTCTATGTTTCCCTCTGCGCTGCTGCAAAAAGTGCAGCCATGTGGTGATATCGGCATCCTTGCACCATGTCTGTGTCGTGGGGAGATTGTTTTTTGTTCAGGAAGGAACACTCTCCTGCACAAAAACAATCAGTAAAGGCATTTTCCTCTTTCAATGTATGCTGTAGAATGCAGCATGCATTGAAAAAAAATTAGAAGAAATTAAAACAATTCTCCTTGTTGTGCCTTGCTACACTAACTCTAGGATGCCTTAGCATTCACACACATCTCCAGATTTATGATTTCTTATCATTTCTTATCAATCTGGAGATGTATCTTGTTCTATGAGTGTTATGTGGGAACACCCACACCAACACTTATGAAACACCCCTTCAATGAAAAGTGCTGTCTATGAAGGGATAGTATTTACAAGGAGAAGAAAAGCTATGCAAGGTGACTTTTCCTCTCTTTGTAAATATGAAGGAGTGTCTGGTGCCATCACTATTTTACAAAAAGTGACATACTGGTGGTGCAGGGTGGTTATAAATCTGCCCCATAAGTGCTAAGGTATTGGCAGACTGATACAATAAGAACATAGTACTGGTTGGGTTATTGAAGAATTGCATGAGAGTGACAGGATGGGTCCTATGTTGCATTGGTACTACTTCAGTATTTAATTGAGTGAACCAATAGTATTTATCTACTTAGAGATTTGAAGGAATTATGTACATTACATTGTATGTGTACTTGTGTTGGTGCCTGAGTCATTTTATGAGAATACTACTAGTAACTGGAAAGTTGACAGTGCTGCAAACGGAGTAAACACTTAATTTATAAGTGCTTACGTATTAATGGAGTGATAGGATAAGTAGATACTGATAGAAAAGTGACTAAAGAAGTGCATGGGACAGACTGGACGATTCCTACACTGTATAAGTACTAAATGGGTATTTAGAAGAGTGTATCAATAATATCTTGTTAGTTAGAGGTCTGCTTGGATAGTGTACAAAATATTATAGGTGTAATTGTGCTAAGGACATGTTTCTGTCAGGATGATTTTAGGAATGGACACAGACTTACACTGTGATTCCACACAAGCATTGCCTAGACTTTTGCAGAACTGAGTCAGTAGTCTCGAAGGGGTTAGGGGACCGCATACATTTTGCACATTTGACTGTACCACTGCTTGTCTGAGTGCCTGACGTATTCTCCAAGAGCATAGACAGTGACTGGGTTCTCAGACTGCTAGTAGTTGACAGCCGGAAAACTTTATAAGTGTTTATATGTCAGCAAAGATGTTGTATGAGGACATGCTTGTGACAGGATGAATTTAGGAGTGGACACAGACTCACAATGTGATTCCACACAAGCAATACTATTGCCTGGACTTTTGCAAAACTGAGTCAGTAGTCTGGAAGGGGTTGTGGGACTGCATACATTCTGCACAGCGGACTGTACCACTGCTTGTCTGAATGCCTGACTCATTCTCCAAGAGCATAGACAGTGACTGGGTTCTCAGACTGCTAGTAGTTCACAGCTGTATAAATTTATAAGCGATTATGTGTCAGCAGAGAAATTATATAAGGACATGCTTATGTCAGGATGATTCTAGGAGTGGACACAGACTCACACTGTGATTCCAGTTAGGCATGACTATTCCCTGGACTTTTGCAGGACAGACTCAGTAGTCTGGAAGGGGTTAGGGGCCGCGTACATTGTGCACATTTGACTTTACCATTGCTTGTCTGAATGCCTGACTCATTCTGCAAGTGCATAGACAGTGACTGGGTTGTCAGACTACTAGTAGATGAAAACAGTATACGTTTATAAGCACTTATGTGTCAGCAGAGAGATTAGATAAGGACATGCTTCTGTTAGGATGATAGTAGGAGTGGAAACAGACTCACAGTGTGATTCCAGACAGGCATGACTATTCCCTGGACTTTTGCAGGAGAGACTCAGTAGTCTGGAAGGGGTTAGGGTACCATATACATTGTGCACATTTAACTGTACCACTGCTTATGTGAATGCCTGACTCATTCTGCAAGTGCATAGATGCCGACTGGGTTCTCAGACTGCTAGTAGTTAACAGTAGGAAAAGTTTATAAACGCTTATATGTCAGCAGAGAGATTAAAGAAGGATATGCTTCTGTCAAGATTATTGAAGGAGTAGACACAGACTCACAGTGTGATTCCAGACAGGCATGACTATTCCCTGGACTTTTGCAGGAGAGACTCAGTAGTCTGGAAGGGTTAATGGACTGCATACATTGTACACATTTGACTGTACCACTGCTTTTCTGAATGCGTGACTCATTCTGCAAGTGCATAGACCGTGACTGGGTTCTCAGACTGCTAGTAGTTGACAGCAGTATAAGTTTATAAGCACTTATGTGTCAGCAGAGAAATTAAATAAGGAGATGCTTCTGTCAGGATGATTGTAGGAGAGGACACAGACTCACTGTGTGATTCCAGACAGGCATAACCATTCCCTGGACTTTAGCAGGAGAGACTCAGTAGTCTGGAAGGGGTTAGGGAACCGCATACATTGTACACATTTGACTGTACCACTGCTTATCTGAATGCCTGACTCATTCTCTAAGTGTAGAGACAGTGACTGGGTCCTCAGACTGCTGGTAGTTGACAGCAGTATAAGTTTATAAGCACATATGTGTCAGAAGAGAGATTAAATAAGGACATGCTCATGTCAGGATGATTGTAGGAGTGGGCACAGACTCACAGTGTGATTTCCAGAGAGGCATGACTATTCCCTGGACTTTTGCAGGAGAGACTCTGTAGACTGGAAGGGGTTAGGGGACCGCATACATTGTGCACATTTGACTCTACAGAAACACAATGCATAGAGAATTTTTAAGTACATAGGTTATACTACACTGAATGAATTACTATATGGTGCTCAATGGGTGGTTGGAGGAGTGTTTCACTAATAACAAGGCAATAACTGATCAGCAAACACATTCTTTATAGATTAAAACGACTGCATGAATCTCTACAGCTACATTACCTTTCTACAACTACCATTTTATATAACATGTAGCTAAATCCAAATCAGAAACCTTTCACATTTCTCTAATGTAACTCTCACAATATCACTGAAAAACATAAGAGTATGTCTATACAGAACTCTATCTACACCACATAAATTCACAATACAAGCTTCAATTTGATCCCAAACACCAAAAATGATGTCACATATTTTAACTATACCTCTGTAGACACTTATAAAAACTACTGTCATCACTAATACCTTAACTCAACAAATACGTTTCCAATTTCAAATCAACACCTAAAATTATGCACTATAATACCAACGTACATATGCACACATTAAAACAATCAGTCATAATCAGCAATCTCTATTGCAAAACACACATAATAATATACAAACTGTATATTAAACAACATTTAAACACATTACAAAAACTGTAATAAATATTTCTTCATTAGAAAATATATCACTAGCTCCAAATTGTATTAATTATATTTTATGATTAAAAACAAAGGTACCACATATAACACCTCACAAATTAATAACTTACCTTTCAAATTGATTTGTAGATTATCAAGTATCTGAATCAGACACCAGATTTTCTTATGCACACAATGAATGTAATGCACTGCTCTTAGCAAAACCAAAGAATTGCAAACTGTCCCACTCATTCAGTACACATATACATGTACATTCCAAATCACATAACTTCCCAGAATAATTCAAAGTCTAACACACATTTCTATTGGTTACACATATCAACCCTTGCCAACTGACCTCTAACTGAACCAAAATTGGTTCTGGAATTTGTTGGGGGTTGCGCCTGGTTCATGCACCATAAGCGATGGAACTGCGGATCCAGAGGAAACTTCAAAAATATATGACAAATAGTTTTACCATTTTATGTCATAACACACTACTTTTAACTATACCAGTGACTTGGGAAATCTCACTGAAATTACATATTACTGTAATATTATTAATAAATACACATTTTAATGCCACACATACTTCCAACCCTACCCCCATTCTGCTTAATGCATGTTACCATAGTACCAGTTCATAGAACAATCAACTGAACACACAGGTCACAAGTTCAGCACACAATGTTGCAAATTCAAACAGCAAGTGTGCTTGACTTTCCAAAGTACAAGCTTATCTTATCGGATGTACCTTTCAAACAGTTTTTACTAACCAACAAGAAACATGCTTTTTAAACACAGAAACATGCACCCTATTTTTCAGAGTATAATGTTCTCAATTAGCCAATCATTTCTCTTCCTTTTTTAAAACTGCATCTTGCCCACCATTTTAGAAACATCGTATTTTACAAACTGCCTACGTCAGCTACAGACATCTTCTGAGTGTATGCAGACTTCCCTTCAAGATGATTAGAGTGTGGATTGTGGGACACAGCTATATTTTCTGATACAAAATGTATGCTGAAAGCAGAGGTATTGGCAAAGAACTAGCTTTGCAAAATGTAGAAATTAAATGGATTGGACAGAGAGCATTAAAGTGGCACCAATTGATGCCATTTGGTTAAATCCTTTTTGCACATCCAACACCCTGACCTCATAATTGTGCACTGTGGTGGCAATGACCTAGGCACTTTGACTGGGGTAGTTCTAGAAATGCTAACGAAGGACACCTTTGCTGAATTGATGTCACTTTTTCCCCAAACTGCCTTTGTCTACTGGAACTGGTCCAATCAATTTTGTACATAGATTGAGAAAACTAGGAAACATGTCAATAAAGCTGTTCTCAGAAATTATAGGATGGGGTCCATTTACAACAACAATCTGCGTTTTAGTATGGATGGCATGTACAGGAGAGATGGTGTATATTTCACAGATGAGGGTAACAGAGTCTTTCTCAACAACTTTAGACTTTGCATAGCTTACTTGTAGGTACCAAAATCTCCCAATAAACACAAGGGCTCTTTTTAGAGCCACCCAAGATCCAAACATATAACCTAGATTTATATTTAAAAAAGATTAAAAAAATTTGCTTGGAGTCAGGCACCCAGCACATTCACAGCAGGGGGCCGCGCTGAGCATCGCGCAGGAGTTGTGAATCAAAACTTTTCTGGAAAAAGGAAGCTATAGTTAGGACCTTGTTTCTGTTCAAAAAGCATTATTTCTTTTGCCAATATCTTTGATGCTGTTTGATGAATCTGAACAAAATGTTCAAAACTAATGACCAGCTCAGGTCAGCTACTGTCTTGAAAATTTGGGGGTGATTAGTCAAGCGGGGGCTGAGAAAAAAGGGGGGTCCCAAAAAGCATTTTCCCCATGCTAAGTTCCATAGAAATTTTGGGATCATGCTACAGCTCGAACTGCTGATCAGAATTACACCAAATTTGGGAAAAATGTAGCTCTTGGTTCAGAAAGTGTCCTTTTTTAAAATGGTGACAATCCATTCAGTAGTTGCCGAAAAATTAAAAAATATATTTTTTTTATATCTGAGCACTGAGGAGGATTTGTAAACCCTTGCGAGCATGATCTTCATTGTTATTGGCTGCCAACATGCCAAATCAGAATTTGTTGGCCAAAAAAATAATTAAAAACAAAAATCGTCTGAATTCAGCCTGGGTGCATGAATCTGGCAGAATTATTATTTTTTTAAATGAAGCGCAGGCTCCAGTGCTTCGTTTTCTGTAAGACGCCAGGTGGGCCAGGTCCCGGGGGCAATTTGCAATTATTTAGCAGGGGCCTGCAGGGGCACCCACTGCATGGGGTCTGCCACCTCCCTGGGGCTTCTTTAAATTACGTGGGTGGGGCTTCTTTTCCCCTGCGCTGCTCAGGGGACGCCACCTGCCTGGGGCATTATTATTTGAAGGAATGGGCCTTGTGGGCCCTCTAAGCCATGGGAACCGCCACCTCCCTGGGGCTATTGTTAATATTTGGGTGGGGGCTTTGCATGTCCCCAAGCCCTGGACCAACACCTCCCCGGGACTATAAGAATAAAATGCAGGGATCATCAGCCCCCTGCAGCCCCACAGCCCCGGGGACCGCCACCCCCAGGGTGACTTCTAAAATCAAAGTGTCGGGAGTTCAAGCCACCCCCACACTGTCCTGGGGAACACCACCTCCCCAGGGTACAAATGATGCAATACGGAGGTCCATTACAGACCTCTGGGCCCCAGGGAGCACCACCTCACTGGGGCTTTAAAGCCACAGAGCCCCCCTCCTGGAGCCCTGGATGGATCTGGGGACCACCACTCCCCAGGGCCAGCTCCTGCAGTGTCCCGGGGTGCCCACCCATGGGACATTGCAGTTTGCCATGCTCCCGCCCTGCCATAGCAAACTCCTACTTTGCTTTGTTGAAGTGAGAGCAGGAAACCTGCTCTTGCTTAAACAAAGCAAAGAAGAATTGCTTTGGGGCAAGGGGAGCTGCATGTCAGCACCTCCCTTTCCCCAAAAGCAATCCGGCTCTTGCAGGAGACATGGAGCCGGCTGGGACTGTGGCGGCATTGGAGACCCCCACGGTCCACAACTTGAAGACCCACCCCGGGGCCAAAAGTAGCCCAGGGGAGGGGGACATGTGGCAACCTCCTTAATAATTTTTTTTAAAAAGAGGCCAAGCCCCAGAGGTGGGCTCCCCGAGGCCAATACTGGCTCAGAGAAGGGGGCCTCGTGGCCCCCTCTCATAAATAACTTTAAAAACACAGGGAAGGCCCCAGGGAATAGGGTCCCCTGGGTTATAAGTGGCCCTGGGAAAGGGGCCAAGTGGACCCCTCCCTTTTAGAATGAATCAATAAAATTAAAAACATAAGGCTGGGCCCTGTGGGATGGGGTCCCCGGGGCTGTAATTGGCCTCGGGAGAAGCGCTGCATGGCTTCCTTCCCTTTTTTTAATTGAAAAAAGAACAAATATGGCTCAAGCCCTGGGGGATGGGGCCCCAAAAGATAATTAGAGAATGGGGGCCACACAGCCCCCTTCTAAAAAAGAAAAACAAAATAGAAGCTAGAATGACGATGTAGGCCCGGCCCCCTCCCTGCACCACTCGACAAATACATCTCTTGGCGTGTTTTGGGTTGTCGGATGAAGTCCCCATGAGTCTTATGGGTCATTAGGGGCCGTTTGCAAAGTGATGGGGAAAGGGAGCGTGGCCTGCTATGGCAATTTAGCAATCCCACTATGTGAGACTTACTGGAGGTAATAGGAGGGGTAGTTAGCCCCCAAGGTTGTCCTTGGGGTCCAACTACCTCTCCTATTACCTCCACTAAGTTCCACATAGTGGAATTGCTAAAAGGTCTTCGGAGGCCATGCCCCGCCTCTCTACACTACTTTGCAAACACGCCTCCTGGCACAGTACTGGTTGGGGATGAAGTCCACTTTACTTCTGAGGGACTTTGGGGGCCAAGAAGTCCTCCTGGTACCTCCTGTAAGTCCCACGCAGTGGAATTCCTGAGCGCTGGTCAGAAGCCCAGCCCCCTTTTCTGCACCATTATGCAAACATGAATACCAGTTAAAGAAGCATTTGTAATGTAATAAGTCTCGCATCTGCGAGAGTCAGAGCTTTTGACGTTGTAAATGTAAAAGATTTTTACTAATGTTTTTGGGTATAGAGTGGATGTACGTTGTGTGTACTGGAATTATGTGGTATGCTGTGCAATGAAGAGATGAGAATAGAAAGTATGCGGTATTTAGTTTATAAGAACTATGGGGAGTGGGATTATGTGTTTTGGAGAATAATTATGTGGTATTGTAGTCTGTGTTGTGGAGTGGTAACCTCAGGTTTAGCCTTCCTCTTTTCAATAGAAGCTAAACTTTAAATTCAATGAGACACCAGAAAAAGTAACAACTGAAGAGCACTTCTGGACCTAGTTTGGGGTATGAGCAAGGCCACTGGAATTATGTGACTGTTGGGCTGCACCAACTTTCCCATAATTAAACATTTCTTCATCTGAGAAATATTCAATCTCTGCTACATAGTCTGCAGATTTAAATAAAAAAGCCTTGTTTCTAGCTCAATTTTTTTTCATTTGTTATTGCTTTAATTTCTTTTTCCCCCTCCTGTTATTTTAGGTGCCCTGTTTTGCCTTCTGTTTCCTCCACCAGCGCTTACCTGTTTATTTTCCTCCCTTCTCGCCCATTCGCCACCTCTCTATGCCTCCTGCCTCCCAGCTTTTCCTCCCTCCCACTGCCCCTTATATGGCGGCCGCTGCATTGCCACGCAGATGCCGCGGACGTCGCCTTCCTGACAGAGACCTGGATGATCGACTCTTCAGCACCCGACATCGCCATAGCAATCCCGGACGGCTACAAGATCACCCGCAGAGACCCCACTAACGGAGTAGGAGGGGGAATCCCCATCATCCACAAATTCACTCTCAATATCTCGACTAGCTCTGACGACACCCTCAGCACCGCCGAACACCTGCACTTTCAAATCCACACCGATTCCAACACCACCCTTAGAGGAACCCTTGTCTACGGTCCCCAGCCTCAGTTCAGCGACTCCATCGTCGACTTCATCAGCACGCACGCCCTCGCCTCCACAGACTACATCCTCCTCGGTGACCTGAACTTCCACCTCGAGAACAACAACAACACCAACTCCACCAACTTGATTAACAACCTCGCCAACCTCAGACTCAGACAGCTCATCACAACACCCACCCACTCTGCCAGCCACACGCTTTACCCCATCTTCTCCGCAAGTTCCCACGTCTCTTTCAGCCACGCCACTGAACTCCACTGGACCGACCATCGCTGCATCCTCTTCATCTACCGGAAACCCACCATGCACCACCATACCCAACAGAACCCCTGCCACAGCTGATGCAAAATCAATGAAGACCAGCTAAACACTGCCCTTGCCTAAAGCCCACCAACAGACCCCACCGACCCTGATGCCGCCGCCAGCAACTTCAGGCATTGGATCGACGGCTGCGCCAACACCCTGGCTTGATGAAGAAACCCTTCAATAGACGCACTAGCAAGAGTGCCAGCTGGTTCTCCACAGTCCTCCAGTCCTCCATACAATCCTACCATAAACTAGAGAAGAAATAGCACCATGAACAGACACCAGAAAACCACACAGCCATGCGCCAACACCGTCACCTCATCAGATATGCCAAAAAGACCTCCTTCAAGGACAGCCTCAACAACAAACGCTCACAAGAGTAAAGAGCTCTTCAAAATCGTGAGGGAGCTCTCCAACCCCAGCTTCAACACCAACAACATCCCACCATCGCAAGACCTGTGCAACTCCAACACCTCCTTCTTCCATCACTAGATCACAGACATCCATGACAGCTTCAACAACCAGACCACCATGTCAACCAACAACACCTCAAGCCCCACGGCCACCAATCACAGCGACCCCCTGCTCACCTGGGCTAACATCAACGACGACAACACCATCAAAATCATGAACAGCATCCACTCCAGCTCCCTGTCAGACCCATGCCCATACCACATCTTCAAGAAAGCCAATGCCGCTCATCTCCGCAAGGCCATCAACATCTCCTTTGAGACCGCAAACTTCCCGGAGAACTGAAAGCACGCCGAGATCAACGCCTTGCTCAAGAAACCCAAGGCAGATCCGAGGGACCTCAAGAATTTCCGCCCCATCTCCCTACTCCCGTTCCGGGCAAAGGTCATCGAGAAAACCGACAACAAACAGCTGACCTACTACCTCGAAGAGAACAACATTTCAGGAACCCGTCCCAGTCCGGTTTCCGCAGCAATTACAGCACCGAAACGGCCCTCATTGCCGCCACCGATGACATCAGGGCCCAACTGGACACCGGCGAGACCGCGGCCCTCATCCCCCTGGACCTCTCAGCCACCTTCCACACGGTCTACCACCACACCCTATGCATTTGCCTCTACGACACAGGAATCCCAGACAAAGCACTGGACTGGATCACCTCCTTCATCTCTGGCATAACCCAGAGCGTTCACCTCCCCCTTTCTGATACGAAACCTTCCAGATCATCTGCGGCGTACCCCAAGGATCATCCCTCAGCCCGTCATTGTTCAACATCTACATGGCCCTGCTCGCATACGTCACCAGACTACATGACCTCAACATCATCTCCTATGCCGATGACACACAGCTGATCCTCTCCCTCACCAAAGACCCACTCACCGCCAAAACAAACCTCCTCAAAGGAATGAAAGCCATCGCCGAATGGATGAAAAACAGCCGCTTGAAGCTGAACTCAGAAAAGACGGAGGTCCTCATCCTTGGCTTCACCCCCTCAGTCTGGGACAACTCCTGGTGGCTGACCACCCTGGGAGAAGCACCGACACCCATGACCACGCCTGCAACCTGGGGTTCATCCTCGACTCAACACTCTCCAAGACCAAGCAAGTCAACTCCATCTCATCCTCCTACTTCAACACCCTCTGCATGCTCTGCAAGATCTACAGGTGGATCCCCACCGACACAAGAAGAACAGTCACCCAGGCCCTCGTCAGCAGCAGGCTGGACTGCGGAAACGCCCTCTACACGGGAGCCCGGCCAAACTGCTGACACGACTACAACACATACAGACCACCTCTGCCCACATGATCCTCAACATCCCTCGACTCAGCCACATCACACCCCACCTGAAAGACCTGCACTGGCTGCCCATCAACAAGAGGATCACTTTCAAGCTCCTCAACCATGAACACAAGGCACTCCACAACACCAGACCAGCATACCTCAACAGAGGGCTCACCTTCTACATCCCAAACAGCCAGCTCTGCTCCGCCGATCGCACCCTAGCTACCGTCCCTCACATCTAAAGAGCAACCTATGGTGGCAAATCAATCTCCTATGGCACACCCAAGACCTACTAACCTTCAGGAGACGACTCAAAACCTGGCTATTCAAGAAGTAGCAGCACCCCCGCGCCTTTAGACTCTTGCGGGTGAGTAGTGTACTCCTGTAAATTTCTTGATTGATTGATTGATAAATAGAACATAACTACCAAACACCCATCAAACTACCCATTGTAACCCCAACTCATTAGGAATTAAAAACAGTTGCCAAACTAGTTCAATGCACAATCTGAAAACATCACATGACTGTAAAAGTAAGGAATATCATTGGATAATATACTGTTCAGTAAAGTGAATAGGAAGTATACACCCACTCCTCCTTTTTGAATCTTCTTTTCCAGAAGATTAATGTAAGCAGGTGGTTGATTTTGACTTGAGACTTTTTTTGACTCATGTGGGGCGATGTTCATGTTATCTCATTTTTAAAACTTATCATGTACAAAATCTTCAACTGCCGATGAAGCAAAAGGAATCTGGAGGACCGTCTACATCAGTGGCAGCAGCAACAATTCCCGGCCAGAAAGTCCCTTCAGAGGTACAGACTACTAAAACAGATATGGTTCAGGAGTTTTAAAGAATGGCAACCTATTGTATGGATTATAGTATTGATATAAGAGCTGGTGAGCAGTGTGTTATGGCTATTCCTAATGCTGCTAAAAAATCATACATGGTAATTTTTTTCCAGCTTATGTATTGTTTGCACATTTCATAAGACGAGTTCATAGTGAGCAGCAAGAAGGGAACGCAAATCTGAAGGACCCTCGACTTCAACTGCTGCACAACAACACCGAAGCAGAGAGTCTATTCAAAAGTCCAATCTCAACTTCAAGATTTGGCTCCATAGTTTTCCCCAATCGCATCACACCGCATGAATGTGGAGTTGTAGAGAGTGCAGGAGTGCATTCTCTAATGGCCCTTTGCAATGCTGCAAAGAATAATAAATGTTACATTTTTAGGGGGGACATTTAAAAATGTTCTATGATAACAGGCATTGTATTATCTTACAATTATCTTACAAAATAGGTATCTAATATCTATGTGTTGTTCATTTTTATTATCTCCTAATTTATTGTAACACTATTTACATATAACTTGCCGTACAGACAAGTAAAACTGTCCCCCTACAAATAAATACACAGGTAACTTTTGCCAGTTATCATTGTTTACTTTTTTACTTTTTACAAATAATCTTTGTGTTTAAATCTTCTAGTAAGTTCATCGCCAAAATATACAAACATACACTGATTTTTAGGACAACACTGTTAATTTTTGTAATCTCAACCGTAATATATATGTCTTGTTCTGCAACTCCTCCTCTTAACAACTATTCATTTTCCCTACAATCCTGCCAGGACCGAAGAAACAAAACTGCACATCACTACAAGCCTTTTCTATATCTGCCACACTACCATGCAAAAATGCTCCGTTAATTTCTCCTAAACATAAAGCAGGAGTTTTCACATAATATAGCCTCCTACCTAAAGTGGGGATTGTCAAGTGGTATACCTTAATTTGTGTTTTAAACTTCGTCTTGAAAAGATACATAGAAATGTTCTCAATATATCAATGGATTGCTCTCTAAAACTAGAAACACTACTATGATTCCATTTGTATACAATACACTGACTACGCCTTTGTGCACCATTTCTGCAATAACTTCTTCTATATTTCTAGGTACCATCACCTCTTTTGTTATAGGACTACCATTCTTCATTTCATAACATCATCCTTTTTAATTAATAGCATGACTAATCTGTCATCCCGGAGATACCTTTCTTCATTAAAGAAAGCCTCCCACTAAAAGCTGTACAACAGTTACATCTATTCACTAATCTTTTCTTCTAATTTAGTCTCCTCATGCACAACACTATTTTGTCAAGATTCTTCATTGTATTTAGAATCAAACTGAAAAGCTTCCTCTTCAAAGCAAAGGCCTTATAAACTGCTCTCTCAACTCATTCTTTCAGTTTCACAGCATCTCTCCTTCTCCTACACTTTTTAAAATGTATTACTAAATTTACAAGTCTGTAACTATGCAATCATTATAAAATCTTTGCACAACCTATGCAGCCATCTAAACACCCACTAACAACTCATGCAGTCATTGAAATATTAAGGCACACATCTGCACCGAGGAAACACTGGGTCTACTCATGCACTCATCTAATTACGTAGGGAGTACCATTCTAGTAAACCTATCACCGACATTGTCTAAAGAATACATATTCCCCAGAACTGTAAATACATCAGTTTGTAGTTGTATACATCAATACTCCCTGGATAATTGAATGAGTGCATATACAGTGCCTAGGTGATTCCTTGAGGATACAAGGTGTGCCTAGATGATTCCCTGACTATGTCATAACTCCATGGGTCATTCTATATCTGCATACTTACTGCCTACATGTTTGCATGAGTATAACACTGGTATCTGGATCAGTGCCTAAATAGAGCCTGAATGGTTAGACAAGTGCGTGGCTAATGCTTCAATAATTCAATATTTGCACATATACTGCAGGTATGATGAGATAAGTGCACTTCTAGTGCCTGGATGATTGAAAGAGTGCATAAATAGTTTATAGGTGATTTACACAGTGCATTGGTAGTGCATACATGATTGTTTAAGCCCATGCATAGCACCTAGCCTATTGGATGAGTGAATGAATATTTTTCAGCGATCAGATGCTGCCCTTTTCTTTTTGGTTGAGTGAACAGGTAGTGCCTTGATGCTTAGACAAATACATGGGTAGCACCTGGAGAATTAAATAAATGCATCAATAATGCCTGGCTAATTAGAAGAGTGCATGACTAGTGTCTGAGTAAGAGCATGGTTCGAATGTTAAAGCTTCAGAGAGTGGATGAAAGGACGTGTACTGCTGGGGTGATTGCATTAGTGCAAGCCTATTGCCTCAGTAATTAAATGACTGCATAGGTACTGGATGAGTGATATGTTTACTTCAATGGCTTTTTCTAAGTAATTAAATGAGTAGAGCCCGAGTGTTTCATCAGTGCACATGTGTGCCTCAGTAGTTCAATAACTGCTTGGGTTGTATGTGGGTGTTTAGATGGCTGCATAAGTTCTGGACAAATGTTATAATGATTGCATAATTATAGCCTTGTTAATTGCATAAGTCAATAGTGAGTACCTAAGTGATTAGATGAATGGAAGGGTAGTGCCTGCATAGTTCAAAGACTGTATAATTTCTGCCGAGTACATGAGTACATGTGAAGTGTGTGGGTAATTAAATAACTCCATGCGTAGTGAATCACTGATTTGATGACTGCCTGAGAAGTGGCTGGTTGATTGCATAAATGCCTGGATAGTGCCTGACTGACTGTGAAAGAATCTTCATTGCTTTTAGATACATAACACTTAGTATATCTCTGACTCATTGGTTATCTCCTTCTGTCGGTATCAAACAACCTGTTCTACTGTATATATACTTTTTTTCTGAGCTATGCGTGAGTTAAATCTAGGTATCACACTTGATATATAATTGCATACATGGCTCTCTTGAAACACTCATTACTTGTTACTGAGCATGTACATGCATCAGTAAGTTTCTAAAATAGAAAACAACATTTTGAAATTCTTCAAAGTAAAAAAACCTTTGTAAATAGCATACCTACATAATTTCTCAAATACTTCTGAAACATATATTCAGCATATCTCAAACAAAAATTACAATCAGAATGAAGCTAGCACAAGGACTCCGGAGGCATTCTGCACTATTAAACCTTTTCAATTTTAAAGAAACCATGTTTAAAGAAAAACACTACTCGCAGCATCTACATGAAATTTTCATCAGCCCTACTGAACATAGATCACCATATAAACATATATATAATTTCTTGATAATTGTATTCCTTCAAGGCATCTTTCCAAAAATATATACCTCTCTGCATCTTTAAGTAAATTAAAATGTCCCACCCTATATATAGCTATGTGCATGCAGAAAAACTATATCTCACATCTAAGCACATGCAATGTGGTAATATAAGTTACAAAGTTATATAGATAAATACTTCCCAATACATACCTAATAAGTTTGACTTCTTTCTAATTAAATATAGGTGGACAGCTTGTTCTCATCTTTTATTTTTTCACTACTCTATTCCTGTTTAATAATGTTACTAAAAGTACTACAACCCCCAGGATTTAAATAGCAGACGTATCTTTTTCGCACCTGATGTTTAGACATTCAACACATTCTTAGTTCTTCATTAAACCTTTCCACAAGACTATACTGTTATGTTTTAATAAAATACACAATGTAATAAAAGCACTAATTCATTTTTCTGTTACGTCCTAAAACATTGAACACTAACCTCTTATACACATTTACTCTAATAGATACAGTTCATCCCATACATTTTTTCACATCATGGTGATACTCCTTTAAATCGAATTCCCATATACACCTTCATATTTAATGTACATTTTTAAAATAGTTACAAAGTTATATACTTACCAGTACATTGAGTTTGTAGATTATATATTTGTTTGAACTCTTTCCTCTATACGGCCTCTCATGGAGAGGCCGTATAGAGGAAGAAGTGTGGAGAAGTGTGGCTCAGTGGTTAGAGGCGGCAGACCCGGAAGCTGGGATCGACCGTGGACCAGGGTTCGATTCCCCGCCTCAGTGGGTCTCGGGCTCAAAAATTCCACGGCCTCGACAATTCTCGCTCCGGTGCCTACTCGACTCACGGGGTCTCACTCTGCAACTCTGGGCAATAGCTTGCTTAATCTCCACGACTGCCCCTCGCGGCGGGATGCCTGGCTTTCACCCTGTGGACACCCTGCCGGGGCCTCTCACAGGGGAATACCAGGACGGGTTCCCTAAGCAAGCCCCAGGATGCCCTTTGGGTGACAGGTTGCGCTATATAAATACACCTACATTTACATTTACATATGCCCACTTACATACTACACCAACCACTCTCCATCCCATTCACAGATGCACACCAATACTCATAGAACCATTCACACACTCCTTACTCGTACAGTCACATACATAAGCCTTCATTCACCCATGCAGCCACTCATACAACTAGTGACTCACCCATACAGCTAGTCACATGGCCACAGACTCACCCAGACAGCTACTCACTCACCCACCTATTTACCTACTCACTTATCCATATAGCCTCTGAACACAACCATTCACTCACTCATACAAGCACTCATATACTCACTCATATACCCACATAACCATTAGCATACCCATACATACATTTGCTATCTCTCATATGCAGTCATTCACATACCAACTGACAAAACACCCACTCAAAAGCCACTCACTCATCTATACAGACACTTGCATGCCCATTTGCTTACTCATACAGCCAATTAAATACCAACGCACTCACCCATACAGTCAATACATACCCACTTACCTATCCATAGGCCATTCACACAAGCACTCAATCATACAACCACTGACATACCCACTCACCAATACAGCCACTCACACAGGAACTCAATCACCAACAGAGACACTCACGCACCCACTCACACACCCATACATACAAAGATACATACAGTCGCACAGCCACTCAAATAATGTATTTTAGAAAAAGTATCACTCAGTTGTAGTAGCATTTGTATACTAATGTAACTTTTGTAGGAGCTTAGTATATATCTTTAACACTAATTACGTTTTTAGAAGGTTCTTATACTTAATAGATGATGTCATCAGTAACATTTAACGAATACACAGTTTACTGAAGAAGTAAATAAACTCTCCCTTGGATTGTCTTTCTATCTGGAGCATAACATCACCTATACACAAACAATAATAGAAATGTTTAGGGTTATAAGATGTACGAAGCTTTAAAAAAAATGTAAATGCAACCTAAACAAAAAGGAGAATAATAGAGACACAGAACACCACAATGTGCTACAAGTGGCTGATATAGAGCTTATGAAGGAATTACAAGAACTGAAGAAAGAGAACATTGGCATCATTGGTCAAATAACACAATCTAATATTATTATTCATCATGGACTGGATGTATACGGTGATGTATTGACAGAATTTAAAACTCGATCTGAATCCACACCATTCACACCAAAGGATTCTATTAATATGTTCAATGAATTTGTGACCCAGGAAGTGAAGAACCAACATATCAACACTGAGAAAAAGATGAAGCACAGAAATGATCATGTGAAAGAATATGATGCATTAACAAATAAACTAGCCAATGAAACGGACTGTGTAATCAGGAATTCTGATAACGGGGGAACCTGCTTTGCTGGTCTATGAATAAGTACAGGAATTAAGCACCTAATAATAATAATAATCCACATTCAAACGAATAATGCCTGATGTTGCTCAAGGGTTACACATTATATTTTGAAATTGGTTAAAACATAGTACAATGGTGAATTGATCAACTGGAGAGCTCAAGGTCTATGAGTCAGGCAGAGTATTAATTTCTGTGTGTAGATAAACCCCCTGTGTTTTATTTAATTTACAAACTGCATAAGGATAGGACCAACCTTCTACCGTGCCCTATAATTTCAGCATTAGGGAGTGCATTTGAAAATACTTCCAAATATGTAAACTTTTTCTTGTGAGAATGTGTGATGAATTTACCCTCCTACTTAAAAGACACAGGAGATTTAAAAAAAAGTTGTTGACATCCCATGGGAAGAAGGGTACGTTATAATTACCATAGACATGACAACGTTAATCACCAGCATCTAACATGGGGATGGTTTAAGAGCAATGGATTATTTCATGGGTCCAGGCCTTTACGTCTATGGAAACATACCAGAATGATCATCACAATGATAAAGGGATGTCTTGAGAACAACTATTTTTTATTCAACAAGGAGCTGTTTCATCATGTCAGAGGGACTGCTATAAGCACCTCCTTTGCCTCCCTGCAATGATAATTTGCATATGGGCTGGTGGGAGGAGCAGGTGCTGCAGGCAGAATTACAGCAGGTATGGCTACAGTGTGTGATTTTATGGTATTGTTTTATAGCTAACATATTGGTGATTTGGAGGGGAACAATTGAGATTCTTTGGCAGTTTTTGGAAAACATAAATGATAATAAATGGAATTTGCATTTTACTAGCACAGTAAGTGAAGTGAAGGTGGATTTCCTTGATTTGACAGTTTATGTGGAGAATGGCTAGCTACACATGAAATGGACCAGGAAACCTACAGTGGATATTGCCTTTCTGCATGCTACCAGTTTCTAGCCACAAAATCCTGTAAAAAGTACTCCATATGGTGAAAGTTTGAGTAAAGAGGAATTGTAGCGATGACCATGAGGAGGTGAAGGCACTGACAGCAATTACTTGTAGGTTTCAGGAAAGAGGTTTGCCTTAAGTAACATTAAGGAAGAAAAGAGGAAGGCAAAAGTAAAATATATAGAAAACAGATAGTCTTTTAGAGAAGAAAAAAAGAATCTTAGAAATTCTGACATTTTAAATTGGTTACTACATTTAACAAACAAGGGGGTGCAACATGGAAGATTTTGGAAAAATATTGGCACCTTATAAAAAATGATAAAGTAATTGGTAAAGAAGCACTGCAGACGTCAGGTTTAACTTTTAGAAAGGCAAAATCTCTGAGGGATTCCTTAACTAAGAGTCCAGAATGGAGCAGATAATGTAATGCATGGCTGGGGAGTCTAAGAGGGTTCAAAAAGTGTAGTAGCTGTAAGGACTTTAAGTTTGAGAGCAATGTGAAGTAGTATGAATTGCGCTTAAAATAGATAAAGAAAAGAAAAGGTCTGATTCCCTGTTGGACCGGTTGTTGCTGAGGTCTCTTCCCTGCACCTGGATCTTCCCTTGCTACCACAGCTCCTCGCCGGACCCGCTTTGCGGGTCCCGCTTCGCTGCGTGGTCCGAGGCGCTCTGTGAACTGAGGGGCTGTGTTTTCTGACTTTGGACTTGGGAGAAAGGACAGGCAAGCTCAGGGCTGCGAGCGGACCCGCAGGGACTCTTACTTCCAGGAGTCCCTGCGTGAGGTCAACCCACAACACCTGGGTCGCTCTCCCTGACTGCCCCGCCCCCTGCCCCTGCATTGAAAGCAGCCTCCATCTCGAACGTCGTGGGATTCCCTGTTGGACCGGTTGTTGCTGAGGTCTCTTCCCTGCACCTGGATCTTCCCTTGCTACCGCAGCTCCGCTGCGTGGTCCGAGGCGCTCTGTGAACTGAGGGGCTTTGTTTTCTGACTTTGGACTTGGGAGAAAGGACAGGCAAGCTCAGGGCTGCGAGCGGACCCGCAGGGACTCTAACTTCCAGGAGTCCCTGCGTGAGGTCAACTCACAACACCTGGGTCGCTCTCCCTGACTGCCCCGCCCCCTGCCCCACCTCTTCCGCTTTATTATTGCACTGTGATCCCGCTGCGCGGGAGCGCCGGGAGAAGCCGGGGACAAGGGCGGGACCGTCTGTGGCCGCCCGGGGCCGAAGGAGGCTGGGCTGGGCCAGTCCCCTGATATTTGCTTATCGGATCACCCTACAGTAAGTGATATCTAAGTGCTGTATATTGTTGGCGTTTAGCAGATCAATGGCTACCTCCACAAGTAATGCCACTCTGACAACTCCACCGGTCGAGACCGGACCATTGGCAATTGGTCCACTGGATAAATTCTTTTTTAACCGCTCATCCTTATCCATTGATAAAGAGATAACACTGGCAGAGAGGCGCGCTGAGCGCAGATTATCCATTGAACTACTTAAAAACTCTACGGAAAAGCACCCTGCCCAAATATATCCTGCTTTGGTAACACCATTATCCTCAGTAAATCTCCCAGCTGTAAATGAGCGATTTGATGTACCCACAAATGTAACAAGTAAGGACAATGCTACCGAACTGATTTCACCTTGTGGGAGTCATATTGATTCTATGTTGCTTCCTGACCCAGGTGCCCAGGCTATCTTGGCTCAACCCAAGCATGGAGCTAAAAGGAAAAGGACCACCATACCGAGAAAATGTAAATTTGTTAAACCCCCACAAAAGCATAGGAAGTTACATAAAACTATGTGTACTAGAGAGGTTGCCACTGAAGCAAGCTGTAGCACAGAAAGTGTTCAGGAGGAGAATGTTGTTTTATTAGATAGCCCAGTCCCTGGAAAGAATATTTCTCCTGAGATAGGTCCCCCAATTGATGACAAGTTATCACTATTCGCAAACCTGATCCCTGAGCTAGAAAAGCTGCTTAGATTACTTCTCTCCCCGATAGAGGATCGAATTGGTAAAATCTCTGATCGACTAGACCACTTCGAGCAGGCAACGTTAGACAACTTCTACTCTACAAAAACGTTGATTAAAACTCACGCAAGGGCGGATGTAAGTAACAAGCACCAGGGCAACACCCACTGTGCTACCCAGGACAAGGGAAGAAAGCCACAAACTAACCCCCCATTACCACCCAAGTCAGGTAGTGCGATTGCAAATAGAACTCCCAAATCTACTGAATTAGTACATCCAGGCCCTGCTCCAAATCCTCCTAATACTGTAAATCCAGCCCAGACTGTGGTGCATCAATCGACAACAATACCAACTCCTCCCTCTGTTGTTGGGCCAGGGGGTAACGTATGTCCTTCAGTGGGCAAAGTTACAGTACCTACCCAACCAACCAGTAATCAGTTAGCACCAAACAAACCTGTACTCCGCCCTGCTCCTACAGTTACCAAATCAATCCCACCACCCTAGATAAAGCCACCACATAGGAAACCCCCCGTGAACCTTACCCCAGATTCTTTCCCTTATGTAGCAGTCCTCATAAATGTTCCACCACTACCTGTAGGACAGATAGAAACCTTCCAGATGCTTAAAAACAAGATCATGCACTGGTTAAGGGAGAATCGGCCTCTACCTGGAGATGTCGATGGGTTAATCTTGGGGGTAAGGAGAATAGATTGGATAGGGTATACAACTAAAAGTCTGGGTGGGGATTGTATTGTGGTCAACTTCCAAGATCCAAGGGTGGCAGGATGGATAACTAGACAGGGATGGGGTACAAACAAGGGAGGTATTGGAATTGTCGATCTCACCTTCTTTTACCCCCGCCCAACCAGTGTATTGACTAGCCTGCTCAACGAACATATAAATCCCCCCACCCTACCATGGCCAATTATTCCCACACCAGCTCCACCTCCACTGCCCCAAAACTATACTACATGTATGAATTATAACCCTCCTGTCGGATGGCAAGACCAAGGGTGGGGATGTTGACAAACCCCTCAACACTTTTGCAGTAGTAAAGGAGGAAGTACCAATGATTTTATAGGGAGCTGTGAAGAGCATGATGTTACTGCTGGTACAATTACAATTGTTGGGAACACTGGAAAGGGGAGTCTGATTGTGGTGGAAGGAGGCGGGATAGCAAATACCAACGCTGGTGAAGGGGAATCATCCACACCTACAGTAAATGAGGATGACAATACCAATGGTGATTTTGTGAAGGTCGCTAACAACATTGAAAACCCAATGTCTTCTCAACCATGTTCCAATAATAACAATTCCGGTGGGATCGAGCTTAGCTTTGGTATGTTTCTATCCTGGAATATTGCTGGGTTGGGAAGCAAGCTAGACTCTCAGACGTGGGTGGAATTAATTAATGGGTTTGATGCATGTTGTTTCCAAGAAACTTGGGCTTGTGACCCCGTTTTCCTTTGCGGCTATCTAAATTTCTCTATACCGGCCTCCAAAGGTGGTAGGGGTCGGCCAATGGGAGGTCTCACTGTATGGATAAAACAGGACCTGGACATCTCTATCAAAATGTTGGATTTGGGAACTAGCGATTTACAACTGTTAAGAATTTCATCAGAAAAGGGGGTTTCAATGGACTTGTATAACGTCTACGCAAGAGGCAGTAACTCAGCTAACTCTTCTACTCTAGAGGTGCTGTCTGCCTCTTTAGAAACTTAGTCCCAAGATAGTAGGGTAATAGTAGCCGGGGATCTTAACAGGACCTTCGAACCTCTCGACTGTACAAACGATCCCCTAGGGATGGAAGAGGACACTCTTTGGGGAGTACCATCTTTATGTCTAAATCCCGTCACGCGGTGGACAAAGGACATCCTGTTATTAAATGCTATTTGTATGGAGCACGGTCTAAGAGCCCTGAATGGGAGAACACCAGGGGACAAGGAGGGCAGTTGTACTTTTGATAATGGCCACAGCAGGAGTCGAATTGATTACGTAATATGTAGCCTCCAGCTGTGGCACAGAGTTATTGATATGGCCATCAAGCCCAGAATAGAAAGTGACCATAATCCCCTTTGTATGATCCATAGGTGGTGGGATATTGGATCCAAAAACTCGCATTCAAGGAACGACCAGATCCCAATTATGGCCAATGATGGACGTAGGCTAAAATGGCCAAGGGTATTGGCAAATGACGAAACAATGACCTACATTAACCTTGAGGTGGATAAGGCAATTTCCGCCATGGAGGTGGCAATTTCCGCCATGGAGGTGGCAGATCCACAACCCCCGGGGCTAGGAAATCACAGATATCCATAACAAGCTATTTTCCCTCCTTAAACCATGTTTTCTGATTAAGACCAGCAAAGGGAAAAAAAACCCGGATGTTGGTAGGTGGTTCAATTGCCAGTGTAGATCCGCACGATTGAAATTGGGCCAAGCCATTAGAAACAGGGACAGTGCTGCAACTAGAGCGGCTAGGAAATTGTACAAACTAGCCATCTCCCAGGCCAAGAGGAAATGGGATGAAGACCACTGGGCAGAGTTAAAGGGGGCTTCTAGCAGCAAGGATTCTAGGCTATTCTGGAAAATCATTAAGTGGGGTAGAGGAGGTATCCCCGCAAGGCCTGACAACAACGTAGCCGAAGAAGCCTGGGTTGAGTACTTCAGACCACAATATGCTGAAGTAAAGCACCCCGGGATGGGGGAGGGTATACTGCCAGTCTTTGCTATTGACAATTTGTTTTCCCTTAAAGAAGTAGAGAATGCAATTAGTTCTGTACAATGCGGGAGAGCACCAGGGTTAGACGGGATACCCCCGGATATCTTCAAGTATGACATGAAGAGATGGGTGAGGTACATTTTTCTGCTGGGAAATGCTCTAGCCAAGGGGGGGGGTGGTTCCCGAGTTACGGCAAGGAGCAATCATTATTCCCATTTACAAAAAGGGAGATCGTTCTTTCCCCGCCAACTACAGGCCCATAAGTCTGATAGCAACCGTACAAAAAGTAATGGGGAAAATGGTTACAAATCAGCTTATGGATTGGGTGGATGACAACAACGCTCTTTCCCCATACCAGGCAGGATTTAGGCGAGCAACCAGCACAATTGACCAGGTCTTCCGTTTTACCATACTGCGGTGGAAGACGGTTCTGCTTGGGAGGGGCTGCCTGTATGTCGCATTTGTCGACCTGCGGGCGGCATTTGATTTGGTCCCCAGGTTTAAGTTATGGCTGGTCCTGCAAAAACTGGGCATTCCCGCTGAACTGCTTACTCTAATCATGCATCTGCACGAATCTAATTTCGCAAGAGTTCAGTGGGGTGGGAATGGTGAGTCAACATCGGACTTCCCGGTGGAAAGGGGGGTCCGCCAAGGCTGTGCCATGGCCCCATTACTCTTTTCATTATTCATTAATGGGATTGTCGAGCGAATGTTGGAAGCGAGTGTAGATGCTCCATTGTTAGCGGACGCCAGGGTCCCGATCCTGATGTTCGCTGACGATACCCTGATTATGTCAAAAACCCCTGCAGGGCTACAACGCGCATTAAATATATTTGATGGCTTTTGCAAAGAGCACGGCTTAGAAGTAAATGTGGGGAAGACGAAACTAATGGCCTTCTCCCCACGCCGTAAAATTTATCCCAAGATAACCCTGAACAATAGCAAGTTAGAGACTGTCAAGGAGTTTACATATTTAGGGGTCCAAATAGCAGAGGGCTCAGGTTGGTCCCATCACCTGGAAAAAACGGCCTTAAAACACCAACAACTATCAGGTGCAGTGCGGGGGGAAAATCCAAGACCAAACCGATTAAACCTGCCCTTATAGTTTATGATGCAAAGGTCTTAGGCGCGACCTTATACGGTGCAGAGTTATGGGCTTGGGACAACCTCTCAACCTTACCGACATCTGAAAATAGGTTCTTTAGAGGGATTACAGGCCTCCCACAGAGCACCCCCCTAATACCATTGTTCCTGGAGTTGGGTAGACGGCCAATTAGCGATAGAGCGCGACTGCGTCCTTTTCTCTATTGGAGACGTCTTTGGACAACTCCAGAGATTAGGCAATATGCTTATGGTTTCCTTTCAATAATCAAGGAAGATAATTTCCACAAGATAAAGTGGCTAAAAAATGTAAGGGCAATGTTAATTAACCTTGGGTTTTCTAATCTTTGGACCAATCCACTGGGGGAAGTCTTCCCAAGCAAGGAAGCCCTCAAATTACAATATTGGGATTGGGTTGGCAACAATCTGCTGAGAGGTGTAAGATCTGACTCTATGGCGGGTCGCTTCTTGGAGGCAAAAATCTATCCTATCTTAGAAAATTACTGGGACACTATTACGGTCCCACTGGATAGGAAGCTAGTCTTCCAGCTAAGATCCGGATCCATTCCCCTAAAAAAATTAACTGCAGGTTGGCAGAGGCTGACCAATATGTTATGCCCAGTATGTGAAGCAGCTGTGGAAAGCCTAGGCCACTTCCTATTTGTCTGTAAAGCCTATTCATCACCTAGGAGGGTATGGCTTACCCCTGTATGTAAAAACCTTGGGACACGAGATAGTGCAGTGGCATTGAGAATTTTGTGTACATCAACCCAGGAGTCGATAGTTCTTGGGGTAGCCAAATACTTGGGGTGGGCTTGGGCAATTAGGCGGCGATCTATGGGGGGCTTAGTTAATCTGTTTTTTAATTGTTTTATTAAATCCAAACACAATTTGTTATACATGTAAACCTTTTTATGACGGCATTGCATGAGCTTGCACAAAATGCTTATATGAATTTGTATTTGTTAAATGATATGTTTTTATTCTGTCATGTCCAATTTTATGCTGTGCTTTTATGAGAAATTATCTTGAATAAAGCTTGTACAACCAACCAGAAAAGGTCTGTATAATTGCAAAACCCACCATGCAATTTATGTGTTACATTGCCCGTGAAAGTTAATGTATGCGGGAAGGACAGTACGTCCAGTCCTTGAAAGAATTTTGCAACACATGAGGTCAATTAACCATAAAGACAAAACGTAGCCAGTTGCACGTCACTTCCATGAAAACATGACAGTAACACTAAAGGTTTGGAATACTTTCTGGTTGATGCTATATCAAAGAGCATCAGAGGAGGAAATAGGTAGAGAAGTTTCAGACAATTGGAGTCTAGATACATTATTGAAATAATCACAAAGACACTGTGGGGCTTAAATTGTGAAGAGGACCACCATATGCATTGATAGATTTTTAATAAACACCCATTTGGTCTTAATAGTTAGGAGGTTCCTATAGGTTTTTAAACAGATCTTAATAGCACGTTGCACTTTGGTGAGCACTACTTACTATATGGAGAAGAAAGAACATAGGAGCCAACTAAAATGAACTACTCTTTGAGATATAATGAGCACATCCAGTAGAAGGAGCACTGTCCATAGGTGGAATATTGCAAGTTCTGGTTTCCAATATTGTGTAATTATGAGATACAAAAAGGATACGGTACCCATTGGGAGTGACAGGACCGCACGGAGGTAAGGAGTGTCTTCCGCATAAGTCGGAGGGGGCACGTGTAACTACTTACTGCCCGCCGTGTTAGCCTTTGACCTCCCTAATATGGTTGCACCCAGAGAAGGATTTGAAAAAAGAGTTTAGTCCTACACAGTAAAAGGTGACTGAAAGTGCTAGTAACACACACATATGCCTATGAAAAGAAAGAGTCTGATAATCAGCATACAGGAACTATTGAATTATGGTGGGAAAGTCAGCAGTAAGACGTGAATAACCAATGTAGTGTATTATATTTTCTATACGCTGGGAAGTAGATAATGACACAAAGTGAAGACAATAGAAAACTATGAAGAATGCAATGTGGTGATCACAGTTATAAGTGTATGGATTGAAGTTAAAACACTCATAGAAATTGTAACAGATACACGATTGAATGAAAAAATCGAAAAAGTCAAACAGGATGGAGGACAGACAAACAAAATGGAGATTAGCTGCTGAATGCACATTCCAAGGGAGTACAAACACTATGGAAAATAAAAGTACATCAAATACTGCTAACAGATCACCAACTCAATTGGTGAGGGATTTAAAGAGAGCGAGAATAAAAGAGGCCAAGAAATGGTGGGAGATGATGTCTCTTACCAAATACCTGGAATGTAAAAGAATTCTGAGAGTATTATGGATTATGTTATTGCCAACATACGTAGACATGGATGAAGATCTGATAAATAAATGGTGTGAAAATAAAGAAGAATGCTCAGTAAACTTTTTGATAACCTTGACTAACCCTGCTAAAAGAAAAATGGAATTACAAACAGCAAAGATTGAGATGATCAACAAAGAGTTGTAGAAATATAAGGACGATGTAACTGGAAAAGATTTTATAACAAAAATGGAAAAATCATTGAGAGAATATGATGAAGACACTATGGAACATAAAAAACGTTTACTAGGGATAGATTAGATTACTAGTATGGCTGTGTTTACTCCATTGCCAAAAAGTTTGACAGTTTGAGAGCTAAAGAAAAAGAGAAAATATATGCACAATCAAAACACATTCAAGTGAAAGTAAAATAAGCTTTAATGCAGGATCTAGAGTGGATGAAGCATCAACAGAGAAGACTGATTTTCACAAGGAGCAGCGACTATTAAGAAAGGTCTTCTTAAACCACTCTAACATGTATTAGTTGAATGTCACATCCAAATGTCAGTGATGTGCTACAAGCACTTTGATCCAAACATGAGGAACACAGCAACACATAAGTCAAATGTGAAATTAGCCAGTGCGAACTCAGGAAAGCATGATTTGGCTACAACACTACAAGTTGCAGAAACATAGGATAGCGCACATTTTGCATTACCAAAGCAGTATTAGGAAAAAGTCCAAGGGTAGCTCTATCACTTCCATCCTTTCACTGGGCAAGTTGTTTTGGTATTGGCTTTGTACACTTGTACTCAGTATTTGAAGGGGATGATGAGGTAAAAGCGTGAACAGCTGTTCACGCTTTTACCTACACAAATAAAGAGCAACTTTTCTACAAAGCAAGGACTCTCTTGATTCTGTTTATACAAATAAGGATTGAGCCTAAGGACACTAAGACGCAATACCTAACACACTCATCATCCCCTTTAAATACTTCACTGTCTGAAAACTCAAGAGGTCCAGAGTTTTTTTGAGTGTGTTACCGTTATCAAAACCCTGTGAAAACTAATGTGGACTTGGATTCCCCTGTGGACCACCTCCCTTCTGTAGAAAACACTTGTACTCTGTGTCACACATTCCCAGGAACAATCCATGTCCACTTAGCATAGCTGAATAGCAACATATACCTACTGATGTCACCACCTTTAAATGTACAAAGTAAAGATGACATAGTGAAGATTCATAAAACAGAGCAACACAGAGCGATTAGGTGTGCAAAATATAAATCTCAGACTTATTACATTGCCATCTCTACAGGACACAGTCTTAACCAACATCAACATCTGCACAAAGCTACACTACAAATACATACATCTTTCACAAGATGTTTCAAAACCTATTAAGTCCCAGTTACGAGCTTCAAAATCAGCCTCAGAACACCACTACAAGACTGCCTAGATTGTTAATTCATCACATTGCACACAGGAGAAGCAGGTCTGGATGGGATCCTGATGCAAATCTACTTCCTCTTCTTCACAACTATCCTCATCTTCATTTGACATTTCATGATCGCCACCCAGTTGGTGTTCATGGCCTCCATCCTCTGCAAAGTAAGGGATGTTCCGTTGCAGGTCAATGTTGTGGAGGATGCAGGAGGCCATGGTGATGAGACACACCTTCTTGAATGAGAAGAGGAGGGCTCCTCCAGTCATTGCCGGACATCTGAATCTGGCTTTCAGGAGCGCAAAAGCCCGCCCCACTGGCCGCCTTGTTCTTCCATGGGCCTCATTTAAGTGGACATTCGCTGCTGTGAAGAATTTCTTACCAGGGCCAACAAGCCATGGACGAATGAGATAAGCTGAGTCTGCTGGATGGGAGACAGGCAGAAGGGATTATTCGGTCGACCCTCAAATTCCAACTTCTTCCTCATCCCCCTATACCTAATGTGGACTACCTAGTGGCCCGCTCTCTCAATCTTCCTGCCCCCCTCACTGTCGTCCTCGTCTATCGTCCCCCTCAATCTATGCCCTCCTTTGTAGCTTCCCTTCAGGACCTTCTGGCCACGTTGGTGGTCAATAATTCTTCCGTCCTACTCCTCGGCGATTTTAATTTCTGGCCGGGTGATCCTAGGGAAGATCCTTCTTCTAAAGACTTCTCCGCTACCCTCCAATGCTTGAACTTCACATCCCATGTCACAGCTGCCACCCATGTCCAAGGCCACATTTTAGATCAAATTTGGTCCTCTTGTCCCCTCGCTTCACCTCCTTCTATATCTCCTTGTATTTGGTCGGACCACTTTATCATTTCTTTCTCTATGCACCTGGGTGTGGTTGACAAGCCCCCCCTTCCCAAAAACATTCTAGCCCGCAACTGGAATAAGACCGATCTTGATTCTCTTTCGTGTTCCTTGGCTTCATCCGCCCCGGACCTCACTGATCTCCCCCTTGAATCCCAGGCCTATGCCATCAGCACATGGCTGTCCTCTTCGTGTGACCTAGTGGCCCCGCTTAGAAAGATCAAAGCAGTTCGCCCCTATGATGCGCACAAATGGTTCTCCCCAGAACTCAAAGCGCTAAAACTCGACCTTAGACGGTCGGAACGCCTCTGGAGACGGAAGTACTGTCCTTCTCTGCGCGCCAAATATAAACAACTTCTCACCGAATATAAAAAAGCCATTTTAACGGCCAAAACTTCCTATTTCACTGAGAAAGTAGCTCTCTCCGTCAATAAACCTCGTGAAATCTTCTCCCTGGTTCACAATCTTGCCACTTCTGAACGCTCCTCCCCTTCTCTGGTTCCCTCTCAGTCCCTCTGTTTGTCACTCAATGACTTTTTTATTGACAAGATTGTGAAGATCAAAGTTAACATCCCTACCGTGTCTCAACCCAGCCGCACCCGTCCCTTCGCACCCCCCCGTCCTCCTTTACTCTCTTTCCTCCTATCTCACCTGATTTATTTCTCAAATATCTGATCAAAGTTAAGTCTGGCTCTCCCGCGGATTGTGCACCTGCACGCATCCTTAAAACCCTCTTCACCAACTGTCCTGCCCCCCCTCTTGCTCTACTTAATTCTTCTTTGGCTACTGGTTCTGTCCCCTTATCTTTCAAATCTGCAATCGTCCTCCCCATTTTAAAAAAAAACTGGTCTGGATCCCTCTCTCCCCTCTAATTTTCGACCCATTTCCCTTCTTCCCTACCTCGGCAAGATCCTTGAGACCCATGTCACCTCCTGCCTCTCCTCGTATATCGAGGAGAATGGCCTCCTGGCTTCCCATCAGGCAGGTTTCCGCCCGGGCCACTCCACGGAGGCAGTGGTCATTGCAGTTCTGGATGAACTCAAGGGGAAAGCCGATTCTAACCTTCCCCAAGCCTTGGTCCTCCTCGATTTGTCCGCTGCGTTTGACACGGTTGACCACTCCATTCTTCTCGACCGTGTCAGCGCAGCGGGCATTCGGGGCGCGGCCTTTTCTTGGCTCGCGTCCTTCCTTCGGGATAGGTCCCAGGCTGTTCACCTCTCCGGTTTCTCTGCCCCTCCCCGCTCGGTCTCTTGTGGTGTTCCCCAAGGTTCCTCCCTGTCCCCCCTCCTTTTCAATCTCTATATCTGTCCTCTCATCTCTTCCCTTCTCGAGCTGGGGGTCTCTGTGTACAATTACGCCGACGACCTCCAGCTCGTCTTTGATCTCTCTTCTTCCCCCGACTCTCTTCCCAAATTTTGTTCCACTTTAATTTTCATTTCCGAGTGGATGAGCGCTAATCATCTTAAGCTCAATCCTGACAAAACGGAACTTGTCCTCACTGGTGGTCCCTCTAACCCTTGGTCCCCTGCACACTGGCCCCCATCTTTTGGATCCCCTCCCTCACCTGTATCCTCAGTTCGCACTCTTGGTATTAAAGTCAGTCATGACTTATCCATGCACAACCAGATCAGTTCCGTCGTGTCCTCCTGTTTTCTGTCCCTCCGTCTCATCCGGAAAATCTCGCGTTTCTTTTCCACCGACGCACTCAAAACCATAGTCGCGGCTTTAATCATCTCCCGCCTCGACTATGGGAATGGCCTCTACGTGGGCATACCTGCTTACGAGACTCGCCGCCTCCAGGCCATACAAAATCAGGCCGCCCGCCTCATTTTGTCTCTCCCCAAATCCTCCCATATCACTCCCGCTCTCAAATCTCTTCATTGGCTCCCTATCCGATTCAGATCCTTCTTCAAATTGGCTTGCTTAGCTTTTCGAGCTCATTCCCGCTTCGCTCCCTCTTTCATCACTTCTCTCATCTCTTCTCACGCCCCTAGTCGCACGCTTCGATCTTCCTCTCTTTCTCTCTTGCACATCCCTCGTTTTCGCAAATCCAGAACTGGCGGTACTCGGTTTTCTGTCCTGGCCCCCCAGTTCTGGAATAGCCTCCCACTTTCTATTCGCTCTATTCCCATCTACACTCACTTTCGTAAGGCCCTTAAAACTTTCCTTTTTTCTCAGGCTTTTCCCTCTTAGTTCTCCTGGTTTCCCGTTGTGAGCTCTGAACAGGTCCCTAGCGCCAGGAAGCCGCTTGGCCGCAGTGCGCTTTATTAAATATTTTTTTCATTTCATTTCATTTCATTCAAGGGAAGCATGTAATAACACACATTCAGATCATACTACCTAACATGTCACAAAACAGAGCTCAATTATACCACACTTACCTACAAGCCAGGCTCTCTCTGGAAGGAGTTGTGACACCAGCTGTGGTTTGGTGCTGTTCCATAGTATGAAGCCATTATGTGCAGATCGAGGGAACCCGGAACAGACATTGAGATGTACAAATCCACCAAGCAGACAACTTACACATTGATAGAATGGAAATGTTTCCAGTTCCAGTACACTCTCTCCCTGTTGCGTAGTGGTACAAGGACAATATGGGTGACATTAATCGATCTGAATATAAGTGAGATGTGACCCAAACCAAAAACATCCACCTTCACAGTGGCTAAATCTTCATGTCTGGGGTACTGGATGTAGCTGATCCTGTGTTTCAACTTTGCTGTAATCACCTCTGTGAGGACATGACTGACATTGGTTGTGACATTCCACCTGAAAGAGCAGCAGTGGATTAAAATGAGTCTATGGCCGGAAAATGCAAAACAGACATGAGTTTTACTAGTATTGGTATTGAGTTTGGGTTATTGAACCGAGGAAGGAGATCAGGCGACAATTGATGACTGAGATCCAGGATAGTTTGGTGATCAGGGGCCAGATGTAGGTAATCCTAATTTACCGATTCTAAAATACCGAATTTTACAGAATAGGTATTTTAGAATCGGTAAATGGGATGTAGTTAAAAAATCGGTAAAAAATACAGAATCGGTAAAATTCGGAATCGGACAATCGGTATTTTCCGAATCGGTATTTACCGATTCGGTATTCCCCATTCATTCCAATGGGCCTTTTGGCCCATAGGAATGAATGGGAAATACCGAATTGGTAAATACTGATTCGGAAAATACCGATTCAGTAAATACCGAATCGGAAAAAAATATAAGTGAAACTTAAGTAGGCAGCCAATCAGGTGCTACCACCCTCCCCCTCCCTACCAGGAAGTGGCTACACAGGCAGCTGCTACTAATAGAAGCTTCTGGAGAGGCAGTTGGAGCCGAGCTGAGTCCCTGAGCAGCAGATGGAGTTTTGTGCACTTTTAAAACTGCAAAATGACAAGCAGCAAAGAGAAAAAGCAGCCAGAGAGGAGGAGGAAAATGAAATTCAGCAGTATGGAGCTGCAGGTCCTTGTTGAGGAGGTGGTGAAGGTGCACCAAAAACTATTTGGCAGGCAGTCCCTCACTGTGGCAAGAATCTGCCAAAAGGAAACTCTGGCTGGACATACTTGATAAAGTAAATGCAGCTGGAGTGACAACCAGAGACACAGAGGACCTGAAAAAAGAGATTGTACGACCTCAGGAGCCAAACCCAAAAAAATGGCTGAAATCCACAAGCAGGCAACCAAAACTGCTGGAGACAAGAACCCAGCACTCAACCTAACTGACCTTGAGGAGATGGTGGCTTCAACCATTGAACCTGACAGCGTCTGCGGACTGGGAGAAGTAGACAGCTCAGCCAGAGCTGCAAGCAGAAAAGGTAAGACACATGCACAGCAATCCCCCCCTTTCATCACCCTCACCTTTAACCTTTGTGGCCAAGTGACTCCCAGTCCAGTACTGCTAGCACTGTACAGGAGCAATGCATCATGGTACCTGTAGTCAGGGAATGTAAGAGCATGTCAAACTGCACAGCAACCAGCAAGTCATGGAAATGATTGCACAGAGAATAAATCTAAAGTCAGAAATATTTATTGTAGTGACTGTGAGACAGTAGCGCCTAGCTAATATACGCTCATATGTCCACAGGTGACACATCTTGCAGGCGTTCCCTGCACGGCACGAGAGAGGGAGGAGAGTCATGAGCCAGGTCCAAGTACACAGGAAGTCTCACAGGACACAGGTGCACCAAGTAGCCAGCCTCCTGCACAAGATGCAGAAATGGCTCCAGAGTCCCCTGACAGATCAATCAATCAATCAATCATGACATTTAAATAGTGCGCTACTCACCCGGAAGGGTCTCAAGGCGCTTGGGGGGGGGGGGTCCGCTACTGCTCGAACAGCCAGGTCTTCAGTTGCTTCCTGAAGGAGAGGTGGTCCTGGGTCAGTCGAAGGCGGATGGGGAGGGAGTTCCATGTCTTGGCCGCCAGGTAGGAGAAGGATCTGCCTCCGGCGGTGGCTCTTCAGATGCGTGGAACGGCGGTGAGGGCGTGGTTGGTTGATCGTAGCTGGCGGGTGGGAGTGTAGAAGGTCAGGCGGTCGTTGAGGTACTTGGGGCCCTGGTCGTGGAGAGACTTGTGTGCGTGGGTGAGTAGGCTGAACGCGAGCCTCTTGCTGTTTGGGAGCAAGTGCAGGTCCCTCAGGTGGCCGCGATGTGGTTGCGTCGGGGGATGTCCAGGATGAGTCGGGCGGAGGTGTTCTGGATGCGTCGGAGTCTTTTCTGTAGCTTGGCTGTGCATCCGGCGTAGAGGGTGTTTCCGTAGTCCAGACGGCTGGTGACGAGGGTCTGGGTGACTGTCTTCCTGGTTTCGGTCGGGATCCATCGGAAGATCTTGCGGAGCATGCGGAGGGTGTGAAAGCATGAAGAGGAGACGGCGTTGACTTGTCTGGTCATCGAGAGGGAGGAGATCACAATCCTCTCTGCTGCTGTCATCCCCAGTAATGCCAGTATCACAGCATGAGACAACACCTGCATCACAACCAAGCAGGTGGCATGTTTTGGCACCACTTTTAGAAATGAAGTCTTCAGCAGGTGATATGGGTTAGAAACACACACCTTGCCTGTGGATGGTAGCTCTGCCACACAGCAGACCAGTGCAGAGGTGGCCCATACTGGAGCAAGACGCCGCAGAGTCCAAGAGAGCAGTGCATCTGCACGTGTGGAGGGTCCAAGTGTGTTCTGTGGCTTGGAGGGGAGCATGGTAAGAATCCAGAGGATGCAGGGAAAAGCCATCATGTCTTGCCAACGCCAGATAAGGTCACTGAACAACAACATGGGAGACATAGGAAAGGGCATCAGGGAACTGGTAGAGGTAAACAAAAACATGGCTGCAGGGATTCACGAAATTACCCAAACAGTGTAGCTGCTATGCACCAAACTGGACAATAAAGTAGCATCAAGGCGCAAGGAAAGGCAGCGTGTGCAACAACAAATCAAAGCAATAAACCGCCTGGCCACAGCCACATCCCTGCTATGCAGGAGAAGCATTAACATGCAGGAGGCTGTAACCCAAAACAGCAATGAGGTCACTAGGGGCATGGGCAGGATGACGAGTGCTCTTGAGGTGCTGTTAATTGCCCAAACTGCACATTCTGCTGCCCTGGATGTGCCAGAGAAAGAAGAGAGCACAAGCAGGAGCAGCATGGGAATCACGCTTGTCCCAGAGACCAGGAGGAGCAGCAGGCGCCACGCTGAGGATACAGGTGAGGTCTTTGATTTCTGACTTCGTTCCGTATCTAGCCGCCATTTTGTGTCTCGTCGCCATTTTGTGTTGCCCTCACTCAGGCCGCAAGGCGAACGGAGTGTTTTTGCTTTTCCTAGCTGCTGCGTGTCCTTTCAGTTAAAGAGTAACTCCATTGCCCTTGTTTATGAAACCGATGTCAGGGTCTGGCCGAGTTCGTTAATCCATGTCTGGTTTGACTGATCCCCGTCTCGACTGACTATTTGCCTTCTCCTATTCTTTCCTTACATTATCTTATCTGACTGGCATTCACTAGTCTTTTCTTGTATTCTCTTGTTACACAGCTATCCTTTGAGGCACACAAATACGTCCTGCCACCTGCAAATTGGATTTTTGGAACTATCACTGATGTTGGGAGGGATAACACACGGGGTCTGAGAAAGGGGCGTATTTGAGATACTTGATAGCTTGTTTTCCAACTTTTCTCATTGGTCCGTTTTATATGTGTAAGGAGTGAATTTCGTAAATGTGTTTCCTCTAAAAGATTGTGCGCCACGGATTGAAGTGGTAGTCTCCTCAGAACCCACCTTGTGTGTAACTTCTGGGATAACTGTGCTTGGCTGCAGCTAATAAATCTGGTTTCCACGCTCAACAGAGTGTCTCGTGTCTCTGTTTGACAAGGCAGGTGAACTCGGGGATTTAAGGCATGCCCTGCACCGCCAGGCGTATAAGGCCTGGTTCTCCAACTGGCGCCCACAGTGGGGCGGCTTCAGTGGTAGTGGTTCAGCCCGAGGGTAGTGAGAAGCCCCGCAAGAAAATTCCGAAGGATTCGCGAACCACGTTAAGCAAGCCCTGTATGTCGAAGTAGACCAAAGGTCTTATGCAGCGTGGCTACTCCTTTCCGACAGCTGCTGACGACTGCTGCCCTGACTGACGCCCGCCCTGCCCTGGACCCTCTGGTGATGACTGGTATCGCGAGATGTTAGACGGACCTCTGTTGGCGTGAGAAGACCATTTAGTTAAGTATTCATGGGTAGCGCCCACTTCTTTGTTTTGTTTTTGACTTTTGTTATTCGACTATTAAAATAGCCGAAGCCAAGGGGTGAGTACATTTGTATTGTGTTCTTTGCTTTCACTCCTTGAAATTAATAAACGGACCAGTGTGCTTGAAAATGCCTGGTTTGAGCGGATTTAGGAAACTCTGTTGTTTTTACTGTACTAGGGATTCCCGACTCGAGGACTCATGTCCGATTCCTCCGGTTGGAACTCCTACTTATGAGCTCTATTCTCAACATGGTGTTGGCCCCATTGCCTTTAATGAGGCATGGATCCGATACACGAAGAAAGATGGTGTTTTGAGCCTGATATTTTAGATAATCGGGAAACAATTTTGTTTAAAAGAAAAGCCCGGCCGGCAATGTTTGACTCTTTCCGCCTCCGGCGTAAGGAAGCCAAACAGAGAGAAATTAAGCAAGCAAAAAGAGATAGAAAAGCGAAAGATATGATGATCAGCAATTCAAGGATAATGAGACTGAGCGAGCAATTGAAGTTTTAGATAGACAACATCATATGGCAATAGATAGATGCTACCCTGTGTTGCCTACTTCTCAACGGAGTAAGGACCCTGATGAAGATCCCTTAATGTCTCATTTGCTGAGATTGCCTCCGCCTTATGTACCGGGAGCTAATGCACCCATATCATTGCCACCTGTTCAGCAACCTGTTGTTCAGCCAGGTGCTCCGGCTCCTCCACAATTGCCTCTTCCTGCATTACAACCTGTACCTCCTTTGCCACCAACTTGTGTACCTCAGTCTCCTTCACCTTCAGGTTCTCCTGTAACGGCTAGTTCTTCTCTTCCTTTGCTTAATACTGCGTCTCCACTTTTACTCCCTTCTTTTTCTCCGATTCGTGCTCGGTTTGTTGATACTGTTTCTGGTCTTTTCTCCCCCCTTCTTGGGCTGTTGACTAGGACTCCTGCTTTTTCTCGAAGGAAATCCCCTAGTCAAATTCCAGATTCTGACGAACGAGTTGTGTTTGACTCACTTGCTCATAAATGGATGATGAGTGGTCTTTTGTATAGTGTACCCGATATTCTGAGTTCCTTTCTCCAGTGGAATGCGCCTACGCAGAGATACGTTTTTAACGTCATGTGTGACGCTCTTGTCAAAGGATGGGAGGATATGGAGTTGGATTTAACTCCTCAGGACTTATTGTGGGTTTTGCAGTTGAGGATGCTGTAAAGACACTCATTGCTTTCAGATCGTTATATTCTTCCCAGAATATTCCTGAACATGATCCTGCAGTTAGACAGAAAAGGAAGAATTATCCTATGAGGGAAGTTCCTCCAATTTCGAGAGAAGCAGTTCCGCAAGTGGGCGCTGTTCCTGGTGTTCCTGCTCATTTCCAGCGTATATGGGTACATGTCCCTTGGAAACGAGCTGAAGTTTCAGCACTTAAGCAGTATTTACCGGACCCTCATATAAATCCGGCTGGATATTATAAAGAGCTGTCCCAGACTGCTGATGCATGTATCATGAACTTGGCCGATATTGATATGTTGATGGGGAGTGTAGTTCCACAAGCATTGTGGGCTCTGATTCGTAGAGAGGACCACGACCAAGCTTTAGGTGGTAGTTGGGCTGATATAGCCGCCGCGGATGCAGCACAAGTAGGTGGTGCTAAGCCAGATGATTTGATTTCACAATTGCCTGGTAGAATAATCGCTCTAATGAAGACAATGATGCCTGCCTTACGCATTAACTGGAATAAGTTAGCTGCGTGTAAGCAGAAGAAAGATGAGAGTGTCTCCGATTTCTTTACTCGTTTTGAGGAGACATTTATTGATCACAGTGGTCAAGATATGAGTACTGAAGGTGGACAACGATTATTTGTGGATAAATTCGTATTTAATTTACTTCCTGAATTGTCCCATAATTTGAAAGACTCCGAAAGTTCTTGGGCTGTTTCTTCTTCTGCACAGATATTGGCCACTGCTCAGTATTATGAGGATAGGGATAAAGAAGAGAAAAATAAGATGGAGAAGAAGACTAAGGAATTAAAAATGAAGATTCTTTTCAACAGGCTTATCCCCCTCGTTCTGGCCAACGTCAGTTTCAACAGCCTCTCCAGCCTCAGAGGTTGTTACAGAAACATGAGCCTTTTGTTCTGCAACCTTTGCTTGGTCCTAATCAATATGCCTATTGTAAAGAGGAAGGTCATTTTAAGAATAGCTGTCCGGTTTTATTGCGGCGTAATGGTGGATTTCCAGGGCCACTAGGCCGTGGTGGTTTTCAATCAGCACCTAGAGGTAGAGGGTGAGGTGTGTTGCCTCAGGGATAGCGTTCCATTCCCCCTCAGAATTCTTTGAATTATTTTGATCAGCAAAATACTCAGTCGGCGCAAGATTACAATGACGATTATTGTGTTAAGAGTGAGGTTCAGGATTTTCATTCTAGTTAGGACAGCCATGGACAAAGTAAGGGAATCGTATCAGTTTCAGTGGATCAGAATGGACCTTATGTTGAAGTAATTGCATTGGGTGTTGCAGAGCCATTTCTCTTGGATACTGGTGCAATTAGAAGTTCTATCATGCATTCCAAACTCCCTGGGGCACCTTTGTCTGGCTTAACAAAGGTTTCTTTGGGATTCTCTGGCGCCCCAGTTGCTAACCCGGTTTCTTGTCCTTTGCCTCTTTCAATTGGTCCTTACGAATTGGAAGCTCCGCTTACTCTAATGACTGGTTGCGGAGAAAACTTGTTGGGTTTGGACTTGGAACGTCTTCATGCAACGTTGTATTGTTCCCCCTCTGGTGTGCATCTTACCTTGGGTGAGAAATTGGTCTCCCCTACATATCTATCCAAAGATCGGTTTCCGCCTGAATTGCAATCTCTCCCTGCTACCCTTTGGGCTACAGGTCCGAATTATGTTGGTCTGCTACAGATTCCACCTTACGTGGTTACTATTAAATGTGATGCTAAATTGCCACGTTTTCCTCAGTATAAGATTTCTAATGATGGTGAACGAGCTGTGTGGGCTATTATCTACGATTTGGTTCACAAGGATGTGGTGGAAGAGACAAGAGGAAATGTTTGCAATAGTCCTGTTTTGCCTATTCTTAAACGTACTGACCCTTCTCAGCCTCCTGTATATTGCTTTGTGATTGATCTTTGGGAGGTCAACAAGATTGTTGTCCCCCAGTTTCCTGTTGTCCCAGATATCACTGCCTTGCTTACTATGATACCAGCTTCAGCGGCATGGTTTTCAGTTATAGACCTCAAGAATGCTTTCTTTAGCATTCCTATTGCTGAGGAAAGCAGGGATATTTTTGGTTTCTCTCTCGGAGGTAGAAGTTTCCGGCTCAAACGTGCACCTCAAGGCTATTGTGAAAGTCTCTCCATTTACAGTCAGGCTTTGAAATCCCAGCTTGATGCTTTCATTTTGCCCCTAGGTGCCACTTTGATTCAGTATGTCGACGATTTGTTGGTTGCTGCCGATTCGGAGGATGTCTGTAAGGATGCGACTGTTTCTTTGTTGCGTCATTTGTCTGACTTACATCATAAGGTGTCCCCCTCTAAGTTGCAATATTGCTGCCAAGAGATTACCTATTTAGGCCATCTCTTGTCGAAGGAGGGAAGGCGGTTGACCCCAGAACGAATTCAAACAATTGCAAAAATGTCTGTGCCATCCACACAAAGGGAGGTGCGTGCCTTTTTGGGCATTACCTCTTATTGTAGGCAATGGATCCCAAATTTTTCCTTGCTGGCTAAACCTCTATTGGCACTCACGTTGAAAGATACACCACAACCTCTTCCTTGGACTGATGAATGTCAGAAAAGTTTTTCTGACTTACGTACTGCCTTGTGTTCTGCCCCTGTGTCAGGTACTCCAGATTACAGTAAGCCTTTCACACTCTACGTTCATGAAAGAGAAGGTTGCGCGTTGTCAGTTTTAACGCAGCAATTTGGAGACAAACTACAGCCATGTGCCTATTTTTCGGCTACGTTGGATCCAGAGACCAAGGCGTTGCCTAGTTGTCTCAGAGCTACAGCAGCAGCAGCAATCTCTATCCGGTAATCCGCTGGATTGGTATTAGATAACACTCTTGTTGTTATGGTGCCACATGCAGTAGATACTCTTTTGAATAGGACGAAGACACAACACCTTACGAGTGCTCGCTTGTCTAGATATGAGCTGACGCTCTTGGCCAGCCATATACACATCAAGCGGTGTAATACTTTGAATCCAGCAACATTGTTGCCCATTCCGAGCGAGAAAGGCATTCAAGAACAGCATGACTGTTTTCTCCGAACAGAGGAGGAGACGAAAGGCAGAAAAGATCTAAAAGACATGCCACTTGTGGACCCAGATAGGATCGTCTGGGTGGATGGGTCTTGTTTCAAGCTTCCAAATTGTGAGACGACTGCAGCTTATGCCGTCACCACCTTGTATACGGTAGTGGAGACAGCACGTATTGCACAGAATTCAGCCCAAGCAGCTGAATTATTTGCCCTGACGAGAGCTTGTGTGTTGGCTAAGGGAAAGAGAGTGAATGTTTATACTGATAGCCAATATGCTTTTGGTGTGGCTCATAGTTTTGGTCGCTTGTGGAAAGAAGATGATTCTTTACTTCCCATGGGACTAAAATACAGCATGGTCAGTTGGTGACTGACCTTCTCGAATCACTTGCTCTACGTACACAGATAGCAATAATCAAGTGTAGTGCCCATAAGAAGATTACTGACGATGTGGGTCATGGGAATGCTTTTGCAGATGAAGTAGCGAAGGAAACAGAGAGAGATGTTACAAATCGCATGTGTGTTGTGGGCCCCGCAAGATGGGTCAGAGAAGGAGGAATGTGTGAGGACACGATAGAAAGTGTGAGAATTATTCAAGAAGAGGCCACTGAGAAGGAATTGAGTAAGTGGAGAGAAAGTACGCAAATGTTGGATTCGACTGGGTGTTGGACGGAATTGTCAGAACATCAGCGTTGGCTGTTACCAGATGCCTATGTACTACCTGTAGTTACTATGGCGCATGGTCCAGCCCACATCAGTGCAAAAGGTATATGTAAACTTTTGGCTCCAGTATGGCAGAATGAAGGAATTCCTAAATGTGCGGAAAATGTGGTGAAGCATTGCATTGTTTGTTTAATGCATAATCCAGGAAAGGGAACCCCAACTCCAGCAGGTCATTTTGCTCCTCCTACGTATCCTTTCGAGGTATTACAAATCGATTAGATTCATATGGATCGTTGTAATGACCTCAAGTATGTTCTGGTGGTGGTGTATTCCTTTTCCAGATGGATAGAGGCCTACCCCCAAAGGACAATACTGCTTTGTCTACTGCCAAAGTCCTTTTGAAGGAGTTTTTCCCGAGGTTTGGTTTGCCGCGCATTGTCTTGTCTGACAATGGGAGTGAATTTGTATGCCAAATCATGCAGAAAGTATGTGCAGGTCTTGGTATTAGGCAGAAATACCATGCAGCAAACCACCCTCAGTCAGCAGGTTTGGAAGAGTGCTGTAATGGCACTCTCAAGCTCAAATTGGCAAAGATTCAGGCCAGCACAGGTCTTGCTTGGCCTGATGCCTTACCATTGGCACTTCTGTGCATGAGAACTACTGTGCATTCTCGTTTAGGTCTTAGTCCGTATGAGGTCGTTTTTGGCCGCCCAGCTATTGTTTGGGGAGTCCCTCGACCTAAAAAGTATTCTGATATCCCATACCCAATGCTGGTTGACTACTTGCATGACCTCACCACTAAATTACGTGTTCTTCATCAACAGGTTCAAAACGCTTTGCCAGAGGCCTCTGTGGACCCAGGTCACTCCATCCAACCCGGTGACTGGGTCTGCTTGAAGAATTTTCAGTGGAAAAAGAGTCTGGAACCTCGTTGGGGCCCGCCGCGGCAAGTTTTATTGACAACACGCACAGCAGTAAAGGTCATCGGAAAAAAGAACTGGGTCCATGGCGTGCACTGTAAGAGGGTACCTTTGCCTCTACCTTTTGATCAATGGGTTCGTAGGGGCATGAGTGATAGTGAAGGCGAAAGAGTTCCTCAATTTGTACCTTTCAGTAGTGCACGCCTGTACCAAACAAACTCTGAGAAAGAAGACGACGACGTGTTGCAAGAAGCTGTGCCATCACATCTGCGATTGAACACGGCCAATCCAGAAAGTTTGTTTAAAGAGCAAACGATCCCTATAAGACTCGGTATCATTTGCGACCAAGAACAGCAAAGGACAATTGAATTTTTTCTGATTACGTTTTTTTTTCTTTCCTTTTGAGAGGCATTTTATTTTTTTTCCACTATCCATCAAGTTGCAGGGTCACGGTAGGAGTCTTAAGCTGTGACCTGAGTAGTGACATAGGTCTGCAGGACTTGCAGTGTCATTGTACGGCTAACAAACACAGCTGAGTGATCTAGGAATATTGCTGTGAGCAACGCTTTAGAGTATGGATAGAAAAGCGGAAATTAATGACCAAAAATTGAAAATGAAGAGTAAAATTAAGAAACACTTGGTTAGTCCGTGTGGCATAATATTATGTATTTCAATATGTTCATGTGTTTCATTAGCGTGTGTAAGTTGGGTTGTTTATACTATGCAGCCATCATCTGTTCCAACTTCTGTCTCTTTATCTCTCTTTACCACTGCCTCTCCACATCAGTTTCATACACTTCCAGAACACGAACATATTAGGAGAACCGAATATTTCAATAATTCATTTGTTCAGTTATTGCATCAGCATCAACTGGTAAAAAATACTACTGATTGTTGGGTCTGTGGGCTCATGCCTCATAATACATTGAGAGGGATGCCATATTTGGTCCTTCCGTTTTCCTATGAAGGCTCCGCTTGGGCCTATCTGGCTATGTTTTCTAATGTCTATCAAAATCAACTACGGTATCCTCCTGGTAGTCCATATGCTGGTGGAGCAGATTTCAGTCATAGTTCTTTGATAAAGGGAATAGTGGCTATGGCTAGAATTGCTGAGATTAGTAAGATTCCCGTGGATGAGAAAAGAGCATATGATGGCTGGAATATAACTCGTTATGTTACTAGCCTCACGGATAAGGCTCCCCACCAATTTGGACTGTGCCTCATCGAGATAATTTCTGTCTACAAATTAATGGTCAGAATGTTAAGAATCAACAGGAAAGGAGTGTTTGTTCTCATACTTATGTCTATACACCTCAGATTCCCTCACCATTAGTGCCATCACAAGGCACATATTTTATCTGCCATGATAGAGCTTATACATGGCTTCCCACTTACTTTCCAGGAACTTACTATGTGGCTTTTCTTCTTCCTCCAACATATACTGCTCCTTCAGGTCATCATAGGAAGAGATATGGCAGAAGAGTTATTGATTCGAAAGACACAGCAGGACAAGAAGGAGGTGACTTTATTAAAGGGTTGCTTCCTTTCTGGGGCCCAATGGCCAATAGCAGATACATTAGACAACTAGTTCGTGTTGTGGAGGCTACTATAAATGTAACTTCTGGAGCCTTGAGTAATCTGACAGCCCAACTTCAGGCAGATTGCCTTATGACTTTGCAGAACCGAATGGTTCTAGACATTGTCCTTGCAGATCGTGGAGGAGTCTGTAAATTGATCGGGTCTAGTTGCTGTGTTTACATTCCTGATAATGCCCCTACAGTATACCAAGCTATCTCCAAGTTATATATCATCTCCGAGTCTATACATCAGGACCCGGGAGATTGGTCTGTGATGGGATGGTTTTGGGGACTACTGTCCACATGGGGATGGAAGATATTAACTTTCCTTGGAATGGTTTTGGCCATCATTTTCTCTTGTTGCCTCTGTGTACAGTGTGGACCTGCCATCTGTGGTCTTTGTGCTACCATGTGTGTCCCAAAGCCTGTGTCACAGAAAAAAGAGAATATGAGAATGATGTTACAGCAACAGCTCGATGACCTCATGGCCATTGACATCAACTCAGACTAACTTGAGTCCTTGGTGTTTTACCTGAGTAATGGCAAAAGGAGGGTCTGAGGTTCTTTGATTTTTGACTTCGTTCCGTATCTAGCCCCCATTTTGTGTCTCGTCCCCATTTTGTGTTGCCCTCACTCAGGCGGCACGGCGAACAAAGTGTTTTTGCTTTTCCCAGCTGCTGCTTGTCCTTTCAGTTAAACAGTAACTCCATTGCCCTTGTTTATGAAACCGATGTCAGGGTCTGGTCGAGTTTGTTAACACCATCTGTGCGGTGCATTTTCCTGCTGTGCGCTAAAGATGTGCGAATCCCGCGGTTCATGACGAGCTCTGCTCGTCATGAGCGTACGAGAGGTGTACTTCATGACGAGCTGAGCTTGTCATCAGCGTCGAAGGGGTTAATTGATGTCTGGTTTGACTGATCCCCGTCTCGACTGACTATTTGCCTTCTCCTATTCTTTCCTTACATTATCTTATCCGACTGGCCTTTACTATTCTTTTCTTGTATTCTCTTGTTACACAGCTATCCTTTGAGGCACACAAATACGTCCTACCACCTGCAAATTGGATTGTTGCAACCATCACTGATTAAATTGTTGGGAGGGGTAACACACGGGGTCTGAGAAAGGGGCGTATTTGAAATACTTGATAGCTTGTTTTCCAACTTTTCTCATTGGTCCGTTTTATATGTGTAAGGAGTGAATTTCGTAAATGTGTTTCCTATAAAAGATTGTGCCCCACGGATTGAAGTGGCAGTGTCCTCAGAACCCACCTTGTGTGTAACTTCTGGGATAACTGTGCTTGGCTACAGCTAATAAACCTGGTTTCCATGCTCAACAGAGTGTCTCGTGTCTCTGTTCGACAAGGCAGGTGAACTCGGGGATTTAAGGCGTGCCCTGCGCCGCCAGGCCCATAAGGCCCGGTTCTCCACAGGCCAAACAGAAAGTGAGCACAGTGAGCACCATACAACCTGCACTGGGAAGCGAGGACGCAAATGACTATTTAAAGTTCATGTTGAAGTTACCCAGGACTCACATAATCCAAGTTAAATAATTTGTGTTGCACATTTGTGCATTGGGAACCCACTTAATCACACGATTAAACTACAACCAATTAAGACCAGGGTTTTTTTGTAGTAAGGGAAATACTGGGCGCACTGCTAAGGTAGACGCGTAGGACGTGTAAGAATTTAAAGTATTAGGTATGGGTGCATGTAGGTGAGGGGAAAAAGGCCCTAAACCCTTCAAAGAGTGTGTGGCAAGACACACACCGTAAACAATGAACAAAAAACCTGTTGCACACCATATACAGAAATACAGAAAGTAGATGTCTCAATGGACATTTGAAAGTCCAATTTTCCATCGTAGAAGAAAAGTGGACGATCAGTGTTATGGTTCCTCTTTTAATGCTTTGAAAAGCCAGCCGACACGTGTTTCGTCGCAAAGCAATACAATACTTTAGCGACTCATCAGGGCTGAAGTTGAAGGGTGCTGAACCATAGGTCGCTGTGCCGGTGATAATTCCGACCCGGCCCCGCTCAAGACCAGGTTAAGTGCTCTCAAATCATTATTCTGCGTTGTCCAGTGCCACTCATGTTCGATGAGAAAATAGAGCTTAAAGTAGAGTGCTTGGTGCTCCGGAACCATTTTGCAGGAGCACTCGTCCTGCTGGCACTTCCCACAACACGGGGACCTTTACCAATGAGCTTCCACATTTCTCATGTTTGAATGAGCGGACGCACATACCATTTGAAGCTACTTGCTAAAGAAGTCAACCCAGAGCAACAAGCACTCTACTTGAAGCTCTATTTTCTCATCGAACGAGAGTGGCACTGGACAACGCACAGGTTGGCACAGGTTGGACAGTGGCACAGGCTCCTCTTTCAAAGCATTAAAAGAGGAACCATACCACTGATCGTCCTCTTTTCTTCTACGATGGAAACTTGAACTTTCAAATGTCCATTGAGACATCTACTTTCTGTATTTCTGTATATGGTGTGCAACAGGTTTTTTGTACACGATTTAGCTACGTTGTTTGCATACTCCACCTGTCTGTGTGTTTTTACTTACTTAAAAAAAGTTTTGTGTGATCCCATCCCGTCTGAGTCTGCCATCAGTTGGTGTTGCTACTCCAGATGTGTGTGGTTCAGGCACTGATAGCTCATCATCATGGTCCTCATAGTCAGAGATATCCACTTTGGTGCCCTTCTGAACCGCAAGGTTGTGCAACATTGCACAGGCTGCAATCATCTTGCAGCAGGTGATTGGTGTGTACTGGCGGGCCCCTCCACTCTTATGTAGGCAGAGAAACCTGCTCTTCCACAGACCAAAGGTGCGCTCCACAATGTTTCGGGTAGATTTGTGTGCCCTGTTGTATCTCCTCTGGCTGGGTGATGAAGGGTTGAGGTAGGATGTGAGGATGAAGGACCGGAGGGCATATGCACTGTCCCGTATTAGTAACAAGGAAAAAACTTTACTCACATGCACACATACACATCCATCTGCAATATGTATCAAGGGAGTTTCACACAGTGTCTTACCTAGCAAGTATCCTTCGCCAAATTCCCCCGCTGTCAGGCGTGCGTATATCCCACTGTTTTGGAAGATGTAAGAGTCGTGAGTACTCCCGGGAAATTTGGCTACTAGGTCCGTGATTATGTATTTTGCATCACAAATCACCTGTACATTTATGGTGTGGGTGGACTTCTGGTGCCTATAAATGTACTCAGCGGCAGCAGGTGGACAAATAGGTATGTGGGTACCATGAATGCAGCCAATGATGTTGGGGAAATGCGCCATCTGATAAAAGTCAGTCTTTGTCTTGAGCAGTTCTGCATGCTTTGCAGGGAAGCTGATGTAGTGATGCAGTCACTGCAGCATAGCGTCTAAGAATTTCTTGAAGAAACGTGACAGGCAGCTCTGGGACACCCCACCTACTGCAGCAACCACACTCTGGTAACTCCCAGATGCAAGCAGGTGTAGGCTGCCCAGCACATGCACATGGGGTGGGATGGCATGCGCCCTTGGTGTTGGGTAGTCCAACAGTGGGTGGAGGTCCCTGATAAGGTCCAGGATGGTTTGGGGGCTAATCTGTACCGTTGTAGGATTTCTGGCTCAGTTAGCTGGAATAGGGTGATCCTCTGCCTGTACACCTGCTCCTCCCTTCTCCAGACCCTCTCTCATTCTGCCTGTAGCCGTAGCCGCCTCGCAATCACATAGAATGCCTCCATTCTGGTGAAGCTGTTGCATTTTGGGCCCTTTTTTATAGCCTCCACCTGGTTACCTTCTGATTTCAATCCATGGTAAACACAGACTCTTAAATACCGAATTTCAAGCAAATTCGGTATTTATGAGGTTACCTACATCTCAAAACTCATTTTTACCGAATCGGTAAAGTTACTGATTCAGTAACTTTACCGATTCGGTAAATTATCCGATTCAGTAAATTTACCGATTCGGAAACTTTACCGATTCGGTAAATTTACCGATTTGGAATATTTACGGATTCGGAAACTTTACAGATTCGGTAAATTTACCGATTCGGATGTTTTTGTGTCCCCTACATCTCACAAGCCAAATAGAGGTTGGTAAAGGCCGAAATTCGGTATTTTCATAGTCGTCTAAGCCAGGCAGAGTGATCTGGGACTTTCTCGGACCCCCAGTGGGTTAACAATTCTAGGTGCGCCGTGTTCAAGGCTATGGATATCTGTCTCCCTCTCAAGGAGCGTTTAAGGGGATAGTCAAGCGGTTGGGGAGGCCTAGCAGCATGTACATGGGGAAGCTTGGGATGTCCGTATCAAAAGTCTCATTGATATCTTATAGACGTTGATCCCAATAACGCACTAATTTGAGGCAATGCCATAGAAGATGCATTAGAGACCCAGACTGGTCACACCCCCACCAGCAGTATGCCAGGCGATCTTTATTCCAGTGATTGAGTCATGCTGGAGTTAGATACCAATATGCGGCCACCTTACATGCTGCCTCTAAGCCTGACATGTCGTGTGGTGCGCTCTGTAAAAAATTTCCTGCCATTCTTTGCTTGTGAGGTGTCTGCCTTGTTCCTCCTCCCACCTTAACTGTCCCTTGGTCTTTGCAGAAAATGTGCCCGGGGAAGGAATGTGAAGAGCTCCGACATTAGGTGCTTGTCATCTTCTTTCGTGACGAGCCACTTTTGAAATGGTGTTAACCGTCGTGAGGCCCCAGGCCTCCTTGCTGAGGATGTTACCCAGTGTCGCACTTGTTGGTACATGTAGCAGTCCACTGCTGGGATTGCATAATCTGCCTGGAGTGGAACAAAAGGGATAAGTCCCCTCTGATCCAAAAGGGAGCCCACCCTCTTAAATCCCTTCTCACGCTAGTGCTGAAAGGATTCTGAGTCACACCCCAGCAGGAAATCTGGGTTGTCAATCAGCGGGGTCATTGGGGAGGGGAAAGTGATGAGCCCATACCGGATTGTGGTGGCATCCCACACCTTTAGGATCATTGCCATTACAGGCAAGGAGAATATAAACGTCCAATGATTCTCGGTCAAAGGACAGTTCCACTTTGAAATGAAACACAGCTGAGAAGCTTGGAAGTATTGTGATACCACTGGGACTCCCATCCTCCCATCAGACTTCTTAGTTGCAATTTATGTAAAGTAGAGACCTGGTTGCTTCCCACCACAGATTAAGGGGTTTATAGCTCATTGGAAACTCCGCAAAGTGGCTGGAGGGTGCCTCAAGGGAATAGTTTGAAAGATATATAGTATACGTTGCAGGATCGTCATCTTGACTGCAGCAATACGACCTGCCCAGAAGAGGCCCGATTATGTCCATGTTGCCAGTGTCCTGTTAGTCTGGGCTAGTAGTGGGGTATAATTAGCTGACAGAGTTCTGTCAAGGGTGCGCGCCAGGAGAATTCCTAAGTATGGTATGTACTGGCTAGCCCAGGAAAATGGAAATTGTCTCCCTTTGCCTTAGTTTGTGGGCAAGCATGCAGCCTGAACGGTTGCTACTAAGGAAAAATTTATGTCACAGGCAAAGCAGAGCGAACTCTGCTCTGTCTAGGTCTAGTTCGTGGAGAAGAAGTTACTTTCGCTGCAATTTTCGCCGAACCTGAGGGGGGCCTCTTCGCTTGTGTATAGATTCTAACTCCACCACCGCCACCACCATCTTTATCTTTTTTATGTTCTTTCTTTCGCTAATTATCGCCTGACAATATAGCTATTAGCTCCCCCCGAATGACCAGTTAGAGGGCCTCCCAAAGAGAGGCTGCATGCATGTCTGCACCATCATTATCTGTGAGTGCTGCCAGTAGCGCCTTTGTTGTGTGCTATGAATGTAATAGCACATACCGGAGACATCAATGATGTTGGCGGGGCTTGGTGGCATTCTGGTTCAGTGAAAGTGTGATCAGCGCATGGTCAGAAAGAGAGTGAGGCTCTATCGATGTCTCTGCTATGGCTCCTCACAGTGCGTCTGTGATTAGAAAGTGATCAATACGGGCATAAGTCTTATGGGCTGCTGAGATGTATGTGCAATCCCTGGTATAGGGGTGTATCTGCCTCCATATGTCATTACGTGTATTTTGATAAGCCAGTGCGTGTGAAAGTGCCTCAGCCCGATTTGTGTGCTGAACGGAGTGGTCCATGTTTGAGTCCATAACTAGTTTCAGGTTTCCCCCTATCACTACCTCCTTGTCCGGTATATCCAACACCTTCGGAAGATAGTTGAGAAGGAGGTATTTCTGGCACTTGTTTGGGGCATAAACAAGCGCCACCGTGAACTGTGTGCCACCCCATTGGATTCTAAGCCCTGAAGCTCCACCTCTCTGTTCAGCTATGGTCTCAATTACCCTTCCCCGGAATTTCTGGGCAAGTAGTATGGCTACCCTGTTTCTCTTGGACTGATCTGAGGACCAGTATTGCCTGGTGAACTTTAGAGGACCATTTGGTGAGTGTCCCTTATGAGTAAATACATTTCTTGCAATAGGCAAATATCCCCCCTGTATGCTCTTGGTAGGATAAGATCGGCTGGCGCTTTACTGGATTGTTAAGGCCTAGTACATTGAGGCTGACTATGCGTATGTTATGCATTATATGTGTACCGCCTGTAGTCCCGCTCCCTGCCCACGCAATCATTGTAATGTGTGGCCCACCCCCCAGCATAGTCTTTTGAGAGGACTCTGGTTGATTTAACACCTGACAGTAGTCTTGGTTGGTGAGGAGTAGAAGACGTGGAAGAAAACAGAAAGATCCCAGTGAATACCATGAAGGATACAGTGAACCAGGAGAAGAACAATAACTGTCTATCTGAGTCCGTTAACTCTGATGAGTCGGTATCAGGCGCATTCGCTCAAGATGGAACCTGTGGTGGATGAATCATTAAGTCAAACCAAGGATCCACCACTCCTCCACCACCTCACTTGAGTCCTCACCTGTCTCGCCCCATCCCCCAGGGGCATGTTCTTTGCTAGGTCATGGAGTAGACGGGCAGGAGCCTCAGAGGAAAGGGTCTGCAGGACTGCCTGCCTCTCCTTGCTGACTAGCCCTAGATGCCCACCTTTCACCTTCTTCTAAGGTGATTGCTGGTGCTTGGAGGACATCTGCTGATGCTCAGAGATATCTGGGAGGCCAAGGTGTAAGAGGGTGCATGCCTCCATGAGTGATCATAGCTGATGCAGCGTTCCTTCATACCTGAAAATGATGCGAAAGGGATGGCCCGAGACATAGGGAATCTTAGCCTTTCGTAGATGTTCCATGACAGGGCAAAAGTTTCTTCATTTCTGCAGGTTGATTTGCGAGAGATCATGAAAGAATGTGGGGGAGTGGCTGTTGAAATGGACTGGATGTGAGTCTCCAGCCTTCTTGAGGATGTCCTGTTTAACCTGGAAATCATGGACGCACACCAGGATGTCAGCATGGGGTCCTTTGCCCACTCTTTTGGTGCCCACCCTATGTACCTGGTCCAGCTGTTGGGAGGATGTTTTTGGGAGGCCGGAGACATGACGCAGGAGGTTTATTAGGTACTCACGTAGGCTGAGCCCTCTGCTTTGAATGGCATTCCCTGAATCTGTATGTTGTTTATCCAGGACCTGTTCTCGAGGTCTTTGTTCTGCGCCTGGAGGTCCAGGCGCTGTTCTTTTAGCTTTAGTACTTCTTGCTGGAGCCAGGCCACCTCCTCCACCCAACTCGACTCCCTATCTTCAAGCTTGGCCACTCTTGCTCCCACTTCATTAACATCGAGTCGCACTTCACTAAGGTCGGTGGCAATTTCTGTTTGCATCGCCTGGAGTCCCGCTTGGAGTGAGGTTTTGTTGATCAGGCCCTCTACTTATTTATTTATTTATTTATTTTCTTATATAGCACAGGATTCGACCCCCGAAGGGGTATCTCCGCGCTTGTGCTTTTTCAGAGAAGCCTACTATTGACCATAAGCTGTGAAAGGGTAAATAATACTGGATGTTATGGGGCCGAAAAAAGAAATGTTTTTAATGTCTTCCTGAAAGACAGAAAGTTGGTGATTTGTTTCAGAGTGCGGGGAGTGAGTTACATAGAATAGGGCCTTTGTAGGAAAGAGCTCGGCCTCCCTGTCTGGCTTTTCTGATCCTAGGAACTTGGATCAACTGCTGACCACTAGAACGCAGTGTGCGCCCAGGACTTTGGGGGTTGAATATTTCTTTCAGGTACTTGGGTCCTGTGCCATACAGACATTTATGTATTGTGCAACAGATTTTATATTTTAAAACGTTGCCTAACCAGCAGCCAATGGAGTTTGTCCAGGAGAGGACGTGATGTAGTCCTTGGCTGGGCATTGAGAACAAGTCTCGCTGCAGTGTTCTGGACTACTTGCAATCTCTGTAGTTGTTCCTCATTGGCTGAGATGAACAGGCCATTACAGTAGTCCAGTCTACTAATTACCAGTGCCTGGACAAGTGTTTGTCTATGGTTGTCAGGTAGAAATGGGAAGACACGTCGTAGCAGTCCGATGACATGAAAATAGGATCCTGCTACTTGGTTTGTGTGTTCTTTGAGCAGGAGTGTCTTATCGAGTCGCACACTAAGATTCTTTACGGTCTGTTTGGCGAATGGTACTGGTCCCAAGTCTGGGGGCCACCATTCGGGGACCACAGTAACGAGGCCTCCCCGAACAGCATGACCTCCGTCTTGCCTATATTACACTGGAGGCAGTTTGAAGCCATCCAGTCTGATATAACCCTCATGCCTTCCGCAAAGGATCTCTGTATTGCGGGCGTGAGAGTCTTGAAGGGGAATAAAAGCTGAGTGTCATCAGCATACGACACCGGGGTGAACCCATATGCTCTAGCAATGTCTGCCAAGGGGGCCACATACACATTGAAGAGTGTGGGGCTTAGGCATGAGCCCTGTGGCACTCCCTTGGTGAGCTTCCTTAAGATGGAATGATGGGAGCCCAATCTAACTCCTTGCGAGCGACCCAACTCCACCTCCATCGAGGAGTCCATTGCTTGCGATAGTAGGTCATCCTTTAACCTTTGATTGGATGCTTCGCAAATAGACCTTTAAGGGATCGATCCTTCTTCGCTTGTGTGCCTGATATACTGCTCAGGTCACTCCTCTGGGGTTTGCTTGGTGTAGTGTATCAGGATGCTTGCCCGGTCCAGATGACATACCGCCTACCTTGACCTGTGCCGCAAGGCTGGTACTTCCGAGGTCTCCAATGCATACTGTGGGCTAATGGAAGGGGGTATGACCTAAAGGTGTCCGAGTTGAGCACTGATGTAGAATTAGTTGAAGGGTCCCCAGAGGGGGTTTATTCTGATCAAGGCACAGAGGGCCTCCTTTTCCCAGGTCTCCTGATTCTCCTGTGATCGTTCTTCTGCAGTCAAGCGGGAGTCGCGCACCCTTTCCTGAATTTATTTTGTAGTAGTTCCAATAGGCCTAGCTTGAAGGGGATGGTGCAGAAGGCTCACCGCCACCTCACGGCCCACCACTCCCGGCTACTGTGTTGGCCGTCTCCTCCCAGATTACCATCCGTTGCAATTTTCCTGTGCGTGAGTAAGAGCAGGGGGCCACTAATATAATCTCTTGGTAAGTGCTCGTTACAGAGGGAGATCACCCCTCCCGGGGTCTCCCTGAATTGGCTACAGTGTCACTGAGGGCTTTCCTTAGGGACGGGAGTCTGTAGGCTGGCCACGTGGAGTAGGCCACACTTATGGCACCGCTTGCGTCCAAGACTCACCGCAGATCCAGGGGTGGCAAATCATGGTGCTTCAGGGACGCCACAGGACTCAGTCTTGCTGCCGCTGGAGAATGTGCTGAGGGAGTCTGTTATAGGTTGAGCCGCCCTGGTCCCTCTGGCTCTCGTACTCCCGGCGAGCCCCCCTGTGTGCAGTAGTCTATCTGGGTCTTAGGCAGGGGGGCGATGTAGGGACGCCGATCAGTCACCGTTGTCTAGTGCAGGCCAGCTGTAGCACTCCCTTATTGGCCCACACCCTGCCCCTTCGGGGGCCTTGGCAGATTGATCCTGTGCATCCCAGCAGGGGCAGGCCACGAACAGCAGGTCACAGCTGTGCCCCGCCATCCCCAGGCACCGCCGGGGTGGGTCCTCGCTCCAGATGCACCTCGTCTCCACTCGCTTTAGGGCCTGGTCCCTGCCCACAATGTCCACTGCTCGAGTAGGAACCTCTGATCCAGGAGTCACCACTTTATGTCCAGGGAACCGACAGCAGCGACCACCCGATGGACCACAGGCCCGAGTGAGGCCCGCCACCCGGTCTGGCACAGTTGCAAGCCCTCTGGATCACACATTCATCTTCTGGCCGAGCCTCCACCAGGTCGTGCCCCACACTGCCCTGTATTGTGCTTGTCTCAGGGGGCTCGATGAGCGAGCCTGTGGGTGCAATTATATGTGTTATAGGGCAACCAGACGGAGCTGTTGGAAAATGTGTCCTAAACCACAGCCATCTTGCCCACGCCTTCCCTATGTGAGATCTAAATGTGAGATCAATATTGGCTCAGTTTCCAAACTACATAAATGTGACATCTAAGGACATGGTCAGGCATTTGTAAATGTATGCATTAAAAAGCAGCATGCATGTAATCCATGACTGTACAATCCGACTTGTGTGCCAGTCATACACAAGCTGCAATAGACATGGTTGATATGGGAGTGTGCACAACATCAATCACAAGTAAAGAAATTGCATGATAGTGAGCCTTCTATGACATGTTTGCTAAGCTACTTTTCAGCACAGAGCACATTCTACACATGTTCAGAGTAATGTAATACACAGGTGAAGTGTTGTACAGGACATGCCATGGTAATTGAGCTTTCCCATTTAAAATGTCTTGTAATTCATATGTGTTAGGGGGTGTGGTGCACTTCAGCGTAACAACTACAGTTTGTGCAAATAGTAGCATGCTATTTGCAACACTGTAAACATGACAGCGACCTTGGTTGATGCATGATCCGGCTAATATGAGAAATAGAGGGTTCCTCTGCCAGCAGTCAATGGCCATGTAAATGGCGATGACTTGCACAATAGTCTCTGTCATAGGCTAAAGTTGGAGAATGTGAGCGCGGCGGGCCAATGGCTATGCACATGACCGTGTATGCGCCGCACTAGTATATAGCGGTTTGAAAAAATAATCGCTTGCCTACTGACACTGTTGCAGTTAACACCTACTCAACATCAGCTGCATGTGCCAACTTTAGGAGCAACCATGCCAGGCAAGCAGGTGAGAGGGCCCCTGCCTTCAAACCAGAAGATCTGGAGACCCTGGTTGGAGAGGTCCTTCCCCTATATGGCCAGCTCTATAGCTGATCAGACCATCAATCAATCAATCAATCAATCACGGCATTTGTATAGCGCGCTACTTACCCGGGAGGGTCTCAATGCACTGGGGGAGAGGGTTATGTTACTGCTCGAACAGCCAGGTCTTGAGCTGCTTCCTGAAGTAGAGATGGTCTTGGGTTCGCCGAAGGTGGGTGGGGAGGGAGTTCCAAGTCTTAGCTGCCAGGTAGGAGAAGGATCTTCCTCCAGCGGTGGCTCTGCGGATGCGAGGTATGGTGGCGAGTGCGTGGCTGGTCGATCGTAGCTGGCGGGTGGGCGTGTAGAAGGTCATGCGGTCGTTGAGGTACTTGGGGCCCAGGTCGTGGAGAGCCTTGTGTGCGTGGGTGAGGAGTCTGAACGTGATTCTCTTGCTGACGGGGAGCCAGTGCAGGTTTCTCAGGTGTCCAGTGATGTGGCTGTGTCAGGGGATGTCCAGGATGAGTCATGCGGAGGCGTTCTGGATGCATTGGAGTCTTTTTTGAAGTTTGGCTGTGGTTCCTGCGTAGAGGGTGTTCCCGTAGTCCAGTCGGCTGGTAGCGAGTGCCTGGGTGATGGTCTTCCTGGTTTGAGTGGGGATCCATCTGAAGATCTTGCGGAGCATGCGCAGGGCGTTGAAGCACGAGGATGAGACGGCGTTGACTTGTCAGGTCATTGACAGGGAGGAGTCCAGGATGAAGCCCAGGTTGCGTGCGTGGTCCGTTGGTTTGGGAGCGGTGCCCCGGGCCGGGGGCCACCAGGAGTTGTCCCAGGTGGAGGGTGATGATCCCAGGATGAGGACTTCTGTCTTGTCTGAGTTTAGTTTAAGGCGACTGTTCCTCATCCAGTCGGCGACGTCTTTCATCCCTTCGTGTAGGTTGGCTCTGGTGGTGGTGGGGTCGTTGGTGAGGGAGAGGATGAGCTGGGTGTCGTCGGCGTAGGAGATGATGTTGAGGTTGTGTTGGCGTATGATGGCTGCGAGGGGTCTCATGTAGACGTTGAAGAGGGTTGGACTGAGTGAAGATCCTTGTGGTACGCCGCAGATGACTTTGGTGGCCTCGGATCTGAACGGAGGGAGGCGGACTCTCTGGGTTCTTCTGGTGAGGAACGAGATGATCCACTCCAGCGCTTTCTCTCGGATTCCGATGTTGCTGAGGCGCTTCACTAGGGTGCGGTGGCAGACAGTGTCGAACGCCGCAGAGTGGTCTAGGAGGATGAGGGCCGTTGTTTCCCCGTTGTCGATCAGGGTTCTGATGTCGTCGGTGGCTGCGATTAGGGCAGTCTCAGTGCTGTGGTTGGCCCGAAATCTGGACTGCGAGGGGTCGAGGGATCCGTTAGTCTCGAGGAAGGCGGCAAGCTGTTTGTTGACGGTCTTCTCGATGACTTTGGCCGGAAAAGAAAGGAGCGAGATGGGACGGTAGTTCTTGAGGTCAGTGGGGTCCGCCGTTGGTTTCTTCAGGAGGGCGGTCAGCTCGGCGTGCTTCCAGCTCTCCGGGAAGGTGGCGGTGTGGAAGGAGGAGTTGATGGTGTCTTGAAGATGGGGTGCGATGATGGCGTCGGCTTTGTTGAAGACGTGATGTGGGCACGGGTCGGTTGGTGATCCGGAGTGGATGGAGTTATCGTGCGGGTGGTGTCTTCGGTGCTGATCGGGGTCCAGTTGCAGAGGGTGGTGGTGGTGGGGGTTGGTTCGGTGGTAGGGTGCGTGGTCTGTGCGTCAAAGCTGTTGTGTATGTCGGCGATCTTGCGGTGGAAGAACGAGGCGAGTGAGTTGCAGAGGTCCTGCGAGGGAGTGATGTTGTTGTTTCTGGCGCTGGGGTTGGAGAACTCTTTGACGATGCTGAAGAGTTCCATGCTGTCTTGGGCATTGTTGTCCAGTCGTTCTTTGAGTGCTGTCTTCTTGGTGGCGCGGATCAGCTGATGGTGTTTGCGGGTGGCGTGCATGAGGGCGGTCCTGTTGTCTGTGGTCTGGTCGAACCACCAGGCTTTCTCAAGGGTGCACCAGTTCTTCTTGAATTCCTTGAGTTCGTCAGTGAACCAGGGGGGTTTCTTGCTGCAGGGTCTGCTGGGAGGGTTCTTTAATGGTGCGAGGTCATCGGCGCAGGCGGTCAGCCACTTGGTGAGGTTGCTGGCTGCTTCTTTGGGGTCCGTTGTGCTGGTGGGAGTGTTCTGGCTGAGGGAGGCGGTGAGCTGCTCGGCGGTGATCTTGCTCCAGCTTTGGTGGGGGACCTGTTGCGGGTGGTGGTGTGTCGTAGTTCTTCTGAAGCTGAAGTGGACGCAGCTGTGGTCGGTCCAGTGGAGTCCGGTGGCGTGGCTAAAGGAGATGTGCTTGCTGGATGAGAAGACGGGGTCAAGCGTGTGGCCGGCGTAGTGGGTGGGGGGGTTCACCAGTTGCTTGAGTCCGAGGTTGGCGAGGTTGTCCAGCAGTTTCCCCTAGGAGGATGTGGTTGGCGGAGGGAAGGGCGCGCGGGCTGATGAAGTCTGCGATGTCTTCGCTGAATTGTGTGCGTGGTCCCGGTGGTCTGTAGATGAGGGTGCCTCGGAGGGTGGTTCTTGGGGTCAGTGTGTATCTGGAAGTGCAGGTGTTCGGCGGCGGTGAAGGTTTCATCGGAGTTAGTATAGATGCGGATGGTGTTCTTGTGTACGATGGCGATGCCTCCTCCCGTCTGGTTGACGCGATCCTTCCAGATGATCTTGTATCCGTCCGGGATGGCTATGGCGATGTCGGGCGCTGAGGAGGCGTTCATCCTGGTTTCGGTGAGGAAGGCGACGTCCGGTGCTGTCGCGTCAAGCAGGTCCCAGAGTTCCACGGCGTGCCTGTGGACAGAGCGGGTGTTGAGCAGGATGCACTTCAGGTGGTTGCTGCTGGTGCTGGACTTGGCGGGGGCGGTGCAGGTCTGGTAGCAGGTGAATCGGCAGGCTTGGCAGGCGAAGGGTCCGTGGGTGCGTCTCGGGGTGACTTGGTAGCAGGCAGGGTTCCTGCCGACATTGAGTGCGTTGAGAGTGGCAGCGTCGTAGGTCTGTCGTGTAGTCTTGCATCGGTGGTGAGGACCAGGGGTCCTGGCGCTGGGCGCGGTCCAGGCACAGACGGGCGTAGACGGGCTTGCCTTTGGCGCACCTTTGGCGCACAATCGGTGTGCCCGCTGAGCGTGACCGCTGCGCATGCGTGGGGGCATCATAAGAAGGGAGCCGGGAGGGAGGGTCCGCTGGGTGGCGGGAGCGGGGGGCCAATCGGCTGGTGGGGTGCGGGGCCGCTGGTAGGCAGTGGCGGGAAAGACGAGTGTGGGCGGCTCAGCTACGGCTGGGTCACCTGCTGCGGCAAAACAACACGGCAGGCAGGAGCAGGAGGAGGGTGGGGGCGACCCAACCAGTCAAGGCACAGTGGTCGCTCCCGAAGGCAGGAAAGGTGTCCCCTTAAGAAGGGAGCCGGGAGGGAGGGTCCGCTGGGTGGCGGGAGCGGGGGGGCCAATCGGCTGGCAGGGGGCGGGGCCGCAGGTAGGCAGCGGCGGTAAAGACGAGTGCGGGCGGCTCAGCGGCGGCTGGGTCACCTGCAGCGGCAAAACAACACGGCAGGCAGGAGCAGGAGGAGCGTGGGGGCGACCTGGCCAGTCAAGGCACAGGCTTCAGGTACGTTTGGCAATATGTATGATGGATACTGATGACTCAACCTTGACATGTCCATGTTCAACTATGTGCCTATGAGTTCTAGATTAAAAGCACAGATACATTTCTAGGAATAGATTCTCACTATATATGTCAAAGCTGTAATGGATGATGGCGCTCTGTACAATGGCTACAAACACTATCCATAATGATGTCACACTACATGCTACCCCTGTGCCATACAAAAACAACTGCGTGCAGAGTGTGATGTAGAGTAAAATGGGCTTCACAAGGAGATAGTGTTCCATCTTCTAAGGAATGATGATGCAGCTATTATTGTCTAGTGGAGTTAACATGTAAGGTGCAGCCGTAGTTGAATGCAGGTATGTGTATGGTCTGCCTGATCTCTTAGCACAAATCAGTCAGCACCAAACTTTTGGCTGGGAGTGACATAACCCCCAAACCCATTAAGTGAGAAACACAATGTTGTTGACCGGTACTGCATGCCATTTACATTTTTACCAACCTATTAACACTTGGTACTATGGTAAGCATGCAGAAGTCAATCCTGCCAATGATCACTACACACTCTGTCCCAATATTTATCTAAGATATATGTGACATGGCACTACAGCACATTGTTCTCATCAAGGAGTTCTGTACATCCAGAGTTGATGTTAGAAATTGTTTACTAGGACAAATGGTAAGACATTTTATTAAAACCACCTATGAGATTGTACCTTACAGGAGCCACAAACCTGAGTGTACTTGTCATTTTTCTTCATTGACAATGTGTCCCACTGCCTTAGGACAGGCCCTTCTATAACACAAGTGTGTTGTAACAGGCTCATGACTCATCCTCACATTGGGCAGAGTATCTAAACTCTTAATACATGTACTGTGCATATAGTTGGTGAGTACAGCAGTCAGGTCCCTCACTACATCACCAGATGTGTCACATGAAGCCTCATGTACAATGGAATTTTGATGTTTGCCCTGTGACAGTGGCTGAAAGTGGTAAATGGCTTAGCTCTGCTACCAGGACATTGGCCACATGCTCAATCAGTCATGCATCTGATTTACATAGGATTGTACACAGGAACACTATTGAGCAGATTGTGAATACATAGTGTAACACATGTCAGACCTTCCATGTTGACGCTCGTTTTTGGGATGTATCACAGTGTGTGCTAACAGTCATGTTATGAACAGCAATTACAGAGTCACATATCTGGTCTTTTTAGGTGTCTGTACAGTAATGCAAATTTTCCACAACTGTCATGGGTTCCCAATGGCGTGCAGTAGTACATCTAGTCTAAATCAACGGCACATGTGCAGTGACCCTTGTCTTACTGTTGTTATTAGTGTGGAATAGGCCACAGACAACCCAAACAAAATGTATGTACTGTAGTCAGAAGTACAGTGTAACATTGGCTCTTTTTACTGTGCATGTGCATCAAGAGAGACCACACATTTGTGGTCTTGTCAAGTTCTACATGGACATGATAGGTATGTGGAACATCTTGATCTGGTAACTAATGAACTCCATCTTGCATGTGCACTCAGTCTTGTCGTCTTTTGCATCCATTTCAGGTCAATGCCTATCTCAAGCATAGACATTGGAAAGCCATTGTCCAGAAAATGCGGTCTCTGTGAGCTATCACTGGCACAGTATCCACTGCAGGAAGAGGTGGGAGAACCTGAGAAGGTGGACCGAGAAAATCACAGAATTCTGTTAGGAAAGTCCTCCCCAGGTGGTAGAGGTATGTGCCGGACCTTGACTCCCTAATGGCCCATATTCTGACGGTAGCCTATCCTGAGCTTGATGGGCAGTTGAGGGGTGAGGAGCTAGGAGTGGGCGAGTACTGTGCTGTGTCAGACATTGTGCATTAACACTTTCCTCCTGTTACAAGCAGCAGTTGCTCCATCAACCTTGTAGCTGACCAATCTCCGAAGGATTATCAATCTCGTTCGATGTTTAGGTAGTGACATGGGTGGATGATGTTTGGGAAAGACTTATGTCTTGTGATCCTGACCAAGAGCTGAGTGTAGTCATTTGTCAATTTTCAAAGTTTTACATACACATGGCTGAGAAATGTGAATTTTCAGCTATAGAAGTTTGATATTGTGTGTCAGCTGTTCCACACAGACCATGTGTCTTCTTTGTTTAAGGAGTGCTGGTCCACCAATTCTGTGTATCATTTCCTAGGAATCTGTTTGATGTAACCTGGCAAATTGTGCACATAAGATGTAGAGAATAAAACATACTTGGCCTTAGTAAGTAGGGTTTGTCCAGCATTGTGAGATGACAAACAACAGTGGACCCATCTTAACCCACGCATACATGATGGCCGGTGTAGCTTTATAATTTTGGAGATGACATCTGCACAAGGGCATGACCCATGATGTAAGGGCGTACATAGGTTAAGGTTGACGGTCCTCCACATTTGTATGTGTTGGCCAATGTGTAAAGGTTAAAGAAGAATCATGCATGGAATGCAGGTGATGTGTACAGACAGACGTGAGTGTGAAGACATGGAAAAATTGTTAGATATAAGTAGAGACAATGTTCTATCTTAATAGCCATGTTGTAAAGTTGAAGCTATGTATATGATGGCATGTCTACTTACAGTTGTGTCTCACAAACTGTTCCTCAGTAGCATTGAGGTGGGAATGTGGGGTAAGGTGGACTACACATGTCCACAGTTGAATGTGATTTGAATGACTGATCACATACCTCAGGGAGTGAATAACATTGTCAATTGGTGTGGTCATATGTGAGAGTTTGAACACTTTAATAACATGGTGTGTGTGTATGCATAACATTTTAGGTAGTGTCATGCACCTTCACTTTTGGACACAGGCGCCAGCTCATTATCATGGACTGTAGCTCAACTGAACCACTTTAGCATTTCACTCTTTTATGGAGTCGTAGACATTCAACCTAAGCATGGTGATGTCACATGGAACAACGTGGAGTGGATGTGTCCTTAGCCATAGTTGTGGTTTGGTACCATGGTTATCTATGCCTATTGACAACAAACTTAGTCCTCCTTCTCTCCATAGATGGTATTGGTGACTGTGTCAGTGTAGTGATATATGACCATTTGATTTTGTTAGAGTTGAGATTTGTTTGTTAATTGACATTACACAGATGTCTTACACCTATTCCTACTTATTTTTGCATTAGATGGTGCTGATGACGTTGGAGATGCAGGAGGCCAGAGTGGCTCTAGTCAGGGTACTGAAACTGAAACTGACGGAGTCAGTGGTCCGAGGGTGAGGACTGTGCCCTGGAGGAGCAAGATACAATATCTTCATCTTCAGAGTCAGTCTCTAAAGGCAGCTCTGTGATGGCGGTGGATCCTCAGGACCTGTTTCGACAACAACATTTTCTGTCACCCCCTGTTCCACCTGTATCCTCCCTCCTGCTCCCCACCAAGCTGTCCGGTTCCACTCCAGTAAGGAGCGGCCTGTCTACTTTAGTCCAGGCACCTCATCTCCTTGCCCCCATGGCCCAGTTTCCCTGAGTGAGTAGGATATTGACCTCCTGAGGAAGGTCTCTGTTGGGCAGGATGCACTGCTGAATGCCATCAAGGAGCAGTCCAAACTGATGGGGAAAACTCTAGAGTTACTGCAAGGCAATCACAGTAGTATATATGCCCTACAGAGATTGTTTCATGCTCTAACCTACTCACTGATGGCTGCCTCCCACCCAGCCCAGTCTTCCACCCTCACATACTGCCTCTTCTACATCCCAATTCCTTTCTCCCATATCTGTTCCATGCACATGCAAATGTAAGCATTCACCTGCATCAACATCCACATATAGGACAACACCCCCAAACAAAGCGGGGAACAGAGGGAAGCAACCACTGAACAACTCTCACCAGCACCACAACACACACACCCACAGAGCTCACACTAACAGATGTCCCCCAGACACAACAAACATCTGACCCGCAGACACTAGCTCCAACAACAAACACACCCATGACTGAGACAAAGTCTTCCTATAACTTCCACAGCTCATCCCATGTCATCCCACCAGCCCAGTCTCCCATGGAAATTCCTCAGTTTTGCTTTGCCGTTTCTTCTTCCATGGCCACTGCCCCTCTAATTGTTGAACCAACCTCTTGCAATACCTATTCTAGTCCTTCCAATTCCCTTAAGTGAGGTGCTTGGAATGCCCAATAGATGCCCTTTTCATGATGAGTCTCCCTGGCTGTGTGGGCAAGTTTTGTGGCACAACATTGTGCTGTGGGACATTTCTAACCTTCTGGAATGGCCATTGGACCATGCATAATATGTATAATATGATGAATTATTTTATCAGTTCATCGAAAATTTTCCAGTTTGGAAGACATTTGTCCTACCATCATTTTTATGACTATTTTATGTTGTTTTATAATTAGTAATGTGTAAGAACAGAGGGGGTTTGTTTGATCTTTGATTGGTGATTGAGTTTAAGTGTTTAATATGATGTGCACTTGGACCTAGTGCTGGAGTAAGACAGGACAAGGGTAAAGGATGAATGTCAGTGTGGGTTGACTTCCAGATGGGGCAGTCCTATCATTGGGTGACACATTATGTCGTAAGTATTACAACTTGGCCGGTTGAATGTCAACATAATTGAGATTGCCCTTCTTCTTATAATGTATTTTGGGTTTAAGTTTGAGAACACATCCATACTGATGTTCTTTTGATCTCATGACAGGAGCAGGGATGTGTGTATTGTTATTTGGAATCAGTTCAATGTCACTTTCACAAGACTTGGAAAATGGTGAGCTGCACAACTAGTGAAAATAAATATTGCCATTGAAGACAAGTGATAAATGTCAAGTGTTAATTGTGACAGAGATTATTCTGTGTGTTATTGTGGAGGAGGTTGTGTTGTGGTACACATATAAAAACAGATATCCCTCTCTCTTTGAATGACATTCTGACTCATGTCTATTTGTATATGGTGTGCTTATGCAGTATCAATGTTTGGCCTGGGAGGGATGTGCACTGCTTTGTTTTAGCAGATTGTTTAGAAACATTCCCATCCATGGAAACAAAATATGTGTGCAATCACTGGGGACCCCAGCTCCTTTGCCTGGTTCATGGCAAAGCTTTATTTTACAGAGTTACAGAGGCATCAATGGCAACATGTATTTGTGTGACTTACCCGTGATTTAGTCCATGACGGTGACTATTTTGGATATAGTCGAGAAGGTAGAACAGTGACATTATGGATCAGATGCCCCCCATGGTGGCGGGGGACATGTAGAAATGGGTAGAGGTGAGTTTTATCCTTATATCTCCCCTACCTACTGTCTCTGTTGCCGTGGTTGGAACGCCAGGCTTCCGACGGCTGTGAGGCAACTCGTAATTTGGAGCTCAGCCTCAAACAGACTAATTAGTGTACCCCACGTCCGCCGTGCTGTGAGATCACCGGCACTGTCAGCGTGGCGGGAGCAATTCTCACACAGCCAGAACATCCAACACGTAGTAGGAAGGTCTGACTGCTGAGCTTACCACTGCCGCACCACCACCGCCTGCACAGCGATCCCTGGACTGGCAGACTCGTAATCTGGCCGAAAGTGTTCTCTGATCAAACTGGTGATGACCATGATAGTGTAGCCTATTTTGTGTCGTTTTGGATCACAGATTATTTTGTCCTACATTGATAATAGAAAGCTCTGTGTGTGTTTTTGCAGAATCAGGAGTTAGTAGGTAATCTAGACATTTGAGGTTTACTATAATATCTCTGCACAGACTCAGAAACTCATTGCACATTGCCTGTGAGCATTTTGAAATAGTCACTTCTTTTACAATTTTACAACATGAGTGCTTGCAAACATGGTTAAAGTTCATATTACGAATTATATACTCACATTCCTGTCATTAAATTCAAAAGGGGCAGTTTATCGACCTTCCCTGCCAATATTACCAAAATATTGTAATAATAAAGTTAATATGAATATTGTTTTTAAGTACTAGACAAATATTTAATACATTTCATTTAACAAAAGTAAATAAATGTTCATTAAAATTAATTACATTGGGGGCGTGGCCAAGATGGCGGCGGAGTGAGACGTCTTTTCACGTCCCTCCGGCGCCAAGCCCAACATAGCCTTGTATAGCACCTATGGCGGCGTGCTATTCGATTTCCAGCTGTCAGCAGTGACCCCGCGAGTCGAGGGGTAGGGTCCGGTGCCGTGATCTCGGCCGGAGGGAGCCTGGAGGTGCACTTGGGAGCGGCGGCGGACTGCGGCCCTGCAGGCCTCGGCCTCGGTCGAGAAAAGGGGCCGGACCTCCTGCTCCGCAGCAGAGTGGAAGAGACTTTGGTGGAGTGCCGCGGCGGATCCGGAGCTCTCGGCTCCAGCATCGCCACCTTCCTGGAGGTTGGCGCACGACCCCAGTGGGAGGTGACTTCATCGGGGGGCCCCGCTGCAGTCTGCGAGGAGATACGGGCGGGAGGGGCCGGCAGAGACCCGCCTGTACGGCGATTGTAGAGCTGTCGCCCTCCGCCTCGGATTTGTGCCCCTAGGCGGGGCTGCCCCAACAGGGTTCTGTCGTGGCCCAAGGGACAGAGCAGCTGGGTCCGGCGAAGCATTCGGCCCGGTGAGGCACTGAGGAGGGCCTGCGAGGTCTGGCAGTCTGCTGCCTGGGGATCCCCGACAGGGTGATTGCGGAGGCCGGGCTCCCTGCACAGTGTCGGAGTTGCTCTTCTTTGGTTGCACTTCCGAGCCTGATTGGAAACCCTGGTGGCCGCAGGATATGTTCCCTCCCGCTAGCTCATCCTTGAAGGCCAAAAATTTGGGAGTTATCATCGACAGTGATTTATCTTTTGGACCGCATATTTCCTCTCTTACTGGGAAATGTTTTGGCATCCTTCGGATGCTTCGTAAATTTCTCCCCTTAGTGTCCATCCAGCACAGGAAAATCATTGTCCAGGCACTGGTCGGCTCTAGGCTGGATTACGCAAATGTTTTATTTCTGGGACTTCCCAAATATCCGGTTAGGCGTCTACAAATCGCCCAGAATTCTGCGGCCCGAGCCATCTTTGGTCTTCCAAGAAGAGCCAGAGCCACTGATCTTCTTTCAACCCTACACTGGCTACCTATTGCCAAAAGGATTCTTTTTAAAACTTTGACCACGACTTTTAAGGCCCTACATGGTATAGGCCCTAAATATATTTCTAAACGATTGTCCTGGTATCATCCCTCCAGATCTCTTAGATCTTCGTCCCTATCTAAAATGAATGTTCCCATTATCAAGCGCGCTAGAGCAGGAGGACGGTCCTTTCGCTACTTAGCCCCTCATGCTTGGAATGACCTCCCAATTTCTTTAAGACAGGCTTCTAGCCTTCTGTCCTTCCGAAAGGCCCTTAAAACATGGCTTTTCCCTTAAATTGGTGTTGCTTTTCTGTATCTGCATGTCCTCTCAGTGTTATGTTCTCCCTTTTTCGGTGGGATCCTTCGACAAAGCGCCGGGATACTCCGTGGAGTGGCCGTGCGCTATAGAAGTATAATAATAACATAACATAACATAACAGTGAGAGCAGCGCGGAGTCATTGGACACGAGCCACGGAAAACTAAGCTCTCAGCACTCTGCACACTTGAAATGCCACCTGCGGAGGGGGTTGGCCTGCGCTGAACTGCGGGAGAGGGGAGCACCCTCATTGAAGAAAGGCCCCCGCTGTGATTGGAAGGTGGGTGCTTAAAGTGTCGGGGGCCAGGAACCGGCAGGAGCAGCACTTACTTACCTTATCCCCCTCATTCCCAGACCTGAATGGACAGTTGGGGTGGCCCGGCACTGCTTTCACCTCCCGAGATGCGGGTGAGTTTCCAAGCTTTCCTGCCCGTGCCGCACGTGTGAGACTGTGCTATTGCATTGCCGCTGCGTCTGGCCGAGCTAGTGGACGCCAGTGGCGTGAACGGAACCAGGGAAGACTGCCTTTGCCGTGGGATAGTGGCGGGTGTACCCCTGGAAGGATGGTTCGGTGGGCGGAGTGAGGAGCAGTGGTGCCGGGCGGACTGAAGGCCTGTGATCCCCGGCCTAGCGTGACTGGAAGGCCCGACCTCCCGTGCCTGCTGAGGGGAGAGGAAGTGGTGGCGGCGGGGTCGTGGCGGGGAGAACCTCCGGACTTCAAGCCTTGACGCGCCGCACGCCGGGAAGTGCTGTGCCGCGCTGGGGGGCACAGGGGGGCTGCCCTGGTGAGGGGCCCGCTGCGGCTGGAGAGTGAGCGCAGCCAGTACAGTTTCGAGCGCAAACTCGGAATTTGCGGTCGCACTGCGTCTTCCTCCCGTCCTGCTTTGACCCGCCTCGCGGTTGGAGCTGCCTAGCAGTTGAGCCTGTGCACCCAGGAAGGTCTCACGGGGGGGCCCCTGTGCTCTCTTTTCTGTGCTGCACCTGAATGACCGCGGAGTTGCACTGCCATAGCGGTTGATCTCACCTGGGAGGACTAACCGATGAGCGCTGGTGGTTCTGCGAAGTGGGGAGCATTTGAACCTGACTTTGACCAGCAACGGAGACCCGCGGAGGCGCCGGTCGCGCCGCTGGGTGAGGGGCTGGCTAGACGACTGGGATGCACTGCATCCTGACTCAGGGGTGCCACGATGTCCTCCACGTACCGCAAAGGGAAGCCTGGGAAGGATGGCACAGTGAAAAATTCTCAGCAGCCGGCGACCCCAGGACCCAGCGCATCGCCCAAGAAATCAGACGATGAGGCCCCTGCGACCAAGGCCTTCATGACGGAACTCTTTGCCTCCATTAAGGAGGACATCTGTGAACTCCACGCCCAACTGGCGTCGGACCTTCGTGAAGTGCGGAGAGATGTGGACAGCATTGGAGAGAGGGTGGCTACCTTGGAGGATCACGACTTAAGCATGGCAAACGATGACCACCAGCTGCAGCAAGATATTATTCGGCTCACGGAGCAGAACTTGGACCTCCAAACTCATACGGAGGATCTGGAGAACCGTTCCCACTGGAACAACATCCGCAGTATGTCCAGGCTCTCTTCTTACAGATATTGGATGAGGAGGATATTCAGGAAATCAGAATGGACAGAGTACACAGGGTCGGACTCCCTAGGAGGGGTGGGGGACCACCCCCGGACATCTGAGTATGTGTACATGATTTCCAGCTAAAGGAACGCATCCTACGGAAGGCGCGGACCATTTCATCACTCCTATTTAGAGAGCACCGTCGGCAGCTCTATCAGGATCTGGCGACATCGACCCTCCAGAAGAGGCGGGAGTTCCGTCCGGTGACCGCCTTCCTTCGGGAACGCAACATTTCCTACTCGTGGGGCCATCCCTTCCGCATCATCTTTTGGTCGGAGAACAGGATTGCCCAGATTCGCTCCCTACAGGTGGCAAAGGATATTTTGGTACTGGACGGCTCACCACTGCGGAGGCGTAGGCGTTCCTCCTCATGGCAGAGAGTGGGCCCGGACTTGGACCGTAGGCGGCCTGACCGTACAGCTAGCCTACAAGAAAGGGGGGATGTGGTGGCTTCGGTGGCCTTGGCGACTTTGGCATCCTCTCAACAAAGGTCAGGAGCTGCCTGAACCTTAGGCCTACAGCTGGTTTGGTGCCGGAGGGGCACATGACTTCACGACCGTGGGTTTGATTGTACTTTTGGAGAAGACACCCTGGTCTGTAGCCCTTGGGGTCCCAACTTTGGTGCCCCGTTCCCGACCCAAGAGGAAACCCAAGAACTACTATCCACTGGGACTGCTAAGTACACTGTTTTGGTTTTGGTTTGGGGTTGGGGGGGGGAGTTGGGAGGGACCTGAGGGACAATGGCGGGGGGGTTGAACCCAAGAACTACTATCCACTGGGACTGCTAAGTACACTGTTTTGGTTTTGGTTTGGGGTTGGGGGGGGGAGTTGGGAGGGACCTGAGGGACAATGGCGGGGGGGTTGTGGGGGTAAGGGTTGGGGTTGGGCAGGGGGGTGGTGGCACCCGGAGTGAATGTGTAGTTTGCTTTTTTCCCTCTACAAGTGAGATGATTTGGAACCCACAGGTCAGGCTCCTAGATAGGGAGCATTACTGGTTTGGAGTTGTCATTGGGCTGGGGCGCCGGGATCTGGGAGGAGTGGAGTGGGTGGTGGGCAGCTGGAGACAGATGGAGTTCGGTGGACTGTCTGGCCGCCCTTGGCGGGATGGGAGTGTGGGTCTATTGTCAAGGCGAGTAAACAGAGTTGGATTCCGATAGTTCCCCATGCCGCTTAGTATAGGAACGTGGAATGTAAAGGGCCTCAATTCCCCTCAGAAATGCCAGAAAGTTTGGAAATATCTAACTGACCACCACTTAGATATTGTGGGGCTCCAGGAGACTCACCTGGCGCGTAGAGATGAGCTTCGATTGCGTCATAAACATTTCCCTCTCATCTATAGGTCCTCTGCATCTACTAAACATAGAGGGGTGGCACTCCTCTTCCGGGCATCATTGCACTTCCAACCTATGGGGATCAGTTGTGACAAGGAGAGGCGTTGGCTGATGGTGAAGGGTGTGCTTTACGGCAGGATTTGTACGTTTGTGGTGGTGTATGTTCCCAACTCTGGGCAGAATGCTTTTCTTCGGGATTTGTTAGATAGGGCGGGGGACTTTGTGGAAGGGCACGTGGTGTTATTGGGGGATTTCAGCATGGTTTGGGACAAGGATTTGGACAGCTCCCAAGCCCAGAGAGCAGACACAGGGGTTTTCTCTGCGGAGACGCAAAGTGTGGTTGGTGAGTTGGGATTGATTGACAGTTGGCGGTTTTTGCACCCTCAAGCTCGAGATTACACCTTCTTTTCCCATGTTCATCATACTTACTCCTGTCTGGATCATATATTTGTGAGCCAAGCCCTCAGGGGAGATGTCGGTGATTCTAGTGTCTTCCCGCTCTCCGTGTCAGACCATAGTTTGCTGGTTCTCGGGCTCCACTGGCCGGCGGGAGGTGACGGGGTGAGGAAATGGTACTTCCCGCTGGCGCTTGTTCGGGATGATACCTCCTGTAAGGAATTGCGTAAAGCTATAGGGGAGTTCCTGGCCCTCAACCCGGTTGCGGACACCTCACTCTTTAATACGTGGGATGCGTGCAAGACTTCACTGCAGGGCACCTGCCTAGGCCTCAATGCTGCCCTCAATAGATTGAGGAGAAAGGAGCAGGAGGATTTGGAAGCGGAATTAACCGTCTTAGAGCAGGCACATAAAACAAACCCGTCCAGATTGACTCTCAGACCACTGACCGCCGTACGGGGTAAATTGAAAGCCCATTACAACAACCGTGCAGAGTTTACCCTCCTGCATCTTAGGCGCGTCTCCTACTCGCAGGGGAATAAGGTAGGCAGACACCTGGCTCGTCAGCTCCGGGACAAGAGGGAGAGGGATTATATTGGTGGAATTCGGGACCCATCTGGCTCAATACAGCATAGGGACGCGGATAAGGCAGATATTTTTGGCCGCTTCTACGGGGCGCTCTATAAGGGTGACTCCCTAGACCAGGAGGCCCAGGACCGCTTTCTGGCTGACCTCCCCATCCCACAAGTGTCGAAGGAGTGGAATGAGCTTTTGGCTGCCCCATCTCCAGATCGGAGGTGTTGGAAGCTATTAGAGATCTGAAGCTCCACAAGGCGCCGGGTCCAGACGGCTACACTGCCCTGTTTTACAAGACCTTTGCTGCAGAGCTATGCGATTTCTTGGTGTCCCTGTTCAATGAAATGGCGGTCACGGGGAGGACCACGGGCACCATGGCCGAAGCCGTGATAACCGTGATTCCCAAACCGGAGAAGGACCTCTCCCAATGCTCGTCGTACCGCCCAATTGCACTTCTCAATGTTGATGCTAAATTATATTCCACTATCCTTGCACGCAGACTCCAGGATCTGATGCCGGCCATCATCCACCCGGATCCATCCGGGTTTATTAAAGGCCGCCAGATGCATGACAACTGGAGGAGGGTCATACGCCTAATAGAGAAGGCCACCCAGTTTGGTATACCGGCGGTACTGGTGGGGTTGGATGCGGAAAAAGCTTTTGACCGGGTTGACTGGAGTTTCATGTTCCGTACCCTGGAGACCTTCGGCTTCTCGCACCAGTTTATCACGATGATCCGTGCGAACTACAGCAACCCTAACTCTAGAGTAATGATTAATGGACACCGCTCTGCCGGCTTTGCTCACTCCCGGGGTACAAGACAGAGCTGCCCCCTTTCCCCTCTCCTCTTTGCCTTGAGCATTGAACCTCTGGCCCTTGCGGTGCATGAGCGGGAGCAGATTAAGGGACTCCCCTTCTCGGGTGAACAGCATAAAATCTCCCTCTTTGCGGATGATGTTTTGCTATCGGTAGGGGAGCCAGCTCATTCCTTACCGCATATCTGAACACTGCTGTCTGATTATGAAAAAGTGGCCGGATTTAAGGTTAATTTTGATAAATCGTACATTGTAAACTTGACCCTCCCGCCGGCAGAGGTGGAGCGATTGCGTTCGTTCACGCCCTTGGCGTGGGCGCCTGCCTCCCTGTTATATCTGGGAGTCCGCCTGACCCCGACTATCAGATCCTTATTCACAGCAAACTTCCCACCAATGCTGGCGGCTGTACACAGAGAACTGGACTGTTGGAAGCCGAAATATATATCATGGCTTGGTAGGATCCATACCATCAAGATGGTCCTCCTCCCTAGGTTTCTGTATCTCTTCCAGGCCCTCCACATCCCTATGGAGATGGACTTTTTCCGGCACCTTAAGACTTTGCTGCTGAAATTCATCTGGCAGGGGAGCCGGGCGCGTTTTTCCTTCATGGCTCTGCGGAGCCCGCGGGAGGAGGGAGGAGTGGGTCTTCCTGACATGCACCTGTACTATAAAGCTGCGCAACTGCGGGTATTGGTTGAATGGTCGCAGCAGCTATCTGAGAAACACTGGCTGCATATGGACAGGAGTGTGGCTGGGAGATTGATCTGGGACCTTGCCTGGAAACCCAAAGTGGACAGGCCTAAGAACGCCTACATCAGCACGCCCACTAGCACTGTTTTGAAGGTGTGGGACACGATCACGGGGGAGGAGCGTTGGACGACATTTCCTTCTCCCTTCACCCCCTTACATTTTAACCCGGCCTTTCCGCCGGCGCTGCAGGAGGGACCCTTCCGGCTATAGAGAGAGGGAGGTTTGCGGGCCCTTACGCATTTATTCCATGGAACGGAACCCCTCATGTTCCTAACTGTATGCGGGACTATGGTCTCCTGCCCACGGAACGTTTCCATCACGCTCAGCTGATTCACTGGGCGACCTCGACGGGACTGAGAGAGGCGGCTACCAGACCACTCTCGCTTTTTGAGGCCTTTATTCTCCGGACCTCCACGATGAAGGGGACGATTTCCTTTCTGTATAAACTCTTGCTAACTACTGTGGTCTCTCCACGTCCCCGCTACATGGACCACTGGGAAGCTCTCCTGGGTCGAGACATAGCCGGGGAAGAATGGAAAGGTCTCTAGCGAGATATCATAGCTCACAATCACTCTGTGGACCTGCGGGAAGCCCACCTTAAAACCATGCTAGATTGGTACCTCTACCCGTCAAAATTGCATCGCATATTCCCGGCTTCTTTGGACCGGTGTTGGTATTTGGTGGGACTGCCCGGTCATCCGGCCCATCTGGGCCGAAATCTTGTCTCATATCAAAGACGTATTGGGGTATCCGATCCCGGACTCTTTGTCCTTTGTCATCCTGGGCCTTCGGGAACCGTTGTTGGAACACCAAACAAAGGCGGATTAACATATTCTGTGGCTCTGCCTGGGAGCAGCTAAGCTTACACTAGCCGCGGCCTGGAAGAAGTCGACGGCCCCAGCTATGTCGTTGTGGCACGCAAGACTGTGGAGGCTATTGAGCATGGAGAGAATGGCGGACATCTTCTTGGGCAACTTTAAGAGTTTTATGTTTCGGTGGGGACTCTTGGTTCGATTCTTGTCACGGGGTTTACCTTCTGCGGTATGCCCGTCTGCCCTACGTGCCCTTCACCTATTCCAGATTTAACCAGACTGTGTGATGGAGGGACTGAGATTGTTGAGATTGAGAGTATGTGCTGGTGCCACCACCTTTGGGAGGGGGGGAGGGGGGTTGGATGGGGAGGAAGTTGGGGGTATTGTTTACTACTTGTTGCGGCACCGCATAGCTGATGGAGACTATTGATTGCTTGGGGGCCTTCGCAGCAATCCGATTATATGAGAGTGACTTTCCCTTTGGTGTGGACTTCCGAGGTGCCTAGGGGAGGCTGACTTTGTCCTCCTTGCTTCATTGGCACCCACTGTCTTTAAGAACTGTCCAGAGTGCTGTCCAGTGCTCTCACAAGTGCCTTTATTTGAGAATTCTAAAGGACCCCATTGGGTAACGCAGCGCTCCTGCCGCCTGTTATCTTCTGTCTTTTCTCTCTCTTCATTTCTCACTTTTTGCTTGCTGTACAATAAATAAAAAAAATTTACAAAAAAAAAATAATTACATTCCAAAATGATCTCAAAATGCAAAAGTATATATAGTAAAAGCGGAAAAAAATAATTAAACAATGTAAATATCAACTAAAAAAAATAATATTGTAGAACACATTACTAAAGTTAATAGTTCTGAAAAATGTTAATAAATAAAATAAAAATGTTTAATTATAATTAAAATATAGCATTAAATAAAATCACAAAAATAAGTCCTGAAAACAGAACAGTTAAAATTAACTAAGAATATATCCAATTTTCAGAAACAATAAGATAAATAATTACACCAATTAATATAAACTAATGCATCTCAAACACAAAAGAAAACCCTATTTTACATTTTAAATCTAAAGTAAAATATATAGAAAATTAACTGAGGGCCTTATATCGATATCGGTCGGAAACTAAACCACCCAACTCCATGTCAGATTCAGTTTCGACCGACTCACTGTCGGCGGTTCCGCCTGACTGATTATGATGCCTGCGAACACCATCCGGAAGGACTCACATTGACTTCCATTGGAGACCTCGGGCTCCTACAGGGAAAATGGGTGTCTGCGGAAAACCTTTCAACCTGTCCCCCGCACCCAAAGGTGCCTGCCACACTGTGCATGTTATTCAGGGTGGGGACCCTTGGGTATCCTCTCAATCCCAAACCAGATGACTCAGGAGGAAGAGGGCCTGCTAGGGGCTCCCAAAGTCAATTTTCGACAGCCTTTTCATGTCAGACAGACCGAGTCGGAAAGGCTGTCAGAATCCAACATCATAATCAGTCGGTCAGAAACGTTGTCGATTGAGCTGTACGAATCGGCTCAAACTGGCTCAGATTCTCCGAATGCCAATCGGAATAGATTCGGAAAGAATGGAGCACCGTAATTGGTCAGTCAGAATTGTTTCCAACCGAGTTGGGCGGATGGGTTCCGACACGGTCTAGGGGAATCACGCTGTAGGTCTGAGGCTTTCCGACCGACATTGTAATGAGGCCCTAAATTTCAAGCAATTGTGCTCTATTAAAATAAAAAATTAAACCAATTACTAAGCAAAATGAACATTACAAATTAAACTAGAAAAATGTCCAAAATATTCCAACACCCATTACATTTCAAGTTTTTAAAATAAACACTCACACTTCAAACTGAAAAACAGTAGGCAAGTATTCCACTAAAGAAGCATAATATTGACTATTACCATTCTAGCCTAAGCTACGATTGGTACATTGGAAATGTCAGATTTGGTATTGCTACAGAAACCTAACCAACAATTGGCAGAGTTGAACTTTGTAGGGGGGCGGATTTCCTATTGCTACTACCACCTGGCAACAGAAGGGACTGCACTGGACTTTTGATGGGGTTATATTTAATATTCCCATTTCAACTTAGACAACAGTGATGAAAGCTCAAGAGTTTGGATTACTATTCCACTTCTAAACTAAGCATAAGTATGGAAATCATTGGAACTTTAGGAATGAGATTTACTATTTGCACTGCCACCAGGCCAACTGTAAGGAAAGCTTTAGAAAAAATATATAATAATTTTTACCAACTATTTGTTAAAAATTACGTCATTAAAAGTGAATATTAAAATAATTATGAATTAAATTGTTCTTAATGTTTTCTAAATTCGCTATAAACAACCAAATAATCTCGAAATGTATGTAAGGAAATATTTTTAATTGATTTACTTATGAGAGAATTTTGCGAATTCGCGATTCACGAATTTGCGTATTCACGAATTCGCAATCTGCAAAATCTGCGAACTTTCGCGAATTTGCGGATTTTTTCTTTTTTTTGTGTTCGCAAGGGTTTCCGCCAGTTCGCGAGGGTTTTTTACCAGTTTGCAAGCGCGAACTTACTTGTCGGGTCGCAACGGTCGCAACCATGTTGTTTCTACGTCTGGTTTATCAAAGCACCTTCTGTTTCACCACTGCCACCCTCTGGTTCACCCATGCCACCCTCTGGTACATCAATGCCACCCTCTGGTTCATCAATGTAGATTATGGGGGGAAAAGCACATCTGCCCTGCCTCAACTGACATGAATTAATTTGGGTCTGATCAATGTGTCACTGAATTTGAGCTGGCACCTGCTTCCTTAGCTGTAAGTGCTTCCTGATTAATGATGAGCTTGAACTTTTGCACCTGCTAAGTGCTTTCAGTTTTGCAAAATTGGTTAGCACACCTGCCCTGCCTCAACTGACATGAATGAATTAGGGGTTGATTAATGTGTCACTGAATTTGAACTTCCAGTCTGGCACCTGCTTCCTTATCTGTAATTGTTTTCTGTTGCAGTGTAATTTTTTTTAACAGGACCTTTGTGGCATAGTTGAAGCTATTCTCTGAGCCTGCTGGGAGGGTCAGAGCAGGGTCATAGAATAAATGCAAGTAGGCAACCCAACTCTGCAGGGGCCCCTCAGGAAGCACTACAGGGAATGGTTACTAATGATGACCTTGAACTTTTGCACCTGCTGAGTGCTTTCAGTTTTGCAAAAATCGTTTTTCTGCAATTTCGAGGGATTCAAGGGCCGCGAATTTGCGCGAGATCGAATTCGGAAGCCGCAAATTTGTGCGAATATGCAATTTGTGTTTTTTGTGGCGTGTTAGTTCGCGTGGTTTTTTGCTTTTTCGCAAGCCGCTGGTAGCGCAACCACGCAAAGTTACCCTAGCGGTCGTACATGGGCGCAGCCATCTTGTTTGCGTGACGTATTTATGTTTCCGGGCGCTATGTGTAATCTCGCAAAGTGTGCGGCTCGCTAGTACAAGTTTGCGAGTGATCGCCGGGGAAATCTCGCGCGAACTTACCCACGCGGCCATCTTGTTTTTCATTCATTGCTATGGTTCTGGGCATGCTTTCTGTATCCTCTCCCAATCTCTGCCATCCTTTGCTTGTTTGAAGTTTTTTTTAATCTATTTTACTTATTAACCTGGCTACATGCAAATTAGTCTGTCCCTGGCCCAGTGCATCATGGGAACAGGGCAGACCAAACTACCAAGCCAATTCTTATACTGGGAAGGAAACAAGCTTCCGGGGACCAGTTTCTGGCATTTCAGCCGTATTCGGCCCGGCTTGCTTGAATCCTGATGGTGCAGTGAGCAAGGGACTCACATCTGAGTATACCCTTCCACACTTATGGTGGACAAAACGATTCAGAAATGGGGGTGGTGATGGACAGAGTATCTGAATTAATCAGAACACTCCTACCCAGTCCAAAGATCAGGGCTTGATCCATCACCGTTTTTTAGCTCACTGCACCATCCAAGCTCAGAACCTGGCTACATGCAAATTAGCCTGTCCCTGGCCCAGTGCATCATGGGAACAGGGCAGACCAAACTACCAAGCCAATTCTTATACTGGGAAGGAAACAAGCTTCCGGGGACCGGTTTCTGGCATTTCAGCCATCTTCGGCCCGGCTTGCTTGAATCCTGATGGTGCAATGAGCAAGGGACTCACATCTGAGTATCCCCTTCCACACTTATGGTGGACAAAACGATTCAGAAAAGGGGGTGGTGATCGACAGAGTATCTGAATTAAGCAGAACACTCCTACCCAGTCCAAAGATCAGGGCATGATCCATCACCGTTTTTTAGCTCACTGCGCCATCCAAGATCAGAACCTGGCTACATGCAAATTAGTCTGTCCCTGGCCCAGTGCATCATGGGAACAGGGCAGACCAAACTACCAAGCCAATTCTTATACTGGGAAGGAAAAAAGCTTCCGGGGAACAGTTTCTGGCATTTCAGCTGTCTTCGGCCCGGCTTGCTTGAATCCTGATGGTGCAGTGAGCAAGGGACTCACATCTGAGTATACCCTTCCACACTTATGGTGGACAAAACAATTCAGAAAAGGGGGTGGAGATGGACAGAGTATCTGAATTAAGCAGAACACTCCTACCCAGTCCAGAGATCAGGGCTTGATCCATCACCGTTTTTTAGCTCACTGCACCATCCAAGCTCAGAACTTGGCTACATGCCAATTAGTCTGTCCCTGGCCCAGTGCATCATGGGAACAGGGCAGACCAAACTACCAAGCCAATTCTTATACTGGGAAGGAAACAAGCTTCCGGGGACCGGTTTCTGGCATTTCAGCCGTCTTCGGCCCGGCTTGATTTAATCCTGATGGTGCAGTGAGCAAGGGACTCACATCTGAGTATCCCCTTCCACACTTATGGTGGACAAAACTATTCAGAAAAGGGGGTGGTGATGGACAGAGTATCTGAATTAAGCAGAACACTCCTACCCAGTCCAAAGATCAGGGCTTGATCAATCACCGTTTTTTAGCTCACTGCACCATCCCAGCTCAGAACCTGGCTACATGCAAATTAGTCTGTCCCTGGCCCAGTGCATCATGGGAACAGGGCAGACCAAACTACCAAGCCAATTCTTATACTGGGAAGGAAACAAGCTTCCGGGGACCGGTTTCTGGCATTTCAGCCGTCTTCGGCCCGGCTTGCCTGAATCCTGATGGTGCAGTGAGCAAGTCCTAGGCAAACCTTTTTAGTATTTTGTTTAGTGAGTTACATGACTTTCCAAGTCGACGGTCCGCAAATCAAGCAATACTAATATAGTTGTAGACCACATGAGATAGGTCAATATATACAGTGGAATAGTTGTCTATTTGCTACTTCGCCAAAATATTTTGTTATTGTTCTTTTAAAATGTTTGATTTGGTTGACAACAATCATCCATGTTTTCGGGTCTTATTTTCTTTCATGTTGTACATCAGCTCCCCCCCAGGGGCAAGAGGACAGAGGAGGAGGTGGTATTGGCTGCTTCTGCTGTAGAAGGCCAGGATCGGTCAGGCGAGGGCTCCTTTGCTGGCCCCGGTAAGTTTTAATTTTAATATAGAGTACCTATTTTTTCCTAGCGTTCCTCATTCAATTTTTTCTAAATCGTTTTTGATCTTCTAGTAGACTGTATCTAAATTCTTATCCTGCCTCTACTATGACTCCCTGTGGTATTACCAGATTATTCTTATTAGTCTGTCTGTGTAGCTAACTAAGATTGCACATTTGGCAAAAGGTGTTAAACTAAACTCCCATTCTAGTCAGCAATAGCTCTATGCACTGAGTGCAGTCCTCTGGGATTGTCCATAATGTCTTTTCAAGTCTTCTAAATGTTTATGCTTTGACAATTCCCAACAATAAAATGTGAATGACCACCAAGAAATAATAAAATACTACTTTACTTTTGGTTTGGATAGGAGGACAATCCATACTACTACTGTTGCAGGGACAAATCTGCACAAATAGAACTATGGACACTAAATAGTGCATTGTTTATCAATGATAATAGGCGCAGGTAGACTTTACACATACCTCAGTGATATCAGACTTTGAAGAACCCCCAATCTCCTTACTGACTAGATAGTGACTCATTGAGCTCCCGAATTCATCAATGATTGATCCCCAATGATGATAATCCAACGCAGGACAAGAGTACGGAGTCAGAGTCCAGAAGTGTCAGAGGCACGGACTCATGCTTGCAAATTGCAAAACCTTTTGCTCAGTCACTCTTGACCAAAAACCACAGAGTCTATTTAAGTTTTAAAGCTTTATTAAAAGTAAAAACATTTATTAAAATCAAGCTTGTCATAAAACATAAACGGTTGATTAAAAATGGAAAAGTGCTTAGTGATTTATTTCACACATTTATTGTGGGCAAGCCGAGCCCTCACCTGGTTTGAAATTTAATTTTTCTTTTTGGTGCTGAATCGTTGGTCACTCCGACCTAGTGATGATGATCTGATATTGCTCTTGTTCTTAGAAGTGAAGCTTCTGTCTGTTATGAGAAAAATGGTGCGTGTTACAAAGGAAGCATTCATCAGTTGTGCCAAAAAGTGCAGCAAGACAACACCCTTCCCTGGAAATTGGTTTCTGTATTCACATTTCTTCATTCCTAGACAAAATACTAGTGAGGGGTGTATGTCTATGACATCTAACATTCTTAAATCTACTTTGTAGGTGGAACATCTGGTGCCGGGGCCAGCGCGGAGGTGGAGGAGGACACTTCTGGGGAGGAGGCGGTGCAAGTGCCGGATGAAACTGCTGTTAGGGTTGCCACGGTAGTGGCGGGCAGTGTTAAGCTCTTATATTCCTTACTTATTGAGATTGCAGACTGCAAGTGTGCTCTCTGCACGGGTGTAGTATATATGTTCTACAGTTAAGTTACTATACTGTTAAGAAGACTTTCAAATTTAGAACAAAGTTTTTATCAACCAGGTAGGAGCCTCCTCTAAATTTACTTCATCTCAGCAGTGATTTTTTTTTCGAGAATACAAATCAGATCTGAGATGATCTTGATGGATGGGATGAACCAAAAGCGAAAGAAGGGTGTAAGTAAATGTGGAAGGACGAGCAAGTTAAAAGTAATGATGACTGACAAAGAAGAATGATATGTGTTTGATTGGTGCCCGAGGTGGCTGGGAAGGAATATGATGCATGGCTGGGTGAAGGATGAAGCAAGGATGGGTGGAAGGAGAACAGCCTGAGTGGGTGAAACAGAAATTTATGTGTGCGCAATATATCCTTTGGTTGAAATTCAAATGAAAGTCAAGCACGGATGTATGGCTTGCGGTTTCCCAAATAAAATGAAAAGGTTGTTTTCCCGTGAGAAAACGTAAGGTTTGTCCAGATGAGAGACATGAAGAAGAATGATTGACATATAGTTTGAATGGATGTATTCCTGGATCATGGTAATATCTGACTCTTAGATAGCATAAGTGTATCTAGAGAGAGTAGACGGTCACTGGATGAACTAAGTGTTACTTTGAAGAGCATGTAACACCGCACCCGCATGTTCGTCCCAGTGTAGGAAAGGCAAGGAAAAGAAGTTTTAATTTTGTCCGAATACTACCATGAATAGTAGCAGTAGTTTGTATTGCAAGCACAGCATATATCCGGATATTAGAATGGCCACTCACTACCTCTGTTAATAAGTTTAGTAGAACTCAGTCATTCATGTGTGGATGTATCACTGTTCACTCACTAAAAAGCAAAGCACCGAAAGTCATCCCATATGTAAGCAAATACATACCATGTGCAGTGATAGATAATCAGATTATTTATCTTCTTCATTTTCCTTTTCTAGTATTCATTGGCACTGTAGGGTGAAAGCTAAATTAATTAAGCAGTAGCCTTTGTAACAGAGCATTCTCAGTGCCACCCGTAATAGAAAAGTAAGAGCATCACCACCTGCATGTACTGGCTGCATGTACTGGACTGGTACAGTAACGCAAGTCTGTCTCACTCATCATGGCGGGCGTCTGTTTTTCTCGGGTGCAAGTTGACTGCGCTGGCATTATGCCCGCTTGCAGAGGTTAACTTACCAATTTTGCCAAACAAGAGAGAAGAAGAAGAATAAGACTGGTGTACTGTCATAGTCGACTCTAATGGAGTGAGTCCATAGTGCTCGTAGAATTGATTCCTTAAACTCCCACTAATGTTAGAGCAAGGATGAGGAAGTGGGAGATTAGATAGATACTGGCCACAATAGTTATGTGCTGCGCTTGCAAGTTGCTAGTTCTACTGTGACACAACTTTCTGCTGAATCATTTTGGGTTAATCTTAAAGAGCATTGGTTACAGACTATGTCTTTCTTTCTTCATATAGATGCTACTTCCAAACTAACACGGAAGGAGCTGGCTAACAGGGCACGGCAACGGAGGCTGGAGGCGACTGTCGCCGAATATCGGCGGCTGGTGGCCCAGGAGGAGGGGGACACGCAGTCGACCGCAACATTGACCGGGACAGCTGCATCCTCCTCCGCGCTTCCTAGGTCAGCCAGTCAGCGCTGCAGGTTTCCAGCAGTATGGAGCCAGGGTACCGCAGCCACCCGCCACCGCCGAGCAGCAAACAAATCAGCTGCCCCTCACAGCAGTACCAAAAAAAGGTTGCACCGCCTTTCACTCAGGGTGTCCTACCTCGAGCAGGAGCTGTTGAACACCATAACCCTGCTCGAGACCATACGCAAGGAGCATGCCGACCTGGCCCGAAAAGTGAACAGCAGCCAGCAGTAGGAGGAGACTGTCCCCTGCCCCTTTTTTAAAGACTTCTGGGGGTGGAAATTGGGAGTTGGGTTTTTTGGACTTTTCACGGACATTCGTTGGGGTTAGGGAGGGGGTGTAGTGTAGTTCCTATTTTCCCTATAGGCCCTGCGCATTGGAATAACATAAACAGCAGTGTAGACGTAGGACTGAGGTAATCTACGTCTCTACTGACTATGTTAGACTTAATTAAGGTTTGCGCCAGCTAGCTCAGAGGTCACTGGAAACGTTCTTGACTGAATAGGAAGGGATCAGATTCCCTGGCTCAGACAAGAAGGGATTCAGCTTCCGAAGACCGCATAAACATGACAACTTTGCTCCCTCAGAATAAGAGTAAATCTCTAGAGTCGTGTGAAAACAATAGACCGCTATTTCACTCAGTCAGATGTGCATACTTAGTTTCACCAGAGTGCAGAGAATAGAGAGATGGGCGTTTTCAATAAAAGGTATTATTTATTGAGCAGTCTTCCTTCTCATGCAAGAGAAATGAATTGCCACAATTGCAATACTTAATGTAAAGTAAAGTACGTACATTAAAGGAGTATTATGAAATAATACTGTAAAAGCATTGATATGGTTTCTTAGCCCTTAGACACTTTAAAATGGATAAAACATATATACATATACACATAGGCTAACATGCTCAACTGGTGCTTGTAAAATACGCCTATTCCGGTGTACCTGACCTAAGCCTAATACGTGGGAAGGAGTAAGTAAGTAGCAGTTTTTGAGTTAAGTAAGTTTTGCCAAAAATCTGACTCAAGAATTCTCTCTAAGGGTTTAGTCAGCACTGTACCTTGGAAATAGAATGTAGGAGGTCTGGTGTCTCTCTCTCAGGACTCGATATCCCAGTCACCCGCAAGGGTAGGCTGGAAACGCCGGAGCTGGATTTTCTCGGCAGGAGAAAAGACAGCGTCTTGCTCAGCGCGTCAAAGAGGAGGGGCAGCGTCCGTGGGCTTTTCGCGTCTGCTGGGCTCTCGGCAAGTAGATTAGCTGCTCTGCTCCAAAACCACCACTGTGTGTTTGCTTAAGGCAACGTTGGTATATTTATACCTGAAAGGTGCCGAGTTTGAGGTAAGGTTTGGACATAAGACGTCAATAAAGATGTCACTAAGAACTGGCCGTTCTTACAGGAATTCTATTACAAATCAAAACAAAGCAAGCGGGGATTTCCCAGATTGCTGGAGGTTTGGTGTGTTGAAAGAACTCGTTGTGCTTTCTAGGAATCTAAGGATGTAGCTTTTGTCATGCCTTGGGCTACAAGGGCAATTTACTGAAATATGGATCTGATTCTTATGCCATTATAGGGATATTTATTGATTATAGCCGTGTAAGGGCATAAAATGGTAATATTGATTCAGGTACCTAGATAAAAACACAATACCCACTCCACTATCTAATGTCCATCAATTACTAAAAAACTAAGCTACCCAAAATACATTTTGCATTCAAATTGGTGTATGCAAAATACACGAAAGAGTATAGGTACTAAACGTTTTTAAGCAGTGTAATCATTCAAAAAAATGCATATATATTTAGCTGAATGATTTGCGAAAATTACACATGAAATGTCTCTTAATGCAGAAAAGAAGGTCGAGACTATTTCATCACATATAAATGAAATTACTAGTAAGTGTGCTAGAGGCTGAGGTAATATTTTGTCTCTAGAATTACTAAAAATAGAAGCTCTGTTCTTTATGAATAGTTCTACTGTAAGCAGAGTACATGTGCCAAAAAAAGGTAAATATTTTGGAATTTGGAAAAAATAATTTCGTTTTCAGGGAAAAAAATAGTTTCAAATCTTTTCAGTATCTTTTAGTTTATCAAAGCTGAAGGCCAAATTCAGAGTTCAGGGGAACGCTGTGTGCCGGTTTGCTTAAAAGTTATTCTTTTGGTTCAGGGAAGAACATTACTTCAGATAGATGTGCAAAAAACAGTCTACAGCTTCAGGTGAAAGTTCGACCAAGGATGATAATGCTGTAATCGGGCAGTCGTGAGAATGATTGCTATCATCGGTGTCAGGATCAGCAATGCTCACAGAAGGTCGTACCTGGGTAATGTTGCTCTCATTTCTTGCTTCACTCCCACCTAATCGTAGTGCAGAAGTCTCAATGAATGCCGTCATCAGGATTGGTAACCACTGGGGACAACACGATGCATGAGCCGTTACTGGACTTAGCAAAGTATCGACATCCATGTGTACTGCTGATTGTAGTGTAAGACAGGTGTCCAACACGCATTCTTCTCCGCATAGCATACATCGAAGCACAGGTAAGATGCAGTTCTGCATATAGGTTTGAATGAAAGAAACCAGGTCATATTCAGATCTCTTAGCCGGGCTAATCCAAGGACTTTAGTTATGCGGTCCTGGTAGCGTATTGCTAGGACCGTTTCTTCCATTGTTGCTGGAGTCATGTCTGCGTTTTGGCTTGCCATATCGGAGCAGAAGGGTCAAAAATAAAATTCCTGGTACGTGTCCCAAAAGTAGTGGTAGGCCGCCAAATACTGAATAGACAAAATTGGGAAAGATGCCCAGGACTGCTTCGAAGGGTGTTAACAGTCCTGAAAAAATTGTCTTAAATACATGTGCGATACCACTGGCATCTGACATATTTAGGATTTGGCTTAGCATTTCTACGAAATGCACGGGGCAATTAGTTGATAAAAGTGTATGTATCTCTGCTGTTGTCCTTGCAACTTGAAGATCATACGTTTCTTTTGATGACGTAATAGGCACTGTTGTCTGTAAAAGCACAGACTTCATTCTGCTTAAAGTATCAATTCGTATAGAAGAGATTTTTAAGGGAGGCCAACTCGTCGCCTCAGTATCAGTAGAGACGTTTGGATACAATGCTTGCATACAGCTAGTGACCATGGAACTAACGCTTACGAGATATGCTTTCCCTGGCACCATGCCACAACAGCTGTGGTCTGTTATTAGAACGTAACTCCCGTTAGAAAGTTGTCTAAAGAATGGCTCTATTTGTGCTGCAGGTGTGCCCTGCTGGTGGCATGAAAGGTTACTTGAAGTTCCCTCACAGGCCCCATGTAAATTAATACCTTGGCACAGAAGTATACCGCTTAGTGATCGTTTACAATTATTACCACTAAGAAATACATTCTGGTTTTGTTACTATAACATGTGTGTGTATAAGGTAATTTCCATGATGACTTAATGTAGCCTTTACCCAACCTTTCATACTGGCCTGCTGGTATATACTCTTCGCATTTTTTAAATTGGAAAGTTTTTATCGGAATTGTGATTATTCTGTGTATTATCCATTCAATCACAGGTCTTTCTGACATTGTCAATGGTAATCTCTCAAGTTTTTCAATGCTCAGAATCGTATAGTCTGCTCCTTTTTGTGCCAAACTGATTTGTTTATCAGTAAGGTTAAAGATAGAGAACAATGACGTTGTGTTGATTAAACGCCAAGGCACATAGCCTGAACACAGATTTTGCAAAGTCCAGCCTAGCTGTACAATAGAACGTAATTGGGACTGACCGTGTTGTAACATTAGTAAGTCCTGATCTATTATATCTATAGCAGATGATACAATACTGTCCAGTGAATATATTCTGGAGGACAGAGTCATTAACCCATTGTCCACAACAGAAAGTGATTTTTCCAAATTAATACGATCAATTTCTCGTATTTTCTCTGCTGTCTCATTTTGAGTCACTTTCCAAGCTTCGTTGTATGCAGCGTATATACTGGCCGCTATGAAACATTTTTGACGCTGTTTGCGTGGTCCCATTATGAAATCGCACGAGTCAGCACCATCTTTAAGTAAAGTTAAGTGTTGCTTAATTTCTGCCAGTGTGGATGTTTGTAGCCATTCAAGGCATATTTTCCCTTCACTGTATGATGTTACTATCCCTGGATGTTGTCTCTGGGAGTATCTAGGGTCTGGTCTGGTCATTTTTAAACCCTTTATTTTGTTCAGGAATCTATCTTGGCAGTTATTAGTGTCTGTTGGCCAGATTAACCACTTTTTCAAATCAGGATGTGTTCTCTTTTGAAGTAAAATTTGGGATACGTCTATCTCAATATCTGTGGTTGTATTATCAGGTATTGGCTTTGGAATAGACGGTTTGTTTAAATCTTTGATCTTGGCTAGGCCAAGACAGGTAGTTTGTTGAATGGTTTCATTCAAGAACATTATTTGTTCTGGGATCATGCAGTCTCTAAATAACGCTTCTAATCCTTGGACCTGCCATTCTTTTGTACCCCAGATGGTTTTTGTTTCAATGTTGTTTTTCCAGAAGTCAAAACCAAATGTAATCATTTTTTCATAAAATGTTTCCGAATAAATCAATTTAGTATTTGTCAGCATGGTTTTTGTCCCTGTTTTATCTAACAGTTTGTAATAAAATGTTTCTGCATCACTTGTGTTAAACCCTGAGAAGTATGGGAATTTCTCATAGAATGTTTTCGAACTGCTTTTAGGTGGAGTTGCACAATGTTCCCATTGATTATATTTAAAAACATTTCTAGGTTGAGCAGATTTATGCAAGTAGTGGTGTGCACAGTGGTTATAGCAATACATCTGTTCATAGTTCGATGAACCCTGTAAATAATCATGTTCTGTAAATTTTGCTGACATTACTAAATCTGACATCATATTATTTATGCTTTCAAAGTCCCAATCATCAGAGAAAGTACTTGGTTTTACAAAGTCACTTAATGAAACCTTAAACTGATGAGGATACTTCAAGAGTTCGACCGGGCCATAGATTTCGTAATCCGTTTTGTCCCAAACTACCCCGCCGGGTATTGGAATGGCTGTGACATTCACTGATGATAGTTCTCTTTTCTCAATGTGAGATGACTTGTGTGGCTTTAGGGCCAAGTTGATGTTCTGACTTGCTGTGTCCATTGTACTGTAATAAATTTTCCTAAAATTAGGCAGAGTAGGAGTATGAGTACGCCTAATACAATCCAAAATGCAATCAATGGTGCATTCAGATATGCTTCTTTGAGTTGATGAAAGAGTTCTGTTACTTTGTCTTTAAAAGTTTTTGTTGCTGGCGTTACTTCAGGGTTGCTTTGATCTTCAGAAAAGTTATCGAAATTGATGAAGTAGCCAGACGCAGTTCTGTCAATTGTTGGGATTGCTTTTTCAATTTGTCTTTTATGAGGACAGTCTGAGGCTACATCGTTGTAGACTGGTGTTTCTTGACGAACTGTTTCAATTTGGGTTTCAAGAGGCACAAGTTCCATGGCATTGTAGCATAGTCCTTTTGTATTCACTGCAGGTTTATCAAATGTGATTAGTCTCTCAGTTTTAACCTCTTGGATTGTAGCAAATTTTGGTATTCTGCTATTTCTTGGGAGTCCACTGGGCCTACTACTTATTATTGGCCACAGGATTGTGGTTTTACCAGGTCGATGGATACAACTCAGTTCTCCTTTTTACCAGCAAGGGGCTAGTACAACTGATCTCGTTCCGTTGATGGCTAAGACAGGTACTGCTTTTCTGTAAGAAGGCCCAAATTCCTTCTTCACCGCTATCTTCTCTTTGACCAGATCCCCAATCTTTGGAATCCAGACAGGTCTTGCTGGGACAGGTGGTGTAACTTCAGTGGTTGTTGGCTGTTGTTTTAACTTTATGTTGCTCAGGGCTTTTCTTGTTTCATTTAAGTCCTGTAAAACAGCCAAACGATCTTTGATGTCAAAGCATTTTTTCTTATCTTCTACCACTGAAGTCTGACTATCTAAATCCTGAATATACATTCTAGTTCCGAACAATAGTTCGTAAGGTCTGAAACCTTTTAGAGAATTTCTTGGCAGATTGTTAAGACTACGTTGGACACTTATTAAATGCTGGACCTACCCATCACCCGAACCTAGTACCTTTGCCGTTATAGATTGCTTTATGTCGCGTTTTTTTCTTTCCACAATCCCGTTTCCCTCAGGATGGAAGGGACAAGAGTACCGCAACTCAATGCCCATGCTGGTCATGGCCTCCTTATAAGCTCAAGAGCTAAAAGCAGGACCCTGGTCAGAATGAAGCATGGCAATAGCGTATGCGCCCATAAAGACTCGCAAATCTTTTATAACAGTTCTGGCGTCAGCTGAGCACTGGGGCCACATCTTTAAGTGAATCTAGTCTTTAAAAGGAATTAATGGGACGCTGGATTTTACGTATAGATAGCCTTATGCTAACTACAGAAATGGCCATGGCAATACTCCGGTTGGCTCGTTACTGCGATCTCTGTTGCAGTCTGGACAGCTCTTTGAAAATGTATAATGTTGCAGGCTCATCCCCGGCCACCAATATTCTGTCAGAGATTCCTTCATCTGTTTGTGCCTCGGACCTTCACCCATGTGTGCGTCTGCTATTAATAAGACTCTCATGTTCATGTTTGGAATTACTCTATCCCCCACTCCAGGGATTTGAGCAAAAGGAATGGAGTTTGCGTCAATTGCGTATGTATAATTGAGTGGATAGTTCACGGGTAGTGCTGCACAGTTGACTTTTGAAGACGTTTTTACCGCCAGCATGGTTTCCCCGTCTATGTATTTTTCTGAACGCTTTTTTGTGGCTACGGAAGCCGGTTTAGTTGCTTTTGTTGTGGCTGTATTAGCCAACGTATTCCTTGCAACGTGAACGCCATCACGTTGATGACTCAGAGTATGTATCATGTGAGTCTTCTGTAGTTCTTTCTGTAACAGAACTACCTGTTTCCACAGCATTTTATGCTTGATTGTGGCACCTGTGTCATCTTTGTAATCGTTTTGAACCCAGTTCTGCAAATCATTATTGTAAGATTTGACGCAAAAATGCGAATCGCACACTATTAGTGTCGGGAATTCACGATCGGCATTTTCAAGCGCCATCTTTAAAGATCTGATTTCAGCTCTCTGAGCCGAACAGTTTCTTAGTGATTCAGTTTTTGTTATTTTTGGTCTGAATTTACCGCAGAGCCAGCGACCTTTTACAATCGCGCAGGCTGCATTGTAGGATTTATAATCTACATTGTAATGCTGTACAAATCTGTCCATATAGATTATACAGGAGTACTGTTGGAGAGGCAGAATTTCGATTGGCAGAGGATATTGTTCTTCATATTTCAAATCATTCAGTTTTTTCATGTTCGGGACAAAATAGTATGTCACGTCTTCTGCAGCAAGAGAATTTTCCCACTGTATCCATTTTGGATTTAGTGCCACCGTTTTTAGATTAACTGGGCTGAATAATGCCTCAAAGGCTGATTCTGCTGTAAAAACAGTTATTCTTTTGCCTTGGGCTAGGGCTCTTTCATTTGCTACAGCCGTCTGAACCGCCTTCACAGTATTTTCTGTAAGACTGAATGTTTTTTCTGTTTGTGCGTACAAATGTGATTTGTAAGCTATTTGTACCGTTTCTCCCTCATTAGAGGTTAGGTAAGTGAATCCGCATCTTCCTGGGATGACTCGGATTACAAGGTTGCGTGTATTGTCGCGTGTTTCTAATTTTGTTTTAGCTAACATGTCTGTTTGCAGTAATCTCAAAATTTCTGTGTGTTTTTGAGTCCAATTTATTGGTTTGAAATCAGGTTCTATTAATTCGTAGAGAGGTTATACCCTCTCTGCATAATTTAGAATGTAAGTTCTTCCGAAATTCAGGAAGCCTAGTATCGATTGTAAGTTCTTCAGCGTTCTTGGTGCTTGGAGTACAGCACACTTCTCTAAGAAGTTGTCTGCTAGACTTTTGCCTTCACTTGATAATTCGTATCCTAAAAATAGGACAGTTAGATGGGCAATTCGTGACTTTTTAAAGTTGAATTTGTAACCCTCTGCTGCGAACCAAGTATTATGGTGTGAGTATCCAGGTCGTCGTCTGTGAGATAGATTTCATTGACATAAGATAATGCCTCATCATCATACATTTGTAGTAACTCTGTTACTCTTGCTGAGAATAATCCTGGGCTGTTCTTGAATCCCTGTGGGAGCCGACAGAAATTTTCTGTGACCCCATTACTGAGAAAGCGATTAAATACCTGCTTTCTGGTGCGATATTTTGACAAATGAATCCATTAGAAATGTTGAATGTTGTTTTGTATTTTTTGCGAACTATGTTATTCATTAGTGCCGCACTGTGCGAATTTTGTACCGCAAATGTTTTGCAACATGAGTTAAGGTGTCTGTAGTCCAAGACTAGACGATATGAATCGTCTGGTTTGGAGGCAGGAAACAAAGGATTGTTCATTTGAGAGGTGCATGTTTCAATCACCCCTTGGTACTCAAGTTGATCTAAGATCTCCCTGACCTGTTTTTTTAGCTTCTTGCTTAATTGGGTACTGCCTTTGTGCAGTTGGTTGACTTTTTAACTGGATTTTGTGAGGAGGAGAGTCCTCATCCCATCCTACATGATTCTTATATAATGCAGGTGCTTGAGCTACTGCCCATTTTCTGGCACATATGTATTTTCTATGTATTGGAATATGATTTGAGAAGGCAGGCATAATCATTTCTTCGCCATGAGGGCACTCCCTGACAAACTCCTTTGGCCAGTCTTTCTCAGCTAATAGGATGTCATAGCCTTTTGAGAGGTTATCCCAAAACAGACCCCTTACCTTCCTAGTCTTATCTCCCTCTATACGCAATGTTATTTCGTATATTTTATGAGGTTCGCTAACTCTGGTATCAGCAGTTTCCACCTGAATGTATTCATTTGTGTGCACTGTCTCCAGATGATTCATCAGGATCTTGCGACCTATGGTGACTTCTGCTGCGCTGTCTAGCATTGTTGAGGTTCCGTGACGATTGTAAGTGGTGTTTTTGACTCGCACGAATATGGTCGAGTCTGGTATCTATGCACCGCAAATGACGAGTTTAGTGGGTGTACGCAGTTTCGCTGTGCTAACCTAAACCGTTCATCTGTTTCGTGGGTTTCTATATCTGTACCCACGGGTTCCATTTTAGATACAGCATCCATTTTGTTTCTTGCCCTCAAGTAGCCAGCGAACGGACGCTGTCCGCTTCGCGACCCTGGGATTCCCAAGACTCTTGCGGAAGACACGTTTCCTTTGAAAGTGTCTTTATGATGAGGGGGATGATACTGTAAGGCAGATGGCCCCGCTTGAGGCTCATCTTGCCGTGCCGGTCTATTGTCTCAGCCGTGCATCTCATTAGGCGCGTCCCTTTGATGCTTGCAACTCGTGTTTCCCGATACCACCCCTTTTACACCCTTTCCGATCTCCCCACTATTTCTGCCTTCCTCTGCACCTGTTTCTGTTCCTTCTTCGATCTGTTTACTGCCAATTGGAATGTACTAATGGTGGGAAGATGGGTTTTTACAGTTGGGAACCACCAAATGTTTCCGCACTTATGTTCCGGGCCTTGAAGGCATGAAAGCAACCTCCTTGTGGTTTATGATGGGAACCAAGTTATAAACCTTTGTGTATCATGTTAACCTATGAGAGAAATATGTATAAAAGGAGCGACCCACAGTAGCAATTTGAAGCAGGCTCCGCGAACCTACATGCTATGTACTTCTTGTGACTTCTGTGTTCCCTGCAGTAATAAACCTCGAATCTTTGACGCCGAAGGAAGTGTCCCGTGTCTCTGTCATTTGTACACCGGAACAGGTTACCCACGAAGGTTTCAGGTGTAGTCCCCTGGCACCGCTGGGTCTTAGAAAAACCCAGTCCTTCAGTTGGCGCCCTTCATGGGGCTGCATCAGTGGTACCGGTCCAAGCCCGACGATCGTGAGGAACTTCGTGTGAAATCTCCGAGGGAAGGTGCACCCCGCTTCATCGATCCTGTTGTCGAAACAAGTGGCCCGACGACTTTTCCCGCGAAGATTCCCGCCTCCTGACGGCTGCAACGGACTGCTGCCCTGACTGTAGACCTGTTTTGGCGCCTGGCGTAGACCTTGGTACAGCGAGACAATTGACGGGCCTTCCTGGTGACGCCATCGATCTTTGAGTTAAGTATTTGTGGGTCGCTCCCAGAGTCCTTAGTTGTGGGTGCTTAGTTGTTGCATGGTTCCATTGCATTTGTGGTTCTTAGTACTTGGTTCTTTGTTGTAATATTTGACGTCTGCAGTCGCCAAAAACCGAGGGTTTTTGCTCTTTGCTGGGACTTGGTAAATCCCGTAACCCTTGAAGGTTGTGAAACTCAGCTAGTGTGCAAGATGCCTGGCCGTAGTACTTTGTTCAGTTGTTTTGGTCGTTGTGGTGCGGATTCCCGACTGGAGGACTCGTGTCCGATACCTCCGGTTGGAACTCCAACTTATGAATTATATAGCAAGCATGGGTTAGGTCCGATTACCTTAAATGAATATTGAATTTGTTATACCAAAAAAGACGGTGTCCTTAGTTGGCCACCTCATGGTAGTTTTGAGACCCCGATTTTTGATAACCTCGAGGCTAAATTGTTTAAGAAAAAATCAAGGCCGGCCATGTTTGATGCCTTTCGGTTGTGGCGGAAAGAAGCCAAACAGAAGGAGATCAGACAGTCAAAACGCAATCAGAGAGATGGAGTTGCTGCCATAGTAAAGAAAGCAGAACAGTTTCAGCGAGATAAGGAGGAAAAGGAAAAGGAAGTTTTTGATAGGCTTCAGCGTATGTCTATAGATGTTACCCCGCTTTGCCAACGGAGTTGGATAAGAAGGAGGAATCAGTTGAGGACCCTGTAATGTCCTATCTTTTGAAATCACCACCTCCGTACGCACAGGGTACCGCAGCTCCTGTGGTTCCCCCTGTACCTGCTCCTGTGCCTGTCCCTCAACCTGTCCCTCAACCTGTTCCTCAACCTGTACCCGTTCTTCCGATTGTTCCTGCTCCTTTGCCCACTGCTGTTCCTACTGCTCCACCGCTTGTACTTCCTCATACTCCTGCTCCCGCTGCTGCTCCTGTTCTACTTACTCCTGCTGTTTCGTCTGTTTCCGACTCTTCTCTTGTTAATCCCCTATGTTATACTTCTCCATCTACCCGACGTCGTACCCCCTCTGTTGCTGCTAACTTTTTCAATTCTCTTGGACCTATTCTTGAGTCCGCTGGTTCGGACGGTCCCCAAAGATGTAGTCAGCTTCCCGGTAATAGAGAACGTGCTGCACTATATAATATGGCGATGGCTTGGATGAAATACCCTCTTAGAAATCCACCACGTGCGGTGCTTGACGCGTTCTGTCAATTCAATATACCGACACAAAGATACGTTTTCGAAGAAATGTGTAAAGTTTTACGTGACCAAATATCGGCAGATGCATCGGACGATGTGTTGACTGCTTTGACTAATCTGCAGCTCCAGTTTTCAAGCGGAATGATAGTCGATTCAAATGTTCGACGCGCTGTTGAGCAGTTATTATCTTTTCGTCCTTCTATAATGCCTTGAGCATTGTTTGTAGAAGACATTGAGGGACCACTAGAAGCAACTGGTCAGTATCCCATGCGCGAAGTTCCGCCAGTGTGGATGCCGGGTAACCCTGGTGCTGCTCCACCGATCTTGCCGCATTTCCAGAGAGTATGGATTCATCTCCCGTGGAAACGATCGGAAGTTCTCCAGGTGAAGCAATCCTTGCCTGACCCTCGCAAAAATCCTGCAGGGTATTATAAAGAATTATCGCAGCTCGTAGACGCTACGATAATGAATCTTGCCGATATTGATATGCTGTTTGGCAATGTCGTACCGCAACCGGTATGGGCAAAGATTCGTCAAGAAAACCATGTGGCAGAATTGGGTGGTGATTGGGCTGCTCTTATTGCGGCAGACACACGACAAATTGGTGGGGCTAAACCTGAACAGCTCATTACGGCTTTGCCTCAGAGAATTATCGCTCTGATGAAAACACTTATGCCAGCTATGAAGGTAAATTGGGACAAGTTGTCCGCTTGCAAACAGAAGAAAGATGAAAGCGTCTCTGATTTCTTTACGAGATTTGAGGAGGCCTTCATCGACCACAGTGGTCAAGACATGGGTACCAAAGGTGGTCAGAGGTTGTTTGTGGACAAATTTGTTTCGAATTTGCTGCCTGATCTAAGCAACAAATTACGAAATTCTGAAAGTGCGTGGGCTTTTTCTACTTCTGCTCAAATATTGGCTACGGCCCAATATTATGAGAATAGGGAGAAAGAGGAGAACGATCGTGCTGACAAGAAAACGAAAGAGCTTAAAACCAAAGTGTTATTGCAACAGGCGTATCCTCCGCGTTCGAATCAGAATGACTCGCAACAACGTAATCGATCGCAGTCTCAGTCAAATAGGTCACAATCACGAAATGATTCCTCTTCACAGAGATCATCGTTAGGGTACAATCAGTGTGCCTATTGTAGGCAAGAGGGCCATTTGAAATTCGATTGTCCGGTCCTCAATGAGCGTAATAGTGGTAATTCGTCTAGAGGAGGTCGTGGTGGTTCTCAACAGACATCACGTGGTAGAGGTCGCGGTGCTCAGAACGATCGTTCCACTAACACTTCTGACTCCAATAATTGTTTTGATCAGCGTGGATCGTCACAAGGGCGATCTGCTCAGTATAATGTGGATGATTATTACGTCGATCAGGATGCTGACGACGGTAATTACTAGGACAGCCATAGACAAGGAGAGGGAGTAGTATCAGTTCTGGTTGATCAGAGAGGGCCTTACGTCGCAGTTGCCACCTCGGGCGTCGTTGAGCCTTTTCTGTTGGACACTGGTGCAGCGAAAAGTTCCATAATGCATTCGAAACTCCCTGGCGCACCTTTGTCTGGCTTAACAAATGTTTCCATTGGATTCTCTGGCGCCCCTGTTAGCAATCCGGTTTCGTGCCCTTTGCCTCTTACAATTGGGCCTTGTGAGCTAAAAGCTCCGCTGATTTTGACCACTGGTTGTGGTGAAAATCTCTTGGGCCTGGATTTGCTAAAACGTTTGTATGCGACTTTGTATTGTTCTCCTGCGGGAGTGAAGCTTACTTTGGGTGAGAGAGTTATCTCTCCAATGTACCTGTCTCTCGATAAGCTTCCACCGGAATTGAGTTCTCTTCCTGCATCTTTGTGGGCAACAGGTCCCAATGACGTGGGCCTGCTTGATATCTCCCCTTATGTTGTTCATTTGAAATCTAATGTGCGATTGCCACGTATTCCCCAGTATCGTATCTCCCTTGATGGTGAACGAGCATTGTTAGCTATTATCTATGACCTGATTGAGAAAGATGTTATCGAGGAGACACGGGGAAACGTGTGCAACAGCCCTGTGTTGCCCATTCTAAAACGTACTGATCCTTCGAAACCGCCTGTTTATCGTTTTGTTATCGATTTACGGGAGGTAAAGAAAATTGTGATTCCTCAGTTCCCTGTTGTGCCCGACATCACGGCGCTACTGACTCTGATTCCAGCCTCGGCATCGTGGTTCTCAGTGATCGATCTGAAGAATGCGTTCTTCAGCATCCCGATTGCTGAGGAAAGCAGAGACCTTTTCGGTTTCTCTCTTGGTGGTCACAGCTTCCGGTTTAAACGTATTCCTCAGGGCTACTGTGAGAGTCCATCAATATACAGTCAAGCCTTAAAGGGCCAGTTGGATGCTTTTGTATTGCCGGCTGGTGCAGCCTTGATCCAATATGTTGACGACTTATTGGTGGCTGCAGATACTCAGGACACTTGCAAAATAGCCACGGTATCGTTGTTGCAACATCTCTGTGACTTACATCATAAGGTGTCTCCTTCTAAACTTCAATATTGTTGTCAAGAAGTAACCTATTTGGGTCACTTATTGTCAAAGGAGGGAAGAAGGTTGACCCCAGAGAGAATTGCAGCGATTGCCCGAATGACTGTGCCAACAACTCAAAGAGATGTGCATGCCTTTTTAGGTATCACGTCATACTGCAGGCAATGGATTCCGAATTTTTCATTGCTCGCGAAACCATTGGTGGCTCTTACGTGCAAGGATGTTCCAACTCCTTTACCATGGACGGAAGAATGTCAGAAAAGTTTTTCTGAACTACGTGACGCGTTGTGTTCGGCTCCTGTGTTAGGTACCCCTGACTACAGTAAGCCATTTACACTATACGTTCACGAGAGAGAAGGTTGTGCGTTGAGTGTTTTGACGCAACCTTTTGGTGGTAAGCAGCGTCCATGCGCATATTTTTCCTCGACCTTGGACCCGGTAGCTAGAGCATTGCTGAGTTGCTTGAGAGCAACAGCGGCAGCTGCAGTGTCCATCCGACAATCAGCAGGATTGGTCATGGATAATATGCTTACGGTGATGGTTCCGCATGCAGTTGACACTCTTTTAAATCGTACGAAAACTCAGCACCTGACGAGTGCAAGGTTGTCGGGGTACGAGTTGACGTTGTAGGCAAGCAACATCCAGATAAAACGTTGTAATGTCCTGAACCCGGCGACTTTGTTGCCCATTAGTATGGAGTCAGATGAAGTAACCCCTCATGACTGTTACTTACGGACTGAGGAGGAAACAAAAGGTCGTGTGGACCTTAAAAACACTCCTTTGGAAGATCCCGATGGGACCTTGTATGTGGATGGTTCGTGTTTTAAACTACCGAATGGTGATGTGACGACTGCGTATGCTGTGGTAACTTTGAATACTGTTGTGGAAGCTGCGAGATTGAATCAGAATTCTGCCCAAGCTGCAGAGCTGATCGCTTTAATTAGAGCGTGTGTGTTGTCGAAAGGGAAACGGGTGAATGTGTTTACCGACAGCCAATACGCTTTTGGCGTCGCCCATAGTTTTGGACGATTGTGGAGAGAGAGAGGTTTTATGACATCGCATGGCACTAAGATTCAACATGGACAACTTGTGAATGATCTTTTGGATGCACTTACGTTACCTAAACAGGTGGCGATTGTTAAATGTAGTGCGCATCGTAAGGTGACGGATGAGGTTGGACGTGGTAATGCGTTTGCGGATGAGACTGCTAAGGAGACTGCCCGGAACCTTAGCACTAGAATGTATGTGACGAGTTCGGTTAGGTGGCCTACAGAGACTAGTATGTGCGAGGACACCATCGAGAGTGTGAGAACGATACAGAACGAGGCCACCGAGACTGAAAAGACGAAGTGGAAAGAGAGTATGGGAAAGTTGGATGCAAATGGTTGTTGGATTGATTTGTCAGAGCATAAGAGATGAATGTTGCCAGATGCGTATGTGCTGGCTGTTGTGACGATGGCACATGGGTTAGCACATATCAGTGCGAAAGGTATTTGTAAGCTGTTGTCCCCTGTGTGGAAGAATGATGGTATCACTAAATGTGCTGAGAGATTGGTGAAGAATTGCATGATATGTATGATGTACAATCCTGGTAAGGGAACACCTACACCTCCTGGCCATTTTGCTCCCCCTTCATATCCCTTTGAAGTGATTCAGCTAGATTTCATCCATATGGAGCGATGCAATAACCTGAAATACTTTTTAGTTGTGGTTTGCGCATTCTCCCGATGGATCGAAGCCTACCCTCTCAAAGACAATACAGCTCTGTCCACTGCGAAAATCCTACTAAAGGAATATTTTCCTCGGTATGGAATGCCACGGATTGTATGGTCTGATAACGGAAGTGAGTTTGTCGGGAGTGTGATGAAGAGTGTGTGTAAGGGTCTTGGAATTACTCAAAAATTCCATAGCGCCAATCATCCCCAGTCAGCAGGTTTGGTTGAAGGGTATAATGGCACCCTTAAACTCAAACTAGCGAAGATTCAGGCTACGACTGGTCTTTCGTGGCCTGACGCTTTGCCTCTAGCTCTGTTGTCAACAAGGGCGACTGTACACTCCCGAGTAGGGCTCAGTCCCTATGAAATAATGTTCGGCCGTCCTGCGAATGTTTGGGGGGTCCCTAGACCGAGTGTGTTTTCTGATCTTGAGTATCCAATGTTGATCGATTATCTTCATGATTTGTATTTGTATTTGTATTTGTATGTCGATTTGTAGAGCGCAATTGCTGCCCGGGGGCGTCCAAGCGCTAAGAAACCAACTGACTGCTAAACTGAGGTTAATTCACCAACAGGTCCTTGAAGCACTGCCGACGCAGACGGAGGGTCCAGGCCACCAGCTCCAGCCCGGAGACTGGGTGGTGACGAGGAATTTCGGAAGAAAAAGAAACCTCGAGCCTCGTTTTACTGGACCCTTCCAGGTCCTCCTTGCCACGAGAACTGCTGTCCGTTTGGAAGGCCGGAAGAACTGGGTGCATGCCACCCACACCAAAAAGGTACCTATACCTTTACCGGCGGACTCGTGGGTGAGGAAAGGCATTGCTTCATCTGAAACGGAAAGATTACAGACCTTCGTACCTTTTAGCGATGCCGAACCTGTCGGAGAATCCTCAGTGCAGCAGAACGACATTGTTGGACATTTGTCACCCCAAAGCTCAAGATCTGAAAACTTGACTGATCAACAGAACTCTGTTCCTTCATCGGACCCATTGTTTGACGAACAGACACGTCCTGGAAAGAGCCGATACTTTTTGCGATCTAACACCAAGGACAAATACATTTGCTTTTATTCCTCGACATTTACGTTACCCCATTGACACGATCAGTCTAAAACACTTGTATAACTATGATTTTGTAAATATTGAGTTTTTTCCACATCTGTGTTTTTGCTTCCACAGCTGAAAGTCTTTGTGCATATTTGTGAAATTAAGATACCTTCCATCCAGGTGTACCGTAGGGCCGCGCGTGTACTTCCTTCTGGTTAGTAGGTCTTGACACTAGGTCAAAGACCGTCGGTTCCTGGGAACTCCTAGGGATTGACTACTGCTACACAGAACGAAGTGCGTAAAGAAACGTTGCGGACGGTTTTAGGGGATGGCGTTTTCAAAACTTGTGGATTTGGAAAAAGCTCAGGCGCGAAGATTCAAACTGCAACAAATTACCCGTACCAAATGCTTTATGTTTCAGGTGTTCCTTCTGTTTTTAATTGTTTCCTCGTTATTGGCGGGTGGGGTGTATTATGTGATACAGTACTTCCTACCTTCTGCCATACCTACTCCTACTTCTAAACCTAAACTTACCACCACTGTGTCCCCTCATTCCTTTCACATCTTACCTCAACACGAGCAGGCTAGACGTGCAGAATTCAGAAATAATTCCTTTATTCAACTCCTACATCAGCATCAGTTAGTGGTTAATACTACTAATTGTTGGGTGTGTGGGTTAATGCCACATACCACGGATAAGGGAATTCCATATCTGGTCCTTCCTTATAGTTCCCAGGGTTCAGCTCGAGCATTCCAAACTATGTTTCGAAGCGCACTAGATTCCTACCCCAATCGAGAGCCACGTCCTTCCCACTTTGGTCCTGGTCCGTATCACAAGCCTTTGGCCAGAGCGATTGCTGATTTAGATAGGGATATCTATGAGCCGTCGCTCATCCCAGAGGAAGAGGTGCGAGCCTATAGGGACCTGAGTGAGGCTGAGTATAGTGCGCTCGTGGGTGAAAGACAGCTCAGAAGCTCGTCTCCGATATGGATCGTACCCCACCTTGGTAATTTCTGTCTAACAGGTCGTGGCCGAAAACCGAGAGCTCATCTTGGAGAGAGTGCTTGCTCCGAGACGTATGTCTTGCCGATGCTCTCGTCCCCTGTGTTTCTGACTGCCAAGGGTACGTACTTTGTCTGTCATGATCGTGCGTATACGTGGTTGCCCTCTGACTTTGCGGGCACATGCTATATTGCAAATTTGTTGCCTCCGACATTCACCATAGATGCAGACTATCACAAGACTAGAATTGTGAGGGGCGTGATTTGCGAAGAGGACACTGCCGGTCAAGAGGCAGCAGACTTTTTCAAGGGTTTCTTTCCGTTTTGGGGACCTATGGTTAATAGTAGGAACCCGAGACAGTTGACCCGAGTAGTGGAATCGGCAGCTAATATCACTGCCAGTGCCCTTGGTAATATCACCGCAGAACTTCAGGCGGATAGGCTCATGACGTTACAAAACCGTATGGTTTTAGACGTTGTTTTAGCAGATCGAGGTGGAGTATGTAAGGTGATCTATTCGAGCTGCTGTATTTTCATTCCAGATAATGCTCCGACTGTCTATCAAGCCATCTCAAAGTTGCATAAGATCTCTGAGTCCATACACGTGGACGTAGGGGATTGGACGCTACTTGGGTGGTTTTGGGGCCTAATGTCGACTTGGGGTTGGAAGATTCTGATGATCATCGGGGCTGTTGTAGCGTTTCTGTTCACGTGTTGCCTTTGTGTGCAGTGTGGTCCTGCCTTATGTGGCCTCTGTGCTACGACATGTATGAGACAGCCGCCTGTTACCAAAGGAACTCGGATGGATAGAATTATGCTACAGCAACATCTAGATGGTCTGATGAATATCGACTATGATTCTGACTAGTGCTTGCCTACATGACGGCAAAAGGAGCGTCTGAGGTCCCGTGACGATTGTAAGTGGTGTTTTTGACTCGCACGAATATGGTCGAGTCTGGTATCTATGAGCCGCAAATGACGGGTTTAGTGGGTGTACGCAGTTTCGCTGTGCTAACCTAAACCGTTCATCTGTTTCGTGGGTTTCTATATCTGTACCCACGGGTTCCATTTTAGATACAGCATCCATTTTGTTTCTCGCCCTCAAGTAGCCAGCGAACGGACGCTGTCCGCTTCGCGACCCTGGGATTCCCAAGACTCTTGCGGAAGACACGTTTCCTTTGAAAGTGTCTTTATGATGAGGGGGATGATACTGTAGGGCAGATGGCCCCGCTTGAGGCTCATCTTGCCGTGCCGGTCTATTGTCTCAGCCGTGCATCTCATTAGGCGCGTCCCTTTGATGCTTGCAACTCGTGTTTCCCGATACCACCCCTTTTACACCCTTTCCGATCTCCCCACTGTTTCTGCCTTCCTCTGCACCTGTTTCTGTTCCTTCTTCGATCTGTTTACTGCCAATTGGAATGTACTAATGGTGGGAAGATGGGTTTTTACAGTTGGGAACCACCAAATGTTTCCGCACTTATGTTCCGGGCCTTGAAGGCATGAAAGCAACCTCCTTGTGGTTTATGATGGGAACCAAGTTATAAACCTTTGTGTATCATGTTAACCTATGAGAGAAATATGTATAAAAGGAGCGACCCACAGTAGCAATTTGAAGCAGGCTCCGCGAACCTACATGCTATGTACTTCTCGTGACTTCTGTGTTCCCTGCAGTAATAAACCTCGAATCTTTGACGCCGAAGGAAGTGTACCGTGTCTCTGTCATTTGTACGCCGGAACAGGTTACCCACGAAGGTTTCAGGTGTTGTCCCCTGGCACCGCTGGGTCTTAGAAAAACCCAGTCCTTCATTGTCTGTGCCCACTCTCCATTTTTCAGCTGTGTCCTCAGTATCCTTGGCATGTTTGATTATTTTATTACTGGCTACCTTCTTTCTTGGAAATTGTAATTTTTTACTTTGAGTGGGTTCCTTCTCTTTGAACTTGACGTGCTCTTCCCTGTGTTCTGACCGTCCTCTTCTTTCCGATTTCTGCGAAAAAGATCGAGAGGGACGAGTATCAATATCTTGATATCTATCAGGCTTTTTCAAATTATTCCTATTTCTAAGGTTGTATCTTTTCTCAGAGGGCTCCCTTTGGGGAGACTGGTGTTCTCGGTTCGGAGCTTTTTCCCTCCACTGAGGAGACCTTCCTCTGGACTGGAATCTTTTTTTTGTGGGAGTGGATTGTTTATTTCCATCCCAGCTCTTTTTTGGAGTGTTTAGATTATTTTTACTAAATATCTTTTCAGGATTTTCAAGAAGTTGGAGTTTTACCGGTTTCCCACCCAAACTATCTCTACCTAGTTCTTCATAGGATTTTTCTATGATTCTGGCAAGTTCAATTGGTTGGTCTGCTATATCTGTTTCTTTCAATTTTTGGCAGATCGCCACAGATGCTGCTTCTCCTTTTATGTTGGCTAATAATATAGCCGAGACCTGCTTGAAGTCTTTCAGTAATTTCGTACCAAGAGTTAATGCTAGTTCTGGACCGTATTCATTTTGAATTTGTCTTAGCACATTTGGTATTACCGCCAGAGACGGAACACCATGTGTTTTTGTGTAAATGGAAGCAAAGACTGTGCCCCAAGTGTCACAGTCCTCCACATGTGGTGCGCCCCCCATTGGAAGGCAGATAATCAGAATTCTGTGTTTCTCAATAGGGGTAGTATTTGGGAATACTGCCTCTATTTGAGTTATCTTTTGTGCTAACCAGAATGGAATTTGTTCCCGTTTTGCGGGTGTTTTACCAAGACATGATTGTATGTTATGTGGTGTAATTTTATTTGTGTTCCCCTGATGAGGGGTCAGCTGTGGAATGTTAACAGCTGGTTGGACTGTTGCAGTCCGCATTACATATTGGACTAATTGTCTATGAATTTTAATTAGTAATTTTAGCTGGGCTAAAAGTTCCTTGTCTGACATTTTATCAATGTCAGGATGTGGTGTGTAGCTGGCTAGAACCGGCCATGGTGCTCCTGGTCTACCTAGTGGACCAAGCCTGGTGATGTGATCATTATGTTTTAGGGCGCCTTTAAACCAGAGCAGGTACTCTTGGTAATTTAGTGGAATTTCCACATCCTCGAAAGGAGTGTATTCATCCGGAGGTTCCTCTATTTTGTAATAGTGGAATTCGTGTGTTGTAGCGTTTGCCGCTGGAAAGTTTATCCATGAATAGAATACCTCTGTCTGCCGATATTCGTGTGCCTCTATCACGAAAATGACTGTACCACCTCGTGATGTCAGTCCGTTTTCTTTAGGTTTTAAAGTTATAGTTTTTCTTATGTTTGCCGGGATGATAATTGCACCCGGTTCATTTTCATTAAACCCTGTAACATCGAAACCCTGTTGATTCGCATCTACTGCAGCTTCATCGATTTCGTTGTTGTTGCCGTTATTTGACATTATTTTAATGTAAGTTTGTAGACCAGGTTTCCAAGGAAACAAAGATTAGGTGCACAATATTTTGGAACACTCTATCCTTCAACGTTGACTAAACCAAAAACTCTACATAGAAATCTCTTCCTACTAAGTTCCGGCGGATTTTAACCTTTCACCCACTCCAGACGTCTATTGGAGTATTTACGGGGAAAAGGGTCTGCGTGAAAAAGCATGACTGAGTTACTCTAACGTCTTGCGTTAGTTTTATTGCCTTACCAAACGTTGGTCGCCATGTAGTGTAGTTTCTATTTTCCCAATAGGCCCTGCGCATTGGAATAACATAAACAGCAGTGTAGACGTAGGACTGAGGTCATCTAGGTCTCTACTGACTATGTTAGACTTAATTAAGGTTTGCGCCAGCTAGCTCAGAGGTCACTGGAAACTTTCATGACTGAATAGGAAGGGATCAGCTTCCCTGGCTCAGACAAGAAGGGATTCAGCTTCCGAAGACCGCATAAACATGACAACTTTGCTCCCTCAGAATAAGAGTAAATCTCTAGAGTCGTGTGAAAACAATAGACCGCTATTTCACTCAGTCAGATGTGCATACTTAGTTTCACCAGAGTGCAGAGAATAGAGAGATGGGCGTTTTCAATAAAAGGTATTATTTATTGAGCAGTCTTCCTTCTCATGCAAGAGAAATGAATTGCCACAATTGCAATACTTAATGTAAAGTAAAGTACGTACATTAAAGGAGTATTATGAAATAATACTGTAAAAGCATTGATATGGTTTCTTAGCCCTTAGACACTTTAAAATGGATAAAACATATATACATATACACATGAGATATGAAATTCTTAGGACTCGAGTTGGGATTAACCCATGGAAGATAGATGGAAAATTAAAATCTGCACTGATCGGCCCAGAAGGTAATTGTAACTGTGGACGCGGACTAAGACATGATATGGCACATATTTTACTTGATTGCTTATTTGTACAGGATATAAGGAAACAGTTTTTACGCCCGATATTTTTGTCATATAAGATAACTTCACGTGCCCAGGCGATATGGTTACTTACCGATATGCCCACTTTAGAAATTGCAATTGGATTGGGTAAATTTTTGAGGAGTTTAAAAGAATATGGAAAGGTGATTTTGAAAGAGGGGCACTGATTTTAAATTGTTTTAAAGTTTTATAAAATGAAAATATTCTTCTTATCCTTTTAGTGATTTTGAAATTTCTGTAAAATAGGGCGTATTGTATGTAGTGTTTCTGAGGGCGTCTCCCTCTTTTAATTTAATTTTAACAAGTATTGAATTTTACCTAGTTAAGATGTAGTAGAATTTTGTCTGTCCGTACTTTTTGTGTCTAATTGCGTGTGTTCTGTACTGTTTAAAAGACCAAGGTCTAAATAAACAAGTTTCTCTCTCTCTCAGACAAGAAGGGATTCAGCTTCCGACAACCGCATAAACATGACAACTTTGCTCCCTCAGAATAAGAGTAAATCTCTAGAGTTATGTGAAAACAATAGACAGCATTTCACTCAGTCAGATGTGCATACTTAGTTTCACCAGAGTGCAGAGAATAGAGAGACGGGCGTTTTCAATAAAAGGTATTATTTATTGAGCAGTCTTCCTTCTCATGCAAGATAAATGAATTGCCACAATTGCAATACTTAATGTAAAGTAAAGTACGTACAGTAAAGGAGTAATATGAAATAATACTGTAAAAGCATTGATATGGTTTCTTAGCCATAAGACACTTTAAAATGGATAAAACATATATACATATATACATAGGCTAACGTGCTCAACTGGTGCTTCTAAAATACGCCTACCCCGGTGTACCTGACCTAAGCCTAATACGTGGGAAGGAGTAAGTAAGTAGCAGTTTTTGAGTTAAGTAAGTTTTGCCAAGAATCTGACACAAGAATTCTCTCTAAGGGTTTAGTCAGCACTGTACCTTGGAAATAGAATATAGGAGGTCTGGTATCTCTCTCTCAGGACTCGATATCCCAATCACCCGCAAGGGTAGGCTGGAAACGCCGGAGCTGGATTTTCTCGGCAGGAGAAAAGACAGCGTCTTTCTCAGCGCGTCAAAGAGGAGGGGCTGCGTCCGTGGGCTTTTCGCGTCTGCTGGGCTCTCGGCAAGTAGATTAGCTGCTCTGCTCCAAAACCACCACCGTGTGTTTGCTTAAGGCAACGTTGGTATATTTATATCTGAAAGGTGCCGAGTTTGACGTAAGGTTTGGACATAAGACGTCAATAAAGATGTCACTAAGAACTGGCCGTTCTTACAGTGCTCGCAGGAGTTCTATTACAAATCAAAACAAAGCAAGCGGGGATTTCCCAGGTTGCTGGAGGTTTGGTGTGTTGAAAGAACTCGTTGTGCTTTCTAGGAATCTAAGGAAGTAGCTTTTTCAATGCCTTGGGCTGCAAGGGCGATTTACTGAAATTTGGATCTGATTCTTATGCCAATATAGGGATATTTATTGAGTATAGCTGTTTAAGGGCATAAAATGGTAATATTGATTCAGGTTCCTAGATAAAAACACAATAGGGGGTGGGTTGGGTCTTGCGGGAGATTATTTATGTTAGGGATATAAATATACTTTAAACTTTATCTTAGCATACGTGTTTTTTACTGCTTTTGAGGCTGGTGGGTGGGGGTTTAACAGTAAGTTTGATTTCCTGAAACGTAAGTGGCATCTTGATTCAAGTTGTGTAAGTAATTACTAATTGCCCAAATATTTTCAAAACTAAGTGCCTCTCACAGAGAAAGTGAATTCAATAGTCCTAGGACTTTACTAGTACTACTGTCAGTCTCTCGTCTCTCCTAATACTCCATTATACTACCTCCCCCCAAACGCTTATCTTACCTGTAATTTGTGTTTGGAAATAGGGATAGGCACAGTGCTGGCTGCACGGGAAATGGCGATTAAGGTTGGCAATCCTGGGCGGATGAAATGTCATCATTGCGGTCGTACTAGTGGTGTTACACAGTGGCAGTTGCAGCATATGAAAAAAAAGAAAATGAAACCGTGTTTGTCCTTACCGTAGCATTAGAACGGTACGATAGAGAATATAGCAGGTGACAGTACACTAGAACAGTGCCACAATGTAGCCTAACAAATGGTAAAGTATTGAAAGTATAACTAGTACTTGCCTTCAATTTCTTTGACATTGGCTACTACTACAAGAAATAGTACTGAAGGGGAAGGACACAGCAGCGTAATAATTGCCACGTCTATGAGGAGGATGCTCTTGATGATCAATCAAGTTGATGGCGCACATGAAAATCTGCTTTTATTTGCCAATAGTGACTCTGTGTCAAGCTCAGCAAGAATATATCCTCGGATTCCTTCACCAGCCTGTTGCTATGACCTAATCCTCCCCAGCAAGTGTGTGGAATTATTGCTGTCATTTAGTCACACATCAATCAAAACCAGACAGCCCGGGGGAGAGGGTTAGGGTTTGGAAAATGGATGAGAATGAGGTTTTTGGGAAAGTTTTGTTGAGAGAAGAAAAGAAAAGCACAGCATGGACAAACAATAATTGAAGATAAACAAATCTTTGGGTACAAAGCTATCCATAAATCTTTTAAGTGACATAAAGGAAGTGCATGCACTACTGCATGCATGGTTACTGAAAAGTAAGTAGTACTTTTGACAACCGTGAATGAAAGAATGCGACAGTACAGGGCTGCAGTAATAATTATGCGTTTTCACTTGCCTATCTCTGCACTCAGAGAAACACTTCGTACATTAAATTAGGTTGAAAAATGGCAGAAGTAAAACCTATTCAATGTCTGTAGGGATGAATTTAGAAGCAGAGATCAAAGAAATGCAGAGTCACACTCATAGAAGTTCACAGCAATAACATTACTTAAAAGATAATTAGATAAGAACGGATACTGTAGCTGTATGTTGTTGTAGTTGGCCTGTTTAATTTGGTAAGTTGCGTGCATCCAACCATTCCTCTTATTAGCGGGACTCCTCCATTCCATCTGATGCTCCGTCCATCAATGTTGGTGACCAGAAGACACCCTGTCCACTGCCTGCCTGGCGGATGCTGAATTGTGGCTTGCTAATCTGAAGCCTGACTTCATCCTTTTTTCCCATTGCACAGGCTGAAACCCGGCCTGTAATTATTGATGGAAAAAAAGGAAGTGATATTAGAACACCACTGACAAATAAATATAAGGTATGTATGCTGTGTAGTGCAAAAAGTCACACTTTTAGTTTTCTAATAGACAGTACAATATTTTTGAAAGTGCATACTCTGTCTGAGTCTCCTTTTGAAGGATAAATAAGTATGGGTGAATTAATTTAGCGGATCTTTCCCCTCAAGCTAGGTGTACTGTAAACTGTGTTTTAGAACAAAATGAGACCTTCCCTGCAGTGCTCCCAGACCCTTACTAAACCCAGTCGCAAATATGTAGAAGACCCCCAATCAGATCTCCAAAAATGAGGCCTTGTAGAAAATTGGTGACAAAACGTACTTTGAAAGTAAAGTAGGCCCAAATCCCCCCTTACCCACCATGGATTGTATTCAAACCACTTGTAAGCATGCAAAAGTATCCATACCCAGCATTGCTCTATGACTCGCAAACCCCCCCACAAACACCAGGAACCCCCACAAACAGCCCCCCGAAAACGGCAGAGTGAGCGAACTCTCAGAAAATGCAAAAACTTTTTCCCCAGGGATTGTCTCCAAAACACTTTCTTTCGGGTATTAGACCTTCCCAGCAATGGCCCCAGAACTGTCAACCCGGGCGAAAACAAGTTTAACACCCCCAACATCCAAAAGGCAAAACCCGGGAAAAGTCACACTTAGAAAACTTTGGGCCTACCTGGAATTCAGTCCAAATGCGCTCTGCAGCTAAGTCCCAAATCCCCTTTTCCAACATGGATTTCCTGTAAAACAAATGCAATCAACATTAGAATGTGCCAGCAGTGCTCCCAGACCCCAAAACCCACCCACAAAAACCTGGAAGCCCCCCAAACAGCACCCCAAAGACAGGCAAGTGAGCAAAAACGCAAAAACTTTTTCACCATGGATTTGGCTCAAACACTTGATTCCGATATTAGACCTTCCGAGCTATGCCCCCTGACCCCTGCAGCCACCCGCAAAAAAGCAGAACACCCCCAAACAGGAAAAAAGCAAAAATGGGCCTACCTTCAATTTTGTCCAAATGCGCTGTGCAGCTATACCCTAACTCCCCTTTTCCACCATGGATTTCCTGAAAAACAAATGCAATCAACATTAGACTGTGCTAGCAGTTCTCCCAGACCCCTAAACCCACCCAAAAAAACCTGGAAGCCTCCCAAACAGCACCCCAAAGACAGGCATGGGAGCAAAAACGCAAAATCTTTTTCACCATGGATTTGGTCCAAAACACTTGATTCCGATATCAGACCTTCCGAGCTATGCCCCCACACCCCTGCAGCCACCCGCAAAAAAAGCAGAACACCCCCAAACAGGCAAAAAGCAAAATGGGCCTACCTTCAAGTCTGTCCAAATGCGCTGTTCAGCTAGGCCCTAACTCCCCTTTTCCACCATGGATTTCCTGAAAAACAAATGCAATCATTATTAGACTGTGCCAGCAGTGCTCCCAGACCCCAAAACCCACCCACAAAAACCTGGAAGCCACCCAAATAGCACCCCAAAGACAGGCAAGTGAGAAAAACGCAAACACTTTTTCACCATGGATTTGGTCCAAAAGACTTGATTCCGATATTAGACCTTCCGAGCTATGCCCCCAGACTCCTGCAGCCACCCGCAAAAAAGCAGAACACCCCCAAACAGGCAAAAAGCAAAAATGGGCCTACCTTCAATTCATTGCCAAATACGCTGTGCAGCTAGGCCCTAACTCCCCTTTTCCACCATGGATTTCCTGAAAGACAAATGCAATCGACATTAGACTGTGCCAGCAGTGCTCCCAGACCCCAAAACCTACCCCCAACAACCTAAAAGCCCCCCAAACAGCACCCCAAAGGCAGGCAAGTGATCAAAAGCTCAAAAACTTTTTCTGCTCCGATTTTCTCCAAACCACTTTTATCCGGTATTAGACCTTCACAGCAATGCCCCAGACCCGTCAACTCACCCGCAAAGGAGTAGAACACCCCCACAAGTGCAGAGTCTTTCTTCATTGGGCGTAATCCAGCCATCTGCTTTGAGGGAAATAGGAGTCTGGAGGAGCAGGATAGAGGAGCATGTTCTTATGAACTTGTGAACCTGAGGAATGCAGACAGCGGCACCTTCAAATCAATAAGCAAATAAGTGAAGACAGTTCTGCTGATGGGGTTTTTTGTGATTAGGTGATTAAAGTTTTTTAAATAGATTTTGCAAAACAAAAAAAGACAGACACACAGGAATAAAAGTGAATAAGGACGAAAAAGAAAGTTAGTGATTCATTGACTCATTTTCAGGGCTCGGTGTCAGGGAAGAAGAGCTCGTCCTCAAACTCTGCGAATTCAGACGGGAGTAGGTCAGTAAACAGAGAAGAACTTCCCTCATCTAAGTTGGTGTCCTCCTCGTTTTCTTCCTGTGTGCATTCTCGTATTTTGTAATCTGGTGGTATGAGGTGCTAATTCATCTTGATCATTGTTAACCTTTCCACATTTTTGGGCGAGAGGCGGGTCCTTTTGGAAGTTACAATGCCACCAGCAGCACTGAAAACACATTCAGAAGACACGCTTGCGAGTGGGCAAGACAAGTAATTTATAGCCTGGTTGGTGATCTCTGGTCACACCTCTTTTCCCATGCCAATACGCCAATGGGTCATGATGAACATAGACCTCTGTTGAGTCATTCAGATAGTCCTGCACCATCGACTCAAGGTTCTCCAGGGTACCTCCACTTTGCTTACTTTTTTCTGGGACCTTTTGAGAAGCAAACCCAAGCTGAGTTAGCCAATCCTCTTCTTCACACAATGTTACTGTTGTGTCTGGTGCAGATGATACGGTTGCTGGTGTCGTTAACGGCTGAGAGGGAAAATCACTCACTTCTGCCACAGCCACAGATGCAGAAGTGGATTTTTTTGACTCCAGATGGCCTGCTGACGCTGATGTACTGCCGTTTCCTTCAATTTCCTGCCATTCTCTTTCAAACTGACTGGCTGACACAGCTAGCCAATGTTTGTACTTTATAACATCTGCGTCATCAAAAGGAAAGAATACTCTGCCTGCCACTGCCTTTTTGTACCGTGGATCCAGAATAGTAGCAGAAATGTAATGCTGTTCTGTGTGGATCTTTTCAAGACGTTCATCGCAAAGTAGGCGCAGTAATAACTTCTCCGCCAACTCAAATGCTTCTTTCTTTCCATCTTTTTGAAATGTAGAAGACACCCCCTTCAGTTGGTGCTCTAGCATGCGCAACAATGGGATAGCTTTTCCCAAATTACAGTCCTCGCTGCTGACTGCACGCGAGAAGACCTCAAAAGGACGAAGCATGTCTGTCAGGCTTTTAACTAGCTCCCATTGCTCCACCTGTATCCTTAGGTCTATCAAAGGTGTACCCAGTTTAAAGAAATACTGATCGACTACCACATACTGCTCATACAGGCGCTCAAGCATGTAGAAGGTTGAGTTCCAACGTGTTACCACCTCCTGGATAAGTGCTTTCACTGGCACTTTACGTTCATGTTGTAGGCACCTCAGCTGCTTCCGGGCCTTAAAAGAATGGTTGAAATGTGTGCACATTCTTCGGCAGGTGGTCAGTAACTCGCACACTGGACTTTCTTCACTCAAGAATTTTTTAACAACCAGGTTTATACGGTGCACCAAACACGGCACTCTGAAATAGTTACCCTTATCCGTGGCCTTAACTACATTGGCCCCATTATCCATGGAAACATTACCAATCATTCATTTTCTTGGGGACAGCCATTGAAAGACCTTTGTGTTAAACTCATGCAAAATGTTTTCTCCTGTATGATTCTTCTCCATGGCAAACATGGCTAGTGTTGCAGGTTTCCGAGCAGCTTTATAAACTTTGTCCGTGCCACTTTGTCCGTGCCAACACCTGCGTTTACCTTTGCTTTAACCCCTGAAAAAGAGACCCAGTGTGCAGTGATGCACATGTAATCAACGGCTTGGCAACTGGTCCACATGTCTGTTGTCAGATGTATAGTGTGAACAGCACTCTTCTGCAAAGCTGCCCCAATCACCTCTAGCACATCTTCATGTAGTGCTGGAACCGCAGCTCTGGCAAAATAGAACCGGCTAGGATCCTTCCATTTAGGGCAGAGCATTGCCACTAGTTCAAGAAAACCCAACCCTTCCACAAAAGAAAAAGGAGAAAGTCCAGCGCTAGCATTTTAGCCAGCTTTGTGTTATACAGACGCGCCGTTGGGTGGTTGCGTTCAAATGGCGCATCTGAAAACAACATGCCTCTAAAGGTGGGCTGGATCATTTTACGGGAGGATGATGACTTCTTCGACCCAGTTACGCTCAGTGATGATTAACTTTTTGGCATTGGTGTCTCACTCTCTCCCATACTCCTAGTGTGGCTCATATATCTTGCAGGGGGTGTGCTGCTGACATGGGTACTGGCTGTAACTGAAGAAATGTTTGACGCTTCTTCCTCCTCGTCATCATCAGATGAAACATCAATGGATACATTTTGTTGACTTGCAATTCGGGCTGCCTTGATCTCCCTTAGGTGCGCATGCCATTTGACAGTGTGCTGTCTCTCAAGATTACCTCTCTGGCCTCCTGTACCATAGTTGGTACCAAGCTTACCATGACTAACTCGAACCTTACAAATGGTACAAATGGCTATGTTTTCCCTTGTTGGGCTAACACTAAAGAAGTCCCAAACTGCGGACTTCAAATGTCTGTGGGAGGCTGAGGAGGCGATTCTGGGAATGCTAATGCCAGATGAAGTGGAGGATGTGTGTTGCCGAAATTTACTACGTTGTGCACTTACAGCACCACTAATTGAGGAAATGGAGGTCTAGGTGGATGAAGGTCCCTTCTGGCGAGAAAATATGGAAGCGGTAGGTGGTGTACTAGTTAACTGCATTGGTGGTGGTCCCATTGCCACATTGCTAACATCACGCTCAGCAGCATTTCGGGATAAGGTAAAAATGTCTGTTTGCTGCATGCCCGCTGAGGCTGGAGTGACGTCTATGATGACTGCGTCGTCGTCGTGAGAGTCTTCATCAGCAGGAGTATACGCCACTTCTTGTTCAGCGTCATCATCACACTCCATAACTATGAGACTTTCGTGGACCTTCCTTATAGGCTTACCTACCTTTGTCAGATCATGGTGTGCCTCACTCTCAGACGGCAGTGGGGGTTCCAAATTTTCATCCATATCATCAGAAGGAAGGGGGCTTAAAGAAGATGTAGACACCATCCTTGATTTTTTCCTTGCTAGGGATCGGGAAGAAGATGAATGATCAGGAGGAGTGGCTTCCTCAAATTATACCTCGGCTTGAATGTTGATTTCCTGATGTGCCCCTACTTCGGGAGTAACAACTATTGTGGGCACTAGTGCCGCTCCATGCACCTCTGCTTGCGCCTCTCCTTGCGCCGCCTCTCCTTCCACATGTACTTGGGCTTGTACTTGCACATGTGGTTATTGTTGCGGCTGTGGTTGTTGAACACTCGTCAGATGAGTTACAACAACCTGTGTTGATTGAGGGATGCTGCTACTTTCTTGCGATGAGCCAACATCAATGGTCGATGGTGATTGAACAACTATACTGGCTGCCTCTGCAGCACTCTAAGTTGGCGTGGTGGTGGTGGCACTGAGCCCAATGGAGCGGAGGTGCTGCTCCTAGCTTGGTCCCCAGCAGATCCCGCTGCTGCTGCAGGCGTACTTTTTTTTCCCCCAAAAATGCGGCGGTCGACACAAGTCTCCTTGGTAAGTGGCGCCACTTGCTTCTTCTGCTCCTTACTAGCAACTTTCTTGCTAGAGGAGCTACGGGCAACTTTTTTTGGGGCCATCTTCTTCAGATGTCAGAACAGCAGGCCGCAGTTGCACAAGTTGCAGAGTTGTCTGTGGCCACACGTGATGTTGTGCTGCACACACCGCAGCAGGACTTGTTCCTGGCACTGATGAGGAACGATGAGGCTGATGATTTGTCTTTCTGCACCTAAAAGCAAACGAAGCCAGAGGAACATCAGTTAAATAAATGTTGCATATGTAGCACTTCAATGAATAGTTTGCAAGTAAGCATTTTTATTATACCCACCCCCCAAAATGGAAAGACCAATAAAATGCACCACTGACAGAGTACCCCTGGGCATAATGGATTAAAGCATGGCAGACTGGATGCAGGCCTATGGCACAAAAAAGCACACTGCCTGGCTTCAAAATCGCCCCTAGACCCCCACCCACATGGCCAGGCCCTGCCTGTACCAGTCCTCAAAATGGCCCCCACCCACATGGCCAGGCCCCATCAACACCCCAAAAATCGAAAAACACATAAAAATCACCACAATCCAATGCCATCCATACCCTCAATGATGTTTACATTCAAGACAACCCACAGAAAGACTAGGCCCATGCACCACTGAGTACCCCTGGGCATAATGGATGAAAGCATGGCAGACTTGGGGCAGGCCTATGGCAATACAAAGCACACCCCAAAACAAAAAACACCACAATCCAATGCCATCCATGCCCGCCAAGATGTTTACATTAAAGAGACCCCACAGAACGACTCAGTCAATGCACCACTGAGTACCCCTGGGCATAAGGCCCCTACAACAGCAAAAAAAATGAAAAACACACAAAAATCACCACAATCCAATGCCATCCATGCCCTCCATGATGTTTACATTAAAGAGACCCCACAGAAAGACTCAGTCCATGCACCATTGAGTACCCATGGGCAAAAGGCCCCAACTACAGCCAAAAAATCGAAAAACACACAAAAATCACCACAATCCAATGCCATCCATGCCCTCAATCATGTTCAAATTCAAGACACCCCACAGAAAGACTCGGTCCATGCACCACTGAGTACCCCTGGGCATAATGGATGAATCATGGCAGACTGGGTGCAGGCCTATGGCACAACAAAGCACACTGCTTGGCTTCAAAATGGCCCCCAGGCCCCCACCACATGGCCAGGCCCTGCCTGTACCAGTCCTCAAAATGCCCCCCACCCACATGGGCAGGCCCCAACACCACCCCCAAAAATCGAAAAACATATAAAAATCACCACAATCCTATGCCATCCATGCCCTCAATGATGTTTACATTCAAGACAACCCACAGAAAGACTAGGCCCATGCACCACTGGGCATAATGGATGAAAGCATGGCAGACTGGGTGCAGGCCTATGGCTGCACCTATGGCTCAACAAAGCACACTGCCTGGCTTCAAAATGGCCCCTAGACCTCCACCACATGGCCAGGCCCTGCCTGTACCAGTCCTCAAAATGACCCCCACCCACATGGCCATGCCCCATCAACACCCCAAAACAAAAATCACCACAATCCAATGCCATCCATGCCCGCCAAGATGTTTACATTAAAGAGACCTCACAGAACGACTCAGTCAATGCACCACTGAGTACCCCTGGGCAAAAGGCCCCAACAACAGCTAAAAAATTGAAGAACACACAAAAATCACCACAATCCAATGCCATCCATGCCCTCCATGATGTTTACATTAAAGAGACCCCACAGAAAGACTCATTCCATGCACCACTGAGTATCCCTGGGCAAAAGGCCCCAACAACAGCCAAAAAATCGAAAAACACACAAAAATCACCACAATCCACTGCCATCCATGCCCTAAATCATGTTGAAATTCAACAAAACTGTTGTATCATGCACCCATAACTAACCCTGGTCCTACTGTATACTGTGGCTACCCAGAATATATTTATTGTAACGTTTTGAAAAAGTTTCAAAATTGTAGTTGCAGCAACTGCAATGCCCCAAACAAACTTACTTGTGAAATTTCTAATCCAAAAGTGATCCAAAGAAAGTCAAAAAGGCCTCAAATCCAAATATCCAGCAGCATCCACAAAAATTAATCCTTCCAGGTCAAGATCCAAATCAAAGTGACCAGGACATGAACAAAGCACTGGGAGAAGCCAGCTGGACAGGAACAGGAAGTTGGAGACTGTGGGGCACTTCCTTCTCCCCCCCCCCCAAAATGGACTCCTTGCAAAATAAAGTGCAGGCAAATGTCAACCTGAGGAGTTATTCTGATGAATCATCATTTTCAGAAGGTTTATGCTGCCTGCTGGTGGATTTCTTGTGCAGAATTGCAAATTTTGCAATTTCGCAAACGCGGGATTGTTGCTGCCCGCCGCATCTACGTGTTCACAATTGTTTACTCCCGCGATGCGTGATCACGGACCACTATGACGTACTCGCGTTGATAAACTCTCGCTGTGCAAGGTGGCAAGCCGCAAAGACGTAATCGCAGTCGACAAACTCCCACGGGATCCCTCAGCAAGATCCAAAATGGCGAAGCACATGAAAAAATGGAGAAAAAGAACTCTTCAAACCCTGAAGGACTGTCAGCGAACGCTGCGCGCCGTAATATTGTATCACCAAGCAAAAAAATCCGTTGCGTGCAAAATTGTGAATTTTCTGCAAATTCGCGAGAATTGGCGGATCGCAAATTTGTCGAAAATCTGCAAATTCCGCTAGAGGAACGGATTTTATGCCCATACTTAGTTAAAATTATTACCAAATTAAACAATATCTACAAACCAAAATCATTAAAAAGTTACAGTGAAAATGATTCCTAACCTTCTGCTCTACAATCCAAACAACCCACAAAATATGAATATGTACTGTGAAAAAATAAAATCACAAAAAACAAACAGAATATGTTAAAATAAAAGAACTAAGGGTCTCAATATGATGTTGGTCGGAGTTTCCTCCCACCAATAACGTGCAGCACACCGAATTGGGATGTGACCACACATGGCACGGTCGCAAACTCCCATTTCTCTATGGGAGTTTTCAGCACAAGGTCCCCTATAGGAATGGGAGTTTGTGTAAATCTCTGCAACCTTTGGCAGGCTTCTCACCATGCCTGCCACACAGTGCAGGGACTTTCAGGTGGGCACAGGAACACAACCGGAGGGCCAGGGGGCAAGGGGGCCATGCTAAGTGCCCCCATATTCTCTTTCTGACAGCCTTTCCTTGTTGGTAAGCCCGACAAAGAGAGGATGTCTGAAACCAACATCATAATCCTGATGGCAGAAATGCTGTCCATTAGGAATTATTAGTAGTTTCTGACTGGCCGATGGGCTCCTTGGACAGGTCGGAACTGAGAAGGTTTCCCTAGCCAGTTTACACTCCAAAGTGACATTGTAATTTGGCGGTCCAAATATAAACCTTCCAAGCCGATCAGAAAGGCTCTGACCAGTGGTAGGAGGCTTTCTAACCAACATCCAAATGAGGCCCTTTGTGTATTTAATAAATTAAATAATTGACATACAATATAATGTAAATATCCATACTGGAATGTACTTGTTTAGTTCTATTAATCTCATTTTATATATTTGTTTTTAGCTTTATGTGCTTTTATGACTTGATACTCGAACAAAGCAATTTTAATTGTAAGAAAGAAATATGCAAAAAATAAAATTGTTAAAGAATTTAAATATTGAACTAATAATCTAATAAAATACAAATTTTTAAATTGTATTTAAATAATGCAATAATTCAATAGTTTATATATTATTGACTCATTACTCTACTAAATCTAACAAACTGTAAAATATATACTTGAATATCTTTCCTACCTACACCCCTCCAAGCTCAACTACTCACCAATAATTAAAAAAATAAAATAAACTCAGTAACAAACTTTAATTCTATTACCACAACTCTCAAACAACTAAAAAGCATTATAAATAACTAAAGTAAAATAGTAATAACTTAAAACACATAAATCATAAAACAGCATAATAACAAAGAAATATTATGCATAAGCATATTTAAACAAACAATTTTAAAACATTTTAATATGCAATATTTAACTGCAATATTCTGTACAGCAATATTTGTGTGACAAAATTTGTGTCTGATTATATTTTTGACACAATAATATCATTGGATGACTATAATTTACCTCACTCCCCAAAAGAATGGCAAGATTTACCCTGGAATTTTCTTACCACAGATTTAGAGAAGCGAAAACAGGGTTCTGTCATATGTCATGGTCATGTCTGGTAATGCGTGGACCCTGGAACAATCTTACCCACTCACTACTTGAGGCCACAGTAAGAATGAATCTGTTAAGACCAATAATCTTTTTGTTAGACCTGTTGCCTTTCCCTAAAGACACTCATATAAATAGCATTCATTGAACCCACTATTCTATTAAAGAAGAAGCACATAGTGTTGACATCGACCATCCAACTGCTGTGACTGTGGTTCGGTTCTGTTTTTTTTAATTATTATTTTATTGAGATTTATGGCAGCAGCAAAAAGAAAACCAGCAATCTTACAGAAACTAAAACACATGAAAAGAAACAAAGCAAAAAAAACAATAGAGATCCGTACATAAATATCTTAACAGTTCCACTATTGACATTAAATTCCTATCCAATTGGCGATTGGGGACCATAAATTACATCCAAAAGTTTTCTTTCTAATGCCCTTCATTTTATATAGTGCAATTTCAAGATGATACATAGACAAGAGCTTAGTTTGCCACATAATAAAATTAGGTGGTTCCTCATCAAGCCTACGAGAGGTAATACATGAACGATATGCGGACATGCAAATAACAATAAATCCTTCATCTGCATCAGGGCCCTGGTTAACCATGTTCTCTTCACAGCCAAAAATACCAATGGTGCTGTTAATTTAATTGAGATACATAAACTTTGAATGAGAAAGCGCTCTACATCGGCAATAAATTGACCCAGTTTCGGGCACAGAAAAAACATGTGGGTAGCATCCGCTGCGGGATGGCTGCACCGATTACAATTTGTCCCCCGCCCCGAACTCCATTTGACCAATTTCCCTGGTGCGTAATATAACTCAAAAACTGACATAAAATGCTGACTTATCAATGGCACGTTCAACAATACTTTACCAGCAATTGCAATGCTTCTCCCCAAGTTAACATATTGAACGTTCAGTTTATTCTGTCATTTAGCAGCTCTAACCTCTAAATCATGTTCTACATTTTCCAAAAGTAACTGATATAAGGGCCCTATTTTTTGCCGATGTTTAAAAAATCGTAATTTTCCCCAAGACAATCATGGATTTTGATAATTTCTGTGCAAAAAAACTTCGTATCTGAAGGTACTTAAAAAAAATCAGAACGAGGTATATGATATGCATTCATTAAATATTCAAATGAGAAAAAATCATTCCCCTGGAATAAATCCCCAACCTTGCTTATCCCTAAATTAGACCACCTATGCATAACACCATCATGAAATAATTCTGGAAGGAGAGAACAGTTCTGCAGAGGAGTATATATATTTAAATTGGCGCCTATCCGGAGTCTCTTTTTTATAGTTCTCCATATAACATAAGCTGTATCGAAAATCTTGAACTTGTTTTTTTTATAATAGCTAGGCCCGATGATCCAATTTAAGCACTGTTTAGCCTCAGCGCCCAAGAGCATTTCATAGATGGATGGCATCAAGAAGTCCTCCTTGCAGTCTTCCGGCAGTATTAAAACTCCCATGTGCTGCAGTATCGCCATCCAATGATAAAACTGAAAATTCGGGATACCCCACCCCCCTCTCTCTCTCTCGAGGCAACACACAGCTTTTTAATGCTCTCCTGGCCCGATGGTACCCCCAGAGAAATCTAGAACACATTCTCTCTATACAAAAAAGTCACCAGAAGGTATCAGAAAAGGAATAGCATGAAATAAATACAAAAACTTTGGAAAAATAAGCATTTTTATCACGTTACTACACCCTAAAAGTGAAAGCTTCAAATTGTTTACTCATTCTAATATTTTGTTAGAAGATGCTATAACAGGGTCCAAATTAATAGGGATGATTTCTTCAATATTAGCTGTGATCTTTATTCCCAGATAGGTGGCCTCCTTTTCTAACTTTATATTCTCTGCACGGACAGCCACCGAATGGATAAGCTGTGTTTTGTTGACATTAAGTTTGCATCCGGATAGTCAACCAAATTCCTCCGCAGATTCTACAATGATGGGTAATGCCGTATTAATCTCAGCTGTCACTAGTGCAATATCATCTGCATAAGCGCAAACTTTAAAATCCCAGTTGTTTAACTGCACAGGTTTCATTGCAGGGTTTCTCTCCAGGTTTCTAATAAATGGGTCATTATAAAGTGCGAACAGCAAGGGCGAGCAGGGACAACCCTGTCTTGTCCCCCTTGCTATTCGCACTACCCCCGACATTGTCCCGGAGACACGGATAACAGCGGTCGGCTGAGAATACAGCGTCCGTATTGCATTAACAAATTTCACAGGGATACCCTTTTTCCCTAAAACAGACCACAAAAAGGCCCATGTGACCCTGTCGAACGCCTTTTCGGCGTCCAACAGGGCCACACGAGCCAGAGAGAGCAAAGTCCCCTGTGACCAATCCAGCAGAGATTTTATCCATCTAATATGGTCTGTGGTGCCTCTTCCCTGTATAAATCCGTATTGTCTTATAGAGACGAACCCCGGCATTAGATCGTTTAACCGATTGGCAATAAGCTTTGAATAAATTTTACTGTCCGAATTCAGCAATGAAATTGGCCTATACGACCCCATTTCTTCCGCTTTTTTGCCTTTCTTTTTGAAGACAAGAATTATAGCTTCCGCCCATGAGCGCGGGGCCTTCCCCAAAAATGCTTGCTGACAAACATCCACTTGTTCTTTTTTTAACTGGTTTCTAAATATTCTATAGAACCCCAGCGGAATGTTATTTGGCCCCATAGCCTTACCCTGAGCCAGACCTAAAATTGCTATCTCAATCTCTCCCCAGTCTGGGGGTGCCAGTAGGTTTGATCGCTGAGCTGCAGATCCTTGATTTTTGGGATATAATTATACACCTGTTTCTCCCTTGCCCTTTTTGCTAACATTCTGCCTAATTTTCCCCCAAACTCATATGCGGCTTCCTTATATTGAATATAATTGGAGGCAATTTGATCAGCTATATTGGTGTAGGCATTAGCCCTTTTAATAGAGAGATCTTTTTGAGCCAGATTACATACTTCTACCTCTGCTCCTTGCCTTAAAACCTCCACTAACTTCTCTTCCGCCCTCAGAACCTGATCAAAATCCTGCCATTTTTTAAGGAGGAACTGTTTGCGCTTAAATACAGAGAAGCTAAGAGTCTCTCCACGGACCACAGATTTAAACGCATCCCTGACTACCTCCTGGGTTGCTGTACCCTTGTTAATAGCAAAAAATCCCTCAATTGTTTTGGACATAAACTGACAATACTGCTCATCCAATAGCAATTTCCGCTCAAAGGACCATCGTGGAAGTTCTATTTTGCAATGCATATCAAAAGCCAATTCTAATACTATAGGGTTATGATCAAAAACCAATTTAGGGTGGATTTGGATTTTGGCATTGGTTAAAAATACGTATGTAGTAAAAAAGTAATCCAGTCGCACAAATTTTGAGTGGGGGACTGAGAAGAATGTAAACCCCAAATCTTTCGGACTCTTTACGTGCCACACATCGTTGAGGCCATGATCCATAAGCAGTCTTCGTAGGGCTGTGTATACTAACTTCTTTCTGCCTGAATATACTGGATTGAATCTAATATCCTGACCTGCCCCGATATTAATATTACAGTCACCACACAGTAACACTGGAGTAATCCATTGTGCCAATTCTAAATTAATAAAGTTAAAGACTTCCGCGTCGTCCAGGTTTGGCCCATAAACATTGCAAAGTGTAAACCCTTGCTGCCCCACCTTAAATTCAGCAATTACCCAACGACCCCACTTGTCTGCAGCGGTCTTTACACAATCCACCAGTCCCCTTTTTTAACTCCAATTTGCTTAGAACAAACTACCAGCTCCATTCCCATATTCTTTAAATATTCTCTATTGGCCCAGGCAATATGGGTTTCCTGCAGACAAAGTATATCTATACCCAATATCTGAACGATCTTAGCTAAGATTTGACGTTTCCTGGGGTCATTTAGAGCAAATATTTAATGTACAAATCTTAATCTTCCTATCAATTACCCTTATTAATCAAAACCAGTTCCTTGCAGAAATAACACATTTTAATTACCTTGCAGCTTTTACCACTTTTTGTACATTTTTGTAGTACTTATCTCATTTATTCGCCTCAACATGTATTATACACTTAAAAAACAAATCTAGGTTACCTGCTGCTGCCGTTTTCAACCCCCCTACCACCAGAAGCCCGTGCCCCACCCATACCCCCCACATTCCCTTCTAACCCACCCTCCCCCGATCCATCCTTCCCAACTTATGAGGCCCAGGGACAATCAGTCCCTGCAGTGATAGAGTACCATGTCCCCCTCCCCTCTATCCCCTAAGACCAAAACCTTGTCTTAAGAAAAAACCTGAAAAAATAAAACAACAGCCAAATCCAGGAGATACAAACCATAACCCTAATGTAGGCCCACTAAACCCATTTCTTTCTACATTATTCCAGACTATTACCTACGACCCCACCCCCTGCAAAGTTTCCAAAAATTCTTTAGCCTGGATCTATGACAAAAAGAACTTAGTTTGGCCTTTGAACATAACTTTAAGTTTCGCCGGATTCTGTAAATACACCACAGCCCCTTTCTTTTGAAAATCTTGTATAAGTTGCCGGAGATGCCACCTCTTGGAGACTGTGGCCTGACAGAAAACCGGTCTGACGAAAAAGTTGTACCCCTTGGCTGTTGCTTTCCTGTCTGGTCTTGCCAAAGCATAAATGTCTTCACGGGCTAGGAAGTTATTAAAGCAGACTAATATCGCCCTAGGAAGGCTCTCTTCTCCTTGACGGGGCTTTTTCACAATAAACGGAAACCTATGTGCCCTTTGAATTTCCAGAGTCCAGTCCCAGGTTGTCAGCTCCCGGAAGACTTCTTTCAAAAGTTTAGCGATGAACTTGCGAACGTTTGAGCCTTCTAACCCCTCAGGGACCCCAAGGAAGCGCAAATTGTTCCTGCGGGAATGGTTTTCAAGTTCAGATAGTTTATAGCTCAAGTCATCGCGATGGGCCTTGATACACTCCAACTTCTCGAGCCTCTGCTTCCGTAACTCTATCTGCGGTTTCAGCTCCCAATTTTTTCGCCCACTGCACTCCGTTTTTTACCTTGCTGCAAGTAGCTTGTACACAAACAATTTCGACTTTACTCTCGGCTCTGTGGCCCATCATGGTTTCATATATAGTTACCAGAGTAATTTCCTGTGGGAGTGGTGTTTCTGATAGACTTGAGGTCTCCTTCTACCCCTCTTGAGCTTTGCTTAGACCTTGCGTTTTCTTGGCGGTTTCGTTTGCAACTGTACTGGGTGTTTGGGGACAGTCTGATATGAACTGCTGCAACCCTTTTTTCTTTGTTTTCCTCTTTTTAGTGGTAACGCTGTAATTAGGAGATGTCTTCCTATCTCCTAACGCCTCATCCGGGCTACTGCCTTCACTATCGTCATCCACCCAATCCTTACTCAGATGTGAGCCCTCATCCGATGATTCTTCCGATAGTGAGTACAAATTTTCACTGGATTCTAGCACAGACAAAACCTCATGAGCCAATAAGTTAGACTGCCTCAATAAAGTATCGTCTTTTTCCATCACTCCAGCTCCCTGCATGCAGCTTTCAAGACTTATTCGCTCCGCTTGTCCCACTTGATGCTGCTCCACATTTGGATCTATATCAGGTGTTACAGGCGTTACAGGGACATCCATAGCTTCCATTATTGTTTCTTCCAGATGGGCCGGGGAACCTAGGATTAAAACAGCAGATGCTGCCCCTACTTCTGATAGCTCAACCAAGGAATCGACATTACGAGCATTCTGTCTCTTGAACATGGCTGGAAGGATCAAACTCTGGGTGCCTTGCTTCAACGAGCGCAGACTCACAACGCCCTTCCCCTTGCTTTCACCATTCTTTTTCCGAGGCCCCTGGATGCTAGTAGGAGTGTTGTTTAAATCGGTAACAGTCTCGCGATCCTTATCGACACCCTTGTTTACTTTGCCACCCGTTCTTTCACTATTTTCCCTCATACCTGGCTCCTTGTTTTTTTCACTACGGGTACTAACTTTCACGGTCTCTTTCACCTTCCCCATGCCTTTAACCGGCATCTTTTTTTCGGGCGCCTCCTCGGCCGCGAATTGCCCTGCTTCGATATCCACTCAGCCGAAAAAGGTGGAATCTCCAAAGTGACGCTCTATGCCGGAGCATTATCAGCTCTCCCAGCATCCGTGAATGAATCCAGGTAAGGGTGCTTCTTCTCTGACAATCCGCAACAGCTGCCGCTTTTTCCCCCCAGGAGGAGCACTTTCAGCAGCCCAGCCACCGTACCGGGATTCCAAGTTCAGCCCGCCTCTTTGAACCGCCTCCGGCCGCCTGTACTGCAGCCGGAGCCTTCCGAGCCCTCAAGGTCGCCACTCGGTGTTCTCCTTCCAGCAAAGCTCCAACCAGTTGAGCTTCCAAATCTAGCACACCAGGTTAGTCTCTTATTTCATAAAACCTCCTTCTTCTTATTGGAAATTCCGCTTCAGCTTCGGCTAAGATCAAGACGCATAGCTCCGGCGTTGGTCCGGGGATGGGAGAGAGGAGCTTTGCTGCCCACACAGCCCATGCCACGGACGCCATCTTGCCTCTGTGCGCCCAACTGTGGTTCGATTCTGAATGCCAAGGCCACGGTTTTACCCCTCCCGTATTATGATGCATGCAGGTGAATCGTAGACCATGGCAGTGAGAGTTGACTCCCCATCGATAGCGGCAGACAGAAAGGGTATCGATAGGGACTTTGCTACCAAGGCTGTGATTCCACCGCCAAGAAGGTTACAATACATCCGATACCTTGGCGGTTCAATGTCAGTTGCTACACCTCATCCAAAGATTGTTGCAGTACTGATTTAGCTAAGTACCACAACAATACCCATAACAATTTCCATTGTATGGATAGAAAAAACTACAGAGCTTAGGTCAATTGGAAAAGTGAATACCCCACAATTCAAAATCTTAAATAAATCCCATACCAGACCTTGATCCCTTGCCACCATCCTTCAGCACAGCAAGATTGTCTGTTTCTTTTGTTTCAGAGTAGCTAGCCGATTCCACACATTTACCCTCCACACACCTTCATTGCACCATTCACTGTATATATTTTGTTAAGTATTTCCTTTAAACCCCTTTTCTGTCTCTGTCACTGTCACTCACTGTAGTTCACACAATGTCACCAGCAAAAATCAAAATTTTTCAGACACTGAGTTTTCAGTGATGGTGGATGAAATGATTAGAGTAGAGGCACATACTTCTGGAGCTCAAGTCCAATAAACTCCCCTCACTAAGAAGAATTAGATGTGGGACACGATAGTCAACAAAGTGAATGCTGTACGTTCCACTCTGCACACAAAGGAGGACAAAAGGAAGAGGTGGCACGACCTGAAGGCTAGGGTCAAGGGCCTTGCCAACAGGCACAACCTGGCCACCCAGAAGACTGGTGGTGATCCTCCTGGGCTGCAATTATGGCTCAAAGCCTTAGATGAAAAGGTGCACACCATCCTGCATTCAGAGGGCTTGATAGGAATACCAAGGGGACTGTAGTCTAGTAAGTAACATCTCAACAACTGTCACTTCATATGTAGGTTCCCTTAGCACGCATCACAGCTCTTGCCAAAGTGTTGTACATCAATTGGTTACAACATGCAGTAGTCAAAGTATCTGAGATGTGTTACTGATAGTTACAATCAGTAGCCCTGCAGATAAGATCACATTTATACCTAGCAATTACATTCTAACATGCGGAAATGCTGGTAAGTGCATTACCATCAAATCATCACTCCAAACTCAGCGGGTTTACAGACGCCAGAGAACAACAAACTCAGCGGGGTTTACAGACGCCAGAGAACAATCAGATTTGGATTGCAACGCCCTCTCAGGCTACAGATATGGAGAGGAACGCTGGAGAGGACCGAGAGGACGGAGGGGAGGGACTCACCGTACAAAAGGACCAAAAAGACCCGAAAATGCAAACAGCAACACTAAACAATTCAACTCACAACAAAGAAAAGGGGATGAAGAAGGCGTGCTCTTACAAGGGGAGACACTGATCCTAGAAGACCCAGCATATTCAAAGGGCGCGGTAAATCTAGGAAGCCGTCAAATCCTTGAGAACGCCAAAATTGAAGAGACACCTGCTCCACACACAACTAATAGACATAAAGGCCCTGAAACTAGACTAACCAGAGCAAATGAACAAGACATGGCAAGAAATTAATCCCAAGAGAAAGGAAAAGCTAAAGACAAAAATGCAGAAAAAAAGCTGGAAAAGGAAAGGGAAAAGGCAAAACGTAAGGAGAGAGAGAAAGAGAAAGAAAAGGAGAAAGAGGTTGGCTACAAGAAGGAGACAGGGGGAGAAACAGAGGAAAATGCCAATCTGGAATTAATGGCCAAAAAGGCACAGAGGGTACAGACTATAAAAAATATAAAAGCCACTGCAAAGAACACTTGTCTACCGGCAACATCCCAGCCAAGAATATCTAATATATTCAGCCCCCGGCCCAAGGATTGCCCGAGCGACGCACCAACAAATGAGAAAGTACAGAGCCAATTGCAAAGCAAGAACTCTAGAGAGCTGAGTGGAAGCTGTAAGGATGTTCAAAGTATGCTCCCAACTGAGGGGGGTCATACTATAGGTTCAGGCGAAGGAACTCGGAATGCTGACCCAAATATGAGGAGCAAAGAGAGAAGGGCACCCATAGAAGTGGACGCAATGATATCTAATCAGAGAGCGCAATCTGATCACAAAAAGATGAATTAGAAAACTGAGCATCTACACCCTTCTCTCAACCCGCAAATGCTTCCAGCTGGGAAAGAATCGCATTCAGCTAATCACTCACTCTCCGACTAAGACTCCGAATCAGAATTATAGGAAACAGGGATGTCTATCTCAAATGACTCAAGCGAACTAATCGACTCAAGCAAATCAAGTCCCGGTGAGCAAATGGGCTCTATAACTCTGGAGATCTCTGGCTCCAATGACTCAAGATTACCCAGCGAAACTAACGTCAGGAAAAAAGGAGCGGGGGAAAAAAGGATGAAACACAAAAGAGAAAAAAGAATTGATGAACGAAGAGACCACAGACCCCGGTAACAACACGGACTATGCCAAAAGTAGACCTAATTCTACCGGAAAAAGCCCAATGATTAAATCACCGGGAGAAACATCACGTCAAAAAACAACTTAGCCCTCATTGAGCGAGGTGCTAAGTTCAATAAAAAATTTTGACGAGGATGTGAAGAAAGATAGCCAAAGGAATCGCATGGCCATTGAAAAACTACAAGGCGCAGTGAAAAAAGTGGGCAGCATTTGCTCTAAGATGTCTGAGAGAATGGTCATGGTGGAAACTCGCACCGAGAATCTCGAAACTGATGTCGTGAAGCTCCAAAAAAAGGAAAAAGAACAAGATGGAATAATAAAGGATCTCATGGCCAAAATGGAAGATCATGAAAACAGATCCTGAAGGAACAATTTAAGGTTTCTTGGAATTCCAGAAAACTTTGAGGGACATGACGCTAGAGGGGCAATGATTAACATTCTAAAAACATAATTTCCGGAGTTGGAAACCTGGGATATGGAAAGGGAGATACAGCGGGCCCATTGCTTTCCCCTAATGCCATCAAAACATTCCAACAAGCAACATCAATATCCCAGGGCAATGCTGGTCTACTTTGGCAATTTCCTTCTCCGTGAAGCAATTTATGACCTTGCAAGACCTACCACTCAAAGAGAATATAAGGAGTTCCAATTTTTTGCTAGACCGGATTTCGCTCACTCTACTGTGGAGCGAAGATGGAAAATGCGCCAGCTATTTGGACCCTTTGAAAAAATTGGAGCAAAAGTATTTTTGCAAAATCCAGCACGCTTGAAAATCATATTCAAGGGCTCAACAAGAAGCTTTAACAGCGAAGTGCAGGCGGAGGACTATTTACGAGAAATCTCAGGGACTGGATCACGAAACCCAGGGAAATAATGTAAACCACATACAAGGACTTGTAGAAGGAATAGATAAGCTGAATTAGCTATTCCAATTTGCATTATTCAGGAAGCATAGTCTGGCGAAGCGTTGAGAACTAGTAGAATGGATGAGCAGGCTGGAAATCAAATTTAGTTTATAAAATTAAGTGTGAAACGTTATCATATTATCTAGGTTTTGGTTCAATTGGGATTAGATAAGTATATAATACACATTAACAAACTAACCCAGCCCGCAGGGCCCGCTTACACGGATATCACACCCCTGGTCCCGACAGGGTGGTGGCTGGGTGGGGGGAGGGAAAGAGGGGGGGAGGTAGGGCAGGTCGGGCAGCTGTCTGGTAAACTCTTTAGGGAATGGAAAGGTAACCTTCATATAATCGACACAAAAATGGATAGATAGATGGGGATGCTAAAAATATTGTCATTGTCATTAAACATTTGTGGTTTAAATGATATCAAGAAGAGACAAATGGTGGCATTGGGCTTACAGACCATCAGTGCCAACATTGTCTGCCTGCAGGAAACTCACATTGAAGGGTCACAATCACATATGCTAAGATCACTAGGGTACAATGTGATCGGTGCAACTACACAGGGTGTTCGGGCTAGTGGGGTAGCACTTCTAGCCAAAGGTGTAGGGAATCATTTTATAAGAACAAAATCGGATAAACTAGGTAGGTGGGTGATTACAGAAGCTCAGGCAGGGCAATCTTCGCCAATTACCATCTGCTCAATTTATGGGAATAATAGCGATGACCCCTCGGCAATCAATCATGTCTCTAATGAACTCACTAATTGGCCGCTACCTGTAATAATCTGTGGAGATTTTAATATAAATCTTTCACATGACTGGTCAATGAAAGACGTCTGGCAATATCGTGCCCGAAAAACTAAGGTCTTTAGGGCTATTAAGAAACTATGTATCACTCACGGGTTAGTGGATGGGTGGCACACCTCGAATGGTAACCCCAATGATCCAGGCTACACATTTTATTCAAATCCGCATCATACACATGCCAGGCTGGATTACTTCTTAATCTCTAATTCAGTCAAATCCTCGTCCAAATTAGAAAAGCTACCCCGTGTTATGTCGGATCATAATCCTTTGCTATTTACAGTCGAGACAACATCATTGACCCAAACACAACAAGTCTGGACATTTGAGAGATCTCTGCTCCTTGAGAACGAGTATTGCAACCACATGAGAAGCTGGATCTCTAATTTCTTAGCGGTCAATGCGGGGAGCACAACGGTAGATTTCGTTTGGGATGCCCTAAAAGCAGGAATTAGGGGAGAATCTATACAATATTCACTTAGGACTAACAAGTGTGCAAGAGAATCATTAAGATTGTTACAAGAAACGTTAAAGAGGGTGGAGGAAGATCTTATAAGGGTAACAAGAGGGTCTTTTACCACAGAAGAAATAACTAATGCTCAACTTCAGGTTGCAATAGCCAAAGCAGCAATTACAAATGCATATACAAATGTATATACACTCAAAGCAGTTAAAAAAGCTACTGCCCACCGCGAAAAAATATATGAAGTTAGTGAATCAGTTGGTCAGTAGTTAGCCATCCGGATGAGACAGCAGACCTCACAGAATGTTATACAGGAAATCCAGGACCCTATAGAAGGCAGGGTATCCGACCCAGGAAAGATTAGAGAAGCATTCTGGCGCTTTTATAGTGCTTTATATACAGAAGAGGGAGAAATAGATCAAGAGAAGATTACCGAATATTTAAAAACAGATACTTATAATAAACTTAACACAGAAGATCAGGAAAGCTTGGAGGCGGCCCCCGACATAGAGGAAATAGTAAAAACAGTGAAGGATCTCTCCCGTGGGATGGCAACTGGACTAGATGCTATTCCATTAGAATTTTATATAGTATTCCTGGACCAGCTCAAGAAATATTGTTAAACCTATGCCTACACCTATTCAGAGGAGGGCAACCCCCCAACTCTTGGTCCAGGGCAAAAATTGTCATATTCCCCAGGAAAAATAAACCCATGGACCGGATGGGCTCTTATCGCCCTATTACTTTAATAAACGCAAACTCCAAAATATACTCTAAACTGCTGGCTAACCGTATCTCATGAATTATTCATAAAGTTATATGTAAATTTCAACATGGCTTTATCCCCGGGAGAGAAACCACAAATCATACACAGAGGGTAATCAGCTTATTCGACAGTACCCAGGTGACAGGAGACCCGATGGCGTTAATACTACTTGACGCCGAGAAGGCCTTCGACAGGGTCTCCTGGCCATTCCTCTGGCAGGCTATGTCCCGGGTGGGATTCAAGCAGGATTTTATACAGGCAATTCAGAAACTCTACATCAATCTTTGGGCTATGGTGATGGTTAACGGTTACCTTTCTAAAGAACTAATAATCTCGAGAGGAACTAGGCAGGGAAGTCCGTGTTCCCCGCTGCTGTTCGCTATTTACATCGATCCGTTTATTCGTAGATTGGAATGCAATAGGAACATAACCCCTATATCGACACATGGATATCTATCAAAGACCCTTGCATATGCCGATAATATCGCCATAGTCACTGCTAACCCAAACTTGGCTATGCCTATCATTGAGTTAGAGGCTGAAATATTTGGGAAAGTTGCAGGGTATGCGCCGAACCAAGGGAAAACACAAATAATTATCAATAACAAATGTGATATGGCAGATCCAAGCATTACAGAATCAGCTACTTATCTAGGGGTCACTATCACATCTGAATTAGGAAACCTTGTTGACCTGAATTTGAAACCCTCACTAAATAAAATGCAAAAAGATCTACGCCGTATCAATAATTTACATCTCTCTCTGATCGGACGGGTGAACGCATTAAAAATGGTCTATTTTCCAAAACTCCTGTACATATTTAGAGCCATTAATCTGGAAATTTCAGACCAGTGGTTTAGAACAATGAAGTGTATCTTCACAAACTTTATCTGGTTGTACACCCAGCCCCGCCGCGGCTACAAACTGCTGACGCTCCCCAAAGAAAGAGGAGGATTAACCCTCCCAAATCTTAAGGCATATTACTGGGCAACAGTTTTGCAACATAATCATGAGCTCTTTCATTTTGATGGGACTGGGACAGCAGTGGATAATGACGCCCCTTCAATCCACCAAATAATACTGGGCGATAAAAGCACTGGCTATTTTTGGAGATATCTCTTCAATAGCTACCACAAAAAAGTAAAATTAAAAACACTCATTGGAGCATTCAAGAATTGGAAATATGTGAGGAAAATGGTAGGTCTGGGACGCTTATCTTTTTACACACCTATTCCAAATAATCCCTCCCTACCAGAAATATTTAAAGATACCTGCATCAATAGGTGGAATACAGCTGGAATCACTCATATAGGATGTTTTTTCTCCTCAGAGGGGCTATATTCTTTTGAAGCCTTGAAAGATAAGTATCATTTGGAATGGAGATACTTCTTCAAATATCTCCAAATTAGAGATTTTCTGTCACGACGTACAAGGGGAGAGGGCACCTTGAGTAAAAATGCCATAGCCGACATTCTAAGTCACTCTCAGGAAAAATTCAGGATTGGGGGGTTATATCCTCTATTATTGATGTATTTTACAGACGATATACAGAAAATCACTCAGAAATTGCAAAGTAAAATCACTATTTCCACAGAAGAATTTGAATACGCATATGGGCTATCGCAAACGGTCCTTATGTCAACCAAACTACCAACCCAATTTTATAAAATATGCTTCTTTATGTATTGGACTCCGGACAGAATCTCCAAATGGGGTAGTGGGAGAGGTACATTCTGTTTCGATGTAATTTACAAAATGCGGACTGTGTACACATTTTTTCTTCCTTTCCTTGTTTAACTCCTCTTAAGTCAAGAATTGAGCGCTTTCTCTAACTGATTCTCAAAATAGTGATTACCCTACCTGATGAAACAGTTGTCTTGGGTGTAACAAAACTTACCAACCCGAATGTCGGTCAAGAATTGATTTTTATTTCAATGTCCGTATTAAGAATTTGTATAGCTTTAGCCTGGCTAGATCCCATGGCCCCATCATATCAACAGTGGTTTTCAAGACTGTTAGCAATCTTTAACTTAAGGATTACAAATCTGGTCACCCTTAATACAATGGTCTCAATCTCAGGGACATATACAGTAGTAATTTGGTTGTAATGTTTTAACTGCCACCTGTATCTCTGTAATCTTATATTCATCTGTCTTTGAATGATTATCTGCTAATTCATTAGTTTACTTTTGATATTTTTTGTTTTCTCTATATTACTTTCCCTGTACCTAATCTCTTTTTTTTATATATGTTTTTTGCTTACTTTTACTTTTATGACCTGCTCAGCCGGAGGGGGAGGGGAGGGGGTTGTATTATCTGTTGTATTGTCTTGTCTTTTTGTTATAAAATCAAATAAAGATATTTAAGCACAAAGAAAATCATCACTCCAGGGACAATAGTATGTGCAAATGTCCAATAGTATGGCCCACCACAACTGTATTTTGGTAACAGATATGTGAAAAGTGGGAATTGAAAGGCTACAGCTACCACGAGGCCGTGTACTTCTAATTCTGAACAGGAGGCACCTGTGTTGTTTCTCCATACTCACTTGTCAGCCATGTCTCAACTAAAGTTTGCCTCACAGGCAGTTAACCATTGGTCAAGTGTGGGATAGGAGTGAAATATATGACTATAAATACCATGAGGTCCTATTGCTGCAACACATACCAAGATGTACAAGTGTTGTTACTTCATACTCACATATCAGACATGTCTTAATTGAAGTTCTCCTCATAGGCTATTAACCATTGGTCAAGTGTGGTGTAAGAGAGAATGACGTGACTACAAATACCATGAAGCCCTATTGCTGCAACACTTAATAAGATGTACTAGTGCTGTTATTGTATACTCACTTGTCAGCCATGTCTCAACTCAAGTTCACCTCATAGGCAGGTAGCCATTGGTCAAGTGTCGGGTGGGAGAGAATGCCATTACTACAGCTACTGTGAGGCCCTGTATGTCTAACTCTGAACAAGAGGCACAGGTGTTGTTTCTCCATACTCAGGTATCAGCCATCTAACTACTGAGGTTCACTCCACAGTCAGGGAGGCATAATTTAAGTGTGGGCTATAAGAGGTTGAAAGGACTACAGCTACCATGAGGCCCTGTTGCTGCAACACTTAACAAGATATGCTAGGGCTGTTCCTCCATACACACTTATCAGCCATGTCACTACTGAGTTTCAGGACATATGGACTGTACACACAATGCTCTGCTCAGATACATGTCTGCCTACTTACCCTGAACCTTCCCTGGTCGCCAGAGCAGGAAATAATGAGTCCATTAGTGAAACCATGCCAAGTGTGCACAAGAATTATAAGTAATGCATCAAGGTAACCACACTCGTTCAATTTGACAGGTGACACAGCATAGCACACATGATAAGCAATGTCAAACCCTCAACCAAGTCATGTTTATGCCTGTATTTTGCACAAATTTGACTTGGAAAGTACTAATACTCAGGTTACTTCTACATTGTGTTGAGTGGAAATCACTGGGAGTTGCCATTTCCATCCCTCATCGAAAAAGTGAACCATATCAGCCCAGCAAATGAGCAGGCCTACACCACTTCATGTAATAGAGATATACGAATGTCATTCATTTTATTTATTTTATTTTATGCGATTTTATATAGCGCAAACTTTACCCGAAGGTGTCAGAGCGCTTTACATAAGAACCAGTTGCAAAACATAAGGACCAAGGATTACATGTGTTACATAAAAGATACAAACAGAAAAAATTGTAGCCAGGACTGCGGGTGCTGATGTACACGGAGGTGGCGGCTAGGGCTGTCTGAGTGTGTGAGTAGGGGAGCCAGGGCCAGGGGGGGCCAAAGGTGCGGGGCAGCGGTCAGGCACGGGCAGTCGAGGAAATGGAGCTGCCCTGCACTTAGCCCACCTTGTGCTATTGTATTCAATGGTTTATTACTAGCTATGTTGCTGAACAGGTCTTCCGCCTCTTTGTCCCTATTCATTTTCTCATTGGAGAAAGAAGTCATTGTGGCCACCGTGCTGCCACCTTGATTGCTCTGTATAGAACACTCGGAATGTGGTATTAATCCTAGGCTACTGGCGCTTCTCAGTGGAATTTACACATGTGGATTATGTTAAAGCAATTATATGCGACGGTGCTGCAAGGTGTAGAGAACCACCACACTCTACAAACTTTGAGCCTCAACTCAATATACAAATTATTTTACTCCCCAGCACACATCAGATTTACAAAAGGGTTTCCCTATTATGGTTGCAAACAATTCAATTGATCATGGTCATACAGGTAAATAATCAAAGATTCCATCTTTTATTTGTTGTTTTATTTCCTTGTTCTTGTCTTTTAGTAGTCAAAACAGCCACTGCCAACACGTGTTTCTTCGCTTTTGGGGGGGTCTGTTCCCGACTTCACAGAATATGACACACAGTTTGGGCTCACGCTTTCATCCCAGAGTCTGGCAGCAGCTCAGCTTAGCAGCATGAGACTCTAGACAGGACTTAACATACATTCCGTACCACAGGACTTTCAGAACAGTACGAGTTAGTAGTTCATCCTACTAGATACAAACAAATGCTGACACTACTTCCACAGGTGTACTGCATCCCGAGTCCCGCACCAGCTCACCTTAGTAGCATCAGACTCTAGGCAATACCTCACTTATCCCGTGCATGCTCACGACGAGCTGGGCTCGTCATGGCACACAGTCGTCGTGTGCTCATGACAAGCCCAGCTCATCATGACACCCACCCACGGGGGAAGCGCTGGCGCTCACTCCGTGGGCGGTCAATCTGCATGCTTGTACCGGGGAAGGCAGGGGAAGAACTTCCCCTGCCTCCCCCCACCAACCCCCGCTGTGTCATCAATGACGTCAGCGTGCAAGGCGCACTGATATCATTGGAGGTTTCCCTTTGTTCCCCGATGCACAGGAAGCGATTTGCTTCCTGCGCGTCGTTGAACAAAAAGGTACGTTTTGGGGCTGAGGAGGGAGGATTTAAACGAAAAAGGCATCGGGGGAAAGGAAAGGGATTTCCTTTCCCTCGATGCTTCTTTTGTGCATTCCTCTGCAGGAATGCCCACTGGCACCCTGGGGGTGGGGGGGCAGAATGTAATTTTTTTTAAAAAAATCTACCCACTGGGTCAATGTGCTGGGGAGTGGCCCCTTGGGCAAGGGTCACTCCCCTCTGGGGGCCATTTTAGGAAGCCCACAATGTTTGTTTTTGTTTTGGGGAGTGACCCTGTAGGCAAGGGTCGCTCCCCTTTTGGGGGCCTACATTTTTGCTTTGTTTGCCCCCCTGGAGGGGGCAGATTTAAATTTAAAAAAATGTATTCAGCCCACTGGGCCAATTGAATAAATGTAGTGGGGAGTGGCCCCTTGGGCAAGGGTCACTCCCCTTTTTGGGGCATACATTTTGGCTTTGTCTGCTCCTGGGGGGGTCAGTTTTAATTTTATTTAAAAAAATCGGCCCACTGGGCCAATGTAATAAATGTACTGGGGAATGGCCCCTTGGGCAAGGGTCACTCCCCTTTGGGGGCCATTTTAGTATGCCCATGATGTTAGGTTTATTTTGGGGGAGCAGTCCATTAGGCAAGGGTAGCTCCCATTTTGGGGGCCTACACGCTTGCTTTGTTTGCCCCCCTTGGGGGGGCGATTTACATTTTTAAAAATGTATTCGTCCCACTGGGCCAATAGAATAAATGTAGTGGGGAGTGGCCCCTTGGGAAATGGTCACTCCCCTTTTGGGGGCATACCTTTTGGCTTTGTCTGCCCCCTGGGGGGGCAGATTGAATTTTTTTTTAAATAAAATCTGCCCACTGCCTTACCTCTGGCGCTCTGGAGCATTCTGGATCACGCACTGTTTAAAAAAAACCTAAAAACATTCCTCTTTTAGACATGTTTCTGGGACCTTTTTGCCTTTACCATTGCAAGCACCGGGACACTCTTTGAGTAGCTGTGCGCGCTACAAATTCATTTAACATAAAATAACATAACATAACACTCACCCCCAGTCAACTGATCTGGGTTTAATCCATCATCGTGCTTTAGCTCACTCCACCACCCTGACCCTGTGCCTCATGGGAACAGTCCAGCCCAAACTGCCAAGCCATGTCTTCCCAGGCCCGGTTTCTTGCTAATCAGCCATCATCAGCCACGCTAGCTTGAGTCCAGTGGCAAAGTGAGCAAGGGACCCACGTCTGTGCATACCCTGCCAACTTAGGGCAATCAAAGCACACAGGGTCAGACTGATCTGCATATGGCCATGTCTGATCTGGGGTAGTGGAGTGAGCTAAAGAATGTTGATGGATTAAACCAAGATCAGTTGACAGGGTGAGTGTTAGATTTGCTCAAGCGCTCCGTCCATCCTTCCTTTTGGCATCACCCTGAGGGGCAGTTCGGATGATTTCTTTTCTTTTTTTGTAGGGCCACCCCTTGGACATGGGTCACTCCACTTTATGGGAGGATGATTGTGGCGATTTCTTCCCTCTTTGTGTGGCAGAGTAGCAGTATGTTTTTAGGTCCATCTCACAAGGTTGGCAGAAGCCATTAGACACCAGAGTTTTTTAAAAATGTTTTTGGAGGGTGACCTCAAGGGCAAGGGTTGCTCCCCTTTTACAGGGGTAAATATTTAATGTATACTCTTAGGCCCACCTACCCCTTAGCTTGGCAGGTGGACTGGTGCATTATTTGCATATGTGATTGTAATGTTTTTTTCTCCTTTTTAATCTAGTGTAAAGCTTTTGATTCCTTTTAGCGGTTTTGACAGTGGTTATTCTGCAGTTGTGCGTAGTTGCATTTTTTTGGGTAAGAAATTATTTTTTTTGTATTTACTCCAAATGAGTAATATTGTAATGTATGAATGCATTTTTTTGCAAGTGGTGTCATAATGGCAACATATTTGGTTAGTGTTTTGAGCATGAAAATCTTTGTGGTGTGTTTTGAATTTTTTTATGTGTAATTTTCTTTTCTCTTTCTTTTTTAGTGGGATATTGTTGATCCATACTGTGTCTGTGCAGATTACGTGGTGGTGAGTTTATCTGCTTCCGACAAGTGAGTGGCATTGTTTTGGAGTGTATAGGTATTTCTGATAAAGGTGCATTTTATTTATTACTTATTTTACAAAGTGTTTGTTGTTGTTGACTTGTTTTACAAGTTACCTTTATTAGTAATCATTATGTCTAGACTGCTCAGCAGTTAATTGGTATGCTTCTTGACTCGTCCTCTGAGCCGGATTATGAGACTGACAGTGCGTCTGAGGGAGAGGAGGGAGGGGAAGATTCTGGCAGTGAGTTTTCTCTCTACATGGAATCATCGGATGATGAAGGTTCTCAAAGTGCAGATGAACTGCCTAATTTAGAGGAGGATGATGCTGTGCTGATGGTTCAAGAGGCATCTGGATGGCAGCCTGAAGCTGCAAGGCTTCCTACTGGAAGTTATGGACTCTGGGTTTACATGTTTTTAATTTTCATGTGTACACTGGTAGAGAGTCCTCTATTGACCCCCCCCCCCCCGGTTGTCGGTCCACTTTTGGAGTTTCCAAGAAAATTGTGTGGAATCTTGCTAGAAGACTGTTTAACAGAGGCCACCATTTGTACCTTGATAACTTCTACACTGATGTGCAATTATTTAAGGAATTGTTTAAAGTGGACACTTTTGCATGTGGCACAAACCAATCTAACCACAAAGGTTATCTGAAAGAGCTTGTTTGCATAAAACTTCAGAGGGGTCAGTGCAGTTCCTTGCGTATTGATGAACTACTAGCTGTGAAAGTTGTGGACAGGAGGGATGTATACATGCTGACTAACATGCATGATGAGAGTACTTCACCTGTGCCTCTTTGGGGTCAGGTTGCTGAAGTGCACAAACCTGTGCGCATTGTAAACTACAATAGGCACTTGGGTGGTGTTAACCGAGTACATCAGAGGTTGGAACATTAGACTGCTATTCGGAAGGCTTATGTTTGGTATAAGAAGTTGTTATAAGGAACAAGGGAACCCAAAGTAGCAATAGGTCTGGGACCTTGGGAGTATACAATGTTCAAAAGACAATGGTCCCAAACATCTACACGAATGAATGAAGCAAAATAAATATAGACCAAGAAAAAAATCTATATTTACTGTCCAACCGGACAGGTTTAATAGCATGTATAGTCAGATATAGCCAGGTTGTTAGACAATTTCCAAGCGGGACACAGCCTGTGTCCAACTACCACATATGTGAAGACAAATGACATGCATACAAGTGAGAGGCAAGGAAGGGCAGTCTGCAAATTATTCAAAATTAAAACAGACAATTGGTATTAGAGTACACTTTGTGTGATTTTTCAATAAAGCATTTAAACTATCAAGTGTAAGCTGTCGACGACGTTTCGATCCCTAATTAATATGGGATAACCATCAAGACATATTGATTCATGCCTTTACTAATTGAAGAAAATTGCCCAACATAATAAAAGACATAAAAAATACAGGTACAACATAAGGAGGCAAACGGATAGGACAGGGGGAAGAAAAAAGAAAATACACATGGATTACAAACATTATCACTGTACTGTTAAATGTCTGACTCTATTCCAGTGTGAAATGTGGGACAAACACAAAACCCAAATGAACCTGAACGATTAGCAGCGAGAAAATGTGACCGGGTTGTTTAATTGGGAGCATAGACCAGTGCTATTTAACAGCGCAAGTGAATAATTCATGCAGCGTATTTAAATGAAAAAACAAGTAAAAAACTGTGATATATACTGGGTGCCACGGGGCCAACAATTTGAAGGATCAAGTGTGGGCCCTCTTGTGATATAGCGGAGTTGGTGTGGCGATTAAAACCGAGTGATGTGAACAGAGGGATAATTTCAGGAGACATACCTCGGTGTGAAAAAAAGAGGCGAAGTCGTCTATTGTCGCATGGCACATGGGCCTATGCGTAGGGTAACCTAAAGGAGTAGGAAGGGGATTAAAACCCATCCATTACTGGAGCTAGATTAAAGGGATATCAGCGGTGGACAAACCCTACCGCTAACACGTTCCACAGAGTAGTGGGGAACCATCAAGGATAAGAAGCCACCTACTTATAAAGGAAGGGGCTGTAAGTTAAAGGTTGTGTTCAGAGATGCTAGAGTCGGGGTGATTACGCAAAGGGACTTACCAGTAGCGCAGTCGGATGCCGGTCGTGGGTATTGAATGGGTCCCTGCATAATAAAACAAAAAAAATTTGTTGCGAACACTCTGAATAATAATCTGAATAATAACAACAGCCGGAAGTACTGAAGACCGGCATGGGAGGCAACCGGCTTACCAGAAAGTCAGCAGATAAACTCTGGAATGGGAGTCCGCAACAGCGGGCGAGTCAATGCTCGGTCCGTCTCGGGCAGTTGGTGTTTCCTCAATTAAAACGCCTGAGGCATAACAACATGGTCATGTGACCGAAGTCACGTGATGACTTGTGTAGATAGGAATTCAGAGTATGTCGGGCGGCCAGCTTAAAGGGGTGAATTAGCGTGAAAAGTGAAATAAAAGGTACAATTTAATGAAAAATGGGGACACAGTAAACAACAAATAAGCAATGGGATATCGTATTAATAGGGGGAGCTAGGAGATACTTCCTAATTAAAAACGCCGAAGCCGTTACAACAAGGTAAAGTGACCTGTGTTGATAGTGAATCCGAGTGTATCGGGCGGACATATTTAAGAGGTGATTATATGAGATAAGTAGAGGTGAAAGTGATTTAAACAGAGGCATAGTGACTTACAAGTCAACAACACTTGGATATTAGAATAAAAGTAATTGTCAATAGCACCTAACATTTTCAGAGAAAATATAATTTTCAAAAAACAGCGAACAAGTGGAAAACAGCATGGGGAAATTTAAGAATCAGTTTCACGCAAGCCCATAGTAGACAAGCTACAACCTTACACAAGTGCTTTGATTTCATAGTATTATAGGCATGCAGACATACTTTTGGTCCTCAGAATCCATTTCAATTCCTCTTTATTGAGCAATGTTCCCAGATCACCTCCTCTTGGGGGGCTTTTTATTGCATCAATGATTGTCCATTTGAGTTCAGATTCACTGTGATTTCTCTCGACGAAGTGGTCCACAAGGGGTGCGTTAGAAGTCTTGCACCGAATTCTTTTATTGAATTATTTGCCTTCAAGAAATCCAAAAACATTAAGGAGCATCTAGTAAGAGCAGCATTGCCAGTAGTAAATGCAAAGCATACACTTGACGATCCTTGGGGGCTCCCACGATTAGTAGGACATGTGAAATGTGGCTCTTGTAGTGTATGTGACAGCACAATTGAAGGAAAAGATTTCTTGTTTGAACAGGTCGTTTTTCATAGACAACATTTTTCAAATTGTAACAGTTCCAATGTAACTTATGCAATTTTTTTTCGTGCGAATTAATATACATAGGACAAACAACACAAAAAGCCCATCTACAAATTGAACAGCACAAGAGAAGAATTTGGTGCAAGACTCCTAACGCACCCCTTGTCGACCACTTTGTCAAGAAAAATCACAGAGAATCTGAACTCAAATGGACAATCATTGATACAATAAAAAGCCCCCCAAGAGGAGGTGATCTGGGAACATTGCTCAATAAAGAGGAACTGAAATGGATTCTGAGGACCAAAAGTATCCACACCGGCCTGAATCGCATGGAGGATTGGACTTCATTGTTATGATGACATTGGGTGACTTTACTGTGTTTCCTTGCTGGCCTGGCTCAATGGTGCCCCTGTGTCTGATATAAGTTAGCTCGCAAACCCACTGATTTTGTGAACTTGTTGTTATTTGTGGAATTCTTAATACCTGGTTTCATTTAAAGGCAAGTAATCGTGTATGTCTGCATGCCTATAATACTATGAAATCAAAGCACTTGTGTAAGGTTGTAGCTTGTCTACCATGGCTTGCGTGAAACTGATTCTTAAATTTCCCCATGCTTTTTTCCACTTGTTCGCTAATTTTTGAAAATTATATTTTCTCTGAAAATGTTAGGTGCTATTGATAATTACTTTTATTCTAATATCCAAGTGTTGTTGACTTGTAAGTCACTATGCCTCTGTTTAATTCACTTTCACCTCTACTTATCACATATAATCACCTCTTAAATATGGCCACCCGATACACTCCGATTCACTATCAACACAAGTCACTTGACCTTGTTGTAACGGCTTCGGCGTTTTTAATTCAGAAGTATCTCCTAGCTCCTCCTTTTAATACGATATCCCATTGCTTATTTGTTGTTTACTGTGCCCCAATTTTTCATTAAATTGTAGCTTTTATTTCACTTTTCACGCTAATTCACCCCTTTAAGATGGCCGCCCGACATACTTTGAATTCCTATCTACACAGGTCATCACATGACTTCGGTCACATGACCATGTTGTTATGCCTCCGGCGTTTTATTTGAGGAAACACCAACTGCCCTATACGGACCGATCATTGACTCGCCTGCTATTGCTGACTCCCATTCTGGAGTTTATCTGCTGACTTTCTGGTAAGCCAGTTGCCTCGCATGCTGCCCTTCAGTCCTTCCGGCTGTTGTTATTATTCAGGTTATTATTCAGAGTGTTCACTACAAATTATTTTTGTTTTATTACACAGGGACCCATTCAATTCCCTCGACCGGCATCCGACCGCGCTGCCGGTAAGTCCATTTCCATAATCACCCCGACTCTAGCATCTCTGAACACAACCTTTAACTTACAGCCCCTTCCTTTATAAGTAGGTGGCTTCTTATCCTTGATGGTTCCCCGTTACTCTGTGGAACGTGTTAGTGGTAGGTTTTGTCCACCGCTGATATCCCTTTAATTGAGCTCCAGTAATGGATGGGTTTTAATCCTCTTCCTATTCCTTTAGGTTACCCTACGCATAGGCCCATGTGCCATGCGACAATAGACGACTTTGCCTCTTTTTTTCACACCGAGGTATGTTTCCTGAAATTATCCTGCTGTTCACATCACTCAATTTTAATCGCTGCACCAACTCTGCTATATCACAACAGGGCCCACACTTGATCCTTCAAATTGTTGCCCCATGGCACCTGGTATCTATCACAGCTTTTGACTCGTTTTTTCATATAAATACGCTGCATGAATTATTCACCTGCGCTGTTAAATAGCACTGGTCTATGCTCCAAATTAAACAACCCGGTCACATTTTCTCGCCGCTAATCGCACGGGTTCACTTGGGTTTTGTGTTTGTCCCACATTTCACCCTGGAATAGAGTCAGACATTTAACAGTACAGTGATAATGTTTGTAATCCATGTGTATTTTCTTTTTTCTTCCCTCTGCCCTACCCGTTTGCCTCCTCATGTTGTACATGTATTTTTTATGTCTTTTATTATGTTGGGCAATTTTCTACAATTAGTAAAGGCATGAATCAATATGTCCTGATGATGATCCCATATTAATTAGGGATTGAAACGTCGTTGACAGCTTACACTTGATGATTTAAATGCTTTATTGAAAAATCACACAAAGTGTACTCTAATACAAATTGTCTGTTTTAATTTTGAATAATTTGCAGAATGCCCTTCCTTGCCTCTCACTTGTATGTAGGTCATTTGTCTTCACATATGTGGTAGTTGGACACAGGCTGTGTCCCGCTTGGAAATTGTCTAACAACCTGGCTATATCTGACTATACATGCTATTAAACCTGTCCGGTTGGACAGTTAATATAGATTTCAATCTTGTTCTATATTTATTTTGCTTCATTCATTCGTGTATATGTTTGGGACCATTGTCTTTTGAAACATTGTATACTCCCAAGGTCCCAGACCTATTGCTACTTTGGGTTCCCTTGTTCCTTATAACAATATGTTGCGCAATCGCATGATTGCAAGGGTCTAGCACCACTACCACTTGTTACCAAGTGGGTTCACTCCCTACCCCTCTACCCACACTGTGTTGTGTGTTTTGTCCCCACTCCCTCCTTGCCCCGGTATGTCTGACAAAAAAAAACCATGGACTCTGAAGATTGCATTCAGAAACTCATTGCAAGACCATCGCTTCTTTCTGATACTACAGATATTCCAACCCCTACAAACAACACATTAGTGGAACAGTTGGAAAAGAGCAAAAAGAAACTAGTAAGACTTGAATTAATGATAAGATTGCTCACTGATTATTTACGTGCAAAAATTATTCCACTAGGCCTATTATTATTATTATTATTACATTTCTTATATAGCGCCAGAATCAACCCCCGAAGGGGTATCTCCGCGCTTGCCTTGGGAACCCGTCCTGGTTTTTCCCTGTGAGATAGCCCCTACAGGGCATCCCCAAGGTGAAAGCCAGGCATCCCGCCGCGGGGGGGCCGTTGTGGAGATTAAGCAAGCTTAATGCCCAGAGTTGCAGAGTGTGAACCCATGATTAGGTCAGGCACCGAAGCGAGAATTATCGAGTCCGTGGACATTTGAGCTCAACACCCTGCCGCGTCGGGAATCGAACCCTGGTCCCGGGTCTGACCTCTGCTTCAGGGTCTGCCTGCTCTAACCAGTGAGCCACACTTCTCCACAGGCACCCAACATCCCTGGGGTCTTTACAGACAACCCTAAATATACCACCGGGTTCAATTACATCAGCACTACATGTTCCAGGCACTGGATGGTGCTTGGAATAGACATTGCTACCGAGGAACTCAATAAATTCGCCATAGAAATACAAGATCTAGAGAAACAAATAAAAGAACAAGTCCCCTCCCACTGACATAAAAAAACTCCTACAGGAGGTCCAGAAGACTGTTGATGAATTGAACAGAATTAAACAGAATAAAAAAACCACTAAAGTAAAAAAGAGATATACAACAATTTTCACTAGAACGTGCCTACCCATACCTCTCAAAAGACTTCTACACTAATAGATCCTACAGCGGCCCTCAGAATCAACGTCCTTGGGATCGCTTCAATAAAAAAAGAAACATTGTAGGCTTTTCTGATAGTTCTGCAGAATCTTCTGACAACTCAGAAAATAGTGACGGACAAAATACTCCATGTAGAAATCCTTTTTTAGAGCGAGGTCAGACAGAACAACCCAAAAAGGGAAGAGGCAAACAGCCACAACGTTGGCGGAATTAACAGGGAGAACGATTCACCTACCGACAACATTACCAATGGTGAGTGAGAACTCTCTTTCCACCATGATCAACACTGGGACTGACATATCTAATACCGCTATGCTACCCATTTTTCATCTTACCAAACATTGCCTCATGCCCTATGAACTGTCTATTCCTAACAAAGGGCTTTCATTTGTCCCTACTGTCTGCCCTAATTTCCTAGAAGTACAAACAGAACTTTTAAGATTCTTTAGAAAGATCAGACTTCACAGTTTCTTTCTATTAAATCCATCTAATCCCATGACTGCCAATACCCCATTCAGGCCCCCCTTCACGTTATCACCTACAGGAGGTATGATACCTGGCGAAATCATTACTTTTGAAAAACTTGTGCTCAAGGATTTGAGAAGAATTGAGAATAGCAGGTTATTTGTTCCCTACAATATCTCATTGGCTGAAAAACAAGCAATGGCACACCTCAAATGCAATAACATGGTCATTATCAAGTCAGCAGACAAGGGTGGCGGGATCGTGATGCAAGAAAAAGACAAATATCAAAATGAGATTTTGCGTCAATTGGGCAATAATGCACATTACTGTAAGCTCCCTACTAATCCTACGAAGGCGATTCAAGAACTGATAATCAAAGTCACTACTGAAGGCCTTAAATGTAGATATCTCACACAAAAAAAAATTCAGTTTCTAAACACCAAATCACAGAGGACACCGGTAATATATAAGTTACCAAATGTCCATAAACACAGCAAAAATCCCCCTGGAAGGCCGATAGTTTCTGGCTGCGGTTCGGTCCTCGAGCCCTTAGGTCACTATGTAGACCATTTCATAAAAGAATTTGTACCTAATACCCAATGTTACATAAGGGACAGCATGGGTATGATCAACTTGATTGAGGACTACCCCTTTGATCCCACATCCGAGATACTTTGTACCTTGGAAGTGGAATCTCTTTATACTAATATTCCTCAAAGAGATTCCCTTTTGGTCATTGAGAAAATCTTGGATACTAGATAGGCATGAGCGGATTTTGCGGATTGGCAATCCGCGAATTTGCGGATTTGCAAACTCGCAATCCGCAAAATCCGCGAATTCCCGCGAATTAGCGGATTTTTTTTTTTTTGGTGTTCGCCCGTGTTTCTGCCAGTTCGCGAGGGTTTTTACAATTTCGCAATTTGCGAACTTACCTGTCGGGTCGCAAGTTTTGCGAACTTGTTGTTTCTACGTGTCCAACCTGTTTGGGACACTCTTCTTCATCACTGCCACTCTCTGTCACCACTGCCACTCTCTGACTACTCATGCCACCCTCTGGCCCACCCATGCCACCCTCTGTTTCATCACCACACCCTCTGGTTGTCCAGTGTACATTATTTTCGGCAAAGCAAAGCACACCTTCCCTGCCTCAAGTGACCTGAATTAATTTGGGGCTGATTAATGTGTCACAGAATATTTTTTTAGCTGGCACCTGCTTCCTTAGTGCGCCCTGATTAGTGATCTTTTGCACTTGCTAAGTGCTTTCATTGTTGCAAAATTAGTTACAACACCTGCCCTGCCCCAACTGACAATAATGAATTAGGGGCTGATTAATGGATTTTAACTTCCAGCCTGGCTCCTGCTTGTCTCCCTTAGCTGTAATTCAGGACCTTTGTGGCATATGTGTAACTATTCTGAGGTTCAGAGCAGGGTCACATAATAGTTGCAACTGGCAACTGAACTCTGGAGGGGCCCCTCAGGAAGCACTACAGGAAATGGCTACTAATGATGTGCCTGAACTTTTGAACCTGGTAAGTAGTTACTTTCAGTTTTGCTTAGATCGTATTTCTGCAATTTCGCACTTATTCGCGGGGCGCGAACTCACGCGAACAGTGCGAGCAGTGCGAGCAAAATCCGCTGCTCGCGGATTTGCGGATTTTGCAGGAAATTCGCAAATCTCGCGGATTGCGGATTTCCCGAAAATCCGCAAAATCCGCGAGCGGAACGGATTTTCCGCCCATGCCTAATACTAGACCACGTCCTCATGCAGTACCTACCTTGTTTATCTTGCAGCTATTGGAGATATGCCTTACAAAGAACTTTTTTACATTTGATAATCAGTTCTATGGCAAGTGAGAGGTACGTCAATGGGAGCAATTTTCGCTCCCAACTTGGCGATTCTCTATATGGAAACTAATGCAAAGCTGCCCCTGTCAACGGGGAAGACTCCTCTGCGCACTGCTTTGAAGACTGTGAGGTCTTATTCTCTTTTCTGAATTTGATAAGGTTTTCACAAAAAGTGTGAGTTCAAAGTTTTTTTTATTTATTTCAACTCATTATCTTCATGGTTGTAACAACTTGGTACATATCCTTAAGATATCAATATTGCCGTGATATCATCCTCTATGAATACAATCCTTCGTTATTCCCAATGCATTTCGGGCTTCCTGTCAGCCCTTTGTCAGGGGATTACTCTACAAGTAAAGAAAGTGGGTGCCTGTCAGTGGTGATGTTCTTCAGAGTTACGGGTACGCGATGCGCTGTTAAATGGTAGGTGATACTGGTTACCATGTGCCTCTGTGACGTGCACTGTTCTGTACAGTTGGTATACGAATGTGAAACATGCCTCAGTTAAACGTCTAAACTCAAGTTCATGCATTGCTGTGACTAACACGCTTAACGACTGTGATATTTGTTAGTAGTCGTGATGTTAAAAAAGAGTGTCATATCCAGTGCCCGATTTTACTTTCGTACATGCTACTGAATGTGAACACCGCTTTAAATGGGTTACACAATGCGGTTTACTCACGAAGGGTACGGTATATCCTGGTAAACCTGCAACGAGATCAAAGTTTGTGCTCAGTATTAAAAAACGTTGCTACGGTAGTGAGAGCATAAGCAGGTCCTCAAGAGAGGTACTTACTAAGTTGTAAATAAATTCCGCGACGTATCCGTGCTTCAGAGTGACTCGTTGTGTGGCGTTTGGGGCGGAAGTGAAACGGGATGTTTAAACCAGCGCGTTGGTTAGTGGACACTAAAAGAGGACTAAGATACAAACGGTGCATGTGGTCGCCATATTAGAATGGTGAAATGGTGAGGTTAGTCAACTGTTCTTAAAATACTGGAAATTCATCAGCAATGAATGGATTAACAAGATTAGATGGCAACAGTGAGGTGTCTGTAAGAATGAAAACACGGTTAAACAACATTTTGATGTATGCAACGGTAATAAATTCAACAGCATTGCAATCAAAACATATAAATAATGCTTTTTAAAGATAACATAGGAATTCCATCCTATCATTCAACCCGTTCGGTTGCATCGTGGCCATATATCGGATCCAGTAGTTTTCACGTTTTAAAAGTGTATTTTTGTTGTTTCTGGTCGGTTTGATCTGTTCCAAAACAAGAAATTTCAGATGTGCCACTGTGTGGTGATTCTCAAGAAAATGTGCTGCGACTGAAGACTTCATGTTATTAGTCCGGATGTTACTCTTGTGTTCAAGTATACGTACTCGTATTTTTCTCTCAGTATGTCCTATGTAGCATGAACCACATCGACATTTCAACATGTAAATGACATTAGCTGAATTGCAAGTGGCATTAACTTTGAGTCTAACTTTATGGCCTTTCATGGGATGGTTGGTATAGTTCCCTGGTATGACATTGTGGCAATTACTACAGTTGTGGCAAGGCAGGAGACCTTTGTATGTCTCTGATTGTTGTTGGTCTCTTGTTCTCGTTAAAATGTCTTTGATGTTACGTCCTCTTGTATATGCAAAGATGGGTGGCTGTGCAAATGCTCCTTGAAAGTCAGGTTCAGTACTCAATGGAGGCCAAAGTTTGGTTATGATTCTCTTGAATTGGTTGCTGATGACGGTATATTTGGATACCACCACCATGCGTGTATTCTCTGTTTTTGATTTGACTTGAAGTAGGTCTTTGCGGGAGATCTTCTTGCAGCGGGAGGCCGCTTTGTCTAGTATTTCTTGGAGATATCCTCGTGTCTTGAATCGATCTAGCGTGTTATTGAGTTCTTTTTCACTTTCGTTGTCTGAAGACATGGTGCGTTTAATCCTCAATAATTATGAAAACGGTAAGTTGTGTTTGAGACCCGGTTGGTGAAAACTGTTAAAGTGTAAGATCGAATTGCGATCTGTAGGTTTTCAGAAAAGAGAATAAGACCTCACAGTCTTCAAAGCAGTGCACAGAGGAGTCTTCCCCATTGACAGGGGCAGCTTTGCATTAGTTTCTGTTATAATTAACGCTGTGTGGACCAGACAGCGATTCCACTGGAGCACGCCAAAGAATAAACCAAAGCACACTAGAGAATAATTTGAGCGGTGCAAGTCCCACCCATCATTTTTGTCAATACACAGATTCTCTATATGGACCATCTAGAGTGCTATTGCATCCTCTCACCTATGAATCCCTTCCACAGTGGCATTGCCCTGTGGAAGAGATACATAGATGATATTTTTCTGATCTGGCGGGAATCTAATGATCTCCTTTTACAATTTCAACATTGGCTTAACAACAATTCCAATGGCCTTCAATTCAGTCTATCTACTAATAAACAAGAAATCCCCTTCCTAGACCTAAACATTTTCCACAATGAAGGGAGACTGATTACAAGCCTCTATAGAAAGCCCACGGAGCGCAACACATGGCTAAGTTATCAAAGCCATCACCCCAGGGCTTTGCGTGATTCCCTCCCTTTCTCGCAGTTTCTTCGTTTGAGAAGAAATTGCTTTCATAAGGAAGATTACTTTAGGGAAGCGAACTCCCTGACAAGTAAACTCTTAGCAAGAGGCTACCCAAGGAAACTTATCCAGCGATCTCTCAAAAGGGCTTGGTTTGCCCACGGGAAACTCTACTTGAGCCAAAAGAGAAAACGACACAGAATCGCATTGTATGTGTTACCACATTCTCACCTATTTCAAATGCCCTCAAAAAAGCATTAATAAGCATTGGCATACAATCAATGCAGGCGTCCTCAATCTTGAACGCCCTTTATTTGCCTTCAAGAAATCCAAAAAAATTAAGGAGCATCTAGTAAGAGCAGCATTGCCAGTAGTAAATGCAAAGAATACACTTGACAATCTGTGGGGGCTCCCACGATTAGTAGGACATGTGAAATGTGGCTCTTGTAGTGTATGTGACAGCACAATTGAAGGAAAAGATGTCTTGTTTGAACAGGTCGTTTTTCATAGACAACATTTTACAAATTGTAGCAGTTCCAATATAATTTATGCAATTTTTTGTCCGTGTGAATTAATATATATAGGACGAACAACACAAAAGGCCCGTCTTCGAATTGGACAGCACAAGAGTAGAATTCGGTACAAGACTCCTAACGCACCCCTTGTGGACCACTTTGTCGAGAAAAATCACAGTGAATCTGAACTCAAATGGACAATCATTGATGCAATAAAAAGCCACCCAAGAGGAGGTGATCTGGGAACATTGCTCAATAAAGAGGAATTGAAATGGATTCTGAGGACCAAAAGTATCCACACCGGCCTGAATCGCATGGAGGATTGGACTTCATTGTTATGATGACATTGGGTGACTTTACTGTACTTCCTTGCTGGCCTGGCTCAATGGTGCCCCTGTGTCTGATATAAGTTTGCCCACCTAGCCCCTGCTTTATGGAACCCTCTCCCTCTCTCCATCAAGTCCAGTCCTACCCTTCTTCATTTCAGGAAACTGCTCAAAACCCTCCTCCCCTCATCAGGCTAACTCTGCCTCCCCAGACCTTACACTCACTCACTCTGTCACTCAGCACCAGGAAACCTCCGGTGTCAGTTTGCTCTATAAGTTTCATTTTACATAATATAACATAACATAAGTTGGCTCTCAAACCCACTGATTTTGTGAACTTGTTGTTATTTGTAGAATTCTTAATACCTGGTTTCACTTGAAGGCAAGTAATCGTGTATGTCTGCATGCCTATAATACTATGAAATCAAAGCACTTGTGTAAGGTTGTAGCTTGTCTACTATGGGCTTGCATGAAACTGATTCTTAAATTTCCCCATGCTTTTTTCCACTTGTTCGCTATTTTTTGAAAATTATATTTCCTCTGAAAATGTTAGGTGCTATTGACATTTACTTTTATTCTAATATCCAAGTGTTGTTGACTTGTAAGTCACTATGCCTCTGTTTAATTCACTTTCACCACTACTTATCACATATAATCACCTCTTAAATATGGCCGCCCGATACACTCCTTTTCACTATCAACACAGGTCACTTGACCTTGTTGTGGCTTCGGCGTATTTAATTCGGAAGTATCTCCTCGCTCCCCCTTTTAATACGATATCCCATTGCTTATTTGTTGTTTACCGTGTCCCCATTTATCATTAAATTGTAGCTTTTATTTCACTTTTCACGCTAATTCACCCCTTTAAGATGGCCGCCCGACATACTCTGAATTCCTATCTACACGGGTCATCATGTGACTTCGGTCACATGACCATGTTGTTATTAAGCCTGGGCGTAGTTCGCGTAGCCGCACTCCGTGAGCTACGCGAGATTGCACTTGCACTCCGCGAACTACGCATAGCTCCGCGAGCATGCGTAGTAGCTTGCTTGACCCGTTCGCGAGCCATTTTTTGTCTTCGGGAGCACCGTGGAACTCTGGAACCTGCTCGACACCACATCTCCAGACGTCGCCTTCCTCACGGAAACATGGATGAACGCCTCCTCAGCGCCCGACATCGCCATCGCCATCCCGGACGGATACAAGATCACCCGGAGAGACCGCGTCAACGAGACAGGAGGAGGCATCGCCATCGTCCACAAGAACACCATCCGCATCACGACCAATCAGACGACACCCTCACAGCCGCTTAACGTCTTCACTTCCAGATACACACCGACCCCAAGACCACACTCAGAGGCACCCTCATCTACAGACCCCCAGGACCTCGCACACAATTCAGTGAAGACATCGCAGACTTCATCATCCCGCATGCCCTCGCCTCCGCTGACTACATCCTCCTAGGGGACCTCAACTTCCACCTGGAGAACAACACCGACAACACCACCATCAGCAACATCGGAATCCAAGAGAAGGCACTGGAGTGGATCATCTCATTCCTCACAGGAAGAACCCAGAGAGTCCGCCTCCCCCTGTACAGATCCAAGGCCACCGAAGTCATATGCGGCGTACCACAAGGATCATCACTCAGCCCCACCCTCTTCAACGTCTACATGAGCCCCCTCGCAGCCATCGTACGCCAACACAACCTCAACATCATCTCCTACGCCGACGACACCCAGCTGATCCTCTCCCTCATCAACGACCCAGGAACCGCCAGAACCAACCTACACGAAGGGATGAAAGACGTAGTCGAGTGGATGAGGAACAGCTGCCTGAAACTGAACTCAGACAAGACGGAAGTCCTCATCCTTGGATCATCGCCCTCCGCCTGGGACGACTCCTTGTGGCCCCCTGCCCTGGGCAGCGCACCCAAACCAACGGACCACGCACGCAACCTGGGCTTCATCCTGGACTCCTCCCTCTCGATGACCAGACAAGTCAACGCGGTCTCATCATCATGCTTCAACATCCTACGCATGCTCCGAAAGATCTTCCGATGGCTCGCCACTGAAACCAGGAAGACGGTCATACAGGCACTCGTCACCAGCCAACTGGACTACGGAAACACCCTCTATACCGGAACCACAGCCAAACTCCAGAAAAGACTCTAACACATCCAGAACGCCTCCGCACAACTCATCTTGGACATCCCCCGATACAGCCACATCTCTGGACACCTGAGAGACCTTCACTGGCTCCCCGTCAGCAAGAGAATCACGTTCCAACTCCTCACCCACGCACACAAGGCCCTCCACGACCTGTGCCCCAGGTACCTCAACAACTGACTGACCTTCTACACTCCCACCCGCCAGCTACGATCGAACAGCCACGCCCTCGCCACCGTGCCACGCATCCGAAGATCCACCATGGGAGGAATATCCTTCTCCTACCTGGCAGCCAAGACTTGGAACTCCCTCCCCATCCATCTCCGCCTGACCCAAGACCACCTCTGCTTCAGGAAGCAACTCAAGACATGGCTGTTCGAGCAGTAGTGGACCCCCCTCCCCCAAGTGCCTTGAGACCCTCTGGGTGAGTAGCGCGCTATACAAATATCCTGATTGATTGATTGATTGATTGCCTGCATGCTCGGGATGTGTAGCGCGCAAAGTTACCCATGAGGTTTGTCCCGCCCGCTTGCGTCCCCTTATTTCCGGTCACTACTAACGTGTTCGCGAGTTATTCTGTGCCAGATTGCAGTTTCTGCGTGTTCGGCAACTCGATCTTCCCGACAAGCATCCTCGCGCACGCGAAAAGGCTATTGAGCGCGCGAGAACTATGCTACGCAGCAGTTCGCGGAGTATTCGACAACTTCGCGTTCTCCGCGGAGCGCGGAGTTGCCGAAACTCCGCAAACTCCGCGAACGGAGCGTAGTTCTTCGCCCAGGGCTAGTTGTTATGCCTCTGGCGTTTTAGTTGAGGAAACACCAACTGCCCGAGACGGACCGAGCATTGACTCGCCCGCTGTTGCTGACTCCCATTCCAGAGTTTATCTGCTGACTTTCTGGTAAGCCGGTTGCCTCGCATGCCGCCCTTCAGTCCTTCCGGCTGTTGTTATTATTCAGGTTATTATTCAGAGTGTTCGCTACAAATTATTTTTGTTTTATTACGCAGGGACCCATTCAATTCCCTCTACCGGCATCCGACCACGCTGCTGGTAATTCCCTTTCCGTAATCACCCCAACTCTAGCATCTCTAAACACAATCTTTAACTTACAGCCCCTTCCTTTATACGTAAGTGGCTTCCTATCCTTGACGGTCCTCTCTACTCTGTGGAACGTGTTAGCGGTAAGTTTGTTTTAATAAATTGAATGTAATGATTTGTTTTTATCAAATGTTAATGAATGTATGAATCTTCTGTTAATATAATTACAATAAATGTGATAATTTTAATCAATAGTAATTCTAGTATATGATTATTTGACCTCTTGCTTTTTTGATTCAAAATCTTGTTGAAATCCTGTGGAAATACTGTGATACTTGTATCATTTATTTACATCTTTCAGTCCAATTTGTAAATTTGTTACCATGTGGGGTGCCTCATATTAAACTATACCTCAAATAGGTTATACGGTAGTAGGACTGTTCCTACAGTCTGATCTATCCTCCATAACCAGGAAAAGGGAATTTTTTCTTTTTTCTTTTTTCAACAGTCCACCGCTGATATCGCATTTATCTAGCTCCAGTAACGGATGGCTTTTAATCCCCTTCCTATTCCTTTAGGTTACCCTATGCATGGGCCAATGTGCCATGCGACAATAGACGACTTCGCCTCTTTTTTTCACACCGAGGTATGTCTCCTGAAATTATCCTTCTGTTCACATCACTCGGTTTTAATTGCCGCACCAACTCCGCTATATCACAACAAGGCCCACACTTGATCCTTCAAACTGTTGGCCCTGTGGCACCCGGTATATATCACAGTTTTTTACTTGTTTTTTCATTTAAATACGCTGCATGAATTATTCACCTGCGCTGTTAAATAGCACTGGTCTATGCTCCCAATGAAACAAAGCGGTCACATTTTCTCGCCGCTAATCGCTCAAGTTCACTTGGGTTTTGTGTTTGTCCCACATTTCACTCTGGAATAGAGTCAGATTTTTAACAGTACAGTGATAATGTTTGTAATCCATGTGTATTTTCTTTTTTCTTCCCCCTGCCCTACCCGTTTGCCTCCTTATGTTGTACATATATTTTTTATGTCTTTTATTATGTTGGGCAATTTTCTACAATTAGTAAAGGCATGAATCAATATGTCCTGATGATGATCCCATATTAATTAGGGATCGAAACATCGTCGACAGCTTACACTTGATGATTTAAATGCTTTATTGAAAAATCACACAAAGTGTACTCTAATACCAATTGTCTGTTTTAATTTTTAGGTTTCGACCTTGGCGGGGGCACTGCGAAGCAGTGCCCCTCCCAGTCGAAAGCTATTGTTTACTATAAGGGGGACTTGAATCCGCCCCTTCTTCCATTGGCTAGCTCCATAAATGGAGGCTAGCCATTGGAAGACATTGGCTGTCAATCATTCTTTCCCCTCGGAACGCGAATCGGGGGCGTTTCCGTGACTTTTTTTAAGTCACGCCCTCTCCTCTTCCCATTGGCTGGAATTTTACCTTCCAGCCAATGGGAAGGGGAGAGCACGCAAACACACCCCCGAATCGCGAAACGACCTGTTGCTGTTCCAGTCCCGCTCCCCCCTCCCTCCGCCCGCAGCTCTCCTTAGTCCCGCTCCCCCCCCTCCCTCCGCAGCTCTCCTTAGTTTCGCTCCCCCCCCTGCCCGCAGCTCGCCTTAGTCCCGTTCCCCCCCTCCCCCCGCCGCAGCTCTCCTTAGTCCCGCTCCCCCCTTCCTCCGCCGGCAGCTCTCCTTAGTTTCGCTCCCCCCCTGCCCGCAGCTCGCCTTAGTCCCGTTCCCCCCCTCCCCCCGCCCGCAGCTCTCCTTAGTCCCGCTCCCCCCCTCCCTCCGCCCGCAGCTCTCCGGTAGTCTGCTCTTGCAGGTCCAGAGTTTGGTGAGGAAGGCGGGCACATTGCTGGAATACCCGTCCATCGCCAGGGATCCGGGGGGCTCCTGCATCGTCCTGTCCCGCGGGTCACACTATCTCCATGCCTGTCAAAGTCCCAGCCCGAGTGCGGTAGGTCTATGCGCGCGAGAGACAGCAGCCAAGGAGGGTGAAGGAGAGCGGGAAAACCATTGAGGTATCCAGGTCACACTGGCAGCGGCAGCCACCGATTCACCGGAGAGCCCGCTGCTCGCGCTCTTAAAAACTCAGCATAAACGGCGAGCATCATCCCCTGCAGAGAACAATGCACAGAATGTTTCTGTTCTGCTGGTTTTTTATAACTACCGTTACCATGTTGTTGTTCGCCAGTACTCACACCTATCTGCCATGCAGCTACAGAAGGAAAACCTTAAGGTCCAACCGCATCACTTTCAATTCCACTACATTATTAAGAATTGTACTCTCCGGTAGAGAAAATAACACATCAGAAGTCAGGTCCTGTAATCGAATGCTACACTTGAGAGGCTGACCAGCACCGCCTAACTTCAGTCTCGTTACACTTACAAAGTGTAATTATTTTTTATAAAATAGTGCGCATTAAGATGCGGGCGCAACCTTACATTATACGCATGCGCCAAAAATATCCCAGCCGCTGAATGCTCGTTTGTGGTAAATCACTTCATCTAAAGAGTTAAACCTCCACTCAGGAATCTCTTGCAAGGTTGCCTCCATTGGCCTGCTGCCTGAGATGGTTATGCTTTGATGGCTCACAGGTATGTGAACTTTAGACCTCAACAGCTAATATGCGTAAATCAGCACTGCGCCGCAGCGCCCAGGTCGCCTTCCCCTTTCCATCAGCGATTTGAAGCGGCCGTGGCAATTAAAAAAAACAGATTCACACATCACTGTTGTATAGCCCCCACTCCAAGTGGGGCTGTCTCCGACACTTCCTACCACCGTCCTGTTTCTTGTAGCCGGTAACCCTCCTTCTGTGTGTTCGCTATTGGCTGCTCCTGAAAGTGCAACGCGGCGTCTGGAAACACCTGTGCTGCATGAAGCGACCCTCCTCCTCGCCTCTTGTCTCACTCCACGTTTTACCTTGGCATCCCGTCTCTGTCCACATTTTACCTCTACCCCATCCCACCACATTCTACTTATATGTCTTAACTCTTTTTTCCCACTGTTTTTCCTATCCTAGTTCCACTGCCTTCATCTCTTCTTCTTCCAGTCAAATCTAAGTTTGTCCTATTCTGCCCCTAATTACCTATGCCCTACCCACCCTTGCTCCGTGCTTCCTACCATCCACCTTCTCTCCTGCTCCCCACACTCTTGCTCCACCGGCCTCTATGCCCTGATCACTCTTGCTCCTGCCTTCATTTCCTCTGGGCCTCTCTCGCTGTCTCCGGCCCTGTCTCTCGGTTTCTCCAACCCTCTCTCGCTTGCTCTGGGCCTTTCTCGCTTGCTCCGAGCCTTTTTTCGGTTTCTCTGACTCTCCCTCGATTTCTCCAAACCTCTCTCTCGCTTACTCCAGCCCTCTCTTGCTCCGGTCCTCTCTCGCTCACTCCGACCCTCTATCGCTTGCTCTTTCTTGCTCCAATGCTCTCACTTGCCGTAAACTAGCTGAATTCCCCTACAAGCTTCTCATCTCTTGCGTGCTTCTTCCAGTTTGTTGTAGGAGTTTTGTCACTAGTTACTCTTACCATCTAAAGCACCTCTATAACTCTCAGCGCCCATGTGCTCTCCAAATAAATACATATTTAGACCCTCTGTTTCTCTTTATGCCACCTGAAAAATTGTTTTGGCTGGACGAGTAACTCTACTGGTCTGATGTAAAGTAACTCCTATGTCTCAATACCTCCCCTGTTCTCTTTCTACCCTATTCTTGTTCCTGTGTACTTACATTGCCTCTCCCCCTACTTCCTAATTGCACCTTCCTAATGCAAGCTCCTCTCCATTCAATCACCCCCCCTTCCTCGTCTCCCCATTCTCACTCCATGTTTTATCTCTGCCCTCCTCCTCGTCTCCCCATTCTCACTCCACGTTTTACCTCTACCTCCCTCCTCCTTCACCCTCTCAGTTTGTCCTATTCCTCCCCTATTCTCCTATTCCTCTCCTATTTCCTCCGGCCCTGTCTGGGTGGCTCCGGCCCTGTCTCGCTCCAGCACTCACACTCGCCAGGCGCTAGCTGCACTCCCCTGCAAGCTTCTCATCTCTTTCGTGCTTCTTCCACTTTATTGTAGAGTTTTGTCACTGTTACTCTTACCATGTAAAGAACACAATTCTCAGCGCCCACGTGCTCTCTAAGTAAATACATATTCACACCCTCCGTTTCTCTTCATGACACATGAAACTAGCAGTTGCAATGCAATAGGCCTAGCATGTACCCGAGTTTGACCTATTGGCATTGAAAATAACAATGCCTTTTATTTATGTTTTGGTTTTTAAAACATATAAACAGGCTTTCATTTACAATGCCAATAGCTTAAACTTGCATGGTAAAAAAAATGCAATAATTTGCTAGAGTTTAAGCTATTGGCATTGTAAATTACACTGCCTTTTATTTATGCTTTAAAACAAACATTTAAATAAAAACGCATAGTCATTTACAATGCCAATAGCTGAAACTCTCGCAAATGCGAGACCTATTGCATTGTAAATGCTTGTTCCAAAACTTGTTGCAAAAGTTCTTGTGTTCCGTGTGCCCTTGTGAAAGCCAGACAGTGTGAATTGTCTGCTTGCTGAGAAACTTTCCTGGCTATTTAAGAGATGCTCAGACACTCAGACTTGGCCTGAAATCTCATGAACCACCCCTGAGTTCAGACGGATAATTGCTTTATCACTGAAGGAAATATAACTGATATGAGTCTTGTTAGGTTTCGACCTTGGCGGGCCTCCCAGTCGAAAGCTATTGTTTACTATATGGGGGACTTGAATCCGCCCCTTCTTCCATTGGCTAGCTCCATAAATGGAGGCTAGCCATTGGAAGACATTGGCTGTCAATCATTCTTTCCCCTCGGAACGCGAATCGGGGGCGTTTCCGTGACTTTTTTTAAGTCACGCCCTCTCCTCTTCCCATTGGCTGGAATTTTACCTTCCAGCCAATGGGAAGGGGAGAGCACGCAAACACGCCCCCGAATCGCAAAACGACCTGTTGCTGTTCCAGTCCCCCTCCCTCCGCCCGCAGCTCTCCTTAGTCCCGCTCCCCCCCTCCCTCCGCAGCTCTCCTTAGTTTCGCTCCCCCCCCTGCCCGCAGCTCGCCTTAGTCCCGTTCCCCCTCCCCCCCCGCCTGCAGCTCTCCTTAGTCCCGCTCCCCCCCTCCCTCCGCAGCTCTCCGGTAGTCTGCTCTTGCTTTCCTAGTTAAGTTATGTTCTGTTGCTGTATTTTTAACGCGTGAACCGTTCCCCGGGAGTCCTTAAAGTTGAATGCTGATGAACCTCGGATCCCCAACACCTCCACCTGTGACTGGCTACAGGCTCCCTTTGGGCTCCGGAGTATCCCACCCACTTGTAAAGGACTGATCCAAGTCAAAAGGTAGGTGGGGGAGTCTGTGTTACGTCACCGCGATATTATCTGTTGTTTAAACTTTTGCTTGGGGAGGGGAGGCGGTTCCATTGTGGTGTACAGCTCGTTGTTTATGTTCAATTTTTTAGAGGGAGAAGCCGAGGAGTAAAGCATGAGATTGTATAATGAGGATAGCAGTTCCCTTCCCGCTTGGGTCCTCCATTGTCCCGGGACATAGATTCCTGGCATTCCATCCGGGCTGCGGAGAGACGCACCAAGACCGGAAGTGAAGGGCTCCTTGTGACAGCACTCCCTTTCCTTCTGTTTATTGTGGCGTTGCTGGGCCTGGAGCTTTGAGAGCTGTCCCCCATCCCCTCTGTCCGTCCCTGTGCACGGCCCGGGTGCGCGTCCACGCTGTAGCACCCGAGGTCGCCCCCTCCTTTTCCATACAGATGTCAGCCAGCCGTTAACCCTCTCTCTTCCCTGAACAAACTGGCCTATTATGCCCCTACCTCCCCAAAACACCGCCCACTCCTTGTGCACTGCGCCCCATCGTGCGCCCTACACACCACAACCCTCTTCACTCCCTGCGCAGAACAACTCTCACATAGTCCCAGCTGCACAATGAGTGGACTCTCCCTTGGCACCCCACCCTGCCCCCTGAACCAGGCGCCTGTTTTCCATACACACTCCACCCACTCTTCCGCTGCACACTGTGTGTGCTCCTTTTACAGTGCTCCACCTGTCTTCACACACTGTACACTCTACGTAGCCTTTTAAAATGTTACTCATACGTTTTTCAACAGGCTGCTCCCCAACATTTCCTCGCTCCCTCCCTGCATACCATTACCTACTCTTCCCTCTGCATAATCAATCCATATTTTCTCGTAATCCACACCCGTGACCCGGCTGTTTCTTTTCTTGGTACACTGCTTCCAACTATCTCCCTGTCCCAGACCTTCTCACCCCTTTACACATAGCTGCGCAGTGCTCTTGCCTTGCCCCCTATCTGTGCCACTGCTAGCCCCTTCCTAAGCCCTAATGTGCAAATTTCGCCCAGTCATTTCCTTCACACTGCCTGTTCCTATGCCCCTTAGTTTGCCGGTTCCCGCCCCCCCCTCCCGCTGTCCGTGTGCCCGTGCTTAATGCTTGTTATTCATGCATTTATTGTGTATTTCACGCAGCGCTGTGCTATTGTGTATGCACTATTGAACTATAAAAGTTGTGCAACTTTTATTGGGTATTTAAACACACAAGGTGCTTCCCAGTGGGTGAGAATGGAGTAACAGAACTTCTCAAGTAGGGAGCAACGTTCACATACGTTACCGCTGCAACTGGTAGTCAGCCAACTGAGCTATCCGACTCCCAATGGACCCATGACGTGTCTCGTGCTCCCTCCCAGACCACAGAGGAGCTGAACACTTTTCTGCCTCCTCGCTGGATCTTGCTCTGGCGCGATGCACGTAGCGCTCACTGCAGGCGCTGAACCCCCGGAGCTATCTCGCGAGGACTGGTGCCGCGGGTGCCAGGGTCTGCATGGAACTGTGCGGCAGGGAGTCCATCGCCGGGCAGCTGGCACACCCCAGTTTCCAGAAGGGTGTGGGAATTGGAGTGGGAAGAATGCGTAAATGCGCCTGGAAGGTGGTTCAGTTAGCTCTATGCGCTATGCAGAAATGAACTCCCACTAAAGATTATCGTATGCAGATTGTGCCAACAAAAAACTCTAAATGTGCCGCGTGCACAGACAATTGTGTCCATTTTGCAAGCCCAGGTGGCCGATTGTAGAACACGGGGTCCACTTCGGAGGTTACTTCGGGGTCCTGTTCCATATTCATCATCTGGAATAGTGTGTCCAGTGTGTTAAGGTGTGCCTGACTGGGCGCAAGAGCAGATGGGCACATGTGGGGTAATATATGTGGGTACATTTTGGGCTGTTTGTTTACTTGTGTGGGGAGGGATCTGAATTATTGCCACCAGTCTAGAAGGCCTCCTGGTGAGCGCTCCTTCCGGATTACGAGGCAACATATCAAATATGAGAAGAAGTTCATTTTTCCACATCTGGAGAGAACACATGAGGATTGTGGCCAGTTCCAGAGGCCTCTGCTGGACCATTAGATCTGCTCTGCAGGGCACATCTGAACACATCTGGAGTTTGGTGTCACTTGTAGAGGTACCCTCGGGGGTGTGTTGTACAGTTGAAGTATTGTGTCCAGTTCTGGAGGCCTGTTCTGGGGCGGTGTGTCCATGCCTTCCCGGCCACACCCTAGAAATTGTGTCCAGTTCTGCTGGCCTCTTCTGGGGCAGTGTATACAATGCTACGTGTTTTGTCTTACGAATTGTGTTCATTTCTGGAGGCGGTAGCTTGAGTAGTGTTTCCAGTTCTGGCGGCCAAATCTAAGTCTTGTGTCCAGTTCCGGGGGCCTCTTACGTACTGTGTTCAGTTCTGTAGGTCTCTCACATATTGTGCCAGTTCTGTGAGCCACATCTTACGTATTATGTCCAGTTCTGGAGGCCAGATCCTGGGTATTGTGACCAGTTCTTGAGGCCTCTTGCATATTTTGTCCAGTTTTGCAAGGCATATCTTACCTATTGTGTGCAGTTCGTGAGGACTCTTGTGGAGAATCGTACCCAGTTCTGCAGGCCCTGTGTCCAGCTCTGGAGGCCAGATCTTAGGTATTGTATCCAGTTCTGGAGTTCACATCTTAGTATTGTGTCCAGTTCTGGAGGCCTCCTACATATTCTGTCCAGTTCTTGAGGCCTCTTGTGGAGAATCTTACCCAGTTCTGTAGGCCCTAACTCCATAAAGTATAACCTTATGATGCTCTACTGAGAGACGCTGATGAGGTGTGGGAGCAGCAGCGCCCTAGCGTATGGGTCTATGGAGTATAACCTTATGATGCTCTACTGAGAGACGCTGATGAGGTGCGGGAGCAGCAGCACCCTAGTGTATGGCTATATGTAGTATGCCCTTATGATGCTCTCGCAGCGTGATGCTTATAAAACGGCTTTGGGGTGCTGGGATCTATTTTAGCCAAAGCCTTTGAGGACAAGTGGGACAGAAGCACCAGAGATGCTTATGATACATGTTTGGGATGTTGGAAGTTAGTTTACCAGGGCCTTTGATAGCAAGTAGAACACCAGAGCCCTAGCTTATCGACCTCGGAAGCATAGCTCTGTGATGCTGTATTGAGAGATTCATCAGGTAACAAGTTTAGGAGGGGCTCCGGAGGGGAGGAGTGCGGGTGTCTAAACGCTGCCATGTGGACTCTCGCCGTTTGCTGTGCGAGGCTCCTGCTGCTCCAGACCACCACAGCCGCCGCAGTCCAGGAGGCCTCGTCTAACATGGAAGTCTTCCTTTCCCCCTCCCCACCTCCCCACTGCTCTTGGTGCACACAGCTCCGTCAATGCACCTCAGCCCTGACCAGTGCTCACCACCCCACCGGATTTATGCATCCTGTTGTATCTCATCCTGCACCCCACACTTTTCTTGCACAGGCAGCGAAATGAAATGCAATAGGTCTCACATTTGCGAGAGATTAAGCTAATGGTAATGTAATTGACAATCGCATTTATTTATCTGTTTTCAAAACCAACACATAAATACACATTTTGTCATTTACAATGCCAACAGCTCAAACTTTTCCAAAGGCGAAACCATTGCATTGTAAATGCTTGTTAATAATTTGCAGACTGCCCTTCCTTGCCTCTCACTTGTATGTATGTCATTTGTCTTCACACATGTGGTAGTTGGACACAGGCTGTGTCCCGCTTGGAAATTGTCTAACAACCTGGCTATATCTGACTATACATGCTAATAAACCTGTCCGGTTGGACAGTTAATATAGATTTCAATCTTGGTCTATATTAATTTTGCTTCATTCATTCGTGTAGATGTTTGGGACCATTGTCTTTTGAAACATGGTATAAGAAGTTGGCCATCCATTTTTTTTTTAACTTAGCAACTTTCAATGCTTTTATTGTGTTCCAGGAGTGTTCTCTTGCGTTAAATTTGACATTTCTTCAGTTTCTGCACTCTGGCTGACTAGAGTACTGCAAGGAGAGTGCCTGGGTGAATTTATAAGTGGTTGGGTTTTGGCACAGTGAATAGATTAGTGCATGGTGCTGAATGGGTCACTGTAGGATTGAAAGGGGAGTGACAAGGTGTAAAAGAAAAGTGTGAAGGTGGTTAGAGGACTGCATGCATAGACTACAGGGCTTTTTTAGCAGTGCATGTGTTAAAACCTGGATCACTGCATGCCTACTTGGGTACTAACTGAATGATTAGAGAACTGCAAGGAGAGTGCCTGGGTGGATTTATAAGTGTTTGGGTGTTGGCGCAGTGTTTGGATTAGTACATGGTGCTGGGTGGCTGACTGGAGGAATACATGTAGAGTGACAGAGTGTGTCCTGGAGTGTATGGTTAGTACCTGAGTAATTGAAGGTGTGAAAGACAAGTGTGTAGGTGGTTAGAGGACCCCATGCTTATTGGAGAGGGGTTTTAAACAGTCCAAGTGTTGAGGCCTGGGTCACTGAATGAGCACTTGGGTACTGACTGAATGATTAGAGTACTGCAAGGAGAGTGCCTGGGTGAATTTATAAGTGGTTTGGTTTTGGCACAGTGAATGGATTAGTATAGTACATGGTGCTGAATGGGTCACTAGAGGAGTGGAAGGGGAGTGACAGGGTGTTTGCTGGAGTGTATGGATACTGACTGGGGAATTTAAGGTTTGAAAGACAAGTTTGTAGGTGGTTTGAAGACTGCATGCATAGTGGATAGGGGTTTGAAGCGGTCTATGTGCTTAGGCCTGGGTCATTGAATGAGTACTTGGGTACTGGCTTAATGATGAGAGTACTGCAGGGAGAGTGCCTGAATGAATGTATACGTTGTTGGGTTTTGGCGCAATGAATGGATTAGTACATGGTGCTGGATGGTTGACTGGAGAAAGGCATGGGGAGTGACAGGGTGTATGCTGAAGTGTATGGGTACTACCTGAGTAATTGAAGATGTGAAAGACAAGTGTGTAGGTGGTTACAGGACTCCATGCATAGTGGACAGGGGTTTGTAGCAGTGCATGTGTTAATGCAGGGTCACTGCATGACAACTTGGGTATTGACTCAATGATTAGAGTAGTGTTTGGGTTTTGGTGCAGTGTTTGGATTAGTACATGGTGCTGGGTGGCTGACTTGAGGAATACATGGGGAGTGACAGGGTATATGCTGGAGTGTATGGGTACTACCTGAGTAATTTAAGGTGTAAAAGACAAGTGTGTAGGTGGTTAGAGGACTACATGCATACTGAAGATGGGTTTGTAGCAGTCCATGTGTTAAGGCCTGGGTCAATGCATGAGTACTTGGGTACTGAAATAATAATTACAGTACTACGAGGGGACTGCCTGGGTTAATTTATATATTTTTGGGTTTTGGCACAGTGTTTGGATTACTACATTGTGCTGGATGGCTGACTGGAGAAGTGCATGGGGAGTGGCAGGGTGTTTGCTGGAGTGTATGGATACTGCCTGGGGAATTAAAGGTATGAAAAACAAGCATGTAGGTGATTAGAGGACTGCATACATAGTATATAGGTGTTTGTAGCAGTCTATTTGCTAAGACATGGGTCATTGTATTAGTACTTGGGTATTGACTCAATGATTAGAGTACTGCAAGGAGAGTGCCTAGATGAATTTATAAGTGTTTGGATTGTGGCACAGTGTTCAAATTAGTTCATGCTGCTGGCTGACTGAATGGAGAGTGCATGGGGAGTGACAGAATGATTGCTGGAGTGTTAAGGTACTGCCTGGTAATTGAAGGTGTGAAAGACAAGTGTGTGGGTGGTTAGAGGACTGCATGAATAATGGACAGGCGTTTGCAGCAGTGCATGTGTTAAAGCCTGGGTCATTGCGTGAGTACTTGGGTAGTGACTGACTGATTAGAATACTGCAGGGAGAGTGCCTGGATGAATTTATGCGTGGTTGGGTTTTGGCACAGTGAATGGATTAGTACATAGGGCTGGATCATTGACTGGAGGAAAGCATGGGGAGTGACAGGAGTTTGCTGGAGTGTATGGGTACTACCTGAGTAATTGAAGTTGTGATAGACAATTGTGTAGGTGGTTAGAAGACTGCATGCATAGTGGACAGGAGTTTGTAGTAGTGCATATGTTAAGGCCTGGGTCACTGCATGACTACTTAAGTATTCATAAGTGTTCGGGTTTTGACGCAGTGAATGGATTAGTAGATGGTGCTGGATGGCTGATTGCAGAAGTGCAATTACAAAGCTTCACTAGTCTGGAAGGGGTTAGGTGACTGCTTACATTCTACACATTTTACAACAGCACTGCTAGTATGAATGCCTGAAGCATTCTGCAAATCCAAAAGCAGTGACTGAGTTCTAATACTACTAAAACTTGACGACAGGAAAGGTTTTTAAGCAGTTATGTGTCAGCAAAAAGATGAAGTAACCACATGCTTCTGTCATAATGGTTGCACAATTGGGCACAGACTCACAGTGTGATTCTATACAAGTAAGACTATTCCCTGAACTTTAGAAGAAGAGACTCACTAGCCTGGAAGGGGTTAGGAAACAGAGTTCATTATACACATTTCACTACGGCACTGCTAGTGTGAATGCCTGAATCATTCTGCGAATGCATAAGCAGTGACTGGGTTCTAATACTACTAAAATTTGACAACAGGATAGGTTTTTAATCAGTTATGTGTCAGCAAAAGAGATGAAGTAACCGCATGCTTTTGTCAGAATTCTTGCACAAGTGGACACAGACTCACAGACTGCTAGTGTGAATGCCTGAATCATTCTGTGAATGCATAAGCAGTGACTGGGTTTTCATACCTCTAAAACTTGACAACAGGATAGGTGTTTAAGCAGTTATGTGTCAGGAAAGAGATGAAGTAACCTCATGCTTCTGTCAGAATTCTTGCAGAAGTGGACAGAGACTCACAGTGTGATTTTAGACAAGCAAGACTTTTCCCTGGACTTTAGCAGACAGGATTCACTACTCTGGAAGGGGGTAGGTGACTGTATACATTCTACACATTTCACTACAACACTGCTAGTTTAAATGCCTGAATCATTCTGCGAATGCATAAGCAGTGACTGGGTTCTAATACTACTAAAACTTGACAACAGGATAGGTTTTTAAGCAGTTATGTGTCAGCAAAGAGATGAAGTAAAAACATACTTTTGTCACAATGGTTGCACAAGTGGACACAGACTCACAGTGTGATTCTAGACAAGCAAGACTTTTCCCTGGACTTTAACAGAAGAGAATCACTAGCCTGGAAGGGGTTAGGTGACTACAGGCATTCTACTCATTTCACTACAGCACTGGTAGTATCAATGCCTGAATCATTCTCTGAATGCATAATCAATGACTGGGTTCTAATACTACTGAAACTTGACATCAGGATAGGGTTTTAAGCAGTTATGTACCAGCAAAGAGATTAAGTACCCACATGCTTCTGTCTCAATGGTAGCACAAGTGGACAAAGACTCACAATGTGATTCTAGAAAAGCAAGACTTTTCCCTGGACTTAGACACATCAACAGCTTCATCCAGTTGCCACGACAGCAGGATTAAGCCAATGTGCAGAGGGTCTTTAATGATGTGAGTTGCCTACCACAAGTGGTTGGAGCACTTGATGGCACACATAGTGCCTTGGTGCCACCACATGCCGGAGAACAAGTTTACCGGAATTGAAAACCCTTCCATTTGATCAACGCAACATTTTCTGCTTACCGTATTTATACCTCTCCATCATCTGTGTGTGTTTCCCCAGCTCTGCCTATGATTCCTTCCTATGGAACAGCTCCATACCCCTGCAAATGTCACAATTTGGACCTCAGAGGGCAGGCTAGTTTTCAGTGCAATCTTTCATAATATTGTTTGATGTATTTATAGTTAAATAATCTGAAATTGTGTTTCTTTTTTTGGCAATTATTTAGGAAACTCAGCTTATCCCAACTGATCATGGTTGATGGTATCACTGAGGAATCCAACAACGCCATGGAAAGTCCTCTTCAACGAGGACCATGGAAAAACATGGCGGCCAGTGGAGCAGACTTTTAGGCTCCTAAAGGAAAGATTTCATTGTCTGAACAAAACTAGCAGAGACCTCCTCTAGCCACCAGATAAGGTGTGTAAATTCACTGTGGCCTCTTGCATACATCACAACAATGCCCTGTAATGGAATGCTCCTACATCGCAGAGAATAGAGCCCGCCAGGAACCATTGGGTGAGGGTCCTGAAATACCAAATAGAGATGATAGTGGTGAAGAGGAAGGAGTTGAATTACATCAAGATGTTATTGACAACTTCTTCTCATGAGTGAAAGCATATCTTTACATGTTTTCACTTTCCCTGTTACACCAACTATTGATGTGATGAGAGAAGTATGTAGTGGTAGTTTTTTAGGAAAAGCACATTCAGGGACATTCAAGCCAAAGGTGTTTGTTGATCATCATTTTTACAGATTGACTATGTGCTCAATTAAATTGTTTTTACTCAGATTGGTTTGTAAAACTGTGACTTTGTAATATGTCTATTATGTTATTTTTGTTTGGTAATCTTTTTGTTTTGATCAGTTCTAGGTTCCTTGACAATGTTATCCTCATTTGGACATTTCAGATTTGTGACATTTGCAGATATATAATGCTGTTTCACAGTACAAAGGTAACATGGGTTGATCCTGGGAAAGAAAGACTCATACATTGGGTTTACAAATGTGGTACCAAGGCAAATTGCACTGTGTTTAACAGGCAGATTTGAAGATACATTGGACCTATTCTCTGTCGTGTATTGGTGATAAGAAAAAATTTATGTGTGTCATCATTAGCTCAAAGTACATGTGGTAGATCAGACAAGTCATTCTAATCTTCCTTTACATTGGAAAAATCCTCTTTGTGTGTAAAGTGTATGTTGCTGTTGGTGTGTCTCAACATTGTAGGGCAAACTTCTTGGGCAGAACACTGAATCCTGGTTATGACATTCAAACGGATGTTGGAACAGTGAATTGGAATGATCCGGTGCCTACAAAATTCAGTATTGGCCATGTTTTTGTCTATCTGTGTTTTTGATGTGGGATTCCTTACGTGAGCCAGACAACCTGGCCCCAGCTGATGACATGAGTCAATGATAATCTGCTTATTCATTCTGATTGCTTTGAATATATCCTCTTCTTCCATGTTGGCAAGATCTGGAACTGGAAAAGTGAAAATTAGCACTAAGTATTAGTTTTATGTATGGATTGATATGTTAGTGAAAATGTTGACAGACAATTATTGGTCAAATTGAATAAACATGATCACACTGGGATTGTCCTGTCTCTGAGATACATTTTGCCAGTGTACCATTACATTAGGCCACAGGGGACACAACCATACCAGCACAGAGTGACTGTTCAGCCTTAACATATAACAACTGATGTCCTGTAAATGATTAGTCACAGGTATGCCCCAGGGTTATTATTAACTTTAACTTATTTCTTGTCTAGTCGGGACTGAATAGTTGTCCTAGATCACGCCCTGAACTGCCATTATTATGTCACCAAGATACTTATGTCACTACAGTCTCAGACAACAGGGACCACAACTACATTAGAATAAAGGGACAGTTAGCCATACTGTGAATGCCCACATGTTTTTTCCATGTGCTTCCTTTCCCGTTTGCACCTCCATTTCCACCTGTTTCCTTTTTCGTTTATGTTCCCCACATGCTCCTTTGCCCCCATGTCTGCTGTAGCATTTTTGTATGTAATTGAGTATGTCCAGATGTTTTGTACGTATATTTATTTCATGTATTGTTACTTACAGCCCTGAAGAAGTTCATCGTGCAATGAACAAAACACGTTGGCTGGAACTCAGTTTTGTTGAATGACTCTGAAAATAAAGAACTCATTTTTTGGAACATACTTATTGAACTGACCACATGGGTAGTGCACCACTCCAAATTCTGGTGTAGTTCGCTCTCTCTGCTTTGCAGCTAGCACCCAAGAACAGCAGGTGCAAGAGTTGCAGGTGCACACCAACCCGAAATACTGTTTGATCCACCACACAGGGAATACAGCAGGGAAGTGCGGCTATCCCGGTCCGCCATTGCTCGCCTTATTCCATTAAATGGAATAAACATAGTAGTAGATGATTTAATGGTATATGTTTTTTGCAAATCCTGGTTGAGTACTTGAGAAAAACATTGCCTACTTGCAAATTATCTATGTTTACCCAATCATTTGATTTTTGTCATTGTAAATTAGTTTTAGAGCTGTGAACTTATTGAACTAATCATGGAGAAATTAAAAAGGGTGAACCTGAAAATGCAAACCAAAATGTGAAGAAGTCAGTCATGGTGGATGATACTATAGTTGAAGAGCCAAAATAGTTTGAAGTCCAATGTACAAAATATGACTGCCATCAGAAAGGTAAATGTGCCAAGAAATAGTCCACAGAGTAAATGGCAGTCACACACTGGAGGAATACAGGGTTGGTGTTTCTTGCTAGTGGTGGTAGACGTCTTACCATCCTTGCCCCTTGATAATTTGGGTTGATGTCTGCTCCTGCGAGGGATGGGAATATCTACAGTTGCAGGGTCTGGGATGGCTGCAGGTGGTTCTACCTGTGGCGGGGCTTCCCTTCCTGTGGCTGTGACAGGTGTAAATTGGACACATGCTATTAGACCACATCAAGGGGTAGATGGTGTTGGAAAAGCCCTGCACATATGAAAGTAAGTAATCTGAAGCACCCCAGTCAGAGAGCCAGTATTGACGTTGTGAGCCACCATCTCGTAATTGAGCTTGGTCTGCAACTGTTTCATCTCTTGGAGCTCAGTGAGTACCTGTCTCATCATGTCTTCTGACTGATGTTAGGCTTCCAAGTCTTAATTGATGGTGGTCTGGTGAGAGTGACCCCAATGGTCTTGCTATGATGGCCCACATAATTTCTCCCATGACCCCTACCCAACTACACTGTGCCCTTGCCCCGTCTACCCCTTTCCACTGAGCCTTGGCTGAGCTGGTGCTTGTGGTGTTGTGGTTTGAACATTAGCCAGGACTGGGGGCACATGATTGGTGTTACAGTGGTAGTAACACAGGAAGTGGAGGCTTTGGTTAGCTGAGGTGTTACAGCAGGGGTGGGAGGTATCCGTGTGGGCCTAGTGAGACACACTGGAGTCGTCTGCCCAGGCTGCCCAGATGGACCAGGATCCTCTTCATCATCCAGATTACCAGGAGTGCTGTCTTCACTGAAGGCATGATCCTAGGCTGGAATGGAAGTCTCTTCAGTGGCATATTCCTGGCCACGTGGTCTGGCAGTTTTAACGATTGAAAAATTGAGAACATTTTTAGTAGTAAAATTGTGGCTTATACATAAAGGTATTTTGAGACATACAATGTAGATACCTAGAATTGAAAAGGTAGAGATTGTTTTTATTATAGCTTTAAATGGGATTGAATATATTACCCTATCTTTTGGCATTTTCAAACAGTACAGCTTCAAATAAGCAGGCAATCAGGTGTCCTGAAATGTTTATGAAATGATTAGGAAGTATACCCAATATCTCACATCCATTCAACCCATCACAGTGGAGAGGTGAATTATATAATTGACAATTCCAAGGCCTAGCTGACTTCAAATCAGACATTTACAGAACTTGGATGGATCTTTAGCATTAGTCATCATCTGAACTCTGCAGAGTCAATTAAGGCTATTACCAATGATATTTAGCATCGCAATAGTCATACCTTACAATTTTTAGTTCCACACAGTTTGCTTTGTGAAACTCAAGAAATCAATTCAATTAGTTGAGAAGAATAGGACAATATTGAAAAAACAACCCAACCCATTTTTAGTAGAGAGAATTGAATCGGAATTAGTCACTACATGAATCTGAACCATATGTGGAAAGATGTTAGACAAGAAGAAATGTGCAATACGACATAGCAACAGTCATTTGACGAAACAGAAAGAGTACACCATGGTAGTTGTAGTAATTTCAGAGACAACTTCCCAACACTTGCAAAATGGTTAGTGGAACATACCTGTGGAAAATATGCAGTTTAAATGGAACAGACATCTATAGTATGACACACATGTGGGTAATTGGTTATTTGGTGTTCTATCACTTACAGGTACAATACCATCATGTGACATGTAATAGAGAATGACTCCTGTAACTTTATATGCAACATTATACATTCACCTAAACAATCTAAATTATCTGATACTGATACTTTGAGTTTTCTATGTTAAGATATATGCAGAACACACTGGCAATAGCTGAGTTGAGAACAAACAGCACATTAAGGTTTATTGAGACTTTGTAAAGTGTAACTTACCAAATTCCACTTCCACAGGTACTTATGTCAAGCCTTCAGGAATTAAGATCTGCAAGACATTCTACTCCCAGGGATAACATTGTATTGGGGGCCTGAAGAACCACCACCAGTCCCCTTGGCCTTCATGTGATGCTTGGAGGCCAGTAGACACAACCTCCCCCGCTGGTCATCCACTCTCTTCCTAATTTCCTCTTGTGTTCACGGTTGTTTGCTACAGCATTCACTTTGTCGACTTTTCTGTCCCAAATACACCTTTTCTCAGATAGGGCTGCACTTTGGACTTGGGCTGCAAAGAATTGTGTCTCTATTCTCATGATTTCATCCAACATGACTGACAATTCTCCATCAGTAAAATGGGGACTTTTGGGCCCTTGCAATTTGCAAAGAAATATGATGAAATCTAATTATTTAACCTCAAGAAAATAAGTGAAAGAAGATAAAGGGACAAGAAACAGAGAAAAGGACCAATATTTCCTCCATTAACTGGGAAAAGTTTTGATAGACAATGTTGTGGTGCATTGGAAAATCTAAAGCAACTGAAATGGAGTGTGTTTTATAGTGTGGTATGCAGGTGCTTCCATTGGCCAATGAACATCAGTTATGGTATACTAGCATCCATCCAATAGCCACAGTGATGGTAATTGTTGAGAGTGTACCGTGATGGATTCCCTCCTTCAGGGAACGACCACTAGGAGGCTGCCAGCACAACTGTAAAATCCAAATCTGCTCAGCGGGAACCCTGTTACCCTGAAGGCAATGTAGTACTATTCTTTAGCCTTAGAATCCTCTGCATTGGCAGTGGTGAGCGGCAACCATGGTGGGACACACTCTGTCGAGGCGGAAGGCAAGTCAGCTTACATGCATCTAAATATGGTGGGAGAAAAACCATCAACTTGGCAGAGTAATTGGGACCACCACTGTGGGGGGATGGTGATGAGACCTTCAAAATCTAAATCAGGACCTCAGTCAAGACATACAATGAACTATTAAGTAAAATCTCAACTAGAGTCAATGATAACTTATCATTGACTCTAGTTGAGATTTTACTTAATAGTTCATTGTATGTCTTGACTGAGGTCCTGATTTAGATTTAAGGTATAATGTGGGAAATATATTCCAAAAACAAATACAACAATCTTTTGTATTGGGAAACCCACATTTTTGGTTGTTGCAAACATTTGGCACTGACCTCTAGGTAGCCCTAGATGAAAGTAATATTGTTGGGCTAATTCTATAGACATTAAGGAATCATGACTTAAATGGAAGGGAGTAGGACATTATGTTCTGACCATACCTTGCAATTGTAATGGATAGCACAATTTGTGAATTCCACAAACACCACAAATGTGTATGCACTAAACTGACCCTTCTGACCGAACCCCAAGACAGTTATAGTCTGTTAATGAGTTTCTTTTTATTTAGTATAGGTTTGTGTTATTTACCTGATCCACTGCCTCACAAATAACAGATCCTAATTAAAATCTGAAACATTTGAAATGCATTCTGCAAAATAGTATTTGTTTCTTCGTGATCACAATTCAAAATGCTTTGATATCTGGCACTTAAAAGGCGAAATTGATATCAAATTATTAATTGAAGTGTGTTTGAAAAAATCAACTGTGACTGAAAATAATATTGTGTTGAAAAATCTTGACTTGTTCCAGTGAAAAATGCATTCTTATGTGACAGTATCCTTGATACAAACACTCAGAACCTAACTCCTCCGCGAACCTTTGATTTCAAAGAATATGCTGTTACTTTGTTCAGCATTGTGTACTCTTGTTATTTAAACCCTGCATGTGCCCCTGCCTTAACCTCACTTCATAATATATAGAACAGACCTTGCACTAATATTTGTGTCCCTGGTAACCATGGTTCTCAGTCTCTAGAAGAGTGGAATATCAAAATGCCTATTGATAGCTAGCCACAATGAATCTTCAATTGTACACTGTTAAATGACAGAATGTTCAAGGTTAGGTTGATATCGCATATCGGAAATTCCATGGAGCATTGTTCACTATTCAAAAAGAAGCCATGAAAAATAAAAAATGAACAAATTTATAAGGAGAGAGTGGTGTCCATGACTGCGAAGGTGCATAACACAAACCCAGTAAAAGCTGTATCATTAGACAATTGGCAGGTTCAACATTGCCTGTGTGACTTCTTCATTATGGACTTGTTTTTAGAATGAATATCAGTTGCATATAGTTTTAAGGTTATTTATCAAAAGCCATTTTTTAATTGTGCAACCACTAGAAATTATGTATTTATAAAAACAATTGTGTTTACATGCTACCATAATGCTTTACTTTTTTGTCTAATTTAGGGCAGTGATGTGCTTTACAGTCCTAGCATGAAACTTGTTAGACATTACAACAGCTTTCAACCAAGCAGATTGATCTATTTAGAAGATACATGATATACAGAGATGTCATTGCCCTATTTATGTAAGTTTGAAAAAGGCAAAACTCAATTTTTGCAATGGGCTTATATGATGTGTACCATAAAGGCATGTAAGATCACTATTTTAATGGAAAATGTGATATGGCAAAACTGGGGTGGGTCATCTCTGACATCTGAATTTCCTGAAGCTCCATGGGAAATATTTAGGTCCTCATCACGAATGGTGCTGGACCTCACTACTCTACATATTTGGGGAAACAACATTTACCATGCAGTCTTTACAATGTTTCACCTTTAAAACACAGTCTCTACCATGCATAACCAGTACCATGCAAACTTTTATCACACTTTCCCTTTAGCAAGCATGCCATTACAACGCATAATGGTAAGTATGGGTAAGTGCAGTCAATTAGAAGAAAATTATTTTGAATGCTTGAAAAATTCAACTATATTTTTTTATGTTGAGTTTTAATTAATATTCATTTTGGCTTTTGTATTTGATAATTTCTAAAAGAAAAATATAATTAATTTAAGGCTAATTGTATTCAATCCTAGAAATACATTTTAATATAAATATGAAGTTATTTTAATGGTTGTGGGATTGTGGGATGTTCGAGATATAGGGGTGGTTATGGTTGGTAAATTGTAGCAAAACCTAAGCATTATTTTGAATACACAAGTGTATATAAATACATTAATGTGAAATTTATCAAACTTAACTTTGAATTTTAAAAATATGCAAACAATTTTTTTAGGAGTAGGATATTAGAAATAAAGGGGTTGTGGGTAGATTAGTGTATTGATGCTCAGATATTAATTTAAATATCCAGTTAGTCTTATATTAATGTACTTTATTTTTTGGGGACAAAATATGTGACTGCAACTGAGGAGACTGCCTTTTTCTCCCGTGTCCCTGGGCATCAAAGGCACAGATCACTTTACTCCGGACCCCCGGAGGGGCTTTAAATCACCGGCGGTGGTCCCACGACGTGGGAAACCGTAACTGCACTTTTGCCTGTGTCCCTGGGCATCAAAGGCACAGACCACTTTACTCCCGACCCCTGGAGGGGCTTTAAATCACTGGCGGCGGTTCTGCGACAAGGGACTGGGCCAAGACGGGCCTGTCTTAGCCCGACATCGACCGAGAGAGGCTGGGCTGGGCCGAAACTCTGTTATCCGCCACATCTAAGGTACTGTGTTCTATGATTATAGCAAATGACTTATTACTTGGATTTTATTGAAAAACGGTCAGTGACTTTGTAAATTGCCAAGCTCGCACTACTTTCCCCGAGAAGGAAAACTGATTGAAGCAAAGTATTAACTTTGATATCCTGATTCCTGATTCCTTGATTTGTGGCCAAATAATATTTATATCAGTGGTGTATTCAATCTATTCTTTGAACAATTGTTCATTACTTGGCACTAACATGGGGAAGAGAGAATTGGCAAGCACCCAGAACAAAAAAATGTGCTAAATCAGGGGAGCTTTTTCGTCAGTCTCAATAAAAAATTTTAACGGGTGCCGTTGGAGCCATTGAGCGGCAGATTATAACTGTCGAAGAGGCATTGAATACAGGAACGGAGGGGGGTGTATTAGGGGGAGCTATCTCTATTCATCCAATTGATGCCCATAGAATCAACCCGGCCACAAATGGCTGCTCAGTATATATTTATGACCATATATCTGGTAGCGAACATGATTACGAAACACAACCGCCGACTAAGCACCCTAGGAACCCTGACACTTGCTCCCCTATATCTGAGGTACCATGTTCAAAGTCCCCACTCAAATCATGCAAAAAGGCCCCTAAAAAAGCTATGCCCCATAAATCTGAAATCTGAAAACTGGGAAAATTCAATACTTAGCTCTAATGCACGCGCACAGAGTTCTGATAGGTTCCAGGTTGGATTACGCCAACATTCTTTACCTGGGCCTACCGGAGTACCTGTTGCAGCGGCTTCAAGTTGCGCAGAACGCGGCTGTCAGGGCCATATTTGGTCTAAATAGACGTACTAGCGCCTCGGGCCTGCTGTTGACTCTGCACTGGCTACCCATCCGTAAACGGATCGCTTTTAAGGCTATGACTTTGGCATACAAGGCTCTCCATGCTGTGGGAGCAAGGTATCTCCAAAAGAGACTGGCCTTTTACCATCCGGCTCGTTCTCTGAGATCAGAATCTTTGCTCTTGGCGGTTGTTCCTCGTGTTAAGAGAGCGCGCCTGGGTGGCCGTTCCTTCGGCCTGCTGGCCCCACAGATGTGGAATTCACTTCCGCTCCCTCTCAGGGGGGCTTCGAATCTGCTTGACTTCAGGAGAGGTCTTAAGACCTGGTTGTTTACTCAGTAGTCCCGCTAGCAGTCCCTTTTTTTTTCCTGTGTGTTCTATGCTCTTTTTAATGTGTTATGTTATTGTGACTCAGTTCTCCTTACCCAAAGCGCCGGGACACTCTTTTTGAGTAACCGTTGCGCTATACAAAAGAATAAATAACATAACATAACATAACATTGCAAGCTAAAAGCCAAGTTGTAAGCCCTAGATATGCATATTGGAGAACGTTTAAGTACTCTGACATCTAGAGTTGGCTTAATGGAGGCAACTTTAGCCAAATGCCTGGACAAACTCCAGTCCTATGGGCAGGGCTGTGAGTCTATCCAAGTAAGCACTCAGGACTGTGAAATGAATAGATTAAGGCTTATTACCAACAGTTCTGCCCTGGGTACTCATAACGATACAGGACATTAAGTAACCAATACATTGTTACAGCCTTCAACAGTAAACACAGGGGTCCCTCTGCTTGCCATTCCACCAGCTATGACCCCACTCATGTGTAGCTCTCTCACTAAAAGCTGTAATAACGTAAATAAAAAGAAGGAACAGCACATAACACATATGGGTTTACTGCCAGCTGCCACGCTACATATAGTGTTGTTGTCTAATGTTCCAAAACTAGAAAATGGGACAGAAGAATCATGGGAGGTATTAAGGAACACATTTTTACATTGGCTTGGTGCTAGGACGGTCCTTACCAGAGAGTTATTTGAGGAATTTAAGATGGTAAGGCAGAGGATGGAAAACACTTCCAGGGGATTGTGTAGTGCTGATATTTAAGAACCCGGCCTAGTAAAACTGATTCTGAGCAGAGCAGGAAACCATACTGCACCAGGACAAGGTGTTAATGTTGTTCCTTTAGGCTATTTTTATCAGCCTATATATAGCAATAATGCATGGATAAATTGGGAAACTTACACTCCGACCCATAGAAATCCGGTTAATATTCAAAAACATGACCTCTTTGATTAATTTAACAATCACAAAGCAGTCGATTGACTGAGACTAGAGGATTCTACCCTTGCAATAACACTTAGCAATATGAACCCTGGCTTTAATGCAGGTTTGCTAACACTTCGAGACAGTAACGAAATAGGTGACACACAAGAGAAAGTTACGGTGGAAAACAAACAGGCAACTGTGAACATAGCCCCGGACATCACGGCTTTAACAATTCAAACCTCCTTATCACAGACTGGATTCACATCTTTGCAGGCAGACGATGGGCCGGGAAGGAACAGGGATATAGATAGGTAAGACAAATGTCAGTTTCTGTTCTGGAATGTGGCTGGATTAAAATCCAAGGTGACCAACATTGTGTGGGTTGATTTTGAGAGCAAATTTGAGATTTTTAGCCAGCAATAGGATCATCTCATGACAGAGCTAAAGGGGGTCTTTGTGCCTACATTTCCATGTACTTAAATCTGAGGAAAGTTAATTAACTGTCTCTAATCGGTATTATCAAATTATAAGCCTATGTGTAGACCAGGGATTCTGCTTGTTTGTGTTAAATTTGTTTAATAATGTCCCATCTGATATGCTTGAGGGGATATTGCAAAAATTAAACAGCAAGTTAAATAACCTACTGTCCCACTTAACTAATGAAGCTTTTGTTATATGGGGCGATGATTTTAATTCCTCTACATAAAGGGGTTTTAAGGGTGTCTGCAGAATAACGTATGGAAAAGGTACCAGTCTTCCTCATTTTCCACACACATCCTATGGAGATCTTTTGAATGACATTATGTTTGCATACGATATGGGCTTTTCAAACAATTTATGTTCACCTGTTGTCCCTTTTTGCCCAATGTTTAATGGACGAGGTATCTTCCACAATATGTTTTATACTGATAAGGTGTAGGCATTCCCCAAGTGTTAGAGATTTCACCACTCATGATGTTGCTTTAAGTGATCACTTTCTGCCAAGTATTGACATGTCAGTATATAAACAAGATTTTAATATGAGAGGTAATTCCAATCAGCTTCTAAAGAATATCACTTTGAGCAGACAAAATGGGTATGCACTAAGATGGGGGAAATTGTACCCAGAAAAAATTGTTTTGAAAGCGTAAGAAAATCTTTTATTCTTGTTTTAAGGAGACGTCCTCTCACCAAGTAATCTTGGAGAGCTTTTTAATTATCTCTAATCAAATTAAAGAAACATTGTGGGTAAAGGCAAGAAGGAATAATGTATACAGTGGAGGCTGGTTTGATTCCCAATGCACAAAAGCCTATACTAAACTTAAACACGCACTAAATGCTAGGGTGAAAGACCATGAGTACATTAGGGAAACCTAAAGGAATTATAAGAAGGCATTAAAAGAAAGGAAGAAACTGCTGAAAGAGGAGGACTGGAGTACCCTTCATGAGGCTTCGATTAATCGAGATTCCACTGCTTTTTGGAAGGCGGTTAATGCGACATTTCTGGTTGAGAATGATAAACCAATTATAAAAATTGCTATACCTGAATCGGAGTGGATATTGCATTATTCAAAGCTGTACAGCATCTCAACCAGTGATGAACAGGGAACCTTGGTGAATGCGGCTGACCTTGAGCCTTTCCCCCTTTCAACAATTGTCCCTGGATTTCACCTTGAGTGAGGTCAATGCTGCCATAAAAGCAAGCCCGGGCGGTAAGGCCCCGGGGCCGGATGGCATCCCGGTGGACCTATTTAAATCTAATTTGGCACTGCGGGGACCACTTTTAACACAAGTTTTTAATGTGTGCTGTACAAAAAGATTTTTAACGACCTGGTACAATTCCATGATTGTCCCCATTTTCAAAAAGGGAGACTGGGCAAATTCCAGCTTGTTACCACCCGATTTATTTATTGGATTCCACAGTGAAGATTATAGGATGCGTGATCCTAGAAAGACTGCAGGCCTGGGCGAGGAGCAAGGAATTATAAGTGACCTGCAATATAGATTTCATAAGGATCCGAAGACAATCGACGAGGGATTAAATCTACACATTTTATTAGATAAATATACCTAAGCGAAAAAGGAAAGGCTGTTTTTATCTTTTGTTGACCTAAAGGCCGCATTTGATTGCCTCATCCATGAAAAGCTATGGTTGATTGTAGAGGGGCAGGGGTATACATTTGATTAATCTTCTTTTTAAGGTAGCTTTACTCGGGGCAAGGGCAAGGATGCATGTTGGGATGGACTGTGACTGTACAAAAATGTTTAGAGTGATGAAAGGCGTTAGGCAAGGCTGCGTTCTCGATCCATTTTTATTCACATTGTATATAAATGACCTAGAGACTACTCTGGTTAAGGATTGCAGGGATTTCCCATCAGCAGTAACTCGCCCTATCCCAGCACTCCTGTATGCAGATGATGCGGTGCTTATGGCTCGTATATCACTTGGTCTCCAAAGGGTAGTTACTTCGTTTACACAATTTATTTCTAATTTGGGTCTTACAATTAACTGCTCAAAAACATTCAAAATGAATTGTGGCAACAAATCCAACAAGTAATACTATTTTTATTAATTCCAAGGCACTAGAGCCCACTAAACGTTTTCTTAGCTAGGGATTTTATTTGACCAATCAAGAACGTGGACCCAGGCAGTTAAATCCAGAAGGCTTTTGTTTAGTAAGTCATTGATGGCACTAACCACTTTTAGGAGAAAAATTGGAAAACGCTCTCCAGTGGAACTATTCCATATATACAAGGCGAAATGTGTTGCAATTGCCACCTATGGAGCAGGAATATGGTGTTTTGCCAACGTAAAAATATTACAGATGGCAGAAAATATGTTTCTCAGATTCCTCTTGTCAGTACCAGACAGTTCACACCATGGAATGAAACAGAAAAGTGTGAGTCATGACTCTATTTTAATTTGAGAAAAGTAGTTACTCTTTCTCACAGTACGGGGTCCTTTTCTTTTTGACTCAAGACGTTCATGTGCATACTTTATTCTACTCATTTATTCACCTCTTACGTTTTACAATGGAAACCTTTTCTTTCTCTTTGCGGATGAGAAAGTTAATGATGATGAGAAACGTTGGCAAGCTGGTGAGTACCGTCCAGCAGCTCCCCTGGTGATGCTTACGTGAGGTACTTTCTTTCCTTCACATGTTTTTTTTACCTTATACATTTTTCGAAGAGATAGGGGATGGCTGTAACTGGTAATTGTATGTTTGGAAAAGATACCCTTTTATTATATGGGACATTTTGGACCGAACATGACTGGTAATTGATTGAAACCAGCGGTTGGGGGAGACATTAGAAGAATACCCTTTGGTTTCCTAGGAAATCCTATGTGTCCTAAAACAGTCAGGTTCTTTGTTGGATTGAGGCCCAAAAGTATGGCATTAGTTGTCATAAGGTTGTGCAACATGGCACAACGGCCACAATTTGGCAACAGATCTCTGGCCTATACTGCAGTGCACCTCCACTTTTATGTAGGCAGCAGTACCTACTCTCCAGTAGTCCGAAGGTCCACTCTATCACACTGCGTGTCGACTTATGCCCAGCATTGTATTTCCTTGCACTTTGACTTGCAGGATTCAGGTATGGCGTGAGTATGAAGGAGTACACAGCATATGCACTGTCACCTGTAGGGTAAAAGGCAATAGATTAGTCACTGTACTGTTTCACCATATCCAGAGAGTTTACCTGACTGTGTTACATGCATTTACCTAGCAGGTATCTTTTGCCAAATTTGCCCCCAAGAAGACGTGTGTATATACAACTGTGCCTGAATATGAAAGAATTGTATGTACTGTCAGGTAATTCTACGACTTTGTTAGGTATTATGTGTGAGGCTTTACATATGACCTGGATGTTCATTGAATGAAAGGATTTCCTGTTCCTGAACACGTACTCATTACCTAAGGGGGGGGACAAATGGCTACATACGTACCATTAATGCACCCAATTACATGGGGGAATTGGGCTACCTGGTAGAAATCTAATTTGGTCTGCTCTTATTCCTGTGATGTAGTGGGAATCTAATGTAATGGTGTATCTTCTGGACCATTACTTCCAAGAAGGCATTGAAAAAACGCGAAAGAACACTTTGGGAGACCCCTCCTGCTGCTGCATTCACCCCCTGGTCACTCCCCAAAGCTAGAAGGTGCAGTGAACATAGGACCTGCACATGTGTGGGAATGGCATTGGGCCTGTGACTATGATTCTGCATTAGTGAATGGAGTTCTGCTATCATGTCTCGGATTGTAGCAGAGTCTACACAATATTTGTCATGGATTTCTTCCTCTGTCTGCCGAAACAGGGTTAGGTGCACTCTAAAAATGCGTTCTTGTCACCTCCTAGAGTGAGCTAAAGAATGATGATTCATTAAACCCAGGTCAGTTGACTGGGGGTGAGTGTTTGATTTGCTTCATCCATCATCCCCTTTGGTATCGCTTTGTTCGCCCTAAGTTGGCAGGTATGCCCGGACATGGGTCCCTTGCTCACTTTGCCAGTGTATTCTGATGAGGGTTATGAACCAGAAACCGGTACCAGGATGCTTGTTTCCAGTCCAGGGAAGACATGGCTTGGCAGTTTGGGCTGGAGTGTTCCGATGAGGCACTGGGTCAGACTGATTTGCGTATGGCCATATCTGAACTAGGGTGGTAGAGTGAGCTAAAGAATGGTGATGGATTAAACCCAGATCAGTTGACAGGGGGTGAGTGTTTGATTTGCTCAAACGCTCCGTCCATCATCCCCTTTGGTATCACACCAACAGAAACAAGCACAGCCATGTCACCATGCTCACCTGGACAGACCACATCATACATGTTATCATCCCATGACCCCCATGACAGCTCCCACGCTGCCCAACTCTTCACACCGAAGCCGGAACAAAGTCTCAGGGAGCCAATGGACCGTTGTCCTCAATATCTCCCGCCCACACACCGCATCCAACCTAGAATATGCTGTCATGAATTTCTCCACCTTGATCACGGAGTGTGCCAACAGAGTTACCCCATTAAACCCACCAAGCCCAAGAGGTACTCCAAGCAAGCTAGCTAGGTGCACCATAGAACTAAGAATCATGAAACACACAGCAAAAAACTCAACAGGAAATGGCACACTGGCATCAAGCCCATAGTCCTAGCCACATTCAAGACATCCCTCAACCAATGCCAGCAACTCCTGAAAAAGAGGAAAATAAGAGCCCTGGATGACAGCATTGAGTAAGTTCCAGCCGCAGCAAAGATCTCTTAAACATTGTCAAAGAATTCTCCAGCCCCTCAACCACCAAAAACATCATCACCCCTTCTCAGAAACTCTGCGACACCCTGGCAGACTTCTTCCTTGACAAGATCTCCACCATACACATAAACTTTTAGCCCCAACCCATCATGCCGTAATCCTCACCCATCTCACCCCTACGAATGAAAAACATGACCACCATAACCATCATGAATTCTATCCACTCAGGAGTGCCCACAAACCCCTGTCCCCATCACATCTTCAACTTCAGAAGCAAGACGTTCCTGGATGAACCATCATCTTTAATGCATCTATCAACATGATCACCTTCCCATAAGAATGGAAATATGCAGAAGTCAAGCCTCTACTCAAAAAAACATCCACTGCCCTCAGCAAACTCAAGAACTACTGCCCTATCTCACTGCTGCCCTTTCTCACCAAAGTCCTCTGGAAAGCCCTCAACCGCCAACTCAGAGAACTCCTGGAGAACAACAATCTTCTGGCCACCTGTCAATCCAGATTCTGCACCAACCACAGAGCCAACTCCTTCCAGTTTGCAGCCACAGATGATATCAGATCTCTCCTTTAACATGGAAATTCAGCTATCCTAATCCTCCTTGACCTATCAGTAGCATTCAAAATAGTGTCATACCATCCTCTACAGAGGCACAGTGGTTATGAATGGTAGCCCTCTTAACAATATCACTAAGAGTAACAACTCTTCCTCTGCAACAGGTAGAGAAATAATCAACCCATCTCTAATGACTTCTGGGCTCAGTTAATCTTGATAAAGATACCCACCATATTTTAGCAGGCAGATTCCTCCAGTGGAAAGAACATATTGTGCATGCTGTGATTTTTCCAAATGTTAAAACCTAAAAAGAAAAGATGTTAAGCATATTGCACAAAAACGAATTACTGGCTATCAGACAAGCATCTGACAGCCATCGCAGCCAGATTGCTACCAACTGACATGTAGTCAGCTGTCCCCCCGCCCAAGTTATGATGCTACACTGGGTAGGCTGTTAGAATCATAGCTTTATCCATTGTGGCAAAAAGGGGCGCAGCCAAAAAGTGGTGTTTTTTAACATCCATGCACCGTTTGCCAGGCACAATGTGGTGCCTGGCACATGTGGTATGGGTGTTTGGAACGGTACCACAGGTACCCCCCAGGCCTCATAGCGGAGGCTCATGCGTAATGGGGGTTCTACTAGGGACCCTGATAGTCCCTTTCCGACATCCTTTCTATGGCAGTCTGACTGTCTTGGAAAGGCTGTCAGGAAGGGATATCGTAATCCCTATGGCGGTGCCTGAGCAGGCACTGACCCTATTGTAGGGAATATGATCCAACGGACTGGCTCCTTGAGCCCGTCGGAAGCGTCGGCCAGTCCCTCCCACCAATGTGGTCCAACTGACCTCATCATAATGCAGCAGTTTGACCACTCTACTGGATGTCGGTCGGACCGACACCAACAACACACCGGAAGAGGACCGACTGACATCCTAATGAGGCCCAAAGTGTTGAAACCTGCATAAAAAACAACAAGTTAATATGCAGGGCACTGGGAAAAGAAATAGAAAGTTATAGACATGTTTTACCAGTTAGGGAAATATATTTAATTGGATTATTCAATTGCAGTAGTACAGAAAGTAGTTTCTCTTTTTGGATGTAGCTGTTGGTTGAGAATGTAGATTACAAGTTCAACGTTCTTGTTGTTGGTTTTTGGAAATGGAAAATAATGTATTAATTCTGGGTTTTATTCATGAAATGAACAACATGAAAAAGTACTGTGGATCCTTTCCTAGTTAGATTTAAAATGTTGGTTATGGTTTTATTGATTTGATGAATAAACGAGTTACCTCTGGTCTGTATTTTTGATTTACTTGAAAGTTATTTATAATTTTAATTTTTAAACTGCTGATTTTAGATTTTTACAGGGAATCTTGCTCTAACTAAAATGCACCTGTATTTAAAGGAGAAAATAGGCAGAAAGTTAAAAGCTATTTTTGTTAAATATCTACGTCTGATTTAATTGAGACATTTTAATTTATTTGCTGTTTCTGCTTTCTAGAGACCTACACCTACCCTGAGCTTGCCCCAATGGAGTTTAGAATAGTAAATATTTAACTATGTAGTGTCCAATACCTTCCCTGAGTTTGCTCTGACTAGAGTAAAAAACTGTAAATTTGCCCCTTGTAATGTCCCTTGCCTTCCGGAGTTGTCCTTGACTGTTGTGTAAATAGTTAATCTGCACCTCTGCTTGCGCAGCACCATCCCGAGCTTGTTCTGACTAAAATTTAGAATAGAAAATCTGCCCCTTCATTGTGTCCATCACCTTCTCCAAATGTGTCCTTACTGGAGTTTAGAATAGCAAATCTTCCCCCTAGCAGTGTCCAACACCTTAAACGAGTTTTCCCAGACTAGTATTTAGAATATTAAATTCGCCTTCAAATAGGGGTTGATTCCCTTCTTGGTCGGAAGGACTCCGAATCAGATTCAGAATTGCCTAAACTGATCCGGAGTCCTTGTTCCCGACTGAATCATTCACAGTTCAGAATGACCAAGTACAATGCCTGGAAAGCCTTAGTGCTGTCCAAATCCGTTCATGAAGGTATTCAGAGAGATAGAGCCTCCTGAGGCCATTTGTACAGCTCTATGGACTAGGTTTTCAGAGCGAGCAAGTACGATGACCGATTCAGACAGCCTTTCCGATTTGTTTTGCCCGGATCGAAAAGGCTTCTAGAATCAGCCTTTGGAGACCCTTCTTTACCTGGAGCCCTCGGAATAAGGCCAGTGGGGGTACCCATGTGTCCCGTCTTTCTAACCATGCACAGTGTGGCAGGCACCGAGCGGTGCCCGCCACAGTGTGCACAATTATCCCCAACCACCCCTTTTGTCAGTGAGAACCGGTGTACGCGTTCGAACACAGGCTCCAATTGAAGTCAATGGGAGTTCAACTGAGTTGTATCCGGATGCATTTGAATGCATCATACTCGTTTGGTCAGACTCCTCCTATACAAATCAAATGGAAAGCATTCCCAACCTGAGTCATTTGGTTTGCTTTCCAAATGAGATTGGAATTGGGCTCATAGTGTCTTGTGCCATTCTAAGTTTGCCCTGACTGGAATATAGAATTGTAAATCAGACCCCATCTAGGCCCGCACCCTCCCTGAGTTTTGATCTGACTGGAGTTTAGAATAACAAAATGTACCCCCTTGCAGTATCCAACACCTTCTCTGAGTTTGCCCTGACTGGATTTGAGAGTATTAATTATGCCTCTAAGTAGTGTCCAGTACCTTCCCCCAATTTGCCGTCATTGGAGTTAAGAATAGTAGATCAGCTCCCTTGCAATGACCTGCACCTTCTCTAAATTTGCCCAGAATTGAATTTGGAATAGTAAATGTCCCCCTTGCATCATCAATCACTTTCTCTGAATTTGCCTTGACTTGAATTTAGAAAAAGAAATCTGCCTCCTTGAAGTGTGTTCTGTGTCTTCCTCGAGTTTGCCCTGGCCTGAGTATAGATTAGTAAATCTGCCCCTATATAGTCTTCCACACTTTCCCTTTGATTCAGCCTGATTGGAGTTTAGAATAGCAAATTTCCTTCCATTCACCATCCAACATCTTCCTCGAGGTTGGCCTGACATAGGTTTAGAGTAGCAATTCTGCTTTCATGTAGTGCCCAGCACCCTCCCCAAGTTTGCCCTGACTGGAGCTTAGAATAGTAAATCTGCCTCTTTGAAGTGTCCAGCACCTACCCCGACTTTGTCATCACTAGAGTTTAGAATATTAAATCTGCAACAATCTAGTGTCTTTATTGTGGCACCTGTGTCATCTTTGTAACCGTTTTGAATCCAAGTCTGCAGGCTCTTTTTGTAAGACTGAACGCAGTAATGTGAATCGTACACTATTAGTGTGGGGAATTCGCGATAGGCATTTTCAAGCGCCATCTTTAGGGATTATTTCAGCTCGCTGAGCTGTACAGTTTCTGAATGATTCCGTTTTAGTGACCATTGGTCTGAATTTACCTAAGCGCCAACGACCTTTAACAATCGCGCATGCATTGTTGTAAATTTGCTTTTCCACAACAAAATGTTGTGCAAATCTGTCTGTGTGAATTACACAGGTGTACTGTTCAAGAGGCAGAATTTCGGTCGGCAGAGGATATTCATATTCGTATTCCTGATTTTCTAGTTTTTTTCATTTTCGGATCAAAATAGTGTTTCACGTCTTCTGTAGCGAGAGAAGTTTCCCATTGTATCCATTTAGGATCTAATGCCACAGCATTTAAATTACATGGGATTCTTAATGCCAGTTATTCTCTTGCCTTGAGCTAGGGCTCTTTCTCTTGCTACAGCAGTTTGAACCGCTGTCAGAATTTTTTCTGTAGTACTGAATTTCATTTCAGCTTGTGTGTACAAATGTGATTTGTAAGCTATTGGTACCGTTTCTCCCTCATTAGAGGTCAGGTATGTGAATCCGCATCTTCCTGGGATGACTCGGATTGCCAGATTGCGTTCGTTTGCGCGTGTTTGTAGTTTTGTTTTAGTTAACATGTCTGTCTGTAATGATCTCAAAATTTCTGTGTGTTTTTGAGTCCAATTATTCGGTTTGAAATCAGGTTTTATTAGTTTGTAGAGAGGTTTAACCCTCTCTGCATAATTTAGAATGTATGTTCTTCCGAAGTTCAGGAAACCTAGTATTGATTGTAAATTCTTCCGCGTTTTGGTGCTTGCAGTACTGCACATTTCTCTAAGTAATTGTCTGCTAGGCTTTTGCCTTCACTTGATAATTCATATCCTAAAAATAGGACAGTTCGATGGGCTATTCTTGACTTTTTAAAGTTGAATTTGTAACCTTCGGATGCAAACCCAAGTATTATGGTGTTCACTCTTTTCAAGTGAATCTCCAGGTCATCGTCTGTAAGATAGATGTCATCGACATAGGATAATGCCTCATCATCATTCATTTGTAGTAATTCTGTTACCCTTGCTGAGAATAATCCTGGGCTATTCTTGAATCCCTGTGGGAGTCGAAAAAATTATTTTTGCGACCCCATTATTGAGAAAGCGATCAAATACCTGCTTTCAGGTGCACTGTTTTGACAGAAGAATCCATTAGAGATATCTAATGTTGTTTTATATTTTTTGCGCTCGATGTTATTCATTAGTGCTGGACTGTGTGAGTTTTGGACTGCAAAAGTTTTACAGCAGAAATTTAGATGTCTGTAGTCCAAAACTAGACGATATGAATCGTCTGGCTTGGAGACAGGAAACAAAGGATTGGTCATTTGTGAGGTGCATGTTTCAATCACCCCTTGATATGCAAGTTGATCTAAGATCTCCCTGACTTGCTTTTTAGCTTCTTGTTTAACTGGGTACTGTCTTTGTGTAGTAGGTTGATTTTTCAAATGGATTTTGTGGTGAGGAGAGTCCTCATCCCATCCTACATGATTTTTATATAAAGCAGGGGCTTGGGCCACTGCCCATTTTCTTGCAAATGTGTATTTTTTATGAATCGGGATACGATTCGAGAAGGCAGGCATCGCCATAAGGGCACTCCCTGACAAACTCTGGTGGCCAGGATTTTTCAGCTAACAGGATGTCATAGCCTTTAGATAGATTCTCCCAAAAGAGACCTTTTATTTTCCTAGTTTTATCTCCCTCTATACTGAGTTACTCTAGTATCTTGCGTTAGATTATCGCCTTACCAAACGTTGGGCGCCATGTAGTGTAGTTCCTATATTCCTAATAGGCTCTGCGCATTGGAATAACATAAACAGCAGTATAGACGTAGGTATGAGGTCATCTAGGTTTCTACTGACTATGTTAGACTTAATTAGTTTTGCCAGCTAGCTCAGAGGTCACTAGAAACTTTCTCGAATGAATAGGGAGGGTTTTCTTCCCTGATTTAGACAAGAAGGGATTAGCTTCTGACAACCATATAAAATGACAACTTTGCTCTCCCAGAATAAGGAGTGTATCTACAGAGTCGTTTGAAAACAATAAACAGCTATTTCGCTCAGTCAATCGTGCATGCTTAATTTCACCAGGGTGCAGAGAAATAGAGAGACTGGCATTTTCAATAAAAGGTGTTATTTTATTGAGCAGTCTTCTTTCTCATGCAAGAGAAATGGATTGCCACAATTGCAATACTTATCATGAAGTAAAGTGCGTACAGAAAAAGGAGTATTATAAAATAATATTGTAAAAGCATTGATATGGTTTCTTAGCCATATGATACTTAAAACGGATAAAATATTTACATACATAAAAACATTGACTAACGAACTCAACTGGTGCTTCTAAAATACGCCTACCCCGGTGTACCTGACCTAAGCCTAATACATGGGAAGGAGTAAGTAAGTTGCAGTTTCAAGTTAAGTTAGGTTTTTGCCAAGAATCTGAATCAAGAATTCTCTCTAAGGTTTGAATCAGCTCCGTACCTTGGTTATAGAATGAAGGAGGTCTTGTATCTCGTTTCTCAGGACTCGATTTCCCAGTAACCCGCAAGGATGACTGGAAACACCGGAGCTGGATTTCTCGGCGTGAGAAAAGGCAGCTTCTCCAGTGTGTCAAAGGGGAGGGGCGGCTTCCTTCTTCTCTTGCATCAGCTGGGCTTCGGATAAGTAGATAGCCGCTCTGCTCGACACCACCGTGTGTTGCTTAAGGCAAGTGTTGGTATATTTATACCTGGAAGGTGCCGTGTTTGACCTAAGGTTGGACATAAGACGTCAATAAAAGATGTCACTAAGAACTGACTGTTCCTTTAGTGCTCGCAGGAGTTCAATGACAAATCAAAACAAAGACATGGGGAATTCCCAGGTTGCTGAAGGTTTGGTGTGTCAAAAGAACTCGTTGTGCTCTCTAGGAATCTAAGGAAGTAGCCTTGCCGTATTTGGGCTGCATGGTCTATGACTGAATATGGGTAAGATTCGTATGCCTTCATTAGGACGTGATTTATCATAACCACATAAGGGCATGAATCAGGAATATTTAATTAGGGTCCTAGATACATTCACAACAGTTTCATGAAAACAAACAATGGCAAAGCCTTTTAAAATGCCAGCCAATCTAGAATTTTCAACTCGGATCCCAGGCCTGTTATATTCCATGATACAAATTGATGAGGAATCTTAGGCAGCGAAGAGCCTTTGCCAGTAAACGTTAAAATACAAAAACTATCAGGCATGAATATGGGGGAGGCAAGAGCTCCTCCGTATCATGCTATAAACCAATGCTATCAGTATGCATTTTTTGTTTCTTCGCAGGTCTGTTTGAAGGTTTCTTTTTACAAAATACTCAAATACTCAAGTATCAATCTAGTGGGCTAGCGCTGCAAATCTATTCACAACTGGGACAGTAAAACATGGCAAAGCATTAAGTATCGGCGAATTTTGCGAATCTCGCGTTCGCGAATTTTGCGGATTTGCGAACTCGCAATCCGCAAAATCCGCGAATTCTCGCAAATTTGCGGATTTTTTTTTTGTGTTCACAAGGATTTCTGCCAGTTCGCAAGGATTTCTGACAGTTCGCGAGGGTTTTTTAACAGTTCGCAATTGCGAACTTACATGTCGGCTCGCAACGGTCCCGATTATGTTGTTTCTACGTCTGGTTCATCATCACAGGTTCCCAGCACCCTCTGTTTCACCCCTGCCTCCTCCGTTTCACCCATGCCACCCTCTGGTACATCAATGCCTTATGCCACCCTCTGGTTCATCATCACTGTAGATTATGGGGTGAAAAAGCAAGCACACCTGCCTGCTTCAACTGACATGAATTAATTTGGGGTTGATTTATTAATGTGTCACTGTTTTAAAATTCCAGTCTGGCACCTGCTTCCTTATCTGTAATTTGCTTTCTGTTGCAGTGCAATTTTTTTTTCCAGGACCTTTGTGGCCTACTTGTAGCTATTCTATGAGTCTGCTGTGAGGGTCAGAGCAGGGTCATACAATTGTTGCAACTAGCAACTGAACTGGGAATTTGAGGATTTTTTTTTTTGGTGTTCGCAAGGATTTCTGCCAGTTCGCAAGGATTTCTGACAGTTCGCGAGGGTTTTGTAACAGTTCGCAATTGCGAACTTACATGTCGGCTCGCAACGGTCACGATTATGTTGTTTCTACGTCTGGTTCATCATCACAGGTTCCCAGCACCCTCTGTTTCACCCCTGCCTCCTCTATTTCACCCATGCCACCCTCTGGTACATCAATGCCTTATGCCACCCTCTGGTTCATCATCACTGTAGATTATGGGGGGAAAAAGCAAGCACACCTGCCTGCTTCAACTGACATGAATTAATTTGGGGTTGATTTATTAATGTGTCACTGTTTTAAAATTCCAGTCTGGCACCTGCTTCCTTTTCTGTAATTTGCTTTCTGTTGCAGTGCAATTTTTTTTTCCAGGACCTTTGTGGCCTACTTGTAGCTATTCTATGAGCCTGATGTGAGGGTCAGAGCAGGGTCATACAATTGTTGCAACTAGCAACTGAACTCTGGAGGGGCCCTTGTCAGGAAGCACTACAGGGAACAGTTACTAATGATGAGTTTGAACTTTTGAACCTGCTTTCACTTTTGAAAAACTCGTTTTTCTGCGGAACAGCATTACAGCAACTTTAATGCCCCACCAAGCTTATATGAGAAAGTTGATTTCTAATCCAAAAGTTATCCAAAGAAAATCAAAAGGCCTCAAATCCAAAAAAGTGCAGGCAAATGTCAACCTGAGGAGTTATTCTGATAAAAATCATCATTTTCAGAAGGTCTATGCTGCTTGCTAGTAGATTTCTTGTGCAGAATTGCAATTTTTGTAATTTCACGAGTGCGAGATTGTTGCTGCCCGCCGCACCTACATGTTCGCAATTGCGAACTTACACCGCAAAGAAAAAAATCCGCTGCGTGCGAATTTGCGGATTTTGCGGGAAATTCGCAAATCTCGCGGATTGCGAATTTACCGAAAATCCGCTAAATCCGCGAGCGTAACGGATTTTCCGCCCATGCTTACAAAGCATTGCATGCCCCCAGTATATAGTTTGCATATGAGGCCTTGTGGCTTTAAATCTAGGACGATAAAAATGACCAGGTGGGAGCGCCTCAATCCTGCTATAACCACAGATTGGGGAGTTAAGCCTAAATAACAAATCATAAACAACAACAAAAAACCTGAAGCTGATGACAATATAGTCATTAGTATCAAATTCCAGCATATTCCCTACCCATGAACTTCTCTGCACCATATTTATCTCACTGTGCAATAAATTACTGTCACTAGATCTCCCTTTTAGCCAATTGAAATCTTTTTTGATCAGCTTATCATGTCATTTAACCTGATGTGATTTGAGCAGGGAGACACCTTCAATGATGGTAGTAAATGGTGTTGCTTCAGGCGGTAGCTATAGGCCTGAACATTTCTCAGCTGTAAATGAAACGGGGTAATAGGTATATTGTTTCTCTCCAAATATATAGGTGCCAAACTATTAGCAGATGCTATCTGTTCTTTTGCAAGACATTTCATTAGAAATGGACAACTGTTCTTTGACAGAATCAATATTCTGGTCCAGGGCACCCATTGCATTTGTGAGGGTGTTTCCAATTGAGATAGATATGGGGCGTCCCTTACCAACAGTTAAGGGATACAAAATAGATTCCCCATGCACAAGGAGTATCTGACATATATTATGTTAGCATGATGCATCTATACGTACCCTCTTTTGCTTACAATTATATATTTGTTTCTATATGCGCTTGGAAGGGGAAAAAACGTTTATTTGCTCCTTGCGTACCTATTACTAACAGAGTAGACTGAGAACCATACACACACCATTTTCCATGCCTATGCTCGAACACGGGCTGTCATCACGTGTTAGTCTCCGGCAGTTGTCAAGCCCCAGTTCATCTGAATTACTGGGAGTAACTGAACGTAGGCTGTCTTCTCGACTGTCCTGAGACTTAAGGTCGCATCTAGCTTTGGGTGCGATAAGCGCATTCCTCGAGGCGCCGTGCCTACACTGTCGAGCACCAAGACGAAAGGGAGTCACCCCTCCTGAACTTCCCAGTAATAAATAGCTAAGCTTTGAACTAATCATGTGTGCCATATATGGTCCTTCCCCGGGGCTCGAGGGCCAACTGGTGTTTTTCCCTTTACTGTGATTATATGTGTTGAACCGAAAAGTATATAACCTCATGTTTGAATACAAGCCAACAGTCTTCTCCGCGCACCTGATGATTGAGGGTTGGAGAGGCTCCTCTATAGAGTATTTGTTGCTTAATAAATGATTGAACTTTCTTCACTGCCAACTGACTGATTATTTGGTAATGGGATTGAGGCTATTGGTAGGTATAGCCCTTTATGTTATTTTTATGGTACTTCCCAGTGACAATGGAGTTTCTCTTCGTCATGCTCCTGGATGTAGATAACATAAAGATCAGAGCTTCTAAGGAGGGAAAAGACATGAACAAGAGGTGTGGTCCAGCTCAGCCTCATCCGGGGCCTGACAGGCACAGACAGTCAGCTCTCTGCCTGGTCTTCCCCAGCACACTCCTACAAGTGTTACAGTTCAGACAAGCTGGGATCAGGACAGGTAGGCCCCCAAAGCTATAAGATTACCTAGTGCGGCAAGTATTGGTCATTTTCAACATATATTGAATTGGTAAACTACTGTTGTTGTGCTCATTCTAAATCAGGCAACTAGCCCACCATGTGACTGACTGTCATAAGTATTGTTGCTGCCAATTAAGTGCTGGTGCCGAGCACCAGAAAATACCGGATGGAATTGAGCACTGGTTTCCCTGGCAGCTCCGGGCACATCCTATGCAGCAGGAAGCACAGGCACCTTTTGTAGCACCAGCAGCAGTAAGCCCAGCTGGAATATGGGAGACCGAGTCCTTGGATAGCAGCAGGAAGAGCAGAGTAACCTGAACAGGTGGCAGCAGAGGGGCCTCTTGTAGCTCCGACAATAGTAGCCCACCTTCACAGTTGATAAAAAGCCCTGCTTGAATCTGGGATACTGAGTCCTTGGATGGCAGCAGGCAGATCATAGCAACCGCTCTCAGTTGAGATATTCAACAGAAATGAGGGACAATAACGTAAACACGATTACTTATTTTGATGCTCCAATGTCTTCAAATTATGCAGTCAACATTGGAGTTAGCAAATAACAGCATGTACTACAGTCAACATGATTTTAATACTTAAAGAATGCACACCAATGGTGTATGCTTGTGCCCAGTCAAAACAAGCATTTACAATGCAATCAGTGTCGCCTTTGGGACCTTATATGTATTTAGCTATGCAGCAAATTAGCCTTGGTACTGAAACATCTACTGTTCTTTAACATGGAGGGAAAGTAAGCACCAAACTGCATGACACTCCAGGTATGGAAACACATGGAGAGAAATATTGCCTTTCAGCGGGTAATGGTATTGTCCAAAGCTCTGTTTTTAATATGAAAATAGGGCCTTCGGTGGTGTTATCACTGAAAATACAACATTTGCAAAAAATATTCTTGTCTACGGGTGCTCGTGGAAGATAATTTCGATAGACTGGAATCCAGAGAACGCTAAGGTGATTCTGGTATTTTACTAACCTCTGCTGGTCGTTTTCTATCAAGAAAGTTAAATAGAGCCAGTTGCCAGAAAAATAAAAAAAGAGAGACTCTCAGCAGAAAGCAATTCTGGTATTTTACTGACCTCTACTGGTCTTTTTCTATCAAGATAGTTTTATAGAGGCAATTGAACAAGCGGAAAGCAATGCTGGTGTTTTTCTGACCTCAACTGGTCGTTTTCTATCAAGACAGTTAAATAGAGGCAGTTGAACAGAAAGATAAGTCCCTAAGTCAAAGCAGACAATTCCTAAGGCTGATCTCCAGAGCCCACAAGATCAGATCAGAAAGCTTTATTTGATTTTAGAGCGAACATAAAATCTTAAAAGCAGCAATCCCAGTAAACCATTTCATACAATATCATAAATGTACAATAAAAGTTAAATTATACATTGGCAATAACAGACTAAAACATTTTTTACTACAATTAGTGAGTTGAAAAATTCCGTTTCCTCAGGATACTTTTTAAAAAAACAGACATGATTGCTATACAGACATTATTTTCCAGCTGTTGTAGGAACAAATACGCCGGCCGTCATTGCCGTCATACGCCCTGCTTCAGATATTGCTTAATCCACCTTTTATGTTCGAACTCATAGTATTTACAAAATAAAACCACGTGGAAGGTGGATTGCAATGATAAATTGTCGCACGGACAAAATTCCAGATTCTTTGACCAATCATTTTTGGATGGAAATGTTACCAGGCGATGAAATGTTTCGAATCCGAACCTTGTCATGATAAATCTATCAAATACCCTTGTGCAATGTCGCAAATAATGTTGGATAATATTAAAAACCAAGGTCATTTGATGTTTAACCACAGATGTTTTAGTTATTTCGCCCATTGATCTAAGCAGTTCGAAATGGTTCATACATAGGGTTTTCCATTCCTTACTGATATCATGCAGATTAGTTCGGGGTTATTGTACAGTTCGGGTCTATGCAGATCTGTAAACCTATTCCTCACATAAGCTAGCCATGGAATACCTCTAGAGTTAACCAAAGCCATTACATCCTTTTTAATTTCACGATTTAGGCCCAGCGCATCTGCAGACCAAACTCTATACCAGAGTAGGATGGGTTGTAATTTTATGAGATCTGTATTAAACTCCATTCCTAATTCTGCATGGCAATTAAAAACTGAGGAGCCCTGAGGTAACGCTAAAATATATCTTAAAAAGTAATTTGGATTGACGCTACATTCTGTAAACCCCAAATCCCCGCCCCGTTAAGTGCTATACTTCTGCATTTGGCTACATATATTTTTAGGAGAATCTCTGGTGGCCTTGATCCTAATTTTTGGGCAAAGTTCACTAATGCTACAATTGAGTGCTTAAACAATAAGGTCCTGCTCCTGACCGCAGGACTCCAAGAACCAGCCCGATCAAGAAGCATCCCAAGTAGGAAAATGTTTTAGTGTGCTCAATAGTAACATCACCCACCTGGATAGATTTGCATTTAGCCCGTCCTTTCCCACACATCATCACAAATGATGTCTTGGCATTTAGTCTTAAGCTCTTTTCATCCATGAACTCAATGAATTTGGAAAGTGCCTTCTGGGCGCTTGTTTTTGTTCTGGCCATTGGCACTGGGTCATCCGCATAGAGAAGGGCGGCAGCCTGCTTGTTGCCATATCTTGGTGTGTCCACTACCCCGGCCTCCATCTCCTCCTCCAAAGCATTCGTATGTATGGAGAAGAGGAATGGGGCCAGGACGCAGCCCTGTCTAATACCCCTTTCTATGCGGAAAGACCCGGTGCATTCTCCCTTAAGGCCGTGTCTCACCTTTGCGGTGGTTCCTGCATAAAGTTGTCAAAGAAATTGCACAATCTCAGGTTCCACCCGCAAATGTTCCAGAACTCCCCAGAGCTTATTATGGTCAACACAGTCAAAAGCGGCTGTGAGATCAATGAATATGGCATAGAAGCACCCTTTCTTTGCCTTTGTATATTTCCCTTGAAATAACACAAAATTTAAGACCTGCTCCACGGTACCCACCCCCTCCCTAAAACCGTACTGGACCCAGCTCAAGATGTTATTATCGTCAGCCCAGTTTTGTAGTTTGTTTAAAACCACCCTTCCTGCTATCTTCATTAATGAGTCCAGGAGTGATATGGGCCTGTAGTTAGAAGGATTCTCTTGGTGCCCTTTTTTGTAGATAGGTATTATTATCGATTCGGACCAGGTTTTTATGAATCCTTTGAAACAGCAGGCCGTTAAAACACGTATTAAAAGTTGGGCCCAAAGGTCAATATTCAGTTTAAATATGTCGTTTGGAATCCCATCAGGACCTGGTGCTTTATTTCCTTTGCTATTATTAATTGCCAATGTTACTTCCTCGTACGAAAACTCTATGGGTTTCGGAAATTGCTCATGCTCATCTATACAGCAAACTATTCTCCAAAAACCTAACAGAATTGCCATCCTCAATGTTATATACCTCCGAGAAGAAATCAATCCAGGTGTTTTCATCTATCCCGATTTCAATTCTCGGGGTATCCACTTTAGAAAAAAAGGGGCATTCACTGCCTGCCGGAACAAACCAGAATCTCTAAGTTGAGCAGCCTCACACAAGTTGTGCCAAGCCTGTTATTTTATTTCTTTTTTACATAGATTTAGGGCTGTATTGTATGCCTTCCTGCATGCTCTAATTAGGTCATAATCCCTTAATTGTGTGCTAAGTGCAGCCTTAAGTAGGGAATGTGTTTTAGTGCAATGGGCGTTGAACCACCCATTGCTCTTGAGTTGCCTATTTTTAGTTGATATAGAGAGATACTTTTGAATAACAATGGTCACTTGTGAAAATGCATCCAAGACCTCAGCATGAGAGGTATCTTCATCTAGGTAAACAAGGATCGGTGTTAACACCTTTGAAATAATGTCTGCATTTAATTTTTTAGGGTCCTTTTTCCCCACCTTAAGGCAAAGCTATTCTGTCTTGCCAAAACAATATCTTGTGACCATGCCAAACGTTCTATAGTGGAGGAATCAGTACTGTCAGGTAATTTTAGATATAGGCTAAGGGGCAAATGATCACTTAGGCCATTTGGGCAGATCATTAATTTTTTCTCGCGATTAGAGTGTCAGTTTGAAAGAATAATGAAGTCAATCACTGAGTTAAAACCTCAGCCTATATAGGTGGGGCTGAAATTTTTATTTGAGGAGCACATCATATTTACAAAACCAAGATCGAACATGGCCATCATATCATTGATTTTTTCCCCTCTTTCTGTATGGACAAAGTGTTTCAGACAACCCCTTGCTTCAAGTTCGTTTTCCTGATAGCCACACACATTCAGGGTACAAACGTTTATATTAAAATCCCCTGCCACAACAGAATTACATCACTTTTACAGAGTTTTGAACCTGTAAGTCTTCTATATACGTTTTTATCATATCCATTAAGTTAACATTATCAATATTATTATAGAAATTTACCGCCAATAGCTTTATAGGTGGGTATAGATCAATGGACACCATTTGATAATAAGCTGTATTCTCTAACATTTTACCATTCTGCACCCTAAGCATATTGGATACATAAACACAGATTCCCCCTTTGTGTCTTCCATGTAGGGACCAAACCGCTGGGGTATGAAATGTTTTATATCCGTCTAAATGCTTTTCATTTATGATCCAGGTTTCTTGGATGCAAATTATTTCAAAATTCTGAATAAAGTCTTTCCAGTCATTATTTGAGACTTTACTCTCCAGCCCGCAGATATTCCACGAGGCTATCCTCACAAGCCCAGGAATTAATAAAGGTTTAACAGCTACATCGCAGTCATCCTCATGAGTAATTTTTGGTGCTTCTATCTCAATGGTAACCTCCCCCTGCTCTCTGGCCATACTGGCCACTGATTTTCCATCTTCAGGTCTAACTTGATCTATACAGTGGGTTACTAGACTAACATGTAGGGCCTTATTTCTATCCTGATCTACATCATCGTTAGAAATTACAACTTCTATATTCGTGGGGACTACATCTGGTGGCATATCAACTTCTTTCTGGGACACTAACGAAGCCTTATTTAAATGCTGAGCTAGAGGTATATCGGCGTCATTCTGCAACACTGATAAAACCTTGTTTGAATGCTGCACTCAAGGTATATCCACTTTCTTTCCTGGACTCCCCATTTTATAAGAACTATCATGGAGTCAATCCACATCATCGAGTTGTCTCAGAGCTTCAAATCTGTTATTAACCGCTATATTATAAATAAAGTTGTCATTTCAAATACGGTGCCTCGTCATGGGATTTCCCCTATTTACCAAGCGTGGGTGATAACAAAATCCAGTGGGAGGATTTTAATTCCGTCAGTTCTAAGGTCAACTTGCCCCACGTATTTAAAAATGTTGTTGACCAAAGCCGGGGAACTCAGTGTCAGAACCACGCAATCCCCCGTCCAGGGCTTCCTCTCCCAACCCACCCAAGCGACACGTCTCACCATTTTAAAGGCTTCGAACATGTCTTTAGCTAGACCTGTCTTTAGGCCCAAGTAATGAATAGACTTGTTTTGCAGGGTAGCCCAACATTCTTTATCTGGATCATCTATCTGCAAGACTATTTGCCAGAACTATAGTGTAGGGAGCTGTAGCAGGTGGAAGGTTTAGAGTAAAAGATTCTTGGCACGCTATTCGTGTAGGAGTCTTTGATGCATTTCCCTGTAGGTGGACTTTGTTAAGAGGTGTTCTCCCTTTGTTTGGATTGTCCATACCTCCTACTCCCTCCTTTCCATCTTTATTATTGTTATGCCTTATATTACTACCTTCTCTGTCGTTTTTATCCGTGTTACTAATGCTGTGGACTCCCTGTCTCTGACTACCAAAAGGCTTCCTACGAGGCCGTTCCACATCTTAATTCGATGGGTTAGAAACTAATTCGATTAATTTGTTTAATTTATTGTGAATGGAAATTTGTCCTTCTTCTAGCAGTGCCAATCTTTTCTCTAATGGGCCTGTAAGTGTTTGAATAGTAGAGAGCAGGTCTACCAAGAAAGACTTAGGATCTGGGGGCCGATTGCTAGTTTGAGTTTTGGTATTATTTTTCCCCTGGGTTGCCCGTTTACGCTTACTTTGTGCCTTAATTACAGGTGGTATCTTATTTGCTATTGTCTCAGGAATGGTGTGTATCACGAGCAGTAGGCTTATAGGTGGAACTTTCTTTCCCTTCATACACACTCGCTTAGGTGGGGGCAGTATAGTAACATCCTGATCATCGGATAAGATCTCATCCCCTCCTCTAACGATGCAGCCATTGGTTAACTCACCTGGGATATTAATAGTATTCTGTACTCCCTCTGATCCTTGGTTGCTATCAGATTTATTAAAATCTCCTGCAGACATTGCTGCCTTATCTTTAGTCAAAGCATCTTCAACACTAGATATTTGTTTTTCAATGGCCCCTACAGTGCCCGTCAGATATCTCATTAGCAACATATTGTTCAGATCCCACTTATCTGGTGGCAGAGCAATATTGGCTTTATTTAGCTTTCTTTTTCCCATCATTAATGCAATACTCTTCCTTCACACAGTTAATAGCACTATTTCAGCTGAAGATCCAACTTCTGCCAATGCTAATATCCTTACTTGGTTAAAGTCCCGGTGTCCCTATTCGGATAAAGGAACCAATAACCGGAGTCCAGCCCAGCCTCTTCCGGGCTGTGACGGGCAAGGACGAGCCCGCCCTTGGCCCGGGCTTGGCCCGGGCGAGCCCGCGTGCGTCCCGCGCCACGGGGGCTCCCGTGTGATTTTAAGATCTGGCGCTGGGTCTCGTTCTCGTGGCCCCTCTCTTGAGACCACACTGCCTCCTGGGAGACGTAGTTTCCCGGCTGTAATGGTCCGTGAGAGCAGCGAGCTTCAAGTAGATGATGGCAAGAGAAGTGCCCGGTCTCCTCAGTCAGGCGGGGCAGAGAAAAGATGCTGGCCACAACAAAGTCACTCCCAGGGTAAGAAGCCCACAAAGTACATACACATATAAGTATATTCTAAAGTATGTACAAGAGGTCTCGAATGCTTTACCTAAAAAAGGGTGTGTGCCTTCACAACCATGTGTCCTTTCATTGGTCTTTCTATCGCTGATGTAATATCATATTTTATTATTAAACTATGCCTCTGGAATTGTTTAACTCCAAAATCAATGCTGGTTTTCTTTTCCCTTAAAATTATTTGAAGAGGAAGGGGCCTGCTTTCCTGTGGCCCGTTAAATTGTGATCACTGTGCAAACATCCCTGTTTTGCACAGGGATCACAATTACAAGTGATACAATCTACTGTAATCACCAGGTGTGATAAAGATCAAACCCTTTCTTAAATTTAAATGTAGTTGTTGTGCCAACGACTCGAGAAAGCATGGACAAACAGTAAAACTTCAGAAGCAAGCACCACCTACAACACCGCCATGACAAAACACCACCATCTCATCAGATTCATGAAGAGGAACTTCCTCCAGGACAGAACCCTCTCCAACTCCCGCAACTCTAAGGAACTCTTCAGCATCATACAAGAATTCACCAAACCCCTCAGCGAAACCGCAGACGCCCCTCCCTTCCAGGACCTCTGCAACAAACTTGGCTCCTACTTCCATCACAAGATCAGGACTCTCAACAACAACTTTGACGAACTGAACCAAAGCACCGACACTACACCTACCACTGGCAATGCCAGCCAGCCTAACATCACTGACTGGACCCCTGTCACCACAGAAGACACCACTAAGACCATAAGGATCATACACTCAGGAGTCACCACCGACCCCTGCCCGCCACACATCTTCCACAGAGCCGCCTCCTCCATAGCACCCAAACTATGACGTACTATCAACGCCACCCTTGAAACAGGCACGTTTACCAATGAATGGAAACACGCTGAAGTCAAGCCCGAAGGCAAACCCCTCCTCAAGAAGCCCTCCACTGAGTCGACAGACCCCCAATAATATAGACCCATCACTCTCCTCCCCTTCATAGACAAAGACACAGAGAAGATCTTCAAAAACCAGCTCATGAACTTCATAGTATACTCCTTGATCTTTGACGTGTCCCAAGCCGGATTCTACAGCGACCACAACACCGAGACCGCTGTCCTAGCCGCCACAGATGACATCTACACTCTCCTCAACCAGGGCCACATGGCTGCCCTCACTCTACTAGACCTCTCAGCAGCCTTCAACACCATCTCCCACTACAGACTAACCGCCATAGTCCAAGCTGCCGGCCTACAGGGAACTGCCCCAGACGGGATCTGCTCCTTCCTCACCGGCCGAACACAAAGAATCAGACTCCCGTCTTTCCTCTCCAAACCCACAGAGATCAGCTTCTGAGTACCCAAGGGATCCTCACTCAGCCCCACACTGTTCAAGATCTACATGGCCCCCCTAGCTACCATCATCAGAAAACACAGCCTCAGCATAGTATCCTAGACCAATGACACCCAGTTTATCCTCTCCCTCACCAAGAAACCCAACATCACAAGACACAGTTTCCTGGAAGGAATGAAGGACGTAGCATCCTGGATGCGCAGGAGCTGTCTGAAGCTCAACTCAGAGAAAACTGAAGTCATCGTCCTCACCCCCTCCGCATGGGACAACAAATGGGGCCCACCACCCTCAACAACCCTCCCACACCCACGGACCATGCCCTCAACCTCTGCATCATACTCAACTCCTCCCTCACCATGAACCGACATGTCAACGCCGTATCTTCCACGTGCATCAATACCTTCCACATTCTCTGCAAGACTTTCAAATGGACCCCCCTCCGAATCCAGAAAGACCGTCATCTGCGCACTCATAACCAGCAGACAAGCAGACTGGACTACGGAAACTCCCTCTACGCTGAATGAACAAAGCTCTTACTCGCAAACTCTAGACCATCCAGAACACTCCAGCCAGACTCGTCCTCGGCATCCCACAACACAACCACATCACCTAGCACCTATGAGACCGCCACTGGCTCACTGTAGAAAAAAGAGTGACCTTCAAGGTGATCACTCATGCCTACACATGCCTCCACAACACTGAGCCCCAGTACCTCAATGAAAGAATTTCCTTTTACACACCCAAGAGAAACCTCCGCTCTGCCAACCTTGTCCTGACTGAAATCCCTTTCACCCGCAGAGCCAAAATGGGAGGAAGAGCCTTCTCCTACATCGCGGCCAAGACCTGGAACAAACTCCCCCTCAGCATCAGATGAACCCCCACTCTGCAAGCATTCAGGAAGAGCCTCAAGACCTGGCTCTTCGGATGAGACCTAGCTTCTTGAATCCCCCACCCCCAAGCGCCTTGAGGGCCTCACGGTTGAGTAGTGAGCTTCACAAATCCCAGATTTTTTTTATTGAAACAGGTTAAGCCTGATAGAATGTAATAACTGGAAAACACCCGGGATTTACCAGCACATGCCCACATATTATTCCCCAAAAAGTCAAAATAGGAGCTAACTACTGCATCCAATAAATTCAGAACGCCTCGGTGTTAGGTTTTAACAGGATGCAATAATCAGCCTGCCCTTATCAGGCCCGTAGTTTCACGTGCCATGTTGCTTTTAGAAAGAAGCAACATTTTTGGGAGATTTAAAAATGAAAAAATAGTTGTACAATTCTGCCATTGTACGGTATAGCAATAAAATAAATACCTTATGATATTGAAATCAATTAATGCAAAGTGCATAGGAATGTTTCTAGCCAAGTTTGCTTCGGTTTCTGAAAGGCGCGCATTTGTCTATGTGAAGTGACACAATTAATATAGCCATACCTAAGGGAAAATCAATGCTGCACGTCAAAATGCATACATTATAGCTGATCTTATAGAGCAACGAAGAACTTCTTGAATGATTTCTTACCACGTTTTTAAAATCTGCAATGTAAGTTATGCTGCCAACTATAAACTACACAGCTCGATGGAGCATGGATATTACTTTCAGCTATTGTGAAGTTTATGTTCAATTATTTTCTCTCATGTCAGCAGCTCATTGGATTTATACCTTCTATTGACGATCACATGTTATTGCAGGTAAACTTGTAGATACAAAGTGCACGAGACACACGTGCTATATATTCACCATTATATCATTTTTACGCACGATGTAAGCCATTGCGTGGTGTGCTGTTCTTTTGACGAGTTTCTTTTACAATACAGTCATCATTTAATTATTGCACTCTCGTCAAGAATACTCGCTGCAGTAATGCTGTATCATTATAATATAGTGCATATGCTTGACTACAGAGATGGCGAATCTAATCAGAGTCTGAACAGACAATGTCGCCGCAAAACCACTGAGAAGGCTAAGTGTTAATTCAGATAATACATCTGTCTCAGCCAAACTCAGACGCCAGTCGTAAAGGCCCCGTGACTTCGCCTGACACAATTTAATGAGCGAAACAAGCTATCCAAATCGCAGACTCTTGCATGATCCATCATTAAAACCACTCTGAGGACGTAATAAGAAGTAGCAAGTAAAAATGTTTAAGGCAACAGGTCGAAAGCAGATGTTGGTGAAAAATAGAAAATAGATGAAAAATGTGAAAGAGGATGGACTATCCTATTCCACAGTTGCATAATCCATAATAACGACAATATCAATGCTAATAGTATTAAGCGGAGGCTAAAAGTATTTTTAAACAAGTATTGGCAAAGCCAATAGGTGTGAGTTTCATATGGGAACATGGGTGGGGCAAAATGTCAATTACACTAGCGTAATTCGCATAATTTCAGGAATTATGGGGCATATAATCAAGTAGGGCTATAGGCAAGCATCGCCGCTGTATCGGCCGTTTCCGGCAGCTAAGCGGCGATAATTCTATCGCCCTATTACAGCTTTTAGGCGATAGTGAGCGGTTTGGAGCCCGCTTTGAATGTCAGCGATGTTTATCGCTAATGACATGCAAAGTGGGTGTACCCAACCAGTTAGCGACTGAAAGCAGTCGCTAACGTCGCTATCGCCTATTAGCAAGTCAGGCGTAGCAATGGAAATGTTCGCGCTAAGCGCGAATATCTCCAAATGCTAACACCTGCCCAGACCAGTTCGTAGCCATGTTATCCAATGGGAGGTGGATAACATGGCTAAGAGCATTTTGTCGCTAATGCGTGAATATCGCTGTATTCTCAGCAATATTCACGCATTTCGCCTCTATCGCTGGATATTTTAGCACAATGGAGAAAAACGTTGCTAATAGCATGTTTTCTCCGCTAACATATCCAGCGATAGGCAGCGATAAAAAATAAAATATCTCTATTCCTTAGTAATTTGCCCCTATGTTTTACGGTTAGGTAAAACTCAAGAATGTTTCCCAATATGACATGTGCCTCAACTACCTCGCCATTCGGGGAAAAATTATAGTACAGGAGCACGTGAACAACACAAAAAACCAGAATGCAAGTGGGATGTTGGGCGCAGGAATTTTGCTTTTCCTGGTAATCTTTCTCTGGAAATGCGTCCTAGTATCAGAATTACTGATGTGATGATACATTTAACTCTAAATATAGTGCAAAATGGCAGATTTCAATTTTCTTTAATTATTTGTAAAATTTAATATAATGTTTCCCATAATGTTCCGGCATTGCACAAATGCAAATTGTGCAAATTTCACAAATCCTTGGTGCTAACAAATCTAAACTCATACATGTGTAAATACACAGTCGTGCCCTGTTTTTCGTTCTGTAAACGTACACAGCTGCATGACACCAACACTGCAAGCATGGGAAATAATATATAGCAGGCCTGCAAGGTTTGTGAGGGTAATTTTGGATTAACTGTGGTGAGTGGGTTGTCTGAGGTAAGGCGTGTTATATGAATCCTGAAGTCTGCTCTCTGATGTTAAGGCAATTATGTTGATTATTGACCGTAAGAAGCATATTCTGTACTGTAATAGTGACAATATGCAGCAATGGGGTATTACCCAGTTTACAGAAAACATGTGACCGAAATAGTCCTCGTTCTTGTAAAAAATGTGCATCAATATAACCACTTATTTGGTTGACTCCATATTGAGTTTTGCCATCACACTTGTTGCATCATCAGCATGCGTGGGGAAAGCCTTAAATTGAAAAATGAACCTTAGTGCAACATCCATATTTTGGAAACACTTTTAGTAGCACAAGTCACATTTGGGAGCAATGACACATTTAGTTGGAAATTCACCCTTGGCACAACCTGAAGAAGAGTGTAAAGACACATTCAGGTGCAAAAACATATTTTGAAGCAAAAAACACATGTAGGTACATCGGCAACTTTGGGATAAAATCACTCTTGGTGCCAAATCAGCATTTATATGTTATAAGTAACTGTACTGACAACTTTAAAAGCTCAGACAAAATAACTATGATCATCAGATTGGTGTATTTGGTTGAGATGGTCGTCATAAGGCACAACAGTGTTAATATTTGGAAGCTGGGCTCTCACACATGGTTCATTATCGGGCCTGCTCTCACCCCGCAGAAAAGCAGCGATGGATTACACATTATGTGGAGACACCAAGACTAAGGACAGAATTTCCATCCTAGATCTTCAACCCTGTAAAACACCAAACATGTGTGAGCAATAGTATCATTTACATCAACCCTACAAGTAATGCCCCATCTAGATTAACATTGTCTAAAGTTTTTAAGGTTTGCTTAATCTTACCACCCAGTGACAACACTTAAAAGCAGTCAAAAGGAAGAGTTAAAACTCATTTTTAGGTCGAGCCCAGAGCCAGCGCGCATGCGTTGCAAGACTTCTTGTGGTTGAGTAGAAAATAGAAGCCCCACCCACTATCAGCCCGCATTGGCTTCTACTTCATAAATAGGCTTGTTAGTCCCTCCTTAGTACCACCTCCTCTTCATTTGTCACCTCTCATGGCGACTAGCCCCTTTACTTTGGTTGTTACACAGTACGTGTTATTTAGACTGTGAGGACTATTTTCTTTATTCAGTTTCTGTTACTGCAGGCACGACCTGCTTTGGTGCCTTCTGTACCCCCGTTGTCGTCCCTTGTTTACCCCCTGTACCCCTCCCCCCCTCCGTCCCGTTGTCCGTGCCTTCTCCCTCCCCGTCCCGCACCCACCCTCCTGTTGTTCGTGATGCCTACCATTTGCAATCTAATAGGTCTCGTATTTACAAAAGTTTGAGCTATTGGCATTGTAAATGACAATTCCTTTTATTTTTGTTTTGTTTTTTAAAAGAGGAATAAAACGCATTGTTATTTTCAATGCCAATAGCTTAAACTCGCCTAAATGCGAGACCTATTGCATTGCAAATGCTTTTTTAGAAACTTGTCACCATGCTTCATGCCTACAAAGCCTAACAATATCGGCAGCATATCATCAGCACACGGAGTGTTCAGTTAAACTCACCAAGATATCCTTCCATAGCTGGTGAATGATTGCTGTATGGGAGCATTTTTTTCATGATCCAACCAAAGAATGCAAAGATCTCAAATTTTCACTAGTCGAAGTTGACTCTGTAATTGCTCAATGTACTGAGAGGTGGTTCGAACAGGCGTCACAGCTTCAACGATAATTATCTTGATTGGCAATCATCTGTCCCATCCCCACCACCCTAAGACGTGTACAGGTTGTAACGGTTTGTCTTGAAATTCTCTCTTTCTCTTTTTTGAGACACATCTCTGACTTGTGGCTGATTGACTTGCCCAAGCCCTTTCACTCTTCCAAATGCACTAGCTTAAAGTGATTTAAAAGGAGAGTAAATCGATGTAATATTTTGCTAACATTAATAAACTTTAGTAAAAATGTTTGAAGGGTACAATAAATAAGTGTACACTTTGTAAATAATGTAGAAATGTCAAATATAGTTCATACTTATTATTTAAAAAAGTAAACAATTTAAATATTGTAATATTATTTTTTAGAAAACACAATGTAAAATTAAATATAATCTACTGTGATATTTTACCAATTATGTTTAGCATATTTTTCAACACTTAAGGGACATTTACATGAAAAAACACTGTAGCACTGTCCACAATGGTACAAAAGGCAAACAGATTTTTATGCTTATATATGCTCTATATTCGTCCATGGTGTGTATTTTTGTAACATTGATTGTGCATGTTCCATCAGTGTGCGCTGTGATGGATGATGAGCTCAAGTCAGCTTGCTGCTGGAGGAGAACTTTTAAAAAAATGTAATCGTCTTTTTTCACATGAGACAGTAAGGGTGGAGTGCTATTAGAACCCATTCTTTTTGCCTTCACTCTTCTTATTTTCGCTGATGTGTTTTTGATGGTATTAGGACTCTGTGCACTTTACTTCTGCAAAGTAATGCTATATTGCTTGTGCTCTTCCCCCTAAACAGGATAGAATAGGCTGTGCTCAATTGGCAAATTGAATTCCCTAGTCCCTAGTAAAGTGGTACTCCATGTAACTAGGGCCTAGAAAGTAAATGCCACTAGTGGGCTTGCAGAATTGATTGTGACACCCTCTTAAATAGCCCAATAAAACATGTCTCAGTCCTGCCTTTGCAGCCTGTGTGTGCAGTTTTAAACTGTCATTTCAACCTGGCAAAATAAGCCTTTTGCCAAGCCTAAACCTTCCATTTTAATACGTGTGTCATCCCTAGGTTAGACCCTGGACAGCCCAGAGGGCAGGGGATGAATTAAAAAGTCAAACATGTACTTTCACGTTGTACATGTCTTGGTAGTGAAAAACCCCTACATTAGTTGTTCACTACTGCAAGGCCTACCTCTCCCAGAGGATAACATTGGATTGCCTTGTTACATTTAATAAGTGCTAACTCTAAATTGGGAGCAGGTAGACATAACTAATTTGATGTCCAAAGAATTGCAATAAAAGCCCTCTTTAATGCTAAAGTCAGAATATTTACTCATCATTCCTAAAATACCACTTTTAGAAAGTAGTCATTTTCTTATTATAACTATTTGGCGCTTGCAGACTGCTCCTGGGTCACATGACTAGGTGTATCTGGCAGGTGGTCCTTGTATATTGTTCCCAGACAGAGAGACAAAGGGAAGATATGTTGAGTCAGGATGGGCCATTCGGACTCAACAAGGCCCTGATTGGACACACTTACAAAGGGTTTGTCACTAGTCTTTTTTATCCCCAGACAAGTTGGGGCCAGGGCAGGTAGAAAGGGGATGCCTGCCACCTCAGAAGGCTGGACACTTTCAGAACCTTGACCAACTAAAATGTGGACCCTCATACACAAATCTTCAGTACAAAACAAGAGATGTGGAAGACTCAAATGAAGGACAGCTTGCTGCTTTGCTGCAAGACATCCTGCTTTACTGCTGCCTTGTAGTACTGCCTGGCTGCTCTCCTGATTGAGTGAGAAGGATTGGACCGCCATCCTGAAACCAGGACTACCACAGTGGCTCCAAGGGCTCGTTAGCTGGCCTCCTGATCAGAGCCTAGCAACAGAACTGGCTCCAACAACCTTGTACCCAATACCAGGACTCTGCCAGCTGTGAGTCCTAGCCTTCCAAGTGGTGCCACCACAAATCTAGACCCTTATATCTGCACTTGAAGGTGCTCTGCCAGCCCATCAGTGGTCCCAGCAGAACTGACGCAGCATTACATAGAGCCTCACAAAACTCAACATCGGAACAGCATTGAGATGCATCGGCCCACAAAACTCCACATCGGAACTGTTGCACAATGTTTTCCTGATGTAGGACTTTGAATTGCAAACCACTGTCACCTCAGAACCATTGCTGTGTGATTCAATCTCGACACAAGTCTTCACATTGTAAGCCCTTGTCAACGTCATCCTTAACAATGATGCAGGACTCCTAATCCCAAGCCGCAAAACGTCTTCAGAACTAGCTGGTGAGTGGCACATCTTCAATGCAGGACTTCACATCAAAGTAGGGGTGGATGGTAAACTGCTCCACCAGCAGAGTTTTTCTCACTGCATGGTCTACCTGGATGAGTCCTGGCGTGATTTCTCAATGAGCAGTTGTGGCAGGCCGCCACCGTTCATGTTGAGAGAGCTGTCAATCAAGTAGGAAATCTTCCCAAGCAGCTTAAAGGAGCAGCTCCCTCTGATGCAGTGCTTAGTGCCATTTGTGCTAATTTTACAGCATAGAACTAGCTCCTGGCACTAAAATTGCATCGATTTCTGCTCTTAAAGAGATAGCCACTGCAGACATTTTGGGTGAGTGTACGCTCTAGCTTCACTGAACCCCTGATGTATTTAAACATGGACGGTGGCGTGCCGTGGGCGTGCCAAAGGCTAGCCCGTCTGCATCCCAGAAGTATCCAGCGCCAGCGACTACGCCAGTCCCATCTCTAAAGGTATTCCATGCTTCTCCTATAGCTCCTCTCAACTCCGGGATATGGCCCCAATTTCCTCCTGTACACCTCTTAGTCTCCCTGTTCGTTTTGGGTTTAAAGCGCCGGGACACTCCTCGGAGTAGCCGAGCGCTATATAAAACACACTATAACATAACATAACATAACATAACCAAAACACCTTGAAACACCCAGGGCTGATATCTAACTCTGTAGCAGCTCTGAATAATTCACAGTCACTTTCGAAACACGCAGATAATGTCTATGAGGTACTTTACGAAGAGGACCTTGATGCTCTATTTATTACAGAAACTTGTCTCACAGACTCCTCTGATCCTAACATTTGGTCGGCAGTCCCCCCAGGATTTATTATTTTCAGGAAGAACTGGGACAAGGGTAAAGGCTGAGGGCTAGTGTTTATTTACAAGGACAGCTCCGCCCTTCTTCCCCTGACATTAATAGATTTAGAGTGAGCGGATGCTACAGATTTCTGCCTCACCTCCATTCAATCTGTATGTGGGGCACTAATATATAGGAGTCCAGGTCCCACAGGAGGGTTTATAGCCTTTCTATGTGATGCTTTTGCTCCCCTAGGTCTCAGATATACCTTCTGTATCCTTCTATGGGACTTTAACCTGCACATGGAGTGTGAGAATGTCATATAATTATCTGTTATTAAGAGAATTTGGTGGTTAAGGGCTTGAACCAGTCAATATTCGCTCCCACTCATCTAGCTAGTAACACTCTAGACCAAATTTGACCTCTTTACCTCCTGAAGTTGATGCCCTTATCCCTCTGATCTAGTCAGAGCACTACATGCTCAGTTTCAAATGGGCTGGGTTAAAGAGTTCATATTTCAATATAGGCTACTTATCCAGAATGGTAAGAGCCTTTCATAAAGTCCAATCTGTAGACCTCTGCAGTAGGCTGGAAGAGGGAAAGCCCTCTCTCTCCAGGAACGTCAACCAGGATGTTAGTCTCATGGACAGCTGGATTGAGTCTTCCACTCTAGCGTTAGCCCCAGAAAGACAACAAAGATATACCTGCTAAACCTTTTTAGGGAGAGCCAATGGAGGGTAAAAGACTGTCCTGTGGAGTACAAGTCAGCATTAAGGAAATATCACAAAGAAAACAAACTAGCAGAAAAACTTTATTTTGAGGCCAACATTTCAAATGCTGGACACCTTTTCAAGGAAATCTTTAAAATTGTCAAATCTTTGACCTCCCCCGAAGCCTGCACAGATCATAAACTACCATCTCGGGATTAGTGTGAACAACTTGCTTTCTTCTTTCACAAGAAATTTGCTGCAATATAGGCCAACCTTCCCTTCCCTAAGGAGGAGAAGGGGCATGGGTTGTAGCAGAGTTCGGGCAATGCCCTTTGATAATATGGGAAAGAACAATCCAGGGTCTGCTCATCTAGCCTCCTCACTCATGACAAATCCATTCTTTTAAAGTTCTTCTTTCCAATTTACATGATAGACTCCCTATCAGCGTTGAGGAGCCTTATATCAAGTTCTCCATCGGACCCAGGTCCCGCCATCATCCTATGTCAAGGTGCAGAGGCTATCAACCCACTTGTAAATCAGCTCTTCAATACCTCCCTTTCATCAGCTACAGTGCCCAAAATATGAAAGCAGGCAAAAATTGTGCATCTTCTAAAAAAAAGCCCAGGTAGACCCCACAGATCCAGCCAAGAATAGACTGATCTCCCTACTTCCAGCTCCTTCGAAGGTTTTTGAAAAACACGTAAATCAGCTAATTTCTTTCTATCTTCAAATCAACAACCTGCTACACACTCAATCTGGTTTTGGTCCTAACTGCAGTACTGATACAGCACTGCTTGAGGTAGTTGATTTCATAAGACTTAACCTTGATGCAGTTGACAGGGTGCTGCTGGTCATGCTGGATTTAACGGCCATGTTCGATGCTATCTCTCACTACATCCTACTTGCCCTTTTCAGGTCTGTTGGAATCAAGAGGGCAAGCCTGGAATTGGCTAGCATCCTTTCTCGAGGGGAGGTTACAAGAAGTATGGTGCCCCCCCTTTCTTGGCCAATCCTTGTTAATTTAGGATGGGAGTGCCACAGGGCTCGGCGTTGAGCCCTACACTGTTCAATGTGTATCTTACTCTCCTATCATTCCTGGGAAAATCACCAGGGGACAAAATTATGTCGTAAGCTGATGACACCAAACGGCTATTTTCCTGGAAGAATAACGAGGCATTTCCGGGTGAGAAAATTAGAAAATTACTCAGGACAGTCTTTCACTGGCTTTCATCAAATCAATTCAAATTCAATGCCGGGAAGATCGAGCTCCTCTTCTTTGGACATGAAGGAGCGGTTTCTTGGCAGTCTGTCTGGCCAATTGATGCCAACTTTCCACTTATTCAGACCTTTTTGGTCAAAAACATAGGTATTCGATGGACAACTGTTGTTTCGCTCCCAAGTCAACACCGTGGTAGGCACTTGTTTTGCCTTATTACGTATGCTGAGAAAGTTTTTGTATCTCCTGTCTTTGATGGCAAGACAGCAAGTGATGCAAACCCTGATCACAACATGACTGGATTATGGAATGTACTCTACCTAGGCCTGCCTGACTACCTGTTTGATAGGTTACAGCTGGCCTAGAATGCAGATGCGCAAACTATTTTTGGTCTGCTCCATAATTCTCACATGTCACGTCTTCTCTATTATCTTCATTGGCTCTAAGCTTTAAGATTCTGCTTTTCACCAAGAAAGCCTTTTACGGGACAGGCCCAGGTTATCTATGAGCTGGAGTTAATTTTTATACTCCCAGAAGAAGCCTGCGCTCTGCCGACCCCTATCATGCTAAAGTTCCGCGGGGTAGGAAGGCAAGATCTGGGGGACAATCTTACTTCTGCCCGGACCCCTCTCTGTGGAACAAACTTCCTCTGGAACTCAGACACATTGAGACTATCCCCTTATTCCAAACAAATTTCAAAACATGGCTTTTCCTAAATTCTGCATCCATACCCTTATTCCCCCTCGGTTAGCCTTTCTACTGCATTCGTGTCAGTACACTCCTTGGAGTAACAGTTGTGCTCTAGAAATCACATACATACATACATACATCTATGCCTCACCTAGTCTTAATCTTACAAAAATCTAATTTTCGACACAAGTCTTCCAAAACTTGCCTGATTTTTGCTTCTTTAAGAAATGATTACAATGTGAAATTTGTGTGCGCTATCTGTCTCAGAATACGTGTACCCCTCATTTATGGGTAACAGGTTTCCTTGGCATGGTATAGAGACAAAATATTGACTCCAAAATATCGACTGGACATAATATCGAGTTTTAAATATAGACTGGACAAAATATCGACTGGACATAATATCGACTACAAAAATATCGTTTTTCAGGTAAGTGAAGTAATATCGACTGTATAAAATATAGATAGCAAAAATATCGATTTTTTAATAATATATAATATTTTATAGTGTATTTTTATTTAATAATATGTGTGAATAGTGTGTATTAATGTTATAAAATATTTTATTACATGAATTTTGTTTTGATAATAATTGCGTAATGTAATTCTGTAGCGGGTTGTGGGTTTATAGGGGAATAGGGTGGGAAGTAATTTAATAATAATTAATTAATTAATATATGTTTGTTAATATTTTTAATTAATAATTAATTGATAATTAATTAATATTAATTAGTTAATTAATTAATATAATTTTGAATATATTTTGTATTAGTAAATAATTGTTAATTAATTAATTGTAATTAGTTAATTACATTAATTAGAGTAAATTTTAAATTTTGTGTTATTTTTAACTAATTAATGTTGAAAAAATAATATTAATTATTAAAATAATTACACCTAATGTTCTAATATATTTACTTTATTGTTATTGTTAATTAATAATTAATTGGTAATTAAATAATATTGATAAATTTTGGGTAAAGGAGCATTTTTAGGGTTCAGGGTCAGTTTTCAGTTCATGGGTAAAGGGGTATTTTTAGGGTTCAGGGTCAGTTTTCAGTTCATGGGTAAAGGGGTATTTTTAGGGTTCAGGGTCAGTTTTCAGTTCATGGGTAAAGGGGTATTTTTAGGGTTCAGGGTCAGTTTTCAGGTCATGGGTAAAGGGGTATTTTTAGGGTTCAGGGTCAGTTTTCAGTTCATGGGTAAAGGGGTATTTTTAGGGTTCAGGGTCAGTTTTCAGGTCATGGGTAAAGGGGTATTTTTAGGGTTCAGGGTCAGTTTTCAGGTCATGGGTAAAGGGGTATTTTTAGGGTTCAGGGTCAGTTTTGGGTTTTTGGGTAAAGGGGTATTTTTAGGGTTCAGGGTCAGTTTTGGGTTTTTGGGTAAAGGGGTATTTTTAGGGTTCAGGGTCAACAAATAAGATTTTAAAAAATTATTTTTATTATTTTCATTTATTATTTTATTATTATAATTTAATTTAAGTCGTTTTAAGTATATTTTAGTAATTAAAAATTAATATTAATTTAATTTAACACTGTTTTTAATAAAGTCGATATTTTTTACATCTATATTTTTGTTAACGATATTTTGTACTCGATATTTTTGTACTTACCTGTTTGTAGATACAAACTCGATATTTTGACTGACGATATTTTGTCCACGATATTTTGGCAAGTCGATATTTTGTCAGTCGATATTATTTCAGTGATCCCCTTGGCATGAATGGTCAAAGTTGGCCATATTCTTCACAATATAGTTCTGAAATCATACACATGTAAAGAAAACTGTTAAAAAATGTGGATTCCTGTTGGCTAGGGCATGCACATAAGCCAGGCAGATCCCTCCATTCTAGTCAGTGCACGTAAGTTACACACCTAAGATAACATGTGCTCACCCTCTGGTAGCTTGGGGCAGAGCAGGCAGGTTTGTCATCAGAGGCTACATGTAAAGCTTTAGCACAACACACTCACACTAGTGAAACAATGAATGCACCACAAGAGACTCCACACCACCTTTAGAAAAAAATATATATCATATTGTGCAAAAAGCATAGACCAAAACTAAATAGATCATGAAATATGGTGCTGTCCTGACAATGCAAGAATCAAAACAACATACACTATACTATCAGGGCATGAAATGCAGCAGGCTATAAAAAGGTACACAAATTACCAGTGTAGTGTAACCTTGCTCAGAGACAAAACACATAAATCATTTTATGATTTTCAGTTAGTACTTGTCATCCTAGAAAAAACAAGACTAATATGATATTAATTGCACAGATACTAGTCTAAAATATCATGATAAGTACCTGAAGGACACACAGGGGCCCATTAGGATGGTGGGCAGATCGCCCCACCAGGCCGGCGGTAGCCAGGCCGGCCTGGCGGGGGAGATCCACCCGCAATCCTTGCCGGAATGACCCCTCGGCATATTAGTATGGCTGGGGGGTCCACAGCGGACGGAAAGACCGTACGTTGATTTTCTGCCCCAGTGGCCTTGTGATGGGGGCGGAATAGGGTTTATATAGTGGTGGTGTCTATCAGACACCACCAACCATATCACCATGGGCCTTTTGCAAATGCCTTTCCGTGGTAGCAATGCCACCATGGAAAGGCATGGGGAGTCTACTTTGGGGGCCCGTTGCGGCCCCCAAGGACTCCGGGGGTGCACGTGGGGGTGCACATGGGGGGTACCTATGGTACCCCCCCGCATTTCAAAGGACAACATGGCAGGCACCGTGCAGTGCCTGTCAAGTTGTGCTTTTAAATGCACAACATGTATTTTTAACATTGCCGCAGGCGGTGCATTCAGCACCGTCCGCGGCAATATTTAAAAAACAGGATATGCCCGCCAATGTGGCGGGCGCATCCTAATTCCCCCCACGGGACCCCCGCCCTTATGGCGGGTGGTCCCATTATCCGATAGGTACTAATGACCCCCACAGTGTTTAAATATGCATTCATTTCTTTTATGGACTTGACAGTCATGTGAAGGGCAACACATAAACATCATATTCTCAAGCACTTATGCTTCTCTCAGGTCACTTACAGTAATTAGCTAGTGGCCGAACAATGGTCCCCATCAGGATTAATCACCGGCTCTTTCGATGCAGGAGGGAGGGGGCAATGCACCCGAAGGTCTTGGTGAGACTTATTTACTTGTTTCCAATGCTTATGACTCACAGTGGTGCGGGAGACCTACTCTGCTCCTGGCCGGTTGCACTATGCTGTACTCATGAACAGTGGACCACTGTGGGCAGGTGGAGACCTCTCTTGATCTGTCCCTGTTGTGCCACTGTTTGGGATACAAGCACCTAAGGGGGTCAGGTGCAGCGACACTCCCCCCCCCCCACCATGCCTGTGGTGGGCTTCCTTGCTCGTGGTGGTGCCATGTCGCACTGTCCTCCCCTGGCACCCTGCTGTGTTCTGTACAGGCAGCAAAGGACACCTTCTAAGAGAACAATTCTTGCGGTCAGCTAGGGGTTGACAGTGCTGCTTTCTATGGTGGCCCTGAACGAGCCTCACGATCAGCTGAGGTCACACTGATCCTACGGCGGTGTGTAGTCACATCGGCAAAGGTTGCTATGGCGACGCAGGAGCAAAGTGAAGCAAGCTGACCTGGGGGGAGACAAAGTGCTCAATACATGCTAATCCTAAAGCCAGGCACTATTTCTCATAGTTGCCATGAGTTGAACAGGGAACATGCTGGCCCGTGGCGAAATGAGGAAGTGCTCAGCATGCGCTAAATGTAAAACATCAGTAGCTGTAAACAAGCCTCCCTATGTACTGAGTTTGAAAAACACATGGCAAGCCACCAGCCCTTGGAGACTATGGGGACATGAAGAGGTGAGCAGGTTGCAGGACAGCACAATAGTCAGACAGTCCAAATGGCAGTACCTCTTAGCAGTCCCACTCTACTCTTGGCAAAGCAGAGTCAGGGAGCATCTGACAGCTGGGCAACAGCAGAAAAAAATCCAGTGAGTCCGTTATGCACCCCAGCAAGTAGAAGGCAGCAGGGCAACAGCAGAAGAGTCCTTTGTGCAGCCAAGAAGTCCATCTGACAGAGATTCAGTTCCACTTCCAAAAGTGCTCTGAAAACATGGGGTTAGAGCCCCAATATTGATACTCAAATTTGTCTTTGTGCAAAGGGGCACTTCAAAAGAAATCTTAGAAGTGCACAACACCCTATTTGAATCTAGCCCTAGCTCCAGACATCAGTAGGGGGTAATTCAGCCCTTTGTGCGAGTGTAGGACACAGCCTATGCAGATGTAAAATATGAACTCCCCTCTCTCTCCCAGCCCAGGAAGGCCATCGGTATGCAGATGTAATACCTGTTACAACCAACCCTTCCTGTATGGTGGCTGTCTGGAAAATATGCACAAAGTGTAGCTGTCACTCAGACCCAGACATGGATTGGAGACAGGCTGCAAAGCGCAAAGAATTATAAGCACAGAGAAATGCCCACTTTCTAACAGTGGCATTTTTAAATTGGTAATGTAAAACCCAACAACACCAGTAAGCAGGATTTTTTGCTACCATTCTGCAAATACCAAACATGGCAATGCTACTCCTTTCAGATCAAGAATGGCCGCTTAAACACTTATAAGGGAATTCCTAATGCTAGCCTATGAGGGAGTAGGCCTCACAGTAGTGAGAAGCAAATGAGGCAGTTTATCACTACCAGAACATGCCACACAATAAAGGTACATGTTCTACCTTTTACTACCACAGTACCCTTTCCAATGGGCTAGCTAGTACCTATCTTAGGGGTGCCCTACAGGTAGTAAAAGGATAGTTTAAGAATTGGCATCTGTTTTAAATTGCAAGTCTGCATGGCAGTAAACTATGCATGTAGGCTCTGCAGTTGCAGGCCATAAACATGTTTGAAAGGCTACGTCAGTGGGTGGCACACACAGTGCAGCAGGCCCACAAGTAGCATTTAACTTACAGGCCCTGTGTATATGGGATACCACTGTACAAGAGACTTACAAGTAAATTAAGTAGGCCAATCAGGTGTAAACTAATAATCAGATGTTTTGAGGAGACAGCACATGCACATTAGTACTGATTAGCAGTGGTGAAGTGCCCAGAGACCTAGAACCAACAAAAAGAGGGTCTGAAAAATTGGAGGAAAAACACTAAAAGTTTAGGGACATCCCTGCAAAAAGGGCCAGGTCCAACAAAAACATATCCATTTCTATTGGTAATCATTTTTAATACAGCTCTGCTGTTCCTGCATCCAGTAAATCTTGGTGTGCAAATGCACAAACTTTTGTGATTGGGTGTAGCAGTATGCCACCCAGGGATATCGTATTACTCCCTCACATCTATAAGCAGCCTTAATGTGATTTTCAAATTTGTATGTAATTTGTCTACCCTTCTAGGTACTTGTCTAACTTAGTTTTTAGCCTTGAACTGGTCTTGTATCTCCTATTTTGTGAGATTTTTGGATACCACAAAACTCATAAATTTGAGTGCATGTCAACAAAGCAGAAAAATAATTCAAGCCCTTCATCAGCCAGTAATATTTAATCAAAAAATTAAATGTTAATAACAAAAATGATAAGTGACCTTTTCACAAATGTAACAGCCATGATATATAATGGAATTAAACTTTTTTAAGAGCATAGTTGTCTGCCATCAGACAATACTCCATCAGCTTCGGGGTGGTGGTATATTGCCTGCCAAATGTATATATGTAATTCAGATTGGCAGCCTGGCAGCGATGTAATTGACAGAGTAATTACACTGCAGACCTGTTTTGGCTAGCCGTATTCATCTGTCTTGAAGATGGACATATAATCCATGCATCTGTGGTGACTGGGCAAAGCAATAACAGCTGCATAGCACACTATAAAACACACCTTGTTCAGTACAAGTTCAAGTTCAAGTTTGGCATTTGTATAGCGCCCTATATACCCAGAGGGTCTCAAGGCGCTTGGGGAAGGGGAAGTTCATTTGTCGAATATCCAAGTTTTTAGTTCTTTTCTGAAGGTGAGGTGGTTCTGGGTAAGGCGGAGATGGGTGGGGAGAGAGTTCCAGGTTTTGGCCGCTAATTAGGAGAAGGATCTTCCACCCATGGTGGATTTATGGATGCATGGGATTGCGGCGAGGGCTTGTGTGGATGATCGTAGTTGGCGGGGGGGGTGTAAAAGGACAGGCGTGTGTTGAGGCAGTCGGGTCCTAGGTCGTAGAGAGCTTTGTGTGCGTAGGTGAGGAGGCGGAACGTTATTCTCTTGTTGACGGGAGGCCAGTGGAGGTCTTTTAGGTGCTCGGAGATGTGAGCTCGGCGGGGGAGGTCAAGTCTGGCTGAGGCGTTTTGGATGCGTTGGAGTTTTTTCTGGAGTTTGGCGGTGGTTCCGGCGTAGAGTGTGTTTCCGTAGTCCAGTCGGCTGGTCACCAGTGCGTGGGTGACCGTTTTTCTTGTTTCTGTGGGGATCCAGCGGAAGATTTTTTTAAGCATGCGTAGGATGTTGAAGCAAGATGAGGTGACGGCGTTGACTTGTCTGGTCATTGAGAGGGAGGAGTCTAGGATGAAGCCTAGGTTGCGTGCGTGGTCAGCAGGTGTGGGTGCTTTTCCCAGGGCCGGTGGCCACCAAGAATCGTCCCAGGCGGAGGGGGATGAGCCTAAGATGAGGACTTCAGTTTTGTCTGAGTTTAGTTTTAGGCGGCTGTCTTTCATCCATTTGGCTACTTCTTTCATTCCTTCGTGTAGGTTGGTTTTGGCGGAGCTGGGATCGTTGGTGAGGGAGAGGATGAGCTGTGTGTCATCTGCGTAGGAGATGATGTTGAGGTTGTGTTTGCGTGCGATGGATGCGAGGGGACTCATGTATACGTTGAAGAGGAGGTGGAATAGCCATTCTTTTTAAATCTACTCTCTCCTGCACAATAAAACCTCTATCAGTCTCTACGGATCCTTTCGAGGCGCTCTATTTTTGTATTACGCACACTCCGGTGAGCTCCTTTTCCAGCATATTACTCTACAGACCCCCTGGGTCTAGAGTCAACTTCTGCCCAGAACTTTTTAGAATTTTAGAACCTTATTTTGGTAGGTCTCACTTTACCATTCTGGGCGATATCAATTTCCATTTAGAGGATTCTGCATCAAAAGACACCTCCTCTCTGCTTAATTCCTTGGAGGCATGTGATTTTGTCCAACTCGTTCTCCACCCGACCCACCAGGCGGGGCACATCCTCGACGGGATTTTTTCCAACGATTCCAGACTAGAAGTCGGTCTACCGGTACCAATTACATGGTCTGATCATCTAGCAGTCCCGCTGTCTCTAGACATTCCCTGTCCTGATGTTACGGTTGACACTGGCAAAAAACAATCTAAAAGGAGCTTCAAAAATTTTACTAAGGAGGCACTTGCACCTTTTATTCGTAACATCAGTATCTCAACTAAACAGAAGGTTGATGAATCGGCTCAAGATCTAACTGATGCCATTATCAAAGCCGCTGATGAACTAGCCCCCCCCTCCTTGAAATCTGCAGCTAGACAGAAGCCATCTGCCCCTTGGTTCTCTGCCGATCTGAGGCTGCTCAGACAAAAATGTAGACAGAAGGAACGTGGCTGGCGTAAATCTTGGGATCTAAAAGATAGAGAAGGCTATAAGAGTCTACTACGGGAGTATAAAAAGAGAGTCATTAAGGAAAAACAGGACTATTTTTCCAACTTAACCTGTTCGTTAACATCCTCCAAAGAGCTTTTTAAAATTGTAGACTCCCTTTGCTCTCTTCAGGTTCCTGATCCAGTAGTTGCTTCCCAGGAGCTATGTGATGACATATCGAACTTTTTCTATAAAACGATAGACGATATTTACATAGCCCTAAAGTCGCAGAGGAATTTGCTCAGTTCGGAGGATTCCTCGCAAATCATACGACTGGAAGCTTGGAATGAAGACTCCCCTCAGTCCCTTGAACACTTCCCGGCTCTTACGCTAGAAGATCTCAATAGCCTGTTGGATAAAACTAAATCCTCATCCCCCCTTGACCCAGTGCCCCTTAAGGTACTTAAGAACTGCAGAGAGATCATTCTTCCCCCGATGCTTGAGGTAATGAATGGAGCCTTGGAACAGGGCATTTTTCCATCACTTTGGAAGAGAGCCATCGTAAAGCCGCTTCTGAAAAAGACCACCTTAGACCCTGGAGTGCTGAAGAACTTTAGACCCATCTCTCTGCTGCCAGCCCCTGCTAAGATGTTGGAGACCCACCTGAATTTCCATCTCTCGAACTTCCTCGACGCCTCAGGCTTCTTGGATGGGTCCCAACATGGCTTTAGAAAGCTACATAGCACGGAGTCTGCCTTGACAAAAGTCATGGATAACATCCGCAGAAAAGTAGACTTGGGTCTCACCACCGTACTGGTGCTGCTTGATCTTTCAGCAGCTTTCGACACCCTGTCTCCCCTGACTTTAACATCTAGGTTAAGGGAGGCAGGGGTAGTCGGACCAGCGCTCAGTCTCCTAAGCTCCTTTTTACAACATCGAGAGCAGCGTGTCATGCTAGGTGAATACCTCTCCCCTGCCAAGTCTTTGCAATGTGGGGTGCCACAGGGGTCGGCATTGAGTCCGACCCTGTTCAACATCTACGTGGCCCCCCTTGCAAGACTTGTAAGATCTCAGGGGATGGAGGTAGTGTCGTATGCCGACGACACGCAGATTATGGTATCCCTGACCCACTCTGTCAGTGAAACTGCTTCTAACTTTAGGGCCTGCATGCAACTTGTTGCAGAGTGGATGGTCTCCAACTCCCTAAAGTTGAACGGGGACAAGACAGAGGTCCTGGTCTTTGGCAAGGACCAGGACATATGGTCAAGTGACTGGTGGCCTCCTTCTTTAGGCAGCTGCCCTATACCTACCAAATCTGCTAGAAACCTAGGTGTCATCTTTGACACCCAGCTCTCCATGGAGCTACAGGTGAATAGAACGGTGGCGACCTGTTGGGGTGTCATCAAGACCCTAAAAAGGATTGTGCACTATCTGTCCCCACAGGCGCGGAAACAGGTGGTGATTGCCCTTGTTGGCTCAAGGCTTGATTACTGTAACTCAGTGTACGCCGGGGCCAACAAGGGCTTGCTCCAGCGTCTACAGGTCATACAGAACGCTGCAGCGCGGTTTGCTCTCGCTTTGCCCTGGCTGTCATCTATGACCCTAGCGAGGAAGAACCTCCATTGGCTCCCCATTCCGTCAAGGATCACTTTTAAACTCCTTTGCCTTACATATAAGGCTTTAACTGCAGGCTCGGCTGATGCCCTTGGTTCATTACTTACCAGATATGTTCCGAGCAGATGTTTACGATCCAGCGAGCAACACCAACTGGTAATCCCCAGAGCCAAGAAGGCTAGATGGGGGTCCAAAGCTTTCTCCATATTGGCACCTCTGATGTGGAATTCACTCCCCCTTGAAATCAAACTACTTCCTTCCCTTGACCTCTTTAGGAAGTCAGTGAAAACTTGGCTCTTTATTAAGGCATACCAGTAGGCTCTGTTTCTGTCTGCTTACAGCTTTATATTTTGGTTTAGGCGCCTTGACGCCCACTGGGCATAGTTGCGCGTTATAAAAATATTTCATTCATTCATTCATTCATTCAAGAGGGTGGGGCTGAGTGAGGATCCTTGTGGTACACCACAGATGACTTCGGTGGCCTCTGATCTGAAAAGGGGAAGGCGGACTCTCTGAGTTCTTCCGGCGAGGAACGAGATTATCCAGTCTAGTGCTTTACCTTGTATCCCGACGTTGCTAAGGCGTTTGATAAGGGTGGTATGGCAGACTGTGTAGAATGCTGCGGAGAGGTCAAGTAGGATGAGTGCGGTTGTTTCTCCATTGTCCAGTAGTGTTCGAATGTCGTCCGTTGCTGCGATGAGGGCGGTCTCTGTGCTGTGTTTGGCTCGGAAGCCGGATTGTGAAGGGTCGAGGGATTTATTGGATTCAAGGAAGGCGGCGAGCTGATTATTGATGGCTTTCTCGATGACTTTGGCAGGGAAAGGAAGGAGTGAGATGGGTCGGTAATTCTTGAGTTCGGTGGGGTCTGCTGTGGGTTTCTTCCTCTTTGCCTTTCTCATCTTGGAGCAGCAAGAGATAGGGTTTTTGTTCATTGCCTTGTACTACTACAGTGTTTCTATTGTAAATTCCCCTACTTTTCCTGTACATTTTTTTTATTACCTTTACCATCTCTGGAAGAAAAACCACCACATTCTCAAACACATGTCATTGTGGATGAGATATTTAGGGTAGAGTTACACTTTTTGGATCCCTTGTTCAAAGTGCCACAATACCTCAGAAAAGTTCATATTTGGGAGGAAATTGTATAAAGTGTGAATGCTGCTATCTAACAACAGGCACTCACATGAAGAAATTAAAAAGCTCTAATATGATCTTTGGGGGAGAGTAAGATCACTGGCCTCTAATTCTCATTTTAAGGCCTAGCAGACTGGTGGTGGCTCTCCTAGGCTCCTTAACCAGGGAACATAATTCTACACAAGGAAGACTTTGCAGGAATCCCTGGTGCTTGAAGACTGCTAAGTACAATCAGTGTTTGTCACACAGCAGCTGTGTCTTTAAAATTTGTAATTTTCCTGAATATAAATATTTCGCCTCGGTGTAATATTTTTTAAAGGTATGTTTGTGCCTAAAGTGATGAAACATTTCATTAGATATCCTTTTATTGAAATGTACCTTAATTTACAATCCTCTTTGGGAATCTGTACATTCATTTTTTTTTATAATTTAATCTCTAAACCCATATGTAACATAGGTTTAGGTTTTATAATCTGCTAAACAAAAAACCACTATGTTTCAGTGGTGTTTTGCAGCATCTTTACTATATATCCTATACCTCATTTGTCATTCTTTTTCTATGGTTCTGGTTAACAACCTGAGCAATTCTTATGTTTTTAACATAGTATAATATATAAATGCTTAGCTAAGTCACTTTTCTCACACATTTTATCAATCGTAAGTACACTTGACAACTACTTTAACAGTGATAGTGGTCAATGACTAGCCCTCCCATCATGCAATATTATGGACACATTTGGTGATATTACACTTTCATCATACAATGTGTCGGACTGATTACACATTTAGACAAGTGTGATAGCCATCTACAAATCTATATATCAACTTTACAAAGTCTTTGTTCAGAAAGCTGTGTTATTTGTGCCTGTTGTTTCATACTTTCTATTATAAATATTATTACTTTGTGCTCCAGGGGGTCTATAGATTCATAAACGTTCTGCTATATTCTTATGTTGTAACTAGCCTTTTTCAAGTTATTATTGTCACGCAGATATAAAATCTATATGATGTTTTCTTCAATGCCAAAATATCAATTAAAAAGGTGGATATCTAACAAACCTCAACAAAAGCACAGCAGTGCTACTTTTATGTAGTCAATTACAAGTGTGTTATCATATCTTTACTTAACATATTCGGGACATTCAGTTTTAATGGTCTCGGAAAAGGATTGCCTCTTCAAGATAATCTCTCAGTAGTAATCAGTAGATGCATTGTAGTCCATTAAAATACTAGTCATTAAATCCAAATTGTAGTCAAAGTAATGTTCATTAATTGAATATTTGTATAATTAATACAGCCAACACATGTTTTGCAACAGTGTCACATCTTTATGGCTGTTAAATAAAAACAGCATTTGCTTAAAAAGATCTTTATTGCAAAGGAGATGGAAAATTACAAAACGAATAAATTCCATAAAAAAAATCATTAGTTATTTCAATGATAACTTGGCAATCACAATATAACAACATAGTTCTTTACTTGTTTTAATAATAGTTTATGAATCCCCAATACTAACTAAAACCGACTGCACTCACACTGTTATTAAACAAAAAAAATACTCTTTGATTAAGCAGGTACTTTGGAAAGAGGCAAACAAAGTTATCACACTGTATATCTAATAGCTCTTGTTGTCAGTCAGTCAATTGGCTTTATTTCGATAAAAGTTATCTTTAAAAGCATTACATAAAACAACAGTTTAAAAACCACAACATGTAAAATACATCAACTGATCAGTTAAAATAGTATACATTTCAGTAAAATACATAAAAAGGTCTAAATCAAATGACCACAATTAAACAATATCGTTAAGCCATTTGAATCTGATCGACCAAGCCCATCCCAAGAATTTAGACATGCCACACACATACAAGGGCCGGGTGTCAGACATCAAGATTCGCAAAGCGACTATGTAATGTCTGGTACCTAGCTCCCTGCATAGTGGTTTTAACCACCTTGATATCAGGGCTTTATAGGCCGGGCATTCAAATTAGAAGTAGGCAACAGACTCCACTCTAGACGTACAAAATACACAAAAGGGTGAAGCTTGCACCGGAATTTTCCAGCGAGCAGTCAATTCGCCCACTGGAAGCAAGCCCATCCTAAACTTAATATACAAAGCCCTATCAGAAGATTTTAAAATCAAGTCAAGGTAAGGTTCACAAAAAGCCACGTCCTTAATCCTGAGGAACTCAATGGTTGTCCTGCTTTGTTTGGGGTTGAAACTACTTTTGCTGGCTACCCAATGCCAGTAAATGTTCTTGGGGACAGCTTTGGGGGTAGCAGATCTAGATACCCATGCGTCCCGAGCCCCAGTTCACCAAGCAAAGATTTAACGTCTTTGAGCCACCCTATTTTGGACCAGCCAGGCATCAACAATATTTCTGACAACCCATCCGCATAACTAGCGAGTTCAGGAACTCTCCACAGGCGAGCCCAAAGTAATAGCGGGCGGAGGTGTGCCTGGTCTTTAATTGAACGGCAGCCCATATCAAGTAGTGGGGCCAGCGTGGGGGTGCTCTGAGGGAGGGACATCAAATCCTTCAGAAATGTGTTCTCGGATCTGGATAGGTGATCGATATTATTAGATCCCCAGAGTTCTGCCCCATAAAGGGCTGCGCTAACTCCTCTCGCCTTGTAGATATCTAACACTGGGGCAATTGGTTTAAATGAGGACGACGCTGCTCTTTAAGAAGTACCTCCACAACCCTTTTGTGGCTTAGCAACATTTTCTGGAGATGAGGGCTCCACTGCATGGTATCAGATAGGCGGATGCCCAAAAAGTCAAATTCCTTGACCCTTTCTAGGGGCACAAGGTTCAGAACAGGTGGGCGTCCAAGCTTTTTGGGGGGATTCAATACCAGATATTTTGTCTTGTCAGTATTTATTTTAAGCCCCCTACTGGTGCAGAAAGACTGAAAGCTAACCAGAAGGCTCTGTAAACCCACAGGGGACTTAGAGATGAGGAGGGTATCGTCAGCGAATAGGAGAGTTGGTATTGTCTTGCCCGCCAGGGAGGGTGCGTCAGATGGATTTTTCAAAAGGTGCTCCACCACTCCGTTCACATAAAGTGAAAACAGAGTGGGGGCAAGGATACATCCCTGGCGGACGCCACTATTCACTGGGATTTTAGCGGTCTTCTGGCCCTGAGTACCCCACCTCACCTGGGCAAAGATTCCAGCATGCAATTTCACCATTAAAGAAAACATATATGCGGGCATCCCTAATTCAGATAGTACCCCCCATAAGCGATCCTGGGGCACCAGGTCAAAGGCAGTCTTTAGGTCAATAAAAGCGAGATAAAGACTGCCATTGCCTAGTACGACCACCTTCCAGTATATGAGCATCAATCTGAAAACCTGCTCAATGGTCCCTGTACCTGACCTAAAGCCTGCTTGGAAATCCAAAAGGATTTTGTTATCATCCACCCACTGAAGTACTCTCCCAAGACCCACCTTTCCGGCTACCTTCTGAGTAGAATCTATTAGGCTTATAGGGCGGTAATTTGCTTGGTCCTCCAGACACCCCTTTTTGAAGATTGGGACGACCTCAGCCCCCTTCCATGAGTCTGGAATTGCCGCACCATAATAGGTAGCGTTAAGTCAGGATGAAATAAGCCTCCCCCATTCTTTGTGATTAAGGCAAAACAAATCCCCCGGAAGCCGGTCTGGACCTGCTGCTTTGTTTAGTACTAATGATTTTATCACATTTTCCACTTCCTTAGCAGTGTAGGGGTGGGCCTCATTCTCCCCAGTGTGGCCCGTTGATGGTAGTTTAATCGGCCCCTGCCTGTCGTCCAGGTTGGTAGTATAAAGAAGCGAAAAGGGATCAATTCACGTTTGCCCAATAATGTTGCTCGTTATGAGGGTACTGTCGGGCCTATTCCTAGTCCTTACTAAATCCCAGAATCCACTGGAGTCCCTCCCAGCTCTAGCTTCCTTTAGGTCACGCCAGAACTGGTCATCCCAGTCCCTCCTTGCCTCACTAATGGAGAGCTTATAGACTTTCCTAGCAACCCGGATGAATTCTGGGCCCTTCAGATTGACTGCTTTCACAAGGGTAATTTTCGTCTGCTGACATTTCTTAGAATACCAACCTGGATTGCACTTGGGTCTCTGGCGCTCCCTTGCAAGGAAGCCCCTGCTATATGTTATGAATAGGTTTCCCAGGGCATTAATGGTATCACAAAAGAGCCTGGATACCTCTGGGGGATCCAAGATGGTAGTATACAGCTTGGACAGGGCCACTGTCATACATGCCCCTATGTTCTGAACCTTCCCCTCATCCAGGGCAACCTTACACCATTAAAGGCGCCTCCCTCCATTTGATGGGCGAACTTTTGAGGTTGTTCGCAATACAGATGGTTCCTGTAAACCATTTGTGAGCGACCACAAAGAGTCCAAGATTAAAGATAGCGGGTTATGGTCGCTATCCACGGTAGGCAGAACATCCATGTCGCGCTTGAAGCTCCAGAGCTTAAAATCGAGTAAGATGTAATCTATCCTTGAGGAATGGTCTACCCTATTGAACGTATGGGCTCCGGAAGGGTCCGATGTCGATCTGCCATTCACTGCCCTTAAGCCAAATTCCAAAGTTAAGGTATTACGCTGGATGGCGCGTTGGGACCACCTGCGAGATTGTTAGGGCAGGGATACCCCTTTTGCATCCTCTTCGGAAATACCCAAAATGTCCTCAGTCGCAAGGGGCTCTAAAGTACAATTGAAGTCCCCTGCGACCAGGACATGCACACTCTCACTACTCTGGCTAAGTTCCTCTTTGAACGCAGAGATGGTTGGGGATTGGGAGCCACCTTTGGTACCCCTAGCGTAAATGTTAAATATCTCCAAAGTACGCCCTCTCCGAGGCCCCCTAACTGATAATCTTAAAATGTCTGGTGATTTACAGCCTTATTCATGAAGGCTAAATCGGCTCGCAAAGGGCCGGATTCTGAGAATCCGGCCCTTTGCGAGTGCGATTTTTGCATTTGGGATTCAGCATCCCAAATGCAAAAATCGGTAATTGCTAAATCGCTAAATTGCGAGGAATTACATTTAAGGAATCTCTATTTGAGATTCCTTAAATGCAATTCATGAAGCATTTGAAAATTGCGAAAATGCTATTTTGGGCCGCTATTTACCGAGAGGTCAGACCTCTCGGTAAATAGCAAAAACTTAGAAAAATGCTTTTAAAAGCATTTTTCTAAGTTGCATGTTGCACACACACATGTCCTTTGGACATGTGTGTGCGCAACACCTGTTTCAATTTGCATTTAAGGGGTGCTACAGGGTGTCCTTTGGACACCCCTGGCACCCTTTAAATCGCTATCTTATTTGCGAGTAGCAAATTGCTAATCGCAAATAAGGAATACTCCCCATGCATTCCTATGGGCCTTTTGGCCCATAGGAATGCATGGGGAGTTATTCCTTGTTTGCGATTAGCAATAAGCTAATCGCAAATAAGGAATCAGTGGGAATCGCAATTAATATTGCGATTCCTACATGATTACCGTTTTGCGAGTCTCAAATAGCGATTCCTTATGATTCGCTATTTGAGCCTCGCAAAACGGCCCGATCATGAATCAGGCTGTTAGTTTCTATGTGCCTGATCTGACAGCCCAGAGAAATGCTAACCCATATGAGGAGGCCTCCTGAGGGACGGCCTCTCCCTGAAAGAGGGGAGATTGCTGGTACAAAATACGTTGTATAACCAACCTTGTGGCAGGGCTCCATTCTCCAGGTCTCCTGGAAGATACATATCCCAAAAGACTCATTAAAGGTGTTCCAGTCTAGAAGATCTAATTTCCTGGAGATACCCGCTATATTCCAGCTGAGGATCCTCACATCGCTGTTCTTAATTATTTGCTCAAATGGGGGGTGAGTAGCAACCAGGCTAAACCCAACACAAGGCTCCAGTGACCTGGCCTCCAGCTCAACAGGCCTACAGATATTCTCTAGATTGGACAGGCCATAGACAGAGTTGTTCCCATCTGGTGCACCGTACTCAAACACCTCAGTCACCTCTCTACGCCCAGATGAGTCTGCTCCATTTTGCGGCCTCTTGTCAGCGGGATAAGCACCATGTCAGCAGCTATAACCCATCTTGTTTGCTCCTGGGCCTGCATATGTCATATTGGACATGTGGGTGTAGTAGCCATAAGGGTGGAACCTGCTATCCCTCCCACCCCAGGACTGGTGACTAGCGTTCAAGAGGAAAGCTGATTGAGGTTGGAAGTAGCTAAGTTCATGTGTGCCAATTCCTAAATTCCCTGGATCAGAATATAGGTTGCAGATATACCTTGCAACCCTAGCGTCCCTAAAATTAACCAGAATGCAATCTCCAGTCGTATCCTTGGTCCTGTTTCTGACCCAACTGACCCTTCTAACATGGAGAACCTGACCATCAAGTGAGGAGGGAAGAGGTCTATTCTCATTTAGCCAAAACATGGTTTTATTTTTAAGTTCGTCATACGATTCGTGGTTGCCAGACTTACGCTGTGGGACCCCAGTGAGCACAACTACATACGGCTGGCATTCTGGTGGTAGGTTAATATGGGGAAGGTCGATATTTCCCTTATTGGCTGGGGCGGGCATATGAATTGGTACTGGTTGATTGCAGTTTTGACCCCCTCTTATTCCTATGGTAGTATTAATGTCCTTGCCCTGGGCTGACAAACTTTGGCGGGGACCTTTAGTCCCTTTGTCCGGTTTACAATTTAGGCTAATTTGGTCATTGGTGTGAATAGGTCTACCTTGAGCAACAGTGTTAACACACGCTTTAGACCCTGGGACTTTACCTGACGCTATTGGAATCCTCGCATCTGTGAGTGTAAGATCCACCTGGAGGTCTTTAGTTGTCTCTGGTGTGAGATCCACCTGGAGGTCTTTAGTTGTCTCTGGCACCCCTCCCTGATTTTAGTATGTAATTTAATTAAAGACCTGAGTGAAAAGAAATTGTCGAGAGTGGACTGCTCAAATCGGCCCAGCCTCTCCGTCAAAACTTTCACCCTCTCAAGAACTGGGAGAGTCAGAGATTTCATAATTTTCTCAATTTGGGCTATGAGGGGCATCTGGGGTGGAGTACCCAAAGTGGGAATGGGTCTTGTAGTTTTCGGTCTCCAGCCCTCTTGGGGTACATATCACCTGGGCACCAGTCGGAAAGATCCCTTGCATAGTAGTAGTGGTCTGCTTCTCGAGCTCCCCTGGCCCTGTAGGTTTTGCACAGCCCTTAAAACATTTTCCCTTGAAACTCTTTGAAGGTTTAAGGTGACCAACCCTTTGATGACTCTTTTCCTTTTAGTGGGGGCTGGTCTAACTCCCCTAGGGGTCACTGCCTCTAGTTGCACCAGGGGTCCCTATGGGGTTATAAAATTACTAATGAGGGCATGGCCCCCTAAGGACAGGGACATAGCAGCCCCCAACGCTGGCTGTGAAGTCGGATGATTACATAATATTAGGGCGATGAGCCTCTCCGGGGTAGCCCTTATGGCTCCTGTTCTTGGCTGATCTATGCCAGAAGTGGCTTCACCAGGGAGCTTGTCTATGTGGAGCGGGGATGCTGCCAATGCCAGGGGCCCTAAAGAAGAACGCTTCTAGTTAAGGGACTCAAGTGAGAGGCGGCGCTCCGTAATGGCAATCTCTTTCTGGATAACAGAGAAGGCTCTAGTGATGAACTGATCCATCGTGCCGCTTACAGATCCTCCCCCACCCCCTTGCCCTTACCAGAACGAGTTGTCATTGGCATGGGCAAACACACTGTAGTTTAAAAAGAATTGCAAAACAACTAAACTGTTAGGAAATACGGGATGCAGTAGTAGAGGGGAGAAGTTAGGGGGGTGGCCCAGCCCAGTCTTGGCCTGCCCCGGACGGCCACAGACGGTCCCGCCCTTGTCCAGGGCTTCTCCCGGCGCACTCCGGCATGCTCCCGCACAGCGGATAAGGTCACTCAATTTATACAGTCAGCAGATGGGGATGGTGCTCCAGCCCCTCTGCAGGTGTGTTGGACGGCGAGGAACTTGGGAGATGGAGTCCTGGTGGGGGAGATGCGCGTGGACTTGCGCCTGCACTCCACTCCCCTCCAACGGGCGGTAATATCTTTTTAGCCCCAAACAACAAAAAAGCAGCAGCGGGACAGTCTCGGAACCAAACACCTAACGCTGCGGCACCCACGAAGTGGGTAAGGCGTGGTGTGTTATAGTGTAGGCAGGGGGGCGGTGCTCCAGCCCCTCTGCAGGTGTGTTAGACAGCAAGGCTCCTGGGAGATGGAGTCCTGGTGGGGGAGATGCGCGTGGACTCCACTCCCCTCCAACGGGCGGTAAGATCTTTTTAGGCCCAAACAACAAAAAAGCAGCAACGGGACAGTCTTGGAACCAAACACCTAACGCTGAGGCACCCGCGAAGCGGGTGCGGCGCGTTGTGTTATAGCGTAGGCAGGGGGGCGGTGCTCCAGCCCCTCTGCATGTGTGTTGGACGGCGAGGTTATTGAGAGATGGAGTCCTGGTGGGGAAGATGCGCATGGACTCGCGCCTGCACTCCACTCCCCTCCAACAGGCAGTAAGATCTTTTTAGCCCCAAACAACAAAAAAGCAGCAACGGGACAGTATCGGAACCAAACACCTAACACTGCGGCTCTTGTTATTAAGTAATATACATATTAAATTTGAAGAAAAAACACAAGGTCAAAGATCAAAACCCATGTTGGGTCCCACTGTCTGAAAAATAAAGTTCCATAATTACATATAGTTCCATGACCTGAAATGAATAATTGCAAAATCTACCCCATGGTTGGCTTTAAACCTAAGCCCCTTAACAAATTCTACACACTTTTGTTCCAAATTAGTACCCTCAGTGACAAAGTTATAGAGTGAAGAATCTCTCTGCCAACAGTAAAAATCACCAATGCACAAAGACTGAAACCAAAAGAACTTATTATTTGATAGCTATATGATCTGTATAATGGTAATCAATCAATTTTCATCCCGCTTGCCGAATTTACAAAATTTTGGGAATTCTGCGTTCCACGGAGAATGCGGAATTGCCGGAAATTCCGCGATCCTTGGCATAACCAATGTTTTCCTTGTTCGCGCTTTCAAAATTCATGTTCACGCACATGATAGCAACTTACTGGGATCCCTGCTTTTGCCGACAACTTTTCCTATCCGTTCGCATGCGCCACAAGATTTTAGTAGCCGGAGGAGCGATCCAGCGAGAGTTTTCTATCGCGAACACGTCATTCGGCTGCACCATCGGACATCCGCTGATACGAACAAGAAACATACATCGCAAGCAGGCGGGACAATTGAAATAAGATGGCCGTGTCAATTGGCGACCGCATGGGCAAGTTTACAAGATATTTACCCCGGCATGCAAACAGCTAGCACGTTCGGGAAAAACACATTATGAACTCGCAGAACAAGAAATTCTGCATGCTCGAGGAAATCTGAGCAGATCGCAGAGATTATTTACTGTTTCACTGATCTTTGAGTAACGCGACTACGCAAATTCCGCCCACCCCTTCTAAATAGCTCACATTGTATCATACATTTCTGACTAACTCCCTATTAGTCCCTCCAATTTCATAGTTTGAGTCTGTAAAATAATGAGGCATTGAGGTCAATTTGATATTAATATTCTTATCCTTACACTATAATCTCAAAGGAAAAACTGTTCTGAAATCATTTATTACGCGTTCTTGTGGAAAATAATTCCTGGATATTTGCAAAAATTTGACTTACCTGTTCCTGTTACATGACACCACACGTCTCCAATGTGAAGAGAACAATTATTCTGCAGTTATACCCAATATCCTACACACCACTCAAAAGACAACGCTGAATAATCATGCAACAAAAAACGATCCATTCTCACGGAAAAGTTACTTTTCTTTGCAAAAAAGCATTATATTCCAAGTTTCCACTCACCTAATTGACATGAAATGCAAATAATCTTTTTTGTCTGAGACATCTATCAATTTAGACCCATGATAGGGGAATCCAAAAGATAATTGCGCAATAGAAACAATGATAAAAAATAGCCATTACAAATATTACCCGGGTATTTAATCAACCTTAGGTATCAAACAGTTGTCTAATAGACTATCTCTGGATTTATTTGCTACCTGGTCTCCACGCATTAATGAAAAGAGGTCCCAATCTGACAGCACAAATAGTAAAGCGGGCATCAATCCAAGCTACCTTTTACACTTTTCAAATTACCCACCAAGTGAAAAACACATGGTCTGGCCTTGGAAGAGAATCTATATAATTTCTGGGCAGATAATACCATGTCTCAAAATTCAGCTTAACTATTCCAATTCCTTGAACCAAAGAGGCAGAATCTTAAAACATGAACATGTTTTTCAGTTTTTCCAAGCTAAACTAAACACATATAAAGCCACAAAATGAAAATTGACATTTGAAATAAACATTGAAAACTCGGAAAACAGAATCAGTCATATTCGAGACGGTTGTAGCGAAAAATCAATTATTTCATCGTAGTGGTGCATTATAATCACACTTGTAGACTGCATTGACATATAAACCTTTGTTGTCTTACCTTAAGTGTTAAAATCTTGTAACGTGATAACATGAGCGTTATGCGTTTTGGCCAAAATTTTGAATAGTGTTAAAATTGGAAAATGTGGGTAGATTTGACTGGCCAGATTATGTCAAACGCTTTCTTACTGAAATTGGTTGCCAACAACATTATGATGATCTGCTCACAATAGTTAATATATCCAGGAAATTGCTGAGTAATTTGTGTATGGAATACCTCGAGGAAAAGAGAAGGCGAGATGAAATGAAGAAAAAGACAGTTACTTTGCATCTCCTGTTAATAACTGGTGATAAGATACTGCCGTATTTAACCCTACCGATGTCTAATTATAATCGATTTCTCTTGACCCGTTTTAGACTAAATATTGTTTTTAGACTCTTGTCCTTCCCAAAAATGAATTCATGGTCTCGAAATTTGCCTATTTGTCCGTGTGATAAATACTCGCCCCAATCTGATATCCATATTTTATTCTTTTGTAAATTTTATATTTTACCACGTAGAAAATTCATTATCCCAATCCTTAAAGAAATTAATTTAAATAGATGTCGCCCAGCATTTTTAGAATTTCAGAGAATGGACATTATTTTAAATGTTGCAGTAGTTTTAGGCTTTTTTAAATATGTTTTTAAATTACGGTAAACAATTGGTATAGATGAAATATAATAGATCTGTTCTTTTTAAATTTCCCCTGTGTAAATTGTAAATCATGTTGTTGCTTTTATGGTTACTGTCTTTTAACCGAATAAAGTACTTTTTGACTTTGACTTAAATAGTGAAGAAATATTGTGGATAATTAATGTAACTAGAAGAGAATATTAACTGAAACGCACATGTTGTGCCATAGACAATTATTTTAATATTGGATACGCTAATTAATTGTGTCATTTTATATGTAGGCAAAATTAATAACTGGACATGATACAATTTCCATATAACTTTGTAAAGTTCATGTTTAATTTCTTTTATGTTAGTTGAATTTTGTAGGACTGAAACACATTTTCCCAGGAAGCTCTTGCATTAGAATTAGTCATTGAATTTCATGTGCATGTTGGATTCTGATCTTTCTCACATTTCTGTTGCAGGTTGAAAAAGCATCTTTGTTTGCTAGAATAATGACTTTGTTTTAGGAGTTAGACAAGGAGAGAAGGGGATACATAGAGCGTTTGATACTCAAATGAAGAACTGTTGTACTTTCTCACTGGAGATAAAGCCTTGGAATCAAGGTCATCCCACCACCACTCAGGAGCATGGCTGTCCAGTGGAAAAGTACCTATGAGGATGTGACCTGACCAGATGGCGTGACCTGTAAAGGATACTGGGAAGTCACCTATGCTTTTGAATATGGTAACTAGGGAAAGAGCCCCAGAAAGAGAAAGAGCATCTTAGAATGAGCACTGTCTAGGTACTTTCATGCTGCTTGACCCAAGTAATGTGGCGAGACTTCTGAGGAAGACTCCACACGCTGACTCCTTAACTGATCCTGCCTCGCAAAAATGCTTACCTAGAAATGTCATGTTAGCGGTAGTGTGGGGATAGATCAATGCTTTATTTTAAGGAACCTTTGATGCAGGGTAACTTGGACATTTTTTCCTTAATCATTTGTATCCTGATTCTTGAACTAATTATCTGGTGCATGTTGCACCACCTTCATTTCATTTGTAGATTTAGCTTTGTATTAGTCTCAATGTATTTCTCCACCCTCATCTTAAGGTGTTTGTATGTTCAGTTATTTTTGGCTTTGTAAGAAACCAACTAACCCCATTTGGTAGTCTCTGATTCTTAAGAGTCCTAACAAATCGCAATTGAAATGATTGTCTCGTTAACAATTTCTCTACCCCCAGCAATTTAAAATACAATTGACTCGAGGTTCTAGAGCAGATCTAGAATGTGAATATTTGGCTCCATAAAACCCCAAACCTCAAAAGCTTCCCATCAGCATTTCATGTCCTCTATATTATTTCTCAGGAAAATGACTATATTTGAATTGTTAAATTTCATCCACTTTTACTAATTTAGCCTGTAAATTACAACAAATCTATGCCTTTCCAGCACTTTAATCAATCATCTATCTCACATTGATCCATTTTGAGAAGTTCAATATAATCAATGTCATCCAATTCCAACATGCATAAAGAATTACAAAAATAAATAAAGAATACAAAATTAAATATAAGATTAGGAATAAGCAGTCTGCATTTGAACCTTTTACTCTGTAGTGCATTTCCATTACCTTTATGCCAATTCGCAGTTAGATATCTGGTAGCATAAAATGATCAAAGATATAATATTTGTTTGTATCTAATCGAGTAACCTGTATATAACAACAAATCTAAGTGTAACAGGCATCTAAAATACTCATCAACTAAACATCATACTAATGACCATTTCTTCAAACCAAAAACCAAACAGTATGCCACATTAGAAAAACCAATATGAAAGGGTTGTCTCACCTCAGGAACCAAAATAAACATTCTCTTTAAGTAAACTGTGAAATTCCCCATAAAAATTCAGCCCAAAATGTACAGTTTGAAATTTAGTGATCCAGCAAGTTTTCCTTGCCCTGACCTTTTTCTCCACGTGACCATCTCTTCTATGTGGAGCAATATGTTTAGTATCATCAAATTTGATTTTCTCTAATTCTGTCAAGACATGTTCCTTTCCAAAATGTGACAGCCTTGGGTATTTGAAAGCATTATTCGTATTACCACTGATGTGTTCTTTCTAACATGCCTTCAATTTTCTTGTTGTGGAACCAAACAATGTTCATTGAAAATACATACACTACCAAATAAACACAATTTAAAGCATTATAATTTATAAGAGACATCATCTTAAATTCATGTTTTTTGTAATATCCATGAAACGTCTCATAGTATTCAAAACATACTTGTAACAAATACATTTACCGCAATTGTAACAGACTCTTGGTAACTCTAGAAGCCTTTTCTGGGTATCCAGAGTGGATTCAAAATGTTCTTTGTATATAATAGTATCACTAGGACTCACTATTATTTTCAATGTTGGTGCCTTCCTGAATAATAATCAATGGTTTCTTAGAATACATTGTTGAAATATCTGGATCAAGGGAGAACTTTCCCAATGTTTCAGAAGACTTCTGTGAATTACATTTTTGACACTGCTGTTTAATGAATCTCACTTCACCCTTATTGAACTCAGATTTGTAATTCTATCTTTCAATAAGTCATCTCTATTCATTTTGCTTACACACACTTTAGCCAAATCTAAAGTCTTATTGCTGTGGCCTCTCTTAAGAAATCTATTCATGCATCACCATTGTCAGTTTCCGATATTTGAATGTGTTGGATTTGAAAAAAACTATATATGTGTTTATCCATATTAATATAATAAAGAGAGAGCCCAAACCTTTGAGGCGGGTAAGCTCAGGAACCACAGCACCAATCAGAACACAAAATACAGCATTGGAAAGGACAGTTTCAGCAGATGGACATAGGCTATATAGCAGCCCACCATATACATTAGAAGGGGAAAGAACGTTAGGAGAAAAGTAGTCCGTTGTGGGCGTGTGCGTTGTGCTGGGGGCGTTTGCAAACAGCAATGGGCGTGTGCATTCGGCAAAAACCTGCGGTATTATACAGCTTGCGATAAGTGTTCTGTGTGGGACTAGCGTTCTAACACGAGTGGGTGTGCCCTTCGGCATTGTTGTGGGCGTGTGCCGTCGGAGATGCATTCAGAAGCAGGAGTTGTGGCGTTTGCCGTTGACGCGATGTGGGGCGTCTAAGTGCACCGCGCCGTGTTTGGGGAGTGCGTGCATTTTGCGACGATCGGGGCGTTGGCTGGAGCGGGCACACACGTTCGCATATTGCAGCACAGACAACAAATAGAAGAGCACACGCTCACCTTCAGCGGTACTGAACGAGGGCTTCTGAGCGGACGCACAGGCAAGTTTTGAAATAAATTTACCTTGCCTATTCCGACCATTGCAGACATTCTATTTCATCCCCGACAACGCCGGGAAGGGCCACCAGTATATATATATGTAAATATATATATATATGATATAAGCAACAAAACGGCATAATGTTAGCAATATGGTAATGAATCAAATGTTAGATGTAATAGAAAAACTACATATCCCAGAAAGCATAGAGGCATTGGCTATCCCCAACAGGAAGTGATGTGAGATGTAATTAACTATATCAAACAGGGGGGAGCCAAGTGGTCGGTTGATCGTGAGCAAGGTTTTGGGAAAACCGAAACGCGTAGATCGTAACAGCTGCCTTTAAACTTGAAGAGAATGTAAAGAAAATAAAGGAAAAAAAACTGCAAAACGACCTGTGGAGTGCGACCCAATTATTTCTCCTGCTGGAGGAATTGTGTGTGAATTGTGAGCAGCGTGGTTCGGCTGCAGGGCGCCGCACCTGTTTGAGCGCTGCGATATCGGCAAAGGGAACCAAAGCAGCAGAATATATATATATATATATATATATATATATATATATATATATATATATATATATATATATATATATATATATATATATATATATATATATATATATATATATATATATATATATATATATATATATATTTTTTTTTTTTTTTTCTTTTTTCCAACACACTCCTTTGCTTTAACGAAAGTAGACGGCACTCGTGAGCTGTGATTTAAAAGTGATTTTAATGGCAGACCCCCTGCCCCCAAGACAACAGACGCGTTTCACCAGTAAGGCTTCTTCAGTGTCAACCCGTGAATTCGAAAAAACACCATTTTATCCCCACCTCTATATCAAAATAGACAGAGGACTGGAGCGCCAGGTTCTTAGTGGCGGCCATCTTTCATTGTACAAACAATGCCAGAGGAAAACTTTCAACTCGTTATACATGGGGAATGGTGTCAATAAAGTGCATGTGCAATTAAAAGCATGTTTTTCTACAACCATAAATATATACAGTATATTATATACAAAACGCATGATAACCCATTGTTAATATAAAAGAAGGCAGCTAGAAAAAATGATCATTTTCGAATTATGACATGAGTGTCCACCTTAGCATATTCAATTCATTAGCATTATGTTTTACAAAACACAATTTGCGTGGTTATAATCATGTTTAAAGACTATGACAGTTCTATCACGTTCTCAGTCTCATAACAAAAGCCCAATTCGTCATTTATTGACCTCATTATAAAAGCGCTACCTCTATTACAAACATTGTCTCTATGGGTGACATGCCGGCATTTCTATGCCCTGTATGTGCAATAATGGTTGTATAAACTATTATTTATTTGTATTTTTTTGTTATACATTTTCATCATAACCCTTTTGTTTCTTTTGTTTTTTCTTTTTGTTGTCTAGCCCTGTATGGGCAAGGATGTTAGTATGATCTTATGTTACGGTCCCACAGTGCTGGGTAGCAGAGAGGCTCATGAATGTTAACGGTCTATCTCTGTCTATATTTCAGTTCTTGTTTCTCCTGTCTTCTTTTAGATGTTATAAGCTGTCGCTAGAGGACCTTATTATTTCAGTATTCGGACCAAGTTGTTATTCGAGGTGTACCCACAGTTATTCAATCCCCTTGGCAGCATAGTCTGGAGATCGATAATGTATTTGGATTCTAATGCCTTAAGGATCTGATTTTGTCCCCACCTCGTTCCTTATTCTCAAGTTGGTCAATGAGAAAAAAGGTCAATAGATCCCTATTGCTTTTATGGTGGATTTCGAAATGGGTTGCCACAGGTTAGTTTTTATCTTTATTTGTTATGGCACGCATTTGCTCCTGGATTGATGGTACTACCAATGTATCTCTTGGAGCAAGGGCAGACCAGGCAGTAAATTAGAAATTCTGAATTGCAATTCAAAAATTTCCTGATCGTCCTGGTAGGTCGTGGGTCATTAGGTCTTCCCTCATATTTGGTCCGCTTTTTACTGTGTTTGCAAGCTTTACAGTGCATACACGGGAAAAAGCCTGGAATGGATTTCATTTTCGATGTTCTAGGGGGGTCCTCAAAGTGACTGCTGGTCAGATGGTCGCTGAGGGACTGGCAACGTCTATAGGTTACAGATGGTTTAGATGGTAACCTATTTTTTAAGACTGTGTCTGTTTGGAGGATATGCCAGTTTTTATTTAGAATTTGGACCAATTCGTTTGACCTCATGTTGTAAGTGGTGATCATTCTAGTCACTGTTTCCGAATCTGTCGTCTTCACTTTGTTTTTTAGGAGATCCCTCCTCTCTATACGATCTACTCTACTGGAGGCATCTATCAAAGATGCTTTCAAGTATCCTCTAGCTCGGAAACGTGTTACGGCTGCTTCTTTTGATTCTGAAAAGTCAATTGTATCAGAGCAATTTCTCTTTAGGCGGAGCAGTTCACCGAAAGGGATGTTGATTTTCATGCTCCTAGGATGGTGACGGGCCCCATGTAGAAGAGTATTACCCGCTGTGGGTTTCCGGTAGAGTTTTGTGTTTAGGGATTTTCCTACCGTGAAGACCTCTAGATCTAGATAGTGCACGGACTTGTCACTGATGGTACTGGTGAATCTTAAATTGAGAATGTTGTCATTCAGCGTTGCAATGAACTCCTCAGCCGAGGTTCGATCGCCGCGCCAAATGACAAACAGGTCATCAATATATCTGGTACAGATCATTATGTTGGAAAACCACTTTTCATTGGTCCCTCCCCAGGCCACGTGCTTCTCCCACCAGCCCACGAATAAATTTGCGTAGCTGGGGGCGAAGCACGTTCCCATGGCAGTCCCTCTGAATTGGCGATACATCATCCCTGCAAATAAAAAGATGTTATTGTATAGGCAGAATTCAGTCATTTGGATGAGCATGTGGTTGTGCTGATGGTATTGCATGTTTTTCTTCCCAAGGAACCATGTGACTGCAGACAATCCTTGTTGGTGTCCAATACAGGTGTATAGGTTGGCGACATCCAGGGTGATCAGCAGCATGTCTGGTTCCCATCTGATGCCGTCTATTAACCTTAGGAAGTCGTGGGTGTCCCTTATGTACAAGGGTAAATCTCTGACAAAGGGGGACAAGTAGTTGTCGATAAACCTAGATGTCGCTTATATATATATATATATATATATATATATATTTATAGATATATATATTCACTGAAAAAACCATAGGTTATAGACCATATATAGTTAGGGATTAGCATTTACAAAACCTTATTTTACTCGCATAAAACCATTGAAATTCGCATATATAGTTAGTTGCGCTAACTATATATCGCGCACCCGCAATCCACTGCTGATGATGTCACATATTACATCATTCATGACATGGTCAGTGACATCACTGATGACATCACTGATGACATTTCAAATGACATCACTGATGACATCTCAAATGACATCACTGATAAAATCACTGATAACATCTCATTTGTCATTACTGATCACATCACTGATGATATCAATCATGTGATAATACGATTAACCTCTTCAGACTCTAATATAACCTTAGATACACTCAGAGTAAACAGACACTCACAGACTGTCACTCATCCATGGAATTACTCACACACCTAGTCAGTCATGCACAGAATCAATCACACCTCCATTTCCTCAACTATACAGTTATACACACCTTACTTATTCGAACATATACTAACACATATTTACTCTTTTATACAATCCCTGATACAAGTTCACAATGATCCATACAGCCACTCACACATTCACTGGCTCTTATGCACAGTAATTTATATATGTCAACTCTCACATGTACTGTGTTTTACATATGTACTTACTTTGACATTTAGCACTGAGATATCCATTCACTCACCAATACACTCATGCACACAGTCAACCGCCCAAACAGCTATTTCCACATGCGCTTTTGAACCCATAGATCTAGTGAATCAACTGCTTACACATGTATGCACAGAGTCACACACCTCCCAGCCACCCACACACACACACACTCAGTCTCCCATAGAAATACTTGGGCAACCAATCAATAACCCATATAGTTACTCATATAGCTACTGATCAACACATGCAGCAGTTTACAGAACAACAGACATAATGATGCACACATTAAGACAGTTTAGTCACTAACCCATGCACTCAGTGAGACACATTTAATCACTCTCTCATACAGTCAATCATGCACCTACTAAATCCTTCATTCAGACACTTATACATCCACTCATTCTTCAATATGTAAGATATACTTTAACTTTACAGAAACAGACAGCCACTGGATGATGTCATCAGTGATGTCACTGACCATGTCATGAATGATGTAATATGTGACATCATCAGCAGTGGATTGCGGGTGCGCGATATATAGTTAGCGCAACTAACTATATATGCGAATTTCAATGGTTTTATGCGAGTAAAATAAGGTTTTGTAAATGTAAATCCCTAACTATATATGGTCTATAACCTATGGTTTTTTCAGTGAATTTTCAAGGTTTTGTAAATGCTAATTCCTAACTATATATGGTCTATAACCTATGGTTTTTTCAGTGAATTTCAATGGTTTTTTAATAGCAAATATCTATAGCTGTAACACATGTTCTTATTCTAATTCACAAATATATTTTATATATATTTGTATTATATTTTTTAAATTCAATTTATATTATAGTTTAAATTATTTTTTTTTGTTTCGCTGCCGATCCGCGAAACGGTAAACGTTCCGTTAGTGCAAATACCGCGTTAGAAAGGCACATCGCGATGCGTCCCGTAAACGCAACATATCGCGTTACTACGTAATGCCCCTTAAGACGTTCTGCATTAGCGCACCCGGAAGCGTTCTGGAACGCGAACCAAGGCGCGAAACGTAAAGGCCCAGAATCGATCCGAGGCGCAGCGCGGAACGCGGAACGTAAGCATAACAGGTCATGTGACTATTTCATAAAACTTTTCATTGGTTCATTTTACTTTTAGTTTCCTAATGATGGAACGCTTCATCATATGACGTAAAATAAGCACTTTTCATTGGTTTAGAACATTTTCTTTTCTCAAATGATGAAAGTCCCACCTTTTTTCCTCACTCCGACTTTCATTTTTATGAGAGAAAGACCTGTTTTTGTTTGCTAAGACATGGCATTTGTATAAGCTGCAGCTGGTGGATCTCCACCACCTCCACCACCACCAAAGAAGAGAGGATCGACTAGCCAGGTCATCTTCAACTAGGAAGAAGAAGAAGAGGAAGACGAGGAACAGGAGCAAGGGACAAGTGGCTTTCTGAAAGAAATGCCAAGAACGTCCCATATCAAAGTGAATTTTTTCTGGCAATTTTTTTCTCATCCTTCTCATGAAAAGAAAGTTAATGCCAGATACGTTACCTGCCTCATCTGCAAAAAAGAACTCTCGAGAGGGACCGAAAAAAATATAGCTATGGTAATCATACCATGCATCGGCACATGGAGAGTTGGCACCCTCTTAATTATTCTAAAGCACAACTTCGAGATCTGATGGATAACCCCCGACAGGCTAAAATATCCACCAATGACTTAGCAATAAGTGAGTCAGAGGCAAGAGAAACGGTCCCAGATCTCCAAAAGAACTTTGGGCAGATGAGATTGACATGTCTAGCATGTGGAAAATTAATTTCATGCGGAGAGATGAGTATTACTTTAATAAATACATCTTTTGAAAATCATCAATGTCCAAAACGTCCAAGAAAGTAATTTTTTTTGTTGTTGCTCCTGTTGAGCCCTTTGAAGTGAATCATTTTTGTTTCCCCTTCCTCAAAAAAACAAAAAAAAATATAAAACATCAAAAAAAATAAAAAAAAGTTCTTTTCAGAACTACCTTCCCTTTTAAAAAAAATTGCTAGAATGTTTAGCACTCTAGCATCCTCTATTTCTTTTGATTCGCTTCCCGGTTAGCGTTCGGGTACGCGAACCGGGAGCGAACTAAAAAAAATATTTTTTAAAAAAAGACGAATAAATAAACAGAGAGTAATGTGAAAAGAAAGACACATAGGGAGTAACACACAGTTACTGTTGAAAGAGGGACTGATAGAAGAAGTGAAAAGAGTAGTATAAGTAAGTAAAAGAAAAAGAAATGAAGGAAGTAGCAAAGACAGGAAACTAAGGGTTAAAGAAAAGAAGCAGTGGAACTAATAAAAGTTAAATCTGATAGACATGTAACGTAAAGAGTACTAAACACTTACCTTTTAATTGTCATTACCGTACTAAATTATCTTTTTTATACTTTTAATCTGTGTAAGAAAGAACAAAAAAATTAAAATTATTAGAAGGTGGTAAAAAAAGTGTGAGCATGAGACAAAATTAATGTTAAATGTTAAATGTGGTATACTTGTAAAGCGCACAGCTGCCCCAGCAAAGAGGCGTCCCAGCGCTGTATCCTGGCTTTCCCTGTGAGATGATCCCTCCTGGGCATCCCCAATGTGAAGCCAGGCATCCCCGGCGCTGATGGGGCCGTTAGTAGAGATTAAGCAAGCTATTGCCCAGAGTTGCTGAGTGGAACCCATGGTTGGAGTAGGCACCGAGGCGAGAATTATCAAGACCGCTGACTATGGCCCAAGACCCTGCCACGTCAGGAATCGAACCCTGGTCCCGGGCTGACCTCTGCTTCCGGGTCTGCCACCTCTAACCAGTGAGCCACACCAATCCATATACATATTATAAATCACAATTCAAAGTACAAATTAATTAAACATATTTAATGGTTTATTTTTGCTGTTATCAGAAAATATCAAATTTCACTGAAAACAGTGAGTTGAAGGTATTCATCATATAACAGCGGGGAAAAAAAACCACAATCAAAATGATTGTGTTTAAAAAACCCAAATAATATAAATAAGCAGAAATAGGAACTTCTCCAAAGTAACTTACTTTCTATGACGTCAAAGGATATCCTATGAACAGCTTATACTCTGTTGTGCTGTTACTATTTTCTGCCCGCCACTTTCTGAAAGATAAACTCAATTGTTTTAAGAAAACTGAGACATACAAAGCAATTTGAAACAGCACACTAAATTACAGCAACACCTAGAATCATTATAGTCCAATTACCTACCCTAAATTCTGACTTCAAAAAACAAGTCAAAAGGCAACATTGCTTCATAGTCAATTAGTAATGTTTGCTGAAAGACTAGCCATTTTATAAATTTTAAATAAGCTGTGTAATATCCAGATGTTGTCAAAGGACCAGTATATTATATAATAGCTGCAGTTGCAAATGTTCTTCCTGAAATCGATGACTATGTAGCCAAAACATTTTTAATTAGACTGGACAACTTATTTTCTTCCAGTTTATGTAGTTGAAATTGTAAAATGACATTTCATCCATAAGTTTCCATAAATAATGTGGACAGCATTGCAGACTTACATTTCCTCTACTCCTTATTTTGATTTGCTACTTGACTTTGCTTATAAAAACAAACAGTTTTCGCTCTGTACTACAATTATCCACAAGGCCATATAAAGTAGGAGCCATTAGAACATCTTGAAATTCCTCTGAGCAAATCCCCCAAAAAAAAACAAAAAAACGAACAATCAATAAACATACAATAAGTTAAAAGTCAATCATTCTTGTTTCCTTATAGTACGCTTTTTTTGGGACCCGCGGGGCACTTTAATATCCCCCTCATCAATCCTAGGGGGTCAGAAGGGGTCTACCTTGCCCCCTTTCCTTCATTTCCCCCTTCGTTTTGGCCTCCTCTTGTCTCTCGATCCTACCGAGAGACAAAATGGTGGCCGCTACGGACTGTTTAGAATGTTGACAGACACCGGAGAGCCAATCAGCTTCGCTTCGCAAAGCTCCGTTACGCGAAAAGTACGCGAACTGGTGCGCTATCCAGGACGTTGTCACAGTTATATAAATTTTTTAAAACGTTAATTTCTCTAAATCCACTGGAGCACATATATTGAGACCCAGCAAAGGCACATCAGGCTAACAGTCCCTACAATTTTGCCAAGTTTCGTGCAAATCCATTCAGCCGTTCAAGCTAAAAGTGAGGCCAAACGCCCTATGGAAATTAACATGGGAAAAATGCGTTTTGGGACCCCCCTTTTTTCTCGGCCCCCCCTTGACGAAACCCCCCCAAATTTTATGGGGCTGCTCAGAAACAAAATGTGCAATTTTCCTGAAAATTTCAGCCGATTCCGTCCACAAACGCCAAAGTTATTAGACATAGAATTTTCAAAAGTCCCATAGGAAAAAAATCCTAACTATATATACCTACTGGCTATCGCCAGTAGGTAATATATATATTATATATATATATATATATATATATATATATATATATATATATATATATATATATATATATATATATATATATATATATATATGTATATATATATATATATATATATATATATATATTCACTTAAAAAACCATAGTTTTCACACATGTTATAGTTAGCTGGATTTTCCACTCATACAAAACTATTGAAATTCCACTGTTATAGTTAGTTCAGCTAACTATAACTTGCGCGACCGCAATGCACTGCTGATGACGTCACATGTTACATCACTCATGACATGGTCAGTGACATCTCTCATGACATCACTGATGACATCTCAAATGACATCACTGATGACATCATCCAGCGAATGTGTGTCTTTCTGAAAAATAAATATTTTTTATATATATATATCTAAAGGTTGATGGAAGAATAAATGGGTAAATACGTGTCTAAATGTTTTTTTTTGTCAACTTGATTGTATAACTGACTTATTAAGTATATCTTAGTGAATACATGTATTAGCGAGTAATGTTAAAATATGTAAATATCGGTATCAGTGTCTCACTCCTTAAGTGGCTGCATGGGTTGGCGAGTAGCTACATAAGTGTGTATATGGGTTATTAGTTGTTTTTTTGAGTATCAGTATCAGTGTCTGTATGGTTTGATGGGGTATTACTTAGCGCATAGATGCATGAATGAGTGACTCACTGTATGTGTTTTGAAGACAGCGTATGTGTAGGACTGTATGGGTGGATGAGTGTGTGTATGGGTGTGTTATTGAGTGAATGACTTTCTCAATATTATCTTTTTGAGTAACTACATATGTTTTAATCTAGTATATGTAATTATTGATTTGCATAGGTGATTATATGTGAGAGTGAGAGATTAGAAGAGTTCCTGTGTAAACAAGTATGTGTTTCTATAAGTGATTGTTTAAGAGAGTAAGAATGTGTACGTTTCTGTAAAAGTAACTGTAGTGGTGTGTGTATAGCTGTAAATGCAAATGAATGGATGTTTGATCGTTTATTTGCATGTGTGAGTATGTGTGTGAGTAACTCTATGGATGAGTGTCGGTGTGTAAAGGGATGTATAGGTGTATGAGTACATATGGTGAGTGAGTACATGTATGAGTGACTAAATAGAACTGTTGGTAAATGAGTGGATGTGTATGTAGATTTTGGAATTACTGAATAGGTTCTTCTAACTGGTATTGGTATCTCCATTTTTTTGAAAATTTTAGTTTCTATTTTTGAAGGTGTGTATCAAAGGTTATATTACACTGAGAGGAGGTCTGCCACTCTTTCACAAGGATGATCTCATCAGTGATGTAATCAGTAATGTCATTTGAGATGTCATCAGTGATGTCATGAGTGATGTCACTGACCATGTCATGAGTGATGTAATATGTTACGTCATCAGCAGTGCATTGCGGGCGCGCAAATTATAGTTAGCTGAACTAACTATAACGGGGGACTTTCAATGGTTTTGTATGAGTGAAACATCCAGCTAACTATAACATGTGTGAAACCTATGTTTTTTTCAGTGAATTTCTAAGGTTTTTTAAATGCTAATTCCTAACTATAATATGGCTGAACCCTATGGTTTTTTCAGTGAATTTCAAAGGTTTTTAAAATGCTAACTCCTAACTATAACGGGTGTGAAACCTATGATTTTTTCCAGTGAATTTCAAAGCTTTTGTAAATGATAATATTTAAAGGTATTCATTATTATATTTCTGTCTTTCAATACTAATTTCCTACATTTTTATTATAATTATGTATATTTATTTAATTTTTTAAGTTATATTTCATATTCTTAATGTAAAATAATAACAAAACAAAAGTCTAAAATATTTTTATTTTTTTTCCAATTTATGAAAATCAAATTCTATATATTTCCTTTTTCCTTTTTGTATAATCGTACTGTATGCGTACAGTGATCGCACATACTTTTTTCAAGTAATCATACACTGCACGTACCAATGCATAAGTTATGAATACGTTTTGACATTACGTGTTGCATCAACGCTTCCGTGTGACGTCATGTAGGACGCCCCGTGCGCGTATTGCACGAAAGTTTCAAATTGTTTAAAAACATATATTTTTTTTAAACTTTTAATAACCGTATATTACTTTTGAAAGCAATTACTAAAAGTGCAACTATACGTTGTACGTACTCGAAACGTAAACGCACAGTAAATGCACTGTAAGTGTATGCAAAGCCATGTGAGCATAAAAGGAAAGTTTTGATTCGTTCATAATACTTCATATTTAAACTGTTGAAAGACCCTTCCTATTTTGATCACTCTACTTGGACTTTCTCAAGAGAAGCATCTATTCTGTGGAGCTGTAGTCCTTTAGAACCAAACTATACAATGGCTGCTCTTTTTGAAACTTCATCAGAACATTCCTGTGAGGAAGAATTTGTTGCTGAGCAACTTCAGAAAAAGAGAAAAGAAGCTTTTATTTGCAAGTTATTTACATATCCTGAGGGACTGAAAAAAGTCAATGCACCGAAAGTAACTTGCAAGATCTGTGAGGTTACTCTTTTCATGGTTGATCCAACTAAAAAGTACTCTTTCAATGCAACCAGCATGTTTCACCATGTCAAACATTTGCATCCAAATAACTATGCAAGGATGGCAACACAAACGTTGCAGGAGAATCCTCAACCTGCAGTTCCTACTACCTCAACTCCACCACCACCTCCTCTGAGCAGTCTGCATCCCATTATTCTGCCACAGTTTCCAGATCTGAAATTTCATTGTAAATATTGCAACAAATTACTTTGTTACAATCAGCAGTCTATTGATCTAATTGTGAAGACTAAAGAAGAGCACCGTTGTCCAAAACATTAATTTTATTTTTAACTTTTTTGTTCCTGTTCCACACTTTTTTTGTTTCCAGTTCCATTCTTTTTTTTAAACTTGTTAAAAAAAATACAAAAAAAAGACAAATAAAACAGTTCTTATCAGAACTACCTTCACTGGTCAAAGAAAGAACTATATTTCTATATTAGTCTGTGAAAGTTTGTCAAAATGAAAGTGTAGTTCATAAATGAATAAATGAATACATTAGTAGTGTACAGTGAATGTGAAACTGTGAGAGTGAAAGTGAGAGTGTCTGGTCCAATGTATAGCAGCTTCACTTTTAGAACAGTATATACATAAGCACATACTGTTGAATGACTCACTAGAACATTGAACCAGTAATGTGAGAGTGTTTGGTGAAAGTCAAATTATACACACTAGGGAATAGAGCCTATAAAAAACAAGTTTGTCGGTGCATATAAAACATATCTATGTTGTCTATAAAGGTTTGAAACAGTCCATACCCTAAGGCCCACTTTGCACCATGACTACTTGGGTAGTAGCTAAATGATTACAATTCTGGAAGCGGAGTGTCTCAAACCATTATTATTATATAATAATATCTTTATTTTTGTAACATTTTACAAGTTAATGCAGCTTCCATTATAATGTCATCAGGAGTTTCATTTTCCTGGATATCATTTTCAAAAGTCATCTGATGAATCTCACTCTCATCTAATGCTTCCACAAAAGCATCATCCAAGGTTTTATCAAGAAAATCACACCTGATATCTCCAACATTCATTTCTTCCACTTCAATAACGTTGCTCATAAAAGCTATGTGCATCTCTTCTACGACAGTGTTAGTATTTTCAAAATCGTCTTCCATATTGTTTTCTTGATTTTCCATTGTACATTTGTTATGCTGACCTCCTTCTACAAAAACATAAACACTTTGTTTTATCTTTTTTCCTAATATAGAACACAAAACTAGCGTTATCAACTCATTTTCCCTTTAATAAATATAATATAAATACCATTCTCAACTACTTTATAACATTATATAATTATAATGATTTATATGAGCGTTCAGTTTTAAAATTACTTAAATTACCAAACCAGTCACTCCTTATCACTATTATAAAATACAGTAGCAAATAAAGTACAATATCTCTATTCACCTTACCTGGTCCAAACTAGTACATGTGTTGTAGTGAGATGCGAAGAATACTGGAACACTCAGTATATTTATATTTTAAGATTTTCTAATCTATATAAAAGATACAAACCTTCTTTGACATGGATACATAACGGAAACTAACAAAGAACAATTATTTAATTACCTACCCCACTATATCACTATTCCTTATCTATAATGTAGTCTAACGCTACTAATTACCTACTCCTTGGTCTTTCGAACTAGCCTCTCCTCTTGTGTTTATCTGCAACCTTTGTGCTTTCTCTTCAGGAATATCTCAGAAGCAATTCAAAACGGGTCTGCACCCTGGAACGTAGTTGGTGAATTGCGCACTGTTTAGGGAGCGTGAGCCTCACCAAGGATTCCATACAGGTGTGTTGTAAATGACTTGACAGCCACCGCGTCTTTCCTCGACACGGCCATATTTGAATTCCTCTATTGCACTAAAGCACTCCAAGTCTATTTCCTTGTGGATTCTTCATCTCTCCTGCGCCAGCTAGGGTTTAGATAAGCCATTATCGTATCCACTGATTAATTAGGGGTTTTGACAGGTACACTCACTATATAATTTTTTGAAATGTCTTTAAAAATACAAACCATCCTTACACACTTATGTTCTCCAATCCTTGTTTTGTTACTTCAGCTCGGTTGAAGCACAGTCCATCAAACATTTTTAACAGTTCTTTGTACTTATCTTAAGCATAATAAATATTTTAAAAATTATATATTATAAAATTAACATCTGTGGAATACACAAAATTATAAAGTGACAATATATCTTTTACAATACAAAATAATTTGTAAAGTATTACATTTGCATTTTTTGCTGTTCTCAGAATATATTGAATTTCACTAGAAACAGTGACTTCAACACTACTCATCACATAACAGCAGGCAAAAAACAGACAATCAATAAGATTACCTTAAAAAAACATTCAAAATTCTCAATAACAATCTAAGAAATAGAAATAAAACATATCTTAAATGTTTTTTTCTAGAAGCAATATATAATAAATATGACACATCTCAAACAATCATAAAATAACAAAGCATTATTAGTAATTTCCATACACTGTAAATAATGTTACTTACAAATATATGCTGACAAAATATACAACAAAAGCTCGTTATTGCTTTCACATACTTTTCCGCACGGCCAAACAGAATGCGTCAAATTCTTACTTTGCAAACTGTCCAATAGTAATCCTGAGCATCTGCCTCCCAGCCTTCTGATCCAAAACCACTGAAATCACTTACTCTGTCCGCCAGTCTACATCCCTCAACCCAACGCTATTCAACATCTACATGGCCACCCTCACACAAGTAGCCCACCATCACAATTTACCAACATCTCCTTCGCCAACAACACCCAGCTCATCCTCTTCTTCGCCAAAAAGCGACATACCACCAAAAGCAACCTCCAAGACACAATGAAGGACATCACCAATTACATAAAGAGCAGCTCTCTAAACATAAACTCAAACAAAATGAAGGTAGTCATCCTCAGACCCAACCCCTCAGCCTTGGACGACTACAGTGTGGACAGTACCAACACCTAACAACCATATCCACAACCTAAGATTCATCCTCAACTCCTCCCTCTCCATGTGTAAGCGGGTCACACCATCTCCTAGTACTGCTATAACACACTCCACAAACTCCGCAACATTTACAAGTGGGTCCTAACCAAAAGAAGAAGAACAGTGACACAGGCCCTCATCAGCAGCAGACTACACTGTGACAAAACACTCTACACAGCAATTCCAGCCAAACACCTGCAACAACTACAACAAATCCGAAACACCTCCACCTGAGTGATCATCAATGTCCCCTGCTGCAGACACATCACCCACCACCTGATACGCCTACACTGCCTCAATATTAACAAGATGATCACCTTCAAGCTCCTTACCCTCACTTACAAAATACTCCACAACACCAGACTATTCTACCTTAACAGCAGTAATCCAGAAAGGCCAAATTTTGATCTTTAAAATTTTGGCTTTAAAAATATTAGGTAAGAATTTGGTAACTCTTTAGGCAAACGTTGCTCAAAAACTAATTGACTAGCATTACAATGTATCCAGCCTTTCAGACATCCTAAATAAACAGTGTAATGTCCAGATGTTGTAGAAAGTCCATCATGAAAAAGAATTGCAACAGCTACAAAAGTTCTTCCTGATATTAAAACTTGACCAGCTACAAAATGTTTAATTAAAGTTTTCAATTTTCTTCCATCACCTCTACAACGTTGCAGCATTAAAATTACATACTGTTGATATCTTTGTATAAATAATGTGGATGACATTTCTGATTTGCATTGGCTACACTCCATGTTTTGACTTGTTCTTTTAATTAGATTGCTAAAAGACACTGATTCACAGTCAGGTAAAGTCAAATATATGAATCTTTCAGTGTCTATGTTTGTGCTACATGTAAACAAACAATTTGTCAGTCATGTTGCCATTTATAAGAAAAGCCAAAAAGGTTTTCAATATCTATACCTTCATCTTCCAGTACAGCAAGCATAAACATTAAAAATTCCTGACAATCTTGCTGAATATTCGGCGTAAATTGACTAGAACCAGAACATAAGTTCAAAACATTTCGAATATCAGAAACACTTTGTATTTTACTTTTATCACTACTAGATTTCTCATAAAAAGAATGCAACAATGAACAGAATCTTTTGTCCTGATTTTCAACAATTTGCTGTTGCAAACTTTCAAGAACAAAAACAACATTAACAACTACATTAGCATAGCAGTTGACACGACAACTATTTTCAAACCAATAACCAACATTATCTTCAACACTGTCCTTCTTCTTTTTGCTTGCAGGTGCAACTTCATCTTGTTTTTCTTTCTTTCTCTACATTTTCACTACAGATATTCTCAAATCTTCTTTTTCTACCGACCACACGCTTTTCAAATACTGGATATTGACCTAATTAAGCACATATTCTCTTCTTAACCTATTATACTCTTTCACAAAATTTACATTTGCACTAACCTTTGTCTCATCAAAATCAATCAAGTACAATTCAGATAAAGTTCTGACTCGACACAAAGCAACATATGCCATACCCTCTTTAAACACGGTACTTCCAATATTCACTAAAGCACTATCTACACTTAAACCTTGAGATTTATGAATGGTCACTGCATACGCCAAAGAAACAGGAAACTGTTTTCTGCAAACATGCAAATCATTTACAAGCAAAAACAGAGCTGAACAACGTCTAAATTGTACTTCTTCAATTTGGTCAAATTTGATTTTCAAAAATTCAACACCATCTCTATTTACGAAGTTAACGAAATCAACAACTTTACTCATTTCTCCATTTACTAAACCTTTTTCCACACTCAAATTACGTCGTAAAATTACCCTACAGTTTACACATGCATACAAATTATTTTCTAAACCAGCAGTTTTACTTATCGATTTCTATAAAGAATCCAATTTTCTCTTCAACTTTTCACTCAAAATAATAGTGATTCCTTCATGTTCTATTTTATCAATAGCTTCCAATTTTAAAATGTCTTCATTTTCCAACTACAACATTTCTTCATTGAATTTAGAACATTCACATAGTGTTGTCATTACGCAGATTACAGATTTATTTTCTGCAATCGTCATGTATATTTTCTCTGGTACAATATTTTCATTTGGAAACAAATTGGAAAGTCATCGTCTCTGTAAAGCGTGTTTGCCATATCCAGTCATTTTTCCAATTCTTATATCTTGAAGAATAGTTCCATAATCAACATCATTTGCTTGTCGCATATTTGTAATAAGTTCCTTATACTCAAAATATGACCAAATGTTTACATTTCCAATACTCCCCAAAGACTTTCTAGTATCTTCATGCAGCAGTGTTTTAAACACTGGTTGTCCTTTTACAGTAGTAAGTTGTAGAAGATCTCCAAAAACTATGACATGCTTTCCTCCAAATAATACGTCATACTCTGTTTTAAGAATTTGCTGCATTCTTAAATGCACAAAAGCAAACATTAAGTTTGATACCATGCTTACCTCATCAATAATAAGAAGTTTATTTTCCTCAAAACTCTTGAAACTTCACAACAAGCTTCTCCAGATAGCTTGTGGTGTTCTAATTTGTTTTCATGCTCTACTGGTAGCATTAATAAACGATGTAAAGTAATTCCTTTAATATTGTGGGCGGCTAATCTAGTTGGAGCAGTGACAAGACAAGACCAATGCGACTCAGTTGTTTTCTGTAGAAAACCTCTGATTACTGTAATTAAAAAACTTTTGCCTGTTCCAGCTTGTCCACTCACGTACATTCAGATAGGTTCAAATGATGAGCAAAAGCACTCTTTCTTCTCATGAAGTTATCCATGGTCAATCTGTTCTCTCACTTGCTCATATATTTCTTTCTGCTCAAGATTTAGTTCTTCTCCCAAATTTCCAACGTTTCTAACATCTTCTTGCCCTCGATACATTGCTGTTTCCACCTCTTCCATAGCAGTTGCTGCTTCATTTTGAACAATTGGTTCTCCTAGTGGATCCTGACTCAACGGAGCAGAAGTTTGACTCTCTTGAGAACTGTCTCTTGCAATCCCAGCTGCAATTGTAGCTTCTTGCTCAATTTCGTCATTAAACATTTTCACATAATTAGCAAAAACAACACATTTTAAAGTATCTTTACTTGCATTGAAGGAATCTTCATAGCTCTTGAAATCTCCAAGTAATTCCAATTCTGAACGCCATGGCTTGAAAAATTGCAAAAGAGCTAAATAGTAAAGTTCCCTTTGGTCAGGTGTTTCGCAACTCAGTTTACGTGATTAATCAAATGTCCTTTTCTTTGTTTCACCAGAGATCCTTCGGAACCAATCACGGTATCTATACTATTATTGATGTTTTCTGTAATATTCCGTTTAAAAACATAGTTTTGCAGCACTTCATAGAAACAAATATTCTCAATATGATGACTTCTATTTGAATAATATGTATCCAACAAATTTGTTTTCACAATATCTGTACTTTCTGGCTCTTTTTCGGCTGAATATTCAATTTCTTGTACAGATTTAAGAACTCGGTTACGTGTTGCAGCAAGACCGACACTCACCCAAATGATTTTTCTTGATTTGGAGTATAGACTTGCGGATGATAAGCGATCCGAGCATTCATACGCTCCAATTTCTCGATGAGATAACATCTTCAAACTGTAAGTATATAATTTCTTACTTAGACTATTCTTGTGGGAAATCTCTTCCCACATTTCCTTCAATTCCGTCTTTTCTGATTTTGTTATGTATGATGTTACATATCGAGCAACAGCAATGGAATTGTCTGCAACATATTGAATATCCATGTTAGCATTTGACATAGACAAAATGACTGGGTTATGGTCATTTATGTATTTTGACTCTTCGTTTCTTAAGTTGTAGGTATTTTTTGGAGACTTTCTTGTGATAGTATGTCGCAAAGATGTCATTAAAACATTCACTCTTCCTTTCGATATTACTGGGCGTGGAAATGCAAAACGACATTTGGTGTAGAATTTGTCCTTAGATTTGTACTTTCGAAGACAATATTTCCCACAACGATGGCTTTGGAATCGTGAGACTTGTTGTCTTAAGTCATTATCTTGTGTACTTTTGGCTACACTCTATGGAGTCAGAACTGAAGAGGGTCAAAGCTGATTCCCCGCAGATAGAGGGCGAACCAGTCCTGGTCCTGCTATATGCAGATGATACGGTCCTTCTTTCAAGAACCCCAAATGGTCTCCAAAAACTTATGAATTATTTTTATGATTTTATCCAGGGGAGAAAATAAAAAACTTAATAATTCTAAGACTTTTATCATGGCCTGTGGGAAAAAGGTGAATCAACTTAAACCATTCCAGTTTAGGGAACATAGAATAGAGGTTGTGGACAAATTCTGTTATCTTGGCATAACTTTTAATAGTAGCGGGTCGTGGGCATCTGAGATTTTAAATGTGAAGGCCAAGATGGGTAAAAGCTCCTCGGGAGTATTTTGTTTTGCTTCCAAACTGGGCAGCTGTCGCATCCCAGATATGCTGAATGTCTACAGGCACAGAGGCGCTTCTATTGCCCTTTACGGGTCAGGAGTCTGGGTGCCATTGTAACCACGGGGACCTTCAAGTAACAGTGAACCAGTTCCTCAAGAGACTTCTGTTCCTCCCCCCTTCGGCATCCACCGAACCTATTCATAAAGAGGCCGGGCTAGAACATTTGACAGATTCAACGGGTTTGAGACCCCTCATGGTCTGGAGGTCAATCTGGGCAAAGGACGAAACAGGATTTACCAGGCGAATTATCCAAGACTGTCTTCGACTGGATAATGTTCGCAAGATCCCCTGGTTAAATTATGTTTTAACGTCCTACAAAGAAATCTTCGATTTGGATATTCTCGATGACCCCCTATGTGCTATTAACTTACCCAAACGGGAGATTAAAAATGTATTTTTGGGGATTAAATCTAATACGCGTAGAGTCCAATGTAGCAACTTTATAGCCCATGTTTTTTACCATTCTAACAAGGAGAAAGGTCAGGGCATGCCCAAGTATCTAAAAGCAATCACCAAACAATCACATCAGTTTGTTCTCACTAGGTTGAGACTAGGCATCGTCCATAATTTTGGTGGCATTTCCACGGATGAAAATCTATAGTTCAAGCCCCTGTCCATGTGATGGCACCACCAAACAGAGCACATTGCACTTTATGTTAATCTGCCCATTGTATTTGCACATTTGCCTATGTTATCTTAAACCTGTTTTTATGAAATACTCTGCGTATACAACTGCCCATGCCATGAAATTATTATTCACACTTGACACTTTGGATATCTGTTGTTTTACAGCTACCTTTATTCTAAAAGCTGTGTCCCATAGGAAAAGTCTGGAATTTTAAGTCTGGTTTATTGGTTCACATTTTAATTGCCCGGTCGAATACTTGTCTCCAATTGAATTGCTCCATTTATTGTAACCTTTGTAATTTTTCCTGTTCTGTAATGTATTTTTATCGAGTAGCATTTTTATTATAGTATGCTTTTATGATTGTTCATGAATAATCGAATAAAGCTTATGAATTGAATTGGGTATATCACATGTAGCATATTCTTCAATAAAAGACAACACAGTATCATCTGAGTCTGTACCACATTTGGGAGCATCTTTGATCCATATTAGCATGTGCATGTGAGGAGCACCTCTTGCTTGATACTCCTTTCTCCAAAAGAAGTCCAGAACATCTCCAAGGAGGTTTTTTTCATGGTGATAAAATACATCATAGCTTCAAATCTATGATTGAAATACCTGCATACATTAACTGGATCTAAAGAGCACAATTCTCCAGGTGTCTTGTATTTAGTATATTTGGATATGCCTCTCGAAGAAATTGAAGTAAATCATCCCAAGCATATTCAGCACAACTTAGAGTAAGGAACCATGTAGGAGTTCCTAAGTTTCTTAGCATACATTTGAGTTCTCCATGACAACGGTACCAGTACTCATTAGTACCAGGCTGACACGCCATGAGATTAATTAGCTGAGATTCCAAAACATTATCTTTCTGCAGTACTTTATCCATAAATTCCTTTGCCGAAACATTTTGCAGATGTACACCTGTTTTCAATATATGGTTTACTGCATAAGAAAGTCCAGACAAATCACTCTCAAACAAAAGATGAAACAAATACGGAATACATTGTTGAAATCTTGGATCTTCTGCATATAATCTTGATGTCCGGTATTCAGATGCAGGAATCTGCACAGGTCGGTCACCATATCGTACTCCATTTCCTGTGGGAAACAATTGAGGGAAAGAACGAGCTTCCAAGCTTTTTTCCCATACACTAATGGGACTTCCTTTTGCTTCTTCCATTTGGAATATCTCTATAGTATTCCCCATCACTTCTTTAGAATGCAGTGGATGAACACTTTAATGTTCGTAGATTTCTTCAGTTCTGGACACATCCACTTTTTCAATTTGTCCAGATGGCAAGTCACTATCTTCTTTTACAGTTATTTCTTCTTCTCTCACATACACATTTCTGTAATATTCTTTATTTTTTACCAGATACAACGTTGCCTTTTTCACTTTCTTAACATCCACTAATTCTTGCCAGATTTTCTTACTCTTAGTAGGAACGCCAATAACAAGAATAACTAAAGACTCATCCTCTACATTTTCCACACCAATTGTTTCAATATTTTTCTTTAAAGCTAGAGGCAAATATACAACTCTTTCCTTTAATCCTCTCAGTAAATCAGAAGGGGGCAATTTTCCTGTCTTAGGCTCCATACAAACAATAGCCTGAAATGGATGCACACATTGAATAAGAATAGACTCATAGGTATTTAAATCCATCAGTTCAGAAGGAATATTTACCAACTCAAGATTCTCATGCACAGCTCTAGCAGGCATTTTGTTCTCGTCCAATTTGTTATAACAATATTTACAAATACGCTGATCAGAACCCAAATTAAAACAATTCTCTACCAACAAATAAGTTGCAAAATCCTTCCACTCATTATTATTTTCCTTTTCACTCTTTAAATACAAATCAACACTCCTGGTCTGATTTTTATAATGAGTTCGTCGACAACAGACAAAACAATAATTTGGCCTTTCACCTGAAATCACCTTAAACTTTGTAATTTCTTGCTCACAATTATCTGTACTACAATGTTGTACATTCTCTTCTAAATGTCCTTCTATTAATATCTCAATTTCTGCACTGTCTTCCTCAGGACCAAAATAACTAACCTCAATTTCATCACAAACGTTCTTTACATTTGATACAGATCCATGCAAAAGAGCACTGTTCAACTTTTTGGACAGTAGAGCTGGACTTTTTGCATAATACAATCTTCTGACTAATTTCCTCATTTCAGAATGATGTACTGCTAACATCCTGAAATGGTGAAAAACACTTCAACATACTTTTTTTAGAAACACAAGCCAGAGAATGACCTTGCAAACCAGTATTTTCTCTTACTCTGAAAGGGTTTAGTCCTTGCAACATCTTAATCTTTCGTTTCACACTTTTCTTTGTAATGTTACGTAAGAAATTGCGTAAAAAATCAATAGATTCTTGCTGTACACTACAAATACTACTACAATTCCAAGTTTACACTGGAGCTTTAGGACGTCTCCCTAAAACTTCATCAGCTAACACCTCTTCTGCATTTCTATGAACAATTTTCTCTTTCTCAGTAGGACAACCATTTCTAACCTCATAAGCACAACCACTAGTGTCAACTGCATGCAACAAATCATTACTCTGAAGATAACTTTCTTCATTAAAAAAAGGCTCTGAACTTGAACTATGTTTTCATTCACCCAAAAAAAACTCACAAACATTACTTCTGTTAATTACTCTTCTCCACTTACTTTTGGCCTTCCTTAAATGGATTGGTTTAACTAGTGATCGAATTTCATTGATTACTAAAATAAACAATTTTGTTTTCCATTCAAAAGCTTTCTCAACTACATTTTATATACCTTTCTTCTTCTTATAAAATACTGTTTTTTTACATCCCTTAATTTCTTTAATTAAATTTAACACAAGTCTATTAAAAATATTTTTTCCCTAATTTCCATAAATTGGTTTTTCCTCCAGTTATTATACACTATTTTTCTGCAGTTGACTTTCTATGATTGTTCTCTTTATTCTTCTTTTTCTTTTTCATTGCAGACACACTAATACCATTTTTTCCTTTGTGCACACTACTCTTAGTCTTTAATATTTTCCTCAGAAAGGTGTTCCTTCTCTTACCACGACTTTTTTTCTTTTTCTTTACACATGGTTCTTCATGTAAATCTTGTGGATGACTTCTCTTCAAATAAACACCTTTCTTTTGTTGTTTCTTCTTTTGACATTTGGTAGGCATGATACCGTTTTTTATGTATTGATAAAAAGAATCTATTAAAAAAATATATATAACATTACAAAAATAAATATATGAAATATTCTATAATATTACTTATAAGAACAGAGGGAGGCTTATGACGAGAAATGTGAGACTATGAAAATAAAAGTACTTACAACAAGAGGAAGAAGTGTGAAACAAGGGAAAATATCATGAAAAAGGGGAGTATAAACACACACTACAATATAACGGGATAAAGAAAGTATGAATAAACTGGAAAGTATCAATAGGTAAGGGAGACTATGAAGTGAAAGATGGAAATATGAGGAGAGAAAAAAGAGTATAAGAAGAAAAAAGAAACTAAGGGAAAGACTCTAAAGTAAAAAGAAGGAATATGTGAAAAGACGCGCAACTATAAGAACAAACAACGAATACTAGCAAAGGACGGTGTGTATAAGGACAGACAGAACAGTACCAGAAGAGAGCACAAAGAATGTTGGGAAAAGTGGAGCATAAGGAAAAAAGGGATGTACAAGAACAGAGGATACAGTCTGAGGAGAAAAGTATAAGCAGATGGAATATTATGAAGAATGAAAAGAGTATTACGAAAGAGGCATAAATATGACATGCGAAACAAATATAAAGAGAGAGATCAGTATGAAAACACGGAGAATATGAGGAAAGTGCTTCAGAGTGTATGCAGGGAGTCAGGGAGGAGTAAGAGAAGAGTGCAAACAATATCAACAGATTTAAGAAGTATAAACAGAGAGGACAGAAAATGAAAAGAGAAAAGAAATATGAAGAAAAAGAGGAGAAAAGAGAGGAGAGTAGGAAAACAGGGGGAGTATAAGAACAGGGGGGAAAATGAGGAGACGAATATGACAATAAGAAAATACGGCAATATTAGTAGAGAGTATAAAGTATAAGAAAAGAGAGGAGAAATGTGAGTACAGAGAGAAGAGTATTAGAAGAAAAAGAAAAGTGTGAGAAAACAATAGGGAGTATTTACAAAGAACAGCGAGAATACCAAGAAACAGAGAATATAAGAACAGAAGAGTATATATGAAGAAAAAGGAAAGAAGCTTTATCGTCAGAAAACTGCTGATACAGCAGCGATAATGGCCTTGATAATATGCTCTATGGAATACCAATCGAAGCACATGTTAGACGTTCTTCACATCTATCACACATATTCCTCCCCATATTCTTCCCTTGTTAAACGTTTTATAGTCGTAAATGTGTTTTTCTATAATGCATGCTGTTATGTTTTTTTGTTTAATATCACATTGTGCGTCTGTGTACATTAAGGAATTATGGGCGATATTATCAAGAAAGGGCGCTACATTATCACCGCTTTTATCGGCAGGAAACTGCACCATATACATTCCCATACAATTTATCAACTTACCTTTCAAATTGATTTCTAGATTAAGAAGAATACCACTCACACAGTAGATATTCTTATACAGAATATCTCTAGTTCAGTGTTTGCAGCAAAACCACAAAATGGAACATTTTCCCTCTCATTTTGCACATACATACATATAAACAACCAATTAAAATCCTTCACACATTAATTCAAAACGAAACACACATTTTTATTGCTTTAGCATTTCAAACCATTCCAATTGACATAACTTTCCACCCTACCCCCAACAGATCATGCAAAAGTCAACTGTCAACAGAGGTGAAAAATTCAGCACTGTATAAAACCCTGCTCCTCAAAAATTTTAGACTATGCATAAGCACTTACTTATAAGTAACAATAAAGAGAAAAGGTCTCATTACAAGCAACCAACATATAAACACATAAACTTGATAGATATCTGTAAAATATATATTTTTTATTGATTTTTTCTTGCTTACGTACGCTTATGTGAAACGACTTTCAGAATTCGCACAGTACACGTACACTAAATATACTGTTAAAAAAAAGTAGCATCTATCACTAATTTATTTCAATTCCCGGGTACCCCATCCCCTGGTGCTCAAATATAACGTTCAATTTGATCAAATAACAATGACTCGTGATTTGTTGAAGGCCACTCTATCTGCAGTTAGATATGGTTTTTCAAAACTTGGACATTTGAAATTGCATAAATGTATCTCAGTTAAATGATGAAATTATTGAAGATAAATGCAGGCATCTAAGAATAGGTTTGGTTAGATACTTTAGGTCTCTCGAAAATAAATAGAGTGGCCTTCAACAAATCCGATACCGAGTCATTGTTATTTGATCAAAGTGATATTTGTCCTACTCGTTCCCGTAAGGACAAGACCCCTTCATAGAATTCAAATATAACGTTCAACACCATGGGGAGAGCCACAAAACCCCCATGATCCCAGCCGGCTCCTTGCGTCCTTCAGGAGCCAGCATTGGTTTTTGTCAGAGAGACCAGCTTAAATGCTGCTCTCTCATACAAAAAGCAATCTGCTTTCTTACTTGAAACAGAACTCTCGCCCTACCATAGCAAACAGCAGTGTCCCAGGGATAGGCACCTCTTAACACTACAGGAGCCGGCCCTGTTAGGTGGTGGTCCCCACGGCCATCAAAGGCTCAACAAAGCCCATCCAAGACTTTGACCTTGTGGATCATTGTAAACCCCCCTAAGCAGTCCTAGGGGGACCGGAAGTCCTATAGCAAATAGCAAACTTTTCCTGTCAATCTACACACTCAATCTACACACATATACAAATAAATAAAAAATCACATTTATTCACTCAATAAATCAAAACGAAACACACTTTTATATTGCTTGAACTTTTGCACCCATTCCAACTGACAAAACTTCCAACCCTTCCCCCATTCCACAATCTGCCAGTTACCATAGAAACACTTCACGGAACACCTAACTCAGCACACAGGTGAAAAGTTCATCATACATTGTTGCAAATTAAAACAGCAAGTGTGCTTGACTTGAGAATATACCAGCTTATCTTATGTAACATTCTTTTTTATCAGTTTTTCTTAACCAATAAAAATCAGGCTTTTAAAAAACAGACACATGCATCCTAGCTTAGTGTAGAATATTGTTGAACAACCAATCATTTCTTTTTTCTTCCTTCAGTACGCTTATGGGACGACTTTTAATCTTCGCACCGTACGTCGTCCATACGTGCTTGGTACGCGTATGATAAATCAACCATAAAAAATAGCCTTTATCACTAATTTTTTATAATACCCGAGGACCCCATCCCCCGGGGCTCAAATATAACATTGCGGATGGTGGGAAGAGCCCCAAGGCCTCCATGGTCCCAGCCGGCTCCCCACTTCCTGTGGGATCCGGCATAGCTTTTTGTCACAGACAGCAGCTTACATGCTTACATTCTACTTTCAAAGATGATTTCAACACTTATACATTTTATAAAATAATATAGTACTGCACGCTAAAGGAGAAAAGTCAGCACAATTATAATAGAATAGAAAATAGAAAAAAAATACTTCCACACTCAACAAACGCGTAAGCAGACTTCACAGTTTAATTTAAAAGCACGCTACCACAACTAGTTTTTCAAACGCATTATACAATAAAATGTGTCACAAAATAGGCTACATACATGGTGACTGTATTGTAACGTCACATAGAAAAAAGAAAGCCACTCTGACGCTACCAGGAAAACACAACACTATAAAGCCCAAATTTCCATTGTAGTGAGTTCTTAGTTGCAACTCTAGTTGTCGGATCGACACACACACTCCCTCATGACTGGTATACAACCACACCACACCCATTCAGCATATCCATCATTACACACGTGACCCTATGTATAAAAAAGACGGAGCGCAGGTGTTGTACACCGTTTTAGAGTTGTTCCCAAAGCACCGAACAAGGGGCCCACTACCACATGCGTGGCCACTTTGGTCTCTGAGTTAGTGGTGCCCGAAGCACCATATATGAGACTTCTTTGTTGAAGATCGGAACCACCTCATGAAGAAGGTGTCTTTTCCACGAAAAGGTGAGCAGTGAGGCTTGAGTATGCATCGGAAGGAGTCAGAGGGTTTAGCTGACTACATACTAAAATGCATTTTAGTATTTTAGACAAACGAACTCCTACATAATGTATTAATTTACATGTTTAATTTTTTTTCCCAATAGCAGTAACGCTTTTATAATCGCTGAAATGTCCGGAATATACTCACAGTACAAACAGTTCATAGAAATCTGACAATCAACGTCTATAAAAGTGCGATATTATCTAACTCCAAATTAATATAGAAAGAATTACCAATCATAACATCTTTCTTTTAATATCTTTTAGATATTCAGCTTCACGATGCATTATGTAACACGGACAACGGCAATAGCACAAGGTGAGCAAACAAGCTTGTTTCTGAAACAACGCCAAGTTATCTGTCAAAGGAGAGAACATGTAGTATGTAGCAGGCGCAAAAAAAACATTGTGCTAACAGGGCTTCAGCTAGGATGAGATAGCTTCCTGGGCCCACACACAGTCGCACCCGAGTACATCACAGGTCTTTAAAAAAGTATTTTGAATGTTAATGAGGCTTTGATAATACCCCCCTGCAGCTCCACTCTTTTTGTTTGAACTAAAGCCCCCACCCTAAATTTGTTCTAGCTTCCCCACCCCCAATTTTTTGGACTGTGGTTGCACCTCTGACTTCACATACCCCTCCCCTGTCGTGTGTGTCTCTCCCACGTTTTAATGTCCTTTTTTCCCTTTCTCTTTCTTACTCTCTCACATCATTTCTCTTTCTTTTTTAAAGATTTGGACGCTGCTATCTACACTCTGCTGTATACAACCATATCTGAATTGAAATGATTAACTCCCTTCATTACAGTGAAGGCTTCTTCCACACGTAGAGCACCCTCTTTCAATAATGCCAATGGCACTAGGTGACAAAGAATTTTGCTTCCGAAACAACAAATTATCTATGAAAGGAGTGAGGGGGTAGTGTGCACCAGCTTCACTGTGTAAAATGTATAATTACCTCCGAGCAGTGACAACAGATAGGTTACAACAGTCTGACAAACAGATCTACAAGCTTATTACGCCATTTTTCTGTCACTTTTAACATGGGAAAAGTGACTCAAGGAGCTTGTAAGGCTACGTCTGACTTTTCAAGAAGAAATCTCATCTCCAGACTCTGCGAGACAGTTTTAATGTTGTTTTCCCTCTCTTTCTCTCTCTCACTCTCAGTGACATCATTTCTCTTTCTCTTTTAAACCTATAGAAAATGCTGTCTTCTTTCACATGTAAAAGCAAAGGAGTCTTTAAGTTTTGAATTCCACTGGCCGCAGTGTTTGGCCGCAGTGTTTATACAACGGTAAGCGCAGAGGCCTAGATATACAATGCCTTCATTACAATGCATTAGAAATAAGTCTGCATATTTACAATCCCGTTCTGCCACTTTTGTGTCAGTAACACAGTAGGCACTTCCATACAGACACCACTTGAACGTGGCACTATAACAGAACTGAAATGTACTAGGCACACCGCACACGTAAAACTGTAGTGTTACCTTCATTTGTGAAAGGAGACAGTGGGTAGTGTGCAGCAGCTTCACTGTGGAAAATGTATAATTACCTCTGAGCACTGACAACAGATAGGTTACAACAGTCTGACAAACAGATCTACAAGCTTATTACACCACTTTTGTGTCACTTTTAACATGGGAAAAGTGACTCAAGGAGCTTTTAAATCTAAGTCTGACTTTTCAAGAAAAAATCTCAACTCCAGACTCTGCGAGACAGTTTTAATGTTGTTTTCTCTCTCTTTCTCTCTCCCACTCTCTGTGACATAATTTCTCTTTCTCTTTTAAACGTATAGAAAATGCTGTCTGCTTTGACATGTAGAAGCAAACGTGTCTTCAAGTTGTAAATTCTACTGGCCGCAGTGTTTGGCTGCAGTGTTTATACAACGGTAAACACAGAGGCCTAGATATACAATGCCTTCATTACAATGCATTAGAAATAAGTCAGCATATTTACAATCCTGTTCTGCCACTTTTGTGTCAGTAATACAGTAGGCACTTCCATATAGACACTACTTGAACGCCGCACTATAACAGAACTGAAATGTACTAGGCACACTGCACACGTCAAACTGTAGTGTTACCTTCATTTGTGAAAGGGACAGTGGGTAGTGTGCAGCACTGTGTAAAATGTATAATTACCTCCGAGCACTGACAACAGATAAGTTACAACAGTCTGACAAACAGATCTACACCTTATTACGCCACTTTTCTGTCACTTTTTTTACATGTGAAAAGTGACGCAAGGAGCTTCTAAATCCATGTCTGACTTTTCAAGAAAAAATCGCAACTCCATACTCTGCGAGACAGTTTTAGTGTTGTTTTCTCTCTCTTTCTCTCTCTCACTCTCTGTGACATCATTTCTCTTTCTCTTTTAAACTTATAGAAAAGGCTGTCTGCTTTCACATGTAAAAACAAAGGAGTCTTTAAGTTTTGAATTCCACTGGCCGCAGTGTTTGGCAGCAGTGTTTATACAACTGTAAGCACAGAGGCCTAAATATACAATGCCTTCATTAGAATGCATTAGAAATAAGTTGGCATATTTACAATCCCGTTGTACCACATGCAGTAGGCACTTCCATATAGACACCACTTGAATGCGGCACTATAACAGAAGTTAAATGTACCAGGCACACTGCACACGTAAAATCGTACTGTTACCTTGACTTGTAATGCTTCAGCTCATTTACTTACATCTACGTAATTCTAAACTCTAATTTTCTTTTTTGTTTTGCAGATTACCAATCTAACGTATTTTGGAGTCCATTTTACAATTTGTTTATAATATTGTTGTTTTAAAGTTATTTTTCTAGTTGTTTATAATATAGTTATCATTAAGTTTTGTTTACAGTTATTCTTTTAATAAAAGTTAATAAAAAAACTACATACTTCTTTTTTTTGTGAGGGAGTTGACGGTCCACAATAAAAATATTATTTATAATGTTGAAGTACTATAGTAAGATGTTCAAGTGTAAGATTGAAAAGTACTGAGTTATATTTTCTCTGGGTACACTACAACATTGTAAAGAAATCAAACTAATACGAAACAATGTGTACCACATTTACAAACCTCTTGCAACATTTTCCCATGCATACCTACCATCCTACAAAATTAAGTGTGGGCCTCAATGACGCCTCTCAAACCACGCAAACAATTACCCAACAAAGATTTCTATATTGTATGAGAGGGGCTGCGTGCCCTCCGCCTGGTGCCCTGGAGTCCACCACGCCTGGACCCGGTTCCTGCAGTGTCCAGGGGGGAAACAGCAATTACAACGCAGTCATAACCACGCATGATCGTCACCACGAAGCCATTAGCACTCATATGGCTTTATCACACATGCTTTTACAACTAGTATGCATTTACCACGCATGATAAACACATAATCTTAATAATATCTTTGTGTTGCAGAACACGCGTTGTATTGGCTCTGGCTTACTTCCTTCAAATCAGTTTTTAGATATACGTGTGACCAAGTCATAAGATCGGAGGCCAAGGACAAACATTGTGGTGTCTGTGCCAGGAAACCTCATGGATCTTAGAGAAGATAAGCGGAGAGTAAAATGAAAGTAACAGGTATAATAAAAATAACGGAGAAAAACTACAAAAATGGCAATGGACGGAGTATGTAATCAATGTTTGGCGCCTCAACACTACATTTCAAAGAAATATAGATACAATATGTTTATTAATAAATTACAAAAGTATAGCATCGGATGACACACATGGCCCAGGCAAAGAAAGTGGCAAATTTAATAGCTGAAATGAGGAGATGTTTGCTTGGCGAACTTGAAGTAAAAGAAAAAAACGTAAGCTTGGAAACGAGGCTGCGGATGCGTAGAGAGTACAACTGATGTACAAAAAAAACCCAAAAAGTTTTACATACTATCATAGAAATAAAGCTAATTTTTGACCAGTAAAGTTAGTTCTCAAAAATAACTTTTTTTTAGCCCCAAAGCCCCCACTATCCCAGATGGCTCCCCGTATCCTTCGAGAGCCGGCATTGCTTTATCAGTGACAGCAGCTTATATGCTGCTCTCTCTTTCGAAAAACTATCTGCTTTCTTGAAAGAGAGAACAGATTAACTTGCTCTCTTTTTCAAATAGGAAACAGTTTGCTGTGGTAAAGTGGGAGCGGTGACAATACTGCCCTACCATACCAAACAGCAGTGTCCAGGAAGTACACACACCGAGACACTGCAAGAACCAACCCTGGGGGCCAACTAGCCCACCAGGTACCTCCAGTAAGTGCTACAGAGCTGCGTTGCAGAGTGTTGTAAAAAGGGGGTGTTGCCCCTGAACACCTCTCTGCAACCCTGCTCCCAGGCGCATACTGGAGGTACCTGGTAGGCTAGTTGGCCCACAGGGGACCTCAGGATTGAAGAGGAATGAATTCAGCCGAACTACGAATTCCGATTTACTCACCTGTTATCAGGAGGGACCTCAGTGCTGCATCTTTCAGCCCAATACTTATCCTGAAAAGTAATTCTAACCATACTTACAGTAACTTGAATTTCCTTCCATAGGCTAACATTGACTGGTTTCACTTGGAAATTCTTCTAAGTTTGGATTTTTGGAACTTTAAAAAATTCCTCTAAAATCAGCCGAACTACGAATTCTGATTTACTCGCCTGTTATCGGGAGAGACCTCGGTGCTGCATCTTTCAGCCCACTACTGACACTGAAAAGTAATTCTAACCATACTTACAGTAACTTGAATTTCCTTCCATAGGCTAACATTGACTGGTTTCACTTGGAAATTCTTCTAAGTGTGGAGTTTTAGAACTTTAAAAAATTCCTCTAAAATCAGCCGAACTACGAATTCCGATTTACTCAACTGTTATCAGGAGAGACCTCAGTGCTGCATCTTTCAGCCCAGTACTGATCCTGAAAAGTATTTCTAACCATACTTACCAGTAACTTGAATTTCCTTCCATAGGAATCCATTGTCTGGTTTTCACCAGAAAAGTTTCTGTCTATTTTCACAAACTAAAAATATTAATTAAAAATCACCTGTATTACTTAAACGCATTCTTTCAACTATTTACAGGAGATGCACTAGTGCTGGAACCAGGATCCACTACTGAGTAAGAAAAATTAATGATAACCATACTTACCTGCTAAGTGAATTTCCTGCCATAGAATAACATTGGTGATTCTATGTGAGAAAATGATTGTGTCAACTTTTAAAATACAATAATATTCCTTAAAAATCACTACTGTAACTAAAACACCTTTACTCAACCGTCTACAGGAGATGTCCAAGGACTGAGTCTAGGATCCAGTCCTGTGGTTAGAAAAGTAATCCGTAAAGTAACTAATTGCATTTAACTAGAAAAACACATTGAGGTCAATGTTGCATTGTGTTTGAAATTGTGTTGCCCATTGCAACCACTGTAACTACTGTACTTAAAAGTCTATTGCCTATTTGCAAAGTATTTAAACTAAAGTAATTAATTCTGAGAAAGTATATTTTGTAATGTGATATGTAATGTAATTGAAAAAATAAAATATTTAAAAATAAATAGTTTAAAAAATTTAGTAAATCAGTATAAAAAAATATAACAATTAATACATTTAAAAATTGTCCTTTACAAAACTTCGAAATTCACTGACAAAAACCAAAGGTTTCAGGCCTGATATAGTTAGGAATTAGCATTTAAAAAACCTTTGAAATTCACTGAAAAATACATAGATTTCACACCTGATATTGTTAGGAATTAGCATTTACAAAACCTTTGAAATTCACTGTAAAAACCATAGATTTCAGGGCTGATATAGTTAGGAATTAGCATTCAAAAAACCTTTGATATTCACTGAAAAAAACGTAGGCTTTAGGGGTGTTATAGTTAAGTGGACATTTCACTCGTACAAAACCATCGAAATTCCTCTGATATAGTTAGTTGTACTAATTATATCTCATGCGCCCGCAATCCACTGCTGATGATGTCACATATTACATCATTCATGACATGGTTATTGACATCACTGATGACATCTCAAATTACATCACTGATGACAACATCCACGTGACAATACACCTCATCATACACTAGTATAACCTTTCATCACACACTGTAAAATACTGAGTACCATATTTGAATCCATTGACACATCAATACAAGTTTCTAAAAACCCAATCAGTGATACCTAGATCTATACACACATCTAATCACTTACCTAAAGATTCACTCACACATGCAGTCAATGATGGATAGAACACTATCAAATATACACCTATATTGACGTTACACACCAGCACACATCCTATTCACTTATGAAGTCATCCTATTTACTTATGCAAACAATGGATCATACTTACATTTACTTAGCTATACACTTAAACCAACACCACTTTATCTATTCATATAGACAGTAACTTATACTTAGTGTGTTACAAAAGCACTATTACAAGTATACAGTTATCCATACAGTCATGCATACAATCACTGAGTCTTATGTATACTTATTTATAAACAACAACTGACACATACATTGCCTTTTATTTTTCTACTTTGTTGGACATGTACCATTAAGAGAGATATTTAGTCATCACTACACCCATAAAGATATTCACTCACCCAAACAACTGTTATAAAATGTAGTCTTAACGTCATATACCTACTAAATCAACTATTCACACATCTTTGGGCAGTCACACACCTTCCACCGAACCATACACACATTAACTCTCCCGTACAAATACTCAGTTACCTAATCAATAACTAATATAGACTTTCAAATAGCTAGTAACCAACTGGATAAGTCGTTTTTACAACAACTGACAAAGTGATACAGATGTTCACACAGTTTAGTCACTATCCAATATATTTAGAGAGACACTTTAAATTAGTCAAGTAAACAGTCAATCACACTGCTACTAAATCCTCCATCCAGATATTTATATTGATATATCCACGCATTCTTCAATGCAAATTGCTATATATATAATAACGAAGTAAACCACTGTCACTGGATGATGTCTTCAGTGATGTCATCAGTGATGTCATTTGAAATGTCATCAGTGATGTCACTGACCATGTCATGAATGATGTAATATGTGACATCATCAGCAGTAGATTGCGGGCGCGCAAATTATAGGTAGCAGAACTAACTATAACGGGGGAATTTCAATGGTTTTGTATGAGTAAAATGTCCAGCTAACTACAACATGTGTGAAACCTATGGTTTTTTCAGTTAATTTTTAAGGTTTTTTAAATGCTAATTCCTAACTATAACGTGGCTGAAACCTATGTTTTTTCCAGTGATTTTTTAAGGTTTTTTAAATGCTGATTTCTAACTATAACATGGCTGAAACTTATGCTTTTTTTCAGTGAATTTCAAAGGTTTTGTAAATGATAATTTTTAAATGTATTACTTCTTATATTTTTTATACTGATTTACTACATTGTTTTAAAATATTTATTTTTAGATATTTTATTTTTTAAATTACATTCCTTTGTTTATATGAATTGAAAAAAAGTTTTTAAACATATTAAAATTGTAATATTTGTTTTTTATTTCATTTTTTTTATTTAAATATATTTTATATAGCAGGCAATGATATCCTATGGAAGGAAATTCAAGTTACAGGTAAGTACGGTTAAAATTACTTTTTAGGATCAGTACTGGTGTGAAAGATGCAGCACTGAGGTCTCTCTTGATAACAGGTGAGTAAATCGAAATTCGTTGTTCAGATAATTTTAGGTGAATATTTTAAAGTTCTAAAACTGTACACTTTGAAAAATTTCTAAGTGAAACCAGTCAATGTTAGCCTATGGAAGGAAATTCAAGTTACTAGTAAATATGGTTAGAATCACTTTTGAGGATCAGTACTGGGCTCAAAGATGCAGCACTGATGTCTATCTTGATAACACCTGAGTAAACTTGAATTCGTAGTACATCCAGTAAGCGCCACAGGGCTGCGTAGCAGAGAGATGTAAAAAGGGGCAAGGCATGCACCACCTCTCTGCAACACAGCAGAGTGGCGCTTCCTGGAAGCACCTGGTGGACTACTTGACCCCCATGGTCCCTCAGGTTTGAAGTTGAATTTTTGCCCCAACTTAAAACACGCCACAAGGCGTGTTTGCACACATCCCGTCAGACCCCGTCCCCTCCCTTCACCACTGTGTAAACACGCCCTGTTACCATTCTAAGTTGAGAGATTAAGTCCCCTTCAATCCTAAGGATCCATAGGGTCAAACTAGCCCACTAGGTACCTCCAGTAAGCACCACAGAGCTGCGCTGCGGAGAAGTGTAAAAAGGGGCATGGCCTCAAAACACCTGTCTGCAACGCAGCTCCCTGGCACATACTGGAGATACGTGTTGGGTTATTTGGTCGTTTGCACACTGATGAAGGAAGGGGGCATGGCCTAAGGTGACATATCTGCAAACACGCCCCGTAGCGCATTTTAAGTTAGATAATTAATTCCTCCTAATTAATGTGGGTCCCTGGGGGCCAACTAGCCCACCAGATACCTCCAGTATTCACCAGGGGGCTACGTTGCAGAGAGGTGTTCAGAGGCCACACCCCTTTTTACAACACTGCAATGCAATTTTTTTTAGTTTTTTTTAAGAAGGGGGCTGTGTAGCCCCCCTTCTTTTTATATTTTTTTTTTACCCTGGGGACCCCATACCCCAGGGCTTTCCCCCTAATAATATTATTTTTTTTAAATGTGGAGGGGTCTGCGTGGCCCCCCTCCTTAGGCTTGTTTTAGACCCAGGGACCCATCCCCCTGGGCTCTGCCTCTTTTTTTAATACATTTGTTGGGGAGGTGGGCCGCGTGGCCCCCCTCCTTGGACACTTCGGGTCCCGGGTACACCATTCCCCGGGGTCGGCCTGCATCCTTTTAAAAAAATGTTTTTATTATTTGGGGAGGGGGCTGTGTGACCCCCCTCCTGGGCCAATTCTAGCCCTGGAGACCCAATCCCCTGGGATTGGCCCTCTTCGTTGGGGACCATGAGGTGTCCCCAATCTCTCACTGTCCCTGCCGGCTCTCCGCGTCCTGTGGGAACCAGCATTACTTTTCTACATTGGGAGCAGCTACCATACTGCTCCCCATCTAGAAAAGCAATCCTCGTTGGTTTTTGGAAGAGAGCAGGTTTCCTGCTCTCTCTTCCAAAAACCAAAGCAGTTTGCTATGGTAACGCGGGAGCCGCGAGGCTCCCACCCTACCATAGTAAACTAAAGGGTCCCAGGGGTGGGCACCACAGGACACTGCAGGAGCTGGCCCTGGGGGGTGGCGGTCCCCAGGGCCACCACAAGGCTCCAGGAGGGGGGCTGTGTGGCCCTCTCCAAACATTTAAAAGCCCCGGGGGTGGTGGTTCCTGGGGCTGTGGATCCGTCATGGACCCCCAATTTAAAAATGTAGTGCCCCGGGGAGGTGGTAGTCCCAGGGGTGTCTGGGGGGCTTGAGCCCCCCACACAGGTTTTTTTTATTTATTTTTTTCAAAAGGAAGCCCCGGGGTTGGCGGTCCCCGGGGGGCCCCTCTAGGTCCCCCATTTTAATTATAAACATTGCCCCCAGGAATTTCCCCCTGGGGGCTAATTACAAATTAATCTGGATTTATTTTCCTATTTTTTTCTCGGGATGCACGTATCCTACGCGCATCCTGCGATTTAAAAAAAATAAATTCTTTTGGGCCCTGGGGGTCCTTGTGGGTAAGCTTGGGCGAATTTTGCGAATCTCGCGTTCGCGAATTTTGCGGATTTGCGAACTCGCAATCCGCAAAATCCGCGAATTCCCGCGAATTTGCGGATTTTTTTTTTTTGTGTTCGCCCGTGTTTCTGCCAGTTCGCGAGGGTTTTTACAATTTCGCAATTTGCGAACTTACCTGTCGGGTCGCAAGTTTTGCGAACTTGTTGTTTCTACGTGTCCAGCCTGTTTGGGACACTCTTCTTCATCACTGCCACTCTCTGTCACCACTGCCACTCTCTGACTACTCATGCCACCCTCTGGCCCACCCATGCCACCCTCTGTTTCATCACCACACCCTCTGGTTGTCCAGTGTACATTATTTTCGGCAAAGCAAAGCACACCTTCCCTGCCTCAAGTGACCTGAATTAATTTGGGGCTGATTAATGTGTCACAGAATATTTTTTTAGCTGGCACCTGCTTCCTTAGTGCGCCCTGATTAGTGATCTTTTGCACTTGCTAAGTGCTTTCATTGTTGCAAAATTAGTTACAACACCTGCCCTGCCCCAACTGACAATAATGAATTAGGGGCTGATTAATGGATTTTAACTTCCAGCCTGGCTCCTGCTTGTCTCCCTTAGCTGTAATTCAGGACCTTTGTGGCATATGTGTAACTATTCTGAGGTTCAGAGCAGGGTCACATAATAGTTGCAACTGGCAACTGAACTCTGGAGGGGCCCCTCAGGAAGCACTACAGGAAATGGCTACTAATGATGAGCCTGAACTTTTGAACCTGGTAAGTAGTTTCAGTTTTGCTAAGATCGTATTTCTGCAATTTAGCACTTATTCGAGGGGCGCGAAGTTGTACTGGGAAGCCGCGAACTCACGCGAACAGTGCGAGCAGTGCGAGCAAAATCCGCTGCTCGCGGATTTGCGGATTTTGCGGGAGATTCGCGAATCTCGCGGATTGCGAATTTCCGGAAAATCCGCAAAATCCGCGAGCGAAACAGATTTTCCGCCCATGCTTACTTGTGGGACCCTCTGACCAGGCCTAGGGGGTCAGGATGTTTCTACCCTGCCTCCCTTGTGTTTTTTGTACACTTGTTTTTCAGTTTTCTTGTGCCTCGGTTCTACAGAGACACAAGATGGCTGCCAACACTTCCTGGTTTGGAGTGTTGACAGACAGTTGACAGCCAATTAGCATGCAGCTTGTGCCCCTAAAGGTACGCGTACCCTACGCGCCCATTGATATATCTATGATTTTACTTTTTATTTTCTCAGGAACTACTGCACAGATTTACACAATTTAACAAAAAGCGTGATCTGTGAACCAAACTCTACCTTTTTGCCAAATTTGGTGTAATTCCCTTCAGCAGTTCGGGCTGTAGCCGTGCCTAAAGGTCCGTATGGAAAATTGCATAGGGAAAACACGTTTTGGGACCCCCCTTTTTTCTCAGCCCCCACTTGACTAATCACCCCAACACTTTCAGGAAAGGAGCAGAGCGGAGCGGGCCATCTACTTGGAAAAATTTGTGAAGATTTGTCGACCGGCGCCAAAGTTATTCCAAATAGAATGCTGGGGATTTCCTATGGAAACTCAGTCCTAACTATAACTATAACTACCTACTGGTGACCGCCAGTGGGTAATATTTCCAAATCCAACACATATATAGATAGATATACTCACACACTCACACAGACATGTATTTATATACACTGCCATATACTGACTTTGCCTGGAGAGGAGGAGCTGTTTGTTGGGAACATCTGTTGTTCTTCCCCCTTGGGGTTCTGCCTGCTGCTCGCCGGACCCGCTTTGCGGGTCCCGCTTCGCGGACCTAGGAGAGGAAGAGCCCGACTTGAACTAGCGCTCGAGGCGCTGAGGTCTCGAGAGGCGAGGGGTAGATTGGCGGCAGGGCTGCGAGCGCTGACGCAGGGACTCCTTCTCCCAGGAGTCCCTGAACGACCAATCTGCACCACCTGGTATGCTCTCCCTGCCTGCCCCGTCCCTTGACCTTCTCCTACCTCTTATAGCAGGCATAGCATACCGCTGCGCGGGAGTGCGCTAAAGCGTCCCCGGAGAGGCCCGGGCAAAGGGCGGGCCGTCTGTGGCCGTCAGGGGCTGCAGGAGGCTGGGCTGGGCCACTTGTCTAACATCTGGCTCTGGACCTTTTCCGGCTCAGTGACTGCGACACAGTGAGTCGTTTTACCGGCCTCATTAACTATTGGTGCTAAAGGTCTATTATACTTTTGGATCTCTCTACTTAGCCGTCCACATTGTTTAGTCTTTTTAGGATTGATTGTTGCCTATAGCATGACTTCGTGTTCTCCTAACCCCTTACCTCCTTCTGTAGGGGTCTCAATACAAGGTCCTCTAGATAAATATTTCACCAGGGCTACTCGGGAGATTGACAGAGAAATTGCCCTAGCTGAGAGACGTGCCGAGCGTTGCTTATCCATCGAACTTCTTAAAAATCTTCCAGAGAAGCTTCCGTCATCGGGCTCTTTGGCGCAAGCCCTTACTCCAGCAGGCGCAACTGACCCTGCGGAGATTGCTTCCCTTTCCTTGGACCACACAAGGGTTGTAGCTTCAAGGGCCAGTCCTGCCAGGCTGGAGAGTATGGTAGTCTCAGCCCCACCTATTGAAGTTGATGCTTAGGACTTACAGCCTGGCAATGCCCCTGTTCCCGTGCTCCCTTCTAACACTACTCCTAGTCATGGGGATACATTACCTTTACCAGTATTGGCACCGTCGGCAGCAAAAAGATCAGCGCATAGTAAAAGGAAGAGAACCACAGCCCTCGCAGAGGTTGTCATCCCAAAGTCTGTAAGAAAATCAGGAGACTTGGTATCAGAGCGGGTGTGCCCCAAAAGGGAGTAGGGGTGGGTGCAAGCTGTCCTCAGGAGGTTATGGAGGGTGAGTCACCAGACAATACAGTCGTAGAGCCACCTATTGACCCGACTATAGTACCTGTTGAGCCCCCTCCCAATGAGATCCCTTCGATCGCCATAATAGAAAAAATGCTGAAATCTTTGTTGCTCCCGGTTTTAGAGAGAGTTAAAGGGTTGGCTGAGCGGATGGACAGGTTTGAACAGGCAACCCTGGACAATTTTTACTCCATAAAATCCCTTATCAAGCTTCACTCTAGAATTAGAGAGGACGAACCAGGGGGGGATACTACTGGTCGGGGGACCTCCATTTCCCTACAGGATCTATCCATTGTATCTGGACCAGCCAAAGGAGTGTCAACTGTAAAAGCCCACGCAGCACTTGATGTGACCACTAATGAGGGTGTACGGTACCCTGGCCCGCCTACTATGAATGCTACAGAACATCCAAACAAGATAATGACCAGTAGTGCCCCTGCTACAAAGCGCATGCGATCTGAGGCTCCTAGTAACTACGGCCCTGTCAATCCCAGAATCCCTGATACTAGTAAAGGACCTGAGCAAGTAAACCTTAGAAGAACTAGCTCTATTCCTTTACCTGGTATCCAGCCTAATATGCCCCATCCAAAGAGGTTCACAGAAGACCTCCTATGGATTTACCACCAGACTGTCAGCCCTATGTTGCCATTCTTACGAACGTACCACCCTTGAAGGCTGACCAACTAGAATCCTACCAAATGCTAAAAAATAAAACTATGCATTGGCTAAGGATAAATAAACCCCTCCCTAGGGAACTTGATGGTTTGATCCTGGTTGTTAGAAGGGTAGGATGGGTAGGCTACGGGCAAAAGCAGTTTGAGGGTGACTGTGTGGTGGTTAATTTTAAGGATGTCCGGGTTGCCCAAACAATCTGTAACTTAAATTCGGGGACCAGTGGTGCTGGTGTCGGAGTAGTCGATTTGACCTAATTCTACCCGAGATCTGCAGGCAATCCATGTGGCATCCAAACAGGAGGAAGACGGATGCACAAATTCATCTCCCCCGAGAATCACTTTATCCCCTTACCTCCTCAGTCAGTAGCATGGTCAGGGCCATATGGGAGGATGCCAGGATACTGAAATAATATTTTTCCCGGGGTGCTCCATCTCCCTTGAGTCCGGGTTTTGTGCCAGAGCCACATGTTCTTGACTTTGCTGATGAAAACCCGTCACCTACACCTGTTTTATGTAGCCCTCCAACTAACGATTTTACCCCGGTTGTAGGGAGTCAACAAGGAGGAAGAGCACCTTGGGCACTCGATGAGAGGGAGGAGATATCTGGCCCCAAATCTTGCAGCGAGCCAGCAGTGGCGGATCCAAATTTAAGGATTCTCAGCTGGAATGTTGCGAGCATTCTGAGGAAGCTGGCTCTTCCTGACTGGAACACCCTTGTGGAAGGCTACTCTAGTTGTATTTTCCAAGAAACTTGGAGTAGGGAGCCTTGCCAAAACGTGGGTTATTCATCTTTTTTTGTACCTGCAGAGTCCCCCTCCTCGGGGAGGGGCCGCCCCTCAGGAGGCCTCCTTATATGGGTAGCTATCTCCCTTGGGTGCCAAGTTACTCAGCATGTGTTTAATTCTCCTGATCTATTGGGTATATCAATCAAAGGGCCGTGGGGAGGGTTGATTTTGGACATTTACATAATTTATGCTAGGGGCACGAAGGGAGGCTCACACTCACCTATAGTATCAGGGTTGGAGTCCCTGCTTAGGCAGCGCCCCGTTTGTTCTTATGTCTTGGTCGCAGGAGACCTAAACTGTACGTTTGAGCCCCTTGGCCTGGAGGACACCCTGGAAATTACCGAGGATGACACACAGAGAGGGATACTACCTTTAACTATACCCCCCATTAGGAGATGGTCAAAAGTGGTGATCCAAATTAACTCCTTAAATATGGAATTCGGTCTTAGGGCTGTTAACAGAAGGTCATTGTCAGAACCTTCTGGAGCCCATACCTACAATAGGGCGAACCATACGTCCAGGATAGATTATATTCTCCTTGACGTAAAACTTTGGCCCTTCTTGCAGGATATGGAGGTTCTCCCTTCTGTCGAGAGTGATCACAATCTCCTCTCTCTTGCTCTCTGTCCGCTGTGGATTGGGAACCAGGGGACGCTCATGTCTCTCTCAGCGCCTACCCCTCAGGAAGTACATCCTTCTAACTGTGGCAGAAGCTTGAAATGGAGCAAGCTTATTATGGACGAAGAGAAAGTGAAAGCAATCGGGGCACTTTTAGACACAGCTCAGTCCAAAATGGATTTGTTGACTCCTCTGTCAGGGGAAGTCACAGTGATATTCTGTGACACAACCAAAGCCTTGAGCAACCTGTTCACTCTCCCACACAAGGTCTCACGAACTGGCAATAGCAAAAAGTTGCCGAACTCGCCGGGTTGGTATACTCAAAAATGTAGGGGGAAGAAAAATGCCCTGATTACTGCTGTTAAAAGCAAATACCAGGCTGCAATCAGACTGGCTTGGAAAGAGTACTCCGGACTACCGCGGCAGCCAAGAGAGAATGGGAGGATAGGTTCTGGGCTGATCTTATGGACGCAAGCAAGGGCAGGGACGCTAGAAGCTTCTGGAACCTCATAAGATCTAGGGATAGGCCAGATGGCACTCTGCTGACGTGCAACATCCCTGCCCAGAACTCGTTCGACCACTTCTCATCTCTCTGTACCGCTACTGGGGTGGCTTCTAATACCATTTTCTCTATAGCCCACTGTACAGGGGGTAGTGAGGATGTTTCTTTTACCGCCAGAGAGGTAGAAGATGTAATTAAATCATTGGTTCCTCTTAAAGCAGTAGGGCCGGATGGCATACCGGGCGATTTGTTACGGGCTAGCCCTAAGGAGTGGGGGAAGTTGGTTTCCTCTTTACTCAATGCCAATAACGGAGGTGTGCCTGTACCAGATTCCTGGAAGGGGGCTGAGGTTGTCCGGATATTCAAAAAGGGGTGTCGGGACAACCCAGCTAATTATAGGCCAATAAGTCTTATTGACTCCTCCCAAAAAGTGGCAGGGAAGGTTATTTTGGGAAGGGTGCTCCAGTGGGTGGACGACAACAATATTCTGTCGGACCTCCAAGCCGGTTTTCGTTCTGGAACTGGGACTATTGAACAGGTCTTTAGACTGGCTCTCTTGTATTGGAAGGTGGTGGTGCTGGGCAAAGGCAGTCTATATTTGGCCTTTATAGACCTTAAGACTGCCTTTGACCTGGTACCTAGAGAGGAGTTGTGGAAGGTCTTATCAGAACTGGGGCTCCCTTCGTATATTCTATCCCTCCTTGTGAGACTACACAATGGTAATTTTGCACAGGTGCGATGGGGCACGAACGGTGAAAAAACCGACAGGATTCCTGTAGGAAGGGGTGTCCGTCAGGGATGTGTGCTAGCTCCCACTCTGTTCTCTCTTTATGTGAACGGAGTAGTTGAGCATTTGTTAAGACATCCCTCTGATGCTCCTTCCATGGCGGGTAAAAGGATTCCTACACTGCTTTTTGCAGATGACACTCTTCTTATGTCAAAGTCCCCCATGGGCACTCAGAGCCTCCTGAATAACTTCCAGGAGTTTTGTTCACTGAGGGGGTTGGTAATCAACACTGACAAAACCAAGTATTTGATTATAAATCCCCCTAAAAACCCGGGGCGCCCGCCAACTTCAAATTCTGCTTCATTGGAGAGGGTACCCGAGTTTGATTACCTGGGTATCCGCCTTAACGATTCTCTAAGTTGGAATCCACATATCAATAAAATGCTCCTTGGTCACAAAAGGGTGGGCGGAACATTACTCAAGGAACAACGCTCCTCCACAAGTAAACCTATAGCCCCAGTGGTGGAGATTTACAAAGCTAGAGCGGTTAGCGCTGCCCTTTACGGTGCCGAGCTGTAGGGTACTTGTAACTTGGATGTACAAGTAAAATCGAAGAGCACATTTTTGAAAGATCTGATGGCTCTCCCGTCGAGTACTCCAACCGTCCCAGTGTCTCTTGACTTAGGCAGTAAATCGATCAAGGATCATGCTCAACTTCGCCCCTTGCTTCTTTGGGCTCGGTTGTGGCGGGTGCCGGAATTAGCCTCCTATGCAGAAGCGCTATCAGAGGTAATGGCAATGGTAGGCTGGTCTAGGATTAAATGGTTGAGGGACGTAAAACGGCTGCTAGTGGAGATAGGGCTAGGCGGGGCTTGGGCATCGAGATCTGCCCCTGCTAAAGCTATGATCAAGAAATTGTACTGGGATTGGGTCTCTTCCAAACTACTCTCAGATCCAAGTCATTGCAATTCCACTGTAGCCTTTTTGGGGATTAAAGATGCGGTGGCCTATGAACCCTACTTAGACATGATTTCCATCCCTTTTGATCGCACCCTGTACTTTAAGTTCTGAGTGGGAACATTACCAGTAGGTGAATTAGTTGCCCGTTGGAAATCCCCCAACCAGATCTCTCCCTTTTGTGCGCGCTGTCCCACTCGTGTTGAGTTGGTAGCCCACATTCTTTTTGAATGTCCGGATTATTGTGCGCCTAGGAGGCAATGGCTCAAACCTTTATGCAGACTTTTTGGTCACCCGTCAACATAAAGTGGCGTTACGTATTTTAATGTCTGACACATCAACTCTGATTGTTTGTACTGTGTCAAAATTTTTAAAGTGGTGTTGGTTGATTCGTGCAAGAAGGCTTTAATTATCAATTTAATCTTTTTCCTCATGTTTTTTGCCTGTGTATATCTGGAAATTGATTGTTTTAAATTCTGTGTCTTGTTTTTATTGTATATGCTTTTATGATATTTTTATATCGAAATAAAGCCAATCAATCAATCAATATATATCTTGAAGCAAAACAGTCCCCTGTGCTGTCACAACAAACGTGGACATGGACAACGTAAATAGCTAGTGCTAAAATTCAAAGATTTATTTCATAGTTGGTGCTGTCTCTGATACATTTCAGCCATTGAACAATATGAGTATCTATCTATCTATCTATCTATCTATCTATCTATCTATCTATCTATCTATCTATCTATCTATCTATCTATCTATCTATCTATCTATCTATCTATCTATCTATCTATCTATCTATCTATCTATCTATCTATCTATCTATCTATCTATCTATCTATCTATCTATCTATCTATCTATCTATCTATCTATCTATCTGTCTGTCTATCTATCTCTTTATCTATCTGTCTATCTCTATATCTATCTATCTATCTATCTATCTATCTATCTATCTATCTATCTATCTATCTATCTATCTATCTATCTATCTATCTATCTATCTGTCTGTCTATCTATCTCTTTATCTATCTATCTGTCTATCTCTATATATATATCTATATTTTTTTTTTCAATGAAGAAAACTCAGGTTTCAGGGACGTTATAGTTAGAAATTAGCATTTAAAAAACTTGAGAAATTCACTGAAAAAACCACAGGTTTCAGGGACGTTATAGTTAGGCTGACATTTCACTCGTACAAAACCAGAGAAATTTAGCTGATAAGGTTAGCTAAGCTAACTATAACTTGATCCCCTGCAATGCACTGGTGATGATGTCACATATTACATCACTCATGACATGGTCAGTTACATCACTGATGACATCTCAAATGACAATTCTGATGACATCATACAGTGACAGAGTGTTTTTTAAAGTTTAAGAATGTTATAGTTTTATATGCTCCAAGTTGTATTGAAGAATGAGTGGATGTATGTGTGTCTGAATGGATGATTTATTGGGTGCCTGTATGAGTGAGAGATTAAATGTGCCTTAGTGAATGCATGGATGAATGACTAATGTGTGTGAATATCTGTATCAGTCTGTTAGTTGATGCGTAAGTGGCTGCATGGGTTGATAAGTATCTACGTGAGTGTCTATATGGGTTAGTGATTGGTTGTCTGAGTACCTGTATGGGTGCCTGTGTGTCTGTGTGGGTGGGTGGGTGGTGTGTGACCCCTACATAGAGGTGTAAGTGGATGATTCACTGGGTGAATGGGTTCATGAGTGCATCTGTGAGGGGCTCTATGGTTGAGTGAGTGTGTGTATGGCTGGATTGGTAGGTGAATGGATGGCTTAGTGGTATATGTGTGAGGTCCTACATATGTGAAAGGTAGTATATGTGAGTGTTGGAGTATATAGGTGACTATATGTGAGAGTGACAGAGCAGACCACCCATAAGAGAAACTACCCGATTTTTAAGCTACCATCTTCAGATGTATAACACATGTGAAAATTCATGTACAAGTAGACATATACCTAGGTCATGAAGGCACGCAGGCCTTTAAATTTGACAGCTTGTACTTTCCAATTTAAAATAGAAACAGGCAAGAGAAGTACAGAAAGAAGCAAGAGAATTGCAGAAAAAAACAAGAGAGCTGCAGAAAGAGGCAAGAGAAGTGCAAACATGGGCAAGAGAGGAACAGAAAAAGGCAAGATAAAAGCATAAAGAAGCAACAGAGGTTCAGAAAGAGGCAAGAAACTGCAGAAAGAGGCAAAAGAAATTCAGAAAGAGGCAAGAGAGGCACAGAAAGAGGGAAGAAGGGTACAGAAAGAGGCAGGAGAGGTGCAGAAAAAGGGAAGTGGGGTACAGAAAGAAGCAAGAGAGGTTTAGAAAAAAACAAGAGATTTGCAGAAAGAGGCAAGAAGGATACATAAAAAGGCAAGAGAAGTGCAGAAAGAATGAACAGAAGCGCAGAAAAGGAAAAGATAAGTACAGAGAGAGGTAAGAGAGGTGCAGAAAGAGGGAACAGGGGTGCAGAAAGAGGCAATAGGGGTACTGAAAGAAGCAACAGAGGTGCAGAAAGGAGAAAGAGAAGAGATGAAAGAGATAATAGAGTTTCAGAGACAGGTAAGAGAAGTGAAGAAAGAAGCAACAGAGGTTGCAAAAATTAAGAGGAAAGGTGCAAAAAAAGAAAGAGATGTGCATAAATAGGCAAATGAGATGCAGAAAGAGTCAAGACAGGTAAAGAAAAAGGAGATGTTCAGAAAGTGGCAAGTGAGGTGCAGAAAGAACAAAAGAGGGTGGCAGAAAAAGACAAGAGAAGTGCAGAAAAAAGCAACAGAAGTGCAGAAAGAGGCAAGGGAACTCTAGAAAGAGGCAAGGGAGGTACAGAAAGAGGGAAGAGAGGTGCAGAAAGAGGCAACGGGATGCAGAAAGAAGCAAGTGAGGTATAGAAAGAAGCAAGAGAAGTACAGAAATAAGGAAAACAGGTGCAGAAAGAGGTAAGAGGGTTGCAGAAATTTGAAAAAGAGGTGCCGAACGAAGCAAGTGGAGTGCAGAAATAGCCAACAGAGGTACATAAAGAGGCAAGAGGAGTGCATAAAGAATCAAAAGAAGTGCAGAAAACGGCAAGAGTTGCACAAAGATGGACGAGGGGTAGAGAAAGGGGCAAGAGGGATGCAGGAAGAAGCAAGAGAGGTGTGGAAAGAAGCAAAAGAAGTACAGAAAGAAGGGAAACTGGTGCAAAAAGAGGCAAGAGGGGTGCAGAAATGTAAAACACAGTTGCTGAATGAACCAAGAGGAGTGCAGAAAAGAACCAACAGAGGTGCACAAAGAGGCAAGAGGAGTGCAGCAAGAAGCAAGGGTAGTGCAGCAAAAAATTAGTGCTGTGCAGAAACAGGCAAGAGAAGTGCAGAAAGAGGAAACAGAGGTATGGAAAAAGGCAACAGTGGTGCAGAAAGAGGGAAGAGGGGTCAGAAAGAAGGAAGAAGTTCAGCAAGAAGCAACATAGGTACAGAAAAAGGCAAAAGGGGTGCATAAAAAAGCAAGAGAGGTACAGAAAGAAGCTAGGGAAGTACAGAATAATGCAAGAGAGGTGCAGGGAGAGCAAAAGAAGTGCAGAAAGAGGGAAGAGGGTTGCCGGAAAGAGGCAAGAGAAGTACACAAAGAAGCAAAAGAGGTACAGTAGGAGGAAAGAGAACTGCAGAAAGAGGGAAGAAAGTTGTGCAAACAAGGTGCAAAAAGATGAAATACGGGTGAGGAAAATGTAAAAGAAAGGTGCCAAAAGTAGAAAGAGGAGTGCATAAAGAACCAACATAGATGCAGAAAGAGGCAAGAGGAGTGCAGAAAGAGATAAGAGAGGTGCAGAAACGAGCAATAGCAGAAAGAGGCCGGAGAGCTGTAGAAAAAGGTAAGAGAGGGGTAGAAAGAGGGAAGAGGGGTACAGAAAGAATCAAAAGAGGTTTAGAAAAAAGAAGAGATGTGCAGAAAGAGGCAAGAGGGATACAGAAAAAGGCAGGAGAAGTGCAGAAATAATAAACAGAAGTGCAGAAAAGGAAATAAAGAAGTGTAGTAAGAGGCAAGACATGTGCAGAAAGAGGGAACAAGGGTACAGAAAAAGCAGCAAAGGTGCAGAAAGAAGGAAGAGGGGTACAGAAAAAGGCAAGAGGCGTGCAGAGAGAAGCAACATAGGTGCAAAAAGAAGGAAGAGTAGTGATGAAAGAGACAAGAGAGTTGTCGAAACAGGCAATAGAAGTGATGAAAGAAGCAACAGAGATGCAGAAAGAAGCAAGAGAAGTGAATAAACAGACAATAGAGTTGCAGAAAAAACAAGAGAGGTACAGAAAAAAGAAAGAGATATAGAGAAATAGGCAAGTGAGATGCAGAAAGAGTCAAGACAGATTGAAAAAAAGGCGAGAGAGGTACAGAAAGAGGTAAGTGAGGTGAAGAAAGAGCACAAGATGGGTGCATAAAGAGACAAGATGGGTGCATAAAGAGACAAGAGAAGTGCAGGAAGAAGCAACAGAAGTGTAGAAAGAGAAGAAGAAAGAGGAGTGCAAAAAGAACCAACAGAGGTTCAGAAAGAGGCAAGAGAGGCACTGAAAGAGACAAGAGAAGTGCAGAAAGAAGCAACAGAGGTGCAGAAAGAGGCCCGAGAACTACAGAAAAAGGCAAGAGAGGTGCAGAAAAAGGGAAGTGGGGTACAGAAAGAAGCAAGAGAGGTTTAGAATAAAACAAGAGATGTGCAGAAAGAGGCAAGAAACATACATAAAAAGGTAAGAGGAGTGCAGAAAGAATGAACAGAAGCGCAGAAAAGAAAAAGATAAGTACAGAGAGAGGCAAGAGAGGTGCAGAAAGAGGGAACAGGTGTGCAGAAAGAGGCAAGAGGGGTACAGAAAGAAGCAAAAGAGGTGCAGAAAAAAGCAAGAGATGAGATGAAAGAGACAAGAGAGTTGCACAAACAGGTAAGAAAAGTGAAGACAACAAAGGTTGCAAAAATTAAGAGGAATGGTACAAAAAAAGAAAGAGATGTGCAGAAATAGGCAAGTGAGATGCAGAAAGAGTCAAGACAGGTACAGAAAAAGGAGATGTTCAGAAAGTGGCAAGTGAGGTGCAGAAAGAACAAAAGAGGGTGGCAGAAAAAGGCAAGAGAAGTGCAGAAAAAAGCAACAGAAGTGCAGAAAGAGGCAAGAGAACTGTAGAAAGAGGCAAGAGAGGTGCAGAAAGAGGGAAGAAGGGCACAGAAAGAAGCAAAAGAAGTACAGGAATAAGGAAAACAGGTTCAGAAAGAAGCAAGAGAATTGCAGAAAAAAACAAGAGAGTTGCGGAAAGAGGCAAGAGAAGTGCAAAAACGGGCAAGAGGGGTACAGAAAGAGGCAAGAGAAATGCATAAAGAAGCACCGGAGGTACAGAAAGAGGCAAGAAAACTGCAGGAAGAGGCAAAAGAAATTCAGAAAGAGGCAAGAGAGGCACAGAAAGAGGGAAGAGGGTACAGAAAGAGGAAGGAGAGGTACCGAATGAAACAAGAGAGGTGCAGAAACAGGCAGGAGAGGTGCAAAAAGAGGGAACAGAGGGGCAGAAACATGCAAGAGGTATGCAGAAAGAAGCAGGAGAGGTGCAACAAGAGAAGTGGTGTTGGAGTATATAAGTGACTATATGTGAGAGTGACAGAGCAGAACTAAGAATATTTGGCCGCCTATAGAAGAAGCTACCCAATTTTTCAGCTACCAGCTACCATCTTCAGATGCATAACACATGTGAGAATACAAGTGGACATACATCTTAGTCATGAGAGCATGCAGACATTTAAACTCGAAAGCTTGCACTTCCCATTTGAAAATAGAAACAGATGAGAGAAGTACAGAAAGAAGCAAGAGCATTGCAGAAAGAAGTAAAAGAGATGCAGAAACAAGCAACAGCAGTACAGAAAGAGGCAAGAGAAGTGCAGAAAGAAGCAAGAGAGGTACAAAATGAGGGAAGAGGGATACAGAAAAGGGGCAAGAGAAGTGCATAAAGAAGCAACATAGGTCCAGAAGGAGGCAAGAGGGCTGCAGAAAAGGGAGGAAAGTTGTGAAAACAAGGTGCAGAAAGATTGAATAGGGGTGCAGACAAAGGCAAAAGAGGTACAGACATTTATAAGAGAGGTGCCGAAAGAAGAAAGAGGAGTGCAGAAAGAACCAACAGAGGTGCAGAAAGAGGCAAGAGAGGTGCTGAAAGAGACAAGAGAAGTGCAGAAAGAAGCAACAGAGGTGTAGAAAGAGGCCCGAGAACTACAGAAAAAGGAAAGAGATGTGCAGAAAAAGGGAAGAGGGGTGCAGAAAGAAGCAAGAGAGGTTTAGAAAAAACAAGAGATGTGCACAAAGAGGCAAGAAGGATACATAAAAAGGCAAAAGAAGTGCATTAAGAATAAACAGAAATGCAGAAAAGGAAAAGAGAAGTACAGAAAGAGGCAATACAGGTGCAGAAAGAGGGAACAGGGGTGCAGAAAGAAGCAACAGAGGTGCAGAAATAAGTAGGAGAAGTGATGGAAGAGACACAAGAGTTGCAGAAACAGGGAAAATAAGTGATAAAATAAGCAACAGAGGTGCAGCAAGAAGCAAGAGAAGTGGTGAAACAGACAAGAGAGTTGAAGAAAGAAACAAGAACGGTACAGAAAAAAGAAAGAGACGTACAGAAATAGGCAAGTGAGATGCATAAAGAGTCAAGACAGATGCAGAAAAAGGCAAGAGAGGTACAGAAAGAGGTAAGTGAGGTGCAGAAAGAAAACAGGATGGGTGCACTGAAACTCTATAACCTGCCGTGAGGTGAACTGCTCTACTCCACTTGCCTGGGCTCCCTGCTGCTTTTCTTCGAATGCTGCAGTGAGGGGAACGGCCCATTATAACGCCGCAAAAACAGCCTACACTACCCAGGAGGCACTGCTAGGCACCCGAGGACAGCATCATCAGAGGGCACTGGGGCCCTCATACGCCGGCGGTCACTCCAGCAGCGTGGGACGCGCACAGGCGTGCCCGGGCAAAGGCGGGCCATCCGGGGCCAGAGGAGGCCGGGCTGGGCCACCCCCTTAAGGCTCTCCACGAGATCTGTCTACTGTTGTGTAACTTTCAAGGGGGATAGACATCCTGCAGTCTCTGGAAGTGCAGCTGAATGACAGCTCATTTGCCCGTGGAGAGCTTATCAAAGGTACTGCTTCTTGTTATTGGAGTAAAAGCTAGGATTCTTTTTAGCCCCGAGTATGGTGAACTGTAAACCCACACAGACCAGGATAGGGGGAGGAGTGAAGGGGACCCTGGACGCTTTTTATATTGAGAGCATAGTCCCTTCTCACACATGAAATACAGTTGACTGAAAAGCGATTGTCCTTGGACACCTTGATTGCACGGAAACTATCCTCCTTGGGCAAATTAGCAGCCTGCCCCTCCCCCAGAGTTGATACTCCCTCAGATCAAGCAAATTATGTGCACACTACATCTACTCAATGCACTAAGGCACAGGTTCAAACCAACTCGCTAGAACAAGGGGTCGGCGAGTTAGCCAAATCAAATGAGCTGAAGGGGGGCGATTCAAACCTAGTACAAACGCCTATGGGTGAAAGAAATGGACATGCGGCCAGCCCTTCAGCCAGCCAGAGAAGTAGGTAATGTAGGTTATAGGTGGTAACTGAACACTCTAGGATGGGAGGATTGGCCTAAACCAGCAACCAACAGATATGCGCCACTTGCAAATGCATTTACAATGGACGATTTAGATTGACTGGGGAAAGGGGAAGGACCTGAAGAAGTGACAACTCAAGAGAACCCGCCCAGGACTGAAGTAAAGGGAATGGTATATATAACAGAGGCAAGTAACCCAACCTCTCTGGAAGGATGTGGGGAAGTGTGGAGGGAGGGGAATGAACTGTTGGGAAGGCGGCCGGAGACACCTCTAATATTAGGGAAGGGCGACACAGGGAATAGCATGGATAACCTTACAACCAGTGAGATTAGAGCGGTCTCATGGAACATTGCAGGATTATCAGCTAAATTTAAAAATAAAGAATGGCTAGATTTTATCAGGAAATTTCATATCATCTGCCTTCAGGAAACCTGGGAAATTAACATTGCCGCCCGCACTTAGAAGGATATAAAATGTTTTTTGTCCCGGCACACAAAACCAGTATGGGACGCGCTAAGGGCGGCCTAATTATTTATGTGGACCTGACTATGCAAGGGACCTAGGAAGACTTAGTCTGGGACTCTGAATTCATGCAGGGAATTAGGTACTGCAAGAAGGGACTAAAATTAATTTGTATTAACTTCTACAATGCATTGGTGGTGGGACAAACTACGTTAACACTGGGGGAGCTAGATAACAGGCTGGCTGGTATACAGGAGGCACAGGACTCATCCTCCCAGCTGATCTTGGGTGGACATTGCAACTGCCACCCATGCCCATTCCTGAAATGGGACAGGGGTGAATGGGATTCATGCCCAACTAATAAGGGTTGGCAGGAGATTGAGATGGAAGAACATAGATGGGGAAGCGTTTTACAGAACGCTATTCGCCAAGTCGGAAAGCCAGATTTGGAAATGCTTAGACCTAGCAGTGGAGGGGACTGATCTGATCAGCGCGTTTGAGAGCACAATGCAGCATAACGATGGGTTACTGAGGGGCAAAAAGAAGACACCTGACCCACTGGTCCCTAGATGGTTTGACCACGAATGCACCCTTGCTCCGAGAGAACTGAAGCTAGCACTCAAAACCGTCCCAAAAAATAAAAGTAAAGTGGTAGAGTGCAGGGCACATTATAAAAGGGCCATTAAACAGCGTAAGACCAGGCTTCAGAATCAGGCATTGGAAACACTAAAAGATGCTGCAGAGTGCAGGGACACAAACAAATTCTGGAGAGGAATTAACGATCCTTGCTTCCAGGAAGCAAATATACCAAAGGTGGCCTGTCATATCCTCCCGGAATTGTGGGAGGAGAATTTTAAAGGCCTGTATAATTATGCTGGCTTGGAAGACTTAATGAATCCAGACGTAGAAAATGCATCTTATCTTTTCCCTGGGAGAGATCAAAGCAGGAATAGACGGGCTGACCTGTAATAAGGCCCCAGGCCCCGATGGGATCTTGTGAAATGTCTTTAAGAGCCAGACAGACCTCTGGGCCCCTATACTCACAAGAGTTCTCAATACAGCAGTGGAAGTAGGGATGCCCAGGTCATGGTCCATGGCCACTATAGTCCCGATTTTTAAATAGGGAAATAGGAGCGAACCACAATGTTACCATCCAATCTCGTTAATAGACGTAACGTAACGTAACATAACGTTATCCTTAACCGGCTGACAGATTGGGCGGAGGAACAGGATATCAATTCAGACACCCAGTACGGGTTTAGAAATGGCCGATCCACAGCAGACCAATGCCTTAATCTATACCACCTGGTGGCCAAGTACACGTTGGCAAGTAAGGGGGCAGTGTACTTGGCCTTCATGGACCTAACGGCAGCCTTCGACCGGGTTAATCGGAGAAACTGTGGGAATGTCTGGGGCAGCTCTGTGTCGACCCAGGCGTGATAAATATCCTGAGAGTGCTCCACCAGAACACTGCTGCACAGGTCAGATACAATGAAGAGGGGAGCACAACTAATTACTTCCCTTCTTCAAGAGGTGTGAGGCAGGGATGCATCCTGGTGCCTTTTCTATTGACATTATACATAAATGGACTGGACAAGGTGCTAGGAGACTTGGGGGTGGACTGTCCGCGTATAGGTAGGAGAGGCATACTGGTCCTACTATACGCGGATGACGCAGTACTCCTGGCCCGCACAGCTCGAGGACTACAGTCCCTTATCGACAGCTTTGTTAGCTTCATGGAGGACAACGACCTAACACCCAATGTCACTAAAACTTATATTATGGAAATAGGGAAAAGACCGTCCAGGAATTTTATTTTTACAATTGGGTCACACAAACTAGAAAAAGTGCAGGCTTTTAATTACCTAGGGATTTTATTTGACAATCACCTTAGTTTTAAAACACTGATTAACGACAAATGTAGATCTCAAATTAGCACGGTGGGCTCAATCATGAATTTTGCAAAAAGATTAGGCCGCTGGTCACCAAAGGAAATCATGCACTTGTACACCTCAGTATGCTGTGCTAGGACCTTGTATGGAAGCGAAGTATGGGGTTTTAGAGACATATTGTTGCTTCAAAACGAGGAAAACAAATTCCTGAGAAGGGTTCTGCAGGTACCACAAAGTACGCCTTCCCATATTGTTAACGAGGAGTTAGGCCTCACTAATATTAGCGACAGGCTAAGACTGAAACACATAGCCTGTTGGATTAAAATATGGACGAACCCTGAGGCCACACTAAGCAGGCAAATACTAACAGACTGTATTGCCCTGGACAAGGGTCTGTCAATACCTCACGGTATGTCAATCACGGGAGATACAGAAAGAAACAAGAGAAGTACAGAAAGAGGTAGGAGAAGTGCAGACATAAGGAAAACATGTGTAGAAAGAGGCAATAGGGGGGCAGAAATTTGCAAGAGAGGTGCCGAATGAAGCAAGTAGAGTCCAGAAATAACCAACAGAGGTGAAGAAAGAGGCAAGAGGAGTATCTTAAAGAATCAAGGAAAGTAAAGAAAGAGGCAAATGGAGTGCAAAAAGAGGCAAAAGAATTGCAGAAAGAAGCAACAGAGCTGCAGAAAGAGGCACGAGAACTGTAAAAACGGCAAGAGTTGAAGAAAGATGGAAGAGGGGTGCAGAAAGAGGCAAGAGAAGTGATGAAAGAGACAAGAGAGTTGCAGAAACAGGTAAGAGAAGTGAAGAAAGAAGCAACAGAGGTGCAGAAAGAAGCAAGAGAAGTGCTGAAATAGACAAGAGAGTTGCAAAAATAAAGAGGAAAGGCACAGAAAAAAAGAAAGAGATGTGCAGAAATAGGCACGTGAGACGCAGAACAAGTCAAGACAGGTGGAGAAAATGGCAAGAGATGTTCAGAAACAGGCAAGTGAGGTGCAGAAAGAACAAAAGAGGGTTACAGAAAAGGCAAGAGAAGTGCAGAAAAAAGCAACAGTAGTGCAGAAGAAACTTGGGAACTGTAGCAAGAGGCAAGAGAGGTACTGAAAGAGGGAAGAGCGGTGCAGACAAAGGCAAGGGGATGCAAAAAGAAGAAAGTGAGGTGTAGAAAGAAGCAAGAGAAGTACATATATAAGGAAAACAGGTGCAAAAAGAGGCAAGAGGAGTGCAGAAATTTGAAAGAGAGGTGCCGAACAAAGCATGAGGTGTGCAGAAATAACCAACAGAGGTGCATAAAGAGGCAAGAGGAGTGCATAATGAATCAAGAGAAATGCAGAAAGAGGCAAGTAGGGTGCATAAAGAGGCAAACGAAGTACAGAAAATGGCAAGAGTTGCAGAAAGATGGAAGAGGAGTAGAGAAAGGGGCAAGAGGGATGCAGGAAGGAGTAAGAGAGTTGTGGAAGGAAGCAAGAGAAGTGCAGAAAGAAGGAAAACTGTTTCAGAAAGAGGCAAGAGGGGTGCAGAAATTTAAAAGAGAGTTGCTGAATGAAGCATGAGGTGTATAGAAAGAACCAACAGAGGTGCAAAAAGAGGCAAGAGGAGTGCAGCAAGAAGCAAGAGTAGTGAAAGAAAAATACAAGAGATGTGCAGAAACAGGAAAGAGGAGTGCAGAAAGTGGTAACAGAGGTGTAGAAAGAGGCAACAGTGGTGCAGAAAGAGGGAAGAGCGGTGCAGAAAGAAGGAAGAAGTTCAGCAAGAAGCAACAAAGGTTTAGAAAAAGACAAAAGGGGTGCAGAAAGAAGCAAGAGGGGTACAGAAAGAAGCAAGGGAAGTACAGAATGATACAAGAGAGGTGCAGGGAGAGGCAAGAGAAGTGCAAAAAGAGGGAATAGGGTTGCAGAAAAGAGGCAAGAGAAGTAAACAAAGAAGCAAAAGAGGTACAGTAGGAGGCAAGAGAACTGCTGAAAGAGGGAGGAAAGTTGTGCAAATAAGGTGCAGAAAGATGAAATATGGGTGCAGAAATATTGTAAACAAAGGTGCCAAAAGTAGAAAGAGGTGTGCAGAAAGAACCAACAGAGGTGCAGAAAGAGGCAAGAGGAGTGCAGAAAGAGATAAGAGAAGTGCAGAAAGAAGCAACAGCAGAAAGAGGCCAGAGAGCTGCTGGAAGAGGGGTACAGAAATAAGCAAAAGAGGTTTAGAAAAAACAAGAGATGTGCAGAAATAGGCAAGAGGGATATAGAAAATGGCAAGAGAATTGCAGAAAGAATAATCAGAAGCGCAGAAAAGTAAAAAAGAAGTATAGTAAGATGCAAGACAGGTGCAGAAAGAGGGAACAGGGGTACAGAAAGAAGCAACAGAGGTGCAGAAAGAAAGAAGAGGGGTACAAAAAGAGGCAAGGGGGATGCAGAAAGAAGCAAGAGAGGTACAGAAAGAAGCAAGAGAAGTGCAGAAATAAGGAAAACAGGTGCAGAAAGAGGCAAGAGGGTTACAGAAATTTGCAAGAGAGGTGCCGAACGAAGCAAGTGGAGTGCAGAAATAACCGACAGAGGTGCAGAAAGAGGCAAGAAGAGTGTCTTAAAGAATCAAGTAAAGTGCAGAAAGAGGCAAGTGGAGTGCAGAAAGAGGCAAGAAAAGTGCAGAAAGAAGCAACAGAGCTGCAGAAAGAGGCAAGAGAACTATAAAAAAGGCAAGAGTTGGAGGAAAATGGAAAAGGGGTGCACAAAGAGGCAAGAGGGATGCAGAAAGAAGCAAGAGAGTTGTAGAAAGAAGCAAGAGAAGCACAGAACGAAGCAAAACATGTACAGAAGAAGGCAAGAGGTGTGCAGAAATTTTAAACAGTGGTGTCAAATGGTGCAAGAGGAGTGCAGAAAGACCCAACAGAGATGCAGAAAGAGGCAAGAGGCTTGCAGAAAGAAGCAAGAGAAGTACAGAAAAAACAAGAGCTGTGATGAAATAGGCAAGGGAAGTTCAGAAAGAGGCAGGAGACGTACATCAAAAGGTAAAAGGGTTGCAAAATGAGGCAAGAGGGATACAGAAAGAAGCAAAAGAGGCATATAAAAAAGGAGGAGGTGTGAAGAAACAAGAAACAGAGGTTCAGAAAGAGGCAAGAGAGGTGCAGCAATAGGCAAGAGAAGTGCAGAAATGCAGAAAGAGGCAACAGAGGTGCAGAAAGAGTGAAGAGGGTTGCAGAAGAAGGGAAGAGGGGTGCAGAAGGAGGCAAAAGAGGTACAGAAAGAAGCAAGAGAAGTTCAGAGAAAATCAACATTGGTGCCGAAAAAGGCAAAAGGGGTGCAGAAACAAGAGAGGTGCTGAAAGAAGTAATTGAAGTGCAGAATGAAGCGAGTGAGGCGCTGAAAGAGGCAAGAGAAGTGTAGAAAGAGGAAAGTGAGGTGCAGAAAGAGGGAAGAGTTATGCTGAAAAAAAGAGAAGTGCACAAAGAAGCAAGGGAGGTACAGAAGGAGGCAAACAAGGTGCAGAAAGGGGGAATAGGGGTGCAGAAAGAGGCGAGACGGGTGCAGAAATTTACAAAAGAGGCAGTAAAAGAAGAAAGATGAGTTCAGAAAGATCCAACAGAGGTGCACAAAGAGGCAAGATGAGTGCAGAAAGAAGAAAAGTGCAGAAAAAAGGAAAACAGGTGCAGAAACAGGCAAGAGGTATGCAGACATTTTAAAGAGAGATGCAGTATGAAGCAAGAGGAGAGCAGAAAGAACAAACAGATGTGCAGAAAGAGGCAAGGTGAGTGCAGAAAGGAGCAATTGAAGTGCAGAAAAAACAACAGCATTGCAAAAATAGGCAAGAGAAGTGAGAAAGAGAAAAGAGAAAAGAGAGGTGAGGAAAGAGGGAAGGGGTACAGAATGAGGCAATAGGGGTACAGAAAGAAGCAAGAGAGGTGTAGAAAGAAGCAAGAAACATACAGAAAGAAGCAACAGAGGTGCAGAAAGAGGGATGCAGTAAGAGACAAAAGAAGTGCTGAAAGAACGAACAGAGGTGCAGAAAGAGGCAGGAGCAGTGCAGAAGGAGGCAAGAGAGGTACACAAAGAGGCAAAAGAGGTGCAGAAAGAGGTAAGAGAGATGAAGAAAGAGGCCAGAGGGGTGCAGAAAGAAGCAATAGAGGTACTGAAAAAAGCAAGAGCAGTGACGAATGAGACAAGAGAGTTGTAGAACTAGGCAAGAGAAGTGCAGGGAGAGGCATGAGAGTTGCGGAAAGAAACAAGAAAGGTGCAGAAAAAAGGAAGAGAAGTGCAGAAAGCAGCAAGTGACATACAGAAAGAGGCAATACAGGTGCAGAAAGAGGCAATAGAAGTGCAGAATTTAGAAAGTAATGTATAGAAAGAGGCAAGAGGTGTGCAGAAAAAGACAGGAGAAGTGCAGAAAGAGTCAAGCAAGAGAGGTGCAGAAAGAGGAGTGAGATGTACAGAAAGAGGAAGAGATATACAAAGAGAGGCAAAAGAAGTGCAGAAAGAAGGAACAGAGGTGCAGAAAGAAGCAAGTGATTTGCAGAAAGACGCAAGAGAGTTGCAGAAACAGGCAAAAGAGGTGTATAAATAGGGGACAGGGGTGCAGAAAGGGGCATGAGAGGAGAAGGAGGTGCAGAAAGAGGGAAGAGGTATACAGAGAGAGGCAAGAGAAGTGCAGAAAGAAGCAACAGCGGTGCAGAAAGAAGCAAGTGATTTGCAGAAAGAGGCAAGAGAGTTGCAAAAACAGGGAGAAGAGGTGTATAAAGAGGGAACATGGGTGCAGAAAGGGGCAGGAGAGGTACAGGAAGAGGGAAGCGTGATGAAGAAAGAGACAAGATGAATACAGAAAGAAGCAAGTGAGGTGCAGAAAGAAGCAACAGCGGAGCAGACAGAGGCAAGAGAGGTGCAGCAATAGGCAAGAGAAGTGTAGAAAGAGGCAACAGAGGTGCAGGATGAGGCAACGGTGGCGGAGAAAAGGGAAGAGAAGTGCTGAAAGAGGGAAGAGGGGTGCAGAGGAGGCAAGAGAGGTGCAGAAAGAAGCATCATAGGTACCGAAATATATATATATATTTTTTTAAACCTTTATTTGGAGATATGCAAGAGAAAAGGAAGTGCATTCATGATACATACAGTCGTATATGGCCAGTACAACATAGCGAGTCAATAAATGAGTCCGGAAGACAGGGTAACATATAAATCAGTGCAGTTAATAACGGATGAAGGCATACATCATTCATAAATGGGCGGCACAGAGTAAACCCCAACAGGATGACATACAATGGCATGGGCAGGCAATGTCAGTGCAAAAATCCAAATGAAAGGGAGAGTTTCTCCGTGCCAGCTGATACCAGCACCCTCCACGCATGATACAGTCAATACAGGCCCCCTCTTGCCCGCCAACTGAAAGCACACAAGCATTGGGTCACCATCGCTACCACAGGAGTGTCACAGAAGGGAGTATAACCCCCTCAACTCAGCAGGAGAAGGAGACAATCCACCCCCCACCCAACACCAGAGGATCAGCAAATGCAGTATCATATCGCATCCACTATGCCGGTGTTAACCAACCCCAACCCGGTCCTCACTTTCAGTATCAGAGTCCTGCACAGCTCTAGTGAGGAGGTACACCTGTAGGGGGCTCCAAAAGTCCTTGGGCCTACACCTCACGGGCATCAGCTCAGAGTAGACATTATATTGGTCCTGACAATAAATAAGATCACTCAACCAATCCTTGAATCGCGGCACCCTGCCACGACCCCAACAACAGGCCACCCTACGTTTGGCTAACAACAAGGCCACGTCAGCAAATCTACGGTGGGGCACGTCTCTGGAATAACCCAGTAACATCACCAAGGGGTCGAACGCCACTCCATCCTCCGTCATAACCTGAAGGGCCGCATGGACTTGAGCCCAATACTCCAGAACCCCCGCACATCCCCACGCCAAATGCAGAAAGTCGGCACCCTCTGCTCGGCACCTAGCGCACCTGTCATCCTCCGCTAAATGAAACCGAAGTTTCCTCGCCGGGGTGTAATAATACCTCTGGACGAATTTGTAATGTATGATTTTCAGACGGCAACTAGAGGAGACATTAGCAGTAAGACCACAGCAGTACTTCCATTGCTCGTCAGTAATAGGGACGCCCAACTCAGCAACCCACTGCTCACGTACACGGCTGGACGGGACAGAGCGCTGTCGTCGAATAGCACCATACAACTTCGATACTAGATGACGACCATCTGAGACCAGGAGAACGTGGAGAGGGAGGGTCACCTCCGGTTCCAAAGGAAAATCCGGTAACAAGGCGCGTAAGCCCTGTCTCAGACGCACATAATAAAACAGCTCCAAAGGGGAACAGGCGACAGCTCCAAAAAACTGAGCCTGTGTACGAAAAGCACCTTCATGAAAAACGTCACCCCACGTAAGGATTCCAAGCCGCTTACACAGCCGCTGAAACCCCGTTTCCAGCAACAGAGACAAATCAGGATGATAGGATAGAGGCAGTGCCGGCGAGTAGAGAAAGGAAACGCCCAACAAACGCGCCACCCGTTTCCAGGCGTCTACCGTGCATGTCACCGTCGTTTGATGCGTGTCCACATCTGACACATTGCCCAGTACCAACCCCTCCAGTGGGAGCGGATGGGCAACCCAATGTTCAGCCGCAACCTGGGGCATAAACGGCGTGGGGCGCATCCAATGGTAAGCATATTGCGTTTGAGCGCTAAGGTAGTAAAGCTCAAAATCAGGGACATCAATTCCTCCATCAGAATAGGGCAACGTAAGGGTAGCCCAAGCCACCCACGGCTGTTTGCCCCCCCAAAACAACCGAATGAGCTCAGAACGAAGCCTGCGAAAAAAGTAAGCCCCAGGGTGATACGGAATATTTTGGAACAGGTACAGAAACCGGGGCAGGACAACCATTTTGATAAGGGACGCCCGACCAGCCATGGAAAGAGGCAACGACATCCATCTAGTGACGTCATCTGCCAGCTTGGTAATCGCTGCGCCATAATTAAGCCTGACAGTCTCCTCCCTGTCCAATGACACAACAATGCCGAGGTACCGCAGCTCTGAATCGCACCACTCCAAAGGGAAATCAAGAGGAAACCTACTCACCGCCGCAGTAAGCGGGAAGAGTTGGGATTTCTGCCAGTTGATGTGTATCCTGGAAACACCCCCGAAAGCAATCAACTCACGCAATAGCGCATTAAGGTTGTTCTGAGGATCTTTCACATAGAGCGTGACATCATCCGCATATAAAGAGATCCCGACCTGACGCTGAAAACAATTGAAAGCGCTCTGCTGGTGTAGCTGGCGAATCCTGCAGGCCAGGGGTTCTATGGCAATGGCAAATAGGAGGGGCGAAAGGGGACACCCCTGTCGGGTTCCTCTAGTAAGAGGGAATGGGGGGGAGAGCACACCATTCACCACCACTCTTGCCACCGGGTCGGTATATAAAAGCTTGACCCACGAGATAAAGATCCGAGGAAACCCCATCCGGCACAGGACATCAATAAGGTAGCCCCACTCAACTGAATCAAACGCCTTAGTGGCATCAAGGAAAATGCCGGCGACCGGGAGATCGGGAGCAATGGTCGGGATAAGGGAAAACAAAGTCCGAAGATTGTGGGAAGTAGCGCGACCAGGTACTAACCCCGACTGATCGGGCAAGACAATAACAGGCATGAGCTCAGACAGTCTCACCGCCAAGACCTTTGCGAGTATTTTCACATCGCAATTAAGTAGTGAGAGGGGCCTATAGGAACCCACGTCCAGGGGATCCTTACCCGGCTTGAGCAACAATGTAATAGCGACCTCTCTCATGGAGCACGGCAGTCGTCCCTCCTCCAGGGATTCCTCAAAAACCTTGCGGAGAACGGGGGCCATAATGTCCACATAACACTTATAGAACTCAGCAGGAAGGCCGTCCAAACCAGTGGCCTTCCCGTTATTCAGAGACATGATGGCATTCCTGACCTCCTCCACCTCCAGAGGTCTACCCAAGAACGCCCGATGATCGTCCGACAACCAACAGAGCGCCAACTCATCCAGGAATCCGCCATAACGTGTCTCCCCTGACTGCTGTGTCGTGTACAGTTGGGTGTAATGGTGAATAAAAGTACGTTGAATCTCCGCAGTGTCCCGACAGCGAGTGCCATCCGGCAAAACCAATTCCAGCACGTCCGAACCATACCTTTGATGCCTAGTAAGCGCAGCAAGGACCTTCCCCGGCCTCTCCCCCTCACAGTACCTCCTCGCCGTCCAGTACTTCCCCCTATGTTTAGCCTCCCTGGCAGCCTCCTCCTCATACTCGGAGAGCTTGGTGCGGAACTGGCCCAATAGATCGGGATCAGAGCCAGCCTGCAACCTGCGTTCCAAATCGCGTAAATCCCCTTCCAAGCCCTCGAGAGTTCGAACAATCAATTTAAGCATCCCACAGCTTTTGGAGATAGTGACCCCCCGGATCGTAACCTTGAAAGCCTCCCATATAACCTCGACACTGTCTACAGAGCCTTTGTTCCTCGGGAAGAATGCCTCTACCTCCTCGCCAAGTTCCGCCTTAAACACAGGGTCAAGCAAGGCAGTAGGAAAAAGGCGCCAAGGTGGGCGCGGCCTGTGCAGCCCGGGCACAGAGAGCACAACCTTCACCGGGCAGTGATCCGAATATGTACGAGCTAGATGTACCGCCTCCCGCAGACCAGCCACCAGCCCCCAGGAGAGAAAGACATAGTCCAGCCTCGCCCATGAGCGTGCATGGGCAGTGTAATGAGTGCCCTCCCTAGTAGCAGGGTGAGAATACCTCCAGCTGTCAATCAGTCCAGCCTCCTCCACAATACCCCGCAAAACATCTCTAGCTTGCACATTGTACTGAGGACATCCGTCCGACCTATCCATCTGAGCCTGAAACGCAAAATTGAAATCCCCCCCCCCATACAATGTGAGAGGCATCAACAGCAAGCACATGGCCCCACAGGGTAAGGAAGAAGGCTGGTGTATCAATATTAGGAGCATAGCAATTGACAAACAGCACAGTGACCTGCCCAAGCCGCCCCCATAGCAGCACATAGCGCCCCTCAGGGTCTCCCATAGATCCCAGTTCTTGAAAGGCGAGCGATCTTTTAACAAGGATAACAGCCCCGCGAGCATACGAGGAGTACGATGCAACATCCTAGCCGCAGCCCTCCGCCCTCCAAAGCTGGGGGCAGGTCCAGGCCGCAGATGCGTCTCCTGCAGGAGGGCCACATGAATAGCATGCCTATCCAAATACTGTATCACATTTCGACATTTCCTGGCATCATTAAGACCCCGTACATTCCAGGACAATATTGATATCCTGTCTATAGTGTCAGTCGACATAAGCCATGATCAGGGCACCATAGGACCCAGTGATAAGGGGCAGCGTGCCCGACTCCCAGCGCCAGCCAGCAGCAAGTCACCAGCCCAGACCACAATCGCCCCACCACATACACTCCACAAACATCTCAGCCATCTCCAAACCAACCAACGAGAACCCCAACAACCACCACCAAACAGCACCATCCGTGCAACAGGCACGCAAGGAATACATCACGCAACGCGCAGCATACACAGCCCAACCGGCCCTCCACACGCACACGCATCCCCCATGTAGCGCGCTCACTACTATTCAGCCAGCGGAGATAGCAGCCATGACTCTCAGGCCTAAGGAGCACGAAGGCATGGGTCCCAGGACCAATACCGTCCAGGATGTCAAAGGACCAGCCTGAGCAACAGACATGGAGCCGTACTTTCACAAACAGACAGCAGGAGCAAACAGCACAATAGTCCAAGGGACCAGGCCGAGCATGTGTCGCCCGCATTGTTCCCTCCCCCACCTCCCACCTGATGAAACCCCAACTATCAGGACATTCAAACCCCAACCCCCCTCCATTCCCTAACACCCATCCAGTCAACCAGCAAAGGACCAGAAACCAAACCAAAGGTACTAGTGGGGTACACCCTATGGGGAACCCTCTAGAGGTGCACAGTACCACTCCCACACACCACGCCAGTGTCCGAGCCAACGAGTCACACACGGCCCAGGCGCAGCGCAGGGGGGTGGGTGCCCAGAGCGCGAAAAAAAAGGCGCCAACCACCGGTCCCATACTGACCCCAAGAACCGTTACATAAATCAGCAAGCAGTTACAATTATTCCCCACAGTACAAGGGAAGGTAGCACCGAGGCCACCGAAACAGTCAAGCGCGTAGGCGCGCAAGGCAGGTACCAGCAACGTCTCATAAATGCAAGATCACCCCATTCATGCGACCTCCTCCTCACCCGCCGAATGGTCGCCTTCGGGGTTCCGGTCACCTCTCCGGTCCGCAGCAGCTCGTTCACGTTTGAGACGCTTAACAAAGTCCTCAGCATGCTGTGGGTTAGTGAAGAAGTGCTGCTTAGCCTGATGCGTCACCCTCAGCTTAGCAGGGTAAAGCAAAGCATAGTCCACTTGTAGTTCTCGAAGTTTCTTCTTCACCCCTAGGAACTTACGACGTTGGTCCTGCACCATCGGCGTGAAATCAGGGTACACGGTGAAGGAAACCCCTTCAAAGGAGAGGGCACGACTAGTGCGGGCAGCCTGGAGGGCAGCGTCCCGGTCGCGATAATTTAGAAGTCGTGCAATGATAGGGCGCGGTGCAGCCCCAGAGGCTGGCCGAGGCCCCAGTGAACGGTGCACTCTCTCGACGATGAACTGCGATGAGAAGGCCTCCGCACCAATGGCACCCACCAGGAGTCTCTCCACATAAGTCTCCATTTTTCCAACATTCGTCGACTCCGGCACACCTACTATACGTACGTTGTTGCGCCTACTCCTCGCCTCCAACTCCTCATTCTTAGCGGCAATCACCCGCAATATATTGTCAATCCTCGCCAACTGTGTGGTATGAGTGGCAGCAGTATCGTCGTGGTCCGAGATGCGCTGTTCCGCCGTTGTTAGGCGTTCTTCGTGCACATCCAGCTTCTGCACCACCGCATCCATGCGCGACGACAGTTTGTCCACTTTGTCCACTATCGTGGCAAACCCTTGCCTCATCTCCTGCATCATCTGCTGAAAGTCCGGGGCTTGTGGCTGCGGCACAGTATCAGCGACAGGCGGGGGGGGAGACTGCGAGGTCCCAGCCTCCTGCAGCAGGCGCGTTCCCCTCCTGGCCACCCCCGAGTCAAAGGACAATTTGGACTGCTTAGTGTCCGGCTTTCCCATGATAAAGCGCTACCAGCACAATGGGACACACAAGTCAATAAGGGCCAGGCCGCAGGCTGTTCCAATCACACGACCACTCACCACAGTTGGGGGCACGAGCAGGCATGGACGCCCCGCCACTCCCAGCGAAACAATGGCCGCCGCTCCCCTCAGGCCAAAGGGTTCGCTACCCAAGCGCCCAAACGACAATCCGCTGCGTTTCCGCAAATCAATAGCTCCAGGACAGCTAGAAGTGGAATCCGACATCCAGTTCCATCGCAGGGGAGGCTTCCGCAGCGTGCCCGGTCGGCTATCAGGTCCGGAGGAGGGAGGGAGACCCGGGCCTCCACCCCACGTGCGAAGCCTCGGGCTTGCGTGGAAAGTGACGCCGGGCTACGGAGCACCTGACATCCAGAGCGCGAGTCGGGGGAAACTTGGAGCCCTCGTAACTTCGGCCAGCAATCTCCGAATGGCACAGGAGTTGGACCGTGGGTGGTCGATCGATATTCCAGCAGACCTATGGGGTCAGATCAGGGCGCAATGATGGTCAGCAGGATCAATAGACGGATAATAGCTCCGGGCAGCAGGAGCCTCACGACAGTGCGGCCATTCTGCAGTGCGCCCTCTAGCGCCCCACATAGGTACCGAAATATATAAAAGGATTGCAGAAAGAAGCAAGACAGGTGCAAAAAGAAGCAAGGGAAGTGCAGAATGAAGCAAGGGAGGTGCAGAGAGACACAAGAGAAGTGCAGAAACATGCAAGAGAGGTGCAGAAACAAGAGAAGTGCAGAAACATGCAAGAGAGGTGCAGAAAGAGGCAAGAGGGTGTAGAAAGAAGCAACAGAGTTGTAGAAAGATGCTAGAGAGGTGCAAAAAGAAAGAAGCAAGAGAGGTGCAGAAAGAAAGGAGGTACAGAAAGCAGAAGAGATGTGCAGAAAGAGGCAAAAAAGTGCAGAAAAAGGAAGAAAGGTTCACAAATAAGCAAGAAATATACAGAAAGAGGCAGGAGAGGCACAGAAATAAGCAATAGTGGTTTTTGCACCATTAGTACCAATTTTCAAAGGGCCTTCCACCATGCTGTAACACTTGTCGCTACATTTTTGGTAAAGTTTGAGCCGTTTGAGCTAGAAACAATGTTTTTTTGTCCAAATCTTTAGATTATTCAGCAGATGATGGGTTATGTGACCAAATGTGGAAAATGTCTAATTAGGCAAAAATTGGTGCAGCCGAATAGTCAAATAATTCCAGTGGCCCTGCTCATACCTCCGACTAGGTACAGAAGTGCTCCTCAGTGGTGCCTGCTTTTTTTGTCTCTTTGAGTTCGTAATTTAGCTTCTATGGAACAGAGGAATACTAAACTTGAGGTTACCACTCCACAACACACACTACCATGCCACATAATTACTCTCCATAACACATAATCCCACTCTACATAATTTCTATATACTAAATAGCACATACTTTCTATCCACATAATTTCACTGCACAACATGCCACATAATTCCACTGCACAAAACGTACATCCACTCCAAAAGACATTACTAAAAATATTTTACATTTACAACGCCAATAGCCCTAACCTTCACAAATGCAAGACCTATTTGATTGCAAATGCTTCTTTAACTAGTAGTCGCGTTTGCAGAGTGCTGGACAAAGGGGGCTGGCCCTCTGACCAGTGCTCAGGAATTCTTCTGCATAGCAAGTAGAGGAGGTAACAGGAGGGCTTCTTGGCCCCTAAAGTCCCTCAGGAGTAAAGTGGACTTCATTCCCCAACCAGTAGTGTGCCAGGATGCACATTTGCAAAGTGGTGGAAAAAGGGGGCATGGCCTCCGGAGACTTCATAGCAATCCCACTGTGTGGGACTTACTGGAGGTAACAGGAGGGGTAGTTGGCCCCAAGGACATCCTTGTGGCCAAGAACCCCTGCTATTAGCTCCAGTAAGTCGAACAAGGCAGGATTGCTATGTTCTTATAGCAGGCCATGTCCCCTTTCCCCCCAACCCACTCAGCAAACCCGCTCCCTGGCATGCTCTTGGATGAGGATTGAAGTCCCCTTTGCTGCTGGGAGTCCCTAGGGTCCAACTAGCCTACCTCTTGCCTCTAGTAAGCCCCACACAGTTGGACTGGTGAGAGGTGGACACAGGCCACACCCCCTGTCTCCACTTCTCTGCGAACGCACCTCCTGGTGCACTCTTGTTTGGGTGATGATGTCCCTTTGCCTCCTGAGGGGCCCTGGGGGCCATCTACACCTATTGTTATCTCTAGTAAACCCCACACAGCTAGATTGCCAAGAGGCGGTCCAAGCCATGCCCCCTTTAAACACCACTCAGCAAATGTGTCTCCTGGCGCACTGCTGCTCGGAGGATGAATGCCACTTTAGTCCTCAAAACACAAGAGGACCTCATTGCCCCACCAGCGGTGCACGAAGAGGCGTGTTTGCAGGGTGGTGTAAAAAGGGACGTTGCCTCAGACCACCTCTCAGCAATCCAGCTGTGTGGGTATTACTAGAGGTACCTGGGGGGCTAGTTTGCCTTAAGGACACTTAAGGATCTAGGGGACTTCATCCCCCAACTTAGAATGTACCAGGAGGTGCGATTGCAGAGAGGTGCGGGGGCGGGACCTCCCGCAAGATGCTGGCTTTTCTTTTTTAAAAATACTTTTAGAAGGGGCTGTGTGGCCCCCCTTCTTTTAGTATTTTTTTGGATCCTGGGGACCCCATCGCCCAGGGATTGGGCAATTTTTTAAACTTAAGAAAATAAATGGGAGAGGGACTGCGCGGCCCCACTCCCGGGGCCGTTTTCAGCCCCGGGGACCCAATTCCCGGGCAAGGCCTCTTTTCAAAAATTTTATTTATGTTACGGCCCCCCTTCCCTTCACCACTAGTGGCCCTGGGGACCCCATTCCCCGGGGACCAGCCTTATTTAAAAAATAAAATCATGAAAAAGCAGAGGGGGGACCCTCCTGGGCCACATCTGGCCTCGGGGACACCATCCTCTGGGGCCCTGGCCAGCTTTGTTTTGAATATTATTTTTTTGGGGAGAGGGCCACATCCCTTGGGGCCTGGCCTACGGTAACGTCTGTGGGGTGAGCCCCAATGCCCCCACTGTAGCAGCTGACTCCCCACCTCCTGCAGGAGCCGGCATTGCTTTTGGGTAAGGGGAGCTGCTAACATGCAGCTCCTCTTGGCCAAAGGAAATTTTGCTTTCTAGAAATAATGAATATACCTCACTGTGGAATTCAGATTTTCTCCCACATACACTCTATGATGGGATGGCCAAGCAATGGGAGCAGGCGGGGTTTGAGAAGGTGGCAGATCTGTTTAAGAATCAAGTACAAGTAACCTTTTTGGAGCCTGTTCAAAGGTTTGGCCTAAACAGAAGCTCCTGTTTCAAATATATACAGATACATCATCGCATAAAGGGCCTCGCTAAGGGAACTGTTAAAGTGGAAGAGGTACCAATGCTGAGAGCAATGAAACGCCTGGATAGCAGGATCAGGAATTTTTATGTGGAATTGTTACAGAGATTATCAGATGACATGGAGAAAATAGAGGTAAAATGGGTAGAAAAGCTTGTAAATGGGGAGCTAGATTTGAATATGATAATAAAGATCGGGATTAGGGTTTTGCTGTCATCAAATTTGAATGTGCAACAGTATAACACTTTGCATGATCTCTATTTTACGCAGCGAAGTTGTTTGGCTGGTGGAATGAGGCAGACAGATGAATGTCCAAGATGCCAAAGAAGACCGGCAGATAGTGCTCATATGTTATATTCCTTTGGGAAACTTAATGAGCTTAAAACAGGCATAGAGAACATTTGGCTACGAGTAATGAATATAGAAATAAAAATTACCTCAACGTTTATGCTTTTAGGCAATGACACTAGGATGGAATTAGACACTCCACAGAGAGATTTTGCATTTATAACAGTTGCAGTGCCAAGATTGTTAGTTGCCACGGTATGGAAAGATAAGGCCCCCCTTTCAACAATGAGTGCATACTATACTGAATATTGGTCAGCAGGAAATGTCTCTGTATAAATGTAGAAGTTCTAAAGGTAGGCAGAAAGGAATGAAAATCTGGGATCCCTTAATGGCTTGACATTGTGCCCAATGGGAACCGTCCAGTCCAAACTGCCAGGACAGGTCCTCCCTGGACTGGAAACAGGCATCCTAGGACTGGTTTCAGGTTATCAACCCTCATCAGCCAGGATAGCATGACTTCCAGTGGCATCGAGAGCACGGGACCCACGTCTGGGCATACCCTTCCCACTCGGGTGACAAATGCAAAAAGGATAAATGATGGACATAATGCAGAACAATGTCATACATTCACCCCAGTACAGAGATCTGGGTCTAAACCCATCATGTTTTTGTTCCCCATGTCATTCCAGTTTGAACCGAATCATATCCAAATCAGTCATGACCTTGTGCCCAATGGGAACAGTCCAGCCCAAACTAAGCATGGGCTGAAAATTCGTTCCCCTCGCGGAATTTGCGGATTTTACGCGATTTGGCGATCCGTGAATCTCGTGAAAGCGCGGTAAAATCTGTGAATCAGCGGGGACGAATTTTCAGCCAAGCACTTACTACAGGGTTACAGCAGCAGGTGCAAAAGTTGAAGCTAATTTTTTGTAACCTTTTACAAAAGGGTACAAAGAAATTAACTTCAACTTGGGCACCTGCTGCTGTAAGCCTGTAAGTGCTTCCTGGCGCCTTGTTGCCTACTTGCAACTATTCTCTGACCCTGCTCTGACCCTTGAAGCAGGGTCAGAGAATAGTTACAAGTAGGCAGTGAGGCGCCTGGCACGAAAATTAAACCTCAACAGGAAGCACTGACAGATATAAAAACAAGCATTTGCAATGCAATAGGTCTCGCATTAGGAAAGTTTGAGCTATTCGTCTTGTAAATGACATTTTTTTTATTTATGTGTTGGTTTTGAAAGTAGATAAATAAATAGCTTTGTGATTTACAATGCCAATGGTTATAACTTTCGCAAATGTGACACCTATAGCATTTGTAATGCAACATGTTTTGTATTTACGTGACTTAGATGTATTGATATTACAAATTACAATGGCTTTTAATTTTTTTAAATAATTAATACTTAAATAAAAGTGATTTTAATTTATAATGGCAAAAACATAAACTTTTGTAAATAACTTTTGTGAAGATTATGTTCAGTGTATTTTATTGTGACGAAAATCCAAGAACAGAAGTGAAATATTAACATCTTTTTGTGACATTTGTAATAAAGCTTGAAACATATTTGAACCAGTTGTTGTTGAATGGTTGCGCAGATTGATGCTGGGGTGGCGCTGAATGGTGCTGTGGTGGTGCTGAGTGGTGCTGTGTTGGTGCTGAGTGATGCTGTGGTGGTGCTGAGTGATGCTGTGGTGGTGCTGAGTGGTGCTGTGGTGGTGCTGAGTGATAATGTGGTGATGCTGAGTGATGCTGTTGTGGTGCTGAGTGATGCTGTGGTGGCGCTGAGTGGTGCTGTGGTGGTGCTGAGCGGTGCTTTGGTGGTGCTGAGTGATGCTGTGGTTGTGCTGTGTGATGCTGTGGTGGTGCTAAGTGGTGCTGTGGTGGTGCTGAGTGATAATGTGGTGGTGCTGAGTGATGCTGTGGTGGTGCTGATTGGTGCTGTGGTGGTGTTGAGTGATATTGTGGTGGTGCTGTGTAATAATGTGGTGGTGCTGAGTGATGCTGGGGTAGTGCTGAGTGATGATGTGGTGATGCAGAGGGCAGAAAGGCACAAAAAGCAGACTAACAAAGGGCAGAAGGGCAGAAAAACAAGAGAAAAACGATTAAAACAGAGGGCAGAAGGGCACAAAAAATCAGTCTAACAGAGGACAGAATGGCAGAAAAACAAGGGAAAAACGAGTCTAACAGAGGGCAGTAGGGCACAAAAAACAAGTCTAACAGGGGGCAGAAAGGCACAAAAACTAGTCTAACAGAGTGCAGAAGGGCACAAAAAAACGAGTCTAACAGAGGACAGAAGGGCAGAAAAACAAGGGAATAACAGAGGGCAGAAGGGCACAAAAAAACGAGTCTAACAGAGGGCAGAAGGGTAGAAAAACAAGGGAAAAACCAGTCTAACAGAGGGCAGAAGGGCATAAAAAACGAGTCTAACAGGAGGCAGCATGAATCCCGCCCTGCGTGTTTGTCCATGAAGATGCCACCGTTTTGTGCAATACCTCTACTCAACACTTACTTTCTACTGGATTAGCCAGTAGAAAGTACTCCAGGGCAAATTGCAAAAAAATCCGCGATTTCGCAGGAAAATTTGCGAATTCACAGATTTTTTTGCAATCTCGCAGGGAAATCTGGCAAATTTCGACCATGCTTAGCCCAAACTGCCAGGCCAGGTCCTCCCTGGACTGGAAACAAGCATCCTAGAACCGGTTTCAGGTTTTCAATAGGGGTGAGCGGGAAATCCGTTACGCTCGCGGATTTTGCGGATTTTTGGGAAATCTGCAATCCGCGAATTTTGCGGATTTCCCGCAAAATCCGCAAAAAAAAATCCGCGAACGTAACGGGTTCAAAAGTTGAACCCCCACTCATGCAACTATTTTACAATGGCGCCAGCAAGCTGCCAGCGCCGTTGTAAAATAGTTACAAAGTTAGCTTGCACAGGAACCACTAGATAAAACGAAGCAGGTGCTGCTTTATTTTATCTAAGTGCTTCCTGTGCAAGCTAACTTTGTAACTATTTTACAACGGCGCTGGCAGCTTGCTGGCGCCATTGTAAAATAGTTGCATGGCTGGGCACAGGTCTGCAGCTCACTCAAGGGACCCCTGCGCCCTTCGGGGCGATTGCATAGTAACACACACATGGTCGCTCAAACTAGTTGATGCTCAAATTCAGTGACTCATTCATTAGCCCAAAAACAATCGTGAGCGTCGTCGAGACTGGACAGGTGTGCCTTCTTCCCAAATCTACCGTGGAAAATCAGCTGTGATGCTGGATAGGCTTTGCATCCTTGACTTTCACGAGCGCAATACCCGTGCTGTTCCTGTGACCAGGAGCTTCTTTCTCTTCATCTGCTGAACTGATCTTTCTCTGACCTTTTATTCACACAAGAGGCACATACCCTACTGGGCACATTGTGTTTGCACGGGTTTCTGCAAGTTCGCACGCATTTTGTACAATTTCGCAATTTGCGAAATTGTACAAAACCCTCGCAAACTTGCAGAAACCCGTGCAAACATAAAAAAAAAATCCGCACGGATCCGCGGATTTTGCGGATTTTGCTGATTTTCACAATACGCAAATCCGCAAATTCGCGGATTGCCAATCCACAAAATCCGCTCATGCCTAGTTTTCAAACCTCATCAGCCAGGATAGCTTGACTTCCAGTGGCATGGAGAATACGGGACCCACGTCTGGGCATACCCATCCCACTCCAGGGTGACAAATGCAAAAAGAACAATTGATGGACAGAATGCAGAACAATGTCATACATTCACCTAATACATAGATATGGGCCTAAATTATAATTTTTTGTTCCCATGCCATTCCAGTTTGAACCCTGCCATGTGCAAATCGGTCTTGACCTTATACCCAATGGGAACAGTCCAGCCAGAACTGCCAGACCAGGTCCTCCCTGGACTGTAAACAAGCATCCTAGGACCACTTTCAGGTTTTCAACCACCCTCATCAGCCAGAGTAGCTTGACTTCCAGTGGCATGGAGAGTACGGGGCCCACGTCTGGGCATACCTGTCCCACTCAGGATGACAAATGCAAAAGGAACATCTGATGGACAGATTGCAGAACAATGTCATACATTAACACCAGCACAGAGATCTGGGCCTAAATCCATAATTATTTTGCTCCCAATGCCATTCCAGTTTGAACCCTGTCATATGCAAATCAGTCTTGACATGGTGCCCAATGGGAGCAGTCCAGCCCGAACTGCCAGACCAGGTCCTCCCTGGTCTGGAACAAGCATCCTAGGACCGGTTTAGGGTTTTCAACCCTCATCAGCCAGGATAGTTTGAGTTTCAGTGGCATGGAAAACATGGGACCCACGTCTGGGCATACCCGTCCCACTCGGGGTGACAAATGCAAAAAGAAGAATTGATGGAAAGAATGCATAACAATGTCATACATTCACCCCAGTAGATAGATCTGGACCTAAATCCATCATTTTTTTGCTCCCCATGCCATTCCAGTTTGAACCCAGCCATATGCAAATCAGTCTTGACCTTGTGCCCAAAGGAAGCAGTCCAGTCTGAACTGCCAGGCCAGGTCCTCCCTGGACTGGAAACAAACATCCTAGGACCATTTCTGGTTTTCAACACTCATCAGCCAGGATAGCTTGACTTCCAGTGGCATGGAGAGCACGGGACCCACGACTGGGCATACCCGTCCCACTCGGGGTGACAAATGCAAAAAGAACAATTGATGGATAGAATGCAGAACAATGTCATACATTCACCCCAGTACAGAGATCTGGGCCTAAATCCATCATTGTTTTGCTCCCTATGCAATTCCAGTTTGAACCCAGCCATATGCAAATCAGTCTTGACCTTGTGCCCAATGGAAACAGTCCAGCCCGGACTGCCAGGCCAGGTCCTCCCTAAACTGGAAACAAGCATCCTAGGATGAGTTTCGGGTTTTCAACACTCATCAGCCAGGATAGCTTGACTTCCAGTGGCATAGAGAGAATGGGACCCATGTCTGGGCATACCCGTTCCTTTCAGGGTGACAAATGCAAAAAGAGCAATTATTGGACAGAATGCAGAACAATGTCATACATTCACCCTAGTACAGAGATCTGGGCCTAAATATATCATTTTTTTGCTCCCATGCCATTCCAGTTTGAACTAAGCCATATGTAAATCAGTCTTGACCTTGTGCCCAATGGGAACAGTCCAGCCCGAACTGCCAGGCCAGGTCCTTCTTGGACTGGAAATAAGCATCCTTGACCTGTTTTGGGTTTTCAACCCTCATCAGCCAGGAAAGCTTGACTTCCAGTGGCATGGAGAGCACGGGTCCCACTTCTGGGCATACCTGTACCACTCGGGGTGACAAATCCAAAAAGAACAATTGATGGACAGAATACAGAACAATGTCATACATTCACCCCAGTACAGAGATCTGGGCCTAAATCTATAATTTTTTTGCTCCCCATGCCACTCCAGTCTGAAGCCAGCCAAAGGCAAATAAGTCTTGACCTTGTGCCAAATGGGAACAGTCCAGCCGGACTGCCAGGCCAGGTCCTCCCTGGATTGGAAACAAGCATCCTCGGACGGGTTTGTTTTGGGTTTTCAACCCTCATCAGCCAGGATACCTTGACTTCCACTGACTTGGAGAGCACAGTACCCACGTCTGGGCATACCCGTTCCTCTCGGGGTAACAAATACTAAAAGAACAATTAATGGACAGAATGCAGAACAATGTCATACATTCACCCCAGTACAGAGATCTGGGCCTAAATATATCATGTTTTTTCTCCCCAGGCCATTCCAGTTTGAACCCAGCCGTATGTTAATCAGTCATGACCATGTGCCCAATGGGAACAGTCCAGCCCGAACTGCCAGGCCAGGTCCTTCCTGTACTGGAAATAAGCATCCTTGACCTGTTTTGGGTTTTCAACACTCATCAGCCAGGATAGCGTGACTTCCAGTGGCATGGAGAGGTCAGGACCCCCTTCTGGGCATAACTGTACCACTCGGGGTGACAAATGCAAAAAGAACAGTTGATGGACAGAATGCAGAACAATGTTATACATGCAGCCCAGTACAGAGATCTGGGCCTAAATCCATAATTGTTTTGCTCCCCATGCCATTCAAGTTTGAACCCCGCCATATGCAAATCAGTCTTGACCTTGTGCCCAATGGGAACAGTCCAGCCTGAACTGACAGGCCAGGTCTTCCCTGGACTGGACACAAGCATCTTAGGACCAGGGTCGGGCAGCCTGGGACATTGCAGGAGCCGGCCCTGGCGGTACCCAGGGCCCGCTCCAGGAGGTGGGCATGCGGCCCCCCTCCCTGCGAGTACAAATCTCTGGGGAGCTGGCTGTCCCCGGCGCTTGGGGGGAACTGTGAAGCCCCCATCTATAATTAATGAAAGCCCCAGGGAGGTGGTGGTCCCCAAGACTTGGGGGCCTGCAATGCCCCCTGCCTCAAATATATTAAAGCCCTGAGTAGTTGGCAGTCCCTGGTGCAGTGTGGGGGTTGGGGCCCCCCATGCATTTTTTTAAGCCCCAGGGAGGTTGTGGTCCCTGGAGCTGCAGGGGCCTCTGCATATAATTTCTCCATTGCTCCTGGGACCTGGCCCACCCGAGGGTGAAAAGAAACTAAACATGGGATATCACACTTCCTTTTTTGGGAGGGGCAGGTTTTGCGCACCGAGCGTGAATTCTGCTGATTTGTTTTATTGCTTTTTTTGGTCTGGTGGTCCCTGTGGGAACCCCTGAGAAGCCTAGGGGGTCAGGGTGTTACTAGCCTGCCCCCTTTTCTAGTTTTTAATTTTTTTGTTACTGTTTTCTTGTGACTCATTTTTACCGAGTCACAAGATGGCTGCCAACACTTCCTGGTTTAGAGTGTTAACAGCCAATCAAAATGAAGCTCGTGCTCGGGAGGGTTCAAGAATCCTCCTCGGTGCTCACATATCAATCTTTTAATTTTTTGAATTACTTAGCAACTACTGAATGGATTTACACCATTTCAAAAAGCACGCTTTCTGGACCAAGATCTACCTTTTTGCCACATTTGGTGTCATTCAGTCCCTCATTTTGGGTTGTAGCCTTGTCTAAAAATTCTATGGAAATGAACATGAGGGAAACACATTTTGCCCTGCCATAGCAAACAGTGTACTCGCTTTGAACAAGCGAGACCACTTTTCTCTCGCTTGTTTAAAGCGAGTACACTTTGCTTTTTACCCCCAGGGAGCTGCATGTTAGCAGTTCCCTGGCGGTAAAAAGCAATCCTAGCCCCTGCAGGTGGCGGGACATGGTTGGGCTCCCAGTGGCCTTCAGGCTCCCCTGCCGTCCCTTACCCAGGAGATGGGGTCCCTGGGGCTGAAAATGACCCGGGAGGGGGGCCACACAGCCCACTCATCAAAAATGATATTCATTTTTTTTAAAAGGACAACGCCCTGGTGGATCGGGTCCTCGAGGCCAAAATTGGCCTGGGGAGGGGGCCCCTCTAGCCCCTTTCTACTCTCCTCTTGTCCTCTTGCCTCTCCCTGTACCTCTCTTGCCTCGAGCTGCAACTCTCCTGCCTCTTTCTGAAGTACTCTTTTTTTTTTCCTCATTCGCCGACTCGCCACCCATGCCTTCTAACTAGTCCACCACTGGGCTTTTTATCTCATAAGCTGGTTGAAGAGAAGAGGCATCAACTCCACCTATTTTGAGTCTGACCCCCAATCAAACGGTTCCTCTTGGCCATCTGACTCACCAGGTGTGTCTTCCTCTTGCTCTATTTCCGACCTGAGCTCCCATATAGTTACTACCAGCGAGATAGGCGGAGGCTTAATCATCGGATGTCATTTTCAAATAATATTTACCCATAACATTAAAGGAAAGGTACCCAAAATCTTCGATTTCTTTTAGTGTGATCTGAGATATCAAGCTAAGCCATATACCTCATAGTCAATATCCAGTCCATTAGTTTAGGGCTGAGAGGTGAGACCCACAACTTACATATCTCTCTACGAGCCAGTAAGATGGCTAAAAGGTGAGTTTTACATTATCATTCATGCATTTATTTTCTAAATCAAATCTCCTCGTTATTATTAATTCGGGGCTTACCTCCATTCGCAGATTCAGGACTTGAGATAGACAATTACTTACATCCAGCCAAAATTGTCTTATATTTGGGCAAAAGACGAACATGTGTACATCATCCACATAAGTGGTCTTGCATTTCGGACACCACACAACGCCGCCAGTTTTAAATTTTGATAATATACGAGGGGACCAATATACCCTGTGGATGGTAAACAAAAGATTTCGCCTTCAATTTGCAGGTTTAACAATACTGTAAAGCATAGACATTGTTATTTGCCATTGGTTCACTGTCGCGATCTTCGGCAAGCATTCTTTCCACAGAACCTCCGGAAGCAGGAAAGGTCCATCTTCCAGTTCCAATATCGTCCAATACCATGTGGCCACCTCCTTCTTAAAAGTCCCTGTTCCAAGCTTTAATTCAAAGTAATTTTGTCTCCCAATTACATGTTCTGGATCATTTTCCCAACTCTGAATCTGCAAATACTTGTATCTTGAAAAGACCTGTCCCCACGATTGCTGACATAGGCCCCAAGACACCAATTTACCCTCCTGACACAAATCCTTCCATCTCTGCAAAGCGTCCTCTTTTTTTAACTGAAGAGCCAGAGCATCCTTTGTCCAAAGTTGCGCTCCAGGAGAGTCCCATATTGGGGCCATATAACTAAAATAAGGCAATTTTAATAGTCTTCTTATTTTATACCATACCTCCGCCAAATCCCTAAGGGTATTAAGTCTAATCTTTTAAAAAAATTTGGGGTCTGCAAACTTATATAAAAAAACAAAATCATTATATCCGCAGGTTTTCAGCATCACACCAAATATTTCTCCGATCGATGATATGGTTAGAGTACCCAACAGCATCCTACAGTTCTTTAAATAAAAAGCCCATGCATAGATTTGCAAGTCGGAGCCGCAAGACCACCTTTATTGATTCTCCTCCGTAATTTTTTCCATGACAGTCGTGATCCTTTTGATGCCCACATAAATGACACTATTTCACCCTGTAATTTAGCCAACCATTCTTTTCTGAATCCGGGGGGAATAGTCTCAAACAAAAATGTAACTTTTGGCACAATCACCATCTTCACTAGGTTGGTCCGGCCATATAATGACAACGGAAGATTCATCCATCCTTTAAGAGTGGCCGAGACTTCTTTCTTTATCTTAAAAAAGTTAACTCAAGCAAGATCTCCAATATTTTGAGTTATCCTAACCCCCAGATACCTCATTTCTGATTTACTAATTAACCCTTCCGTATTTAAATTCCAAGCCATTATCTCAGTTTTGTCTGATTTATCTGATAGCCTGAAACGGATCCAAATTCTTTAGTTATTTTCACCAAATTTTCAGACTGATGCAAATTAGAAGAATAAATGATAATGTCATCTGCATATAGGCCCATTTTTTTTGACCAGTCACCAACTACAAAAGGGGGGATCTCCCCTAAGCTTCTGATTCTACAAGCTAGTGGCTCTATGTATAAATTAAACAACAAGGGTGACAAAGGGTACCCTTGTCTTGTTCCACGCATTACTTTATCTGGCTGAGTTAGTATTCCGTTGACCAAAACACGTGATGTTGTGGAGCAATACAAAGAAAAAAGAGATTCAGTAAAAAAAATTCCTAAATTAAGGTACTGCAAGAGTGCTTTTAAATAAGCAAAATTGACTCGATCGAAAGCCTTGACGGCGTCTAAAGCAATCACCGCCAAGGGAAGCTCGTGCGTGGAGGCCATATCTTTTATTCCAGTCAGAGTAAAAGTTAGTTCCTTCAGATATCTCCCTTTAACAAAACCTTTTTGGTCCTCGTGAATCAAATTGTGGATAACCCTACTAAGTCTATCTGCCAATATTTTTGAAAAAACCTTATAATCACAGTTCAAAAGTTATATCGGTCTATATGAATCTAAACTGCTAGGTGATTTTCCTGGTTTATGTATCAGAGAGATTGTTGCCTCGTTCCAAGAACTAGGTATAGTTACTTCCCCTCTAAAAAATGTGATTAAACAGTTGACACAGTGTGGGAGCCATCAATTCTACTAAAACTCTATATACTTCAGCCGGGAGGTCATTCGGGCCTGGTGCTCTCCCCCTTTTACTATCTTTAATCACCATAACCACTTCAACTTGAGATATTTCCCTATTTAGTGCTCCTTTCCAATCCCCAGAAAGAGGTTCCAAAAATGGTAGCCACTTATCCATTTCAGCTTGTCTTGGGCAAAGATCTTCTATATATACTTTTACAAAGTGATCATGAAAATGTCTTTTATTTGGTTACGTATCAGGTCTTTTTTAGCTTTCCACGCTAACAGTTTGCCACACCCTTCTCCATAGGAAAAGTGAGCCAACTGGCTAGCTTCCCATCTTTCCTTAACACTTTCAGGCACATGCATCAAGCGATTTTGGAATCGCAAATGGTGCAAATCGCAAAATTCTGCCGTTTGCGATTCCAAAATCACTTTTTGGGATGCATCATTCATTTCCCATTTCTCGCAATTTAAGAAATCACAATTTTTTGCGATTTCTCAAATTGCGATAGCATTTAAGAAATCACAAATTTTGCGATTTCTCAAATGCTATGCATGATATTTTTTTTGCGAATTCGCAATTTTAAACGGAAAAATTACCATGAGGTACACCTTCATGGTAATTTGCGAAAAGTTTCAAAAATGCAAATAAATGCATTTTTGAAACTTACATTTTACACACACACATGCCCTTGGGACATGTGTGTGAGTAAAATGTACTTACATGACATTCCAGGGGTGCAGGGGGGGTCCTTTGGACCCCCCCCTGCACCCTTGAAATTGCATTCTCATTTTGCGATTCCTTAATTGCGAATTCGCAAAATGAGAATGCCTTTCCATTGATTCCTATGGGCATCTAGGCCCATAGGAATCAATGTAAAGCGTGTCCTTATTTGCGATTCGCAATAAAGGAATCGCAAGTAAGGAAAATTAGGGAATCGTAAAAAAATTGCGATTTTTTTATGCATAGGAATTTGCGATTTCTTAATTTTCGCAATTTAGGAATCGCAAATTCCTACAATGATGCATGTAGCTGATAGTGACAATACTGCTGTTAGTTCTACTTTTAGATCAAAGAGCTTATTTTTTACTTCCTCTTTCGTTGTATTAGCCCCTGGTCTTATTCCACTACCTTCCCAGAATCGTATTTCTTTTTCCATATCCAAAACCTTTCTATGGTACAATCTCCTCTTTTTGGCACCCTGTGCTCCTACGCCTTGCATGTGTCCCATATTATATCTTGTTTGGCTGGTCCTTCATTTTTATCTAAAAAGACTTGTACCTCATTTCTTAGGGTTTCTAAATAATCTCCATCTAGGAGGATTGTACGATCCAATCTCCAGGTTGAAGTCAAACCCTCTGTCCCTAGTTCCAGATTCAATACAACAGCTGAATGATCAGATATATATGCCCCTAAATGTGCCACCTTTGTTACCCAATCCTTCAACCTAACATCAATTAAGAAGAAGTCTATTCGTGAACTGTGCTTATATTTTTTATGATGAAAAGTAAATCCTAACTGCTGGCCCGCTTTTAATCTTGAGATTTCACATAACCCTTGCTGTGCCATAATCAACTTTATCCTAGATGACATCTTACCGTTTACAACAGCTCTACTATTTCCTGTCCTATCTAATTTACAATCCAAAACCGTATTGAAATCTCCAGCCAGAATTACTTTTCCTGAAAAATCTAGTAATTCTGCTGCTAAATTATCCAAAATTGTTTCATCGTCCACTTTCGGTCCATAATAACCAGCTACTACCAATACTTCCCCTGCCACTCTTATTTTAACAATCACCCATCTTCCTCTTTTATCTGTTCTCTTGTCTTCCATAACAATATTAACCCTTTTCCTAATCAAAATTGCCACCCCCTTCGTAACTATCTCTTGGGGCGTAAAAAAGGCACTAGCAATCAATCTTTGAGCAGAAAAAATCTCCTTACCTTCTTTTTCAGTTAGATGTGTCTCTTGTAAAATAATCACGTGTGCAAGGGAATCTTCTAGATCTTTCAGTATTAATTGTCTCCTAGACTTCACACGTAAGCCATTTACATTCCATGTGAGGAACCTTAGTTCCTTAACCTTAGCCCTACTCATAAGAACTTGCCCACATTTCCCGTCCGTTGGTGGCAGAGACGCTCTTGAGGATATTTTTCTTTTCTCCCACCCCCCCATTACTTCCCCCATACCCCAAAAACCCCGTACCCCCACCCCCCTTTACCCCCTCCCTGGAAAACCCAACCAAAACTCCCATGGCCCAGGAAAGTGGATGTTGCAGTAGCGGTGCACCCCCTATCCTTTACTCATTATTCATTAGTTTATGGGTGTTAGACAGTAATCTGACCTTCTTTAACTCTTTTTACCCTAACATAGTTACTATTCTCCTTGACACTGATCTAAAAAGGTATCCACCTCTTCAACTCCTCGAAAAGTATACATCTTATTCTGCCACATTACTTTTAGGAAAGCAGGAAATTTAAATTGGACTGTCGCCCCAATGCTCTAAGTGGCCCCATTTGCTTTCCTAATTCCCATTGTCTGCTTGCTGTGGCAGGTGATAAGTCTGTCCTAATGTCCACTGCAATTCCATTCACCATTATGTTCTTCTTCTTAAGAGCAGATGTCAAAAACTTCTCTTTTAGGTTATACGTTAAGAAGTTAATTAATATCTTTCTTGGTTTCGAGCGGTTTGGATTCAGCCGGAAAGGGTCTCGATAAATCCTCTGAATATCTCGTAGCAGTACTTCTTCTGTTTCTTCTACCTGTAGCTCAGTTTTTAACAATTGTACTACATAACTTTTTATGTCTGACCCCTCCTTTCCTTCTGGTAATATTAAGATCTTTAGATTATTTCATCTTTGCATGTTTTCCAGTCTCTCGACTCTCTCGTCACTCTCTCTTTCTTTAAATTTAATAGTCTCAATCTCCTTGCGATTATCCAAAATTCTCTCCTGCATTACTTTCATTTATGTCTCAAGCACTTCTGTACAGGCATTTAGTTTATCAAGTTTAACCTCCAATAAACTACATGTGGCTCTTATATGCTCCTGATTTTTATTGGAGGCTTCAAGACCCAAATGTATATCTTTCTCTAACTTTCTTAAAAGCGCCACAACCGAAATGTATGAGGGGTCTAAGTTATTTGGCTAAAGGGCTATCTGCGTCTTTTCCAGACCTTCCTGGGTTGTCAGCATTTTCTCTGTTATCATCAGGGGCACCCCCCCATCCACTTTTCCAACCTCCAGCTAATTTTCCAGCCCTTCCTCAGCTGCTCCACCTACTGCTCCTGCTACTCCTTCAACATCTGGTGTTGTATTCAACTGTTGTAAGATCTCCGAATCAGCCATACCTATAGTCCCTTGCGTAGCTTCTCCCTCTTCCTCCATCCCAATTGCCAGAGCCTGAAAAGGATTTGGGGTTAAATGCCTGGACCAGTCCTGCTCCTCAGAACCCCTTAACATACACTGTGTTAACTCTTCGTCTTTATCAGAATCAGGATTCTGAACTGACAGTGTGGGGTGCGATTTCAAAATCAATATTTTGGAATTGGCTTAAAATATGAATGAAGTGATGGGTCGTTACTATCTTGTGCTCAAGGCCCTTTTGTTTTCCCTTTTTTATATCCTTTTTTAAGCCTAATTCCACTACCTTTGTGCTTTTAGCTTCTTTGATAGAACACTTTCGGAAGTTTTTTTGTAGCGTTTTTGGCTTACCCAGTACTGGTTCATTAATGTTTGACCTTGTACTCCTTAACAAATATCTGGGGCACCCTGTCGCCAATTTTTTATTTTCCACCTTACTCTCTGACTGCACCAAGCCAGCATCTAGTGAAGACAGCGTTTGAATATCCTCCACAAAGCCCTCTTGACCTCTTACCTCCAATGTCCTCGCTAGGGGTTCCGCTCCTCTCCCCGTCCTCCAATCGTTCTCGATCCAATCCTCGCTACCAAACGGCGTCCTCTGCCGATCTCCAGCACCGCCCTTCCCCAGCTCCTGCTCCGCGGTCCCACCGGCATACGCGACTCCACCTCCTCGTCCTCCGCCCACAATTGCACAGAGGTTTCAGCCTCAGCCGCCGCCATACGCCGTCAAACATAAACGGCTTCAAACTTCAAAAAAGCTTGCGAAAACTCTTACCACCCGGAACTGAGTAGGATCCGTAAGTAACACATCTCTTTTAGTTCACTCCCAGTACGGTCAGTTACCGAAAAACATCCCGAACACGCACCGCCACTGCTCCTGACATCCGCGATCCGCTGCCTAGCCGGCCGCCATGTTTTCCCCCCTTTCTGAAGTACTCTTGCCTCTTTCTGCACCACTGTTGCTTTTTTCTACACTTATCTTGTCTCTTTCTGCACCCTTTTTGCCTGTTTTTGCACCCTTCTTGCCTGTTTCTGCACCCCCTTTTTCCTCAACTCTCTTGCCTCTTTCTGTACTTTCTTGCCTCTTTCTGCACTTCTCTTGCCTCTTTCTGCCTTTCTGTTGTTTCTTTCTGGCCTTCTCTTGCCTCAAACATTACTAAAAATGCTGTGACAAGTGTTACAGTGTGGTGTAAGGCCCTTTGCAAACCTGGAATCGTCAGCTGTTACTAATTGCTAAATGTGGGAGTGAAATTGGTACTAATGGTGCGCAAACCACTCGTGCTTCTTTCTGCACCTCTCTTGCTTTTTACTGTACCTTTCTTCCCTTTTCTGGACTTCTCTTGCCGCTTTTTGCACATCTCTTCCGTTTTCTGCACCTCCCTTCTTTCTGCACCTCTCTTGCTTCTTTATGTACCTCTCTTGCTTCTTTTTTCTAAACATCTTTTGCCTCTTTCTGCACCTCTCTTGCCTCATTCTGTACCTCGCTTACTTCTTTCTGCACTTCCCCTGCTTCATTCTACAACCCATTTGCCTCTTTCTGCACATCTGTTGCTACTTTCTGCACTTCTCTTGCTTCTTTCTGTACCTCTTTTGCTTTTTATGTACCCCTTTCACCTCTTTCTGCACCCCTCTCCCCTCTTTGTGCACCTCTAGTGCTGTTTCTACACCTCTTGCTTCTTTCTGCACTTCTCTTGCTTCTTTTTGCACCTCTCTTGCTTCTTTCTGTACCCCTCTTGCCTCTTTCAGCACCTCTGATGGTTCTTTCGGTACTTCTCTTGCTCCTTTCTGTACCTCCATTGCTTCTCTCTGCACCTCTCTTCCTTTTTTAACTAGTAGTCGTGTGAGCCTCCGACCAACGCTCAGGAATTCCGCTGCGTAGGGCTTATAGGAGGTACGTGCAGACTTTTTGGCTTCCAAAGTCCCTCAGGAGTAAATTGGAATTCATCTCCATCCCGTATTATGCCAGGAGGTGCGTTTACATAGAGGTGGAGAAACGGGGCATGGCCTCCAAAAACGTCTTAGCAACCCCACTGTGCGGGACTTACTGGAGGTACCCTGAGGGGTAGTTGGCCCCCAAGGACATCCTTGGGGGCAAACTACCCCTCCTATTACCTCCAGCAGAATTGCTAAGTTCTCAGAGCAGGCCTTCCCCCTTTTCCCACCATTCTACAAATGTGCTCCCTGGCGTGCTCTTGGATGGGGATTGATATCCCTGTCACTGCTGGAGGTCTTTAGGGGCCAACTAGCCTACATGTTAGCTCCAGTAAGCCCCACACAGTTGGTTGCTGAAAGGTGGACACAGGCCACGCCCCCTTTCTCCACCACTCTGCAAACACACCTCCTCAAGCGCTCTTGGTTGGGCGATGAAGTCCATTTCCCTCCTGAGGGTTCCTTGGGGTCAACTAGCCCTCTTTTTACCTCTAGTAAGCCCTATACAGCTGGATTGCTGATAGTGGTCAGAGGCCACGCCCCATTTTTACAACACTATTCAAAAGGACCTCCTGGTGCACTGCTGCTTGGGGGATGAAGTCCACTTTTGTCCTGAGGTCCTCAGGACACAAGGGGACCTCATCACCCCACCAGCAGTGCCCCAGGAGTGGCATTTGCTCAGTGGTGTAAAAAGGGGCATGGCCTCCTACCACCTTTCAGCAATACCACTGTGTGGGGCTTACTAAAGGTACCTGGTGGGCTAGTTTGCCTCTAAGGACCCATAGGATTGAAGGGGAATTAATCCACCAACCCAGAGTGGTGCAGGGAGGAGGCAGGGCCTCTGGCGAGTTGTCTGTTTCATTTTTATTTTTATTTTAGGAAGGGGGCTGTGTGGCCCTATTCCCTTCACCCTTTTGCGCCCCGGTGACCCCATCCCCTGGGGCCTGAGCCGTTTTTAAAACATGAAAAAATATTGAAATGGGTAGGAGGCGTGCTCCCTCCTCCTCATTATGTTTTTTTAAAGGTGAGGAGGGCTGATTTTGCCCCCAGGATCCCCATCCCCCGGGCCCGACATACACTTTATTTATAGAATTGGGCCACATGGCCCCCCCTTCCATGGGCCACTTTTGGCCCCGGGGACCCCATCCTCCGGGCCGTCCTTACATTTAAAAAATAAAATAAGCAATAAATAAAAACGGAACTGGGGCCCCCCTCACAGGCTGATTTTAGCCCTGAGGACCCTGCACCCCAGGGACTGGCCTCTTCCTGGGCTTTTTTGGGGACCTCGGATGAGCCACAAGATGCACACCATCCCTGCAGGCTCCCCACCTCCTGCAGGAGCGTCATTGCTTTTGGCCAAAGGGAGCTGCTGACATACAGTAGTGAAGTAGTGTGGCTCACTGGTTAGAGGCGGCAGACCCGAGAGCAGAGGACGGCCTGGGACCAGGGTTCGATTCCCGGCGCGGCAGGTTTCTGGACCAGGGTCAGCGGACTCGATAATTCTCTCGCCTCGGTGCCCACTCTGATCAGCGATCACACTCGGCAACTCTGGGCATTAGCTTGCCTCATCTTCACTAACGGCCCCACCAGACCGCCGGGGATGCCTGGTCTCACCCTGGAGATACCCATTAAGGACCATCTCTCAGGGAAGCCAGGAAGGGTTTCGCAGCGGTCGAAGCACCTTGGGACCCTACGGGTAAGTAGTGCGCTATATAAATGCCAATACATATACATTTACATTTACATTTACATTTGCCCAAAAGCAAATCTGCTTCGCTTCATGGGCGCAAGAGCAGTTTTTCTGCTCTCACTTTCATGAAGCAAAGCAGATGTTTGCTATGGCAGTGCGGGAGCAGTGCTCCCGCCCTGCCATAGCAAACTGCAATGTCCCGGGGTGGGCACCACAGCACACTGGGGCAGGCGCTGGGGGTGGTAGTCCCCAGGGCTAAGGAGGGCTCCTGGAGGGAGGCTGTGCACCCCCCAATACCTTTAAAGCTCTGGGTAGGTAGTGGTCCCAGGGGCTGGGGGGTCCACTATGGACCTTGTTTTTTAATTAATCAATCCCCCGGGGAGGTGTTGGTCCCTGGGCACTGTGGGGGGGCAGGAGCCTTGTATACCTAATTTAAAAAATTGAAGCCCAGGTGAGGTGGTAGTCCCGGGGGTGCAGAAGTGGGGCCACGAGGCTCCCCTGCATTTCAACAATAAAGCCCCAGGGAGGTGGCAGTCCCTGGGGCAGGTTGGGGGCAGGAGCCCCCATGCTTTTTCATTATAAAAAAGCCCTGGGGAGGTGGCGGAGCCAGGAGCATGGGAGGACATGCGAAGCTCCCACAACCTAAATTTAAGAATGTCCAGGGGAGATGGTGGCCCTCCGGGCAGAATGGATGCAGGAGCTCCACACACTTTTTCATTATGAAAAAGCCCCGGTGGTGGTGGTTCCCGGGGTTGCGGGGCCAACATGGACTCTGCATGTATTTTAAATATTGCTCACAGGACCTGGCCCACCGGGGGGCTAAATTAAACGAAGTGTGGGAAACCAAGCGTTATTGTTGGTTAATAATGTCGGCCGTACTTGAGCACCCTACGCGAATCCCGCCAAAAATAATTTACAAAATTATTTTCATGGCGACCCCATGAGCAGTCCTAGGGGGTTAGTGTGTTTCTACCCTGCCCCCTTTTCTTGTTTTTTAATGTTTTTTTACCTATTTGCATGTGACTCGGTTCAACAGAGTCACAAGATGGCTGCCAACACTTTCTGATTTGAAGTGTCGGCAGCCAATCAGAGTCAAGCTCAGGATTGGGAGGGTTCGCAGATCCACCTCGGTCATTTCTCAGGAACTACTGAGTGTATTTCCACCATTTAACAAAAAGAGTGCTTTATGGACCACAAGCTACCTTTTTGCCAAATTAGTTTTACTTTCGTTCAGCAGTTCGGACTGTAGCCGTGTCTTACATTTCCTTTGGAAATTAAAAAGAAGAAAACATGTTTTGGGACGCCCCTTTTTTATCGGACCCTGCTTGACAAATCACCATGAAACTCACAAGGCAGGAGCTGACCGGGGCTCCCCATTAGTTTTATAACTTTCGCGAAGATTCGTCAAACAGCGGCAATGATATTGGCAAAAGAAAATGTGACTCATATAAAACCAGAGAAATTTGTCTGTTATAGTTAGTTAAGCTAACCATAACTTGCGCGCCTGCAATGCACTGCTAATGATGTCACATAATCAATCACTCATGAAATGGTCAGTGACATCACTGATGACATCACTGATGACATCTCTGATTACATCACTCATGACACCTTCCAGTGAATGTTTGCTTCTGTAAAGTTTATATATGTTTTATATATATATATGTATATATATATATATATATATATACCAAGGTGTATTGAAGAATGGATACATTTACAATTACCTAAAGGAATTATTTCGTAGGTCCGTGACTGACTGTGTAAGTGACTGATTGCACATGTCTTACTGAATGCATGGTTAGTGACTAAACTGTGTGAACATCTTTATTAGTCTCTCCATTGGTGTGTAAGCAACTGCATGGGTTGCTGAATATCTACATGAGTGTCTATATAGGTTATTGATTTGTTGTCTGAGTATCTGTATGTGTCCCTGAGTAGCTCTGTGGGTGGGTGGGTGTATGAGTCTGTACATAGATGTCTGAGTGGTTGACTCAGTGGTTGTATGGATTAAAAAGTGCCCCTTGGAAGGGCTGTATGGGTGAGTTAGTATGTCCATGGGTGTGTTGGTGAGTGAATAAATGTCTCAGTGGTATATCTGTGACTAACTACATATGTTTTAAGCCACTATATGTGAGTATTGGATTATATAAATGACTATACGTGAGACTAAGTTATTTTAAGAGTGGGTGTATAAATAAGTGTCTGCTTCTATCAGTGATTGCATTAGACAGTAAATATGTGTTAGTATCTGTATATATAAAGTATTGTGGTTTGTCTAAAGATAACGACGTTGGTGTGTATAACTGTATACATGATTAAATGGGTATGTGATTGATTATTTGTATTACTGACTAGTTGTGTGAGTAACTCTATAGATGAGTGGCAGAGTGTGACTGCATGTATAGATATACAAGTGCATATTCTAGTCCTGTATTGATGAGTAACTACATGTATAGTGACTGGATGTGTGTGTAGACCTAGGAAATAGTGAGTGCCGTGAGTGCCATGTAGTATATGACGTTTTTTTGTGTATGGTTTCAAAAATAGTAGAGCATCAGTATGTGCATCAGATTGTCATGTAGATGCATTGCGGGCGCGCAAGTTATCGTTAACTCAACTAACTATAACAGGCGAATTTCTCTGGTTTTATATGAGTCAAATGTCCAACTAACTATAATGTCCCTTAAACCTATGGTTTTTTAATGAATTTCAAAGGTTTTTTAAATGCTCATTTCTAATTATAACGTCTGTAAAACCTATGTTTTTTTCAGTGAATTTCAAAGGTGTTTTCAAATGATAAAACCTATATATTTTCTATTATATTTGTAAATATTTTGGAACTCTATTATACTTCTTTTTTTAACTTGAAAAATTATGTAATGTTTTACATCTTCCCCAAAAAAATTGGGGAGGGGAAAACTGCACTCCTATACCGGTACTGTACCAAGCGCCATCACCACACGAATCCTATCCGCCTTATTGCTAAACTCATAAATAATGCGCATTTCATATCCAACGGGTTCATGACACGTTGTCCTGCGTAACATCATATATGCATTAAGTCACCCCATGTGCTACTTTGGTATCCGACGGGTATGCACTACCAAGCCACGCATTGGGTCATGTATGTATAGGGTCGCGCCCGCTGCGCTTTGCGTAGTCAACGAGTACAGGCAGCCAGGCCCTGTGTTACGTCACAGATGTATAGTATCGCTCCGGGTATGCCATTCCCTTTTTTTGGCTCAAAAGTATATCTAAATAAATTTAAACAGTATATGAGAGCACTCGAAAATCTAAATTATTTTAAACATTTATATATTTCTAACTGTAATAAACTTATATTATGATAAATATATTTTCTCAAAATCGCGTTGGGTGCGACCTCCTTGCGTGCTTGGTGCGCAATTGCTATGGGACCTTAAAAAAAGCTTTTGATTGGTTTATAACATTTCCCATTGTAACAGATGGACGACCCTATCCATTTTATTAATTCTCTCCACAGTGTTTGATGAGAAAAGCTTCATTGAAAAGTGTTTTCCTGTATACACATAACTAATACTATACCCAACATGCAACGATCATCTTGATCAAAATGCATGCTCTGTACATTAGCCTTCCACATGTGATTGCCATGCATTTCAAGCATTCTATCAAAAAACAAATATGTGTTACACTATGCCCCTGGTGTGTGTGTGTGTGTGCGCACATTATTGTGTTTCCTTTCAGCCTGGGTATTGGTGGCTCTAAGGAGTATCATCAGCCACGGTAAGAATGCACATCCTAGATCACATGCCATCTCATTAACGATAGTTTTGGACCTCCTAACACATGCTACACTAATCTAAATTGCACACTCTGTGAGGTCAAATCTACAAAAGAAACACCCATAAGTAAATTTCCTGGCCAGACAGGAACTGAACCACGCCCAGGTCCCTGCAATAATTATTCACATTCCTACGCTGGCCTAGCATAAGCAAGCCCAGACCACTTTGCGTGTGTATAAATAGAATAACCACAACACCACACATCCCTCTTCTTTCACACTACCTCAAATAATATGCCGCATCCACCTTGCATATCAAAATGCGCAATAAAAACATTAAATGGCTCCATGAGGTGTACACCATCCTGGCAATCAATACGGGCTCTAAATTGTGAGTCCTACTGCCCGTCGTCTACGAAAGGGATCCATGAGGTGTACACTCTCCTGCAATCAACACACCATCTGTGTTTGCTCACACAACTATGACAGCAGGTAAGCAGAGTGGCCTAGGTGCATAGGACCTCCAATTGAGCGCGGTTCGGCGGGAGGGGTGGGGTGCTTCAGCCTGACTGCGCACGTGCGAACAAATGATATTGCTGTGCGTAATGATGTGATCTCTCACCTCATTCAGTCGCATCCCTATCTCATTTTAAAGACCTGCTGAACTGTACTGTAGGCCTGAACCAGCGGGCAGTGCTGCCCTACAGACACCTCTTGAGCACGGTGCTGCGAGAGGGGTGGGATGCATCACCCAGAGTGCACACGTGCGAATAAGAAACATTGCCATGTGTTATGCTGTGATCTTTGACCTCGTTCAGTCACATCTCTGTCTCATTTTAAAAACCTGCTGTACCATAGAGAGGTCTGAGCCTATGGGCAAAATGCCCTACAGACACCTGTTGAGCGCGATGATGCTGGATTGGTGGGGTGCATCACCCTGAGTGCGCACGTGCGAAAGAGCGATGTTGCTGTGCATAATGATGGGATCTCTGACCTAATTCAGTTTCAACGGTCAAATGTTAAGGTCCTGCTGGACCATACTGTAGGCCTGAGCCAGAGGGCACCACTGCCCTACTGACACGTGGCGTTGGATTTTAGTACACTGTACTGAGCTCCTTACTAAGTGTACATGCACACAGACTCCTGCCACTGCATTACAGGTGCACATTATGCTTCTTGCATGCGCTCTGTTCCTTTGTATGGGAACATTGGTATAAGATATTATTATTTAACCTTGTGTATTCTCGTGCACTTCAACTCCTCTTTGAACCATGATTACCACTAACAGTTGGTAGATCGTACTTAAAAAACAAAGGATGCACTCAACTCCTATTTTCTATCAATCTTGAAATAAACCTTCATTTACCTCCAGACATGTTTTAATAAAGGTTACTATTTTTCAAATAAATAACTGAGTGTATAGGTCTTCTTTTACTAACATCACTTGTCTATTACTTATTGTGAAAATCATCTGTTTATAGGAGATTTTAAGGATAACAATATTTAATATTAGAGTACACCTACCAAACATAATCTAACTGGCTATTAGAAAAAATGAAGCATGGGTAATTGTACAACTGCAAGAGTTCTATGAGTGTATCACTTTATAAAACTATAAATACTGCCCGTGTGATTACAGAGAAATAAGGCAAAGCCTAGGACCACCCAGGCTTCAGGGGCTGCTGAGGCCCACCCTGCATATTTAAATAAATACCCGGAGTGTGGCTATCCCGGATTTCAGTTGGCCTTGAACCCCTCAAACAATTATTAGACAATACCCGGGAAGGTGGCGCTCCCCTAGGCCGCAAAACATCTCTTTGCCCTTCCGTGCCTAATTTACATGTGACATTAAGATCCCCAGTCCTACAGAGACCCTGCAATATAATAATTGGATTGGACACGGACATTACCCACCAGAGGCCTCATTTAAAAGAAAGAGTGAGACACCGCTTTTTTTTTGTTCTTTTCTCTCCATTTTTACCATCCGTATCCAATCTATTACAGTGATACAAGGTTTTCCTCCACTCGCTTAAAGTATTTGCTATCACAGGGTGGAAGCCATGCACTACCCTCTAATAGTAAACACAAACGTCCTGCGAATGCACACCCCAGGACATTGTATTAGCTGTCCCTGAGAGATCGCCCTCCCTAGGAACATGATGGATTTGTTAGTATAAACGCATACTAACACTACACACACATGTAGTACAGCGACCAGACTGTAGTGAGGAAGCAGAGGAAGTGCAAAATCTAAAAATATAAATCCTACCTGAAGTAGAAACAGCTACACAAAGAAAACGGTTCTTCAGCACAACGCAAGCAATTTTGAAATATTGGGAGTGGTGCCTTCTTTTTGCCTTCTCCCGCTCGTCGCCAGATTTGTGTAGTGAAGAGTCAAACAGCAGTGGATCCAATAAGTAGATTTATTACAAGAAAATAAGACATGTGAAACAACAACCAACAGGAGCAGACAGCAAAGCAACCGTCTACTCCAGCACCATGTAAAAAAAAACTCTGCAAGGTTCCCCTCATGACAGCCCTACATTCTAACATTACATTTTTTATTTTTTATTTTTTATTTAGTTATGTATTTAAAGGGTTTTGTATAGCGCGAACAAGACCCATGGGTATCAGAGCGCTTTACATAGCATGAGGTAGTATGGGGACACATATTGGAAGGAAGGGTTATACAAAGAAATATGACATACATTACGTGTGCATAGCCTCAAGATATCGAGACGCAAAAAAAATAAAACTCAACAAGATATACAGTAAATATAAAATATACAGAGTCTGAGATTAATTTATTGACTAAAAACTATCTCTATAATGTGATTTCCTGTTTGCAGAAAGGTTTTAAATAACTTTCTGATGTGTTATATATTCTTTATGATCTAATACCAGTATCAGTCTACGCAGTATTCCAAGATAATAGTGGATCTATGCATCGGTTTAACAAAGTATGGTCCAATATATGAGGTAGATATTGTTTTTAGGATATAAGTTCACTTGTCCTGAATTTTTTCCCGTGATTTCCAACTTCTCCATCCATGGATTATAATCCTTGATTAAGACCTACTCCGCTATTAGTAATTCTTTTCGTTTCTTGCGAGTAAGTGTCTTGGATTTAATTCTGTCACTGTGTTAAAGAGGATCGATCTAAGCTATGGGAGGAATTTGCTCATTAGAAATATTTTCGTTTCCCTCTTAAATGTTGCTGTGTTTGTCATTTTCTGATGTTTGTTGGAAGAGAGTTCCAGATTCTAGGGGCTGCTCCAGAGAACGCTCTATCATATGTTCTCTACTTCTGGAAAATAGGAGGTCTCAGTACCAACTCCTTAGCACTCCTAGCAGGTCTAATTCCTCCAGATAATACTATTTTCTGGGCAAGATATAAGTGTTGAAATGAAGCACTTTGTTGGTAAAACATGCCATCTTTAGCTGAATTCTGGCTTCGTACGGTAGCCAGTTTAATGCTTTTAGGTGTGGAGAGATATGGTTGAACTTCCTTGATCCGGTGATAAGCCTTGCCGCTGCGTTGAGGCAGGCTTTTAGCGGTGTTGTGAAGATTTGTGATAAGCCTGCTAACGTAGTGCATCCATATTCAACCCTTGAAATGACTAATAACTGGACTGCCAGCTTAAGATCTGCTTTGGAAATGAAGGGTTTCACCTTTCTAATGTAGTCCAAGTGAAAACTGGCACTTTTTGCCATTGCCTTGATATGTTCTTTCATATCCAGCTTCTCATCAAGTGTTATTCTAGTGATTTAGCTGAGTCGACTAAGGTAGGGGTGCAGTAAAGCGCTCCGATCATTTTAGCCCATTCCTTAACTTCTGTGTGCTTCTTTGAAGGTGATATTAGAAGGAATTCTAATTTTTTGAGCGTTTAATTTTAGATGATTGATTGTTAACCATTGTAATGTCATTTCTAAGGCCTCATTTATTAACCTGATGTCTTCCATTGACGAGATCTTGAGGTATAACTGAGTGTTGTCCGCGTACATGTGAAAGGAAATTTTGGAGTTTCGAAGAATTTCTGTGAGCGGTTCGATATATAGGTTGAACAGTGATGGAGATAATGTGGATCCTTGTGGTGCTCCAATCGTGTTAGGACATGAAGATGAAAGAGATTGATTGACTAAGAATCTTTGTTTCTGTCCTGAAGAAAGGATTCAAACCATTTCAGCACCGTACCTGATATTCCCATCCTGTCCTTGAGCCTGTTCAGTAATTTTACATGATTCACCTTGTCAAATGCAGCTGATAGGTCTAGAAGGATGAGTAGACATGATCTATTTTTTTCTAAAGCTTGTAGAGCATCATCGACTATATGTAAAATCACAGTTTCCGTGCTGTGTCCTGATCTGAAGCCCGAATGACATTCATCCAATAGATAGAAATTGTTTATGTGCTGGCTTAGTTGATTCTGCACACATTTCTCTATTAGTTTTGGCGAGTACCGGAATGTTAGTTACCGATCGAAAATTATTCGGATCTGTTAGGTCCGCCGTCAGTTTTTTGATGATGGGGACTACTTGACCGGTTTTTAGGCATCCTGGGTATCCCTTGTGATAGAGAGGCGTTAATAATTTTTGTCCTTAAGGGAATCACAGCCTGGCTGATTTCTTTCATGCATTTCGACGGGAGTGGATCGTTATAGTGGTTATTAGGTCTGATTTCTCATAGCGTTTTGGCAATGTTGTTCTGGTCTAATAATTTGAAAGAATCCCATTGGGCTATGTTTTTCCCCCCACTCGCCTTAATGAAGGCGTTGGCAACGCTCATAGTAGGTTTTTGGATTACTAGGTTATCCGCTGCATTCTTGAGCTCTCTTTCCAACGTGTTCACTTTGTCTGTGAAAAAGGAAGAGAATACTTCGCAATTTAGTTGTGTTTTTGTGACTTCTTGAGTCGTTTTAGCTGCCTTGTTGGATTGTTGTTTTAATATTTTGAATAATTTACGAGGTCTTTTTTTGGCGGAATCCAATTCTGACGTGATAAATTCCTTTTTGGAGTTAAGGATCTTTTTCTTATATTCATTCCTAGTTTCTCTCAGAGATTTCAATACGGGAGAAGAAGGGGGTTGTCTCCATTTTCTTTCCGCCATTCTCAGTTATCTTCTTTCTTTATTTAGTGTCCCATTGAACCAAGGATTTTTAATCTTCTCTGTAACTCTTTTATTTTTAAGAGGCATTGTGGAGTTAACTAAACCGTTATAGAAGTAAAGTAGTCGGCCATTAGATCATTTACGTCCTGTAAGTTCTTTTGTGGGTGTAGGTCCTTTTTACAGCTTTCTACTAAACGTTCAATGTTCGAATCTTTGTGTCCCTCATCCACTTTTTAATTCTATTTGGTTGTGAGTGTTTGTTCTTTTTCCATGTGGGAATCGTGAATGTTATGATATGGTGGTCTGACCAGTCGCAAGGCTCTATTGCTAGACTTGATATGTTCTCGTTTTTTTAAATTATCTAGTCCAAGGTAGCTCCTTTCGAGTGAGTTAGCTGTGCACATGCTTGCGAAAGATTGAATTCCGCTAGGAAATCTTTAAAAGCATTTATTTGTTTGTCATTGTTGTTGTTCCAGTGGAGATTAAAGTCCCCTAGGAATATGTTGTTGTTTGCGTCTGAGTTATGATTTGCCGTGATGATCTCCATTAGTTGTTCTATGAACGGCATATTGTTACCAGGTGGGTGATAAAGTGCATGCAGGTTGCATGTTAGGTTGTTGTCTGCTCTTAAATTGAGACCAAGGTATTCGCACTCTTTGATCGGATCCGAAGGAATTTGGGCGATTTCTATATCCGACCGATGTATGCAGGCTATGCACATCCTTTCTTTTCTCGTCTATCCAGTCTCACAATGTTATATAAAGGGGGTATTAGTAGGTCCAGAACTGGAGATACTTAGATTCTAGTAGAATTACATAGTAACATTGTGGAGAAGTGTGGCTCAATGATTAGAGTGGCAGACCCTGATGCAGAGGTCTGGACCGGACCAGGGTTCAATTCCCGCCTTGGCGGGTCTGGGCTCAATTTCCCCGGACCTGATAATTCTCGCCTCGGTGCCTATTCTAATCATGGGTCCCACTTTGCAACTCTGGGCATTAGCTTGCTTAATCTCCACAACGGCCTCAACAGCGCTAGGATGCCTGGCTTCACCTTGGGGCTGCCCAGGAGTGGGCACTTCACAGGGAATGGCCAGGAAGGGTTCCACAGCGGTATGTGTACATCGCTTTGAGACCCCTTCGGGGGTGATACGAGTGCTATATAAGCACTACTACATTTACATTCTACTATGACTTACATTGGAATACTACACAGAGCACATGAATTTACAGCAATGAACTCATTGTTTCATCCACGAGTCTTGAGACCGGTAGGGGTAATTCTTTTGCTTCCCACTCCCAATATTGTATAAAAGTAAACTAACACTTCTTCAACAGGTATGCTACTGCGCCCAGAGCACATCACTTTACAGACATCAGCTCGTTTTCATCCCCAAGTCTTCACACTGGTAGACGTAACAACTTCGCCTCCCGCTTCCGTTATACTATCAACACACAATAGCGGTCAGTAGTTTGCTTCCCACTCCCTGTATGGTATAAACTCCTACTATAACACTACTTGCACATTGTCGCAGGGATTCTGCTCCTACACAGAACTGTGCATAGAGACTTGGAACATCAGTGAATTAGGGAGTGCCAAAACTCACCTTAGTATCCAAAATCCGCTACCAGACTAGCAATCAGTGTCTCATTGGTTCTTACAAACCCCCAATGATTAGACAACCCAGAACATGAATTATAACACCTCAGGTCACGTGGAACACATGAACACTCTTTCGTTATACTAACATACAAATCCAGAACAAGGAGTAAATGAGGACACGTGCAAGTTTGAAATATTTATTTCTAATGCACTGTTTCAAGGGCAGTATCTTGGATAACACAAGCAAACATATTATAAGCAACAAGGTTATCAGCATAGTTACTAGTCCATAAAATACAAGGGGTGAAAGCATGTTAAAATGCTAAAGGGAAAAGGTCTAAATAGAACCTCAGTCCTACCCTCCCTTGCTAGTATATTATATTATATTATAGAAGTTCTCTTTGGGTTTTAGAAGGGCGGCCCAATACCTCTGGTCTTAGTAGAAAGGGATCACATCATCTTCTACACTAACTCTCTGTGTGCGGATATTCATCAAGTGTGTATGCATGCTCTGCGCAGTGCATTATTAAACACGCCAAAAGCCAGAGTTGGCCACAGCTGCCTATGTGTTATGTCTAAGACGTGCGCTGATCAAACTGAACAACAACTGCTGTGTTGAAATAACCTTGAAGACCTCCGTACTCACTGTTCAGACATAGCTTACCAAGCAAAGTTGAGACTATAGGAAAACATATAATTCTTGTGTGAAGCAAAATATTTTAATAGGCTCAAAGCAATAATAATATTATGTGCCATTTGCAAAAGCAGCAGAGAGGTAAAATGGCGTTTAAACTTCTAATAAGCTCATGCTAACTTAACACAGTATAAAGGCTAAGCCTAACTACATGACAACATGTATGCTACAAACATCAAACCATATAACTTTACAGCAATGACCTCACGGTTTAGACTCTCGGTTTCATACCCGAGTGTAGCACCATATCATATGAGCACCATGCCACTCTGAGCAACACCGCACTTTCAGACCGTTAACAGTGATAACTACCAATCACCAACTGCCAGTAGGTAACCAAGAACAAATTACAATAGTTCCTTGATTGTTTTAGCTTTCAAAACTTCTCTCAATTACTGTCTTTCTACTTTTCCATACAAACAGTTTTTTAAATTTTCAAGTACACATCGAAGTCAGAAATGCAATATATTCTATCAACACACTTTCTAGAACATTCCACAACACGTCGTGGTTAAAAGTTCATCAGTTTTTTTAAACCTAACGATATTTTTTTGCAGCATTTTCTCGAACATTTAACGGCACGTGCAGGTTAAAAGTTCACGATCGTTTTAAGTTCGAACAGTGCCTTCCAAATGCAAGTAGCAGGTGTGGTTGAGTTGAGCACATTTTATCCTATAATATATACTCCACGTGCAAACTGCTTTTCTTTAAACAATCACAAAAATACTTTTCCACAATACTAATGTGCACCCTACTTTAAAAAAAAACAATGCTTTTAATCTCCCGATCAGGTACCTTTTTGTATGCGGAAAGAAACTAGTTCCCCATCTTTAAACATATCTCTTATCCTATGAAGGAACTGCATGAGCTACAGACATCTTTCAATACCTTCCAGCCATATCTTCAAAATGCTAGTGTGGAACATAGGACATAGCTATGTTTTCTGGTGCAAGAGGAATGCAGAACAGAGACGTATTGACTCAGACCTAGGTTTACAAAATATGGACATTAAATGGTTTGGACAGAGAGGACTGAAGTGGCACCAATTATTGCCTCTGGTTAAAACCTGTTTGCATCTCCAACACCCTGACCTCATGAGTGTGCACTGTGGTAGAAAAGACTTAGGCACATTGACTTGGATAGGTTTAGAAATGCTTATGAAGGACACCTTTGGACAAATTATGTTATTTTTGCCTCAATCTGTTTTTGTATATTCCAATATATGCCAAAGACAGAAGTGGACATGGTCCAAACAATCTTGTCCTCAGATTGAAAAATCTCGGATAAAAGTCAACAAAGCTGGATCTGCAGCTCAGATACACAAAATCTGAGCTGAGACCACAAAATGGGCTCCATCTACAACAGCAACACACGTTTATTTTGCTATGGCAGATATATACAGAAGTGATGGAGTACACTTCACAGATCAGGGAATCCGAGTTTTCCAGAATAACCTGAAGCTGTGCATCCGAACTTATAAGTAGCTTCAACTAATGAACACAAGGGATCTTTTTAGAGCCACCCTGTAACTTAGAACTTAGGCCCTCTATTTTAGTGCCATATAAGACCAACTCCCGCACCCTTGCCAAAATGTTTTCTCAAAACAGCTGTGGCGCAGCAGCCAGACCATCTCACTTTGCAGCACAGACCTCTCGCTTTGATCCCCATCTCTACTAACTCATAAGGGCAAGTAGTTTGCGCTTTACAAATACCGTATTGATTTACCTTCACACTCCCTATACAACACAACTTAAGCACTATACACAAGCTACAATGTTCTAAACACATGTTCATCCAAGTAGCTATACCTACATGCTGACACTACTTGCACAGATGTGGCATAGCGGCCAGAGCACATGACTTCACAGCATATGACACACAGTTTGGTCTCACGCTTTAATCCCCCACTCCAGCAGCAGCTCAGCTTAGCAGCATGAGACTCTACCTCACATATATTCCATAGACCAGGACTTTCATACTAGTACGGGTCAGTAGTTCATGCTAGTAGCTATAAACACATGCAGTGTCACTGGGTGTGAGTGCTTGCAATGTTCTACACTCCATCCATCATCCCCCTTTTTTTTTTATAACATGCCTGAAACATGTGTTTTTTTCAGTGAATTTCTGAGGCTTTTTAAATGCTAATTTACAACTATAACGTTTTTAAAACCTATGTTTTTTTCAGTGCTTTTCTAAGGTTTTATAAATACTGATTTCTAACTACAATGTCCCTGAAACCTATATTGTTTTTTAGTAATTTTAGAAAAAAAGTGCATACTTTTTGTAGAGAAAAACTAACTATAACAGTAGTTATGTTATGTTATATGTTATAAAGAACTAGTAGCGCGCACTAATACTCTGGAGTGTCCTAGCGCTGGTGTGAACTGGGGTAAAGAGATGGGAACCATATAGATGAGCTGACTGAACAGATGTGTCTTTAAACGTTTTTTTAAGAGTTGAAAATCTTGAGTGAGCTGAAGGTCCTTGGGGAGCGAATTCCAGGCTGCAGTTGTTTTAACAGAGAGCGACTGGCCTCCCATACAAACTCTGCGGAAACGCAAAATTACCATCCGGTGTAGAGAGGCAGACCGCAGAGATCTGTTGGGCACATACAGAGCAAAGCGCTTTCTGACATACATAGGTCCAAGGCCATGAAGGGCCCTGTGTACAAGGGTAAGGACTTTAAAGTATAACAGGAGTCTGTTATAAGTTATAATTTAACAATATTTAAAACTTAATTAGCACTAATTCAAATCTAAGTTTGGAAAAAGTGTGACGCAGCAGCTATTATACCTGACTTCGAACAACAGCGTTCACAGTTCTATTCCTGGCTCTGGCGGCACGTTAGCCCACCACTATGTCACTGTGGGCAATACTTTCTTAATCTTCCTGAGACCCCTGAGCGCTGGGACCCCTCGCTGGAGGTAGCTGTACGCTTTACAAATACTGGCATTTCTTTTTTATTCAAAACCATAGTTATAACAAATACTATCGCATATTTTTTTTCTTCTATTCTGAACAATATTTTTTTTCATATCTTCTATTTAGAATTACGGCAATTAATAGATGTTTTAGTCACAAGAAAGGCAATGACACGGTTTGCCATGTAACCGTCTTTAAGCTCTCCAATGTATGTACATATTAAGGAGCTTATACGTGTGAGGATCGAAATCGAAACCTTTACCGGTTCACATTTTGTAACTTTTTCCAACATTTGCACAAGTTAAACAGTGAAAACATGTGCACGTGTCAACTGTGAAATGTGCCATCTAAATGGGTGGAGCCGCATGTTCCTTCCATAGACTACTCAATAACCAAAAAGTAGATAAACCACATCCTTTGATCGATTCATTTTGTTTTTGCAAGTTATTTACGCGTGTCCATTCTGTGATGCAGGTTACGTTTTCTAGCATCGGATTCTTCTTTTGTGACAACAAAACATATTATGGAGTTGTAAGTTGTTTGATTATGGCATAGCAAATTTTTATAATACATAGCTATTTGTGATTATTTAAAGATCTGTATTTAGAAAAAAAATGTATTGATTGTTTTTGCCATTTATATGTAACGTCAGCAGCTTGTATTCAGAAAGAGACAGAATAGAGAAAACACTGTTCCTTTTCTTGCTCTTTTGAGCTCATATAGTGTGACTTTGTATATTATTATATTGACACTATACTTGAGCTCAGAGATGTTGGTGACCCTTGGGCGCGAAGACTAAAGAATTATATGTAACGTCAGCAGCTTCTGGTTCTTACTCTGTTTCTCCCCTGGGATATATAGTGTGAATATGTATATTGTATTATTAACATTCATACTGACCTCAGTGGAGTTTTTGACCGTCAATGCGAAGACGAAATATTTCGAAGTCCCGGAGAAAAGAAGCTTTGAACATATTCACCACTGGAAAATATTTTGTTATTCATCTTGTTTTGTGTTCATGATTTTATTTTCCTTTTCCTATTGGCTGGCATCAGTGAAACTCTGTATATTGTAGTACAGTGTCATTTTTTCAGACAACAAGAGTTGGAGATTTGTTGGCACCAGGAGTAAACCATCTGAAATACAGCTTACTGACCTTTATAACTTACTTGATCAGATATATTTACAGTAAGAATATTTTTGGGAATTGCACATTAAAAAAAGATTGTTTGCATAGATACTTTCTTATTGAATGCCTTTGATAAACGCTACATTTCTGAATGATATTTTGGTGTTTCACTTTTTCTCTGTTGTGGTTTCTATTCTCCTACTCCCTATAGAATATATAGGAATATTAGCATATAGTAGTGTATATTATACTACTATCCTATATGTTCTTAAAGGAGTATGAGGTGCGGTCCTTATTCTTGTTCTCTTGTGGAATACTATAAACTTACCCTGTATGTCTTACTACTGTGACTTTATAGTAGTTCAAAGGGGTTGGAGATCTATCTATGCGAGAAATTAACAACATATACTACAGTTATTTCCATTGATAACTTACTACCTCACAGTTTGTAACACTGCTAATGTTTTAGAAAATAGTAGTTGATAAAAAAAATGGTATACTTAGGGCCAGATGTAGGTCGCCAAATACTGGTTGGTAACGGCCGATTTCGGCCGTTATTGACTGGTATTTGGATTTTGAGATGCCGGGGTCTTAAAATTACTGAATCAGTAAATTTACTGATTCTGTGAATTACCGAATCGGTATATTACCGAATCGGTAATTCGAGATGTAGGTGGCACTGAAAACAGTGCCACAGGGCCTTAAGGATTCGTTATTTACCACCAACTATTAGTTGGTGGTAAATAACGAATACCTGTGTACATGCAAATCTGTGCATGTACACCTGTGCCATGTGGCACACATACATGCCCTAAGGGCAAGTATGTGTGTCACATGGCACACAAGCCTGAATCAGGGGTGTAACAAGGTGTCAAAGTGACACCCTGCCAGCCTTGCCTATTCGGTAATCTCAAGGCCCATAGGAATCAATGGCAATTACCGAATCGGTAAATACTGATTCGGTAATTACCGAAACATACTGATTCGGTAATTTTTTACCTACATCCCGATTGCCTTTTCTTAAATACCGAATCGGTATGATTCGGTATTTAAGAATCGGTAATCTGGGATTTCCTACATCGGGCCCATAGTGCTTTATTTCATATTTTGATAACGCGTTCATTTCTATGTAATATGACGTCATTTGTGTTAAACTGTTTTTTAGTTGTTATTGTTGTTGTGACCTGAGATGATGTAGTGTGGGAGTGTTTCTCGTAGCACTTCTTTTCTATTTTATCTAAAAGTAACTGATGCCCTTTTATATTAACAAGAATATGGGGCAACACTTTTACAAACTATAGGTGACAAAAAAAGGCAGGATCTGGCCATGCTAAAAGGGATATTTTATGAATTGCGTTTTAATTTGTCTCCCCTCTAATATATACAGCTTCACTTTCCTAAACTGTTTCAAACCTAGAAAGAAATTTTTGCAGAAAAAAAAGTAAACACCACATTTTAAGTAAATACTGCTTCTGGGAAGTATCCCACCGCAGACTTAATAAAAAGAAGACTGCAACACACTCCTGCCGTAATTTGTAAAAAACTATTTTACCTTCACAGTCCCTGTCCACCATCTTTTGACCACTGTACAGAGTTAATAGTGTTCCTACCCTGACCTCTACTACTATTTTTCCAGTACACCTTTGAACTGCATCACACAATGGCAACAGTGACTCATTCCCAGCCAATAAGGAGCAAACTTGTACTCTGAACCCTTTAGCCAATAAAATGTCCATGTAGTTCCTCAGAGGGGGAGGGGATGGCTGCCAACACTTCTACTTTTAATGCTTCACAGCCAATAAACATTTAGCTTGGGAAGGTCCTGCTTGGAACAGTTACCCAATAAGATGTCCCTGATACTCCGGAGAGGGGGAGGGAATCGCTGACAACACATTTAATTGCAATGGTTTGCTGCCAATGAACATTAAGCTTGGGAAGGTCCTGCTTGTAACACGTCAGCCAATCAGATGTCCCTGCTACTCTGCAGAGGGGAAGGGAATGGCTGGCAAACTTCTACTTTCAATGGTTTGCAGCCAATGAACATTAAGCTCTGGAAGGTCCTGTTTAGAACATGTGAGCCATTCACATGTCCTTGCTACTCCACGGAGGCGGAGGGAATGGCTAGAAACACATCTACTTTCAATGGTTTGCAGCCAATGAACATTAAGCTTGTTGTTAGAACACCTCAGCCAAATAAACGTTAATGTTGCTCCGTACACAGGGACTGAACACGCGCTCCCACATCATATTAAATTTCATCTAATAAAGTGACACTCTCTGTGATAAAAGATAACATTGCATTATAGGTAAACATTACTGTGGATAATATATTAAAGGAAGACCGCAATACGGCGTATTGTTGTTTATCCGATATGATTACCACAAGCATACTGAACATTGCTGCAATACCGATCATTGTTGTTTTGCGGATGTGATTTCCAAGGCCTACGCAACATTCACACTATCTGTGTGTGCACCCTACACACTGCTTGCAGCAATACAGCGCATTATTTCCCCGATGGGATTTCCAGAGACAACACAACCTTGCTGCAATACTGTACACCGTTGTTCTGCAGACGTGATTTCCATGGTCTATGCAACAATCAAACTCGATGCCTCTCCACTGTACAGACTAAACTAATTCCACAGTGTTCCTGCTATACCCTCTTATACAATGTTTCTCTTTTTTTCCTCCTACTCCTTTCTTCTGAGTCACAAAATGGCTGCCAACACTTCCTAGTTTCAACCATTCACAGCCAATGAGCCACAAGCTCGTGCTCGTAACACCTCAACCAATCAGATATCAAAATTCTCAAATATTGATATCTGTAAATGTTGTTATCTTGCAAACACTACATAACCAATATACACCATTTAAACAAAAGCATGGTTTCTGGACCAAGACCTTTCTCCCTGCCAAATTTGGCGTAATTCCGTTCAGCAGCTTGACCTGTAGCATTGTTTAAAGTTTCCTGTGGAAATTGCATGTAGAAAACACATTTTTAGACCCCCATTTGTATCAGCCCCCCCTTTACGAATCACCCCAAAACTTTCAAGGTAGGAGCTGATCTGAAAGAATAATTGTTTAGGAAACTATACCAAAGTTATAAGCAAACAATAACTGCTTTTCCTACGGAAACTTGGTCCTAACTATAATTACCTATATATATATATATATATATTACCTACTGGCGGTCGCCAGTAGGTAGTTATAGTTAGGATTATTTTCAATAGAAAATCTCAACATTCTATTGTGAATAACTTTGGCGCCGGTTGAGGAATCTGCCTGAAAATTTGACAGTGAGGTCATGAGTGATGTAATATGTGACGTCATCAGCAGTGCATTGGTTTAATGAGTCCAACTAACTACAACGTGGGAATTTCAATGGTTTTATGCGAGTAAAACTTCCTGCTAACTATAACTGGTGTGAAACCTATGGTTTTTTCAGTGAATATATATATATATATATATATATATATATATATATATATATATATATATATATATATATATATATATATATATATATATATATATATATATATATATATTCAATGAAAAAACCATAGGTTATAGGCCATATATAGTTAGGAATTAGCATTTACAAAACCTTATTTTACTCGCATAAAACCATTGAAATTCCATATATAGTTAGCTAACTATAAGCGCTAACTATATATCGCGCACCCGCAATCCACTGCTGATGATGTCACATATTACATCATTCATGACATGGTCAGTCACATCACTGATGACATCACTGATTACAACATCCAGTGACTGTATGTTTCTGTAAAGTTAAAATATGTTTCACATATTGAAGAATGAGTGGATGTATAAGTGTCTGGATGAAGAATTTAGTAGGTGCATGACTGACTGTATGAGTGAGTGATTAAATGTGTCTCACTGAGTACATGGGTTAGTGACTAAACTGTCTTAATTCGTGCATCAGTATGTTTGTTGTTGTGTAAGCTGCTGCATGTGTTGATCAGTAGCTATAAGAGTAGCCATATGGGTTATTGATTGGTTGCCCAAATATTTGAATGGGAGGCTGAGTGTGTGTGTGGGTGGCTGGGAGGTGCGTGACTCTGTGCATAGATGTGTAAGCAGTTGATTCACTAGGAGTATGAGTTCAAGAGTGCATGTGGAAACAGCTATATGAGCGGTTGACTGTGCATGGGTGTGTTGGTGAGTGAATGGATTTCTCATTGCTACATGTGCAAGTAAGTACGTATGTAAAACACAATACATGTGAGAGTTGAGATATATAAATAACTGAACATAAGAGCCAGTGAATGTGTGAGTGGCTGTATCGATCACTGTGAGCTTGTATCAGGGATTATATAAGAGAGTAAATATGTGTTATTATATGTTTGAATAAGTAAGATGTGTATAACTGTATAGTTGAGGAAATGGAGGTGTGATTGATTCTTTGCATGACTGACTAGGTGTGTGAGTAAGTCCATGGATGAGTGACAGTCTGTGAGTGTCTGTTTATACTGAGTGTATGTAAGGTTATATTAGAGTCTGAAGAGGTTCATTGTATTATCACATGAGTGATGTGATCAGTGATGACAAATGAGATGTCATCAGTGATGTCATTTGAGTTGTCATCAGTGATGTCATTTGAGATGTCATCATTGATATCATTTGAGTTGTCATCAGTGATGTCATTTGAGATGTCATCAGTGATGTCATCAGTGATGTCACTGACCATGTCATGAATGATGTAATATGTGACATCATCAGCAGTGGATTGCGGGTGCGCGATATATAGTTAGCGCTTATAGTTAGCTAACTATATATGGAATTTCAATGGTTTTATGCGAGTAAAATAAGGTTTTGTAAATGCTAATTCCTAACTATATATGGCCTATAACCTATGGTTTTTTCATTGAATTTTCAAGGTTTTGTAAATGCAAATTCCTAACTATATATCCACTATAACCTATGGTTTTTTCTGTGAATTTCATTGGTTTTTTAATAGCAAATATGAAAAGCTTTAAAATGTCAAGTACGTGATAGATAAAAACATTTTCGTATTTATGCACGCTGATGTGCTTTGAACGCTGCCCCCCCCCCTCCCCTCTTTTGCCTTTGTTAGTACTCTCTCTTTGCAGATACAGAAGGGTAGTTAACGCAGGCCTTTACCCCCGTTGTAATCCGTCGTACCTCCTTGTCTCTCCATTTGATTGATTGTTGTCCAAGCATTTACTGTTTTAGAATTGGTTCTCTTTGGATCATTCTCTATTTACAAACAAGCACAAAGTCGCAATACTCTGTTTAGTCTTTGCAGATAGTGAAAAATCGTGTAAAAAAATAAAAGTAATCGAGCAAAATCAGTAGGCCACTAATTGGATCTCTTTTTGACCTCGCTAAAATAGAAATATTAGGAACAACCCTTCTTGAGAAATACGAAAATAGTGAGATGAACTGAGCTCCACACCATGAGGGCTGCAAGACAGCTCGGCTCCATCACCCATCCCGCACAAAATAATGACAAACCCTATGCAAATATTAAAAATATAGACAACACACCAGCAAAGAAATAGGGTAAAACATTTTATTAAAAAACTATTTACATAACGTTGGTTTATAAGATGATGTCAGTAGTGGACCGATGTGTGAATAGATCGAAAACAGCACAAGGCTCCAAGATCCGGATAGCAAGCTCCTGGATGTTGGGTGCCATAGTTTAGAGTTCTGAATTTCAGCCTTTTTCAATGCCTGTGCTTTGTTGAATCAAAATGGCGGCTTGACACAAAGCTGACTCAAGCGTTGTTACTGATGCTATGCAGACCAAAACTGGTTTTCAGTTTGTACATTTTTCTAGATTTTTCAATCCAAGTTTGGTTGACTTTGTAGAACGATGGCTTCAGATTTTCAACATACGGTGTGGTGGCGCTGACTGGGAGGGGGCGCTTCGCTCCTGCCCCCTCCCCAAGTAAGATTTTCATACGTGAAAGTACGTTAATGGTTTTGGTCCCCGAGATGCTTCGATGTCACTACCATTCTCAAATAGCATAAGTTCTGGATGTTGGGTGCCATAGTTAAGAGTTCTGAGCAGCGCTTGTAACACTGTCTGAAGCTTATTTCCTCCTACTGCAGCTTCACTATTCTCAAAGTAAGTGAGTGTCGTTTGTGGACCTGACTGCATTAGAAAACAATATGATATGTTACCTTCCTAAACAGCTTGACGGAGGCCCCTGAGGGGCGCTGTGATGGCCATGGACTCGGAGAAGACGCTTGGCTCCGACACCCTCCCCAAGTCTTATAGCACTGGTGTAGCCTGAGATCGCCCCCGACATAGGCGGCCGGCTCCCGGGGTCCGGCGGTACTTTTTGCCTTTTGATGACTCTTCAATTCTGGACCTTGTCCCACAATCCGTTTGACCTGAAGACAAGCTGTAGTGAGGCGCCCCTTTATCGTTTTAGTTGCCATTCCGCCCGCTTTTGCTACACTGTGCCTCTTCCGCCATTCAGCTGTTTTCCGCCCGCTCTTGCGACTACAGCGTCTCGCTCACCATGTAGTTGAGATGCGCCCGCTCTAGCGGTGCAGCGATAGGCGGCTGCCACAGGACTCTCAAAATGGCGGCCGGCTCTTCGGTTTTGGGCCTGGTCCACTAAAATGGCCCTGGGACACCTTGGAACTCGGACGCTTGTCTGCTAGGGCTTGGATCCCATTCTCGAAAAGCGTCCCCTCAGCCGTGAAGATTCTACAAAAGTCTTGGGGGCCTCCGACTCCCGCAGGCTTCTGGTGGGGAGCGGCTGCCATGATTGCTCGTGGAATGGCCACGACGGAGCTACGAGATGGTAGTGGTCTCATGCTGACGCCAGCTTTAGTCTGAAACATCCAGAAACACTGTAGACTACCAATTCGATCAGTTCCGGTAGCGCCCCAACATGACCCGGAAGAGAAGAACTTGCCCTCCCCTCTTTGACTGATGGTTCTTGTTGCCTGTCCCCTCTGTTGTCATTTAACAGAACTTTTTGGACTGCTGAAAGGGGTTGTGTTCTGAACGCTGGTTGGTGGAGACATTTAGACTATATTCTTGACCTACGTTGTCGCGTAATGCGTTTTATGACACGCCGCGTTAGCGCACCCGGAAGTGATCCGAGGCGCGGCGCGCAGCGCGTAACGTAAGCATAACAGGTCATGTGACTTGTTAATAAAACTTTTCATTGGTTCATTTTACTTTTGTTAATTTAATGATGAAAAGCTTGGTCATATGACCTAAAAATTACGCTTTTTATTATTTTCGAACAATATTTTTTTTTCAAACATATGTTATAATATTCCAGGCTAATGTACTTTCCCGGAAAATTTACAACTGTCTGGCAAGTAAAATATATTCCTTTTTCGAGAAAAAGGGCGTTTCTTCCTTCCATGACGGAGCCGTTGAGTAAAAGAGATTCGGCCTGCTGTCTTAGTCGCCGATACGCCTGATTATCAGATTCTTATCGATCACTTTATGTTGCAGACATGAAAAACACAACTGCCCTTGACCATTTATCTTTACTGCGTTCCTACATATTATACCTTTTATCCGTCATGTAATTGGACTGCTTTATTTCACTTGCCTTTTACTGATTCGAAAACAGTCACTAAAAGTAAAAACTTTACAAATGAAAATACTACTACCGTGTTTTGTTTTAAAAACCTTTATTGTGAAAATGTCAGTATACAAATACGGGCCTATAACCACGTGGGCCGGCCACGGAGCAAACTCAAATCGTATATGATGAGGAGACATTTACACTGTAGAAGAACGTAACGAGCGGGCCATTAGGTGACAAGAACAAAGGTGTCTAACAGTTGCGGTATCGGTGGACGTACATTTTGTAATTAAAATACGACAGGGCCACTTACAATAACATTTTCTAGATATACATTTGCGGGCAAAGAGTTACGAGTCCCATTTATACCGGCGCCATTTTGGGCGAGGCCGGGCAGGTCCAAGATATAGTCAAAATGTCTCCACCAACCATCGGCCAGACCAGAACCCCTTTCGGCCCTTTATGTTACAAGATGATGTCTTCCATTCAGAAAATATTGGTGGCAGCATTTTGAAAGGAAACAGAAACAGCCGTTCTCCTAGTGAGTTTCACATTGTTACATTTAGGAAGAATGTTGAAGAGTAGTATGTGGAAAATCTGAAGCCATTTTTCTACAAACTCTCAATCAGACTTGGATGGAAAAAAAAACCTGAAGAATGTACAAACTGAAAACCAATTTTTGTCTGTATAGCACCAACAGTAACGCTTGAGTCAGCTTTGTGTCAAGCCGCCATTTTCATTCAATCAATAGCGTCCCCCTGCACACATTCAGGGACCTGGTTGTGTCTTCAGATGAAACGCATTGTAGGAAAAGAAGCAGAAAGGAAAAGGAAAAAAGTTCCGCCGGACCTAGTGAAGCTGCAGCAGGTGCAAATAAGCTTCAGACAGTCTTACAAGCACTGCTCAGAACTCTCAACTGAGGCACTCAACATCCAGGACTTGCCATTCGGATCTTGGCGCCTTGTATTTTTGTTTTGTTTTTGATGGAAGGGAAAGAACAAAAAACAGACATTGAAAAAGGCTCAACAGTGCAGGGCGCCTTGTGCTGGTTCCGACCTATTCACACATCGGTCCGCTACTGACATCACCTCATAAACCAACGGGGCACCCCACGCCGACTTTCGGCGCAGCATTGTAGGATGGACACACCAGTGCGGCAATTTGATGGATACCACCTCGGTGCCATCCAGATCTCGGCGCGTTCATTCATTCAATAGCGTCCCCCTGCACACATTCAGGGACCTGGTCGTGTCTTCAGAAGAAACGCATTGTAGGAAAAGAAGCAGAAAGGAAAAAGCAACAAGTTCCGCCGGACCTAGTGAAGCTGCAGCAGGTGCAAATAAGCTTCAGACAGTTCTACAAGCACTGCTCAGAAATCTCAACTGAGGCACTCAACATCCAGGACTTGCCATTCGGATCTTGGCGCCTTGTGCTGGTTCCGACCTATTCACACATCAGTCCACTACTGACATCACCTCATAAGCCAACGGGGCACCCCACGCCGACTTCCGGCGCAGCATTGTAGGATGGCCACACCAGTGCAGCCACTTGCTGGACACCACCTCGGTGCCATCCGGATCTCAGCGCGTTCGAGTCACTGTGCCGGAAGAGTGACCGGAACTCAGCTGAACACGCCGTCTTTCGGCGCAGCATTGTAGGATGGCCACACCAGTACGGCAATTTGCTGGACACCACCTCGGCGCCATCCGGATCTCGGCGCGTTCGAGTCACTGTACCGCAACAGTGACCGCAATTCAGCTGGACACGCCGTCTTTCGGCGCAGCATTGTAGGATGGCCACACCAGTGCGGCAATTTGCTGGACACCACCTCGGTGCCATCCGGATCTCGGCGCGTTGTGCTGCCTTCGGCCTATTCGCACATCGGTCCGCTACTGACGCCGCCTCACGTGCCAACGGATTTTCTACGCTTTTTGTAGCCCTATGTCGCATAACAGGTCATGTGACTTGTTTATAAAACTTTTCATTGGTTCATTTTACTTTTGGTTTCCTAAAGATGGAAGGCTTGGTCATATGACCTAAAAATAACACTTTTCATTGGTTTAGAACATTTTTTTTTCCCAAACGATGAAAGCCCCACCTTGTTTCTGGATCATTCAGACTGAAGCTGGCGTCAGCATGAGAGCACCACCATCTCGTGGCTCCGTCGTGGTCATTCCGCGAGCAATCATGGCAGCCGCTCCCCACCGAAAGCCTGCGGGAGTCGGGAGCCCCCAAGACTTTTATACAATCTTCACGGCTGAGGGGACGCTTTTCGAGAATGGAGCCCAAGCCCTAGCAGGCAAGCATCCGACTTCCAAGGTGTCCCAGGGCCATTTCAGTGGACCAGGCCCAAAACCGAAGAGCCGTCCGCCATTTTAAGAGTCATGTGGCAGCCGCCTATCGCTGCACCGCAAGAGTGGGAACAACTCAACTACATGGTGAGCGAGACGCTGTAGTCGCAAGAGCGGGCGGTAAACAGCTGAATGGCCGCCACCTGGGGAGGCCCGTTCACGCCGCCTCCCCCCCCCCCCCCCCGGGCCGCCGCACGCCAATTTTCGGAGCAGCATTGTAGGATACCAAAACCAGTGCGGCAGTTTACTGGACATCACCTGGGTGCCTGTCGTACATGTTGTGTCAGCCATGTGACACTGGACACAGACCGCTACTGACGAGGCCTCCCCCCGCACCACCCGGGACGCCCCACGCTGTTTTTCTGTGCTGCATTGTAGGATCCCTAAACCAGTGCGGCACCCAGGCGACATCACCTGGGTGCCGTCCAGAACTCTGCACGTTGTGCTGCCTTGGGACTATTTGCACAACAGACCGCTACTGACGAGGCCTCCCCCCGCCCCACCCGGGACGCCCCACGCCAATTTTCGGAGCAGCATTGTAGGATCCCTAAACCAGTGCGGCACCCAGGCGACATCACCTGGGTGCCGTCCAGAACTCTGCACGTTGTGCTGCCTTGGGACTATTCGCACAAAAGACAGCTTCTAACCATTGTTGCTTTTTGTGTTAATAAATGTTTAAATGTTTTTAGTTTTTGTTCTGTTCATTATCGTTAAAAGTTAATAAAGTTTTATAACCTTACTTTGTTGGAGTGTTATCTATTTTTTGAAAAACGGGTGAATGGGGCCTTGAATCGGGTTATTGTCATGTGTGGGCTTTGGAAGTGTGCTGCTGCAGGATCGGACATTTCAAACTCAAATGCACGTTCTTTTTCTTACCTTTCCGAAGCATGGAGCGCAATAGCAGGCAGAGAAAGGGTGATGCACGTGTTGAACACTACCTGACCTGGCAAGTTGCTGGCAGTGCCCCCCCGCCCGCTCCTGAAAGAGGGCACACACACACCGCCGCCCCGAGTACTTCAGAAATCTTTAAAAGACCATGCGCTTGTTCATGAGGCTTAAATGGTTTATCACCTCTTCTAGAACCCCTACATCGACCCTCTGACGTTTCATGGAAAAATTACCATGTAACACAATACCAAGCCCTATCAGCTGAAACCCCCAAGGAATCGTGGGGCATATTATCAAGGGGGTTTATCTCCGCTTTTTTGGCTTTAAAAACCATGAAAGCGGAGATAAAATTATTTCCCTATTATCAAGCTGTCGCTAACACCAGTTAGTGACACCTAAAAGGAGATAGCGACCATCTTGGGCCCGGCTTTGCATGTCAGTGATACTTATCACTAATGACATGCAAAGTGGCGTGCCAAGATGTTAGCGACTGGAAACAGTCCCTAACATCGCTACCTTCTATTACCAACTTTTGGAGATATTCGCACTAAGCGCGAATATCTCCAAAAGCTAACACCTGCCCTGAGCAGTTCTTAGCCATGTTATCCAATGGGAGGTGGATAACATGGCTAAGAGCATTAGGTCGATAATACATGAATATCGCTGACTTTTCTGCGATAATAGCAAGGTTTATCTGCGATAAAAATCGCCGATGTGCGGCGATAATTTTTGTCTCTAAACAAGTTATAGACAAAAATTATCGCTAGTTGTTAGTAATATGCCCCCGGGTTTTTGCTTGCAGAAATCGGGAGGCGGGAGACTAGCACTGAAATCAGTACTCACACGCCTGAATCAGGAGAATTGGCATGTCTGAATTCTCTACAGCTGGGGCCATAAACTACATCCGCAGGGGTAGGTGATAGCCTGGGACCAGCCTGGCATCTAAAATGGCTGCCGTGCACGACAAAATTGTGGCATTCGAAAAAAGGCAAGATGGCGCAGCCGCTGGAAGAGATATATCAACATATATCAGCCTCCTCAGCCACCCTCAGGAAACATAGGGGATTAGGATATGTCTCCCGCACCCCCTTATACCTAGTACTTTAATTAACGAAGCACAAAATGGCGAATTCCCGTTTCGCTACCAGTTTGCGGCCCAGTTCGCGGCCCGTGAAGCGCTTCTACCGTGAAAAATCATTTTTTTTTTATTTTCCCCACGGGACCCTTTAATAACCCCAACAACATTCCTAGGGGGTCAAGAGGGGGATACCTTGCCCCCTTTCATTAAATTCCCCCTTAGTTTTTCACCTTTTCTTCTCTCTCGATCCTACCGAGAGACAAGATGGCGGCCGCTCCGGACTGTCACGCAGCAAAAAAAAAAAAAAAGCTCACGCACAGCCGCTGGAAGAGATGTATCAACATATATCAGCCTCCTCACCCACCCTCAGGAAACATAGGGGATTAGGATACGTCTCCCGTACCCACTTATAACTAGTAATTTAATTTACGAAGCACAAAATGGCGAATTCCCGTTTCGCTACCAGTTCGCGGCCGCGCTTCTACCGTGAAAAATCATTTTTTTTTTATTTTCCCCACGGGACCCTTTAATAACCCCAACAACATTCCTAGGAGGTCAAGAGGGGGATACCTTGCCCCCTTTCATTAAATTCCCCCTTCGTTTTCCACCTCTTCTTCTCTCTCGATCCTACCGAGAGACAAGATGGCGTCCGCTCCGGACTGTTTAGAATGTTGACAGACACCGGAGAGCCAATCAGCTTTCTGCGCGCAAAGTTCCGATAAGCGAAAAGTAAGCGGACCGGATCGCTGCCCAGAGCGCTGTTACAGATATATATCTTGGTTTGAACGTTAATTTCTCAAAAACTACTGGAGCACATATATTGAGACCTAGCAAAGGCACATCGGGCTAACAGTCCCTACAATTTTGCCAAGTTTCGTGCAAATCCATTCAGCCGTTCGAGCTAAAAGTGAGTCCAACCGCCCTATGGAAAACTCAATGCAAAAAACGCGTTTTGGGACCCCCCTTTTTTCTCAGCCCCCCCTTGACGAAACCCCACCAAATTTTCAGGAGCTGCTCAGAAACAAAATGTGCCATTTTCCTGAAAATTTCAGCCGATTCCATCCACAAACGCCAAAGTTATTAGACATAGAATTTTCAAAAGTCCCATAGGGAAAAAATTCTAACTATATATACCTACTGGCGAACGCCAGTAGGTAATATATATATATATATATATATATATATATATATATATATATGTATATATATATATATGCATGTAAGGCTCCTCACCACAAGAGAAAGAGAACCGGAGGGACACATCGGGGAAACTGGAGGATTCGTTTATTGAAACACCGGAGGCATGACGCGTTTCGGGATGAGTCCCATAATCATATGCCAAACATCGCTAGGTGGCATCTGTTGCTCTTCAATGATCCATTTTACTTCGATTGGTCGAAGCCCAGCTGAGTCAGTTGATTTCTGGAACGCCTCATTGCAGCCTCGCTCTGTAGACTGCATTACCCAGAGAGCACCGTCTTGGCTCACAGGTAAGCATTACCGTTAGACTCATGATATCCCAAAGTGAGTGCTGGTGATCGTGACAGAACATGTATAGGTGCCACTTAAATTGTCACCATGTCCTGGTTTTAAAACTCTTCTCCTAAGTCCCCTTTTACGTCTCACCGCATATGCCCAAGTCCTTGCGGTACCGGAGACTCTGCTGCAGTGAACTGGCCTCCCCGTGCAGTCACAGACTGTTTTAACAGCGGTATCACGTTGTCCTGGGATGCGGGACCAAAAGCGTATCCAATACCTTGGAGAGAAATAGCCGTGAAGCAGTTGCCCTTGAAGTTTTGGCCACAGTTGAGACGGGTCCCCCAAGCGCGCTAGGGCCAACGCGCAAAATCTGCATATAAGGCTCCTCACCACAAGAGAAAGAGAACCGGAGGGACACATCGGGGAAACTGGAGGATTCGTTTATTGAAACACCGGAGGCATGACGCGTTTCGGGATGAGTCCCTTAATCATATGCCAAACATCGCTAGGTGGCGTCTGTTGCTCTTCAATGATCTATTTTAGTTCGATTGGTCGTATATATATATATATATATATACCTTCCAATACTGAATCCTTGCGTATATAAACAGGCGCTGACACCGTGGGGTCAATATATCAAAGAGAAAATATATTCCATGCGATAGACTTGACGCATTTTTTCGGCGGCAGAACCGCCTTGTTCACAACATCTGTCCACAATGAGAATAGTCCATTACAAGTGATTGGCTGGCATCCGTGGGTTGTCATGGATACTCTCCCGATATGAAAGACATAGAAGAGGTGCGCTCCATGAAAGGTGATTAGTCAGGGTATGACTTGCAGTATTTCTTGTAACAACATTGAAGTTAAACACATTTATAAAATACAATTATAAATTCTTAAGTAATGGCTAGGCAAGTGGTATTCTTGGACCCAGAAATGTTGTGTGTTACATTCCCATTTACCAGTGGAGAAAAAATGAATAATTACAACTTCTTGATCGTAGTGAGATGTTTGTACAATATATACATTGTGCTCATTTAGATGAAACTTATTGAGTTTGAATATTGTGTCCCCCCAGTTGTTTACCGCGGCCCAGAAGCGAAACATTGGTGCAGATTATAGGCGAGTCCTGTGTCTGTTATTACTTGTCCCGATTTTTGCGAACTAGGGTACTCTTGGCTCGTGTCTACAATGTCGTATTTGTCATGTCCCATAGGTGCAGTGTTTGTTGATCGTGTCCCACCATTTTAGTGCCTTGGTTACCTACACAATCATAACCATGATGTAGATCATGTTTGTATTTGTAGGACCGGGTCTGTCATCTGCTGGCTATATTGTGTGTTTAAATACTGTCATTGTCTTGCCAGTGCGATGTTGCGGTCGTCAACTTGATCTTGTCTGTAATCTCGATCGTGTATATGAGTACTAGGTACCGGGAGTAAGAGGGTGTTTCTTATTTTGCCCAAGTGGGCATGTGGGACATGGTTTTCCATGTAGTGAAGGCCAACTCAATGTGAGTGTCTTCACGGTTAGTGTGGGGTTGAATGAACTCGTATTTGGTGGGCACTGGAAATTGAAGGTCAAGTGACTTGTTGTGTTTATGATTCCTTTAAGAAGAGGGACCGTGTTGTGTGTTGAAAATTGTTGCCTAGCATGTGAATTGAAAACATAGGTGCTTTGAAGGACATGGGTCAAATGTTAAGAGGAGTGAGTCAAGGAAAGAGGAGTCTGCTAATCTGTGAGCTGTAGAACTTTGTGGCGTAAATGTTCATGGTCTTAGTGGTGCACACTCATTGCTTCATCTGCATTCAGGCCGTTCGATATCTTGGAGTCTAGTAGGATGATGTATCTAGATTCTAGTCTCCTGAGGGCTAGTTGTCTATTTCCGCCCCTGGTGTTCTTCTTCACACTATCAATTACAAAGTATTTCAGAACTTCCGCTCTCCTGCCATTGGTGTGTATTGATGTGGCGTGCCACAGGATATGCGGGATCGTCATTACTTATCACGCGTAGGTGTTGCAATATCCTTACGGGGACAGGATGTATTGTGCTCCCTACGTATTTCTTGTTGCATGTGCATTGCAAGACATACATTGCAAATTCCGTCTTGCAGGTGAAGTTCTCTCTTATCTCTAGGGGAGTTTTTCTGAGTGGAAGCTGTACTTTGCTTGTATTGATGCCAAGTCTGCAGGCTTTACACTTTGTGCATTTATGAAAGCCATTTGTGCTTTTAGCCAATCGGTGTTCTTCTCTCTGCGGGGTGTATTGGACACTAACTCTTGCTTTATAGATTTTGCTCGTCTGAACATAAGTTGGGGCGATTTGGCACAAGAGGGTCCTATGGTGGGGTCGCTAAATACAACTGGCCAGTGTCTATTCAAGATTTTGCGTAACCGTGCGTGGTATGCATTGTAGCTTGTAATCAATCTTGGTGTGTCACCTGAACTTGTTGTCAATGGTTGCTCTTATTGCTTAAAGATCAGTTCTTCTCTAATTTTGGTTGAGCATTTCTGCTCTGCTTTAGTCAGGGTTTTGTTCTTGAAACCTCTGAGCCACAGCCTGTCAAAGAGTTCTTTCTTTGATGTTTCAAAACTTTCTTTTGTGCTGCAGTATCGCTTCATCCTGGAGACATTCTGCATAAGGGATTCTTGAGATAAAGCTAGTGTGGTGAAAGCTGTCGGCATATAGAATTGTGTAGCCCACCATTGGCTTCCTATATGTCTTGGATTGTACCTTGTCATTGCAGATGTATAGTTTTAAGTCTAGGAAGACAATGGATTATTTACTAGTCGTGCATGTGAACTGAAGGTTTAGTATATTCTGGTTAAGTTCAACAGCAAAGTTTTTTGCACTTTCCTCACTGCCTTTCCATTACAGAAAAATATCATCAATGTAGCGACAATATAATGCCACATTTTCTGACATCTGTGTGTGGTGTGTCTTCATGAGTACTTGCTCCTCCCACCAGCCCATATGCAAATTAGCATAGCTGGGGGTGAAGCAAGTACCATGGCTGTCCCCTGTGATTGTTTGTATAAAAGCTTGTCAAACATAAAAGTGGTATTTTCCAGACACCACATTTGCAGTAACATTAATGTATGTTGGTACAGCCCAATATCTCTGGTCCCCGGGTAATGTTTAATAGCATTCAATCCATCACTGTGCCTAATGCTTGTATGCAGGCTCTGTACATCAAGGGTAACAAAGACATATTCATTGTGCCAGTTTCAGTCATAGATTTTTACCAGTAAGTCCCCACTGTCTTTAATATTTGATGTGGGAAACTTTGCACATGAGGCTGGAGGAAAAAGTCTATGAACTTGCTTGTATTTTCATAAAGTCAGCCGATTGCAGATATTATTGGTCTTCCCTGTGGGAATTGTTCGTTCTTATGTATCTTCTGGATTAGATAAAGTTGGGTTGTCACCGGATAATTATGTTTAAAAAAAACAAATTCTTTTTTCCCAATGAGTCCTGCTATTTTCCAATCATAAAGGCTTTTGTGATAGCGTTCTTGGATGTTGGTAATGTTAGTGGCACTTATTCTTACAAAGCAGTTTCTGTCTGGTTGCTGGGGCATTGCCTCTCTGTTTTACATCTCCAGGGGCCAGAGGACCACATTTCCCCCTTTGTCTGACCAGCGTATCATGATGTAATTTCGGTCTTTCCATTTTTGTCATCACTGTTTCATATTCCGTTCTTTGGTTGTGCCTCATTTTGGGGAAGTTATTGCTACTTTCTAAAGCCAAATCCTTCATTTCTTTGATTACTTTATCTGAGAAAATATCGATGTTGTCTTTGGGCATGAGTTGGCAGAATACTGATCTCGGCTTGAATTGAGTTTGGGATGTCATTTGATTGTTTATGCACGCTTGGATGGCCGCTTCTCCAGTGCTCATTGGTTCTGTTCCCTCACAATTGTCAAGTTCAGCCATTTCTCTAATGAATTGCATGTCAGCCCCATTCTAATTGTTTGGTGCATTCCCTATTGTTTCACCATCGTTCAAGTTGCTGGCTTTGTCGCATATATTAAAAAAGTATTTTCGTAATTTGAGTCTTTGTATAAACTGGTGTAGATCTATACGTGCCTGAGTGTAGTCAAAGTTGGTTTTTTTGCAGAAGGGCAAGCCTAGTGTAAGCTTTTCTTCTTCCTTGTTTGTAAGTACAATGTCGGAGAGGTTAATTACTGTGTTATTACTTTCAGTTCTGTCTTTCATCGTCGTCTGTTCCTGCTGCATGTTTGTTTTCCAGTTTTTTGGTTTGTGTTTGCCCCATCTCCTGTCTTTCCCCCTTCTGATTTTTGATTTGTTGGTTTGTTTGGGTTCCGTTCCTGTCGTGGTTGTCTTGGCCTAAGACTCATCAGGCGATCCTCCAGTAAAAAAGCAAATTCTTCTACAGGTGTGGGGGCTTTCCGCACTTGGCCCGTTCATACAATATTACCAGGGTCAGATTCAGCTTCGGAGCTGACATCCGATTCACTTGGCTCAATGTACTCTTGTGGTCCGCTACCTGCTGTTGACAGTTGTTGTTGGCGGATATTTATATATTTATATGTGTGTATGTGTGTGTGTTTGTGTGTATATATATATATATATATATAAATATATATATATATATATAAGTATATATATAAGACTTTGTTGTAGAAGTGGCAAAAGACTTTGTCCTTTTCTATCTCGGAATGGATGGCACTTTGCTAATCCTATGCTTAAAGACTTTGATAGAAAAACAGACATTTGAGTTGAGCAGATCTAGAGTGTCGCCTGTATTGAGAGTGCTCTAACAGGAGATGCTTTCAACCTAAACTTGAGAACTACCCAGAGTTCTCTCCTTTTTTGCATAATTTATGCTTCACTCTATGCCTGAATGGGTTTTGTTTTGACTTATTCTGGGTGCTCCTTTGTGTCTGGACAAAGCTATACCTCTCTGAAGAGCTCTAATTAGAGCGAAACACTGTGTCAGGGGTTGCTTTTACTCATTTCAGGTTGGCTTGAGTTGGTATTTTACCAATTCAAATCTGTAATACTGTGCCTGAAGTGATAAATGTCTTTTGTGATTTTACAGCTCGGCAAAGACAGCACTGTGCTAGTCCTATGCTTAAAGACTTTGCTGTAGAAATGGCAAAAGACTTTCGGCCACATGCATCATTGTTGCCGTTTGCGATTTCTTAATTGCGAAAATTAAGGAATCGCAATTAAGAAATCGCAAACGGCTATGCACCAATAAATCACATTTATTTTTGCGATTTCTTAAATTTCCTTAATTGCGATTCACAATTTGCAAATTGCAATTAAGGAATCCCTTCCCATTGATTCCTATGGGCCTAGAGGCCCATAGGAATCAATGGGAAGTCATTTTCAATTTGCGATTTGCAATTTGAGATTCGCAAATTCAAAATGCGATTTCAAGGGTGCGGGGGGTCCTTTGCTGTAGAAATGGCAAAGGACTTTGTTCTTTTCTATCTTGGCATGGATGACACTTTGCTAATCCTATGCTTAAAGACTTTGATATAAAAACAGACATTTGAGGTGAGCAGATCTAGAGTGTCGGTGTTGAGAGTGCTCTAACAGGAGCTGCTTTCCACCTAAACTTGAGAACTACCCAGAGTTCTCTCCTTCTCTTTTGCATAATTTATGCGTCACTCTATGCCTGAAAGGGTTTTGTTTTCACATATATGTATATATATCGAAACGCCTCACAGAAGAATGTAGACAAATGCTGCAGCCCGTTTTTTCTGTAAATAAACCAGAAGGTGTGCTTTTGAAGTTGAGTGCGTTCTCATTGCTTCGGGGCACTTTGGTTTCTACATATTCACATGGCAGCCCTGCTCTGGAGAACTGCACCATCTCCAGACTATGGAGTGAGAGGCTGTGAGCAGGAACCATGCCTGACTGATTCCAGCACTTCAGAAGCGGAGAATGCCAACATGCGCAGCAAACATGGCCCACCGAGAGTAACAATAATTGTAAAATATTGACATTCAGCAGAGCCCACCGAGGGCACAAACAAACTCTGTTTCTTACTACAAGGTCCAGCCTGCATTTCAAAAACAGCGCACTGAGCAACACCTACTAAAGGCATTTAAATGAGCAGGCTGCATTGGAGACATCTGCAGAGTGGCAGTTATCCATGATTAAGAGGCAGGAGCCTCGAAACGCGTCGGAGAAGAATGTACACGAATGCTGCAGCTACCCAGAGTTCTCTCCTTCTCTTTTGCATAATTTATGCGTCACTCTATGCCTGAAAGGGTTTTGTTTTGACATATATGTATATATATAGAAACGCCTCACAGAAGAATGTACACAAATGCTGCAGCCCGTTTTTCCTGTAAATAAACCAGAAGGTGTGCTTTTGAAGTTGAGTGCGTTCTCATTGCTTTGGGGCACTTTGGTATATATATATATATATATACAGATATATAATGGCCTGATTAGAAAATGAACATACACTTTGACAGGTATTAGAAAAGCATGGGCGTAAAATTCGTCCCATTCGCGGAATTTGCGGATTTTCTGCAATTTCGCAGTCCGTGAATCGTGCGAAATTGCAGGAAAATCCGCGAAAATCGCGTGCGGGACGGATTTTCAAAAACTGAAGTACATGAAGCACTTACAGGGTTATAGCAGGTGCCCAAGTTGAAGCTAATTTCTTTGTAACCATTTACAAAATGGTTACAAAGAAATTAACTTCAACTTGGGCACCTGCTGTAACCCTGTAAGTGCTTCCTGACTGGCGCCTCAAGAGTTGTTGTCTACTTGCAACTATTCTCTGACCCTGCTCTGACCCTCAAAGCAGGGTCAGAGAATAGGTACAAGTATGGCACAATGCTCCAGGCTGTCACAAAAATTAAACCACAACAGGAAGCACTTACAGATAAGGAAGCAGGTGCCAGACATGGATCTCAAATTCATTAACACATTAACCAGCCCCCGGTTGAGGTTGGGCAGGTATGCTTCCTCCCCATATTCTACAGAGGTGAAACAGAGGGTGCTGTGATGAACCAGAAGGTGCAGTTGTGAACCAGAGGTTGCTGCGATGGACCAGAGGGTGTCAGTGGGAAACCAGAGGGTGGCAGTGGTGAACAAGAGGGTGCTGTGATGAACCAGAAGGTGCAGTTGTGAACCAGAGGGTGCTGTGATAAACCAGAGGGTGGCAGTGGTGAACCAGAGGGTGCTGTGATGAACCAGAGGGTGGCAGTGATGAACCAGAGGGTGACAGTGATGAACCAGAGGGTCGTAGTGGTGAGCCAGAGGGTAGCAGTGATGAACCAGAGGGTGGCAGTGGTGAACCAGAGGCTGTCACTGGTGAATCAGAGGGTGGCAGTGGTGAACCAGAGGGTGCTGTGATGTACCAGAGGGTGGCAGTGGTGAACCAGAGGGTGACAGTGATGAACCAGAGGGTGGCAGTGATGAACCAGAGGGTGGCACTGGTGAACCAGATGGTGGCAGTGATGAACCAGATGGTGGCAGGGGTGAACCAGAGGGTGGCAGTGGTGAACCAGAGGATGCTGTGATGAACCAGAGGGTGGCAGCGGTAAACCAGAGGGTGGCAGGGGTGGACCAGAGGGTGGCAGTGATGAACCAGAGGGTGGCAGTGATGAACCAGAGGGTGGCAGGGGTGAACCAGAGGGTGGCAGTGGTGAACCAGAGGGTGGCAGTGATGAACTAAAGGGAGCTGTGATGAACCAGAGGGTGGCAGTGATGAACCAGAGGGTGGCAGTGGTGAACCAGAGGGTGCTGTGATGAACCAGAGGATGGCAGTGATCAACCAGAGTGTGGCAGTGGTGAACCAGAGGGTGAAAGTGGTGGCCCAGAGGGTGGCAGTGGTGAACCAGAGAGTGGCAGTGATGAACCAGAGGGTGGCAGTGGTGAACCAGAGGGTGGCAGTGATGAACCAGAGGGTGGCAGTGATGAACCAGAGGGTGGCACTGGTGAGCTAGAGGGTGGCAGTGATGAACCAGATGGTGGCAGGGGTGAACCAGAGGGTGGCAGTGGTGAACGAGAGGGTGCTGTGATGAACCAGAGAGTGGCAGTGGTAAACCAGAGGGTGGCAGTGGTGAACCAGAGGGTGGCAGTGATGAACCAGAGGGTGGCAGTGATGAACCAAAGGGTGGCAGGGGTGAACCAGAGGGTGGCAGTGGTGAACCAGAGGGTGGCAGTGGTAAACCAGAGGGTGGCAGTGATGAATCAGAGGGTCACAGAGGTGAACCAGAGGGTGACAGTGGTGAACCAGAGGGTGCTGTGATGAACCAGATGGTGGCAGGGATGAACCAGAGGATGGCAGTGGTGAACCAGAGGTTGGGAATGGTGAACCAGATGGTGCTGTGATGAACCAGAGGGTGGCAGTGGTGAGCCAGAGGGTGGCAGTGGTGAACCAGAGGGTGGCAGTGATGAACCAGAGGGTGGAAGGGGTGAACCAGAGGGTGCTGTGATTAACCAGATGTTAGCAGTGATGAACCAGAGGGTGGCAGTGGTGAACCAGAGGGTGGCAGTGATGAACCAGAGGGTGACAGTGATGATCCAGAGGGTGGAAGTGGTGAACCAGAGGGTTGCAATGATGAACTAGAGGGTAGCAGTGATGAACCAGAGGGTGGCAGTGGTGAACCAAAGGGTGCTGTGATGAACCAGAGGGTGGCAGTGATGAACTAGAGGGAGCTGTGATGAACCAGGGAGTGGCAGTGATGAACCAGAGGGTGGCAGCGGTGTACCAGAGGATGGCACTGATGAACCAGAGGGTGGCAGTAATGAACCAGAGGGTGGCACTGCAAAACTGCCCAGGAGCCCTGTGGGTGTGAGCCCCCGCGCTGCTGAGTTGCCCAGGGGTTGTGAGCCCACGCACTACTGAACTGCCCCAGGGCCCAGTGGGTGTGAGCCCCCGTGCTGCTGAACTGACCCGGAGCCCTCTCAGTGTGAAAATCATTTGTGCTCAATTGCCTGGGAGCCCTCTGGGTGTGAGCACACATTGTGCTAAGTGCCCCCCTGCCCCCAGTACATATATACCCGTACCGCACAGCACCATTATGCTCTTGCACCATGAAGTCTGGTGCCTGGATGCTCCTGATCCATGTAGGTGGTACCACCGTCTGGTGCAGTCAAAATGTAATGTCGTAACTTGCTACACAGCACCAATAAACACGTGTCCCCCCTGGCACCGGTATGCGCATGTACTAGGCGTGGAGCACCCGCATGCCACTGCCCCCCTACTGCCCAGCGCCAGCATATGCCTGTACGGGGCAGTTTAGTATGGGATGGGACATTGTTTAGCAGCAGCAGCTGCATGCGCCTGAACCCACTGAGCAGGATCAGAATGGCTTTGTACCAACATGCGCAGCAGAGCTATCTTAGACATCTGAAGGATTCTGGGGTCCTGTGCCAAACGTATTTTTGCATCTTTGAGTTTCCCGAGCGCCATCCCCGTGTAGCTCCTGTGACCAGGATGCTGTTTTCTGCTCATCTGCTACTCTGCTCGGTCTCTGACCCTTTATAAATAAGATGCATGTGAACTTGCAAAGAAGCCCTGCCCGTTTGGCCCCGTCCACAACACACTAGCAGTATGAAAGATCTTCCCACCCGTCCCCACTATAATGGCCAGCTCACTCAAGGGACCTCGGCGCCTTTTGGTGCGCTGGCAAAGTTACAGGCAAACGTGGTCACATATTTGTGCAAATGGCACACAAATCCGCGAGTTCGCTGGAAAATTCGCGAACTTGCAGATATTTTTTGCCATTTCGCACGAATTCACGGATCGCGAACTTGGAAATTTCGCCCATACTTAGTATTAGATTCTTTTGATGATGTGTTACTAGAAACTTTAAACTGTCCTGATGATTCTTTGAGTGCTCCCCTTTGCAGTGTGGTGATTTTGGTAATCTAGAGGGGGTCTTTTGATGTTAGGAGGACGCCAAGGGTGGAAGCAGTCTACTTGTGAACTATACTGTGAAATTCACTTGTGCAGTATATTAGGAATATTTGTTTGTTTTGGTAAATGTATGTTTGGACGTCTGGTTTAGGAAGGAGCTGAAGGAAGTTTGAGAGAGAAGGGAAGGTATTTTCTGGCAGATGAAGAATTTTATGCTCCCCCGTAAAAAACAGAAGGGAAATGAGGCTTGGTCTACTACGATTTTTTTCCAAGTGGAAATACCACATGGTCAAATGGGATCTGGTCCCCAAACCAAAGAAAAGTAGATGTTAAAAAAGCTTGATCACTCATAATTAGGTGTCGCTGAATTCCATGTGTTAATTTCACTTTGCCTCACTTGTAACCAGTGTTGCTGGTAATTACAATTTGTATTTGAATTTTTGCCTTTTTTGAGACATGCCTAGGTAGATTTCAATTAGTGGTAAGTATCTTACACGTTCATTCCAAACTAGTGTAGCTCATTTTAAGGGTTTTGCCAGGCATTTAGTCAAAACAAAAAAGACTTTTGAAAAATTATAGTTTGTATATATCTTTCTTATAAAGAGAGCGATAAGATATGCTCTGAAGTTAAAACAATATGAGACTTTTTTTCCATGGTTTTTATAAGTGTTTCTTAAAGAGGGAGAGAGAAGATAAGTTCTGCAGTGATGTAAATTTACAAAAATCCATTTTGACTGAGCTATTACAGTAAATACTAATACAATAAAATGTGACCTTTAAACTAAATGTAAAAGCATGATGCTGAACATTGTTTTATATACACACACACACACACACACACGCATTTACTTAGCCAAGTAGTTAAATCAACAGGAGCCTAGGCAGAGTTCAAATACTAATCAGAAAGCTTTCTAAAAGGTGAGGTCTTAGTAAACAGATTAACTGTACTCCAAGGTTGCGTTTTAATAACCACTAGTTTGTCAATCATTTGAAGTTACAAATGTTGTTGGAATACACTCTGGTCACCCTCCTTATAGCAGACATAATTTACTTCTGCAACCAAAAAGTAAAATTAAAAGAAGGTCTCACATTTACTTCATGTAATGTTAATACATGATTAAGAGGGAGTGTTCTTCCCATGGGCTTGGGAACTGGTGCCAGGTAAATGATGTTGAAGACCAAGCCTTGGAGTAATGAAGATTGCCAGTAAGTAACTGTGTCAATGGTTAAGTTTTGCATTTATTAAAAAGCAAGTAAAGACATATTATCAAAACATTGATAAGCATGACATAAGGTGGAATGTTTTGAGACACGGAGCAGCAGTATTGCATGGTTAGCAAGACATTTCTTGCTGAACCTTAATCAGAATTATGAATATATAAAGAAGGGAATTGTGTGTAGAAAAGTCAAGCTATGCCCCAGATTTACTATTGCATAGCACATGCGCTTCTGCAAAACTTACTGGTAATTTGAACTGCAAGGCATAGTGATGTCAGAGCCGACAAACTTTTGTGTGCAAAAATAATTTTGCACCAAAAGCTGAAGTGGGGTCAGAGCCAAATGCCTTTTGGAGCATTGTCCCAAACCCCTGATACTTTACACAAAGGTCTCACAACAGGGATCAGCACAACAACCCACTGATTCTAAGCCAGCTCTGTTAAAGTAGCATATCCTGCATTTGCTTAGAATCTTCTCAGCCATAGCTCCCGACTGTCAGTAGGGGATAATCTGCCCTTCCTTCATGCCCGGGAATTCATCAGAATGCAGATGTATGAAGATGGGTACTCAGACATACCTAGCCTTCCTGTGCTTGCGACTGTCTAGAGGAAATGCACAAAGTGTAACTGCCACCAAACCCGGACGTGTATAGGAGACAGGCTGAAAGGCTCAGAGAGCAGAAAAATGCCCACTTGCTAAATGTTGCAAAAAAGGGAAGTTTTGCTATGTCTCTATTGTTAATTCAGACAATTAATGCATGAATAGGGATAAACCAAACTTTATTAGTTTATCCTGACACTTGATGTATGTCATTTTTCTTCGTGTTTTTCACTGTAAGATTCATGTTTTGTGATTCACCATTTATGTAAATTGTATGGCAAGACGTTAAGTTGATGATGTTCTTTCTCTGGCTAAGTATAAAATAAGTTCTATAATTCTTTAAAAAGAAAAATGACATAAATCAAGTGTCAGGATGAACTAATAAAGTTTGGTTTATCCCTAGTCATGCATTAAGTGTCTGAATTAACATTAGAGGCATAGGTAAACTTCCCTTTTTTGCAGTATTCAGTGGCCCAACCTACCCTCTTTCCCACAAGGCCCAGACCCCCTTTTCACTTGCTAAATGTAGCATTTCTAAAATAGAAATGTTAAATTCAACTTTAGCGGTGAATAGGATATATAATTAACATTCCAAAGATATAAAACATAATGCAGTTAATCCTTTCTGATTATGAATTACAGCTTAAAAGTGTATTAAGGAATTCCCAATGTTCATCTATGAGAGGAGTATGTCTCACAGCAGTGAATAATTAATTTAGATTGTTGTCAATTCTACCATGTAGTTAACAAAGAAGGAGTATCGCCATAGAGATTCATAGACTCTTAATGGGATGTGTATTGGAAAAAAGGAAATAATTCTTCCTTTTATAAAAACCCCTCACTCACCAGCCTAGTGGTGACATGCTTCATCATTGGGGTCCACCCTGATGACCGAATGCCATCAGGGTGTGCTGCAACACCTGAATTACAGTGGAGCTGGTTTGTGAATGTTTGAGTGCAAAAAGAATGTTAAAAATTGTCCTGGTTAGACTAAAAAATTAAATTTTATTATTAAGTAACTGGACAATGTTAAAAGAGATGTGGAGATACTTTGAGGGTAGTTATGACCAAGAGTATCTCTGTAGGTGGTCTGGTCTACATGTTTCAACCTATATAGTGGAAATTACCAGGTTTTCTTCAGGACCAAAAAGCAAGAAAATGGGCGGTCTACACCCCCTAAAAGGCGTACCCAATCCTAGATTCTTGTGAGAAAAGAAGCAAAAAAGGTTTCTGCTTGTGGCATGAGCTCCTGCCAAAATGGGTGGGCTAAAGAAAAAAAGAGAGACCTGTGGAAGGAAAAAACAGGAAGACGAACGGAAATATTTTAAATTACGTGCCTGTAACGTTGTGATGTTCTCTTGTGTTCACATGCAACATGCCAATCCCATTATGTTCCAGTGAATGCCCGGCCATAGCTCCTAGGGGCTAGCTTGTACTTATATCCAGTTCTAGGTGCAGCTATTCGAGTGCTAGGGAACCCCAAGTAGGGGAGGTGGCCAAAAACTTACACACTGATCAATAGGTGCATGTAAGGTGGCGGATATTGGATATCTTAAAGTCACACGCGCATCCAAACTGTAGTGGCGTGGTAATCCATCCTCTCATGACTATGCGTGAGTACGGGGTTAAAGATGTGCAAATATACCGGTGTTACGAAGACACACACAGACCAACTCACAGACAAACCAACAAACAAGTAACATGTAGAGATTAATTCAGCCTGTCTTACTCCTATTGGATGTCGTAAGGCATCGGAGGGCAGAGAGAGGATTATCCTCAGCTAGAGCATATTCTGTGGGTAATGACGAAGGTAAAACAGGGGGTTTAGCGCTTTTTGACCGCGTGGAGCAGCGGCGTCGCTGGATCTGCGCTCCATAATGGCGGAGGGCGTCGGAGCTGTAAACAAAGGGGGGTTGGAAGTACTTACAGTTCCGTTGTGCTTAGGACAGCTAATTACCTATATGCCGGTCTCGCTGCCCCCCTACAGTGGCCCGTGTTTGTCTCGTCTGTTAAGACCGGAGTTGGTTTCCGGGGTGGGTGTGGCTAGGTAGCGATCACATGACAGTTGTCATGGTGATCGCTGTCTGACTAGACTACGGTGTCCTGAAGTGCTCAAAAGGCCTCTATGGAGGGAGCGCCTGATAGGGAATGTCTGCAAGCGTTGTAAATAAAGTTCAGAGTCTGAGTTGAAAGAGTGAGCATCTTATCCTAAAGTGCTATCAAGGAGACTATCTGGATTTGATTTAAATGAAGTTCAAAGTTGGACAAGTACATATCTCAGTTCGGCAGTGGACTGATTATGAAGAGTGGCCCCTATGGTGAGAACGTGTAATGGCACTTAGTGCACAGTTCACCATTTGAAGTTAAATGGGGGAGACGTGCACGTAACTCTGCTCCGCTACAGCCCCACGGGCACGAATCACCACTTAAAAGTAAGGTGGGAGACAATGGGATCACGGGGATTAACTCATTCTGCTCCACTACAATTAGGGGATCATGCAAGGGAGAAATGTCTCTGCATGATTCAGGTAATTCGGCTTGACTAGGTTAGGGTAGGTGCTTGGGGCTGGATGTACTGAAATTGCTGGTGGCACAACTGAGGGCAGTTAGTGCAGGGTGATCCCCGAAGGAGGCGGGGGGTCCACCGAATCAATAGCACATTAGTTGCATAATTAGGAGAAAGTTCTATGAAGAAGGGAGGTCATTTTAATACTGAGGCCCAAGGTATATTGTCATTTAATCCAATTATATGGGTGGATAATCTGTAGATCCAGCGTTGCTATTTTTAATAGAGACGATTCTGCAGATTGGGTCCCGCTTGGACCGGCTCAATTATTGTCCATCTCATGTCGTTGGGAGTATGGTGAACTGCCAGGAAATGTTCTGTTAGTTTATTTGCATTCCTTTTGCAGTGTATGGTGCTGCGGTGTTCACTGATGCGTTGTTTAACCTTCCGTGTCGTCATGCCAACATAAGGTTTTCCGCATGTGCATTTGATGAGGTATATTACATTACTGTGTTGCAGTTTGTATGGGATCGTTGTTGCCAGGTTTTGCCATCTTCCAGGTTGAGCGTTTTGGTGTTATCAGTGAGGTGGCAAATGCTGCAGTCACCGCATTGGAAGTATCCTGTTACATCTGCAAGGCCCCATGCCTGTGTGATACTTTGAGCAGTGTTAGGTGCTGGGTCTTTTGGTCTTGTGTTCACCAGGGTGTCTTTTAGGCTGTTTGACCTCTTGTAAGAAAACAATGGTTTATCCCATTGGAGGTTGCCAGTATTAAGTATTGCCCAATGTTTGTTGATACTTCTGCTCGTTTGGTTTGAGATAGCATTGTACGTGGTGACACAGGTGAGTGGGATAGTATCATTGGTGGTTGTTTTGTTCTCAAGTAGTGCTTCCCTAGGTTGATTTCTAGCCCTTTTCTGGCATTTGTAGACAATCTTAGGGGGGTACCCACGTTGTTTAAGCTTGGCGGTAAGGTCTTTAGCTTGATCTTTGAAGTCAGAGAGTTGGGTACAATTTCTGCGCAACCTTAAGTATTGGCCATATAGGAGGTTTTCTCTCAGTGGACGAGGGTGGAAGCTTTCATACCTTAGGCGATTGTTCTTGGCAGTGGGCTTAAAATGAGTTTTTGTCATTAGTCGTTTGTTCTCTTTGTTGATCTCAATGTCTAGAAAGATCATTTTCTTTTTGTCAATACAATGAGAGAACCTCAGATTTGGATCACATGTATTGATCCAGGTGGTGAATTCTTCCAGTATGTCTAACGGTCCTTGCCAGATGGCCAAGACGTCGTCTATGTACCTCTTCCAAAATTTGATGTGATTTACATAGGGGTTCTGGTCGTTCAGGATATACTTTTGTTCAAAATCGAACACGTATAGCCCCGCCACGCTGGGGTCAAAAACGCTGCCCATGGAAGTGCCTCCTATCTGTATGTACAGTGATCCTTCAAATTCGAAATAGTTCCTTTTTAGGGCGAGGCTGGCACATTCCAGTATGAACGTCTTGGGAGTGTTATGAGTCCAGGTGCAGTTGTCAAGGGTTTTCTTTAGTACATCTATTGTTGCATCTTGTGGTATGCTCGTGTAAAGGCTTTCTATGTCGAGACTTAGAAGGATAGTTTCCTCATCCACTTTTATATCTTCTAGAAGTACCAATAGGCTTTTTGTATCCTGCAGATATGTGGTGGTGGACTGGACTAATGTTTTGAAGAATAAATCACAAAATCTGGATTGTGGTTCTAAGAGGGAACTGATCCCTGAAACAATAGGCCTGCCTGGGGGGGAAATTTTCCTTAATGCATTTTTGGCAGTATGTAGAAGTATGGTGTTTTTCCTTCTGTTTTACATAAGTAGTCAGCCTCTTGTTTGGATATTTTTCCTGCTACTTCCGCCGTCTCCACTAGCTGTAGGATTTCAGCCCGAAGTTCTTCGGTAGGGTCAGAATGTAAGGATTGATAATTTCTTACATCGCCCAGGGGTCTTATGCACTCTGCATTGTATGCTGATTTGTCCATAACTACCAGGCCTCCGCCCTTGTCTGCCGGTTTTATTATGATGGTGTCGTTCTTTTTCAGCTCTAGTACAGCATTGCTCTCTGATCTACTGGTGTTCTGGAATTGGGTGGTGACTGTCATCGCTTCTTTATCATTGTACACTGCTTGTTCAAAAGTGCTGATTTCCACCGGGATGGTATGAGGAGGTGGTGTAAAGGTGGACTTTTATTCTGAGCCAAGTTTTATTGGTGACTTTGTCTGTAGCGGTTGTTTCCTGCTTTTCAAAAAAGGCCTTTAGTCTGAGTTTCCGAAAGAAGGCCGATAATTCGCAATGAAGTTTAAATTTATCCAGGCGAGCTGTGGGGACAAAGCCTAGTCCCTTGTTGAGTACCGTTGTTTCAATCTCAGAGAGCGGTCTGGATGACAAATTTGTTACTAGGTCCTCGCATTCAATTCTACGATGACATGCAAAACATTAAAGTACATGGCCTAACTTTTACTTATACAGCACCTTGCCTTTAGGGCTACCTAGGGCCTACTGTAGGGATGACTTAAGTGTAATGAAAAGGGAGTTTAAGGCTTGGCATGTAGTTTTAAATGTCGAAGTGGCAGTAAACTGCACACACAGACCCTGCATTGTCAGGCCTGTGACATGTTTGAAAGGCCACTTGTGTTGGTAGCACAATCACTGATGCAGGCCCACTAGTAGCATTTAATTTACAAGCCCTGGGCACATGTAGTGCACTGTACAAGGAACTTACAGATACAATTATTAGGTCAATTATTTTGGGACCGATATTACCATGTTTAAAGGAGAGATCATGTGCATGTTAGCACTGGTTAGCAGTGGCAAAATTTGCAGCGTCCTAAGGCCAGCAAAGACGAGGTCAGATAAATGGACGGAGGCAGGCAAAAAGATGGGGAAAGACCAATCTAAAGCTATCATTGGGGCCAGATGTACGACCCATTTTTGCATGTGCAAACTGGCTGGCAGCCAGTTTGCGCATGCAAAAACCAACAGTGCCATGTACAAACCCTATTTAGAAAGTCGCAATTTATTTGTGACTCGCTGAATAGGATTTGTGACTCTCAATTTGGAAGTGCAAAAAACCGGTCCTCGGAAGCTTGTTTCCGGTCCAGGTAAGACATGGCTTGGCAGTTCGGGCTGGACTGTTCCCATGAGGCACAGGGTCAGGCTGATTTGCATATAGCCATGTCTGAACTGGGGTGGCAGAGTGGGCTAAAGAACGGTGATGGATTAAACCCAGATCTTTTGACTGGGTGTGAGTGTTTGATTGATTCAGATGCTCCGTCCATCACCACCCCCTTTTGTACCGCTTTTGGCCGCCATAAGTGTGGCAGGGTATGCTCAGACGTGAGTCCCTTGCTCACTTTGCCACTGGATTCAAGCAAGCCGGGCTGAAGACGGCTGGAATGCCAGAAACCGGTCCTCGGAAGCTTGTTTCCGGTCCAGGGAAGACATGGCTTGGCAGTTCGGGCTGGACTGTTCCCATGAGGCACAGGGTCAGACTGATTTGCATATAGCCATGTCTGAACTGGGGTGGCAGAGTGGGCTAAAGAACGGTGATGGATTAAACCCAGATATTTTGACTGGTTGTGAGTGTTTGATTGATTCAGCTGCTCTGTCCATCACCACCCCCTTTTGTACCGCTTTTGGCCGCCATAAGTGTGGCAGGGTATGCTCAGACGTGAGTCCCTTGCTCACTTTGCCACTGGATTCAAGCAAGCCGGGCTGAAGACGGCTGGAATGCCAGAAACCGGTCCTCGGAAGCTTGTTTCCGACTTGGCAGTTCGGGCTGGACTGTTGCCATGAGGCACAGGGCCAGACTGATTTGCATATAGCCATGTCTGAACTGGGGTGGCAGAGTGGGCTAAAGAACGGTGATGGATTAAACCCAGATCTTTTGACTGGGTGTGAGTGTTTGATTGATTCAGATGCTCCGTCCATCACCACCCTCTTTTGTACCTCTCAATTTGGAAGTGGCAAAAAAGTATGCGGGACCCACCCCTTGTCATAGAGAGCGACTGCAAGGTGTGCGGCAAGTAGCCACAGAGGCACCACTGCTCCCTGTCTCGCCCTGCTCTGCCATTAAACTGGGTGTAAAAAAAAAAGGAAGACATAGGAAAAGGAAGGAGTTAATATTATAGGAAGTGAAGAACTAAGGAAGTAAAGGGAATACCAAAAAAAAGTACAAAACATCATAGAAAAGTACAAAAACTTAAAATACACAAACACAAAGACACAATTTAAAAAAATAAAGGTAAATGATGGGTGGATGAGTGGGATGGGAGAGGATTGCAAAGATTTTAATTGGTTAGAAAAATCAGGCCCAACACATGTACAGAACAGGAAGGCAGGTGAAACAAAATGGCTGTGCTTGTGCAGACCGCGTGGTGACATTAACGCTAATTTTGCAGTAAGGAAGCACCCATTGCACTACTGGCTTGTAAAAAAGCAGTGCAAATGGGTGGACAAGCACTTCTGCCTGCTTGCAGAGTTCCACGGAATCTCACATATTTTTTGGGCACTCCGAGGAATACCGTGGAGCACAACTCCACGAGTCCTGCCCAGACCTATCCATGACACTGATATTTAGAACATTTCTTGCGTTTGATATTTATGTTATGATTGACTCTGGCACCACTGGAAATGTTATTGATTGCAGATTACACTATGGCCTGGATTAATCAGATTAAATTACATAAAAAGAACATACCAGAGGCTGTGTTTACAGTTGATAGAAAACCTTTGATATCTGGCCCTATCCTAGACCACATAGAAGAAGTATAGTTCAGATATGTATGGGCCAATGGTATACGCAAAGAACTCATTATACTCAATGTTATTGATGCGTCACAATATGAATTAATTCATGGATGCAATGGCTGACACTCCACTACCCTTTGATACATTGTGACTCCCGCACAGGAGAGTTTCCCTCTGTTTATTGTCATGACAAGTGACTACAACCATTGAGTAATACAAGGATATTAATTGTGCTTCTCCGGTACAGACTGTTATCGCTGCCCATATGGCCGCCACAGCCACAGAACCTGATACTGTACTTCCTGACTAGTATAAACAGTTTTCTGATGTATTGGATGAGAAAAAAGCAGAATAGTTACCCCCACATCGACCATATGAATGTCAAGGGAGTAATGTTCCCAACTGTAGAATGTATACTCTTACTGAGACAGAGTTGGGTCCAAACTGGAGTGGCGTAGTGAGCAAAAGAACAATGGATTAAACCCAGATCTCTTGACTGGGGAGAATATTTGAATCATTCAGCATTCCGTCCATCATTTGTTGCAGTTACACTTTTCGCCCTAAGTGGGATGGGTATTCCCAGACATGGGTCCCTTGCTCCCTGTGCCACTAAATTCAAGGTAGCCTGGCTGATGAAGTGTGGCATACCCTGAAACCGGTCTCAGGATGCTTGTTTCCGGTCCAAGGAGGACCTGGCTTGGCAGCTCGGTCTGGACTGTTCCATGAGGCACAGGGAAAAGACTGATTTGCATATGGCTGGGTCCAGACTGGGGAGGCGTAGTGGGCAAAAGAACGATGGATTTAACACAGATCTGTCGACTGGGGAAGAATGTTTAAATCATTGAGGATTCCGTCTATCATTTATTGCATTTACACTTTTCATCCTAAGAGGGATGGGAATGCCCAGACATGGGCCCCCTGCTCCCTGTGCCACTGGATTCAAGCTAGCCTGGCTGATGAAGGGTGACATGCCTCGAAACCGGTACCCGGATGTTTGTTTTCGGTCCAGAGAGGACCTGGCTTGGCAGTTTGGTTTGGACTGTTCCCATGAGGCACAGGGTCAAGACTGACTTGCATTTGGCTGTGTCCAAACTGGACTGGTGTTGTGGGCAAAAGAATGATGGATTTAACCCAGGTCTCTTGATTGGGGGAGAATGTTTGAATCATTCAGCATTCCGTCCATCATTTGTTGCAGTTACCCTTTTCGCCCTAAGTGGGATAGGTATGCCCAGACATGTGTCCCTTGCTCACTGTGCGACTGGATTCAAGCTAGCATGGCTAATGAAGGGTGACATACCATAAAGCCGGTCTGGACTGTTCAAATGAGCCACAAGGTCAAGACGGATTTGCATATGGATGTGTCTCAAGTGGGATGGCATAGTGTGCAGAAGAACAATAGATTTAACCTAGATCTCTAGACTAGGGGAGAATGTTTGAATCATTCAGCATTCTGTCTATCATCTGTTGCAGTTACACGTACTGAGAAAGAAGCTCAAAAACTCAGAGAATATCTTGACAAATATCGGGCCAATAGGTTAATTCGCCCATCTTGATCTCCTGCAGCCTCCCCACTTTTATTCATACTCAAGACTAGTGGTGAGTTAAGAATTGTACTGACTACCCTACTTTGAATAAGACCACAGTAAGGAATAAATATCCTCTTCCACTTATCCCAGTTTTACTACATCAAGTAAAAGGCTCCACATTTACACTAAACTGGATTTGATTGGGGCTTATCATTTGATATGAGTCTGTGAAGGAGATGAATAGGAGACTGCTTTTAAAACCCAATTTGGTTTATTTGAGTACCATGTAATGTCTTTTAGGTTATTGAATGCCCCAGCAGCATTCGAATATTATATCAATGGTTTGCTCAGGGAATTCTTACAACACTTTGTTGTATTTAGCATTGATGAAATCCTGAAATACTCTCCTGATGAAGATACACATGAAGATACACATGTTCAGCATGTAGCAGCTGCCCTTGGTGCCTTGAGGGAGCATAAGTTGTATTGTAAGCTAACTAATTGTGAGTTCAATGTAACAAAAGTCTAGTTTCTGGGGGTCATTCTATCTCCTTCTGGCATAAGTATAACAGAATACAAGGTTCAAACAGTCAGAGATTGTCCAACTCCAAAGAATGTACGCAATATGCAGTGTTCTTTGGGATATGCCAACTTCTATAGAAAATTCATAGATCACTTGTAACTGGTTATAACACCCATTAATCATTTACTGGTACAATAAATACTATTTCATCATTCTCCAGATGCTGAGCAAGCCTTTCAAAGACTGAAAATGGCATTTACCACTGCACCAATTTTACATCATCTCAATACCGAGCAAACCTTCATTGTTGAGGCTGATGCCTTCAAATAGCCATTGGCGCAATATTGTCAAAAAGACATGAACGAACTGGTTCATTGCATCCTATTGCATATATGCTTGCAGCAGAAAAGAGCTAGACAATTGCAGAAAAAGAACTATATAGCCATTAAAGAAGCTATCATAGACTGGCTGCATTTTCTACTGGGAGCAAAATTCACTTTCACTGTTTTTACCAATCATTGTAATTTGCAATTTATGCAATCAGACAGATTTCTTACACCTCGTCAATTACGATGGATGCTTTTCTTCTCAGAGTTCAATTTTAATGTAATTCTTTGCCCTGGAATGCAGAATAAAAAAGCAGACTCATTGCCAAGACAAGAAACTGAAGATACTTCATTTAAAGCCAAATCATTATCTACCCTAAAACCTCAATAGGTAAATGGTGTTTACAGTCAAGAAACCATTCTGGTTGAAGTTTGTCGTAAGCTCCCCCAAGACAACCTACAAGCATGGGTAAAACCCCATCAAAAAACATTTATAATTTACCCTTTCAAGAGCAAAAACATTTTCCTCCTCCTAATAAAAAACTCAGACAAATGGCATTTACCTGGAGTCACATGGTTCCAACAGCAGGTAATCCAGTTACTGCAAAAACTTTGGACATGTTGAGAAATGATTTTGGTGGCCTATGTTAAAAAAAAGACATTACATAGGCCATCTAATATTGTGGCGTGTTTTCTCGAAGCAAGGTGGCTCATTCAAACCATTAAGGATAGTTGTTTCCTCTTCCAACTCCTAATGAACCATGGGAACATATTTCTCTTCATTTCATCACTGGTTTACCCAGAGATCAAGGAAAGTACACTATTCTGTAGTAGTAGACAGTCCCACAAAAATGGTTCATTTAATTCACTGTGAACACATTCCTACCACTAAGGAACTAGCACATGTGCATCTTCATAGACTTCCATAAAAAATAATTTCTGATCGACGACATAGTTTACCTCCAAATTTTGCAGGCCTGGTGTACAGTAATTCAAACCAATACCACCCTGTCCACTAGCTTTCATCCTCAAACGGAAGGCCAAATACAAAGAGTCAAGCAAACTCAGTAACAATAGTTCAGATTCAATTTAGCAGATTTTCTAGACTCTTGGGTGGATTTGCTTTGGTTCACTGAAATTGGATACAGTGATGCTAACACTCATGACAGGTTGTTCCCCGTTCTACAGCAACTATGCCAGACATCCTTGTTTTCTCCATTTCAAAATGAAAGTCAAAGAATCTAATACCCCTGCGGAATTGGAACAAACCCAGAAAATTCAACAGTTTGGAAACTTGTCAATAAGAATGTGATACAGGCAACAACCAGATACAAAAATGCAACGGATAAGAAAATTAAATAAAACTTGAATTTGAAATCGGGGTTTAAGTGTGGTTATTTACTCACAATCTTCAATTGTCACATAGGCACAAATTTAAGCCTCAATATGTTGGTCCATATAGGATTCTTTGCCAAATCAATCCTGTAACATTAAAATTGAGATTATCTCCCAATTCCAGGATTCATCCAATATTTCACACTTCATTATTGAAACCTGCAATTCCTAGGAAACAAAATATATCTGGATGGCTTTTGGTAGATGGTCAAGTGGAATACAAGATATGGAGTATCATCGTAACACATTGTGGTACTTCCTGGCAATAGAAAAGTTATGGAGCACAAGAGAGTTCCTGGGAACTTGCAACAAATGTACACATTCCTTGACTTGTGGCACATTTCCATTCTCAGCATTTGCCAATACAAGCCTCAGTCTTGACAGGAAGGTACTCTTAAGATCTGGAAGGAGATGACCTTTTCAAAAACTGTTGAATTTACAGGACTACGAGTACCATGATCCTTTTCCCTGTTCTGGATGGGCATTTCCTGTATATCAGATAGCCACATATAGTGACCAATACTTACTATTACCCTAGCTATACTAGTGCTGCGCTTTATGAATGCTGTTTGATTGATTGATATTGGAAAAGTCTTTCAATGTCATATTGGTGGACCCTTAGAAGGAGAGTTTGTTAGCTCTCAATCATTCAGAATCCTTATGGAGCCTAATTGCTTGTAAATCTGCAGACTGAATGTAACCTCTGTTTCAAATTTGTGAGGAGTGGTAAGCAGTGCTGTGAAAGCACATTCGTTCTTGGAAAATCTAAATTTCATCTTAGAAGTATCTGCTTCAGTTTTCTGTTTAAATACAGCAGGAATGAATTTGTCTCTCTTGGCTGTGAAGGCTATTTAACTGCATTTCAATTTTATTTTAAAAGTTAAAAGACTTTGTACCAGCATCTAAACCTTCCGAGAATATAAGACTCTCATTGCTATCAAGAAATCTGACGAAAGTGCATTCAATTTGTTTGGTAGCGTATGCTGCTATCTGCATTCAGTTTCAAAACTCAAACTAATTTTCCTATCAAGATTAACTCTTCTGATACAAAATCAGAGTCACCGAAGGCTGGAAGTATTTAGATTTGTCATGTTCTTTAGTGAGTTCTCTTCATTGCTTTCAGTTTTAAATGATGTGTATGACTTTGAAACAACAATTCATTCTTTAGAGAAAAATAAGGGCCATATTTTCACTATGGCAGTCCATCGGACCACTGTAGCAATGGTGGCTGTGTGGGTATCGCTGCACCCTTTGTCCGACCGACCCTTTACAACTTAGGTGGTCGGACCCCATTGGAACCACCGCAACCTCCAGGGTCAAGAGCACCCTTGTGTTTTTGCTTTGGTCTTGAGGCCTCAATATGATCAGCAAGATTGGTTTGGCCCTGCCAAGCATGTTACGATTTTCCTCTCCTCCATGGTTTTCATGGGGTGAGCCTGCCATGAAAAGTGTGGTTGAGAGGCCTCCTGTGACTCAGCTCCAGGGGATGCATGCAATGGGGCACAGGGTGTGCCCCCTGTCTGAATTAATCCCAGTTTCTGCGATGCATAGACTTGGCAGTCCATGCCCTGCAGGAATCTGCAATGGCATTCCCATTGTGGTGCCTGTTAGGGCTATCCTATGAGCCTTCAAACAGGCACAGCCACAGGCAAGCTGCTGCAGGACCGCCCAACCTGGATTCCAGTCAGAATACTGAGGGCAGTCTAAATATGGCTTTGGCGGTGCGGGAGCTGGGCGCTGGCGTGGCAGCCAGCTCTGCATGCCAAAGTCATGATAAGGAACTAAAGACTGCTTGTTCTAAAGCTCCAGGAATGTGAAAGGATTGTTATTCACCTAAATCAACCTTTATGAGCAATGCAGTCTCATTGGCATATATGAACTCAGATCAACATATTATTGACGTTACTAAACAAGCACTGAAGAATGCGCAATCCAATTGAACAAAATCCTTATTAATGAAGCATGACGTGTTGAGGAAAAGCACCATTGATTGGAGTTTTAAAGACAGTGGATTCACGAGCTTAAGTAAGCACAATTGCGAGAAGTTATCATAAGACATATACTTAGGGAAAAGGTTCAAGCAATGTGACTTTTTTCTTTATGAAAGAACATTGTGGAAAAACAACAATCCAATCCAATCCAAAAATCTTTATTTCGGCCATTTAGACCATAAAAGATACATAAAAATACATACAACAATATTAAAATCATCATTGAAATGCATACAAGAACAAGTAGCAACATTTCTTACCATTTAAAATCAAGTAAATAAAGTGCATAAAAGGGGGAGCAACACAATTCATATCAATGAGAATAAAATAGGCAATATGATGGAAGGCATTACCAACAGGAGCCAAAAGTTACAATAAGACAGTGGCAGAGACATTCATCCTATGTTGGTTTAACCTTAATCAACTTGGACCTAATGCGCCACATGGCGAAGAGATATTTTGAGACTGCGAAAACAATGTGGGGGGAGGAATCAGATTTCAATATTCTGTAGGATGTAAACAGTTCCTTATTGCCATGTTCCTACATAGGGGCACCAACCAATATTTCCTTGGAGACTTATAGGTGGGGCAAAAAAACAGAACATGGATTTCCTCCTCATCACACGAATTACAGCCAGGGCATAATTTGTCCCCTCCATTGGTCCATTTGCATGTGAAGGATTTGATAGGTAGGGTGCCAAACCGCCACTGTATGAAAAGCTTCCTTGCCGTAATCGGGTAGATGAAGTCCATAAAAGTTTCAAACTTATAAGAATTTTTGGATTGAATAAAACAGTGAGTTAAGGTGCCGACACTGGGTGCAGTCATGTGGGATGCAAGATTTTGTTCCTTGCATGCTTCCACTAGTCTTTTTCGGGGGACCTTGTTGCAACCAATTTCTGGAGCCACCCACAGCTCATTAAAACCAAGCCGTAACAATTCTTTTTTAACAAAGGCTAGCCAAGGTATCTTGTCATTATGGTTTAAGTTCATAACATGCACAAGATCTTGCCTATAGTGACTAAGCTCCTTTGTTGACCAGAGTCTATGCCAGAATCTTATAGGTTTGGATTCAAGGTCCACCCTGATGGACGGTAAACCCAGATCAAGACGTAAGGGAAACAAGGGAGTTGCAGTTGGGAGGGCCAGAAGGCGCCTCATGAAGTTATTTTCAACACGTACCAGCTCATTTGCAGCTTGGTGCCCCCATAGTTCACTACCGTAAAGTGCAGCAGATTTCGCTTGTATTTTGTACATCTCAACTGCAGGAGCTATAGGTTTGTATGTTGAGGTGTTTGTAACCTTTAAAATAGCCCCAGAGAGTTGAGAAAGCCTTATTCGCGAACTTGCGATCTGTGGTCCCCATGAAAGGTTCTCTTGGAGGGTTACGCCCAGGTACTGAAATGTTTTGACCCTCTCTAGAACCGTAGAATTTAGGGATGGATTGGGTCTAGTTGTGGAGGAGGGGTTGAAGATCATGTACTTGGTCTTCCCTGCGTTGATCTCAAGGCCGTACTGCATACAGAAAAGACCAAAACCATCAAGGATTCTCTGAATTCCCATGGGTGATTTGGAAAGCAGGAGGGTGTAAGCTAACTAATTGTGAGTTCAATGTAACAAAAGTCTAGTTTCTGGGGGTCATTCTATCTCCTTCTGGCATAAGTATAACAGAATACAAGGTTCAAACAGTCAGAGATTGTCCAACTCCAAAGAATGTACGCAATATGCAGTGTTCTTTGGGATATGCCAACTTCTATAGAAAATTCATAGATCACTTGTAACTGGTTATAACACCCATTAATCATTTACTGGTACAATAAATACTATTTCATCATTCTCCAGATGCTGAGCAAGCCTTTCAAAGACTGAAAATGGCATTTACCACTGCACCAATTTTACATCATCTCAATACCGAGCAAACCTTCATTGTTGAGGCTGATGCCTTCAAATAGCCATTGGCGCAATATTGTCAAAAAGACATGAACGAACTGGTTCATTGCATCCTATTGCATATATGCTTGCAGCAGAAAAGAACTAGACAATTGCAGAAAAAGAACTATATAGCCATTAAAGAAGCTATCATAGACTGGCTGCATTTTCTACTGGGAGCAAAATACACTATCACTGTTTTACCAATCATTGTAATTTGCAATTTATGCAATCAGACAGATTTCTTACACCTCGTCAATTACGATGGATGCTTTTCTTCTCAGAGTTCAATTTTAATGTAATTCTTTGCCCTGGAATGCAGAATAAAAAAGCAGACTCATTGCCAAGACAAGAAACTGAAGATACTTCATTTAAAGCCGAATCATTATCTACCCTAAAACCTCAATAGGTAAATGGTGTTTACAGTCAAGAAACCATTCTGGTTGAAGTTTGTCGTAAGCTCCCCCAAGACAACCTACAAGCATGGGTAAAACCCCATCAAAAAACATTTATAATTTACCCTTTCAAGAGCAAAAACATTTTCCTCCTCCTAATAAAAAACTCAGACAAATGGCATTTACCTGGAGTCACATGGTTCCAACAGCAGGTAATCCAGTTACTGCAAAAACTTTGGACATGTTGAGAAATGATTTTGGTGGCCTATGTTAAAAAAAAGACATTACATAGGCCATCTAATATTGTGGTGTGTTTTCTCGAAGCAAGGTGGCTCATTCAAACCATTAAGGATAGTTGCTTCCTCTTCCAACTCCTAATGAACCATGGGAACATATTTCTCTTCATTTCATCACTGGTTTACCCAGAGATCAAGGAAAGTACACTATTCTGTAGTAGTAGACAGTCCCACAAAAATGGTTCATTTAATTCACTGTGAACACATTCCTACCACTAAGGAACTAGCACATGTGCATCTTCATAGACTTCCATAAAAAATAATTTCTGATCGACGACATAGTTTACCTCCAAATTTTGCAGGCCTGGTGTACAGTAATTCAAACCAATACCACCCTGTCCACTAGCTTTCATCCTCAAACGGAAGGCCAAATACAAAGAGTCAAGCAAACTCAGTAACAATAGTTCAGACTCAATTCAGCAGATTTTCTAGACTCTTGGGTGGATTTGCTTTGGTTCACTGAAACTGGATACAGTGACGCTAACACTCATGACAGGTTGTTCCCCGTTCTACAGCAACTATGCCAGACATCCTTGTTTTCTCCATTTCAAAATGAAAGTCAAAGAATCTAATACCCCTGCGGAATTGGAACAAACCCAGAAAATTCAACAGTTTGGAAACTTGTCAATAAGAATGTGATACAGGCAACAACCAGATACAAAAATGCAACGGATAAGAAAATTAAATAAAACTTGAATTTGAAATCGGGGTTTAAGTGTGGTTATTTACTCACAATCTTCAATTGTCACATAGGCACACATTTAAGCCTCAATATGTTGGTCCATATAGGATTCTTTGCCAAATCAATCCTGTAACATTAAAATTGAGATTATCTCCCAATTCCAGGATTCATCCAATATTCCACACTTCATTATTGAAACCTGCAATTCCTAGGAAACAAAATATATCTGGATGGCTTTTGGTAGATGGTCAAGTGGAATACAAGATATGGAGTATCATCGTAACACATTGTGGTACTTCCTGGCAATAGAAAAGTTATGGAGCACAAGAGAGTTCCTGGGAACTTGCAACAAATGTACACATTCCTTGACTTGTGGCACATTTCCATTCTCAGCATTTGCCAATACAAGCCTCAGTCTTGACAGGAAGGTACTCTTAAGATCTGGAAGGAGATGACCTTTTCAAAAACTGTTGAATTTACAGGACTACGAGTACCATGATCCTTTTCCCTGTTCTGGATGGGCATTTCCTGTATATCAGATAGCCACATATAGTGACCAATACTTACTATTACCCTAGCTATACTAGTGCTGCGCTTTATGAATGCTGTTTGATTGATTGATATTGGAAAAGTCTTTCAATGTCATATTGGTGGACCCTTAGAAGGAGAGTTTGTTAGCTCTCAATCATTCAGAATCCTTATGGAGCCTAATTGCTTGTAAATCTGCAGACTGAATGTAACCTCTGTCTCAAATTTGTGAGGAGTGGTAAGCAGTGCTGTGAAAGCACATTCGTTCTTGGAAAATCTAAATTTCATCTTAGAAGTATCTGCTTCAGTTTTCTGTTTAAATACAGCAGGAATGAATTTGTCTCTCTTGGCTGTGAAGGCTATTTAACTGCATTTCAATTTTATTTTAAAAGTTAAAAGACTTTGTACCAGCATCTAAACCTTCCGAGAATGTAAGACTCTCATTGCTATCAAGAAATCTGACGAAAGTGCATTCAATTTGTTTGGTAGCGTATGCTGCTATCTGCATTTAGTTTCAAAACTCAAACTAATTTTCCTATCAAGATTAACTCTTCTGATACAAAATCAGAGTCACCGAAGGCTGGAAGTATTTAGATTTGTCATGTTCTTTAGTGAATTCTCTTCATTGCTTTCAGTTTTAAATGATGTATATGACTTTGAAACAACAATTCATTCTTTAGAGAAAAATAAGGGCCATATTTTCACTATGGCAGTCCATCGGACCACTGTAGCAATGGTGGCTGTGTGGGTATCGCTGCACCCTTGGTCCGACCTACCCTTTACAACTTAGGTGGTCGGACCCCATTGGAACCACCGCAACCTCCAGGGTCAAGAGCACCCTTGTGTTTTTGCTTTGGTCTTGAGGCCTCAATATGATCAGCAAGATTGGTTTGGCCCTGCCAAGCATGTTACGATTTTCCTCTCCTCCATGGTTTTCATGGGGTGAGCCTGCCATGAAAAGTGTGGTTGAGAGGCCTCCTGTGACTCAGCTCCAGGGGATGCATGCAATGGGGCCCTGTCTGAATTAATCCCAGTTTCTGCGATGCATAGACTTGGCAGTCCATGCCCTGCAGGAATCTGCAATGGCATTCCCATTGTGGTGCCTGTTAGGGCTATCCTATGAGCCTTCAAACAGGCACAGCCACAGGCAAGCTGCTGCAGGACCGCCCGACCTGGATTCCAGTCAGAATACTGAGGGCAGTCTAAATATGGCTTTGGCGGTGCGGGAGCTGGGCGCTGGCGTGGCAGCCAGCTCTGCATGCCAAAGTCATGATAAGGAACTAAAGACTGCTTGTTCTAAAGCTCCAGGAATGTGAAAGGATTGTTATTTACCTAAATCAACCTTTATGAGCAATGCAGTCTCATTGGCATATATGAACTCAGATCAACATATTATTGACGTTACTAAACAAGCACTGAAGAATGCGCAATCCAATTGAACAAAATCCTTATTAATGAAGCATGACGTGTTGAGGAAAAGCACCATTGATTGGAGTTTTAAAGACACAGTGGGTTCACGAGCTTAAGTAAGCACAATTGCGAGAAGTTATCATAAGACATATACTTAGGGAAAAGGTTCAAGCAATGTGACTTTTTTCTTTATGAAAGAACATTGTGGAAAAACAACAATCCAATCCAATCCAAAAATCTTTATTTCGGCCATTTAGACCATAAAAGATACATAAAAATACATACAACAATATTAAAATCATCATTGAAATGCATACAAGAACAAGTAGCAACATTTCTTACCATTTAAAATCAAGTAAATAAAGTGCATAAAAGGGGGAGCAACACAATTCATATCAATGAGAATAAAATAGGCAATATGATGGAAGGCATTACCAACAGGAGCCAAAAGTTACAATAAGACAGTGGCAGAGACATTCATCCTATGTTGGTTTAACCTTAATCAACTTGGACCTAATGCGCCACATGGCGAAGAGATATTTTGAGACTGCGAAAACAATGTGGGGGGAGGAATCAGATTTCAATATTCTGTAGAATGTAAACAGTTCCTTATTGCCATGTTCCTACATAGGGGCACCAACCAATATTTCCTTGGAGACTTATAGGTGGGGCAAAAAAACAGAACATGGATTTCCTCCTCATCACACGAATTACAGCCAGGGCATAATTTGTCCCCTCCATTGGTCCATTTGCATGTGAAGGATTTGATAGGTAGGGTGCCAAACCGCCACTGTATGAAAAGCTTCCTTGCCGTAATCGGGTAGATGAAGTCCATAAAAGTTTCAAACTTATAAGAATTTTTGGATTGAATAAAACAGTGAGTTAAGGTGCCGACACTGGGTGCAGTCATGTGGGATGCAAGATTTTGTTCCTTGCATGCTTCCACGAGTCTTTTTCGGGGGACCTTGTTGCAACCAATTTCTGGAGCCACCCACAGCTCATTAAAACCAAGCCGGAACAATTCTTTTTTAACAAAGGCTAGCCAAGGTATCTTGTCATTATGGTTTAAGTTCATAACATGCACAAGATCTTGCCTATAGTGACTAAGCTCCTTTGTTGACCAGAGTCTATGCCAGAATCTTATAGGTTTGGATTCAAGGTCCACCCTGATGGACGGTAAACCCAGATCAAGACGTAAGGGAAACAAGGGAGTTGCAGTTGGGAGGGCCAGAAGGCGCCACTTGAAGTTATTTTCAACACGTACCAGCTCATTTGCAGCTTGGTGCCCCCATAGTTCACTACCGTAAAGTGCAGCAGATTTCGCTTGTATTTTGTACATCTCAACTGCAGGAGCTATAGGTTTGTATGTTGAGGTGTTTGTAACCTTTAAAATAGCCCCAGAGAGTTGAGAAAGCCTTATTCGCGAACTTGCGATCTGTGGTCCCCATGAAAGGTTCTCTTGGAGGGTTACGCCCAGGTACTGAAATGTTTTGACCCTCTCTAGAACCGTAGAATTTAGGGATGGATTGGGTCTAGTTGTGGAGGAGGGGTTGAAGATCATGTACTTGGTCTTCCCTGCGTTGATCTCAAGGCCGTACTGCATACAGAAAAGACCAAAACCATCAAGGATTCTCTGAATTCCCATGGGTGATTTGGAAAGCAGGAGGGTGTCATCAGCAAACATAATTGCCGGCACCCACCTGCCTGCCAAGACCGGGGCGTCATTGTCCCTAACGTTAACTAAGTGTGAAATGACACTGTTCACGTATAGACAGAAAAGAGTAGGGGCAAGGACGCAGCCCTGCCTGACCCCCCGGGAAACAGGAAACCTTTTTGTCAATGCTGCACCCCGCCCACATCGTACCTGGGCAAAGTTGCCCTGATGGAGTCTTATTATGGCCTGGAGTAGATTGGTGGGCACTCCCATCTCCTTCAAGACCTCCCAGAGTTTTTTCCGTGGTACCAAATCGAATGCTGACTTCAGGTCTACGAACACCATGTACAATCTCCCGCCCTCGATGGTCACCGATTTCCAGAAGAGGAGGACGAGGCGGAAGATTTGATCCATGGTTGACGTATTTTTCCTGAAGCCAGCCTGGAGGGGACTTAAGATTTCATTTTCCTCCATCCAGTCCAAGAGTTGATCCAATAAGAGTCGTGAATAAATCTTCTGGGGGACATCTATCATGCTGATCGGCCTGTAGTTGGATGGGAGCAGAGGACAGCCCTTCTTAAAGATTGGGACTATCTCTGACCCTAGCCAAGTACAGGGGATCGCCATTCCACGTGCAAGTGAATTGAAAAGGATGTGAAGATAAGGCGCCCAGATCTCTGGATGGGACCTAAAAAGGTCACCTGGTAATTTATCAAGGCCAGGGGCCTTGCCCAACGCTAGACCGTCTATTGCGCTAACCACTTCCCCTAGCGTAAACTCCAAGGTATCTCCAGGAAGGGAGAGGAGTGTTGCAACAGTGGCATCGGTATTCTCTAGGACATCTGCATAGAGTTTACTGAAATGTTCTTCCCATATATGTGCTGCTATATTGGGTTCAACTGCAGCTTTGGGTTCCCCTGAGCCAGTAGTGACTAAGGACCAAAATCTTCTTGAGTCCTTAGTTGTTAGGGCTGCTGAAAGATCCTGCCATCTATCCCAGTCCCAGTCTGACCTCGCACGAGCCATTGTGTCCTTATACTGTCGTCGCAGAACGGACACCCTGGTAGGGGTACGCCCTCTTTGACTGCGGTGATAATGTCAGATTTGGCCTTTCTGCAATCAGAGTTGTACCAGGTGGAAGTTCTAGTCTTGTGCTTGGGCTTAGGCACCTCTGGGTAGAGAACCTCTCCCAGTGCTCCCACTAAGTCTTCGTGTATAAAAGGTAAGGTTTTATGTAAGTCCTGGGTACTGGATTGACTAATTAGTTCATCCAAAGCCTCAAATTTAGGCAGCACCAGATTGTAAATTTTCCCAATGTTTTCTTCCGACTTGGAAAATTTCTGCCATCTCACCCTACGCCTGTTTGAGGTTAGTACCAGGTTTCCCCGTTGATCTCTTTCCTCTGGAGGAGAAGGTCCAGTAGGTTCAGGGAGATAGGCCAGGTAGAGTAAGAGAGCATTATGATCACTATCAGTGCGGGGGATTATATTAAAATCCTCTACCTTTGGCCAAAGACTGGTATCAACAAAAATGTAGTCCAGTCGTGACTCATGATTTAGGCTGTTGAATGTACATTTTGAAGGGGTGTCTGAGGGTGTGCGTCCGTTGCAAGCTCTTAGCGCAAAATTAAGAGTTAATGACATGATTTGGACCGCAAGTGGAGACCAGGATCTGGGATGGGGCGATTGACACACTGGAATACCCCAGAAGTCGTCTTCTGCCGTAAGGGCCCCTTCCCTCAAGCCCTCTAAGGGCTCAAAATGGCAGTTAAAATTACCACCCATTACCACCTTATAGTCGGTCGGCAACTGACCCAAGAAAAACAACAATCATATCAAAGCTTTCCTCTCTCTATGTTTCATGAAGATATACATGAGGATCTTTTTTAGGGAAAGCATATATTTTCCTATGGAATGAACACATTTCAAGACATTTATTGAAGGTACCAGTGGCATTAAAGGTACATAAATTATAGATGATTTTTTAAATGGGCTATACACATGCTACCCTAATTTTTCTTACAATAGTCATTTCAGACCCCCTGCTCAGCAGTTCCTTTCCCTCCCGCTTTCCATCACCCAGCATCTCAGGGGTCCTGTGTTAGTTACATATAGGAACCTAGTTGTGCCTGGATATGGGTCCATTCTGAGCATTGTGCCATTCGTGAAAAGCATTGGATTCTTTCCAGACAGACCTGACAGTGTCCCTACTAGAAGAAAGAGACAGGAGAAAAATAAAAAAAATAAGGAGGTCTCTAATAGGCCCAAACATATTTCCCAAGGGAGTTGTGGTAACCAGTCCCAGTATGATCAGAAGAAGTAGGGATTATTTGGTCATAAGGCAGGAAAGTCTGTACCCCAATGTGCTGAGTAGTATCTGTGAGCTTTGCCATACCTGTAGATTATCTAATAGGCAACGACTTGGTGTATACTACCTGGAGGAAGGTAGAGCTCAGATCACATGTTGGGATGTGGGGATTGCCTATGTGGGTCTCTATTACCACACAGTCCATGGCTGCACACAAAATGAGTCAAGGGCCTCAGGAGCCTGGAACAATGTCCCAGACAGCTGACAAGGATGAGAGTGGCAAGGTGCATAGGAGACCAGCCACTGAAGTTCTCACATTTGAGGTTGATGGGGTGCCTGAGGAGGAGGCACCTGAGCCAACCAAGGAGGACTTTGCTGCCCTAGGTGACCTGATTGAGCTTGCTGGTTGGCAAGTTAAGAGTTGACGCATCCATGTATATATAGATATATGGTAATCTAGTTGCCCGATTACATATATATCGAATTTTTTAACAACAGTGCCAACCTTTTCATTAAAAATTCTTTTTTGGTGACACACTGTTTTTATATCTTTCCCTTTCCTATTTTTTCTGGACACTTCTACCTGGACCAGAGGTAGCCTCGGGTGAGGCAGGCATACCGCACGTTATTTGACTACCCTATGAATATGCCATGACGCCTGACGGGGCGGATAAAAGATACACCGCATCGACTAAATCAGGCTGTCTATGAGGGTTTTCAAAGACTAACCGAAGGTTTAGTAGACACCAGTGTCCATTCCCTTTTGATTAATTCAGTATCTAACTAGGGGAACTGAATGGACCTTGAATCCTCTTCCCTCCTTTTTGATAGAAGTTGAGAGTGGGCCCACCAGGGGAATTCTGAAATGTGCAGACATAGTATTCCACTCCACAGGGCTTGAATTGTCAAACAGAACTCAAGGCATCAGGTGACACCTCTAGGGCTCATCTGGCCTGTTGGGAGAATGACCTCCCATATAGTGAGCCTAAAGCCTGTGGGGCAGCCTATTTGTTGTTGGTCCCAAAGGGTGACAGGACCTTCCTACTGGGTTGCCTCATGATATGTCCCTGGCAGGACATCTAGGCTTGATGACCACTTTTATTGGCCCTGAAAGAAGGCGACCTCAGATGCATTTTGTAGGTCCTGTCCCACCTGCCAGGGCAGTGGGACATCAGGAAAAGAGTACAGAGCTCCTCTGAACCCATTACCTGTCATTGGCACTTCCTTTGAAAGTGTAGGCATTTAAATCATTCGACCCTTGCACCCAAAGACAGCCAGAGGCACCAGGTTTGCCCTGGTCTAATTAGACCATGCCACAAACTACCCAGAGATCATCCCTCTGAGATTAGTGACTGCACCTGTGCAGCCACCGCTCTGGTGGGGATCTTTACCTTTTACCTGTTTTCGGCTCCCAAGGAGGTAGTGTCTGAGCGAGGCACTAATTTCATGAATGCATACATGAATTCCATGTGGGATGAGTGTGGGGTCACCACACCTTATCACCCCAAACCAATGGTCTTGTGGAGCAATTGAACAAGACCTTGAAAGTCATTATTATGATCCTGCCTGAGCACCTGAGGCATAAGTGGGACGTCCACCTACCTTGCCATCTCTTTGACTACAGGACGGTTCCACAGAGAGGATTGGGGTTTAGCTCCTTTGAACTCCTCTATCGACATCCTGAGCCTTATGAGAGAGGGGGGGAGCAAACTTCCAGAAAACCTCCCCAGGATGTGGTCAGCTGCATGCTGGTCCTCCTTAACCAGATGCATGGCTTCTGGAATAAGGCCAAAAGGAACCTTTAGGCCATCCAAGAATTTTATGGAGCTCTGGTACGACTAGAAAGACACTTTAGTGGAGTTTTAACCTGGCCATAAAGTATGCATCATGGAGCCTGTGGAACCCTAAGCTCTCCAAAATCGATGGGCGGGTCTATACGAGGTGAAAGAGTAAAATAGCGAGTCCACCTTCCTGATGGATTTCCATACCCCTTGGAACACCTTAAGGGTTTTCCATATGAACAGCATCAAACCTCACTTCGAGATGTCTGAAGTGAGCATGCTTATGGCAACATATGAGGGAATGGAATAAGAGAGTGAGCCTCTCCCCAACCTCCTATCTTCCCAGGAGCATGATGGGTCAGTGGAAGTTGTCAACCTCTCTTCTACCCTGACCCCAGAGCAAGAGAGTGACTTTTACCACTTACTGGGGCACTTTGCCTCTCAGTTCTTCCTCACCCCTGGTCTCACACACCTGTACATCAATAATGTGGACACAGTAGACAGCCTACCTGTGAAGAACAAAATTTGCATGTTGTTAAAGTGAGGGTCTATATCATGGAGGAGGTCCCCAAGATGGTAGCATTAGGGGTGATTGAGCCTACCAGCAGTCCCTGGTACAGCCTCATGGTGCTGATATTGAAAGCTGCCCCACCGGGTGCCACTCCAAAACATAGGTTTTGCATGGACTACTGAGGTCTCAATTCCATCACCAGAACTAATGCACACTCCATCCCCCAGATGACGAGCTCTTCAACAGGCTGGGTACTGCAAATATCCTCAGTACTTTTGATTTGACAGCAGGGTAGTGGCAGACTGCTATGACTGAGGAGGCAAAAGAGAGGTCAGCATTCTCAATCCCAGAGGGCCCACTTCCAGTTATGGGTGATGCCATTTGACTTGAAGAATGCCCCTGTCAGTTTCCAGAGGCTGGTCAACAGGGTCTTAACTGGAAAGGAGGCCTTCTGTTCCTCCTACCTGGTTAACATCGCTGTCTACAGCTCCAACTGGGATGAACACTTTTATCAAATCCAGGAGGAACTTCAGGCTCTGCAGAAGACATGCCTGACTATTAAGGCTAGTAAGGGCCAGCTAGGGCAGTGTTCCATGGTGTATCTGGGCGAACTGGTGGGCAGGGGCAAGGAGCCGCCACTTCAGCCCAAGATTGAGACTATCATGGTCTGGCATCCACCTAAAACCCAGACAGAGGGAGGAGCTTCGCGGGCAACCAAGATGGCCGCGTAAGCTCGGAGCTCCGCGGACCCTCCGACCCTCCGCAATAATCCTGTACGAAATCCTGTTCCACTTCGGTGGATTCTGCAAGCTGACGGGTCACTGACGCGGGAGCTGCTTTCCGCCTTTGAATCGGTGGTTCCTACGCTGAGCTACGTCGAGTGGGACTCCGTGCCAGGGGCGCGCCATTGTCTCCCTGGTCTCCGCCACTCCGCACGACTGGCATGCGTAGTGCTCGGTGTTGATTCCTTGTGGCGGAGTGCCTGTGACTGCGGTGTTTTACTACCATCGGCCTGATCTGCTCATCTGGCCCCGACCACTGCCTTTGGGTTATTTGACTTGCACTCGAGTGGTGTGCCCCTTTGTTGTCATCGGACCCAACATGGCGGGCAAAGGCGATCCCGACAAATCGTCGAGCAAAGGTGTTCGTGGCAAATCTCAAACTCAACAGAACAGAATTGAGCGATATGTTCAGCCGCGCACTTCACCTGCAGCGGGGGCCTCCACTAAAGACCTTCTTTCATCGGGATCGCCAGATGGATCCGAGCCCACCCTCAGCGACATTATGGGGGCCATTTCGGGCATACGGTCCGAACTGCAGAAGCAGCATGAGGTCTTAACCCACAAGGTGGACACTTTGGCAGTGGATTTCACCCTTATCCGAGCTGACCTGGGTAAAACTAACGACCGAGTGAAGTCGTTGGACATCCAAACCTCTAGCCTCATCACCGACGTCTCGGACTTGCAAACTGAGGTCCGGACTTTGCGACTAACTTCTGAACAATTCTCCAGGAGGCTGGAGGATTTCGAGTGACGTGCCAGGCGGCAAAATGTACGCATCATTGGAATTCCGGAAGGTTCGGAGGAGGCGGCAGCGGACCTATTTGTGGAGGACCTGATACAAAATCTTCTAACTCCTCCCGGGTTAAGCAAATTCTTCTCGGTGGAGAGTGCTCAGCGTATACCGGGCGGCCCACCTAAGTCGGGCGTGGCGCCTCGACCCATCATTGCCAGGTTCCTCAACTTCCGAGACTGGGACGCTATCTTGCAAGCGTCTAGAAGACATGTACCGCTCCAGTTTCAGAACTCAGAAGTGCATTTCTATCCTGATTTTACCAGGGCGGTCCAGAGGCAGCGCCAGAGCTATGCGGGAGTGAAAAGGCGACTGAGGGACATGGGCCTAAAGTACTCGATGATGTTCCCTGCCAAGCTTCGGATTGAACACGACGGTCATGCCCTGTTCTTTGACTTCCCGGAGAACGTTAGTGAATGGCTGGACACACTGCCACAGCACAGGGAAGACCACGATGGACTCAATGGGGGCGCGACTGGTGGATCTGATCAGTGAGATTGGCTCAACTACCAGGACTATGGCGGTTGGTGGTCCTGCAATATGTGACTATCGTTACTTTACTGTAGTAATCCTGCAGATCTCCTGTTGAGTCAAGGAGGGTGGCGGGAGGTGTCCGTGGAGATTTCTCACTCCTTTGGGGGCTTTTTGTAGACTAGTTATTGGGGCGACAGGCACACTGCTGGTTGGGGGGGCTCTTTAGTCTGATGCAGGGGTGCAGGGTGGGGGGTGGGTTTGGGTCAGTTCACTTGTTTGTTTGTTCTTCCTTTCTTTCTTATCTTAGGCAATGGGTTACAAGATGGTGGCCCACTCGGGGTTCTCTTCAGGCTCTCGAGGGGCGGGCGTCCTTGTACGTACGTCCCTTCCGTTTCAGATTGACGTCACTACGATTGATGATAGAGGGCGCTACGCCGCAGTGGCTGGGAGGTGGGAAGGGCGTGCCCTCACTCTGCTTTCGGTTTACGTCCCCCCTGGCCTACAGACTAGTACTTTTCGAGACCTTGGTGGCGCCATTTTAACCTTGCCTGCTGGTTTATTGATTGTGGGTGGGGACTTCAACTCAGTCTGCTCTGGCTCCCTGGACCGACATCCGCCTAGAGATCTCCGTAACTCCCAACTATGGTTGCCCTCTTTTCTAGAGTCTATGGGCCTAGTGGACAGTTGGCGGCTCTTGCACCCCACGCAACACCAGTTCTCCTTCCTTTCCGGTGCACATGGCAGTCTCTCCCGTATAGACTACGTTCTCACCTTAGCAGCACACGCGTCTGCCGTGTCCGAGGCCCGGTTTTTGGCACGTGGCATCTCCGACCATTCTCCGCTATGGGTCTCCTTCGACTTTGACGTTATCCTTTCGGACCGGCCGGCGGCGGTTAATCCGTGGTATTTCCGCAACCCTAAAACTCGCGCTCTCCTAGCCAAAGCCATTGACCTTTATTTCACTGAAAATGAAGGCTCGGTTAGGTCGGCCGGGACCCTTTGGGAGGCATTTAAGACTGTTTTGAGAGGCGAGGCCTTCGCTCTGATAGCGGAGGCCTGTAGGATCAGGGATGCTGACCTATTACGCATAGAGGAAGAGGTTCTTCACCTTGATTCCCAGTTGGGACCCGAACCTGACCCTGATCTCCTCCATGCCTTTTCCCTCAAACAGACGGAATAACGCGATCTAGCCACAAATGCCGCCCAGACCTTGGCTAGGGAACAGCAGGGTCGTATTTATGACGTTGGAGACAAGGCTGGGAAGCTGCTGGCCTGGTTGGACAGGAGGGAGATGGCTAGCCGCGTCGTACCTGAGATTCTGAGGAGCGACGGTGCTGCTGTCACCGACCCCAGTGCCATTGCCGAGTCTTTTGCCGATTATTTCCGGGGTGTCTACACCGCTACTTCAGACTACTCCGAGGCTGACTCGACAGCGCTTCTCTCGACGGTTGACCTTCCCTGCCTCTCCGAGGAGGACCGTGACGATTTGGATAGAGACATATCCACTGACGAGATCACTCTCGCGATCCGCTCGTTGCGGTCTGGCAAGGCATCCGGTCCCAACGGCATCCCGGTCGAGCTATATAAGATACGCCCTGACATAGTTTCCCCGTATTTGCGAACTATGTTTCTGGAAGCGCGAGAGGCCGGCCTTCTTCCCCTTGACCAGAGACTGGCCACCATTGTGGTCATCCACAAGGAAGGGAAGCCGAGAGACCTGTGTCGATCCTATCGCCCCATCTCTCTCCTGAATGTCGAGCCTAAAGTTCTTGCCAAACTGCTTGCCAATCGCCTGATTGGAGTTATTGGCGACCTAGTACACCCGGACCAGTCGGGCTTTATTCCTCACCGCAACACTGCCCTCAACCTACGTAGACTCCTTGGTCCCCTCGCTAGGGCCCATACTCTTAAAGAACCGGCAGTCTTAGCCTCTCTTGACGCCACAATGGCCTTCGATTCCCTTGAGTGGAACTACCTCTGGGCAGTGTTGGCTAAGCTCGGTTTTGGCCCGGTGTTTGTGGGTTGGGTGAAACTTCTTTACGCTAGCCCACTGGCTAACGTATTAGTAAATGGCCGTCTGTCAACTTCCTTTGCCTTACACAGAGGTACCAGGCAGGGTTGTCCTTTATCGCCTCTCCTTTTTGCCCTGGCTCTCGAGCCGCTTGCGGCTACGCTGCGCGCTCACCCTGACCTGCATGGCATCACCTGGGCCCCCGGCTTCGAGGACAGGGTCTCCCTATACGCCGATGATATCCTGCTCTACCTGACTTCCCCCTTTAAGTCCCTTATCGTGGCTTGCGACGTACTCAGACTTTTTGGGAGATACTCGGGCCTAATCATCAACTGGGCCAAGTCCTCCCTTTACGTTCTGAAAGGGGACACGCCGCGCCTCCCCAGAGGCTGCAATATCCAGGTGGTTGCACAGGGTTTCAAGTACCTAGGGATCTACATTTCTGGTAGTCCGAAGGAGCGGTACGACCACAACTTGCTCCCTCCACTCCAGCGTCTCCGTCGTGATGTGGACAGCTGGCGAAAACTCCCGCTCTCCCTGCTCGGCCGTGCAGCCCTGTTCAAGATGATGTCCTTGCCCAGATTTCTCTATGCTTTGCAAAACACCCAAGACCCGGTTCCGGCCCGATACTTCAGGGAGATTGAGGGTCTCCAGCGAGCCTTGCTCTGGGATGGTCGCCCCCGGGTTGCTATCACGAAGCTCACGCTTCCGTGGTACGACGGGGGCATAGCTCTGCCGGATGTCCGTAGGTATTACTGGGCCTCTCAGCTCGCAGCACTCAATCACGGGTTTTACGGCCCGGTGAACAGCCCCGGCTACGCCATGGATAGGTGGCTCTTGAGTGGTGGTAACTACTACCGGGCCCTGTACTCGAGATCCCTGGATCGGCGGATGTCGGGTCCAACGAAGACGGCGGTTTCCATTTGGCGAACGATTAACAAGGCGCAGGGATGGCAGGGCAGGCTGACCAGATTTACCCCCCTGTACGATTCCGACATTCTGGGCAGGTTATGGCACACGAAGGGTTTCGACAAGTGGGACCTCATTGGCATCTCTAGGGTGGACGACATGATCTCTAAGGGTGAAATCAAAACCTTTCCTCAGTTGCAGATTGAACACCAGTTGGGCGGCTTGGAGTTCTTCCGCTATGCCCAGCTGAGACATGCGCTGCCTCCTGCCATGCCACCGGAAGGGGCGATCCCGGAGAGCTCTCCGCTGGATGACAGAGTGTTGGACGGCCATATGCCCGACAGTGCTATCTCACTGTCGTACAAAAAACGAATCAATGTCCGCACCGACCTTCTCCTTGGAGTGCGTGATCAGTGGGTGAGAGATGGCCTGGAGATCGACGATGAGGATTGGCAGAGCGCAGTGTCCTCCCCTAAGGAGGTTGCCATCTCTTCTCATCTTAGACTGGTGCAATTTAAGATCTTGCACAGGGTGTATGTGACTGGCCCCCGACTGGTACACATGGGTTTCTCGCCCGACGGTCTTTGTCGTCGAGGCTGTGGTTCCCTCGCTACCTTCCTGCACATTCTATGGGAATGCCCCGTCATAGCCTCCTATTGGAGAAGGATACACAGTGTAATGAGTGAAGTGACTGGAGTGGCGACTACGGCGGAGGCTCGAAGGTGTCTCCTTAACATCTGGGAACCGTCTGATCATAACACGGCACAGACCCAATGGGCGACCCTTGGCAATATGGTGGCCAAGCGGGACATTGCCCAGAAGTGGGGTGCCGCCACGGCTCCCCTTGTGGTACATTGGAAAGCCAACATGGATTGGTGTATGTTCCGGGAGAAGACGGTCTATGTTGCCAGGGGTAGGCCCCGTAAATGGAGTAAAGTGTGGGGAGCCTGGAATGCTTACCGAGGGGATGTGTGCCTGCCACCTGTACCTGTTTCTCTGGATGAACATGTGTCGCCGTAGCCTGTACACCAACTGTGACACATTATCAGACTGATCCTGTCTTTCCTCCCCCCTTCACGTATCCTCCATTCTCCTGTATCACTGATTCGATGTTTTCTCTCCCCTGCCTGCTACCAACACCTTGCTGCTTTCTCTATCTCATTGCCACTCTCTAGCGCCTTTTGGCGCGTTCTTTCTTTTGTTCTCTTTTTCTTATTATAAAATATTAAAAAACAACCTGCATTGTTCTGAAGTACCTGTTTTGCACTACTACGCTCCTCTCTTACCATGCTGCCTTGCCTCCGGGATGTTAGGCTGAATAGCTGTGTGCTCTTTCAAAATAAAGGTTTTAAAAATAAAAAAAAATAAAATAAAAAAACCCAGACAGAGGGGAGAGCTTTCCTGAGCCTCACATGACACTACAGGATGCTTGTATAGTAATATGGCACCTTTATTGTCCCTCAACAGAGCTGACTTTGAAGAAGCAGCCCAGATTGGTGATCTGGACAGAAGCCTGTCAGAAAGACTTTGATACACTCAATGAGGTCATGTTTACCGCATCTGTACTCAAGGCTCCTGCTTATCAAAAGAATTCATAGTGCAGACAGACACTTCAAAGCATAGCAAAACTACAGAATTCTAATATTTTCTGGCAAACAATAAACCAACTAACAAGACCTTGTAACGTCCTGAGTTCTAACGTGCAGGAATCGGAGTGGGCAGCATTTCTGGCATCTAAATTTTTGGTCTCTCCGGAAAAAACACAAAGTAGTGACCCATGCACTAAAAATCAAAATAAACTGTGTTATGTAGAAGAAAAAGAAGGTAAATTGTTGTTTAGAGACCATAGCGATTTAATAAACTCGACCCCTAAGAATAATCCATATACGGCGGAAGAAATAATTAAAAGAATCAAAAAAGGAAAAACAAGTGGGTGCCAGGCCCGAATGGCATCCCACAAGCGGCGTATAAATATACCCCGGAATTCTGGGGACCTTGCCTGGGGGAACTGTTCTCAGACGTACAGAACATGAACCAAGTACCAGAGATTTGGAAAGGATCAATATTTACGCCGATTTATAAAGGTGGGGACAGATCCTTAGCAAACAACTATCGTTTGATAGCATTGCAGGACATTGAGGCAAAATATTTTGCTTCTCTACTCTTGGATGATTTGGTCGCATGGTCTAGTGAGAAAGAACTGATTTCCCTAAATCAAACGGGGTTCAGGAAAGGGATCGGAACAACAGCAAATATCCTATCCATAACTATGATCGTGGAGAAGTGCATGAGTAGAAAACAGGATCTGAACATGTGTTTTATAGATCTTCAGGCGGCCTTCGACAGTATGGATCGTAATCTGCTGTGGGCGAAATTGAGATCATGGGCAATTCCTGAGTGTATCCTAAAAGGTTTGTTGCTATTTTATTCTGAAACTTGGTCTCAAGTAAAAATTGGAGATGGATCACGACTGTCGAGAAAAGTTCCAACAACCATCGGCCTCAAACAGGGTTGTGTTCTTGCGCCACACTTATTTAACCTCTTTATCTCAGATCTCTCTGCGAAATTGAACCACTGCAATGCCCACCCACCAAAACTTGGCGATTTACAGCTCACGCATTTGGCTTATGCAGACGACATTGTCCTCCTGAGCCTAACAAAGGTGGGGTTAACCAGATTAGTAACGGAACTGTCGGACTTATTGATGGCAAAGAAGTTGTCATTAAACATTTCAAAAACTAAAACCATGTTGATTACTAATCGCCGTGGATTGCATCATGATATATGGTTAAAAGGAAAACCTCTAGAGAAAGTCTCGGTTTACAAATATCTGGGATTCTATATAGATGACAAACTTAACCTAAAAGAACAGAAGAACTATCTGACACAAAGAGCGGGTGCTCTGATATTTGGACTAAGTACTTTGGCAAAAAAAGTGGAAGGGCCATCACTCAAACCCCTTCTAACCGTAATGGCAAACAAAATCCTCCCAACCCTGACCTATGCAAGTGTGGCAATGCACCGAAAGGATGCCGACCTACTAAACATCCTGACAACTAAAATATACAAAAAAGTATTACGTCTCCCACGCACGACATCACCAGCGCAATTGCGACTTGAATTTAGGCTAAAAAACGAAATACCGGGGAGACAATACTCGTATATTAAGGTCTGGTACCAGATCAAGCAAAAAGCAAGTAATAAAAATCTGAATACCTACCTATGGCAAGAGTTTAAATCCCAAAAGAATTCCAAAGCGAATCAATTTCTCATGCAAGCTTTGGAGACAACTTGCTCAAAAACCATATGGGATAATAATCTGTCATTTGTTGTCCTAAAACAGACCCTAAATAAAGTGGCCAAACTTCATTCGTTAATCTTGGACAAAGAAATGTTCTCCCATCGTTCACATTCATGGGCTGTGATAAATGGCTATAAGACATTGACAGCTGCAAAATACCTGGAAACAACTTATTCTATTTTTATTAAGAAAAAGCTGATGGCGTTGAGACTTGGGGACTTTCCCACACGAGCAAATGAACCTGCCTGGAAACTGCTTGACGACGTTTCTTGTCGACTGTGTGGTAGCCCTAAAGAGGATCTAATACACATAATTTGTCACTGTAAGATGCTATCCAAGGAACGGTCACACCTAAAGGAAAGTTATCGGTCCATGAAACTACGAACATGTAGATCAGCCATTATTGGAAGCCTGGATACTACTGCTCAAAGAATACACTGCAAGCTGGTGAAGTTCTTGCAGGCATTTGAGAAACGTATAAAAACAATATGAACAATTAATGCTTTGAAATGTTTTTTAACATTGGTACATTTTTTTTTTTTAGCGACAAATTTATAAATTTTATAACTATGTGTGACATTCATCAAATTGTTATGGTTTTAATTAACTAAACAATAAAGTTTAAATTTCATATAAATTTCAATTTCATAGGGGTGGTCTTAGCTCAGTTGAATGAAAGGGGTCTTGACTAACCAGTAGCCTTTGTTAGAAGGTGATTACTTCCTGGTGAACAGATGTAGAATGCGATTGAAAGAGGAGGATTTTCTGTGGTCTGGGCACTGAAGTAATTGAGGCCCTACCTGTTTCGGGCTCTCTTCTTGGTTCATGCAGACCATGAAGGATGAAAATCCCAAACTGTTGAGGTGGTCAGTCTCCCTACAGGCAATGGACTTTACGATGGAACACAACTTGGAGTCACACTTTCCCAGTGCTGATGGTCTCTCCAAATTCTTCCACCTTAGTGAAAAGAACTCCAAAGGGGTTGGGTAACTCTTCCCCATTTCAGCTGCGGATGACATTTGTTAAACCTGAGAGACTTATGGCACTCTTCCCCACAATCTTTTGCCTTTGTCCTCCAATTTTCTGACCTCGTTTTTGCTGGAATTTGGACTCTGCACATGTTGCCACCGCTAACCAGTGCTAAAATGTTTGTGCTCTCTCTCCTAAACATGGTGATTTTCACTCATATCCTATAGACATGTTTTAGTTACTGATAAGTTCCCATCCGAGTGCACTTCATGTGCCGAGGACTGGTAATTTATATGCTCCTAGTGGGTCTGCAGCACTGTTTGTGCCACCTACGTAAGTAGCCCTCTAACCATGTCTAAGGCCTGCCATTGCAGTGTCTGTGTGTTGCAGCTTACACTGCCATTTTAAACTGACAAAATAAGCATTTTTGCCAGGCCCACCCTGTCTCTTTTTATACATATACCACTTGGGTAGACCCTGTGGAACCCAGTGTGGCGAGTGCAATGCATCTAAAAGACAGAAAATGTACTTTTAAGTTTTACATGTCCTGGTGGTGAAAAACTCTTACATTTGTTTTTCACTATTGCAAGGCCTATATCACCCTAGGATAACATTGGGATTACCTTATCACATTTCATAGGTGTAATTTCCAAATGCGAGGTTATACCTGATTCGAGTTTGGTGTCTCTGAGATCCTAATTTAAAATTCTCAGTTATGGTGAAGTCGGATTTTACATTAAAATTTTGAGCATGCCACGGTTAGAAATTTTGCATTTTCTTGCTTAAGCCATTTGGTGCCCGCAGCCTGTGTGTATCACAACTGTTAGAAGTTGACAGTTGGGCTTTGTGTATTGCTCCTAGACAGCTGCACACCACAGCAGCTTAGATGTGCCTAAATGGGCCATCTATGGCCTCACTTTCACCTGAATAGGCTGTGGTGTGTCAACAGACAAATGGCTGCATGCCCCCCTGAAGTGAGTCTGGAGCCAGGCCTGGAAGGGAGGACATATGTGCACTTCAAAGGCATATCTTTGAAGTCGCCCCCACTTCAAAGACAACACTGGGTGCAAGTACTGGACTTCAGGAAGCATCACTTCAGTACTCTTCTGAACCTGTGAATACTCTGCCAGGAAGAAGCACTGGTGTGCTGCTGAAGGACTGCCCTTCTGCTGGGCTGCACTCTGCTGGACTCCTGCTATGCTGTGCTGATTGGCTGTTCTCTTGGCTGGATGAGAAGGAGTGTACCTGCTTCACTTGAGCCCAGAGTGACTCCAAGGGCTATATCGCTCCTGATCTGAAGCCGTAGAGACATAAGAGGTTTCCAGCCTCTGCGCCTAGATTCTGCCATCACTGAGTCTACCTTGCCTAGTGGTGCCACCCCAGTCCTGAACTGTTGGAAATGGGCTTAAGGTGCTTGCAAGTGGTCCAATGCATCTTCTCTGCTTTGTGACACATTCCTTAGCAGAACCGACACATCTCCTCTGCTGAGCAGTGAAATTCTGAACAGAACCAATACATTCCGCTGCTGCGTGGATTGCTCCCTTCACAAAAGACCTGCATTGCTGCCTTCCACATCTTGGGACTGACGCATTGCCCTCGGAACCATCGCTGCATGATGCTATACCCGGTGCAAACTCCTCGCATCCACCGTCTATAATAGCCTTGACGCTGATCCGAAACTTCCCAGCTCATCAAAATCAATGCATCACCTTTGGTGCGCCTCTCATTGTTGACATTGGACTTTGCATCATAAGCCCAGTCAACAGGATCCTCGAAGTTGATGCAACAGAACCTTGCACTGCAGCCTCGTTGCATCTCGGAACCGATGCTTCAACCCGGCTACGCAATGCATATTTGATGCGGATCCACACAACCCTCCACAACCAGGATTTCAGGTACTCTGTTCAGCGGGCCTAACTGGGTCCCTGTAGCTGGCCCAGTCTCCGTTGTGGTTGGCCTGAACTTGTGATTTTGTCCTGTTCCGGCGGGACCAGATATCACCAATAGCACCTTTTGCTTCTTAGTGCTATTTTAATTTAAAACTTTGACATTCCATATCTCCAGTTCTTCTAATTGGAATTTTGTCATTTTGGGTTTATTATAGTTATTAAAGTCATATCTATTTTCCTTACCTGATGATGAATCATTTTGTGTGGTGTTTTCACCATTTTACGGTTTGAGGTGTTTCACAAATACTTTACACACTGCCTCTAAGTCAGAGGGTGTGCACACGTTAATCTATGGTTTGCCTACTCTTATCCTGACTAGAATTAGGGTTGCTGCTTGCCAAGGGATTATACCCAGTCAACCACTAACAACCCATTTTCTAACATAGCCATTGAGTATGCAGTACTGTCACACTTTATCTTAATTTTTGTCTCTTCCTTTCAATGACTCGCTGATTGGAATACATAGTGCTATACTTTACCAGTATTTGTATAGTGCCCATCTTCCTCTGGTCGGGCTTATTAGCGCTTTAGGAGAGGCTGCCATGATTGGCACTACAAGTACATAATGTGGCAAAATTCCAGAGGAGATGACAATCATCCTTGAACCGGCCCTACATTGGTGAGTAATTGGGTACAAGATGTACTGCCGCCTGGAAATGTGGTTTCAATTATTAAAATGAACTATTTTATGCTGGAATAAGAGTCACCGTCTCCACTGATGGAGAGAATGTTCTCAAATTACACACTTTGCTCATTCTAGTTGCATTTATTTACAAAAGAACACCGCAAATGTATGTGTTGGTTTAGTTAAGTGAGGAAATCACTGACCTCTTCTCTTTTCATCAATTCCAGATATGGCTTCTTTGCCCCTTTGATATTTTAATAAATGTACTTACAAAAGTAGACCTCCAGTTGCACCGAAAGCTGGAGTCTCATTTTAGTATTTATAAAAGATAAAATGGAGATCGATGTCAGTGACTCACAGGAGTAACTTTAAATAAATATATTATCTCAATTTCATATGCAAAGCAATTTCAGGAAGTGGAAACTGCATTTATCTTGCATGATATCCTTAATAAGCATAGCCTCTAGCCATTAAAGAAGCTCAAGCAAGTTATGCTTGCTTTAAACTTTAATTGAAATGAGCTGTTACCATTATTCTGTGCAAAAAATCGTATAACGTTTGCAATTAACTTTGGTAGCACTGGACCTTTCATGCGTAGGCTCTCATAATTCTTATAATTTAAAGTACGTTTTCACCTTGTTATAGTACATCTGCTTAAGTGGCTTTAGCTCTTAATCTTTGCAAGTGTAAATTGCCAAGTTTTTACTTAACATAAATTGTATGCCACGTGTCCAATCAGATGATATTTACATTACAATTTAGGCATGATGTAATCTATCCGTTGTATCTCAGTGTTCATTGTTGCTTTTAATAGCAGACAGTAGAGGTAGTCACTGCTTCCCAGAATTACCTTGGAATTAGAGAATCCCAGACTTTGCAGGGCCTATTTATGAGCAGGTTTGCATCACTCTTTCACCATGCAATGTGGTGTAATAGTAACAAAAACCTTACATGTGATGTAGGAACCCATGCAAGGCCACTATGACTGGCTCCATAAATCTGGAGTAAGGCAACACAGCCCAAATCGCTGTGTTGCGTAACTCTGCCCTGGGAAGGTATTACATAGCCTTTGCATGGGTGTTACCATGCAACTCCCAGGGTTTTTGATTAATTCCCAGATTTCCCAGAACTGATAAAACAGGGAATTTGCCAAAAAGATACGTTTACGCAGGTGGGGCGTAACAAGGAGGAATATCTTTAATTCTCCGCATTACTCCCTCTTTCTATGTGTGCTGCAGAATCACATAGAAAGAGGAATTTGCCTCTAAGGATTGTTTTTGTGCAGGAAGGTGTCCTTTCCTGCACAAACACAGTCCTGCATGCAATGCAGGCACCCTAGCAGATTGGTGCTAGACTGACAAAGGGCACCAGCACATGGGAAAAGTCAAGAGTGTGCCATAATATCTTATTTATGACACATTCCTTCCCTAGCATGCAGTGCTGCACTGCACTGTGTGACATTCTCATAAATACGCTCCTTCGTTTATTGCAGTGTGGCCAAAACTGATAGATTTAACTAAAATAGATACACACACACAAACACATGACCCCACAAACACACATAATAATGCTTCTGGGATATTTGCGTTTTGAAATAGTTCCTACCAAGATAATGAGATCAAAAATACGCCTGAGTATCTGGTATATATAGTTCCACATTCATCCTACGAATGGAAGCATATTCACTGCTTCTCTACATTGAACTTCATCAAGATATTATCATACATGCACATACATATTTCTATGCTCAGGAATCTCATATCATTTGTGGTAGTGTTCTAACACTTCCATATTCATCATTAGCTTCATTCTCTTTATTTGCTTGATTGGTGGTGGTTCTTTCCAAAACTGCTGCTTCTAAAGATCTCTCTCGGGCATCCAGCCATTGCTTCTGCACATCCACCAGTGACCGCACTGTCTTTGGATTTCCACAGGGTGCTGTCTCTTATGTGCTTGTGATGAGAAAATCCTGTTTGATAGACTCACAATTGTCTCCCTTCTTCTTTCATTTAAAGAGCCATTCAAATTATAACTGCGCATTTCCCATATTTTCCAATGCAGCAATTCGGCCACTACCACAAGACGGTCCTCCACTAGGGGTGGGTGGAATTAGTGAAATTCACATTTGCAAACTATCGCGAAAATGTTAAAAATCTCTGCAAACACGTGGAAATATCGCGAAGACGCAGAAGTTTTTCTCCTGCCAGTTTGCGGTATTTTCTGCGTGATTGCGTTGAAAAATGTCTTGCTAACTTACCCATGCGGTAGCTCATGGGCGCGGCCGTCTTGTTTTCACTTGTCCTGCCCGCTCGCGCTGCTTACTTCCTGTTCCGGGTCGCACAATGCATGCTCGCGTCCGTTCACATTATGTATTTCCTGTTCGGGAACGCTTTTATGTGTTCGCACCGCTTTTTGAGTGCTTGGGGAGAAAACATCGCGAACTTGCGCACATGGCGCAATGGGTTCGGCAATCTTGTTTTTCACTCTATGATATGGTTCTGGGGCTTGCTTTTGTATCCTCACTTTATCTTTTCAATCCTTACTTTCTAGAAACTTTTACTTATTATTATTCATACTATTTTCCTGCTTCTATATTTTGGGTTTTTGTCTATTTTTTGTGTGTTTCTTAGCCACTTTTAAACTCTTTTTCTGTTGCCTACTATTTTAATTTTCTTTACTTACTTTTTTAATTTATTCCCGCCCCATCTCACTCTCCCCAGAACCATGTCAAAGGGTAGGGCTCACCAGAGCCAGAGCTGCGACCGACTTCCTTGCGGAAGGCGGTGCCTGCAAGGGGTGCAGGCACGGGCCTTATTTGGGGAGGAGTAGTTGGCTGCACTAATTTTCTTTGTGCAGTACCACCTCCCCTCAACCCTAGCAGGAGGTGGCATGTCTGGGTCCGGGTACGGGCTCTGGGAGCGGTGACAGCAGTGGGGGAAGATGCCCAGGGCAGTGTTCCGCTGCTCAGGGGTCCAGCACACCCAGGCTCAGTTGACGCACCGACATCCTGGACCGTGAGCAGGACCTGCTGGACCTGCTAGGAGTGGAGAACCCGGGTCTTGGTCAGTAACTATTTAATTATTACTACTTTGTGTGTGTTTTTATGCTCTGTGTTATATATTGTGAATATCTTTTTTTTCTTCCAACCAGCTAGAATGTTGCTGGTTACATCCCAGGTGAATTACATTTAAAAGTCTTCTGTGATTGTTATGACACAGGTGCTACTCTGCGCTACTACTAATCTTACTTGTTTGCTACTTTGCGTTTGTGCTCGCTTAGCGTGATTATGTAAGAGTATATTTTGGAGAAATTAAGTTACATAATGCTATAGTGACTCTAGTCCTTACTTTGTCCTGTCACTACGAGATTGGGGCGGATTGATACTTAGGTTTAGTTACTTTGTATGAGTTTGTAATTTTTTAGTGGTATGAGTGATGCCCCCTCAGTTATGTCACATGCTGCTAGTACCCCAGTCTGTATTAGAACCTTTTCTAGTTTGTTCAATTAGTGGTGGTAATAGGATTAGCACTAGCAGAATATCAGAATCAACCAATCAACCATTTACTTTGTGTATGCAAAAATGTAGTCATGTGTCCTCCATTTGACTATATGCATTGTTGAGGACTAAAATAAGTGGAAATGCATACTTAATGTACAATTGTCAGGCCTGAAATAGGTGGGCTAGGTCAGGTGGTATATCGTACTTAGGCTTAGTTAGTATTGTGGAGTCAGAATGGAATACTGGGTTAGTGTTGATAAATAGTAAGTAGTTGATGCGGGAATCCCCCGATACTACTTGTTGACCAGATGAGATCTGTCAATTTAGTTATTGCAATTGTTGTTTACATAAGTGTTTTTGACCATTCTTTAAAAATATATCATTTGTTTGACACCATCCATCAATGTTTGTCTCTTTCTTATATCTTTCCTGTTCAGCATCCAGGGGCAGGCAGACAGGGAGGACACAGTCGGCGGGAGAACACCAGGAGGACACCAACGAGGACGCCTCTGCTGGCTCTAGTAAGTCTTCTTGTTTTTAATAATAATTCTTATTCCATATATTTTACTGCACAATATTTTTCCTGAACTATTGTTTCCGTTTGTGAATGCTATTTGTTACCAACAATTATCCTTTGATCTGTACTGTTTCGAAAATGTTGTTATTCCTGCCTCTGCAATGATGACTCTCTGTACTACTACTACTATTAGTCTGTCTGTACTGAAGTAGCTAAGCTTGCCCAGTTGGCCACTCTTTATTTAAAAGGTTGTAAATAAAACTCAGATTCACCAGTAGCTCTAGCCATTGAGTCCAGTCCTTTGGGTCCTCCTCTTGTACTACTTCTAGTCTTATTGATCTTGAGTCTTTGTTAATCTTGACGCTTTGACAATGCACACCATAAAATTCCCACCCAGATTTATTACTATTTTGATATGATAGGACATTCTACTACTACTGTTGTAGGGATTTTGCACATACAGACATTTGCCCAATAAAATAGAATGTTCGTGATGGGAGGTTGGACCTTCCTCACACACCTCAATCTGAAGTTCAGAACCCACCACAATCCCCTGCCCGACTAGTTTTAGTAGTGTCTTGTCATAACTATTAGCTCTCCGAACTCTCCCCCCAAGATACCAAACCAGCAGACAACCCAGAACATAACACACCCAACCTCTCAGTCGTGGAAGCAATGCACATGCACACCCTTCCTTTCGCTAGCTAACTCGTGTAAGTCCACACCAAATAACACCAAGTCTATGTAAGTTCAACATTTTTATTTTTAATTGACAAGCTCTGTACGTTGTTCTATAATGCAGCACCAGCAGGAAAAATCAATAACATTAAAACAATAAAAACATTGTTACACTTACTTACAGTTGCTAAATAAATCATGACAACTGAACAGTGGTGGAAGCACTACCATCCCCTAGGTAGGAATATAGTTTATACATTTATAAATGAAGATATGAGGGAATTCTTCTGGGTACCCAAACCCTCCCCTAAGAAGAACCAAGTACTGGTAGTTGTAGCATCATAAGCTCTGCAAAGCTCTGGTTCGTAGAAGGGAATCTTCCTTTTGTAATGTGAAAAATGAAATGGCGTGCGTTAGTATATTGCAAGCATTTCTCAGCCGTGCCAAAAAGTGTAGCATTTATGGATAAGCAATATGGACTAACAGTACACCAGAACTTCATAAAAAAAGTGGCTTGTTAATGTTTTGGTTGACCGATTGTACGCAGCGCAGTATGAGGTCATGTGGGCTCAAAGGTGTCTTGTACAACAAGCTGCAAGGTAGCGTCACATGTGCAAAAAATAAAGGACACAAAGGTAAAATGGTTGGATGGCTAACTAAGCAAAGGCTAGAATGACCCTAGGGACCATATATAACTACTAGTGTCTACTCTACTACTACCTGATTTGTACTAGTGGTATATGTTGTATACTATTAACTCATTTTTCAATCTTGCTACTGACCAATAGGGGGAGGTGTATATGAGGCCTGAAAAATCTGTAATGTTTTCTAGGCGCACTACGGACCACCATTGCCGGGGCCGGCGGCGGTGAAGGTGGCGCGGAGGAGGAGAATGCAGCGGTTGTCGATACCGATGGTGCGGTAGGAGGAGTGCCAGCACCAGTGGCAGCCGGCGGTAAGTTAGATTCATAATTCTTAACTATTCACATTACACTCACAGCATGTATGTATACTGTTCTGTTGAGACTTTTAGTGCCCGGTCCATTAGGATGGCGGGCGGATTGCCCCTGCCAGGCCGGTGGTAGTCACCACTGACCCCGCAGGGGCAAACCTCCTGATATCCCTGTCGAAAAGACCCCCGCCATATTACAATGGCCGGGAGGTCTGCGGCGGATAGAAACCATCAGCCAATTTTCCACACAGTCGGCAGGTGTCTGAAACACACCGCCAGCCATATATTCTGCATTTTGGAATGCCTTTCCGTGGCACGGAGTATGCTTGGGGTGCCCATGGAGGGTACCTATGCTATGGTACAACCCTGCCTATCATAACACAACGTGGCAGGCTCCGCGCAGGGCCGGTCACGTTGTGCTTGGAAAAGCACAACATGTAATTTTAGCATTGCGGCGGGCGCTGCTTTTGGCACCGCCCGCCACAATGTTAAAAATACAGGATGCGCCTGCCATCCTTCCTAATTGTCCCCACGGGACCCCCGCCCCTATGGCAGGCGGTCCCTTTTTAGTGTGAGGAATCGGATGGCGGGTGGACTTTGTCCTAAGTAATTAAGAGTTGTTGTGAACATTTGAAGAGTGAAGACACCCTTTAATTGGCATAGGGGCGGGAGTATTGAGTAAACAATGGCCTCATCTATCTGTGATTTAAACTCCACTTTGAAAGTTTTAAGGAGAAGACTAAAAGTCAGATCAGATCACCTGGTGTTCAACTAAAAAGTGAAAGATGGGTGGAAGGAAGAAGGACAGGCAAGATTTATTATTTATGACTGACAGACAGAGGGATACGTGTGATGCAAGCATGCAAATTGCAAAGGTGGCTGATAGTAAAGAATCTGATGCATGGTTGGTTGAATGCCTGAAAAAATCCTGCAAAAGTTAAAGCCCAAACTAGTTGGAGGATAGATAGACAGCAAATGTTATGTACTGTGCTCTATAGTGCTACCATACCACTATGTTTATAATTAACTTGTCTTACTGTTTTTCTAAGAGTATGTTCTACACTTGTCTTATTTTTTCTTTTTAATATACAGCTACTCCTTCCAAAGTTGATCGGCACGGCGCCGCAAGCTGGAGGCAATCCAGCGCAAATATCGGCAGCTGGTGGTCCTGGCAGGGGAGGAGGAGGAGACTGCAGCACTTGGAGCCTCATCCAGTGCCCCGGGCCCCAGCCACTGCCCTCCAGCGGTACCGTGCCACCGCCAGGCAGCCGCCCGCCACTGCCTTACCATCTCTGGTGCCCCCCACTGTGATTGCAACTGTCGCGCTCTCAAGCGCTGTGTCACACGTCTTGAGGAGCAAATGCGTGTCGTCCTCCAATCCCTCCACACATCATAGACTCCCCGTCTTCTGCCCCCTTTTTAATTCTTGTTTTGATGGGTGGGAATTGGGCGTTGGGGTTTTGGACATTTCATTGGACTTTCTTACGGACATTGGTTGGGGTTAGGGAGTGGGGTGGATCAGCTTTTCTGGCTTTTACATAGTTTATTTTTGTTAGGGTACATTAAATCTATATTTCTACTTTACATGCAATCTTGTTAATGTTTTGTAGGTGGGTTTACTGTTTTACATCACACTGTTTCCTTGCTGGTGCAGGTCCGCCCATAGCCAGTGTTTGATTTAAATATTTGGCTAACTGTGTAAGACACAAACAGATAGATGCGACACACCTCACAGTTGTCCAACTAGTTCTTTCAGACTCTCTCTTCCAGTCTATGCATTATCTGGACTCAAAGGGGTGTGTGAATTCATTGAAAACATGTCCTTTATTAAATATGCCTCCCCCAAACTTCTCTTACCTTTGCTTGATGTTTAACCTAGGCACAGCGATGGCTGCATGGTGAAGATGGTTTCCCTTTTCTTACATGCCATGATTGGGGTGGTGGTGGTAGTCTGGTATTATAGTATTAGTAGTAGACACTGGCAGGGCTGCAGCATTTGCAAAAAAAGAAAATTAGACAGTCAGTCAGTTGCCTTTGAGAGACTGTTTGAAGAGTTGAAGAGTAATAGAATGAAGTACAGTGCAGAACTTACTGAGCAACAATAATATGCTAAAATATTTTACAACAAAACATAACGGTGGTGGGGATAGCCTACTAGACAGAGTTACAAACTATAGTTGCGTTGAGTCACTTGACTAGGCCTACAGCATAACAGTTAGTGCTGTGTATGAGGAATGATAATAAATCCAATCAATGCTGATGTATATGTTCCTTTGTTAAATAAAAATCACCTCTAAAATATACTGCTCATGGGTGGGCAAGCAGAAGAAGATCATCGCTCTGCCTTCAAATTGAAGTGCTGTTGCGTTCGCCACATCCGCCCCAGCAAGCACGTGATTAATTATTGGTGTACATTTAATTTAGTCACACCTCAATAAGTCACACAGCCCGGGGGAAGAGGGTTAGGGTTTGTTGAATGGATGGGAAGGGGATTTGGGGAAAGGTTTGACAGTGAAAAACAGTACGCATGGACAAACAAACGACAATCTATGAAGACTACCATATTCAATATGTTAAGGGAGAAAAAGGAAATGCATGCATGATGATGATTGATAAGGAGACATGGATTACATACCCTTCTTGTTCTGTTGTTCCGGGCTTAATACTTTTACAGATAGCAAATAGAATTTTTAAATGGTGGTAGGGATGAATCATAAACAGAGAGCAAACCTAAAGATAATAACAACAACAAGAACACACTGTTGTAAAGATTATAGACAAAAAAATTAATACAATTATTTAAAAAAAGATGATAGTTGATACTGTTACTGTGTTATCCTGGTCAAAAAAGTGGACTGGATTTGCATCTCGGCATTCCTCTTGGTCCTCCTCTCGTCCATCAATCTTGGGTGTCGCCAGTCGCCACTGCCCGATTGGAAATGTAGATGTATTGGTAAGGTAAGTGTGCATTGTAATGTTTTCCCAAATATAGGGCAAGGCCGGCCTGTAATTGTAGATGGAAAAACAAAAGGGATATTGAGAAACAAAGTTGAAAGAAATGCACAAGTTATGGTGTAGTGCAACAAGAACACTTTCTGAGGCGGCATGCATGCATCATCTCTACTCTAATCTGTTTCCAGCATTGACCTGCAACAACAACAGGACAGAGCTGGCAAACAATGACAGCACATCGCTTAGCACATCCTCCGTTTAGAGTACTTTTTTTTAAAGAGTTGGACAAAGCACATATACAAACATAGCATTTTACAATTTAAGTTAGTAAATCAATGCACCACATTCATCCCACCGCTACACTCAACTCCACTTCTGCACAGACACTTGCGTCTGCTGTGGTTGTTGTTGAAGGCCGTCTTTTTCGGCATCATAATCATGGACGGTGCTGTTGTCATACTCAGTGTGCAGATGAGTCCCCTTCCTGTATTCAATCAAAAGCAATGTATCAGGCTGCTGTAGAAGTACAATTATTAAAGATATTTGCAAGAAGGGGAAATTGCCTTGAGTTATGTTTAGTGTGTACTGTAGACATATGATTAGTGCACAATGACATAACTTCATGCACAACAAACAACAACAAAATCACTCAGTCTGCGACTCTGAGTCCAATGCATGGCATCAATCATTACCTGTTCCTTCTCATCTTAAGTTAACGGGTCGTCTTTTTTGCCATCATCATCACGGACGGTGCTGTTTTCATACTCAGTGTGCAGATGAGTCCCCTTCCTGTATTCAATCAAAAGCAATGTATCAGGCTGCAGTAGAAGTACGAGTATTACAAATATTTGCAAGAAGGGGAAAATTGCCTTGAGTTACATTTAGTGTGTACTGTAGAAAGATGATTAGTGCACAATGAAATAACTTCATGCACAACAAACAACAACAAAATCACTCAGTCTGTGACTCTGCGTCCAATGCATGGCATCAATCATTACCTGTTCCATCTCATCTTAACTTAACGGGTCGTCTCTCACGGCTCTGAAAGGAGTATAGCTGTAGGTAGGTATAAGGTTTTATTTCGATAAAAACATATCTTAAAAGCGTAACATTTTACAGTAATTTGATATCAACAAATGATACGATACTCAGGTTACAATTTAGTTAGAAATACTATACAATGAGAATAAAAAAACTGCATAAAATTAGATATAAAATCACTAATTAAATAATTTCATTAAGCCTTTTGGATCTGATGGACCAAGCCCATCTTAAAGATTTTGACAGTCCACATGCATACAGTGACCGAGTATCTGACATCAGGTTTCACAATGCTACAGTATGATGTCTAGTGCCCAGTTCTCTGCATAACGGTTTTAACCAGCAGTTCCTCAGTGATTTGTATGCCGGGCATGCAAACAAAATATAAGCAACGGACTCTACTCTGGTCTTACAGATTGGGTAAAAGGGTGAAGTTTGAAACAGAACTTTCCAACGTGCAGTCAGTTCACGTACTGGGAGGATTCCAACCCTGAATTTAAAATACAAAGCCCTATCAGTGGGCTTCAAAATAATATCAAGGTAGGGTTCCCAAACTGCCACATCCTTGATCCTCAGAAAGTCAACAGTTGCTCTGCCATGTTTAGAGTCAGAGCTGCTTTTACTGGATACCCAGCTCCAATAAAGATTCTTCAAGACTGCTTTTGGGGGAGCGGATCTAGTTTCCCAGGCATCCCCAAGGCCCAGCTCACAAAGCAAAAAATTTGACACCTTTGAGCCACCTGATTTTGGACCAAGGCAACATTGACATTAATTCCATCAACCCATCCGCATACTTGGCTAATTCCGGGACTCTCCATACCCGAGCCCATAGTAGGAGCGGTCGGATTTGTGCCTGCTCTTTCATCGAGCGGCACTCCAAATCAAGTAGCAGTGGTACCTTAGGGGTACTCTGTGGGAGTGCCATTAGATCCTTAAAGAATTTATTCTCGGATCTAAGTAGCTGATCTATGTTGCATGTACCCCACAGTTTGGCCCCATCAAGGGCCGAGCTAACTCAGCTCGCCTTATAAATGTCAATAACCGGGGCGATGGGTTTAGTTGAAGAAGAGCGCTGTTCCTTAAGGAGTGCCCCCACTACCCTTTTGTGGCTTAGTAACATCTTCTGTAAGTGTGGGTTCCACTGCATTGTATCTGATATGCGGATACCTAGATAGTCAAATTCCGCAACCCTTTCCAGGGGCACAAGGTTTAAGGCTGGTGGTCGTCTGGGTTTTTTAAGGGGGTTCAACACCAGGTATTTGGTCTTGTCAGTATTAATTATAAGCCCAATGCAAGTACAGAAGGACTGAAAGCTGTCCAAGAAGCTCTGTAAAGCCACAGGGTGATGAATACAGGCCTCAGCAAGGCCTGCGAATGCAAAGGGTTCGCCCTTCTGTGCACGGAGTCTTCAGACTACATAAAGAAATTGGCACGGAAACTGGAAATACAAAAACGTAGTTTAATAAACCTTTAAAGGTGGTACTACAGCCCACACAACACTCTACAGTATTGTACAAGGTAGCACAAAGAACTCAGACATGCAGTCCCCTTTTATACACAAAAGAAGGGACTCATGAGTAGGCGGATACAGCTCAAAACATGATTTACAACCATATATAGACATTTCTTGAACATGATCGATACATGGGTGGAGTTAACGATTCTTGAGACCCGCCAAAATGCACATTCCAATCTACGCTAATCAGAGATAGATGTGACTCCTACTGAGCATGCGCTAGACGCACAAAGAACTATTTATAGCCTGTTGCTGGGCAAACTTCAGGGGTGACTAGCAGTGAAGTAGGACTTGCCTCGTGTCGAGCACATGGCAATGTATAGCACACAAGATGGAGGCCAGAAAGCAAAATGGAGTCCGGCCGTAATTTAAGTACGGGCGGGAAAACTAGCAGAAAGGCACAATAGCATGTCTTCAGCCAATGCTTAATACTATTGCTGTTTTATTTACAACAAGGGGACTTAGAGATGAGGAGGGTATCATCAGCGAATAGGAGGGTTGAAATTCACTTGCTTGGAAGGGGCATCAGATGGATTTTTCAGCAAGTGCTCCACCACTCTGTTCACATATAGTGAGAACAGAGTGGGGGCAAAGACACATCCCTGGCGGACACCCCTATTTACGGGAATTCTATTTGACTTATGGCCCTGTGTACCCCACCTCACCTGAGCAAAATTTCCAACATGGAGCCTCACTAATATTGACAAGATATACGCGGGGATCCCCATTTCGGACAATACCCCCCACAAATGATCCCGGGGCACCAGGTCAAAGGAAGTCTTTAGGTCAATAAACGCGAGGTAAACACTGCCTTTGCCTATTAGGACCACCTTCCAATATATGAGCAGTAATCTAAATGCCTGTTCGATGGTCCCTGTGCCAGTCCTAAATCCTGCTTGGTAGTCCCATAGAATTTTATTATCATCGACTTACTGCAACAGTCTCCCAAGTACCACCTTTCCAACGACCTTCTGGGTAGAGTCAATTAAACTTATTGGACGGTAGTTGGCAGGGTCGTCCCGGCGCCCCTTCTTAAAGATTGGGACGACCTCTGCCCCCTTCCATGAGTCTGGGATTGCAGCGCTATTATTGATGGCATTAAGTAAGGTTGAAATAAGCCTCCCCCATTAGATGCAATTGAGACGCAGCAAATCCCCAGAGATCCCATCTGGGCCTGCTGCTTTATGTGGCACTATAGATTTAATCGCATTTTCCACTTCCTTTGCTGTAAAAGGGTGGCCTTCGCGCTCCCCTGTGGGGTCCATTAGGGGTGTGTGGTCGGCCCCTGTCTGTCATCCAGGTGGTTCGTATATAATGACGAAAAGTGGTTAAACCATATTTGACCAGTGATATTGCACGTGATAAGGTTGTTAGCGGGCCTATTCCTAGCTCTTATGAGGTTCCAGAAACCACTAGGATCCCTCCCAGCATTGGCCTCCTTTAGAGCTTGCCAATACTGGTCCTGCCACTCTTTCTTTGCTTCCACAATAGTCAGCTTGTAGTCTTTCCTAGCCAACTGGATCAGCTCGGGGGACTTGCATTTAACTGCTTTAATTAGTACAGATTTCTTTTGCCTGCATTTTTTTGAGTCCCAGCCCGGGTTACCCTTAGGCCTTTGGTGCTCCTTTTGTGCAGTACCTCTGTTTTGTATAAGGAATAAGTTTCCCAATGCCTTAATTGTGTCACAAAAACTACAGGGTAATAATGTCCAACTTTGTCTGGGCAGCTGCCAAAAGGACCCCTATGCTCTGAACTTTCCCCTCGGCCAGAACAACTTTACACCATTTAAGGCGTATCCCGCAGTTTGATGGACAAACTTCTGAGGTTGACAATGTTTTGATTGGTTCGACCGGTCCGTTTCCACACGGCCACAAGGGGTGTAAGGTCAGAGAGAGACAATTATGATCACTATCCACAGTGGCCAAGACTTCCATATCATACATGAAGCCCCACAGCTTGAAGTCTAGGAGGATAGAGTCAATCCTTGAGGAGTGATTTACCCTATTAATCGTATGGGCTCCAGATGGGTCCGAGATGGTTCTACCAGTTACCGCCCTTAAGCCAAATTCCATGGCTAAGGTGTTCAGCTCTATGGCCCGTTGAGACCACCTCTTTATCAGTTGGATTGTTAGTGTGGGTATACCACTCCTGGCGTCCTCTTCGGTGATATCCAAGATGTCTTCTGCCACGAGGGGCTCGAATGTGCAGTTGAAGTCCCCCGCGGACCAGGACATGCATGCTATTGTGGCACTGCCTGAGTTTGTTTTCAATGATAGTGACTGTGGGAGATTAAGAACCACCTTTGGTGTCCCTGGCATAAATATTAAATATTTCTAGGGTTCGCTCTCTCCGTGGCCCCCTAACTGAGAAGCTTAGTATAACTGGAGAGTTATTTTGCTTTTATAAAATGTGACAACCCAGAGAGATACTAACCCATATGAGAAGACCTCCTAAGGGGCGACCTCTTGAAGGACTGGGCTATTCTAAGGCCCAGCGGTGCCAGGGGACAACACCTGAAACCTTCGTGGGTTACCTGTTCCGGCGTACAAATCACAGAGACACGGGACACTTCCTTCGGCGTCAAAGATCAGCGTTTATTTACTGCAGGGATACAGAGATCCTAAGAAGTACACAAAGTGTAGGTTCTGAGAGACTGCTTCGAATTGCAAAAGTGGATCGCTCCTTTTATACACATTTTCGTCATTGCACAACATGGTGAACAAAAGGTTACAACTCAGTTCCCACAGTAAACTTCAAAAGGGTTGCATTCATGTTTTCAGAAGCCAGGAACATAATTACAGTAGCATCGCCGGTTCCCAACTGTAAAAGCACGTTATCTCCACATTAAGCACATTCCATTCTGGCTGTAAACAAGTTAAAAAAGGGACAGAAACAGGTGCAAGGAAGACAGAAACAGACAACAGATTGAAAAGAGTGTAGGGGCAATATCGGAAGCGTGATCACAAGATCAAAGGATTCGAGCCTAATGCATGCACGGCTGAAACAATAGACCGGCATGGCAAGATGAGCCTTGAGCGGAGCCATCTGCCTTTGGCGTGTCATCCCCCTAGTCATAAAGACACACTCAAGGGGAAATGCATCTTCCGCAAGAGCTTGGGAAACCCAGGGTCATGAAGTGGACATTGTCCGTTCGCCGGCTACGTGAGGGCAAGAAACAAAATGGATGCCGTATCTAAAATGGAACCCGTGGGTTCAGATGGAGAAACCCACGAATAAGACGAAAGCTGCAAAGTAGGGTAGCGAAAACGCGTACACCCTCTAAACTCTTCATTTGCGGTTCATAGATACCGAACTCGTCCATATTCGCATAGGCCCAAAATGTCATTACGATTCTCACGGAACCTCAGACGCTCCTTTTGCCCTCATGTAGGCAAGCACTAGTCGATATCAGAATCGATTTCGATATTCATCAGATCGTTCAGTTGTTGCTGGAACATCATTCTATCCATCAATGTCTCTTTGGTAACAGAGGGCCGTCTTATACACGTTGTAGCACAGAGGGCACAGAGGCCACATAAGGCTGGACCACACTGTACACAAAGACAACACGTGAACAGAAACGTCACAACAACCCCTACAATCATCAGAATCTTCCAGCCCCAAGTCGATATCAGACCCCAAAACCATCCTAGAAGCGTCCAATTACCTTCGTCCACGTGTATGGACTCGGAAATTTTATGCAACTTCGAGATGGCTTGATATACAGTTGGAGCGTTATCAGGAATGAAAATACAGCAGCTCGAATGGATCACCTTGCACACACCACCTCTATCCGCTAGAACAACGTCTAGAACCATACGGTTCTGCAACGTCATAAGTCTATCCGCCTGAAGCTCTGCTGTCAGATTACCAAGAGAACTTGCAGTTATGTTAGCAGTCGATTCTACCACACGAGTCAACTGTCTCAGGTTCCTTCTATTAACCATAGGTCCCCAAAACGGCAGGAAACCCTTAAAGAAGTCTCCTGCTTCTTGACCGGCAGTGTCCTCTTCGCTAATAACGCCTCTCACAACTCTAGTCTTGTGATAGTCTGAGGCAACTGTAAAAGTCGGTGGCAAAAGATTCGCAACATAACAGGTGCCCGAGAAGTCACGGGGCAACCACGTATATGCGCGATCATAACATACAAAATAGGTACCCTTGGCAGTCAGGAAAACAGGGGAAGAGAGCATTGGTAAAACATACGTTTCAGTACAAGCACTCTTCCCAAGCTGAGCTCTCGGATTTCGACCAAGACCTTGCAGGCAGAAACGACCAAGGTGGGGTACGATCCAGATCGGAGACGAGCTCTTAAGCTGTCTATCACCCACTGACATACTATACTCAGCCTCACTCAGATCCTTGTATGCTCGCACCTCTTCCTCCGGAATAAGCGATACATCAAAAATATCTCTATCTAAGTCAGCAATCGCTATTGCCAAAGACTTGTGGTACGGGCCAGGACCAAGGTCTGCAGAGCGTGGCTCTCAACGGGGGTAGGAATCTAGTGCACTACGGAACATAGTTTGGAACGCCCGAGCTGACCCCTGGGGGCTGTAAGGAAGAACCAAATACGGAATACCCTTATCCATGGTATGTGGCATTAACCCACACACCCAACAGTTGGTAGTATTCATCACCAATTGATGTTGATGAAGAAGTTGGACAAAGGAGTTGTTCATGAATTCTGCACGTCTAACCTGTTCATGTTGGGGCAGAAGATGAAATGAATGTGGAGAAACAGTGGAGACAGAATTCAGATCAGGAGAAGGAGAAGTAGGTGAAGTGGAAGGCAATAACGATTGAATTCCAAAATACACTCCACCCACCAATAGCATAGAAACAGTCAGTAACTGCATGAAAACCTGAAACAAAAAACAATTTGTTCTCAAAACCTTATGCAGTTTAGATCTTGACGCCAACATCCTCTCTACTTCCGACAGCTTAGAGAACTCCATCCTCTAAAAACCGTCCGTAACGTTCTTGACGCACTTCGTTCTGAGTAGCGATTATCAATTCCCAGGAGTTCCCAGGAATCGACAAAATTAACCGACCTAGGGTCAGGAACCTGCCAAACAGAAGGAAGTACCCGCATGGCCCTACGGTCAACCCGGATGATAGGTTTTAATCAAAATAAACATTCAAATTAATATGAATCTTCCAGCTGTACAGAAGAGAAATACATGTGATGTATAAAACAAGAATTCAAAAAAAACTCAAAATCTATGAAAAAAAATGCAAATGTTTGCAATTTTCGTAGCAACAGTGAGGGGGTAATGTAAAATGTAAAAAACAAAAAGAAATTCTTTATTAGTCCTTGTCACGCGATCGAAAAAAGTATCGACTTTTTCCAGGCCGAGTTTGGTCTTCAAACAACGGTTCAGATGACAAAACAGTGTTTGATCGTTCAGGTGACAGTTCAGAACTCAAATTCTCCAATGCTGAAAAGGAAGGTACAGTTCCAGATGATTCAACAAGTGTGTATGACTGAACTGGATCGTTCTCTACAGGTTGAGCATCACTGAATGGCACATAACGTGGAAGGGCCTCAGTCTCCGTAGGGGCAACTCCTGCTTTCACCCAGTTATCTGCTGGCAAAGGAAGTGGAACTTTCTTTGTATGGCTGGCATGCACCCAGTGCTTCCGGCCCTCCAACCGAACTGCAGTCCTTGTTGCCAGCAGAACTTGGTAGGGTTCCACAAATCTTAGCTCGAGATTACGCTTTCTCCCAAAATTTCGGGTAACGACCCAGTCACCAGGTTGGAGACGATGTCCAGGACCTTCTGTTTGTGCCGGTAGAGCTTCAAAAACCTGTTGATGAATCAAACTCAATTTAGCAGTTAGATCATAAAGATAGTCAACCAACATTGGATATTCGAGACTGTCAAATGCCTTAGGCCTCGGAACTCCCCAAATGTTCGCCGGACGGCCGAACACAATCTCATATGGGCTAAGCCCTACTCGAGAGTGCACAGTCGCCCTGGTCGATAAGAGAGCTAGAGGCAGTGCATCAGGCCAAGACAAACCAGTCGTGGCTTGAATTTTGGCAAGTTTCAGTTTCAGAGTACCATTGTACCCTTCCACTAAACCCGCTGACTGAGGATGATTGGCGCTATGGAATTTCTGATGTATTTCAAGGCCCTTACACACACTCTTCATCACACTTCCCACAAACTCACCTCCGTTATCCGACCATACGATCCGTGGCATTCCATACCGAGGAAAGTATTCCTTCAGTAGGACTTTCGCTGTGGACAGGGCAGTATTATCCTTAAGAGGGTAGTCCTCGATCCATCTGGAGAACGCGCAAACCACAACTAAAACATATTTCAAGTTATTGCATCTCTCCATATGGACGAAGTCCAACTGGATAACTTCAAAGGGACATGTAGGAGGAGCAAAATGACCAGGTGGAGTGGGGGTGCCCTTGCCAGGATTATACATCACACATACCATACAATTCTTAACCACTCTCTCAGCACACTTAGCAATCCCATCATTCTTCCATACAGGAGACAACAACTTACATATACCTTTTGCGCTAATATGTGATGTGCCGTGAGCCATAGAAACAACGGCAAGCACATACGCATCCGGTAACATCCATCTCTGACATTCTGACAAATCAACCCAACATCCATTCACGTCTAACTTTCCCGTACTTTCTTTCCACTTGGTCTTTTCAGTTTCGGTGGCCTCATTCTGAATCGCCTTCACGCTCTCAACAGTGTCCTCACACATACTAGTCTCCGTCGGCCACCTTACTGAACTCGTAACGTACATTCGAGTTGTCAAATTCTTAGCCGTTTCCGTAGCAATCTCATCCGCAAACGCATTACCACGACCAACATCATCCGTAATCTTTCGATGCGCGCTGCATTTAATGATTGCCACCTGCTTAGGCAATGTAATTGCATCCAAAAGATCGTTCACGAGCTGTCCGTGTTGGATCTTCTTACCATGCGATGTCATAAATCCTCTTTCTCTCCACAATCGACCAAAGCTATGCGCTATGCCAAATGCATACTGGCTGTCGGTAAACACATTCACTCACTTCCCTTTAGACAAAACACACGCTCTCGTTCACGCATTCAACTCTGCCGCTTGCGCCGAATTCTGACTCAATCTCGCAGTTTCCACAACTGTACTCAACGTCACTACAGCATACGCGGTCGTCACATCACCATTCGGCAACTTGAAACATGAACCATCAACATACAAAGTACCATCGGGATCTACCAATGGAGTGTTTTTCAGGTCAACACGACCCTTCGTCTCTTCCTCAGTTCTTAGATAACAGTCATGTGGTGCTACATCACCTGATTTCACATTAATCGGCAACAATGTCGCTGGATTCAGCACATTACAACGCTTGATCTGTATATGACTTGCCAAAAGTGTCAACTCATAACCGGACAACCTTGCACTCGTCAAGTGTTGAGTTTTTGTTCGATTCAAGAGAGTGTCAACTGCATGCGGAACCATCACTGTAAGCATATTATCCATGACCAGACCTGCGGACTGTCGAATGGACACCGCAGCTGCCGCTGTCGCTCTTAAACAACTCGGCAACGCTCTAGCTACCGGGTCTAAGGTTGAGGAAAAATATGCACATGGACGCTGCTTACCACCAAATTGTTGCGTCAAGACACTCAACGCACAACCTTCCCTTTCGTGAACGTATAGTGTAAACGGCTTACTGTAATCAGGAGTACCTAACACAGGAGCCGAACACAACGCATCACGCAGTTCAGAAAAACTTTTCTGACATTCTTCGGTCCATGGCAAAGGAGTTGGAACATCCTTGCACGTGAGAGCTATCAATGGCTTCCCTAACAATAAAAAGTTTGGAATCCATTGTCTGCAGTATGACGTGATACCTACAAAGGCACGTACATCTCTCTGAGTTGTTGGCACAGTCATTCGAGCAATTGCTGCAATTCTTTCTGGGGTCAACCTTCTTCCCTCCTTTGACAATAAGTGACCTAAATAGGTTACTTCTTGACAACAATACTGTAGCTTAGAAGGTGACACCTTGTGATGTAAGTCACATAGATGCTGTAACAACGATACTGTAGCAGTTTTGCAAATCTGCTTAGTGTCAGTAGCCACTAACAGATCATCAACGTACTGAATCAAGGCCGCACCAGCCGGTAACACAAATGCATCTAGTTCACTCTTAAGGGCTCGACTGTAGATCGATGGACTCTCACAGTAGCCTTGAGGTGCGCGTTTAAACCTGAAGCTGCGACCACCTAATGAGAAGCCGAATAGATCTCTGCTTTCCTCAGCAATCGGAATGCTAAAGAAAGCATTCTTTAGGTCGATCACCGAGAACCAAGAGGCAGAGGCTGGAATCAGGGTCAGTAAAGCTGTAATATCAGGCACCACAGGAAACTGTGGAATCACAATTTTACTGACCTCTCTCAAATCAATAACAAAACGGTACACAGGAGGCTTGGATGGGTCAGTTCGTTTCAGAATAGGTAACACTGGACTATTGCACACATTTCCCCGAGTTACCTCGATAACATCCTTTTTGATCAAATCATAAATGATCACTAATAGCGCTCGCTCACCATCAAGGGAGATACGATACTGGGGAATGCGTGGTAATCGCACATTCGATTTCAATTGAACGACATAAGGTGGTATATCCAATAGGCCCACATCATTTGGACCCGTTGCCCACAAAGACTCAGGAAGGGAACTCAATTCCGGTGGGAGCTTATCAGTTGACAAGTACATAGGAGAGATCACTCTCTGCCCTAATGTAAGCTCCACTCCCGCAGGAGAGCAATACAGAGTCGCATATAACCGCTTCAGCAAATCCAGACCCAAAAGATTCTCACCACAACCAGTAGTTAAAATCAAAGGAGCCTCTAGCTCACGTGGCCCAATTGTAAGGGACAAATGGCTAGAAACTGGATTGCTAACCGGGGCACCAGAGAATCCAACTGAAACATTTGTTAAGCCAGACAAAGGTGCGCCAGGGAGTTTCGAATGCATGATGAACCTTTTTGCTGCACCAGTGTCCAACAGAAAAGGCTCAACTACGCCTGATGTGGCAACTGCAACGTAAGGCCCTCTCTGATCAACCGGAACTGATACTACTCCCTCTCTTTGTCTATGGCTGTCTTAGTAATTACCATCGGCATCAATGTCATGCTCGACGTAATAGTCATCCACATGATACTGTGCAGATCTACCAGACGATGAATCGCGCTGATCAAAACAATTGTTAGAGTCCGATGAAGACGTAGAACGCTCGTTTTGATTTTGAGAGGTGCCACGACCTCTACCTGGAGACGCCTGTTGAGGACCACTACGACCTCCTCGAGCCGAAACACCATTCTTTCGGTCACGTAAAACAGGACAATTAAACTTCAAATGGCCCACACCCCTACAATATGCGCATTGATCATACCCAAGCATAGATCTAGGTGTAGAAGAGTCAGAACGCGACTGCGATCTAGAAGACTGCGACTGTGATCGATTTTGCTGTTGTGAGTCATTTTGATTCGAGCACGGAGGATACGCTTGCTGCAACAAGACCTTAGTTTTAGGCTCCTTCGTTTTCTTATCTGCACAATCATTTTCTTCTTTTTCTCTATTTTCATAATATTGAGCCGTTGCTAATATTTGAGCAGTGGTGGAAACAGCCCATGAACTTTCTGAATTCTTCAATTTGGTGCATAGCTCAGGCAACAAATTTAACACAAATTTATCAACAAACAACCGCTGGCCTCCCTCAGTACTCATATCCTGACCACTACAATCGATAAATGCCTCCTCAAATCTAGTAAAGAAATCGGAGACACTCTCGTCTTTCTTTTGTTTACAAGCCGACAATTTATCCCAGTTCACCCTCATTGCTGGCATAAGTGTCTTCATGAGCGTAATGATCCTTTGGGGCAGAGCCGTAATTATCTGTTCAGGCTTAGCCCCACCAACTTGCCGTCCGTCAGCCGCTACAAGAGCAGCCCAATCACCGCCTAACTCAGCTGCGTGATTCTCTTGACGGATTTTCGCCCAAATCGGTTGCGGTACTACGTTACCGAACAACATGTCAATATCTGCGAGGTTCATAACAGTAGCATCCACAAGTTGGGATAACTCCTTATAACAACCTGCCGGATTTTTCCGGGGGTCAGGCAAAGATTGTTTCACCTGCAAAACTTCCGATCGCTTCCATGGGAGGTGTATCCACACTCTCTGGAGGTGTGGCAAAATAAGAGGAACTTGAGCAGCATCACCCGGCATCCACACTGGGGGAACTTCCCGCATGGGATACTGACCAGCTTGTGCTTTCGAATCATCGGAATCGTCATCAAACAATACTTGAGGATGCACTGTAGATCTAAAAGCTAACAGACGCTCTAATGCACGTCGTACATCACCGCCTACAATCATACCGTTCGAAAACTGACTTTGAAGTTCAGTCATATCGGTCAGTACATTATCTACCTCATCATTTTCCCACTCATCTCTCAAGGATTTACACATTTCCTCGAACACGAATCTTTGTGTGGGTTCATTGAACTGAAAAAATGTATCAAACACTATGCGCGGAGTGTACTTAGCAGGATGTCTAATCCACCTGCGCTCCATAGTGATTAACGTCTGACTCTACCTACCTCCAGGCATTTGGCTTCGTCTCTGAGAGACATCAGAGACATCGGACCCAAGTATCGGTCCGAAAAGCGGAGAATAGAAATTAGCACCAGCATTAGGTATACGACTACGAACAGAAGGAGAAGAGGAGAGAAGTACAGGGGCAACAACGTGAGAACTGAACGTAGGAGCAGTAGGAGTAGCCAAGATAGCAGAAGTAGCAGGAACAATAGACTGAGAAGGTATAGGCAATGGAGCAGTAGGAAGAAGGGCAGGTAAGGGAGCAGGGACAACTGGAGGAACAAGAGGATTCGGAGTAACAGGACCAACGACAGGCTGACCAGCAGCCGCCGGAACAACAGGTGAAGGAACAGGAGGAACCACAGGGGCTGTAGTACCCTGTGCATAAGGAGGTGGTGATTTTAACAAGTAGGATAACAAAGGATCCTCTGTCGATTCCTCTCCCTTCTTATCAGAACTTGATGGTAGAACCGGATAACATTTATCCACCGCCATACGGTGCAATCTAGTAAAAACTTCCTTTTCCTTCTCGTCTTTGTCTCACTGATATTGTTCTGCATTTTGCATCATTGTAATGATACCTTCTCTCTTATTTTTCTTAATCTGTTTGATTTCTTTCTGCTTGGCCTCTTTACGCCATAACCAAAAGGAATCAAACATTGCCGGCCTAGATTTCCTTTTAAACAATTTTGCTTCGAGATTATCTAAAATCTCAGTTTCAAAGCTACCATGGGGTGGCCAAATAAGGACACCGTCGTTTTTAGTATAACGGATCCAATATTCATTATATACGATAGGGCCCACTCCGTGTCGACTATAGAGCTCATGAATTGGAGTTCCAACTGGAGGTATCGGACATGAGTCCTCCAATCGGGAATCCGTGCTGCAACATTTAAGGAAACCAAACCAAGTACTGCGGCCAGGCATCGTGCACACTAACCGAGTTTACAAACTTCAAGGGTTATCGAATTACGATGTCCTCGCAAAAAGAAATACAAGACCCTCGGTTTTTGGCAATTGCGATCGTCAAATAAAAACCCAACAACTAAGAACCAACAACTAAGAACCACAAATGCAATGGAACCATGCAAACAACCAAGTTTCAACAACAACAACCAAGGATTCTGGGAGCGACCCGCAAATACTTAACTGAGAGAACAATGGCGTCACCAGGAAGGACCGTCTATCGTCTCGCGTACAAAGGACTACGCCAGGCGCCAAAACAGGTCGACAGTCAGGGCATCAGTCCGTCGCAGCCGTCAGGAGGCGGGAATCTTCGCGGGAAAAGTCTTCGGACCACTTATTTCGACAACAGGATCAATGAAGCAGGATGCACCTTCCCTCGGAGATTTCACAAGAAGTTCCTCACGATCGTCGGGCTTTGGACCGGTACCGCTGATGTCGCCCCACGTTGGGCGCCAACTGAAGGACTGGGCTATTCTAAGGCCCAGCGGTGCCAGGGGACAACACTTGAAACCTTTGTGGGTTACCTGTTCCGGCGTACAAATCACAGAGACACGGGACACTTCCTTCGGCGTCAAAGATCAGCGTTTATTTACTGCAGGGATACAGAGATCGGAAGAAGTACACAAAGTGTAGGTTCTGAGAGACTGCTTCGAATTGCAAAAGTGGATCGCTCCTTTTATACACATTTTCGTCATTGCACAACATGGTGAACAAAAGGTTACAACTCAGTTCCCACAGTAAACTTCAAAAGGGTTGCATTCATGTTTTCAGAAGCCCGGAACATAATTACAGTAGCATCGCCGGTTCCCAACTGTAAAAGCACGTTATCTCCACATTAAGCACATTCCATTCTGGCTGTAAACGAGTTAAAAAAGGGACAGAAACAGGTGCAAGGAAGACAGAAACAGACAACAGATTGAAAAGAGTGTAGGGGGCAATATCGGAAGCATGATCACAAGATCAAAGGATTCGAGCCTAATGCATGCACGGCTGAAACAATAGACCAGCATGGCAAGATGAGCCTTGAACGGAGCCATCTGTCTTTGCCGTGTCATCCCCCTAGTCATAAAGACACACTCAAGGGGATATGCGTCTTCCGCAAGAGCTTGAGAAACCCAGGGTCATGAAGCGGACATTGTCCGTTCGCCGGCTACGTGAGGGCAAGAAACAAAATGGATGCCGTATCTAAAATGGAACCTGTGGGTTCAGATGGAGAAACCCACGAATAAGACGAATGCTGCAAAGTAGAGTAGCGAAAAAGCGTACACCCTCTAAACTCCTCATTTGCGGTTCATAGATACCGAACTCGTCCATATTCGCATAGGCCCAAAACGTCATTACGATTCTCACGGAACCTCACTCTCCCGGCAGTCGCAGTCGCACCTCTCCGAGCCGGCGTTTTCTCAGTATATCCCCCTGCTGGACTTCCATCAAGATCGCTGCGGGCAGCTCAGCGCCTGCTACTTGCTTCTTGGTCGCGGAGGGCTTGCTTTGCCGCTCTGGTTTTTGCTGCCGCGGCAGCAGCAGCAGCCGCATTCTTTGGAGCCATGATATGAGGAGAGGCAGCGTACTTTGTATTTTTTACTTGAAGCAGCCGCCGAAGGAAGGGCTGATCACCAGGAAGGGGGCGGTTACTGGTCAGTAACCGTTACACCGTATAGCCGATGAGAGAGGCGAGGAGTGAGAGTGGCGTTCTCGGGGCCACGCCGCTGCAGTCAGGAGGTATAATTACTGATTCGGTACTCTGCATACTTTTGCATCAGATCGGCATTTTGTTTTCTCGTATTGTTCCTAGAGTTTCCTTCTTAGTTTCTTTTAGTTAGAGGGGACTTTCAAGGCTTATTTTGCAGCATGTTTCTCTGGATCAGTCAGGAGCTGCTATCGGCGTCTAGCCTGACGCCGCCATCTTGCCCTGATCCTACTAATTAGTCTCCCGCCTTGACCCCCCCGCGGTAATATCAAGGATGCAGCGTGCCGCTAGCCAGAAAACGCAAAACAAGCCGGCACAGCAGGGCTCAGTTAGTGGGATCTCCCCTACTGAAGCCGTTATTCGAGTGGAAGATACACCATCGGCTGGAATTGGAACGGAGGCAGAGATTCCTGTGGGCGAACCTGTAGAGTCTTGGCTCATTACGGAACACACAGAGACATTTCAAGACAGGACCGGGTTGGAACAAACTGAAAGACAAGATGCGGTTCTTAACACTGGAGTTCCAGGTGCTACAAACTTTGCGGTAAGCCAAACAATCCACTCCGCACCTAACGCTATTCATGGCATGTCTCAGGGGGGAGATAGCAATACAGCCGCAAACACCAGGGTGAATATAGACCCTCCAGAAATTCAGCCACAAATCTCATTAAATAGTACTACTGGGTCAGTTGGGTCTGCTAATGCTCCTGCTTGTGATAATGTCAATAATAATAAGCTCAAAGAGAATATGGAGGTGCCTACAAGTACATCCCCCTTATCATCACAAGACATCAATAGGGGTTTAAACACTGATATAAATGCAGCTGTACAACAAGGCACTGAGCCAATACAAACAGCTATTGAACTTGTAGATATAGGAGCGAATAAAGAGGCCAAAACAACTGATTGCGCGACAGGCAATTACGCAATGGGCCCTGCCGAGGCAGCGGAAGCTGACAAGGATATCACAGACTTCCATTCATTTTCGGAGGATATCAGCTGGTCAGGTGACACAGAGGATGGGATTGACGAAGCAGAGGACGATTTTGAGTCAAATATAAGCTCAGAATCAGACGTGAACCCCCCAAAAGAATCACGTGATAAAAGGAGGACTATACTTAAAAAGAAGAGGGGAGGACATCATGGAGCAAACGACCTGACATGGGGCTATACCCCAACCAACTTGACTTCAAATCAGAATCCTTCTGCGACGACTCAAGCGTCATCCTCAATCCTAGCCCCAACAATCGAACAAACTGATTCGTCAGGAGCTACATTAACACAAGTTATGGAGACAGTACTACAAGCTATTGCATCCCATCGCGAAGAGACATCAAAGGATGGGCATAAGGCACGTGTAGCACTGCAGAAGGTTCAAGGTGTAGTACGCAAGCTCTCAAAAACAATGGGTGCTTTTACAGAAAGATTGAATGACATAGAAGATCGGATCGTATTGAACGAAACTGAAGCAGCAACGCAAATGAACGAGTAGAAGCTCACGAAGCTGAGCTCAAGGACATTAGATGGAAACTGGAAGATTACGAAAATAGGTTGCGTAGAAATAACTTGCGCGTCCTTGGCATACCTGAAAAATCAGAAGGGGAGGACTGTCGAGCATTTATTATTCAGCTACTGCGTGATACTCTTCCTGAACTTGCTAGCTGGGACTGGAGCTATGAGATACAACAAGCAAATAGAGTGCCACTAATCTTAAAAACCACAGCAACCACAGGCAAATACCCACGAGCGATCCTAGTCTACTTTGGGAATTTCACGCTTCGACAAACTATCTCTGATAAAGTCACGCCGGATAAAGACCGCAGCAAGGACTCTATTTCATACTTTGTACGCCCGGATTTTTGCCACTTCACAGTGGAAAGGAGGTGGCGACTTAGACAGTTAATCAAGCCTTTTCAAGAAAAGAAAGCAGTGGTATATTTGAATAATCCGGCTAAACTAAAAGTAATACATGGTGGGCAAACAAAGTTCTTTACATCAGATATCAAGGCGAAAGAATACCTAGGGAGCTTACAATAAACCCAAGGCAGTGTATTAGACTGTATCACTGAGAGTGTTCCGTTAATCTTCTGGAAATTCTGGGACTTTGAATAAACCAGGAAGACATGAAAGAATTGGGGTATAACATTGTATCGATAATTGAACTGTGGAACTGTGGAGTTATTCTAGCTATAAGAGTAAACACACCTTTACTGAATCCCCCAATACAGGCCTTTTTCTTCATCTTCTTTTTTTGGTATTGCTTTACGTTTCTCTTATCCCCCTTTTTTCTCTCTTTTTTCTCTTTTTTTTTCTTTTGAGCGCGTGTTTCTACTGGTGTTGGTCAGGCGATGCTAATCCATCACTATCGACTCTTATGGAGTCTTGTTGCCTTCTTGGGGGTTCTGGGGATGGTAAGGGGGGAGGGGACAGGGGAAGGTTTTGGGTGGGCTTGTGGGAGGGAAAGGAGGGGAAAACGCACTGTAAAATGAGCAGATTTGAGGTTACTAATGTTATATTAGCCAATTGCAAAACACAATGTATGATTCTTGAATATCGTCCAATAGACAAAAAAATAATATGGGGAAGTTAAACTTAGGGTGCTGGAATGTGGCAGGACTAAATGACAGAGGGAAGAGGGCTCAACTCAATCAACTAATATTTCAAAGCTCATGGGACATCATATGTCTACAAGAAACTCATATACCAATAGGAGAAATAAATCAAATAAAAATTCCCGGGTTTAATATTCTGGTCTCAACTACGCAGACCTCTAAAACCAGGGGTGTTATAATTTTAGCAAGAGCTAAACTGGGTAAACCAATACGCAAAAAAGCCGACCCCCATGGCAGATGGGCCATTGTCCAACTCAATATTGGCATTACTATCTGTTCAGTTTATGGTCCAAACCTTGATGATCCTACTTTATTCATCAAAGTAGAATTAGAATTAGCATCATGGGCAGGTTTGCTAATTTTATGTGGGGACTTTAATTTAACAATGGGCCGCGTGCAGGACAATCAAAATCAATATACATATGCAGGACGTAAGCTGAAAGTATTCAGGGCAATACAACATATGATTGTCAGCTACAACTTACAAGATATATGGGCACTGAAAAACAAAGGAGACCCTGGATACACATACTTTTCATATCCTCATAAAAAGTATGTACGCATAGACTATATATTGACGTCCGTGGATATTGCCCTAAATGCTGTCATCTTTAAAGCCCCCAAGACGATATCAGACCACAATGCCCTCTGTATAACATTCGAGGCTCCCAGGTATAAGAAAGTCTATCCTCAGTGGACATTTGATCGCAAACTTCTCGTTAATCAGGAATACATAACACATATTAAACAATGGACTAAAGAATTTTTTGATATCAATCAATATAGCGCATCAAGGTTGGCTGTATGGGACAGTTACAAATCAGCATTAAGGGGAGAAACTATTACTTTTGTAGCTGGTCGCAAAAAAGAGCGGGAAAAGATATATACACAACTAACAAACAAGTTGATAAATTTAGAACATCTGCATGCTAACCAGATACATCATGGGATTCATGCTGAGGGCACCCTCCGCAAGATCTTAGTGCTCAAAGCTGAGATTAACAATGACCTCACACAAAAAGCACCTGAAATTCTCCAAGCAAATCGAAATAAAACCTACGAGACTGGAGAAAATATAGGGAAACATCTTGCCCTCAGAACTCATCAAATACAATCTCGCAATTTCATCCAAAGTATCGAGTACGGGGGACAGAAACATACCACACAAGAGGATATAGCGGCATACTTCCATGATTATTACCAGAAACTATACCTGAACGAAGATAAGAGGTCAGCTGCCGACACCAAGGAGTTTTTAGACCACTGGCTTAGAGAGACGAATTTGGCCAAAACCATAGATGAAGCCACAAAGAAAGATCTTGATAAAGAAATTTCTAGAACAGAAGTAGAATTAGCTCTAGTAGAACTAGCTGCTGGAAAAGCAGAGGGACCAGACAAAATTTCTCTAGACCTCTATAAAATACTTGGCAATATAATTACCCCGTTCCTACATGATCTTTTTCTTGGGATACAATGGCACGGTAAGACCCCCGATTCATGGAAGCAAACTAATATAGCCATCTTCAAAAAAAAGATAAACCACAAGAACAAACAACTTCATACAGGCCAATATCACTGATAAACTCGGACTCAAAGACGTATGCCAAGATTTTTGCCAACCGACTAAGTAAGATCATCGAACATCTGATCTCTCCCTGGCAACATGGTTTTATACCTGGTAAGAGTACCACAGATCATACTCGTAGAGTTATCTCCCTCTTTGATATCATGGGAGTAGAGGGGGGCCAGATGTCGATGGTTTTACTAGATGCCGAGAAGGCCTTTGACCGGGTCTCTTGGCAGTTCCTCTGGGAAACACTAGCTATTAATAACATCGGCCCGGTCTTTATTAAATCTATTAAAGCCCTCTATGTTGACCCTAAGGCAAGAGTCATGGCTGGCGGGTGTGAGTCTGAAAATATTAATATTCAGAGAGTTACACGACAGGGATGCCCGTGCTCTCCGCTACTTTTCGCACTATATATAAACCCTCTAATTCTTAAATTAATAACCTCACCCATGATTAGACCAATTGAAGTGGGTATATATAGTACTAAAGTGCTTGCTTACGCCGATGAAGTGGCGGTAGTAATGACAAGTCCCACAGAGGCCATAGTCGAAATCGAGGAAATCACCCGAGCCTTTGATCAATATTCAGGCTACTCACTAAATCAAGATAAAACGACGGTTATCTGCACGGAGAACACGCCTTTTACTAGCCAATATAGGGTTAACAACGCAAAATACCTAGGGGTGAATATCTCGCCAAACGTTAATGAGATCAACCAATTAAATTATGATCCTCTAATTAAAAAAGTCAGAGCGGATCTACTTAGGGTAAATAATCTTCATCTCTCTATAATTGGCAGAGGAAATTATATTAAAATGACTGTATTTCCAAAGATCTTATATCTGTTTCAAGCAATTCCTTTTTTAGCTAGCAGAGATGCAATGAAAACACTAGAGTCTGTAATATCCAGGTTTATATGGAATTATGGTAAAATAAGAAGAGCATTACCTAAGCTAGCACTGCCATCTTCTAGAGGGGTTTAGCAATCCCAAACCTAACATACTATTTACTGGCAACCCTTTTACAACAAATGACTATTTTGCTCTCACTCCGCAGTCCTAATAATATTAATCGAGATCAGAGTATACCATCAATTTATGAACTAATCCTGGGGAGTAAAGCCAGGGGCTTGCTGCTAAGACAAGTGGAACCATCTTATTTCAAAAAGATAAAATTTAAAACTATTACAGATGCCCTTAAAACGTGGAATAGAACCATCAAAGCGCTGACAATTCCAAAATATACCAAATATACACCTCTATGGTATAGCTCAGTAATTCCACATTACCTTAATGATAACACCACTAGGCGCTGCGAGAATTTAGGGCTTATAACTATTGGCGATTTTCTTGGCAGAGAAGGCAAGACAACATTTGATTAACTCTGTGTTAAATACCAAACCCCCCCTACAGACTATCTAAAATTCATACAAATTTACACAACCCTTAGACAGTCGATGTCAAATATAGATCTAAAACCCATACCATTCTTGGATCTTATAGGTAAACAAACAACCAGAATAAGCAATATATACGATATATTTATAAGAAATTATCCTGACGACCTTGAATATATCGAAACAAGCTGGGTTAACAAATTGAGTAACGCAAATATTGACATAGATATGTCTCTACAATTATGTTCTAACGTTTTACTTGCCTCCAATTTAAAGGCCCAAATCTACAAAACCATATATAACCTATATTTTACTCCATCTAAACTGTTCACTTGGGGAAAAAGGGCACACAATCAATGCCCCAGATGCGCAAAAGGACCTGCCAATCTCATTCACATGTTCGCGGAATGCACAAAACTCGAACAGATTTAAAAAAGTATCGCAAAGTATTGGGCCGAAATCTTTGGACACGAAATAAGAACATCAACAACCCTTTATATCTTAGGATATAATGATTCCCTAGCCCATAGTAATACAGAAACCGCTGCTATTTTTATTGGCACCGCGGTCTACAGAACTATCCTTGCAGCAAGATGGAAAGATTCTGAAGCACCAACCTTTCAGGGATGGCTGAATAGGCTATTAGCGATATACAAACAAGAAACGGCAATTTATGGAGCTAGAGGCAAAAAATTGAGATTATATGGTGAGAAAATCTGGGCACCAATCGCCACCTGGTATGAGAGGCAAAGGAATTAACTATATGGTCAAATGAATAGATAGTCTTTAAAACGTTGTTTTACTTTACTTTAGAGAATCTTGCCCTTTTAATGTGTCCTCTAAACATTAACCTGTCTTTATGAAATGAAATTTGCTTTACCTATCCTGCTAACAATTTTGTTGAATTTTTGTTATTCTGAACTTTAGATTTTTTTTTTCTTTTTTTATAAATGTATTGCATATTCTATTTCCCTTTTATGTATCCCTTGAATCTGCTCAATAAAAAAATTTAAAAAAAGGGGCTACCTCTTCCTGTAGGGGGGGAAACTGCTGGTACAAAGTAAGTCGTATAGCCAACCTTGTGGCAAGGCTCCATACTCCAGGTCTCTTGGAAGACACAGATCGCAAAAGACTCAATCAGGGTATTCCATTCAGGTAGGTCTAATTTCCTGGAGATGCCCGCTATATTCCAGCTGAGGATCCTAAAAGCAGTGTCAGCTACAGCTGGCTCCAGGAAAGGCTGTGTTGGTACTAAGGGAGGGCCACCTCGGTCCCCGATGGGCTCTGTTGTTGATTACGACAAGTTGGCAACATGTGGGCCAGGGATAACTACCAATCTGGTTGGTTGCTCCGGTGAAGCCAGGCTGGTCACGATGGGACCATCCTGGGCGGCCTGTATGGTAAGCATACTGGACCAAATTTGGATCTCCAGTGATGTGCCCTCTGTCTCAGCAATCCTACAGCTGTTCTGGGTGGGTGGAATATCAGACACTGGCCTATTTCTAGGGCTGAAAACTTTTAAGGAAAGAGCACTGTCAAGGGTATGGGTGGTCCTGGGTGATTTGCTAGACTTCCTCAACTCTCTAAACCTGATCATATCCGCTACAATTGTTAACATTTTGTCGGGGGTGATCACTATGTCAATAGCCACGGACCATCCCATAAACTTCTAGGCCTCCGTTAGGAACAAAGGTCATATGGGTGTGATAGTTGTTAGGGTTAGATCTGGTTTGCCTCCCACCCCAGAATGGGAAACAAACATTCTCGGGACGTACAGATTGCAAGTGAAAATAGCTTAGATCGTATGTGCCGATTCCTCTGCTATCATGGCCATACTGTTGGTTACAAATAAACCTTGCGACCCGGGCGTCCCTGAAATTAACCAGGATGCAATCCCCCGGAGCATCTTTGGTCCTATTACCAACCCAACTGACCCTTCTTACATGGAGAACCTGGCCGTCAAGTTGGCTTGTAAGAGGTCTATTCACATTTAACCAATGCATGGTTTTATTTTTAAGCTCATGGTATGATTCTAGTTTGCCGGCCTTGAGCTGTGGGACTCCTGAAAGCACAACTACAAAAGGCAGGCATTCGGGCTGTAGATTAATGTGGGATAGGTTGATATCATCATTCACAGCCGTGATGGACTTTTGGGCTAATACAGGTAGATTACTACTGTGTCCCGCTATTTTACTTGAGGTGGTGTTATTTTCCTGTCTCTGCATGGGTACACTTTGACAGGGTCTTTTTGCCCCTTTGGCCATGGCCGGATTGGAGATTATTCTAGTTTGCTGGGCACAGTGGGTTGGTGAAACTGATACTGCAGCATTTATTCAGGACATAGGCCCAGAGGCTACCGTTTTGGGTGCCCTCTCCTCTGTGGATGTAAGATCCACCAGTGGGTTTTCCTTCGGTTCACACCCATCCTGCCTGTTCTTAGAATGTAGTTTGATTAGTGTCTTGAGGGAAAAGAAATTATCGAGTGTGGCTTGCTCAAATATAACCAGGTACTCCGTTAATACCTTCACCCTCTCGAGTACAGGGAGTATCAGGGATTTCATAATTTGCTCTATCTGGGCAATGGGGGGAATCTGAGGTAAGGTGCCTATTATAGAGGTTGGCTTTGGACTAAGATTTACCAGCTCGGTTGAAATTCGCAAAAATCTGACTACCAGTCAAAAATTCACCTCTTCCTCTTGTAGGCATGAGTTTCTCTGACCTCCCTAAACCCAATGATTTCTCACTTCCCTTGAAGGTTTTTGCCTTAAACTTCTTATAGTTCTTAAGACATCCCCCCCTTAGTCCAATTGCAGCTCTTTTCCTTTTAATGGGTGCTATTCTAGGACCTGCAACAGTCGCTGGCTCTGATTGCACAGGAGTGCCCTCGGGGATTATGGGGTTGCTAGTAGAGGCGTGTTCCTCGTTCGATGTGTCTGGCCCCAATACAGGCGGAAAATCCGACTGCTTGGAGATTCTAGTGCATTATGCCTCTCCAAGCTAGCCCTTATGGTGCATGAATTTGGAAGTGCTTTACCAGGCGTAACACCTCCAGTGTGCTCGTCAATATTAGCAGGGGAGACGCCCAATGATAGTGGCCCCAAAGAAGAACGCTTGCGATTAAGTGGTTCAAGCGAGAGGTGACGCTCTGTGATAGCGATTTCCTATCAAGGAAGGAGTATGCTCCGGTGATGAACAGGTCAAGCGTGCCACTAACGCAACCTCCCCCCACCCGCCTACCCTTTCCAGAGCAGGTGGACATTGGCATGGGCAATACTTTTGTCAAAATATGGCACAGAAGTCCTGATAATGCAACAATATGGTGTAATGCAAGAGTCAATACAAATCGTCCAAATACATTTCAGGGGTCCATAAGTTATACCGGTGATCAGAGGGGTGGCCCAGTCCGGCCTACACCGGCCTCTGACGGCCAGAGACAGTCCCACCCTTGTCCCGGGCTTCTCCCGGGACGCTCCCGCTCAGCGGCTCAGGTAGGAAGCTAAAAAGTGTCTGTTGGGAGTGGGCGAAGCTCAAGGAGACAGCCAGGTGTGGAACTAGTAGCACAAGAGGGGTACAAAGTTTCCCGATGAGAGTGTAAGAAACAAGAGTGCGTGCAGCATAGAGGAAAGACAAAGGGAAAAGGGCATTTTCCTTTTTAGAACTAAAACCCTCACACACCTAGCAAGCTAGATGTCATGCTTCATCATATGGGTTCTGCTCCTCGTCAGACTGGCACTGCAATGTCTGACGGGCACCCGTGAAGGGGCTCTTTATCGGAGATCTTTTGTTCCGGCCAAATGGTGTATGTGGGTAAGAGGGCGAGTGAAGGTGTAGTCGTGAAGTGGTGGTGAATAAAAAAGGTGGGTCAGTCCACAGGGAATTTTATTAGCGTGGCTGACACCCTTGGTTAAAAATAGTGGGAGGGGAGATATGTGCTAAGAAAGTACTCAGCAGGACATCTACGACCCTCTGGTCAGGTCAACATGTTTCTTGATCAAGTGGCAATTCTTCAGGACCTAAGTGCTCAGTACTACACAGTGATTAAAGAGTGATTTACAACCTTATTCCAGGAGGTCAATAGGAAGGCAGGCCGACAGGTCCTGCTATTGAGTGGCGACCTAAGGAAAATATATGCAAATATGGAGAAAGGATCAATAAAGTGTTCCATTCATTCCGAGGTCACATCTATGTTATGCTGGAGAAAGCACTCTTGTGGAAAAACGCTCACTGATTAAAAACTAATAATGAGAATGATGACAGAGATCCTACACAGGTGGGTATATCTGATTTAAAAAGGGGCGAAGGTGCCCACACAGCTGAATAGAGGGACGGTAGGAGAGGCAGAAAGGAGCTTACCCTAAGTCATTCCCTAAGGCACCACGCAGTCTGCTCTCCTGGGACTTGCGCCAATGGTCAGATACCGAAAGGGAAGAAAATATAAGCAGCAGATGCAGTCTTAGAACCGACTCTCAAAGAGGTGCTGTAGTGAGTCGATATCAAAGGGCTCATGGGTGGTGGTGGCCGTGTAAGGAGTAGCTTCTAACCACACCATGAGATGAGAGAATCATTGCCAAGTGGTCAAGATAAGGGCCCAAGAGGTTGCACAATACACCCTGGAGCGTCACACACACTGAGCTCACCCGATCGACCCTCGCCCACTCCAACCGGAAAGACTGGCGGAGGTGGCGTCAGGTCAGAACGGGGCCCTGCGTGTACATCGCAACCGGCCAGCACCGTACAATTGCCAAGCGCTAAACCCTCCACTAAGAGAATTGGTTCTCACCGACACTCAGCGTGTCAGAGCTCTCTAAACGGAAAAAACGCGCTCCCAGCCCGGTACGATATCAGGCGGAAAACGGGCTCAAATTTTACTCGTGAGACACTCACCGGATATATGCGCGGTCACTGCCGTCACAACCTACCCCCACGAGCCTGGTCAGGGCATCAGAGCGACTGGTGGTGTCCATGCTGCAAACCCGCCTTATTTGTAATGACCGCGTTTCCGCCTCGCCAAGGTGCCCACACAGCTGAATAGAGGGACGGTAGGAGAGACAGAAAGGAGCTTATTCTAAGTAATCCCCTAAGGCACCACGCAGTCTGCTCTCGTGGGACATGCGCCAATGGTCAGATACCTAAAGGGAAGAAAATATAAGCAGCAGACGCAGTCTTGGAACCGACTCTCAAAGAGGTGCTGTAGTGAGTCAATATCAAAGGGCTCATGGTTGGTGGTGGCCGTGTAAGGAGTAGCTTCTAACCACACTATGAGATGCGAGAATCATTGCCAAGTGGTCAAGATAAGGCCCCAAGAGGTTGCACAATACACCCTGGAGCGTCGCACACACTGTGCTCACCCGATCGACCCTCGCCCACTCCAACCGGAAAGACTGGCGGAGGTGGCGTCAGGTCAGAACGGGGCCCTGCATGTACATCGCAACCGGCCAGCACCGTACAATTGCCGAGCGCTAAACCCTCCACTAAGAGAATTGGTTTTCACCGACACTCAGCGTGTCAGAGCTCTCTAAACGGAAAAAACGCGCTCCCAGCCCGGTACGATATCAGGCGGAAAACGGGCTCAAATTTTACTCGTGAGACACTCACCGGATATATGCACGGTCACAGCCGTCACAACCTACCCCCACGAGCCTGGTCAGGTCATAAGAGCGACTGGTGGTGTCCATGCTGCAAACCCGCCGTATTTGTAATGACCGCGTTTCCGCCTCGCCAGGCTCGCGGTGGCCGGCGCTGCACACGTAAGCGACTGCGCATGTGTCAGACACTTACCACGCGAAAAGAACCCAACCGGATCTGGTTTCAGTGACCCGGGCCAGGTTGTGGCGGCCATGTTCGTGGTGGTGCCCGGGTGAAGCTGTCATAGTAATTTTTGGCAAAAATAAACCACGTAAAGCCAGGTGAAACGGCTGTAGGAAATCATAACCACAGCCGGACAAGAGGAGGTGTTGTATGGGGCATATCTATGAAACATCGAATATAGTCTTGGTAGCAGTGACCCAATAGTTAGTATCGTGCTGTGGAGTGGCGCCACCATGCAACACCCTCCCATTATTGTCGTGTGCCAGGTTATTTCACCCAAGGTGTGTGTAATGGGAGGGGCAGCGCCGGGATGTAGAGTATAGTGATGGCATCCTGATGGTGGGAGCGGGCTGCCAAAAACCAACCTAAATGGTGCCCATTCCGTGTAGGTACAGAGTTGATGTCAATAGGTTCGAGATTTGGCAGTTGGTAAAAACTATGGGACTGCTGGAGGCTCATTGAACCATAAGAGTTAATATCAAGCCTAGTGATACACAGCCAGGTGTCAGATGTTCTTAGCTGTTTAGCTATGCCAGCCTAACATACGGGATGGAGGTCCTACAGTGGATGGTCTCAATGAGCCCTGTACATACATGTAAAGTGTGCAGATAATCAGACAGACTCAGAGTCGTAGCTAGCGCGCCAGCGATACCCATGGCACCGAATTATTCAGACCCAGGGTGTCCAGTTTTAGCCGGTGGGACCATCTTTGTTCGATTCGAAAAAGGGCTTGTTGTCTGATAGCGGGATGGGATTCCAACACAATCCAACGGACACTGTCCGCGTGGTGGCCCTGTTGTGTATAGTGTTCGTAGAGTCTGGTGTGTGTTTTAGAACATCTGATATTGCTTTTATGCTCCATTATTCTTAGTTTTACTTGTCTCATAGTCATTCCGATATAGTACTTATTGCAGGGGCAAGTCAGCATATAGATGCATTTTGTACTATTGCAAAAGGTTTGCGTCTTGAGATCCCACATGAATGTCTCAGTGAGACTAATCTCTTTGCATGGGTGGGTTTGTGGGCAGACAGCGCACACACCACAGGGGAAATGACCCCTCACAGAGGGGAGGTCCCATAATGTGCTCTGGCTGCTAGTGTGTTGTTTCTTGGGCCGTGTGTGAATTAGAGCATCCTTCAAATTGGATGTCCGTTTGAATGCAAAGCGAGGGTGAGGAATATCCAGACCTCCTGCGTTAATGATATTCCAATGTTTGTTTATACAGCTTTTGATGTAGGCCGAGTTTTTTGTGAAGCTTGTGACACAGGTTATCATTTCTGATTGCTCTTTAGGGCGTGTTTCCAGTAGTGCTCCTCTGGGGTTGTTTAAAGCTTGTTTGCACGAGTTGTGGATAAGCCTGGTAGGGTACCCTCTGTCCTGCAACTTATGTTGTAAAAGGCTCGCCTCTTGCTTGAAGTCAGCTTTGTTGATGCAGTTTCTGCGAATCCTGAGGAACTGTCCGAGAGGGAGGTTGTCCTTCAGGGCTTTAGGATGATAGCTCTCATATAGCAAGAGACTGTTCCTGTCAGTGTTCTTACGGTAGAGTGTTGTGGTTAGCCCAGTCAGGGTCAGACTGATGCTTAAGTCCAGGAAAAGGATAGCCGTGTCTGAGAAAGTGCCAAAAAATTTGAGGAATGGATTCTGCAGATTAATCCAGGTACAAAAGGCCTCGCAAGACACCCGGTCCCCTTTCCATAGTACAAGGATATCGTCTATGTACCTGCGCCAGAGTGTTATGTTGTCGCTGAAGGGATTGTGTACAGCCCTGATGACACTTTCTTCAAACATAGCCATATAAATGCAGGCCAAGCTGGGGGTGAAGGTAGAAACCATAGAGGTCCCCCGGATCTGATGGTATAGTTGTGTTTTATACTGGAAGAAATTTTCAGTCAAGGCTAGGTTTGCACAGGCTATAATAAAGGAGATTGGTGTAGGTGAAAACCACTTCTCTTGTGGCAGAGTGGTTTCAACGGCTTCTAGAGTAGCCTGTTGCGGGATGTTGGTGTATAGTGCTTCAACGTGTAGTGTTAGGAATAGGTCAACACCCTCCCTCCCCTCGATGTTGCCCAGTAGACGGAGCACATCCCTGGAATCTTGTAGAAAAGATGGTATTTTTCTAACCACTGGTTGAAGAAAAAGAGTCGCAAAATTTAGAGAGTGGCTCGAGTAATGAGCCAATTCCTGACACAATTGGCCTCCCATGAGCCTGTGTCTGTCCCTTGTGAATCTTGGGGAGGGTGTAGAAATATGGTATCACTGGGTCAGTGGTAAGCAGAAATGGTGCTTCATTCTTGGTGATCCATTCGTTAGTCTCACCCTCCATAAGAAGGCTGGTGATGGCAGTAGTAAGCCTTTTAGTGGGGTGCGCAGCCAAAGGTCTATAGTGGGTGGTGTTTGCTAGCTGGCGTTTGCACTCTGTGTTGTAGTCACCGCTATTCTGGATCACTGTGGCACCCCCTTTGTCCGCCTGCTTGATAACAATGGTTGTGTCATTGGACAGGGATAGTACCGCCTGTTTCTCAGCTTTACTCATGTTGTTAAAACTACTTGTATTAGGTCTAGTGTCCAAACTTCTGAGGACTGCCCTTTCAAAAGCTAAAACCTCTGGTGGTACCATGTTGTCTAATGGTGTAAAAGTAGATGGTTTACGTAGGCCGGCACCCGGTCTCTCAGTCTCAGGTTTTTCATGAAAGAATGCCCGCAACCGTACCTTCCTAAACAACTGCTTGACTTCACACATTTCAGTGAAGCTATCAGGTATCAGTATCGGGACAAAGCCCAGACCCTTTTCCAAGATCTTGGTTTCTAGAGGGGTTAATGTCCTGTCAGAGAGATTGACAATCAAACTCTCCTTCCTCTTGTCGTGCTCCTGGTCTCCACTGGGGACGATGTAGTTGGCTGGTCTTGCCATTGAACTCCCTTTTGCGGTCCTTGCTTGCGCCCTCTTCCTCTGCTCCAGCCTCTGTCATGAAAAGGGGGGTTCATAGGGTAGAATTGCGGCGGTCCCTGAGGGTAAAAGGGGTATTGCCAGGGTGGGATCAATTGCGGTTGCCCATGGAATATAGGTCCATTGTTGAACCCTTGATTCCAGTTCCAGCGTCGCTGATTGTGATTATTCTTGGTAGGATAGTTTCCCCTCAAATCACTGTCGGAGGATCCCCTCCTGCTCCCAGCGTCCGAGTTCTCATCAGAGGAGTAACCATTCCTGTTGTTTGTATATCCCTCTTTAAGATAAGGGTACACCTTCTCTTTGTTGAATCTGGCTACATCTTTCTGGAGTTTGGTCATTTTTTGTTTGAGGTGGAACTCTTGGTTCTCTGCAATCTCCTGATTGATCTCAGCCAATTTAGTAGTAAAGGGGGTTTTAGGTAATGTCCCTCTGATAGCCGTTTCTATGTGATTTTGACCAATAGAGCGTCTGCCAGCCTCTTAGCCATTTTCATGATAAGGAAAAGCAGGTCTTTTGTGCATTTCCAAGATACTTGGCACCAATCTATCTTGAATTGGCCGTCTTCAAGGAAGAGTCTCAGCATTATATTTACTATCAGTCCCTGAGGAGCGATGTTGGCTCTCAAGTACTTGGCCATCATCGCCCCATGGACGGTGATCCTGAGCCATTCTTTCTACATGGTGGTTAGAGTCGCCCAATCTTCATTAGCTGAGCCTGAGGCGGTCGCCCCTCCAACCCCGAAGAGTGAGGGTACTGATCTTAAGGCCTCAGCTATTGCTTCTTCATCAAAACTCATACCTGGGACGTCCTCCATGGTTGGTAGGAACGTACGGAGTTAATGATAAGGAATGGTCAGAGCGAAATGTCTAGGAGGAGGGCCCTGGAATACCAAGTGTGATATCAACAGGGATCTAATGGTCCTATCAGTAAACTGTTACTGTAGGTAACCTCAATGGTTCCGCGGGAGAACTCCTGCACACAGTATTTCAACAACAAGGGCAACCGTGTGCGGACAATATTTAACGGGGTCCAGTGTACATGTCCGGACGACTAGTAGCACAAGAGGGGTACTAAGTTCCCCGATGAGAGTGTAAGAAACAAGAGTGCGTGCAGCATAGAGGAAAGACAAAGGGAAAAGGGCATTTCCCTTTTTGGAACTAAAACCCTCACACACCTAGCAAGCTAGATGTCATGCTTCATCATATGGGTTCTGCTCCTCATCAGACTGGCGCTGCAATGTCTGACGGGCACCCGTGAAGGGGCTCTTTATCGGAGATCTTTTGTTCCGGCCATATGGTGCATGTGGGTAAGAGGGCGAGTGAAGGTGTAGTCGTGAAGTGGTGGTGAATAAGAAAGGTGGGTCAGTCCACAGGGAATTTTATTAGCCTGGCTGACACCCTTGGTTAAAAATAGTGGGAGGGGAGATATGTGATAAGAAAGTACTCATCAGGACATCTACGACCCTCTGGTCAGGTCACCATGTTTCTTGCTCAAGTGGCAATTCTTCAGGACCTAAGTGCTCAGTACTACACAGTGAATAAAAAGTGAATTACAACCTTATTCCAGGAGGTCAAGAGGAAGGCAGGCCGTCAGGTCCTGCTATTGAGTGGCGACCTAAGGAAAATATTTGCAAATATGGAGAAAGGACCAATACAGTGTTCCATTCATTCCTAGGTCACATCTATATTATGCTGGAGAAAGCACTCTTGTGGAAAAACGCTCACTGATTAAAAACTAATAATGAGAATGATGACAGAGATCCTACACAGGTGGGTATATCTGATTTAAAAAGGGGCGAAGGTGCTCACACAGCTGAAGAGAAGGACGGTAGGAGAGACAGATAGGAGCTTACCCTAAGTAATTCCCTAAGGCGCCTCGCAGTCTGGGACCTGCGCCAATGGTCAGATACCTAAAGGGAAGAAAATTTAAGCAGCAGAGATGCTGTCTTAGAACCGACTCACAAAGAGGTGTTGTAGTGAGTCGATATCAAAGGGCTCATGGGTGGTGGTGGCCGTGTAGGGAGTAGCTTCTAACCACACCATGAGAGGCGAGAATCATTGCCAAGTGGTCAAGATAAGGGCCCAAGAGGTTGCACAATACACCCCGGAGCGTCGCACACACTGAGCTCACCCAATCGACCCTCGCTCACTCCAACCCGAAAGACTGGCGGAGGTGGCGTCAAGTCAGAACGGGGGCCCGCGTGTACATTGCAACCAGCCAGAACACTACAATTGCCCAGACGTAAACCCTCCACTAAGGGAATTGGTTCTCACCGACACTCAGCGCGTCAGAGCTCTCTGAATTGAAAAAAACACGCTCCCAGCCCGGTACGATATCAGGCGGAAAACTGGCTCAAATTTTACTCGTAAGGTCTTCACCGGATACCGGATATATGCGCGGTCACAGCCATCACAACCAACCCCCACGAGCCTGGTCAGGGCATCAGAGCGACTGGTGGCGTCGATGCTGCAAACCCACCGTATTTGTAATGACCGCATTTCCGCCTCGCCAGGCTCGCGGTGGGCGGGGCTGCACACGTAAGCGACCGCGCATGCGTCAGACACTTACCACGAGAAAAGAACCCGACCGGATCTGGTTTTAGTGACCTGCAGCAGGTTGTGGCAGCCATGTTGGTGGTGGTGCCCGGGTGAAGCAGTCATTGTGATTTTGGCAAAAATAAATCACGTAAAGCCAGGTGAAACTGTGGTAGGAAATTATAGGTGTGGAACTAGCCCAAGTGGTCTGGGACTTAGAGTCCTGCTCTAGGGCTGCGGCGTCTCCTCTTCACCAGCGTCCCCCTCCGAGTTGTGTTTTGAGGATTCCCACGGCCCCAAGGAAGGACAAAAGCAACAGTTCGCCTCAATAACGATGCGGCACCCACGGAGTGGGTGCAACGAGGCGCTTTGATGCGTCCGTGGGGAGTGGGCAGAGCTCAAGGAGACAGCCAGGTGTGGAACTAGCCCAAGTGCTCCTGGAACTTAGAGTCCTGCACTATGGCTGCGGCGTCTCCTCTTCACCAGCATCCCCCTTCGAGTAGTGTTTTGTGGATTCTCACAGCCCCCAAGGAAGGACAAAAGCAACAGCAACATTATAGCTGTATTAGTCATCATGTTCCACTTCTTTTTGCGGGAGTAGGAACGTTTTTATTTTTTATTCTATTTTCCATCATCCAATAATCATGAGGGCAATGGATTTAGGGAGATTCAGTATGATGGAGCGGAGGAGCTGGATTCGGAGGATTGTGCAGTGAAATACACACCTGAAAATTGTATATTGAAATAAGAAGAGTAAAAGACGGTGGTAATGGAATTGTTGTGATTCAAAGTTTGTAACCGGAACGACAGACACACAAATAAAGGAAAATAAGGGTGGAAGACAGTAAAAGCAAGCCTAATTATCAGGGAAGTATAGCTCGTCCTCACACTCTGGAAGTTCAGGCAGTAGTAGGTAATCATGTGACACACTACTTCCGTCACCCGATCCGCTGTCCTCATCTTCCTCCCTTGATTCATGTATTGTGTAATTCGATGGTTTGAAGTGCTGATTCATTTTGAGCATTGTTAACCTCTCTACGTTTTTGGGTGAGAGACTGGTCCTTCTCACTGTTACAATGAAACCAGCAGCACTGAAAACACGTTCGGAAGAGACACTTGTGACAGGGCAAGCCAGATAGCTTATCGCCAGCTTGCTGAGCAGTGGCCATTCAGCCCGTTTCCTATACCAATACTGCAATGGGGTTTGATCAATATATACCTCTGTTGAGTCGTCCAGATAGGTCTGGACCATCCGCTCAATGTTCAGGGGTGCTGCTGCTAACCTTTTGGGCTCTTTTCTCCGTGCATCAGCACTGTGCTTATTAATGCCTAACTCTAAATACCAATCTTGTAACAATTCTACTGGGCCTAATGATCCATTTATTGTTGCTGTTGTCGATAGTGATGGTGAGTGTTCTGAGCCAAACGCACTACCTTCAGCCTCCGAAGATACACTTGATGCCGCATGCCCTGCTGCAGTAATTCTTTTGGGTTGATCTTGCGGACTTTTAATTAGCAGCCGTTCAATTTCCAACTTACTCGCTGCCTTAGCTAACCAAGATTTTGTAGCGGGCAACATTGATCTCTGAAAAAGGAATGAAGTTCTTTAGTCCCAATTTTGCCCTTGGATCCAGAATTGTGGCACAAATATAACGTTCTTGTGACAAAATCTTATTTTGCACCCTTGTATTTTCAGCTAAGCGATGGGCCAAGCTCTCCACCAAGTCATAGGCTTCCTTTTTTTCCTCTACACCTTTGTATGATTCAGACACCTTCTTCAGCTGATGCTCTAGCATTTGCAATAATGGGATAGCTTGGCCCATTGTACAGTCCTCCTTTCTGACTTCACGTGTGAAGACCTCTAAAGGATGAAGCATCTCAGTCAGGCATTTAACAAGGCAACATTGGTCCATCTGAAGGGTCATGCCTTTCACAGTAGCATCCTGTCTCCCCATTACATATTCATTGAGTGGCCTGTACTGCTCAAACAGATGATCAAGCATGTAATTTGTTAAGTTCCAACGTGTTGCAACCTCCTGGTTGAGTGCTTTGACTGGCATGTTATATTCACGTTGAATGATCGTCAGCTGCTTCCAAGCTTTAAAAGAATGGCTGAAATGAGTGCATATTCTTCGGCAGATGGTCAGTAAGTGGCAGACTATGGGTTCTTTTTTCAGAAAGTCCTAAACTATAATGTTTATGCAATGCGCCAAACACAGAACCCTGAAATAGGAACCAATGTCCATGGCCTTAAGTAAAGTACTGCCAGTATATGTGGCAACAAAACCAATACTAAGCCCTCTTGGGCACAGCCATTCAAAAACCTTGCTGCGAAACTCTTGCAAAATGTTTACAGCAGTATGAGATTTCTCCATGGGGAACATGGCTACAGTTGCATGTTTTCGAGTAGCTTTAAAAATCTCAGCTGTGTCAACAGCACCTCGTTCAGATAGTTTATCTCTATCCCCAACAAAAGAGACCCAGTGTGCAGTGATGCACATGTAATCTGTGGCTTGGCAACTGGTCCACGTGTCTGTTGTCAGGTGGATATTGTGAACAGCACTCTGCTGCAAAGCTTGTGCAACCATTTCCAGCACATCATGATGTAGTGCCAGAACAGCAATTCTTGCGCATTAGGACCAGTTGGGAACCTTCCATTTAGGGCAGATGGGTGACACAAATTCAAGGAAACCCACCCCTTCCAGAAATGAAAAAGGGAGAAGGTCTAACGCTAACATTTTAGCCAGCTTTGCATTCTACAACTGTGCCGTTGGGTGGTTGCGTTGGAACTGCCCCTCCAACCTCAGCATGCTCTCAATGGTAGACTGGATTACGTTCCTTTGTGGTGCTGTTGTTTTCATTAACCCACTTAGCCTCAATGACGCACTTTGTCTTATTGCGGTACTCGTTCACCTTGGTGTCTCAGGCTGACTCTGAGTATGGCTCTAACTGCGGTGCCACTCAGATCTTACTGAGGAGGATGTGGGATGTACCACTGGGACAGGGCTATAAATGCCTCCCTCTTCGTCACCTTCTACCGCAGAAAAATCGCTCCCTGATTCTTCATGCCCAAATTCATTGGGTTGAGTTTTTTTACTTTGTTTTACCTGAAGTAGGTGATTCTCCTACATGATAGTGAGGTGTATTCTTAGATGACTTGCTTGGCCTCTGGTACCGCAGTTTGTACCAAGCTTACTGCGCCGAACACATGTGCGACAAATTGAGCATATAGCAACGTTCTCCTCCTTGGTGCTAACAGAAAAGAAGTCCCAAACTGGTGAGGAGAACTTTCTGGCACTGCTGGATGTGCCACTTTCAAATCCAGATGAACTGGAGGGCGTGCTAGGAATGTGACTCTTTCCAGCTGGACTGTGACTTTTACCACTACCACCACTACCTACTGAGATGGATGTAGTAGGTCCCTGCCGGGCCTTTGAAAATATGGCAGCGGGAGGTCATGGTGGTGTAACCTGTGTTGGTGGTATCCATGCTACATCCCGCTCAGTAGGAGCCTTTCTAGATAGGGTGAGAATGTTGGTCTCCATCCCCTTTGGCCTGGGAGTGACGTGCTTGATGACTGGCCCATCTGACTCTTCATCAACATCATCCCCTTCTTGTACATCTACATCCATAACTGTAAGTTTTTCTGGAACCTTCCTTTTCAGAAGCATTGTCTTGTGGCGTGTATCACTCTCAGACTGAGCTGGTGGCTGCCAAGTGGCATCACGATCATCAGAAGCGGGGCTTGAAGAAGACGATGATGGACTCGGCCTCCTTTTCCTTGCTGGTGGTCTAGAAGACAATAGATCTTCCTAAACAGTGGTTTGCTCCACTTTGTCTGCGGGAAGCTCGCTTTCCTGAAATTCCCCTTCGTCACAAGCAACAACTACTATTGTGGGTTGTTCTTGCAGCTGTTGCTGCTGTTCTTGTTGCGACTGCTGCTGTTCTTGTTGTGGCTGCTGCTGTTCTTGTTGCTGCTTCTGCTGCTGCTGTTCTTGTTGCGGCTTTACACTTATCTGCTGAGTTTCCGCCTGCATTGATTGTGTACTACTTTACGATAATGACATTTCAACATTACTGCTCGTTAGTAGACTAGCTACCTGTGCGACACTCAAGAGCTTGGGTCGAGGTTGGTGGGGTTGGACTGCTGGTGCAGAGGTGCTGCTCCCAGCTTGGTTCCCAGACAACGCTGCTGCAGGCGTAACTTTTTTGGTCCCAATATAAACAGTGGCCGGCACACCAGTCGTGATTAATGGCACTTCCTTTGTCTGTTCCTTCTTCTCATTAGCAGCTTTCTTGGTACTGGACCTGGTACCTTTCTTTGGGCCATCTTCTTCAGATGTCAGGCAGGACGCAGATGCACAACAAGTTGTGGTCACACGTGGGCGTGATGTGCAGCAGGACTTCTGGCTGGTTGGCAGTACAACGGGTGATGAGATGATGATGATGATTACACCTCCTCCTCTGGGTTTTTGTGCACCTAAAATCAAATAAGCCAGGAGAAGAACAGCATTGAAATTTTGCATTTGTTGTGGTTCAGTTACTTACTACTGTACTATTGCAAACAAAAGACATAGTCTAGCCATTTCTTAGACTTTGTGAACAAGGGCTATGTTATACTATTGTACACACACACACACTACACTCTCGGGATGAATAGGAAAGAGAATAAGAACCACCAAAATAAAAATGTAATGGAATGGGGTGGACCCTATTTGCCATTAAATAATTTGAGCATCACATCATTCATGGAGCTGCTGCTGGCAAAGGGTGTGGATGGATGGAAGCAGTAAGCCAATATGAAAACCATGCAGGCCTATAAGGCAAAAGGCTAATAACTCCCAACACAAAAGAAGGCCACCAGGCGCATGGACACTAACAAATCACAAATGACAAGCAGGGGTCCTGGGAAACACCAGGAGCTGACAAAGGCCTATAAATGCCAGGCAAAGAATGCATGCTAAAGCACACTACTCTACCTTTTTAATGCAACAAAATGCAAATACCAAAACTCACAGGCCCCAAAAAGGTCCGCAGGTTGACTGCATTGCACACCAACACACACCAAACACTGACAACAAAGGCATGTCTTTAAGAAGCCCAACATCACAAAGCCCACCCCCCCAAAAAAACTTCCCAACTCAATCCAATGCCATCCATGCCTCAAATGATGTCTACATTAACAGACCACACAGAACGACTTGACTGCTAAAGCTGTGGCTACCTGCTCTGAGCCTACTGGATGAAAGCAGGCCTGCTGGCAGACAAGGCCAGACAAGCTTGTAGGTCTAGGCTTCAAAATGGCCACCAGCCACATGGCCAGGCCTAACATCAGAAAGCCCACCCCAAGAAAACACACTCCCCAACTCAATCCAATGCCATCCATGCCCTAAATGATGTCTAAAAATTCAACAGACCAAACAGAAACACTTGATTAATAAAGCTGTGGCTCCCTGCTCTGAGCCTACTGGATGAACAAAAGCAGGCCTGTTGGCAGACAAGGCCAGACAAGCTTGCAGGCCTAGGTTTCATAATGGCCACCAGCCACATGGCCAGACCCAACATCAGAAAGCCCACCCCAATTAAACACACTCCCCAACTCATTCAAATGCCATCCATGCCCTAAATGATGTCTAAAATTCCAACAGACCACACAGAAACACTTGATTAATAAAGCTGTGGCTACCTGTTCTGAGCCTACTGGATGAAACAAAGCAGGCCTGTTGGCAGACAAAGCCAGACAAGCTTGCAGGCCTAGACTTCAAAATGGCCACCAGCCACATGGCCAGGCCCAACATCAGAAAGCCCACCCCAAGAAAACACACTTCCCAACTCAATCCAATGCCATCCATGCCCTAAATGATATCTAAAAATTCAACAGACCACACAGAAACACTTGCTTAATAAAGCTGTGGCTACCTGCTCCGAGCCTAGTGGATGAAATCAGGCCTGCTGCCAGACTAGGCCAGACAAGCTTGCAGGCATAGGCTTCTAAATGGCCACCAGCCAAAAGGCCAAGCCCAACAACAGAAAGCCCACCCCAAGAAAACACTCTCCCCAACTCAATCCAATGCCATCCAGGCCCTAAATGATGCTTGAAAATAAAATACATTCAAAAAACACCAAAGGAACAGTTGCTTCATCATGCACACACCCATGAGGCTATGACTAGCTCTGGGCCTACTGACTACTACTACCCACCACATTTAAAAAAAAGGAATGATAGATCCTTGTTGCCTTCGATATGACGGGTCTGTGTCCTCACGCTCTCAATTGCAGTGGAGAATGACGTGTTCGAGATCTCATGCTCTCGCGGTGCATGATCGCGAGACGAATGATGTGATCGTGTGACGAATGACGTGATCGCTGGCGCTAACTCGCTCGAGATAGTGCAAAATAGCTACCAACAATCCAACATCTCGTGGAGAACGCAACCAGATCGGGAAAACTTTTTGGCGAACGCGGGAATGCAGGTAAGGCAAATGTATTTTTACAGTGCGAGCAAGAAAAAAAATCCCGGATCGATGCGGATTGCGGAATTTTTTACATTTTCGCGCTCTCGCAGAACGCGAAAATTTCAAAATATCGCAATTTCCGCAATCAGAACGAAATTTGACGCCCACCCCTATCCTCCACATCCCTGTCTCTGTGGCATGAGGTGGCTTTGCCACAAGACAGAAGGTGGTTTACATGTTATAGTTTGTAATGGGCTCAGTACATGTTAAAAATTACTTTCTAATTTCTAATTTAAAAATATTTCTAGAGCGCAGCGTACACCTTGCGGTTTCTTGGCACTAGGGGGATTGGCAACTGAGGGAGAGAGACCAGAAGAAAGGAAAGGGGGAGGTGTTTAGGGGAGTTTAAGAAGGGAAGGCCTGGCTGAAGAGGAACGTTTTCAGATCTCTACGAAAGGAGAGGTACTGAGTGGCAGAGCAGAGGTGGTCAGGGAGTGAGTTCCAAAAAGTTGGAGCCAGGGTGGAAAAGCTGGCCCCGCCCCACTTTTTACGTGTGAAGCGAGGGGTCTGAAGAAGGGACTTGGAAGAAGACCGAAGATCTCTTGCAGGTACATACGGGTGGATTAATGAGGAAATAAAAGCGGGGGCGGTGCCCTGGCGGGCCTGGAAGGCCATACAGCCGATCTTAAAAAGGGAGCGTTCTTTTACAGGGAGCCAGTGAAGCTCCCTGAGAAGGGGGGTGGAATGGTGATAACGAGGAAGGCCATACACCAGCCGGGCTGCCTGGTTTTGAATAATCTGGAGTCTACGCAAGCTGTACGCGGGGATACCATGGTAGAGAGCGTTTGCGTAGTCCAATCGCGATATCACTAATGCGGCCATGATGATCTTAAGTGCCTGGGGGGAAAAGAAACGGGAAATAGTGCGGATAGTGCGGAGAGTGAGGAAACAAGAGGATACCACGGAGCTAATTTGTGAATGAAGAGTGAGCTGGCTGTTAATTTTAACACCAAGTGTTTTGACCGAGGTGGAAGGGGTAGGAGAGGGACCAAGAGAGGGGGGCCAAAAGAGAGAGTTCCAGGGGCTGGATGAACCACCCGTGAGAACCAGCTCGGTCTTATCCGGGTTCAGCTTAAGATGGTTGTGGTTCATCCAGTCCCTGATGATTGTCATAGTTGACTGGAAGTTGGAAACAGAGAGAGAAGAGGGGGACAGATCAAAGATGAGCTGGAGGTCGTCCGCGTAATTATAAACGGTGACCTCCAGCTGCTGGAGTGCGAAAATGAGAGGAAAGATATAGAGATTGAAAAGCAAAGGGGAGAGAGAGGAACCCTGGGGAACACCGCAGGTGACAGGAAGAGGAGTGGCCTTGAAGTCGCCTAGCCGAACCGCCTGAGTGCGGTCCCTCAGAAAGGAGGAGAGCCAGACCAGTGCTGATCCCCCGATACCAGCCGCCTTGACACGGGTAAGTAGGATGGTATGGTCCACCGTGTCAAAGGCGGCGGAGAGATCAAGGAGGACCAGTGCCTGGTGTTTGTTCTCGTCCATACCCTTTCTGAGATTGTCTAAGACCGCGACCACGACTGATTCGGTTGAATGCCTGGGGCGGAACCCGGCTTGGCGGGATGCCAGTCCTCCGTTTGCCTCAACATGGGCGCTGAGTGCCGCGGTGACGTGGCATTCCATCACCTTGCCCAAGAAGGGTAGCAGGGAGATGGGGCGGTAGTTGGCCGAGATGGAAGGGTCCGCGCCAGGTTTTTTCAGAATGGGCACTATTGTAGCTGCCTTTAGCACAGAGGGCACAACGCCCTGTGCCAGAGAACTGTTGAGGAAGGCGATGGGGGGGTCAGGGCAGCTGGAGTAAATTTGCTGCAGGACTCGTGCCGGGCAGACGTCCGCAGGGGACCCTGACTTCACTTTGGGGAGTATCTCCAAAAAAGAATCCTGAGTGAGGGGAGGAATGGAGGTAAAAAGGCATAGGACGGAAGGAGGGGAGGGATCGATGAAGGCAGACGAGGGTGGTGGGATGTTGGTCTTGATAGTAGCAATTTTCTCTACGAAATAGGTATTGAGTTGATCGCAGAGAGGCTGGAAAGGGGGGATTTGGGACGAGGTGCGGTCTGAGAATGCCAGGTCATTCACTATGCCGAAAATTTCCCTGGTTTTGTTTTCTGCAGAAGTTATTTTTGAAGAGAAGTAGGAGGTTTTTGCATCCAGGATTGCTGTTTTATATTTAGCCAGTGCTGATAGGAAGTGGGTTTTTGATAAGGGACTGTAATTTTTCCTCCATTGCCTCTCCGCCCGTCGGGCGCTCAGTTTAAGATCTTTTAGGTGGTCATTGAACCATCTATTGGAGTCCTTAGGTCGGCGGATGGAGATGCGGCGTAAGGCCGCCACTGAGTCGCAGCCTCCAGCCAGCCAGGTGTTAATGGCCTTGGCTTGAGAGGCAGATGGTAAACCAGCGAGAATGGGAGAGGAGTTGCGGAGTGAGGAGGTCAAGGAGGGATAATCCTCCTTGACCCTTGTTTTATATTTAGCCAGTGCTGATAGGAAGTGGGTTTTTGATAAGGGACTGTAATTTTTCCTCCATTGCCTCTCCGCCCGTCGGGCGCTCAGTTTAAGATCTTTTAGGTGGTCATTAAACCATCTATTGGAGTCCTTAGGTCGGCGGATGGAGATGCGGCGTAAGGGCGCCACTGAGTCGGAGCCTCCAGCCAGCCAGGTGTTAATGGCCTTGGCTTGAGAGGCAGATGGTAAACCAGCGAGAATGGGAGAGGAGTTGCGGAGTGAGGAGGTCAATGAGGGATAATCCACTCTGTTCCAGTTCCGCGCCCAGGTGTTTTTGGTATGCGGAGTTTTGGGCATCAGGTTTCGGAGAATGGAAAAGGAAATGAGGGAATGGTCGGGCCATGGGCACGGCGAGACAGCAGCCGAGGCCACAGGGAGGTTAAGGGACCAGACCTGGTCCAGTGTGTGCCCATGGGAATGAGTGGGGACGGATATGTGTGACACGAAATTGAGGGATGAAAGGAAATCGGTAAATTCTTTAGAGACTGAGCACTCATGAGCTCCGACCGAGCGATTAAGGCGACCCCACCACCAGCCTTGCCTGTCGGCCAGGCGGCCCGCAGGGCCACATAGGAGGGGGGTAGGGTGGCCAAGAGAACAGGAAGGGAAGAATCGCAATACCAGGTTTCGGTCAGGAGCAGTATGTCAGGTTTCTCTGAGTCGAGTAAGACAAACAGCTCGTGATGGTGCTTGACCGCTGACCTGGTATTGAGTAGGAAGACAGACAGTGCCGAAGAGTAGGGGGGAGGGTCAAGGGGTGGGGGGAGAGGTAACGGGGGGACGTGCTGCGGGGGATCGGGTGCAATGGGGGAAGAAGGAGCAAGGTCTAGTGAGGAGATCAGCCTGCGGATGGGATCTGGGAGTGGCCAATGGCCCTGGAGGGCAGTGAGGTCCTTGGTAGAGTAAAACGTAGGTTTGGCATGGAGTCGTGCCCCTGGCCCCGTCCGGCCGCGGACGGGCGCAGACGGGCTTGCCTTAGGCGCGCCTTCGGCGCGCAAAAGTCGCGCCCGCTGCGCACGTCCGCTGCGCTTCCTGCCAAGACACATACTTTATGCTGGCGGGTTAGGAAGTTGGGGGGGCGTGGCCAGCCGAGGGGGCGTGTCTCGCCTCGCCCTCGGGAATGGCGGGAGAAGTAAGGGGATCGTTGCAGCGAGTAGCGCTGTTTGTAGCAAGCCAGGAGATACAGGTAAGTGAAGATGCCTGGTTAAAAACACAATAATCAGTGACAATAAATTTTAAAATAAATGGCCCTGCTCCTGGCTTTCCGCCTCAGGAGCCAATCAAGAATGCGACGCCCGTCAGCGGCGCGCTCTATTTATGAGTCTGGCGGGGGCGTGGCCAGCCGAGGGGGCGTGTCTCGCCTCGCCCTCGGGAATGGCGGGAGAAGTAAGGGGATCGTTGCAGCGAGTAGCGCTGTTTGTAGCAAGCCAGGAGATACAGGTAAGTGAAGATGCCTGGTTAAAAACACAATAATCAGTGACAATGAATTTTAAAATAAATGGCCCTGCTCCCGGCTTTCCGCCTCAGGAGCCAATCAAGAATGCGACGCCCGTCAGCGGCGCGCTCTATTTATGAATCTGGCGGGGGGGCGTGGCCAGCCGAGGGGGCGTGTCTCGCCTCGCCCTCGGGAATGGCGGGAGAAGTAAGGGGATCGTTGCAGCGAGTAGCGCTGTTTGTAGCAAGCCAGGAGATACAGGTAAGTGAAGATGCCTGGTTAAAAACACAATAATCAGTGACAATGAATTTTAAAATAAATGGCCCTGCTCCCGGCTTTCCGCCTCAGGAGCCAATCAAGAATTAGGCAAATTAAACAAATTTTTATTGACAGCTTACCTGCCTGGTTTAGAAAGCAAGCAGTTTGATGCTGTGCTCAGAGTGTATCCATGGCCGGACTGGGAACGCAAATCAGCCCTGGCAATTAACTCGGAGGGGGGGTGCTGGGAGAAACACTGCTGCTGCTACACTGCTGCTGCTTTTGTTACAGGAGGCTGATTTTGCAGTGCTGCAGCAAAACCAGCACCAGTAACCAAAATGGCCCATAGCAGTCCAAAACCTGCCCCACCCTTCATATGGAAGCAGATGCTATCGCCTCCATTCGATACAAGAGCCCATGCATACAGGAGAGAAAGTATGAGACTGGTAAGTCACTTTTTCCAATATTAAAAGTGACGTACCAGCGGTGCAAGGGGCTTGTAAGTAAGCACCCTAGTATTTTATCTCACAAAATGAGAGTAGTTGCTAAGTAAATACTGAAACTTTAGTGCAGTCCTGTTCAGCAAATAGCTATGGTGGGCGAGAAATGTGCATGGAAGCACCATTCCACAATCTCAGATCTTTGGAATAGGTCCTTACTATTGCCAGGACTAATTTAGAAGATTTAACCAGACATGCTGTTAATTCTGCTCCAAGTGGCTAAGCAAAAGGCTATATTCGATTCCAGAAAATAAGAAGGAAGAAAGAAGAATGTTCAAAGCGAAAATAAGTGAGAGAACATATTTGCAGGTATTGTTGAAACCTATGAGAAGTCTTTGCGATTTCATCTTAAACCTCAAGGTGCACATCGTGAATAATGTGTACTTTATGGGGCCCCTTTGGCTTTTGACCTTTCATTGCATACCTTGATGAAGAAAATCATCTTTATGGAGGGAAACATATTGATCAAACTTCCTTTCACAGATTTCTAGCTAAGAAGTAACCTCCTGGAAACATTGAAGAGCAGGTTCCTCATCCTAGTATCCATTGAGGAATGTACTTTAACAGATGTGATTGGTAGGAAAGCAGTTTTAAAAAGATTGCATGCAGCAGCCAATTTGTCTTTCAAAATTGGGACCTATGCAGCCTATGCAATACAAACATTACTAAAGGTCCTACAATCCTTATTTGACTGCTTACAAGTGAAAGGAGACCCAACCACAATATTAGGGTGTAGGGAATGCCCTCCAGAGTTCCTTTCTGAGACCGCATTTATTAACTTGTGTTCAGTAGTAACTCTGGCCAGAGCTTCAATAGCTGCACAACGTATATTTTGGATGAAGCATTGAAAGTTGGATTCACGTTTAAGAGTTCTGATCTATTGCCTTTCCTTTTAGAGAGAAAGCTTTTTGGTTGTGCACTTAAGGAGTTGGTACAGAGTTCCTTAGTGAAAAAAATGCTACAAATTTTAAACATTCTAACGGGCACAAAATATTTTCATCAGTGATGACATACCATGGAAATTCACAAGAATGAAGATGCCCCTTTTGTCTAGATTCCATCCTATTTTTAGTTCAAAAACTAGATAGAATATTCAGACCACTGCTATACTTGAAAACAATAAACACTGCTGTTCTTTACAAACTGTTCAGGTTGCTAACCCTAAATCAATAATCCCTTTGTTTTAAAATAGGGACTTTTTAAGTACCTTGGACTTAAAAATGCATAGTCTTATGTCAGAATTCCACAAACATTTCATACATATTTGCAGTTTTCACTGAAATACCAACATTTCAAATTCAGAGCTTTCATCGGTGAGTCTTTATGTAAGTGTTGGCACCAGCCAGCTTCAATTGTCACAGCTCTGCAATTGCAAAGTATAAACATTTCCTCATTTGTGATGATTGGGTAATATCTGCTGATTCTGTTTTGAAGGCGAACAGAGTGTGAAGAAGGTATGTTGTTTTCTTGAAATGCTACAGTTTATCTTGAATCATTACAATTCCCAGGTGGAAGCATTGCAACACAACCTCCTTTTCGTTATTAAGGTTTAATACATATTCCTTCCAGATTCAAGAAGAATATCATTACAGACTCATTTGACAAATCTGTTGGCTCAACCACAAGCATCCACCATATAATGGTTGAGAATTTAAACAAGGATGGCATCAACAACTGTGGTGGCTTCATGGGTCCAGCACATTGGAACAGAATGGTGGCCAGTCCAGTCCGAGACATTTCAGACATTCAGCTGGAAAGAGTTGAAAGCATTCCTATGTGCCCTAGAGGGTTTTTCACAAAATCTGGAAAAGAAAACTGTGAGATTCAGAATGGATGACCTGGTGGTGATGTGTTATAATAATTCACAAAGGGGAATGAACAACAGAGAGTTAGCCAGCATAGTAGACATTATTTGTTCTTGGCCAGAGAGGTATTTATTTTTCACTGAAAGCATTGTTCATACCAGAGAAAGATAACTTTAGTCGGACAGTTCCAGCCACAATAGTCCATCATTAGTGTCTTTCCGCCTAACATGGTCTATTCAATCAAATATCAGATCGACTTAGCAAGTCATGATGGGACCTGTTTGCCTCCCTCAAGAGCTTTACTAACACTGTTTTGCATGGAAACTTGATGTCCTTAGGCATAGAGAGTGGATGTGTTAATAATTCCATGTCGCCAAAATTAGTTCTTGATTCATTTCCACCAACGTCCCTCCACACAAGGGTACTTCGGAATTTTCAGGGGTAGAGATTGCAGTAATTCTGATGGCTTCATTCTGGCATGCTGACCACAGATTCAATGCTAATTGGCCTAACAATAGAATAACCTTGACATCTTCCTGTGAATCCTGTTCATATAAAACATCCAGTTTTATCTCACAAACAGGTTCTACATCTGAGGCTAACTACAAAAGGCTTATCCTACAATAGCCAGGTTATTCCAAGGAGTTAGCAAATGAAATCCGGTCATCTAGAAAAATAACTATACCATTGTCCTATTCCATGTACTAGAAGAATTTTGAATAATTGTGCATAGAAAAGAATGTGAAGTCTGTTTCTTGTGACCCAGTCTAAGTTTAGGAATTTTTCGAGGTATGATTTACAAAAAGCCTGAGATCCATCTTTATCACGTAATGGGAAGCCGTTAGAGGTTTAAGAGAGTTGTGAAGGGACAATTGAAGGAAATTCCTTTAGCAGGTACATGCTTAAAGAGCTTTTCAATGAGGAAAACAGCTGTAAAATATCCACTCGCCAGGGAGTCTGTATGGAGATGCACTAAACCACATAGATCAGACACTACGAGGCGTACCAGTTAAGGTTGGAGAGTGGATTTTCCCACACCACACTATAGGCAGATGAACCCCACAATACGGGTCGTCGCCACGCTGACCACTCTGTTCCAGTCGTGGGCAGTATATATGATTTCTAACTTTTCACTTACACAAATACCTGCAGAGTGACTACCTAAATTTAAGGTCCTGACAAATGCTCCTGGATCCCTGTATGTTTAAGTGGACCGATAGAGATAATTTTGTTCATCACCCTGATCACTCTTTCTATGCACTCTGCCCCTCATTAGTTTCTTTCCACCACTCATCTTTGCGTAAACGCCTCAGCCCCAGGGACCACCATTTTCCGGGGGCTAAATTACTGTTGGCTGAGGGCCGCACAACCCCCCTCGATGAGCTCTTAAGTGGAATTGGGCACCACCACCCCGCAGTGCCAGCTCCAGCAATGTTCCGTCATTTGAGATGTCATAATTGATGTCACTGACCATGTCACGAGTGATGTAATATGTGACATCATCAGTAGTGCATTGCGAGGGCACAAAATATAGTTAGCTCAGCTAACTATAACAGCTGAATTTCACAGGTTTTGTATGGGTGAAATGTCAGCCTAACTATAATGTTCCTGTAACCTGTGTTTTTTTCGGTGAATATATATGTATATATGTATTTATGTATATATGTATATGTAGAAATACACGTGATCAAGCCGTGAGGCGAAGCGCGTTTTGTGGAAATAAACCTGTGTTTCTGTACCTGTGATTGCTGACTCCGTTCCTGAGAGCGTACTTTAATTTGTTTTCAAAGGATTATATATATATATATATATATTCACACAAAAAAAGGTTTTACAGACGTTATAGTTAGGTATTAGCATTTAATAAACCTTAGAAATTCACTGAAGAAACCATAGGTTAGTTGGACATTTCATAGAAAACCATGGAAATTCCCCTGTTAACTACAATTCGCAACCCCGCAATGCACTGCTGATAATGTCTCATGTTACATCATTCATGACATGGTCAGTGACATCACTGGTGATATCACTGATGACATCTCAAATGACACCATCCAGTGACTATGTGTTTCTATAATATGTAAATATGCTTTATATATATATATATTACTGGCGGTCACCAGTAGGTAGTTATAGTTAGGATTGTTTTCCATAGGAAATCCGCAACATTCTATTGGGAATAACTTTGGCGCCGGTTGAGAAATCTGCCTGTAATTTTCCTTAAATTTGCCAAGTGTGTTTGGGGCCGGGCTTCTGTGCGAATTCACATGCCTCTCGTGACTCAGAGACTGATCAGAGCAGCAAATGAGGAGAAAGCAGTAAATGCTGCCTCGTTGGGTAAATGTATCGTGCTTTTCCTGTACTACAGCTGTGTAAAGGCCCAGAAGAGCTGTCTCCAGTGATCCCGTGTGTCTGTAACTTTGCCACCGCGCCCATAGGCGCCGAGGTCCCTCGAGTGAGCTGTCCATCACAGTGGGGGAAAGGGCGGGAAGAGGTTGCATAGCCTAGTGTGTGTGGGGCCGGGCTTCTGTGCGAGTTCTTATGCCTCTCATTTATAAAGGGTCAGAGACTGATCAGAGCAGCAAATGAGGAGAAAGCAGTAAGTGCTACCTCGTTGGGTAAATGTATTGTGCTTTTCCTGCACTACAGCTGTGTAAAGGCCCAGAAGAGTCTTCTCCAGTGACCCCGTGTTTCTGTAACTTTGCCATTGCCACCGCGCCCATAGGCACCGAGGTCCCTTGAGTGAGCTGTCCATCACAGTGGGGGAAAGGGCGGGAAGAGGTTGTATAGCTTAGTGTGTGGGGCCGGGCTTCTGTGCGAGTTCACATCCCTCTCGTTTGTAAAGGTCAGAGGCCGATCAGCGCAGCAGATGAGGAGAAAGCAACCTCCTGATCACTGGAAGTACAAGGGAATTGCGCTCAAGAAACTCGTCGATGCCTAGGCCCCCATCACGAATTACAGCTAATTGTAGACGGTTGATCTGGGGAAAAAGCACACCTGCCTAGCATCGACAATGCTCGCTAGATTCTTGGGCTGATTATAATGCGTTACTGAATTTGAGCCTTCAACTCGGGTACCTGTTATCTGTAAGTGCTTTCTGTTGAGGTTTAATTTTAGTGACAGGAGCCTCGTTGCCTAATTGTAACTATTCTCTGACCCTGCTACGAGGATCAGAGCAGGGTCAGAGAATAGTTGCGAGTAGGCAACGAGGCGCCGCTCAGGAAGCACTTACAGGGTTACAGTAGGTGCCCAAGTTGAAGTTCATTTCTTCGTAACCATTTTGTAAATGGTTACAAAGAAATTCGCTTCAACTTGGGCCCCTGCTTTAACCCTGTAAGTGCTTCCTGAGCAAAATTTGTCCCGCTTGTGGATTCGCCGATTTTGCTGCTATTTTGCGCGATTCGCGGATCTTGAAATTGCAGAAAATCCGCAAAATCCGCGAGCGGAACGAATTTTACGCCCATGCTTAATTATTACACAATTTTTAACACATCTCACACTCAAGGTCTGGCACATTTTTTTTAACACGGTCTCCTCCGGCCTTGTCACAGGCTTTCAAACAGCTTTTTGGTATAATACTAGACTTCATTCATTCGATCATCGCTGTAATAATAGGAACAGTGCCAATAATTCTCCCTCTCTTCGTGGCCATTTTACTACTGTTTTTGCTTGTAAAAAATGACTGCGCTCCCTGTGGTAAGCACCAGGTCCAACAGAATGTGCCTCTACGCAAAGCTACATCAATACTGTGAAAAATTGCAACAACTTTTCTGCTGCCACCCTCTATCTATTATCCAAGACAGCTACAACAAAACATTTATTTACACATATGCATTTTGCGTGCAACCAACTTTCTATTGCAAAACTTGCCCATTCGACTGGCAAATGGAAGTATGCCTTGCCAACATCCCAACAATCGCTCCCGATATACAGCAGGTAATAGAGTATGTTGAAAAGCATGAACTTGATTGTTCAGGAAGTGGAGAAATGGTGGATGCAACGCAAAAAGGTATTGTGGCGGAATGGGATTTCTACACAGCTGCGAAAGATCTCCTGCAACATGCAACCTTTGATAACATCACAGATTGCCTGCCAATTCGAATTGCCGCTGCCACATTCGAAGAACATTACTGTCCCTTTGAGGATATGAATTGGATTGCTTCGCTTTTCTCACAGAATGGCAACAATGACCTCTTGGAAAATTACGCATCTCAAGCCGCTGAAGAACTGCCGGACTGCAATCTCCAATCTTGATATTATTCTTGGATTGATTTTTTTCGACTTTTTTGACTTTTTACTCAAAAATCTTTTAATACACTTCAATTGAACTACTTTAATATATAATAACTTTCTAGGTATGCTCAGGCATTTGCCCCTGGAGAACCGAGCCTTATGGGCATGGCGGCGCAGGGCATGCCTTAAATCCCCGAGTTCACCTACCTTGTCGAACAGAGACACAAGACACTCTGTTGGGAGTAGAAAGCCAGGTTTATTAGCTGCAGCTAAGCACAGTTGTCCTAGAAGTACATACAGAGTGTATATTTTAAGGAGACTGCCACTTCAGTCCGTGGCGCATAGTCTCTTATAGTACACATATTTATGACATATACTCCCAATGCATACAAAACAAGCCAATAGGAAGAGTTGGAAAACAAGCTATCAGGTGTCCCAAATACGCCCCTCTCTCAAACCCCGTGGGTTAATCCTCCCAACAAATTAATCAGTGCTAGTACCGACAATCCAATTTGCAGGTGGCAGGACGTATTTGTATGCCTCAAAGGATAGTTGTGTAACAAGAGAATACAAGGAGAGAATAGCGAAGGCCAGTCGGATAAGATAATGTAAGGAAAGAACAGGAGAAGCCAAATAGTCAGTTGAGACAGGGATCAATCAACCCAGGCATGGATTAACAAACTCGGCCAGACCCTGACATTGGTTTCGTAAACAAGGCCAGGGAGTTACTCTTTAACAGAAGGGACACGTAGCAGCTGAGAAAAGCAAAAACACTTTGTTCGCTGTGCTGCCTGAGTGAGGGCAACACAAAATGGCGACGAGACACAAAATGGCGGCTAAATACGGGACGAAGTCAGAAACCAAAGAACCTCAGACCCTCCTTTTGCCATTACTCAGGCAAAATAGAAAGGACTCAAGTTAATCTGAGTCGATGTATATGGCCATGAGGTCATCAAGCTGTTGCTGCAACATCATTTTAATATTCTCTGTTTGATGTGACACGGGCCTTGGGACACACATGGTGGCACAAAGACCACAGATGGCAGGGAATCACTGTATACAAAGACAACAAGAGAAAATGATGGCCAAAACCATTCCAAGGAACGTTAGTATCTTCCATCCCCAAGTGGACAGTAGTCTGCAAAACCATCCCATCACAGACCAATCTCCCATGTCCTGATGTATAGACTCGGAAATTATATGCAAATTAGAGATGGCTTGGTATACTGTAGGGGCATTATCAGGAATGTAAACGCAGCAACTAGACCCGATCAAAGACAATGTCTAGAACCATCCAGTTCTGCAAAGTCATAAGGCGATCCGCCTGAAGTTCAGCTGTCAGATTACTCAAGGCTCCAGAATTTACATTTATGGTAGCCTCAACAATACAAACTAATTGTCTGATGTCTCTGCTGTTGGCCATTGGGCCCCAAAAAGGAAGCAAACCTTTGATGAAGTCACCTCCTTCTTGACCTGAATCAATAACTCCTCTGCCATATCTTTTCCTATGGTAACCTGAAGGAGTAGTATATGTTGGAGGAAGAAGAAAAGCCACATAACAAGTGCCTGAAAAATAGGTAGGAAGCCATGTATAGGCTCTATCGTGGCAGACAAAATATGTGCCTTGTGATGGCACTAACGGTGAAGAAATCTGAGGTGAAAAGATGTACGCATGGCAACAGACACTCTTCTCCTGTGCATTTTTTACATTTTGGCCATTGATCTGCAAACAGAAATTACCTCGATGAGGTACAGTCCAAATTGGTGGGGATCTCCTTCGTCTAGCCTTATCTGTAAGGCTAGTGACATAACAAGTCATGTTCCAGCCATCATATGCTCGTTTCTCATCAACGGGAATCTTACTAATCTCAGCAATTCTAGCCATGGCCACTATTCCCTTTATCAAAGAACTGTGACTAACATCTGCTCCACCACCATATGGACTACCAGGAGGATATCAAAGTTGGTTCTGATAAACATTAGAAAACATGGCCAAATATGCCCAAGCAGAGCCTTTGTAGGAAAATGGAAGGTCTAAATATGGCATCCCTCTCTCTGTGTTATGGGGCATGAGCCCACAGACCCAACAGTCAGTAGTGTTGACTATCAGTTGATGTTGATGCAATAACTGAATGAATGAATTATTGAAGTATTCCGTCTTCCTAAATTGTTCATGTTCTGGGAGTGTATGAAACCGATGTGGGGAGGCTGTGGTAGGAAAAGACAAAGAAACAGAAGTTGGAACAGGTGCTTGCTGCATAGTGTAAACAACCCAACTTACACAAGCCAATAAAATACATGAACATATTAAAATACATAACGTTTCTCATCAACGGGAATCTTACTAATCTCAGCAATTCTAGCCATGGCCACTTTCCCTTTATCAAAGAACTGTGACTAAAATCTGCTCCACCACCATATGGACTACCAGGAGGATACCGTAGCTGGTTCTGATAAACATTAGAAAACATGGCCAAATAGGCCCAAGCAGAGCCTTCGTAAGAAAACGGAAGGAGTAAATATGGCATCCCTCTCTCTGTGTTATGGGGCATGACCCCACAGACCCAACAATCAGTGGTTTTCATTACCAGTTGATGCTGATTCAATAACTGAATAAATGAATTATTGAAGTGTTCTGTTCTCCTAATTTGCTCATGTTCTGGGAGTGTATGAAACCGATGTGGGGAGGCAGTAGTAGAAAAAGACAAGGAAATAGAAGTTGGAACAGGTGCTTGTTGCATAGTGTAAACAACCCAACTTACACAAGCCAATAAAATACATAAACACATTAAAATACACAAGGTTATGCCACAGGGACTAACCAATAATCTCTTATATTCACTTTTCATCTTTACATTCTTTTCATTGCTTTCCACTAAAATATCCATTCTCTAAAGCGTTGCTCACTGCAATCTTCCTAGATCACTTAGCTGTGATTATTAGCTGTCCTATGGCACTGCAAGTCCTGCAGACCTACTGTCACTACTCAGGTCACAGCTTAAGACTCCTACTGTGACCCTGCAACTTGATGGTTAGTGGAAAAGAAAATGTCTCTCAAAAAGTGTAATCAGGAAATGGAAAAAGAAAAATTCAATTGTCTTTCGTTATTCTGGGTCGTAAATTTTACCGAATCTTATTAGGGATCGTTTGTTCTCGAAACAAAGTCTCTGAATTTACTGTGTTCAATTGCAGATGTGATGGTACAGATTCTTGCAACACATCGTCGTCTTTTTTCTCAGAGTTCGTTCGATCCAGGCGTGCACTACTAAATCGAGGGACCCTTTCGCCTTCACTATCACTCATGCTCTTACAAACCCACTGATCAAAAGGCAAAGGCAAAGGTACCCTCTTACAATGCACGCCATGGACCCAGTTCTTCTGCCCGATGACTTTTACTACTGTATGTGTTGCTAACAAGACTTGCCGAGTTGGGCCCCAACGAGGTTCCAGATTCTTTTTCCGCTGGAAATTCTTCAGACAGACCCAGTCACCGGGTTGGATGGAGTGACCTGGATCTGCAGAGGCCTCCGGCAAAGCGTTTTGAACCTATTGATGAAGAACACGTAATTTAGTGGTGAGGTCATGCAAGTAATCAATCAACATTGGGTATGGGATATCAAAATACTTTTTAGGTTGAGGGACTCCCCAGACGTTGGCTGGGCGCCCAAAGATGACCTCATATGGACTAAGTCCTAAACGAGAATGTACAGTATTTCTCGTGGATAGAAGTACCAAAGGCAAAGTGTCAATCCAAGCAAGACCCGTGCTGGCTTCGCCATTTTAAGCTTGAGAGTGCCATTATAGCACTCTACCAAACCTGCTGACTGAGGGTGGCTTGCTGCATGGAATTTTTGCCTAATACCAAGACCCGCACACACTTTCTGCATAATTTTGCCTACAAATTCACTTCCATTGTCACTCCAGACAATGCGCGGCAAACCAAACCTTGGGAAAAACTCCTTCAAAAGGACTTTGACAGTAGACAAAGTAGTATTGCCCTTTAGGGGGTAGGCCTCTATCCATCTGGAGAAGGCGCACACCACCACCAGAACATACTTGAGGTTATTACAACAATCCATGTGAATGTAATCAATTTGTAATACCTCAAAAGGATACGTAGGGGGAGCAAAATGACCTGCTGGAGTTGGGGTTCCCTTTCCTGGATTATGCATTAAACAAACAATGCAATGATTCACTAAATTTTCCGCACATTTAGGGATTCCTTCATTCTTCTATACTGGAGCCAGAAGTTTACATATCCCTTTTGCACTAATGTGGGCTGGACCATGCGCCATAGTAACTACAGGTAGTACATATGCGTCTGGTAACAGCCAACGCTGATGTTCTGACAATTCCGTCCAACACCCTGTCGCGTCCAACATTCCGGTACTTTCTTTCCACTTACTCAATTCTTTCTCAGTAGCCTCTTCTTGAATCGTGCTCACACTCTCTATTGTGTCCTCACACATTCCTCCCTCTCTGACCCATCTTGCAGGGCCCGCAACACACATGTGACTCGTAGCATCTCCCGCTGTTTCTTTCGCTACCTCATCTGCAAAAGCATTCCCGTGACCTACATCATCAGTGATTTTCTTATGTGCACTACACTTGACTATTGCTATTTGTGTAGGCAAAGCAAGTGACTCGAGAAGGTCAGTTACCAACTGATCATGCTGTATTTTAGTCCCATGGGAAGTAAAGAATCCTCTTTCCTTACACAAACGACCAAAGCTATGAGCCACGCCAAAGGCATATTGGCTATCAGTGTAAACATTCACTCTCTTTCCCTCAGCCAACACACACGCTCTCGTCAGGGCAAATATTTCAGCTGCTTGGGCTGAATTCTGTGGAATATTTGCTGTCTCTACTACCATATACAAGGTGGTAACAGCATAAGCTGCAGTCGTCTCGCCATTTGGAAGTTTGAAACAAGACCCATCTACCCATAGGATCCCATCAGGGTCCACAAGTGGTGTGTCTTTTAAGTCTATTCTGCCTTTAGTTTCATCCTCTGTTCGGAGAAAACAATCATGCTGTTCTTGAGTGTCTTTCTCTTCCAGAATGGGTAGCAATGTTGCTGGATTCAAAGTATTACACCGCTTATTGTGTATATGGCTAGCCAAAAGCGTCAGCTCATATCCAGACAAGCAAGCACTCGTAAGGTGTTGTGTTTTCGTTCTATTCAAAAGAGTATCCACTGCATGTGGTACCATAACAACAAGAGTGTTGTCTAGTACCAATCCAGCAGATGGGCGAATGGAGATCGCTGCTGCTGCTGTAGCTCTGAGACAACTAGGCAATGCCTTGGCTACTGGATCCAACGTAGCCGAAAAATAGGCACATGGCCGTTGTTTGTCTCCAAATTGTTGCGTTAAAACTGACAACGCACAACCTTCCCTTTCGTGAACGTAAAGTGTAAAAGGTTTACTGTAATCTGGAGTACCTAACACAGGAGCAGAACACAAGGCAGTATGTAAGTCAGAAAAACTCTTCTGACATTCAGCAGTCCAAGGAAGAGGGAGGGGTGTGTCTTTAACCGTAAGTGCCAGCAAAGGTTTAGCCAACAAAGACAAATTTAGAATCCACTGTCTACAATAAGAGGTAATGCCCAAAAAGGCATGCACCTCTCTTTGTGTAGATGGTACAGACATTAGCACGATTGCTTGAATTCTTTCTGGGGTCAATCGTCTTCCCTCCTTCGATAAGAGATGACCTAAATAGGTAACCTCTTGGCGACAATATTGCAACTTAGAGGGTGACACCTTGTGATGCAGGTTAGACAAATGACGCAACAGGGAAACAGTCACATTCTTACAAACATCCTCTGAATCAGCAGCTACTAACAAATCGTCCACACACTGAATAAGAGTGGCACCTGGGGGCAAAATGAAAGCATCGAGCTGAGAATTCATAGCCTGACTGTAAATGGAGGGGCTCTCACAATAGCCTTGAGGTGCACACTTGAATCGGAAACTTTGGCCTCCGAGAGAGAAGCCAAAAATATCCCTACTTTCCTCTGTAATAGGAATACTGAAGAAGGCATTTTTGAGATTAATAACCGAGAACCATGCCGCTGAAGCGGGTATCATAGTAAGCAAGGCAGTGATATCTGGGACAAAAGAAAACTAAGGGTGGGCGTAGTGGGCGTAGTGGGGCTTCGCGAAGCTACGCGAAGTGGGCAAAAAACTACGCCCAATCACGTACTTCGGGTAGCCCCACTATGCGCCACCCGCCTTCCCCCCGTCCTCCCAAAATGCTTAAATTACCTTAAAAAGAAATTATAAAACCACTTACCTTGTCCTTTGCGTCCCCGGGGCTCCCTCTCGTCATCGCGCCGCCGGCGCCCCCTGCGCCCCCTGCGCCGCCGTCTTAGATACTAATGCACATGCGCGGCCGCCTCGCATGTGCATTTCTCACGGGAAATGAGCAGGGACAGCCTGATTAGCACCTGCCTGCGGAACCGCCTCCCTCCATACTGTAGGAACTTCCCTCGCAGGATAATCTGTCATTTTCTGTCTAACTGCAGGATCAGGTTCAAGAACAGTCTGAGAAGAATATAAAGACCTGAAAGTGACAAGTGTTCTTACAGCGTCCTCAACTTCGGAACCCACAATAAGTCCTTTATCAAACTTATCCTGTATATCTAACAAACCCTGAGGAGTTAAATCCAACTCTATATTCTCCCATCCTTTAACAAGGGTGTCACACATGATATTAAAAACATATCTCTGCGTGGGCGCATTCCACTGGAGAAAGGTACTCAGAATATCAGGTACACTATACAGTGGACCACTCATGATCCATTTGTGAGCAAGAGAGTCCAATGCAACTCGTTTGCCAGAATCCGGGATTTAACTACGGGATTGCCTTTGAGAAAAAGCAGGAGTCCTATTAAAAGGCCCAAAGAGGGAGGAGAAAAGACCAGAAACAGTATCAACCAACCGATTGCAAGTTGGGGAAGAAGCAGACAATAAAACTGGAGACGCAGTATTAAGCAAAGGGAAAGAAGGACTAGTCGCAACAAGAGGGACCGACGATGAAGGAGACTGAGGTACAGAAGTTAGCGACAAAGGAGGTGCAGGTGGCAATGCAGGAAGGAGCAATTGCGGAAGAGCCGGACCAGCTGGCTGAACAATAGGTTGCTGGGAAGGTGGCAACAATAAGGGTGCATTAGCACCTGGTACATAAGGCGGAGGCAATCTCAACAGATGGGACATTAAGGGATCTTCATCAAGATCCTTACTCTGTGGAGATGTAGGCAACACAGGGTAGGATCTATCTATTGCCATACGATGTTGTCTGTCTGAGACTTCAATCGCTCGATCAGTCTCATCGACCTTAAACTGCTGGGCAGCCTGTATGATCGTCATATCTTTCGCTTTTCTATCTCTTTTTGCCTGCATGATTTCTCTCTGTTTGGCTTCCTTACGTCAAAGGTGGAAAGAGTCAAACATTGCCGGCCAGGCTTTACTTTTGAACAAAATTCCTTCCAAATTGTCTAATATATCAGGCTCAAAGCTACCATTTTGTGGCCCCTGCAAAACACCATCTTTCTTCGTGTATCAGATCCATGCCTCATTAAAGGCAATGGGGCCAACACCATGTTTAGACTAGAGCTCATAAGTGGGAGTTCCAACCGGAGGAATCGGACACGAGTCCTCGAGCTGGGAATCCCTATTACAACCAAAACAACAAAACTTCCTCAATTTGCTAAGACCAGGCATCTTAAATTCACTGGTCCGTTTTCGAACTTCAAGGGGGTTAAAGCAAAGAACACAGCACAAACGTACTCACCCCTTGGCTTCGGCTATTGCAATGGTCGAATAACAAAACCAAAAACAAAACAAAGAAGTGGGGGCTACCCACGAATACTTAACTAAGTGGTCTTCTCACGCCAACAGAGGTCCGTCTAACGTCTCGCAATACCAGTCATCACCAGAGGGTCCAAGGCAGGGCGACAGTCAGGGCAGCAGTCGTCAGCAGCCGGCGGAAAGGAGTGGCCGCGCTGAAAAAGACCTCCGGTCCACTTCGACATACAGGGGTCGCTTGACGTGGTTCGCGAATCCTCCAGAATTTTCTTGCAAGGCTTCTCACGACCCTCGGGCTGAACCGCTACCTCTGAAACCACCCCACGTTTGGCGCCAGTTGGAGAACCGGGCCTTAAGGCCTGGCGGCGCAGGGCAAGCCTTAAATCCCCGAGTTCACCTGCCTTGTCGAACAGAGGCACGAGACACTCTGTTGGGCATAGAAAGCCAGGTTTATTAGCTGCAGCTAAGCACAGTTGTCATAGAAGTACATACAGAGTGTATATTCTAAGGAGACTGCCACTTCAGTCCGTGGCGCACAGTCTCTTATAGTACACATATTTATGACATATACTCCCAATGTATACAAAACAAGCCAATAGGAAGAGTTGGAAAACAAGCTGTCAGGTGCCCCAAATACGCCCCTCTCTCAAACCCTGTGTGTTACCCCTTACAACAAATTAATCAGTGCTAGTACCAACAATCCAATTTGCAAGTGGCAGGACGTATTTGTATGCCTCAAAGGATAGTTGTGTAACAAGAGAATACAAGGAGAGAATAGCGAAGGCCAGTCGGATAAGATAATGTAAGGAAAGAGTAGGAGAAGCTAAATAGTCAGTCGAGACAGGGATCAATCAACCCAGACATGGATTAATGAACTCGGCCAGAACCTGACATCGGTTTAGTAAACAAGGCCAGGGAGTTACTCTTTAACAGAAGGGACACGTAGCAGCTGCGAAAAGAAAAAAAAGAACTTTGTTCGCCGTGCGCCTGAGTGAGGGCAACACAAAACGGCGATGAGACACAAAATGGCGGCTAAATATGGGACAAAGTCAGAAACCAAAGAACCTCACCCCTTATGTCTCCAGTCTAACCATGGATGGGTGATGTTTGGCCTATGCAAATAGGCCATTTACTTGCTAAAGTAGCTTAAACCTGACATCCATTTTGAAACCATGTGTATTATTTGTGCACACTTCTCTCTCCCTGCCTATTATCCATGAGCCCTTTCACACAACTGTACTCATCCTCAGCCTCTTCTCACAAGCTGGCAATCAAGATAAAAAAACACAACATTGTTTAGGAACTGGTTGGCACAGTGTGGTAATCGTATACTACCTTTATTTTCATTATACAATTTAGTCATTCATGTCTAATAGGTATTGTTAATGTCACATGGAACTGTAAACTGTAATGTGAAATTTACTGATGAAGGAGCTTCGGTTTGAATACTGCAAAAGCGGTTGGAGTTTGCCTCAGCTCGATGCCTTAGCTCTTTGCACAAGAATGTTTTTTTGAAACAGCTGAATACAATAATGTATGGTTTGACAAGAAGGGTACCAAATGTGCTTCTCAGAAGCGCAATGTTTGTGTTCCTATTTAAAGTTCCGATTTGAGTAGAACTATTACCAATGCTGACACACGCCAGATTGGGTCCATAATGGACCCCAAATTAAAAATTTAGTGCCCTGGGGAGGTGACGGTCCCCGAGGCGTGTGGGGGGCTTAAGCCCCCTCACTAAGGTTTCTTATTTTGTTTTAAAACAGTCCCAGGGATGCGGGTCCCCGGGGCTGCGGGGGGGGGGGGCCGAGGGGGTGTAAATCCGTTCTGTAGTTCCTGAGAAAATTACAATTAAAAATATATATATATATCTATGTCCTCAGTGGATCCGCGCATCTTGCGCGGACTTTAAGCACAACATCCTGATCACGCACTGAATGCTAATTGGCTGTTAAGTGGTTGTCAACATTCGAAACCAGAGTGTTATCAGCCATTTTGTGCCTCGGTAGAAGCGAGGATCTATAAATTAGTGGAGCAAGTGTTCAAAACGGATAAAGGGGGCAGGTAAGAAATATGTTGACCCTCTAGACCTGCTTCAGGGGTCCTACAAGGACCCGTAGGGTCCAAAAAAGATTTAATTTTTTTTTAAAAATGGAGAAATGTGCGCTGGGTGCATGGATCCGCCGTAAAAAAACAAAAAAAAACGTAGCACAGGCTCCTGTGCTTGTTTAAAAATTAGCCACCAGGGAATGACAAATCCTGGGGTATAAAATATTGCATTTGAAGCGGGGGCTGAGAAAAAAGGGGGGTCCCAAAACATGGTTTCCCCATTCAATTTTCTATAGGAACCATTCATTGCAGCCACAGCCAAAATGGTTGAACGGAATTACGCCAAATTTGGCAAGGTGGTAGTCCTCAGTTCAGACTCATGCCTTTTGCTTAAATGGTGTAAATCCGTTCAGTAGTTCCTAAGAAAAATACAATTAAAAGTACATATATATCTATGTCCTCGGGGGATCAGCGCATCTTGCGGGTACTCTAAGCGCACTGTCCCTATCACGTGCTGAATGCTAATTGGCTGTCAAGTGGTTGTCAACATTGGAAACCAGGAAGTGTTGGCAGCCATTTTTGTGCCTCGGTAGAAGCGAGGCTGAAGAAGTCAGTGGAACAAGTTAGGAAAACATATAAAGGGGGCAGGGTAGAAATATATGGACCCTCTATACCTGTTTAGAGGGTCCTACAACGACTTCTAAAAACGGCAAAGTGCCCTTAGGGTGAGCGGATCATGCAGTAAACAAACAAATAAAACAAAGCGCGTGCTTTAATAATTAGCTACTGGGGGGCCAAATCCCAGGGGTAAAAGTTTTACATTTTATGGGGTCCCAGAGGGTCGTCCTAACTTCGGGAATCACCACCGTCCGGGGCTAAAACAATAATGGGTGGCGGGGGTGGCTCAACCGCCACCCAACCAGCTAAATAGACGGGTGGGGGAGCTCAAAGGCCTGCTACCCCGGGGGCTTTTTCAAAAATGGTTGAGGGGGACTTAAAGGCCCCTCCAGTCCCTGGGACCACCACTCCTGTTTGCTATGGCTCCCTGGTGTGCATGCTTTGGGTGCACAACTCTAACTCGTCAGGTGCACGACTCCAAGGGTAAAAAAAAAGTAATATTTTCCAGATATACATGAAGCTTATGTCTTTAGGATGTGGGTGGCTCTAAAAGGAGCCCTTGTGTGTAATGAGAGATTTTGGTACTTACAAATAAGTACCTATGCAGAGTCTAAAATTCAAGAGTAAGCCTCTGTTACCCTCATCTGTAAAATGTACATCATCTGTCCTATAGATGCCATACATATTGAAACGCAGATTGTTGTGGTAAATTGATCCCATCCTATAATCTCGTAGAAAAGCAGAAACAGATTTATTGACATGTTTTCTAGCTTTCTCAATCTGTGGACAACAATAATTGTATCCATTTCGGCCTTTGGCATATGTCAGAATAGACAAAGGCAGTTTAGGGGACAAGTGACATAAATTCTCCAAAGGCATCCTTCATAAGCATTTCCAGACCTACCCCAGTCAAAGTTCCTAGGCCATTGGGTGTTGGAGATGTAAAAAGGATTTAACCAACGGCATCAATTGGTGCCACGTTTACCCTCTCTGTTCAATCCATTTAATGTCTACGTTTGGCAAACCTAGGTCTTTGTCAATGGCTCTATTTTCTGTGTACCTTTGACGTCTGAAAATATAGCTGTGTCCCACAATTCACACTTTAAGCATCTTGAAAGGAGGTCTGGATGCACTCAGATGGTCTCTGTAAATGAAATGGCAGTTTGAAAAGTAAGATTTTTTCTAAAATGGTGTATTAGGTGCAGTTTTGAAAAAACAATAGAAATGATTGGCTGTTTAAAAACATTCTCTCCTACACTATAAAAAGCCCCGGAGGGTGGTCATCACCGGGGCTTAGAGGGATCTTTGAGCCCTCTGACCCATTGTTTTTCAAAGCCTCATAGAGTAGTGGTTCCCGGAGCTGGACGGGGCCTTTAAGGCCGTCCTACCCAAATAATTTACTGGGGAGTACCTTTGAGTCCCCCCACACATTTATTTTGTAGGATCTAAGAATGGCGGTCCCCGGGCTTCAGCGCCCCTCTGCACCCCAATGAAATGTAATATTTTAGACCCTAGGATTTGGCCCTTCCCAGGTAGCTAATTTTTAACCCCTTCGATGCTCATGATGAGCTCAGCTCGTCATGAGCTATACTTCTCGTGTGCTCATGACGAGCTGAGCTCGTCATGACCACACCCATTTACATTGGGGCCCAGCAGAGGAGAAGGATACCAGCTCCAGCGATGGTGTTAAACAAGCACAGGAGCTCGTACTTCGTTTTTATTGTTTTTTATGGCGGATCCATGCACCCTGCGCACATTTCTGCATTTAAAAAACAAAAAAAATATGCTTTAGGACATGGACTGTTTTAAACACCTATACACTATGCATGTACTGGTCTAATCACCTTTACACATGTGTTTTAGGCCTACAACTCTCTAGTCAGTATACCTACACTACAGCAATCATCCTGATTCAGAATAGGGGCCACACAGCCTCTCTCCTACAAAATAAATATAATATATAAATATCAGAATATATTCATTCTCATGTTCCTGCTTTATCAATCTAGAATGTTTTCTTTCATAATAAAGAACCTAAATAAACAAGTCAGCTAGTTTATCCTATGAACGTCAACCTTGGGCATCTAACTCTTGAAATGCCATAGGGAATATTTCAGTACTATGTTTTATTCCCTTCAGTAAAGTAAAACTCAAATAGTTATAAGTTCACTCAGTATCTTTTCTTGTACTATTCTAATTATTCAGTTAGTATGCAGGTACTCATATAGTGAGCCATTACCTGTTGTTGCCTTGCGAAAGGCGGCCTACAACCCGGATTCCCTTGCTGCCTGTAGCTGCGCCAATGTGTGGGTGAAGACTGCTGCTGCCCCTTACACCCTGCCCCGCACCGGATGCGGACTGCTGGTCTACATCACCCCGGAGGTAGCCCGGCGTGGTGTCGCGTGAGGAGGAGGGGGGGCAGGCCATAAATTTTACGGCGGGCTCCCACAGCGCGGGACGCGCGCAGTCTCGCCCGGGCAAAGCCCGGCCAAGGGTGGGCCCGGCCTGCGCCCGTCATCGTCTGGAGAAGGCTGGGCTGGACCACATCTCCTTCGTGTACCAAGCAGGGCACATAAGGACAGATAAGGTAACTTACAATTAATATATAAAGGCAGAATACTTGATCGACTTGGAAAACTAAAAGACCTGAAGATTACCTGATTCTTCATTAGCTGGTGATAAAATGATATCTGGACGCTATATTGCACTTGATCTGTTTTGTAATTTTTGCACTTACTGATTAGTCGAAACCCCTAATATTGCCTGTATTGTATATATATTATATATGACATTTTTCCTTTCCTATAAAGTGTGAGATTGAGATATAGGGGCAGGTCTAACTGCAGGGAAATATGGGTAAAAGAAAGGCCGAATCAACTAGAAAAGTGGGACTGATTGCTAGTTTGGGTGGGCAACAATCTTTCAAAATCTACCTCACTAGAGCTATGGGGGAGATTGAGGAACAAATAAGCTCAGTAGAGGAAAGCATTTCATATGGCCGGTTGAGCATTTCTGAAGCTAACACCGAGGGATCTATTAAACCCACAAAAACTGTAAGCCCAAAAAATGATGAGGTTACCGAAGTCTATGCAAACGGGTGTGTACAATCTGTTTCTGTTGAAATTGAGGTATATAATTTAGAACCGGAGAACCAACCACCGCCTAAGCGACCAAAAAACCCCATAAATAGCACAGCGACAAATGGTCCAGCCCCTGTTAAAAGAAGAAAAGCCATAGGCAGTGGGGTGAAAAAAATTGATGGTAAAGTGAATCCAGGCATAGGAAAAAAAACACTCACGAACAGCATAGGAGACCAGAAAAATGAATTAGCAATAATAAGGAAAGAGATGGGTGTGTTTAAAGTATCCGTAATGTGCATCCTTGGGAAGCTTTTAGCAAAAATGGAAAGAATGGAAAGTGTTATGGGGAATATGATAACATCCAATAGTGCTGTTATTAGAGTGGCTGAATTAGGAACCCATGCTACAGATAGGGAGGATAATAGGTTGACACAAACAAACGGACCTGTGTTTACTAGAGGTTCTGCAATTTCAGATTTCATCCCGTATTTACCCGCCATTTTGTGTCATCTCGCCATTTTGTGTTGCCCTCACTCAGGCGGCACGGCGAATGCAATGCTTTTGCTTTTCCAGCTGCTACGTGTCCTTTCAGTTAAAAAGTAACTCCATTATCCTTGTTCATGAAACCTGATGTCAGGGCCTGATCGAGTTCGTTAATCCATGTCTGGCTCGATTGATCCCTGTCTCAGCCGACTATTTACCCTCTCCTATTCTTCTCTTATACTATCTTATCCAACTGGCCTTCGCTATTATCTCCTTGTATGCTCCTATTACACAACTATCCATTGAGATACACCAGCATGTCCTGCCACCTGTGAGAGGGGATTGTGAACACCATCACTGATTAATTTGTTGGGAGGGGTGACACACGGGGTCCGAGGAAGAGGCGTATACTAGGATACCTGATAACTTGTTTTCCAACTTTTCCTGTTGGTTCATTTTTTGTGTGCGGGGAGGGGGATATTGTAAATGTGTTTAGTATAAGAGATTGTACGCCAAGGATTGAAGGGGCAGTCTCCTCAAAACTTACACTTTGCATGTACTTCTAGGATAACTGTGCTTAGCTGCAGCTAATAAACTTGGCTTCCACGCTCAACGGAGTGTTTCGTGTCTCTGTTAGTAACAATGCAGGTGAGCCCGGGGGATTAAGGCATGCCCTGCGCCGCCCGGCCCATAAGGCCCGGTTCTCCATACTACAGAACAAACCCCAATGACCAGCGCTTCAATACATAGGGTGGGACATGAATCTGCTGCGAATAAACAACCTATGATTTGGGGGAAAGATAAGAGGAAGGCGCAACAAGAGGACTATAAACCAAGGCCATTTATTCCACGACCTAATGTTAAAAGTACATACTTGGACCTGCTACCAGCCGCTGCACCTTATGTGGTGGTAATTGCGAATGTGCCTCAGGTTGCAAATGAGGAAAATGGAAGTTGGCAATCTCTTTGAAATAAGACAATACATTGGGTGGGGGAGAAAACTGGTTTAACAGGTGCTCTATTTGAAAATTTTAAAATGGTTAGGCGGGTTTCTTGGGTGGGAAGGGACCACAAAGTGCTAAATGGTGATTGTAATGTATTGACCCTTAATGACCCAAGACTGGTACACGCTGTCTTAGATAGAGCGGGGGCAAATAATCTGGGAACAAATGAACTCAGTATCCTCCCATTCATTTTTTGTTTATCGTGGGCAGTATTCTGGGGAAAAGGGTATGATAACGATAGGTACAAATAGGAATCTAATACCACTGTCTAACAGGTTTGAACCGTTTACAAATCTAGAGGATATTGATTGACTTGATGGGAACAAGGAGATGAGGAAGGGGCATGCTACTCAATTAGGTAGGGACGCTGGGCCAATTAGTGAACCCTCCGGTAGCACTAACTTAAATATAACTATAAGTCAGGGAACATATTTGGAGTCCATGAGAAATAAATCTGCAACAGATGATTCAAATCTTGCAACAATGGAGAATACAATATTGATGGATGAGCCCAGACAGTCTATACAAGAATCACCGAAGCTGGGAATAATGGGGCATATCACCAAGGGCTAGTATCGCCGCTTTCTCGGTGAATTGTGCCGAGAAAGTGACGATACAGCTAGAGCCCCATTAACAAGGGCACTTTAAAGCCTGGACCGAGCTCACTTTGCATGTCGGCGAGAAACATCGCTAGTGACATGCAAAGTGGGCGTTCCCACGTCCAACCACATGTAAAATGTGGTTGGAGGTGGGAACACCCTATTACCAAGGCAGGCGTTGGGAGACAAAAACCTGTGATAAACTCATTTATCGCAGGCCTCCCAACGCCTGCTCCGACCAGACGTTAGGCATTGTTAACATGGGGGTGTGGATCATAAAGCTGAATCCACCCCCCCAAATTATCAAGGCCCACATTAGCGCATGAAAACAATGTTTGTTTTCATGCGCTAATGTACCATATCGCCGACTATCGCCGGATTTCTAATCGCCTGCCTGATGCGCATTGATAATTGTGCGCTAATTCAGCGATAAAATCCGGCGATAGCTGGCGATACGGAGAAGTGCGTTGTGCGTTTTGCAACGCACAACTCGGTAATATGCCCCAATGTTCTGGGATATTGCAGGATTGTCCAATAAAATGGTAGACCAACATTGGCTACAGCATATAACAGAATGCCCTATAGTTTGTTTTCAGGAAACCTGGATGGTTGATGAAATACACATGCTAGGCTATCGGACTCTTCACACTCCGGCACTTTTCCGTGAACATGGGCGTAATAAGGGAAGTCTATGCACTATATCTCAAATGTCCAAAGGTTAAAAAAAAAATTTGAGTGTAAGGCGGAACATTATCAGGTCATTGAACTCCACCTAAGCACTGGCTTTTGCTTGGTGTTGATACATTTCTATAACAATATCCCACGGAATAGGGTGCTGTGTGTACTAGGGTGGCTACAGCAGGAATTAAGTGCTAAAATGGAAATGCTAAAAGGGGAAGTGTATTTTATTTGGGGTGGGGATTTTAACTGTACCCTATGCCAATTTCATCAAAGCAGTATCTGTGGCATGGGTGAAATTAAATGGGAAATAATACCTAATTTCACTCATACACCACTAGACATAAACTAAATTAAATTTTGTTACAACTTGATCTAGGGTATTTTAATGATATGTGAATACCCAGGATTGAAAATGAGCCCACTTACAATGGGAGAGGCCGTAATTCAATTATTGATTTTGCACTGATGTCTTGGAAACTTAGTGGTAAGGATTCTATGTTTCAAACACATAGCTTTTTATACAGTGACCACTACCCAAAAGCATCCACCTAAAAACTGTACCTGGGGTATATGATGAATGTAAAATAGGTGAAAAATATGGCCTAGATCTGAGACTTGCTAGTACAAATGGTTATTCGTTAAAATGGAGCAAGGTAGAACCCCAGCCCTTCTTGGCCAAACTTATCAAAGAACAGGACAGGGATTTTAATACTTGCCTAGCGCATGACAAGGAGAGTGCAGATATAATAGACGCCTTTGGGAATATATCAAACAAAATCAGACAGTTGCTTTTTATGGCCAGTGAAGGGAAAAAACACAGTAGGAAAGAGAATACATGGTTTGATAAGGGATGCAGTGATGCCCATAAGAATTTAAAAAGAGTTTTGAAAACTAAGCCAAAAGTCATGGAAGAAATTAAGCAGGCCAGACTGGCATATAGGCGGGCTCAAAAAAAGAGAAAGCTGGACCTAAGAGAAGAAGCATGGCAGAACCTATGTAAGGCCTGTGAAAAAAAGATAATATGGGGTTTTGGCATATTGTTAATGCACCGTTCCTATCTATGCGCAACACCGACATAATCGATGTGGCAATAGAAGAGGAAAGGTGGGTGCAATATTTCAGTGGTCTTTATAACGACAGTCAACGAAATGAAGATACGATAAATATGGTGGAGATGGAGGGCGAGGCAATAGGTGAATTATGGCCAGTGATAAATGATGGAATTATGCAAGATAATATCTTCCCATTAAAAAACCCCTTGACCTTGGACGAAGTGACAAAAGCCATTGAAGATAATGCAGCAGGTAAAGCCCCTGGCCCAAACGGCGCACCAGTGGATATTTACAAATATAAAACTGAGCTATGGGCCCCGCCTTTAACAAATGTACTCATGAATCGTATGAACCATCGTTTCATCGCCACTTGGTCGGACTCTATAATCATCCCAATTTTTAAAAAAGGTGATCGAAATGACCCGCTATGTTACCGACCTATCTCTCTGCTAGATTCCCTTCTAAAAGTGTCCAGGAGGGTAATCCTGATTAAGCTACAAACTTGGGCTGATGAGAAGGGAGTGTTAACCAAACTACAATATGGTTTTCGAGCAGGCCTAGGAACAGTTGAACAAGGCCTGAATTTGAGTTTGATTGTTGATAAATATACAGTGCCAAAAAGTGGTAACATATTTTAAACATTCGTTGACCTCAGTTCAGCTTCGATTGTGTAATACATGATAAAATTCGGGCCACACACTAGAAGATTTAATATAAGTAAAGGCGTGTGACAAGGTTGCGTTCTCGCCCCATTTCTCTTCACCCTCTATATTAATAGTGTGGGAGAATATCTGGAGAATATCTGGTGGAGCACCCAAATGATTACCCAGTAATTGACGGTTGTCCCATACCTATCCTATTATATGCGGATGACGCAGTTTTGATGTCTAGGACACAAAATGGCCTACAAAGAACACTTATAAAGATTGTTGAATATATGCAGGACAGGGGTCTTAGGGTAAATATTAAAAAAACTTTTAGCATGACATGTGGGAAGCCGTGTTTTAAAAAGAAATGCAGGGTCTTTATTAATAAAGAGAGAATTGAGTGTGTTAACACCTTATTTATTTATTTATTTATTTATATGATTTGTAGAGCGCATACGTTTGCCCTTGGGCGTCTTGGCGCTAAGATTACTAAAAGGATCTCTGAGTAATGGCAGCGTTTAGGCGGAAGATTCATTACTGGTTGAATGACCAAGTCTTCACCAGCTTCCTAAACTGAAGGAGAGACTGTGCCGATCTGATAGTCAGCGGAAGCGAATTCCAGAGTCTGGCTGCAGACACTGTAAAGCGCCTGTCTCCCCAAGTAACCGTTCTGGTACGGGGTATGGCTAACTGATGTAACTGCATCGATCTCAGTTGTCTTGATGGGCAGTAGATGGAAAGCTGCTCTTGCAGAAACCTTGGGCCTTGGTTGTGAGTAGCTTTGAAAGTTAGACACAGGGATTTGAATTTTATGCGGTTTTTAATTGTTAGCCAGTGATAACTCTTAATTATGTGACTGACTGATTTGAATTTAGGAGTTCTGGATAATAATCTGGCTGCCGCATTTTGGATCATTTGGAGTTTGGAGATTACCCGGGATTGTGCATTGGCAAATAAGCCATTACAGTAGTCCAAGGAGGAGAGCACAAGTGTGCTCACCCGCGCTGTCAGAGAGAAATGGGAGAATTTTCCTTATCAATTTAAGTTTGTGGTGAGCATTTGCTACTGTCTGGTTGGCGTGTGCTGCAAAATTAAGTTTCTCATCAAAAACTATGCCCAAGTTTCTGACCTTAGCTGACGGTGTTGGTAGAGTTCCCAAAGACGGAGGCCACCACTCAGGAGACCATTGTGGGACAATCTTACCAAAGACAACTACCTCCGTCTTTTCGGAGTTCTACCTCAAGCAGTTGGCCTGCATCCAGTCTTTAATAGCCAGCATACCCTCTTGAAACAGTGCCGCTACCTGCTCCCCGTCATTATTGATAGCGAGCACCAGCTGGGTGTCATCAGCATAGGAGGTACGGCTCATATGGTAGGTTTTAATCACTCTCGCCAAGTCCAACACATAGATATTAAACAGTGTTGAACTTAGCGATGAGCCCTGAGGAACTCCACAAGGTAAGTCAAGCTCTGGTGATTTGAAAGGACCCAGAGTGACTGCTTGAGTTCTGCTGGAAAGAAACGAGGTGAGAAGTTCTTTAGCGCTGGATCGGATGCCCAAATTTCCGACACGGTCAATCAAGATGGAGTGATTGACCGTGTCGAAGGCGGCCAACAAATCCAGCATAATAAGCACTGCTGTCCCTCCATGATCTCTGATTGTTCCAATGTCGTCTGCGGCTTTAATGAGAGCCATCTCAGTGCCATGGAGCTTTCAAAACCTGAACTGCGTATCATCCAGCAGTTAGTTTTGCTCGAGATAATCAGCCAGCTGAGTGTTCATTACCTTTTCAAGCACTTTGGCAAGAAATGGGAGGCTGGCGATAGGTCTATAGTTTTTCAACAGCTCCTTATCCAAAGATGGTTTTTTTAGGAGTGGTTTTAGCAGAGTATTCTTTAGCATGTTCGGGTATATCCCTGACCTGAGGATCATGTTACAAACTTGTGTGATGGTGATGCTGATAACGTCAATCACTGGTAGGTAGACTTTAGGAGGACATGGGTCTAGAGCCGAACCTGTTTTTATGGACATCATAATGTCCCTAATCTGATCCTCCTCCAATCCTTCAAATTGGGTCAGTAAGCAAGTGGGAGGGTTAATTTGAGTAGGTGGAGGAACATGAGTGTCTTTAATTGAGAACTCAGAATAGATGTCGTTAACTTTGGTGAAAAAGAAGTTGGCCAAAGAATCACAAAGGGCCTGTGAAGGAGAAGGGGCTGTATCTGTAAGCTTCCCAGCTAGTTGCTTCACTACTTCAAATAGCTGTTTGCTGGAGTTTTTAGAGGAATCAATTTGATTCTCAAAAAACTTCTTCTTAGTTTCAATGATCAGTTTTTTGTAGATAAGTTGGGTATCTTTATATCGTAGTTTACTGTTTTGATCATAAGACTTTCGCTAGAGCCTTTCATGCCTTCGACATTCTTGTTTTTGTTTTCTGAGTTCTTCTGTTAACCAAGGAGAGGATGGTGTCTTTCTATTGCTGGATATGGTCTTATGAGGAACTAGTAGATTAGTAGCATTCCCTATCCACTCAGTGAATTGTTTGGCAGCTAGGTTGGGTTTCATAGATATAATAGGGCGGGACTTAATCAGCAGCTCAGCAAAGGCTACATTGTCTATATCTTTCCATACTCTAAAAGGCTCTTGAGTCTTATAGGACTGTTTCATAGGGGGCGTATCAGTGATAGGCCAGGCACACAGAATGACAAAGTGATCGGACCATGTTAAAGGTAAAATGTCCTGAACGGTGATGCCATGTATATTGGAAAAAATACAATCCAACGTGTGGCCAGCCTCATGTGTCGGGCATTGACGAGCTGAACCAACCCCAAGCTCTTGAGGTCTCCAATTAGTGCTTGGTAGTCAGCATCCTCTTGTTTCTCTAAATGAAAATTCAGATCTCCCAGCACTATAAAGGAATCCTCAGTCACCAAGGATTCGATCAGTGAGTTAAGATTGGCCAGGAAAGCGGAGCGGGGACCAGGTGGTCTGTACATAAGTACTCCTTTAAGGCTGTATGAGGGTGTCATCTTAATGGCGAATTGAAATGCTTCACAGCATGACCGCTAATCATCCTCCTTTCTTTCCTTTCTATCAAGTCGATATGTTGTATATCCCTGTGGGATAGCAACTACCAAGTCTGGGTCTGATTCGGCATCCATCCATGTTTCAGTAATGAATAGCGTATCTATATTGTTCTCTACAATCAGATCGTGTATTTCCTGCCTATGCTTTCCCAGAGATCTTGCAATAATAAGTGCAATAACAATATTTTTTGTTTATTATTAGAGCCTTGTTTGGTGCGAGCGTTGTTAGTAATGAACGGTAGAGGAGAGATACAACCGGGGCAAACGATAACTCCTATTTGAGAGATGTGCTCACGTTTATATCGATGGCAGCTGTTACACGGGACTGACCTTAGATGTAACAGATCATCGCTGGAGTAAATTAAACCCTTGGCTATCCCATCCAAACCAAGAGTCGTGGCCCTCAGCCCGGTCTTGGCGTGGACGGGCGCAGACGGGCTTGCCTTTGGCGCGCCCGCTGCGCCCGCCCGCTGCGCGGACGAGATGACGTCTTCCTTATATCCAGTGTGGAGGAGGGTGGGATGCGGCCAGCAACTCGACCGCCACCCTTTCCCCCACCCAGTATGGCAGCTGAGGTCAGTGTTTCCCCAGCGTCAGCATGTAATCTGCTGCGCTGTGGGCTACGATGTGGCAGGGATAAGGCTGCTTGCCTCAGAGGTAAAATAAAACTACAAATGAATTGCGCAAAGAAAATAAACAGCACACTTTTAAAATTTCTAGCCTCCGGCTTCCGCCTCAGAGGTGAGCCTAATGATAATCAACCCGGTTTATGCTGGGCGGTGATTTAAATACCTTTAGGAGGGCGGGATGCGGCCAGCAACTCGACCGCCACCCTTTCCACCACCCAGTACGGCAGCTGAGATCAGTGTTTCCCCAGCGTCAGCATGTATTCTGCTGCGCTGTGGGCTACGATGTGGCAGGGATAAGGCTGCTTGCCTCAGAGGTAAAATAAAACTACAAATGAATTGCGCAAAGAAAATAAACAGCACACTTTTAAAATTTCTAGCCTCCGGCTTCCGCCTCAGAGGTGAGCCTAATGATAATCAACCCGGTTTATGCTGGGCGGTGATTTAAATACCTTTAGGAGGGCGGGATGCGGCCAGCAACTCGACCGCCACCCTTTCCCCCACCCAGTACGGCAGCTGAGATCAGTGTTTCCCCAGCGTCAGCATGTAATCTGCTGTGCTGTGGGCTACGATGTGGCAGGGATAAGGCTGCTTGCCTCAGAGGTAAAATACAACTACAAATGAATTGCACAAAGAAAATAAACAGCACACTTTTAAAATTTCTAGCCTCCGGCTTCCGCCTCATTGGTGAGCCTACTTGGGAATAGTTTTCGCGAGCACAAGTAGATGGGGAGTGCAATACGGTCGAGAAAGCAAATGATGCTAAGAGAAATCGGGGGCGGTAACTAGATTTTCCGGTAAACTGGGTAATAAGCCAATCCCTGAGCTGATAGCCATTTATAAAGCCAAATGTATCTCCACAGCAGTATATGGGGCTGGAATCTGGGGAGGGGTGGGTGCTAAGAGCATACAGCAATGTGAGAATGCCTTCTTAAAATATCTATTGGCGATACCCAGCACTACTGCCAACTATATTTGCCACCTTTAGCTGGGTCTGTCTCATATAGAAGATATCATAAGGACTTATCCTCTTTTACTGTGGCATAAGCTCTGGGTGACAGATGAGGCGGAATTCACTCGTACAGTCATTATGGATTGTGTGAAAATGGACGGGGCTGTACATATCCCCTGGCTAAGCCATATCAGGGCTGTGGCTAGTGAGATTGGACACCCCGAATACTTTGACGACCCAGAAACCCTGAAATTAATCTCCAGGAAGCAACTAAAAAAGGAATATATGATATACCTGGACGATAAAAGATGGGGTGTAGAGAGAGGGAAGCAGTCTGTTATGGCCAACTATCTGCTGCAAACATGCTGGGGATCCAGCTCTACTTATTCCAACTGAGGAGAAGCTTTGGCCATATGCTGGTCACCCAGTTTCAACTGGGCAAAATATTTGGACTAGTTAGCTTCCCTGAGATTAATGATTGGTCGCGTGATCTAACACACTGTCCCTGTGATGGCACCTCAAAACAATCAACTATTCATGTCACCTTTTTTTGTAAATGGTATAATAATCCTATGAGAAGATTTTTAATTCCCTTTTTAAAACGTATTGGATCTAGACAGTGCAATAATGTCCTTATGTACCTGCAAAGTATGGATACTGATATATGTATTAGCGTGGTGGTGTCATATCTAAAAAATGTAAGAAGATCTAGAAATACAATGCAGGGAAATTGTTAATTGAATCAATTAAGGTGACATAATAGAAAACTGTGGACACTGATAATATTATTGAGATTGTATAATCCAAATGAAATATATGTTATAAATTCTGATTAAGTGATAATATAATATTGCGACGTATAATGTTTTCATTAATATTTTTTATTATTATTGTTTGTTTTTAATGTCTTTAGGTGGATTAGGATGAAATAGATGTAGTTGTGTTTTGCTATAGAAATGTATAATTATGTTATTTTATTGTGCTTTTATGGTTTTTCACCACAAAAATCGAATAAAGCTATATTTGATTTGATTTGAGCCAGGCTTTAGGGCACAGAGTGCTTCAAACTCCTATGCAGTATGCATGTGGTGTAGTGTAACCACTTTCACATTTGTATTTAAGGTGTACCATTCCTTGGTCAGTGTCTATATAGAATGTGTTTGCACAGTAACAGACAAGTATAATTTATAAGATTAGTAATATACTTTTATATATGTTTATTTTTTAACAGATATTGTTTATCATCATTAAAATAAAGTTATCATGCCTGAAAAAGGTCGAAAAAGAAAAAATAGAGCTAAAGGACATTTACTTGAAGAAAACTCAACAACAAGTATTGGATGAGCAACATAATGTGGCCAAAAAGAGAAAATCTTCTGTTAAGATTACTAAGAAGTTTAATAAAAATGTTTCTAGACCAAAAAAGAAGGTTCGAAGTGTTGAAACCAGTGATAACGCTTCAACGACAAAACAAAATCGAAATATTAGGAAAGGAAAAAAAGCAACTGTAGAATTAAAAAAATTAGAATTATGGTAAAAGAAGACAAAATCAGTATAAAGAGATTTGAAAGAAAATATTTTATAATAGAGTAGTACATAATTTGCTGTAATATTTGAAGAAATATAAAAAGAGATCACTATTTAATGAAAAAAGAAGAAGCATATTGAATCCATTGTTGAAAAGGTTTTTGAAGTAAAAAGAAAACTATTCATTTTAGTTTTAAACAGAATTCGATCACTAGATAAACCAATACATTCAATGAAGGCCAAAAGTAAGAGGAAAAGAGTAATTAACAGAACTAATGTTTATGATTTTATTTGGATGAATGGAAACACAGTTCAAGTTCAGATCCTTTCTTTAATGAAGAGAGTTATTTTCAGACCAATGATTTGTTGCATGCAGTTGACACCAGTGGCCGAGTTTATGAGGTTGGAAATGGTTGTCCTATTGACAAACAAAAATGGTTCCCAGAAATGTAGAAGAAATGATAGCTGATGAAGTTCTAGGCAGACGTGCTAAAGCCCCAGTGCACACTTGGGATTGCAGAAGGATTTTTATTGTACGACAACAATCTATTGATCTTTTACGCAATTTTTTTTTTTTTTTTGTCCTTATTTGCCTTACCCGCTGCTTAGGAAGTGCCAACCACCTTGCGTGTCCCCGACCAAGAGAGGGAATCAAGAAAATGATACCCATCTCTGAAACTGGACTCCGAGATATTTTACTGGTGGCAGAGAAGTCCCAAGAAGAAGGGGAATTTACATTCTTACGCTGACTCCATCTAGGTATGTCTCAACCTGCAGGACCACAAAAACCGTATCGGGGCCAGACCCGGTCCAAGGAGTGTTATTGGCATAATCATAGGACCCGGGGAAAAAAAAAAAAAAAAAAAAAAAACCCCGGAACACTATCTCCACTGTATCAACAGATCCCAAAAGGCCAGATTACGGTTATTGCAAGCTCTAGCCATGTCCACCTTTGATGTTTCATATAAAGATGTGAGCCAGTCCGAATATGTTGGAGCAGATTTTTCCACCCACCGTATGCAAATCTGCCTCCTAGCCAACAGAATAGCATAAAACAGAAAAGATCTTGCTTCGCCAGAAATACTGTCCTCGATTCCAAAGATGATTAATGGCAATGAAATTACTAGTGATGTGTTCATAATGGAATTTAGGGTAGACAGCACTTCCTCCCAGAACTGACCGATGTTGGGGCATTCCAAGAACATGTGAATATCTGAAGCTCCTGGTAAATTACATTTATTACATTTCTTGTCTGGGAGAAATTTGGAAAGTCTCAGCGGTGTTATATAAGCCCGGTGTGCTGTAAACAGATGATTGCGCCTCAGCCATGATGGCTTCACCACTTTATAGAGGAGCGCAAAAGATCTTAACCATGTCTCCTCACATTGTAAGCCCATTGACTCTCCCCACAATTCATCTGGAAGGGTGAAATCCCCATCGGTTTCCTCCAGAAGCTGCCAATACCAGAAGGCCACCTCCTTACCACCCTTAGGTCTTTCTAGTAGCAGCTGCTCCAGGGAGCTTGATTTCCCAAATAATGCATCTTTGCACCGCTGGGCTCTCCCCCAGCTTTCCAGCTGGATGAATTTAAATCTAGAGAATGCAGGACCTATACGCACATGTAATACATCCCAAGGAAGTATCGATCCGTCCACCAATAACTCCCCCCATCTAGTAATTCCAGCTTCTTTTAGTGAGGAAGATAAGCTATCCCTAAGACACTCCGGTAAACCCGGGGAGTCCCATATGGGAGCGAAATTAGAATAGTAAGACAGCCCCAATCTTCTTCTAATGGCTAGCCAACCCCTAGCCCAAGACTGTATGATTTTCAGTCTTATTTTCTTACAATATTTCTGATTCCCAAATTTAAATAGAAATCCGTCAGCTGGTAGATTTGCTCCGGTTAACATGGCTTTATACATTGACACCTCCAGAAGACTCGATGGTGTTTTTAGTAACATCCTGGAGTAGGACAACTGAAAGGCCCAAGCGTAATACACTAAGTCCGGTAGGGCGAGGCCCCCCTTCTCCCTTCTCCTCCTCAACTTCTTCCACGCAATTCTAGTTGACTTATAATTCCAAATAAAGGAGTTAAGCTCTCGCTGACATCTGTCCAACATCTTCACATCAAACCCCAAAGGAATGGCACCAAATATAAATATAAACTTGGGAAGGATAGACATTTTTATTAAATTGACCCTACCCATTATAGAAAGTGGCAAGTGAGTCCAGGATTTCAATAGGCCCTTACATTCCCTGAAGACTCGATCTAAGTTAGTTTGGGCAATGGTCCCAATGTCTTGGGTGATTCGGATCCCGAGATAGCGCATAGAAGTGGTGATATTTATGCCTAACCGTGGGTCCGGAATATTCCAGACCATAACCTCGGTCTTACTTGAATTGATATTATAGCCCGAGATCTTGCCGAACTCTGCAGCCTTCTGAATCACGGCAGGATAGGACAACACCGGATCCGAGGTAAAGATTAAAATATCATCGGCATATAATGCCGTCCGCCTCTCCCACTCCTTAAACCTGAATGATGGTATATTCTCGTCTGCTCGCAAAGCCTGGGCAAACGGCTCAATGTACAAATTAAAAAGGAGGGGAGAAAGCGGACAACCTTGCCTCGTACCTCTAGTGATCTTGAAGGGTTCTGTCAATATCTCATTAATCAGCAGCCTAGCCGAAGGGGCTCGATAGAGTAAGGCAATAGTTCTACGAAAGCCCTCCCCAAAGTTAAACCTTTTTAACACATCGTTTAGGTAGGGCCAATTGACCCTATCAAAGGCCTTAGCTGCGTCGAGGGTTAAGGTGGCCAGTGGAAGGGAAAAAGCAGAGGCTATATCTATAGCCCCTACCAAATCATGTGTAAGATCTGAAAGATGGCGCCCCTTAATAAAGCCTTTCTGGTCGTGATGAATAATGGTACCCAATACCTTACCCATTCTTGCTGAAAGTATTGCGGCAAAGATCTTATAGTCGCTATTCAGCAAAGATATTGGTCAATGAAGGCCAAAAGTAAGAGGAAAAGAGTAATTAACAGAACTAATGTTTATGATTTTATTTGGATGAATGGAAACACAGTTCAAGTTCAGATCCTTTCTTTAATGAAGAGAGTTATTTTCAGACCAATGATTTGTTGCATGCAGTTGACACCAGTGGCCGAGTTTATGAGGTTGGAAATGGTTGTCCTATTGACAAACAAAAATGGTTCCCAGAAATGTAGAAGAAATGATAGCTGATGAAGTTCTAGGCAGACGTGCTAAAGCCCCAGTGCACACTTGGGATTGCAGAAGGATTTTTATTGTACGACAACAATCTATTGATCTTTTACGCAATTTCTTACGAGAATATAGTAAAAAAGTGTTAAACAAAAGATTAAGATGTTGCAAGGACTAGACCCTTGCAGAGTGAGAAAAAATACTGGTTTGCAAGGTCATTCTCTGGCTTGTCTTTCTAGAAAAATATGTCAAAGTATTTTTCATTATTTAAGTATGTTGGCAGTACATCATACATCATACTCAAATGCGGAAGTTAGGCAGAAGATTGTATTATGCAAAAAGTCCAGCACTAAAATTAAATGAGTTGAACAGTGCTCTTTTGCCTGGGTCAGTTTCAGATGTGAAGAAGAAGATTTGTGATGATATTGAGTTTTGTTACTTTGCTCCTGAACAATAGAGTGCAGAAACTCAGACATTAATAGAAGAAAATGTTGAACATAGTTGTGCAAATATTTTGAAGGTGAAATTACAAAGTTTAAGGTGATTTCAGATGAAAGGCCAAATTACTTTTGTATTTGTTGTCAGCAAACTCACTATAAAAATCAGACGAGGAGTGTTGATCTGTATTTAACAAAGTGAAAGAGAAAATAATGATATGTGGAAGGAATTTGAAACTTATTTGCGGTAGAGAATTGTTTTGATTTGGGTTCTGATCAGTGTATTTGTAAATATTGTTATAACAAATTAGATGAGAATAAAATGCCAGCTAAAGCTGTGCATAATAATCTAGAGTTGGTTGCTATTCCTCCAGAACTGATAGATTCAAATAGCTATAAGTCTATTCTCATTCAATGTGTGCACCCGTTTCAGGCTATTGTTCGTATGGAGCCTAAAACAGGTAAATTGCTTCTTTCAGATTTACAGAGAGGATTAAAAGGAAGAGTTGTATTTTTACCATTAGATTTAAAGAAAAATATTGAAACTATTGGTGTAGAAAATGAACTACTAGTCATTCTAGTTAATGGCGTTCCTACTAAGAGTAAGAAAATCTGGCAGGAGTTAGTGGATGTTAGGAAAGTGCAGAAGGCGAATTTGTATTTAATAAAAAACAATGAGTACTATAAAAATGTGTATATCGGAGAAGAAGAAATTCTTTTAGCAGAAGATACTGAAACATCAAGTAGACAAATCGAAAATAGTGGATATGTCAAGAAGTGAAGAAATCTATGAACATTACAGTGTACATCAACATCATTTAAAAGAAGTGATGGGGAACACTATTGAGTTGTTTCAAATGAAAAAATCAAAGGGAGGTCCCATAAGTGTATGAGATGAGAGCTTGGAAGTTCGTTGTTTTCCGCAGTTGTTTCCAACTCAGCACCACCACAGTACCACTCAGCACCACCACAGCATCACTCAGCACCACCCCAGCATCACTCAGCACCATCCCATTATCACTCAGCACCACTCAGCATCAGCACAGCACCACTCAGCACCACCACAGCACCACTCAGCGCCACCCGAGCATCAATCTGCGCAACCATTCAACAACAACTGGTTGAAATATGTTTTCTCAATGTTTCAAGCTTTATTACAAATGTCACAAAAGATGTCAATATTTCACTTCTGTTCTTGCATTTTCGTCACAATAAAATACACAGAACATAATCTTCACAAAAGTTATTTACATTAGTTTAAGCTATTGCCATTATAAATTAAAATCACTTTTATTTAAGTATTAATTATTTAAAAAAATTAAAAGCCATTGCAATTTGTAATATCAATACATCTAAGTCACGTAAATACAAAACATGTTGCATTACAAATGCTATCGGTGTCACATTTGCAAAAGTTATAACTATTGGCATTGTAAATGACAAAGCTATTATTTAGCTATTTTCAAAACCAACACATAAATTAAAAAAATTGTCATATACAAGACCAATAGCTCAAACTTTCCTAATGCGAGACCTATTGCATTGCAAGTGCTTGTTTTTAAATCTGTCAGTGCTTCCTGTTGAGGTTTAATTTTCGTGACAGGCGCCTCATTGCCTACTTGTAACTATTCTGCTTCAAGGGTCAGAGCAGGGTCAGAGAATAGTTGCAAGTAGGCAACAAGGTGCCAGGAAGCACCTACAGGCTTACAGCAGCAGGTGCCCAAGTTGAAGTTAATTTCTTTGTAACCCTTTTGTAAAAGGTTACAAAAAATTAGCTTAAACTTTTGCACCTGCTGCTGTAACCCTGTAAGTGCTTGGCTGAAAATGTGTCCCCGCTGATTCGCGGTATGTTGCGGACAATTCTATTGCTGTTGCTCGATATGTAACGTCCTACATTACAAAATCAGAAAAGACAGAATTACAAGAAACGTGGGAAAAGATTTCTCATGAGAAGAGTCTAAGTAAGAAATTATACAGTTTCAGTTTGAAGAAGTTATCCCATCGAGAAATTGGTGAATATGAATGCTCCGATCAGTTATCATCTGCAAGTCTAAATCTAGAAGAATCATTTGGGTGAGTCTAGGTCTTGCTGCAATGCGAAATCGGGTACTGAAATCTTTTCAAGAAATTCAATATTTAGCTGAAAAAGATCCAGAAAGTACAGATATTTTGAAAACAAAAATGTTGGCCACATATTCTCCAAACAGAAGTCATCATCTTGAGAACATGTGTCTCTATGAAGTGCTGCAAAACTACACTTTTAAACGGAACACTACAGATAACATCAATGATGGAAAATATGGAGTTATTAGTTCTGAAGGATGTTTGGTGAAACAAAAAAAAAGGAAATTTGATTAATCACAGGAAGCTGAGTTGTGACACTGCTGATAAAAGGGATTTTTACTATTTAGCCCTTTTGCAACTGTTCAAACCATGGCGTTCAGAATTGGAATTACTTGGAGAATTTCAGATTCATGAATATTCCTTCAATGCTTGTAAAGATACCATACAATGCACTGTTTTTTCAAATTATATGAAAATGTTGAATGATGAAATTGATCAAGAAGCAACTATTGCAGCTGAGATTGCTAGAGACAGTTCTCAAGACAGTCAAAGTTCTGCTGCGCTGAGTCAAGATCCACTAGGACAGCCAATTGTTGAAAATGAAGTAGAAATTGCCATGAATGAGGTGGAAACAGTAATGCATCAAGCTCAAGAAGGTGTAGCGGACTTAGCAAACTTGGAAGAACAACTAAATGTTGAACAGAAAGCAATATATCAGTAAGTGAGACAACAGATTGATCATGGATTTCTTCATGAAAAGAAAGAATGTACATGCTCATGTTTTCAACCTATCCGAATGTGTGTGAATGGACAAGCTGGAACAGGAAAATGTTTCTTAATTAAAGTAATCACCAGTTATCTACAGAAAACAACTGAGTTACATTTATCTTGTGTTGTAACTGTTCCAACTGGGTTAGCAGCACACAACATTAAAGGAATTACATTACATTGTTTACTGATGCTACCTGTGGAGCATGACATCCAATTGGAATATCACAAGCTATCTGGAGAAGCTTGTTGTGAAGTTTCAAGAGTGGTGAAGAAAATTAAACTTCTGATTATTGATGAGGTAAGCATGGTCTCAAACTTAATGCTTGCTTTTGTGCATTTAAGAATGCAGCAAATTCTTAAAACAGAGCATGACCTGTATGGCTGAGATACCCGCCACCCCCTCTCAACACAATCCTCAAGGATGGGAAACCGGAAACAGTTCTGAACTTTTGGAAGACGGGAGGGAGTGACCCTCCCGGCCGTATTTATTAAAATATGAAACAAAATTAAAACATTAAAATAACAGTTTCATATTATGTACAATTTCATTACCACATTGCGATGTTTGGCTAACCTTAACATATTCTCTAATACAAAGGTTCTCCTAGCCGAACTAACATCCTACAAAACATTTAACTTGAAATTTTGAAATTGTACATCCTAACGTTTAAGGGCCAACGGCAAGGTCGTAACCGGTGTCAAGATCCCTAAACCAGAAATATCCCCCTCACTTGTGAGGGGCGACCGCACAGAGGTGTACCTCGAGTGCAACTACCAATTTCCCTTGACTTGACGGGGGCCCCAATAAACTCGACGCCACTTAAAGGTCGTCCGAGGACTCGTGTGAGGTATCTAGAAGCTAGCGTGACCCCCCCCAAACCCCACACAACTTACCACATCTGCCGTCGCAGATGACCTGGCCCCGGGAAATTCTCCAGGAAGGGGCTGTAGCCCCTCCTACCCAGGAAGGGGCCTTGACCGCCTTTCCTTTCCTTTCGGCGGCCCATCCTTAGAAGGGACCGCCTACCCCGTTGAGGGGCCAATGGCCACCTCCCTCGAGCGCTCCCATCCGTAATGGGTGACGCCCACTCATAGGGATCTTCCAATTAGTGCTCACCGATCATGACCTTACCGCCCGACCAAAATAAATACGACAGTTCTAAACTAAATGACTAAATTACTCAAAAGACAGTTAAAAGCAACCACTTTATTAAAAGCATGCTACTGATCAACACTAGCCCTGATCTCTTGACTGGGTGAGAGCTTTCTGCTTAATTCAGAGACTCTGTCCCTCACCACCCCTTGTTGTAAATATTTTTGTCCACCCTAAGCGTGGAAGGGTATTCTCAGATGTGAGACCCTTGCTCATTGCACCATCAGGATTCAAGCAAACCGGGCCGAAGACGGCTGTAATGCCAGAAACCGGTCCCCGGGAGCTTGTTTCCTTCCCAGTGTAAGAATTGGCTTTTGTAGTTTGGTTTGCCCTGTTCCCATCATGCACTGGGACAGGAACAGACTAATTTGCATACAGCCAGGTTCTGAAACTGGGATGGTGCAGTGAGCTAAAAAACGGTGTTGGATCTAGCCCTGATCTCTTGACTGGGTGAGAGCTTTCTGCTTAATTCAGAGACTCTGTCCCTCACCACCCCTTGTTGTAAATACTGATCAACACTAGAGCAGGATTACTTTATTTGCAAAACATACCACAAATTGACCATTTCTTTATTGCATATTCAAAGATATCACGATAATAATCCGGTACCTGCAAACAAAAGAGTTACCCCATCAAACTTTATTCAAAACCCCTTGCTGTCCTCAGGGGCTGGTGGGTGGGTCAAAATTGGCTCTTCGTTCCGTCTCGAGCTCACGTGCAGCGAGGTGGTGCAGCTTCAGAGCACAGGAACAAGAGGATGCTTCCTTGGCTTGTTGCTCCTTTTATCCGTCTTCAGGGCGGGCGTAAACCCGCCCCGGCCTGCCCCGAGGGCGTGGCCCGGCCGCGTCAGTGTCTAGGCCAGCCCACTCCAGGGCGGGAAAAGGCGCGCCCCGGCTACGCCGCTTCAGGCATACCAGCCGAGACTCGCCTCCCGCCCAAGATGGCTTCCCGGGGGGATCGTGGTACTCCACCATACGTTCGGGGGGACCGAATGGTCGCCCCTTTCCATATGGCTGAGATACCCGCCACCCCCTCTCAACACAATCCCCAAGGATGGGAAACCGGAAACAGTTCTGAACTTTTGGAAGACGGGAGGGAGTGACCCTCCCGGCCGTATTTATTAAAATATGAAACAAAATTAAAACATTAAAATAACAGTTTCATATTATGTACAATTTCATTACCACATTGCGATGTTTGGCTAACCTTAACATATTCTCTAATACAAAGGTTCTCCTAGCCGAACTAACATCCTACAAAACATTTAACTTGAAATTTTGAAATTGTACATCCTAACGTTTAAGGGCCAACGGCAAGGTCGTAACCGGTGTCAAGATCCCTAAACCAGAAATATCCCCCTCACTTGTGAGGGGCGACCGCACAGAGGTGTACCTCGAGTGCAACTACCAATTTCCCTTGACTTGACGGGGGCCCCAATAAACTCGACGCCACTTATAGGTCGTCCGAGGACTCGTGTGAGGTATCTAGAAGGTAGCGTAGACCCCCCCCCAAACCCCACACAACTTACCACATCTGCCGTCGCAGATGACCTGGCCCCGGGAAATTCTCCAGGAGGGGGCTGTAGCCCCTCCTACCCAGGAAGGGGCCTTGACCGCCTTTCCTTTCCTTTCGGCGGCCCATCCTTAGAAGGGACCGCCTACCCTGTTGAGGGGCCAATGGCCACCTCCCTCGAGCGCTCCCATCCGTAATGGGTGACGCCCACTCATAGGGATCTTCCAATTAGTGCTCATCGATCATGACCTTACCGCCACAGGCCGGATAGTTGACCGGCTATCCGGACCCCCCACAACACTCCTACCTAAAGGTCATGTCTTAAAGTCTTTAGCCAAGCTATACAGTCTCCTATGAGTAACTCGTTCCCCACCCGGGACAAATGAACACCATCCCCCAAATACATACTGTCACCAGTAATACAACCATGCGAAATAGAATGCAGTGTATTGGAACGGAACAATCTACTCACTTTGTTATTAATTTTCCTTACTGAATGATTCAGAGCAGAAACAGAAATAGCCCCCCGCCATACTTTTCGCGGGATCATATGTGACCATGCAATCGTGCACCCTGGAACTCTCCTCGCCAACCAACTTACAGTGGAAAGCATCGCCTCAAGAAGAAGTCGTCTACCAGTGGTGACCAAATCATTGCCCCCAAGATGTACTATGACTATAGACGGCGGTGACCTCGTCCGCCCTAGCAACCCTCAAAAAATGATTGAAACTGGTCAATACAGAGTCCGCCCTTTCCGTAGAAGGAAACACTGTACCCGTATTCCCCAGCCACGTGAATCATGTCACCTGCTTTGAATACGTCCACGGCACGCCTCACGTATGAGTGGCCCACGACCCACACCTCCTTTTTCACAGCCGGTGAAGTCTGACCGCTGGCCCGGTGTTGGGTCGACTGCATAGTCCGCCCCGCCTCGTAGGCTTGCGCAACTGAAACCAAACAAAAACAAGAAGCGTGAGTACATCATTACAGCTTCACAACATGTGCAACCGCACATACCTCTTATAACAATTGGAGGACCAACGCCCCACACGTTTAACTTGTTCGACATTCAGACCCCTGGCTGTAGCCTCTGTAGCAGCCCCTATCCGAAAGGAATGGGTCCCAAACTCGCCCGGGTTCAAGCCCGCAGCAGTAATCGACATCGCAAGCACCCGCTGAAACTGAAACCTCGTCAGTGGGGTGGCGTCAGCGTGTCTCAACAAGGTCCCCCCCCATGATGCCACCCTTTGTGCCAAATATTCCTCTACACAACTCACCGGGCACATGGAGGACCCGGGGATCCTTTGTATGATTATGCAATCACCCATCGCACCCTGATCGGTCTTGGACCTGACGAACGAGAGAGTCATTGTCTCCCCTCTGATCTGAACGTGCTCTTGGCACAGTCCCCCCATCACGTCCTGCTTGTTCCTCGCCACTAGTTCGCTTACTCGCATAGCCCCATGGAATGCCAGCGTAAAAGTGGCTCGGAATAACACTGTTTCATACTGGGATGAACATGTTGCAGGGAGTCTAGATAATAACAGGGCCAACCTATCCAAACCTATCGGGCGCCTTTCATCTACTCTGCGACCCTCAAGGCATTGCCACCCACGTAGCGCTTTTTGCACAACGAAAGACGCTGTCGGGTCCTGGATCCCATGAGCCCTAGCCACAAAGGAAATGGCGGCCCGATGCCTCTGGGCCGTAGCCACTGATTTGCCTGCCTGACGTAACGACAGCAGGAATTTCACTACCAACTCCTCCTGGCCCCAAAGCTCCCCTCTAGCCGCCCCCAAAAAGGCCCAATAGGAACGGAACGCCCCTTCATATGCCTTCCTCGTCCTGGGTGCTAAACTCTCTCCCACGAGGTTCTGTAGTTCTGGGCACCGAGAGACCAGAGAGCTTCGGGAAAGGGTGCTGCCACCGGGTCCGCTGTGGGAAGAAAACCCCAGAAGGCCTGCATATGAAAACGAGAAAGCGCATCAGCCGCCTGGTTCATCACCCCCGGGACATGTCTTGCCCTAAATAGTGCATTCAACTGCATACACAATAACACAATTTCCTTGAGCAATCTCAGAATCCATTTGCATCGTGCTGCCTGGCTATTGATACACTCAACAACGGTCATGTTATCAGACCAGAATACCACAGAGTGATCTCTGAACCCCTCGGGCCAAGTTCTCAGGGCCACCAGTATGGGAAAAAGTTCTAGGAAAGCAATGTTACTTGTCAGACCACTATCATGCCACCATGACGGCCATTTTTGTGCCGACCACTGAGTGCCGAATATGGCACCAAAACCAATGCTCCCTGCCGAATCTGTCCACAGCCCTAGCTCCTCAGAGGACACGGCCGGTTTGTTCCAGACAATTCGACCATTGAAATCCGCCAGAAATGCCAACCAAATGCGCATGTCCTGGCGAACCTCTGCCGAGAGCCTTGTGCGATGATGACCCTCCTTCAGGCCGACCATGGCTTGAGCGATCGAGCGAGAAAAGGGGCGGGCCATCGGTATAACTCTTGGGGCAAAATTCAACTGTCCCACCAATTGCTGTAATTGATGTAGCTTAACCTTAGACTCACTTATACACATTTGCAGGGATGCCCTGAATCTTAACACTTTGTCACCTGGTAAACGAAAACAACCTTCTTCGGAATCGAGCTCGATCCCCAGAAACTCGAGGCAAGTCGAGGGACCCACAGTCTTACCTGGTGCCAATGGCACGCCAAACCTATTCATCAAGACACAAAATGCAGTCAAAGCCTGTCCACATTCTGGATCCCCGGCTGCCCCCAGAAACAAAAAGTCATCGAGATAATGCATAACATGTTGAAACCCCGTCTTCTTTGTGAAGACCCATTGCAGGAAGCAACTGAACTTTTCGAAATAGGCACACGATATAGAGCACCCCATCGGCATACACCTATCCATGTAATAGTGACCCTGAAACATGAAACCAAGGAGACGCTGATCGTCTGGATGTACCGGGAGCAACCGGAACGCTGACTCGATATCAGATTTTGCCATCAGCGCTCCGGGCCCCAGGCGATTCAATATGGCTACGGCCTCATCGAAGGATGCGTACCGCACCGAACACACTTCCGGGTCTATTGCCTCGTTTACGGAAAGACCACGTGGGGCTGATAAATTATGTATCAGCCGAAACTCACCCGGGTCCTTCTTGGGGACCACCCCTAAAGGGGAACAAACAAAGTTAGCAACTGGTGGCACATTAAATGGACCGGCGACTCGACCTCGAGCCACCTCTTTCCCGATCTTTTCCTGTACCACGGTCGTATGCTGTAAGACCGATATCTGGTTTTTACATTTTGCTATACCCTGAAACTCCCTCACTGGGATGTGGAAACCATATGAAAATCCGTCCCGCAACACCCCAGCGGAAGCGTGATCCGGGTATTCGCTGAGCCAGGGAATCATTGCCATGGTATCAATCGGAGTAGGTAAAGGCGCCCCTCGGACTATGTCAGACCTGTTTGGCGCCTCCTCTACCCCCGTTATCACCCGTTTTGGCTCTGCACATGGACTCAGGATGGGATGATTGCCCACACCCCCCACATTCGTGCCTAAATTTGCATGACCCCTGGGGCCTAGTACATTTCCCCCTGTTAAAGTTCCAACAAACCCCCCTTTTACCTGCGTTGCCGATTGGCCTCGAGTGATTGTCGTTACTCGTACCTGATCGAAAGGGCGTCCCCGCATATTGGCGGGAGGATTCACCCACGTTACTCCCTACCAATGGCACCTTCAACATACCAGAATCCTCCATTTTGGACCAGGACACAGAATCATAACAATCCCAAGTTAAGTTTTTATCATGCTCTTTCGCTTTTCTGAAAATATTATCGTAACAAAACCAATGGTTGCCCTCGTGAGATACTGAATACCCCATGATCCGTGATTGATAAATCGGCAATTCGGGCAGCAATTCGGGCCTACGTTCGCCCAAGATGGATGTAAAAACCCCCCATGCTTTGCCCCAATTACCAATGTTTTCATTTACCTTAAAGGCGGCCATCTTTGCGCGCCAAACACTCGGGTGCATGAGCTCCTTCTGGCTCTTAACATGCTCCATCTCATAATGATCGGTAAGCAACGAGAAGATGTTTATATACTCCCCTGCCCATATCTTCTCCTTGATAGCCAGAGGGACATGTTGACCCAACTTTTCCCTTCGAGAGGGTGCCGACTCATCCCTCACAATCGGCAATGGCCGCTTACCTGAACCGGAAGCTGTATCTGCGACTGGACCTGACCCAGGTGGTTTCTCTACTGCCGCAGCCGGCGATGGTGCCTTCGTCGCTTCCCTTGTTTCCCGCAGCTGCTTCATTAACACCTGCGCGTCGTCAGCCGTGGCGCCCTTGCTACCTTTACCCAACCACGCCGCTAATTGTGCTGCCAGCTCGGGCGGCATATCCTCCCCGGACACGGGGGTGACCACTACGGGAATCGGATTCCCTCCCTCCGGCACCGGAGTGGGTGCTTCGAGTGGGGTACAGGGAACTGGGACGTCTCCCCCAGCTGTTCCCCTCCTGGGCCTCTTGCCTTTTCCTCCTGGAGCTGCTCCCGCCAGAGGACGTTTCGGCCCCCCTTCCTCGTCTTTCTCCGCCATTCGCTTCTTTAGGTCGGTCACCTCTTTCATGAGAACACGCAGCATCTGGTCGGTAGTCATTCGCTTTCCCGCCTTCTTAGACCTGTTATTTGGAGGAAAACATGTCATAGTTTTTGAAGATTTACTGCAACTTACTCCCATAAAAGGACAACCAGAATTGAAAACACTTGCGCATGTAGACACCAGAAAGTCTCTGGGTAGTGCTGGAAATGTAAACATTTGGTCATATTTTGAATACAAGGAACTCATCACAAATATGCGACAGGCAAATGATGTTGATAATGGAACTATTCTTCAAGATATGAGAAGTAGTGGATTGACAAAACATGGCAGAGAAGCTTTGCAGAGTCGATTACTTTCCAATCTGTTTCCAAATAAAAATGTAGTTTCTGAGAAAGTATATATGAAAATTGCAGAAAAGAAATCTGTAATCTGCTTAATGCCAACACTACATCAGTGTTCTAAATTCAACAAATAACTTTTGAAGCTTGAAAATGAAGAAATGATAAAAATGGAAGCCATTGATAAAATTGAGCATGAAGGAATCACTATTATTTTGACAGAAAAGTTGAAAACAAAATTGGATTCTTTAGAAAAATCGATATCTAAAACTGCTGGTTTAGAAAAGAATTTATATGAATGTAGAAACTGTTGGGTAATTTTAAGGCGTAATTTGGATGTAGAAAAAGGTTTTGGGCCATATGTATCAAGGTCCCGTTTTGCGATTCTGAATTGGCAATTTTTCAGAATCGCAAAACGGTATGGTGTAAGAAATCAAAAAAAAAATAGCGATTCCCCAAAAATTGCTATTTTCATTGCGATATCTGACATAGCGATTCCCTACCAGAAAAATTCGCAAATTAGCAAATTTCACAAATATGAGAATCGGAAACTCAGGTGCAGCTTGATGACATCACAACCAGGAAATGTGACTACCCAAGCTGCACCTGAGTTTCTGAATCACGGACAAAGAGAAGGAGTGGTGGAGAGGGAACTCTGCAGTGGAGAAAAGAATGCAGGACACAGAAGACATGCCCAGCGAGGACACCCCCCAGCAGGGTGAAAACCCGAGGAAGAGGAAGCTAAAGTTTTCAGAAGCTCAGCTGGAGGTGCTCATTCAAGAAATGGTTACAAGCCATGATCACCTTTTTGGAAAGAAATCACTCAGGGTGCCTGAGACACGGAAGCGGCGCATATGGGCAGACATCCAGCAGAAGGTGAATGCTGTTGAGGTAACACACAGGAGTGTGGAAGACTTAAGGAAGCGCTGGCACGACATGCGCCAGCGCTCCAAGGAGAATGTGGCTGCCAGGTTGGAGCAAGCCAGGAAGACTGGTGGAGGGACCTCCACTACCACTGACTCAACACCTTTGGATGAACTGGTGGAGGAACCTTAACTCTTGAAATCGTCATGGGCGTGGCCGACCTGGACAGCTCAGACCCCACGGACCAGGGCAAGGTAAGAAGCATGCCATCACACCCCTCACCAACCCCCAAAATACCCCCACACAACCAGCAGCGACCCAGGGGCAGTACAAAACTAGAAGTCCAGTGCAGGTACACAAGTGGTGTGGCTCACATGTTAGAGGCGGCAGACCTGGAAGCAGAGGATGGCCCGGGACCAGGGTTCAATTCCCGATGCGACAGGGTCGTGAACCAGGGTCAGCGGACTCGATAATTCTCCCCTCGGTGCCTACTCTAACCAGGGGTCACACACAGCAACTCTGGGCATTAGCTTGCCTCATATACACAACGGCCCCCACAAACGCCGGGTATGCCTTGTTTCACCTTGGAGATACCCAGGAGGGAACATCTCACAGGGAAAGCCAGGACGGGTTCCCCAGCGGTCTATAGCGCCAGGACGCCTCCGGGTTGCAGTGCACTTTACAAGACACACACATTTACATTTATATTTACATTTACATTTACATTTACATTTACATTTACAAGCACACACTGCAATGCATTATGGGAGATGTAGTCACATGCACATTACAGTGGTGCATTTACACCCAGCTAATCCCCAAATGCATGTGCACATCAGGAAAGGGAAAAACACAATACATGTAATCCCAACAAGTGATATTTAGTAATTGTCAAGTGCAAGTCAGAACAGTAAATTAACGTGTGCTTTTACGTCCACAGCACCAACTGCAGCACAGGCAACAGGCAGTGGAGACAGGGCGATTCCCCTACCAGACCAGCGGCAGGGCAGGAGGATGAAACAGAGGAGGAGGCTAGCCCAGGAGGAATGTTGTACTACCACTACCTCATTGGAGGATGAGGGCCAGGACAGTGATGGCGATGTCCCAACTGGCACTACACAGCCTGAACTGCAACACCGCCCACGTGCAGATGCTATACCAGTAGTCCCAACCAGACGCAGGTCCCATGCTTTCAGTTGTGCTGCAGATCCAGGGGATGGGTCTGTGTTTGGCGAACTGGAGCTGCACATTTTGCAGGTACAGCGCCTGCAAGCAAAAAATAGAAAGTCACTACAAAGGGAAGTCAGGGCAGGCTTCAGGGGCATGACAGGTGCCATGGAGGAACTCTGTGCTGAACTCAAGGCCAATCGTGCAGCTAGGCACAGGGAGATGCAGCACCTAGACTTGTGCACACGGGCGGTGATCCGCCTGTCTTCTGCCACCAATGTTTTCTCAAGGCGCAGCATCTGCATGCAGTGCGAGGTGGCGCACAACAGCCAGGATGTGGCAAGGGCTCTGCTCCAAATTACTACGGCTGTGGATGAGCTGCGGGCAGTCCGCACTACTAGGTCAGGAGTCCTGACTCCCACTGATGAGGACGCCCTATCAGGAAGGTGCAGCGTTACCCCCCACCCACCATGGATAGGCTCCGTAGTGGCCGTAACAGTAGGCCTAGTGGCCAAAGTGAGGGGGGCACTGTGCATCCCCAAACAGGGGCTTTCCCCTCAACAGCGCCGCTTGTGAGGAGTAGTGCATGGGACCACAGGATGGGTGCAGCTACCCACTTCACATGGATGCTTGCCCCTGATGGGAAACTTGTACTGTGCAGAAACATGTGCTGGACATTTGGATGGACATTGTGTGTCACTCAGCCTGTGTGATGATAATAATCCTGATGTTAAGGACTAAAACACAGTCTGAAAATTGATATCTAGCATTGTGTCATTTTCTCTTACCCAGAAATGCGTGTAATCTCATCTCGCCTCTGGCGCCCAGCAGCTGCACCAACTACACCGGCGGGCATTCGTCCTGGAGCTGGCCACTCCAAATCTGATGAGTCTGATTCACTGAGCTCAACCGGTGTGCCTTTCCTGGTGGCCATGTTGTGCAGCATGGTACATGCTACCACTATCTGGCAACAGGTCTGTGGGCTGTATTGTAGTGCTCCTCCACTCTTGTGTAGGCATCTTAATCTGCTCTTGAGTATCCCAATGTCCTCTCAAAGGAGCCTTTAGTTGCTAAGTGGGCGCTGCTGCTTTGGCTGGATTCAGGTAGGGCGTCAGTGTAAAGTCACAGACCACATACGCACTGTCACCTGTGAGGTGGGAGGAATATGGTTAAAAACTGTCATGCACATTCTATCCTTAACAAGTGTGGCCTCTTTTCAAAGGCATTTACCTAGTAGATAGTCCTCGCCAAACTACCCACTTGTGAGTCTATGGTGTATCCCACTGTGTCAGAAGATGAAAGAGTTGTGCGTGCTGCCAGGGTATTTGGCAACAATGTCTGTGATGATGTGTTTTGCATCACAAACCACCTGTATGTTTAGGGAATGGTAGGATTTGCGATTCCTGAACACTTACTCATTCTGGGAGGGAGGATATTGCAACGTGTGTCCCATCTATGCATCCGATGACTTGGGGAAATTGGGCTATTTGATAAAAGTCCTGTTTGGTCTGGTCTAGTGCATATGGGGTGCTTGGGAAGTGAATGTGGTGATGCAGCCTCTGTACCATTGCATCAAGGAAAGAGTGTAAAAAAAGGAAAGTGCACTCTGTGACACCCCCCCTACAGAAGCAATCACCCCTGGAAACTACCAGATGCCAAGAGGTGGAGTGAGCACAGGACCTGGATGTGGGTGAGGATGGAGTGTGTCCTGCGTGTGGGATGTTCAAGGAAGGGATTGAGTTCATCATTTAAATCAAGGATGCTCTCTTCATCTAACCTGTAGTGTGTATGGATGTCCTCCTCAGTGCACTGGAAGATGGTAATACGCGCACGGAATATCCTCTCCTGGCGTCTCCTCCTCTGTGCAGCAGCTCTGAGTCGCAGCCTCCTGGCTATCACGTAAAGCCCAGCCATTGTGAAAAAAACTCTGTTGCATTGTGGGACTCCTTATATTGTTTGCACCTGGTTACCACCTGCTTTTAGTTGCTGTTAATTGCGATTCTCTAAAATTCGAATTTCGTGAAATCGCTAATTGCGATTTTATCAAACATTCCATAGCGATTCCTTGTTTTGCGATTACCCCATTTGCGATTTTCGCTATCTAAGGTAATCGCAAAATAAGGAATCCCTAGGAAAATCGCAGAATTCAGGATCTCGAAACGTAAGGAATCGCTATTTTAGCGCTTTCTCATTTTGCAATGTGATTGTGCTTCATACATTGAGCCTCCACACCACTGGAGTCAAGCTAGCCGGGCTGATGAGAGGTGTTACCTTGAAACCGGTCCGGTCCTCAGATGCTTGATTCCAGTCTGGGAAAGATATGGCTGTTGTAGTTCGGACTGGACTGTTCCCATGGGGCACAGGGTCAGAGCTGATTTGCATAAAGCCATTATCTGACCCAGGGTGGTGTGGAGTGCAAAAAACGATGGATTTAGGCCCAGATCCTTGTACTGGGGTGAATGTAAGACATTGATCTACATTCTGTCCATCAAATAGTTTTTTGTAATTTTCTCACTGAGTGTACTGGGGTAGCTCAGACATGGGTCCCAGAGCCTCCACACCACTGGAGTCAAGCTAGCCGGGCTGATGAGAGGTGTTACCTTGAAACCGGTCCGGTCCTCGGATGCTTGATTCCAGTCTGGGAAAGATATGGCTGTTGTAGTTCGGACTGGACTGTTCCCATGGGGCACAGGGTCAGAGCTGATTTGCATAAAGCCATTATCTAACCCAGGGTGGTGTGGAGTGCAAAAAACGATGGATTTAGGCCCAGATCCTTGTACTGGGGTGAATGTAAGACATTGATCTACATTCTGTCCATCAAATTGTTTTTTGTAATTTTCTCCCTGAGTGTACTGGGGTAGCTCAGACGTGGGTCCCAGAGCCTCCACACCACTGGAGTCAAGCTAGCCGGGCTGATGAGAGGTGTTACCTTGAAACCGGTCCGGTCCTCGGATGCTTGATTCCAGTCTGGGAAAGATATGGCTGTTGTAGTTCGGACTGGACTGTTCCCACGGGGCACAGGGTCAGAGCTGATTTGCATAAAGCCATTATCTGGCCCAGGGTGGTGTGGAGTGCAAAAAACGATGGATTTATGCCCAGATCCTTGTACTGGGGTGAATGTAAGACATTGATCTACATTCTGTCCATCAAATTGTTTTTTGTAATTTTCTCCCTGAGTGTACTGGGGTAGCTCAGACGTGGGTCCCAGAGCCTCCACACCACTGGAGTCAAGCTAGCCGGGCTGATGAGAGGTGTTACCTTGAAACCGGTCCGGTCCTCGGATGCTTGATTCCAGTCTGGGAAAGATATGGCTGTTGTAGTTCGGACTGGACTGTTCCCATGGGGCACAGGGTCAGAGCTGATTTGCATAAAGCCATTATCTGACCCAGGGTGGTGTGGAGTGCAAGAAACGATGGATTTAGGCCCAGATCCTTGTACTGGGGTGAATGTAAGACATTGATCTACATTCTGTCCATCAAATTGTTTTTTGTAATTTTCTCCCTGAGTGTACTGGGGTAGCTCAGACGTGGGTCCCAGAGCCCCCACACCACTGGAGTCAAGCTAGCCGGGCTGATGAGAGGTGTTACCTTGAAACCGGTCCGGTCCTCGGATGCTTGATTCCAGTCTGGGAAAGATATGGCTGTTGTAGTTCGGACTGGACTTTTCCCATGGGGCACAGGGTCAGAGCTGATTTGCATAAAGCCATTATCTGACCCAGGGTGGTGTGGAGTGCAAAAAACAATGGATTTAGGCCCAGATCCTTGTACTGGGGTGAATGTAAGACATTGATCTACATTCTGTCCATCAAATTGTTTTTTGTAATTTTCTCCCTGAGTGTACTGGGGTAGCTCAGACGTGGGTCCCAGAGCCTCCACACCACTGGAGTCAAGCTAGCCGGGCTGATGAGAGGTGTTACCTTGAAACCGGTCCGGTCCTTGGATGCTTGATTCCAGTCTGGGAAAGATATGGCTGTTGTAGTTCGGACTGGACTGTTCCCATGGGGCACAGGGTCAGAGCTGATTTGCATAAAGCCATTATCTGACCCAGGGTGGTGTGGAGTGCAAAAAATGATGGATTTAGGCCCAGATCCTTGTACTGGGGTGAATGTAAGACATTGATCTACATTCTGTCCATCAAATTGTTTTTTGTAATTTTCTCCCTGAGTGTACTGGGGTAGCTCAGACGTGGGTCCCAGAGCCTCCACACCACTGGAGTCAAGCTAGCCGGGCTGATGAGAGGTGTTACCTTGAAACCGGTCTGGTCCTCGGATGCTTGATTCCAGTCTGGGAAAGATATGGCTGTTGTAGTTCGGACTGGACTGTTCCCATGGGGAACAGGGTCAGAGCTGATTTGCATAAAGCCATTATCTGACCCAGGGTGGTGTGGAGTGCAAAAAACGATGGATTTAGGCCCAGATCCTTGTACTGGGGTGAATGTAAGACATTGATCTACATTCTGTCCATCAAATTGTTTTTTGTAATTCTCATACATTGGGAATAGCACATTTTTATTTGCAAACGGACAAAGTTGTGGATTTTATTAATTATCCAAATAAAGATGGTATTGAATTTTTTTTAATTACATTTGATCAGATTGAAGAAGTAAAACAAATTGGTCATTGTTCAGTTAAATTTTTGCTTGTTAAGGATTTATATATTCGTAGAAAACAGTTTCCAGTTTCTCTGCCATATGCAGTGACTATTCATAAATCTCAAGGTTTAAGTGTAGAACATTGGAAATACTGTGTTTAAAGAGGGTGTGGCATATGTTGCTTTGTCACGAGTCAAAACTTCATCTGGTTCGTTTTTGATTGATGTTAATGACTCAAAGGTTACTGCAGATGCAAACTGTGTAAAAGGTTATAATAGGTTAAAAAGAGTTTATGTTCCTAATTTAGGTCAATATCCTGTATTTGAAAAGCTTGTAGTAGGAAGAAAAAGAAGATATGAGAACATCTGTAGTGAAGGTATAAAGAAGGGAATAAAACAAGATAATGTTGTGATTGCAAGCAAAAAGAAAAAGGACACTGTTGAAGAGATTGTTGGTTATCAGTTTGAAAATAGTTCAGGTGCCAACTGCTATGCTAATGTAGTGGGCAATGTTGTTTTTTTTCTTGAAGGTTTGCAACAGCAAATTATAGAGAATCGGGAAGAAAGATTTTGTTCATTGTTGCATTGCGTTTATGAAAAATTGAGAACTGATAAAAGTAAAATACAAAGTGTGATATTCGTAATCTTTTGGATGTATGTTCTTGTCCTACACAATTTACGCAGAATATCCAACAAGATGCTCAGGACTTTCTAATGTATATGCATACCATATTAGAAAATGAAGGTATACAAATTGAAAACCTTTTTGGTCTTTGTTATAAATGGGAACATCATTGTGAAAATTGCATGTACACATGTAGCACTAACATAGACACTGAGCGATTTATATGTTTGACATTGCCAGACTGTAAATCAGTGTCTTTCAATAAACTAGTTAAAGCAGCTAATTGGAACATGGAGTGCAGCCAATGCAAATCAGAAATGGTATCAACATTATTTAGACAAAGAGATGGACACTATATAATTTTAATGATGCAGCGTCTTACAGCTGATGGAAAAAAATAGAAACTTTAATAAAACATTTTGTAGCAAGTCAACTATCAATATCAGGAAGGACTTTTGTAGCAGTAGCAATAATTTTCAATGATGGTCTTTCCACAATATCTGGACATTACACTGCCTATCTAAAATGTGAAAAAGGCTGGACACTTTGTAATGATGCTCAGTTAGTTTTTAAACAACATTTGCCAAGCAAATTACTTAATTCCTACCTAATATTTTTAAAGCCAAAGTGTTAGAAATAAAATTCGGCCTCTGAGGAATTTATTAATATGTATTAATATGATTACTGTTGCAAAATTTCAATTTAGCGGATTTCAAGAATACCATTTGGCCTTGAGGAAAGGTGTTTGTTTGAATTACGGACTTTTTCTTGCACATTGTCTCTGCGTATATTTACAACATTTACAGTATTTATAAACTATAATATTTATTTACCAGTAAGCATTTTAAATATGTGAGATTTGTATTTTATGGTATTTTATCGAGGATAGATATTTGTTTTTTGGCAGCTGTTATGTGATGAGTACGATTGAAATCACTGCTTCTAGTGAAATTCAATATATTCTGAGAACAGCAAAAAAGGCAAAGAAAATAATTTGTGAAATGTAAAAATTATACTGTTTTGTAAAAAGTATAGTACTATGTATTATAACTGTATTTTTTCTTCTCTTTTACAGATTCTAATTCTAAAGTATCACATTTACACAAATGTATTTAATAAAAAAAATGGAAAAAAAATGTGAAGCATTTTTTATTTATATTATTGTGAAGGTAAATGCACAATAGCCTGTGTTTGCGAACAGGTGAAGATAATGGAGAAGGGCAGAGTAGATATATGTGGAAAGATACTCTTTGGGTGTTTCAAGTAACAGGTTAAAATTAACATGAATAATGAGGGGCAGATCTAGAAGAAAGTGCCACAGCATGGCACCGCAAGGCCTTTGGCTGCGCCACGGTGCAGTACTTTTGGAGACCATAATGCAACATATCGACAATGATATGTGCATTCCTGTGCTCTCTCCTGCGCTGGGGCAGAAACAACTGCCAAGCGCCAGTGCAGGCACCCTTGCACTATGGTGCAAGGATGCCTGTGCCTTGGGTAGATTGTTTTTATGCAGCAAGGGGCACCTTCCTGCACAAAAACAATCAGTAAAAGTGTTTTCCTCTTTCAATGCATGCTATAGAATACAGCCTGCATTGAAAGAGGAAAAAACAAGGAGAAATGAAAACATTTCTCCTCGTTACACCTCCCTACACCACCTCTAGGGTGGCGTAGCATTGAGACACATCTCCAGATTGACAATTTCTCGTAAATTTGGAGATGTGTCTTCTTCCATGGGTGTTGCGTGGGAACACCCACAGTAACACCCATGAAACACCCCTTCACCACAAAGTGCTGTGTGTGAAGGGGCCATATTTATAAGGAAAGGAAAAGTCACGCACCGTCAGTGTGTCATGAAAAGTGATGTACTGGTGGCGCAGAGAGCTTGTAAATCTGCCCCACAGTGTCACTGGGGTCCAACTAACCTAGAAGAAATGTATAGAAACCATCCTATGCCAACAATATGTCAGTTTTTGTAACATAGTGATAGCGTATAAACATATTTCATATTTACAAAGAGAGGAAAAGGCAGTTTGTACCTTTTCTTCATCATACACACCACTTTACGTTGAAAGGGCGTTCTATAAGGGCTGCCGTGTGTGTTTGCAAAGAACACTCACAGAACAAGACACATCACAAGATTTATCAGGAATTCTGAGTTTGGACATGTGAGTGAATACTGTACCATCCTGCAATTTATGTAGCGATGCACAACAAGGAGAATTATTTTTATTTCTCCTCATTTTTTCTCTTTCAATATAGCTAAAATAAACACCATGTATTGAAGGAGACAAATTGATTGTTTTTGTGCACATAGGTGAGCATTTTTGTACAAAAATATACTACACATGACACAGATATTCTTGCACCATGGTGCAAGGGTGCCGATGTCACCACATGGATGTAGTTTAAGCAGCAGTGCAGAGATAAGCACAGAGTTGAAACATATTCATGTAAATATATGTTGTATCCCTGTGGTTTGGAAGTACCTTAGCATGCTGTAGGTAAAGAGCTTACAGTGTCATGCTGCAACACTTCCTTATAGTTCTGCAGTTATACATTCACCATACATCACAAATACTTTCTTTCACTCAATTATGCAATATGTATACATTCATCTAAACTTTCACACAGTAGTATACAAATGTAGCTCTTTCTTTAACCAGAGCAGTTAGTTCTGAGAAGAACTTATTTTTTTTGTACTTTTATGTATTTTTTTCATTTTTCAAACATTATTTTTCTTTTTTTAATTTAAAAAAAAAAAGCCAACAGGACGAACAAAACCATGAATTTTGAGTGAATAAAAAAAACTAGCATTGATAGTTATCAATTGCTCTGAAAACTAGGTCTATTAAACAATTGCACTTCAGGCAGTGCATTCTAACTTTCACAAATTGGGGACGCATGTCTGGTGGTGATGTTGAAGGTGATGCCCCAGAGGTACTTGGTGTTGCCTGCGGTGGAGGTGCATTTTGGCGCAGTCTTCTAAATTCTTTGTGAGCATAGTTCATAGGATGCAGGGATTGGAGGTGCTTGTGCATACTAGCAGTGCCACAGGAGTATTTCTTGTTTGGATCTCCTCTGGACAGCACTGCCTGGCAAATCTTGCATGTCACCTTGGTTGCATTACATTTCTTTTACCCCTCTAGAAAAGTAAAACATTTCATTACGATGGATGTGCATCTTTCAGGATGGGGGGGTTCTGGTAGAAATTGTTCAGCAACAAAATCATCAGAATCAGATGATTCTTCCAGTGGTGTAGCCATTTTTGTCTCCAAAAAAGAAATTCAGGTTTCTCATAAAGAAAATGTGAGGTTCTTCTCAGGACAGGTCTCCTCCTGAGGAAGGTCTAAGAAGAGTAATTGAAATGGGTAGGGTTCTTCAATAGTTAGAACAGTAAGTGTTATAAACCAATCAAATCTCTATTTTTTGGTCACATGGGATCCGGGTTGGGAGCGTGCGCGCAACACGCACCTAGCGCGACTTGCATTTAAACGTAATATGTTTATTAAAACTAAAAGAATAATATTTTTTTGTCTTAATATTTATATTAAATACATATATATATTTTTGTATATCGAAACATTTCGCAGAAGTCGCGCTCCCACCGCATTGAAGACATAGATGAAATCATGCAGAAATGCGCAAGCGTGGCGTGGCCTGTTACATATATATCGCATACGCGGATGATACAGAGCAATTCTAAAATTGCGGCTACGTTCCGTGCAGAAATCAAGAAAGGTGCGCTTTGGGTGCGCGACTCCTCAAAAAAAGTTTAAAAAAGAAAATATTATACAAATATTGTAAAAAATATAAGAATAAATAAATAAATATTGAAAAAATGTTTTTAAAAGATATATATTAAAAATATGTAATGTAATCTAAAAAATAAGATATCTAAAAATAAATAGATAAAAAAATGTAGTAAATCAGTATCAAAGAAAAAAAAATAACAATTAATACATTAAAAAATTGTCATGGAAAAAACCTTTGACATTCACTGAAAAAAACATACATTTCAGACATGTTATAGTTAGGAATTAGCATTTAACAAACCTTAGAAATTCACAAAAAAACATAGGTTTTAGGGGTGTTATAGTTAGCTGGACATTTCACTCGTACAAAACAATTGAAATTCCTCCGTTATAGTTAGTTGTACTAACTGTAACTCGCGCGCCCACAATCCACTGCTGATGATGTCACATATTACATCATTCATAACATGGTCAGTGACTTCACTAATGTATTGTATTGTATTGTATATTGAATTTATATAGCGCTTATCACCCAGGGGTCTCTAAGCGCTTACCTTGGGAACCCGTCCTGGCTTTTCCCTGTGAGATAGCCCCTACAGGGCATCCCCAAGGTGAAAGCCAGGCATCCCGCATAGGGGGGCCGTTGTGGAGATTAAGCAAGCTTAATGCCCAGAGTTGCAGACTGTGAACCCATGATTAGGTCAGGCACCGAAGCGAGAATTATCGAGTCCGTGGACATTTGAGCTCAAGACCCTGCCACGTCGGGAATTGGTCCCAGGTCTGACCTCTGCTTCAGGGTCTGCCTGCTCTAACCAGTGAGCCACACTTCTCCATTTGAGATGTCATTTGACATCTCAAATGACATCACTGATGACATCATCCATGTGACAATCAGATACACCTCATCATACACTAGTATAACCTTTCATCACTCACTGTGAAATACAGAGTACCATATTTGAATCCATTGACACAGTGTTACAAGTTTCTAAAAACCCACTCAGTGATTACTAGGTATACACACACATGTAATCACTTACCTATAGATTCACTCATACATGCTGTGAATGATCAATAGAACACTATCAAATATACTTATACACCCATATCAAAATTACACACCTGCACACATCCTATTCACTTATGCAGTCATCCTACTCACTTATGTAAAACAATGGATCATACTTACATTTACTCAGGTACACACTTATACAAACACCACATCGATTATCCATATAGATAGTAACTCCTACTTAGTGTATTACAAAATCACTATTACAAGTATAGAGTTATCCATACAGTCACTCATACAATCACTGAGTCGTATGTGTACATATTTATATACAACAAATGTCACATACACTGCCTTTTATTTTTTCTAGTTTGTTGGACATGTACCATTGAGAGATATATTTGCTCATCACCACACCCATGAAGATATTCACTAACCCAAACAACTGTTATAACATGCAGTCTTAACCTCATATACCTACCAAATCAACTATTCACACATCTTTGGGCAGTCACACACCCCCACCGAACCACCACACATTCACTCTTCCATACAAATACTCAGTTAACTAATCAATAACCAATATAGACTTTCACATAGCTTGTAACCAACAGGTACAGCAGTTTACACAACAACTGTCAAACTAATACAGACATTCCGACAGTTTAGTCACTATCCAATATTTTTAGTGAAACACTATAAATTAGTCAAGTAAACAGTCAATCACACTGCTACTAAATCCTCCATCCAGATATTTATATATCCTCTCATTCGTCAATGCAGATTGCTATATATAAGACATATTTAAATAACGAAACAAACCACATTCACTGGATGATGTCAACAGTAATGTCATCAGTGAAGTCATTTGAGATGTCATCAGTGATGTCACTGACCATGTCATGAATGATGTAATATGTGACATCATCAGCAGTGGATTGCGGGCACGCGAGTTACAGTTAGTACAACTAAATATAATGGAGGAATTTCAATGGTTTTGTACGAGTGAAATGTCCAGCTAATTATAAACCCCCTGAAACCTATGGTTTTTTCAGTGAATATACATATATATTACCTACTGGCGGTCACTAGTAGGTAGTTATAGTTAGGATTGGCTACCATAGGAAATCCGCAACATTCTATTGGGAATAACTCTGCCCAACGGTTGAGGAATTCGTGTGTAATTTTCCAAAATGTTGGCCAGCTCCGCTCTGCTCCTTCCCTGAAAGTTTTGGGGGGATTTGTGAAGTGAGGGCTGAGAAAAAAGAAGGGTCCCAAAACATCTTTTCCCATGTTCATTTCCATAGGACGGTCTGACAAGTCTACAGCCTGAACCGCTGAATGGAATAACACCAAACTTGGCAAAATTGTAGGGAGGGTACGCAGATGTGCCTTTGCTATATTTGGTTAAAATTGCTCCAGTGGTTTTTTTGAAAATTAACTTCAAAAACATATATATATCTATAGGCGCGCTCTGAGCGCTCACCAGTGCGCGCACGGGGGAGCACACCTGGCTCGCTACGGAAGTGCGCGAGCGGAAAGCTGATTGGCTGTCGGGTGTCTGTCAACATTCTAAACAGTCCGGAGAGTCCGCCATCTTGTGTCTCGGTAGAATCGAGACACAAGAGGTGAAAAAGAAAGGGGGAAATAATTAAAAGGGGGGAGAGTAGACACCCCCTGACCCCCTAGGTTTTCTGAGGGGGGCCTAGAAGGACCCTAAAGGGCAAAACAAACTTTTTTTTTCTAATTTTCGCGGGGTAAGAGCTGGGTGCGTTCCCGGGTACGCTCTCTGGTTCGCGCACCCTGAGCGCCCCACGGGGAAAAACAGTGTAAAAAAATAGAGTAAAAAAATAAAGTAGAGTATTTAGAGGAAAGTGATGCATTGCTGGAGTGTGTCACAAAAATGATGCAACTCCAGCAATGTATCCTTTCAAATAGTCCCATGTGAAAGGGCCTGCGTCAGTCTTACTCCTGCTGTGAGGCAGGCGCAAGAAAAGTGACGCAGTGAAATCTCATAGATTTCACTGCGTCACTTTTACGACCCTTTCTTGCGTCAATACGCCCCCTTTGCATACATTACACCTGGCGCAGGTATAATGTGGCGCAGGGGTTTACAAAGTGACGCATTTACATAGATGCGTCACTTTGTAAATATGACTCAACAAGGTGCATTTTTTACACCACTGGTGCATCACAAAAAGTGACGCACCGGTGGCGTAAATGTGACGGATGGCCTCATAAATGAGGCCTTCAGTCTTCTACTCATGCTTCGTATTTAAAGTATGACGCATTATGTCGCAAGGAGTTACAGATACGTCAGTATTTCTGACGTATCTGTAAGCGCAAAAGTGATGCATTGCTGGAGTGTGTCACAAAAGTGACGCAACTCCAGCAATGCATCCTTTCACATGGGGCCAGCCGCATGTGAAAGGGCTTGCCTCAGTCATACGCCTGCTGTGAGGCAGGCGCAAGATGTTGACGCAACGGTGTCCTAAAAGTGACGCAGTGAAATCTCATAGATTTCACTGCGTCACTTCTATGACCTTTTCTTGCGTCAATACGCCCCCTTTGCATACATTACACCTGGCGCAGGTATAATGTGGCGCAGGGGTTTACAAAGTGACCATTTACAAAGATCCGTCACTTTGTAAATATGACTCAACAAGGTGCAATTTTTACACCACTGGTGCATCACAAAAAGTGATGCACCGGTGGCGTAAAAGTGACGGATGGTCTCAGAAATGAGGCCTTCAATTTTCTACTCATGCGTCATATTTAATGTATGACGCATTATGTCGCAAGGAGTTACAGATACGTAAGTATTTCTGATGTATCTGTAAGCGCAAAAGTGATGCATTGCTGGAGTGTGTCACAAAAGTGACACAACTCAAGCAATGCATCCTTTCACATGGGTCCAGCCCCATGTGAAAGGGCTTGCGTTAGTCTTACGCCTGCTGTGAGGCAAGCGCAAGATTTTGACGCAACAGTGTCCTAAAAGTGATGCCGCGAAATCTCATCGATTTCACTTTGTCACTTCTACGACCCTTTCTTGCGTCAATATGTCCCCTTTGCATACATTACACCTGGCACAGGTATGTGGCGCAGGGGTTTACAAAGTGACGCATTTACCTAGATGCATCACTTTGTAAATATGACTCAACAAGGTGCATTTTTTTACACCTCTGGTGCATCACAAAAAGTGACGCACCGGTGGCACGAAAGTGACAGATGGCCTCATAAATGAGACATTCAGTCTTCTACTCATGCGTCATATTTAATGTATGACGCATTATGTCGCAAGGAGTTACAGATACATCAGTATTTCTGACGTATCTGTAAGCGCAAAAGTGATGCATTGCTGGAAAAAGTGACGCAACTCCAGCAATGCATTCTTTCACAAGGGGCCAGCCCCATGTGAAAGGGCTTGTGTCAGTCTTATGCCTGCTGTGAGGCAGGCGCAAGATTTTGACGCAAAGGTGTCCTAAAAGTGACGTAGTGAAATCTCTTAGATTTCACTGCATCACTTCCTCTACCCTTTCTTGCGTCAATACGCCCCCTTTGCATACATTACACCTGGCGCAGGTATAATGTGGCGCAGGGGTTTACAAAGTGATGCTTTTACCTAGATGCGTCACTTTGTAAATATGACTCAACAAGGTGCATTTTTTACACCACTGGTGCATCACAAAAAGTGACGCACCGGTGGCGTAAAAGTGACACATGGCCTCATAAATGAGGCCTTCAGTCTTCTACTCATGCTTCGTATTTAATGTATGACGCATTATGTCGCAAGGAGTTACAGATACGTCAGTATTTCTGACGTATCTGTAAGCACAAAAGTGATGGATTGCTGTAGTGTGACACAAAAGTGACGCAACTCCAGCAATGCATCCTTTCACATGGGGCCAGCCCCATGTGAAAGGGCCTGTGTTAGTCTTACGCCTGCTGTGAGGCAGGCGCAAGATCTTGACGCAACGGTGTCATGAAAGTGACGCAGTGAAATCTCATAGATTTCACTGCGTCACTTCTACGACCCTTTCTTGCGTCAATACGCCCCCTTTGCATATATTACACCTGGCTCAGGTATAATGTGGCGGGGGGGTTTACAAAGTGACGCATCTACCTAGATGCGTCACTTTGTAAATATGACTCAACAAGGTGCATTTTTTACACCACTGGTATGTCACAAAAAGTGACGCACCGGCGGCGTAAAAGTGATGCATGGCCTCATAAATGTGGTCTTCAGTCTTCTACTCTAACTTTTTCTTTCACTTTCTCTGTTTCTTCACTGCCTTACTCACCTTGTCTCACACTCAATTGTCTTTATCCAGTCTGTATCTCCACTCTTTCCTAAAAATCATTGCTCTATTCTTACCCTTCCACACCACCGTTCTTTTACTACATTTTCTTCACTTATCCACATTCCCCATGTTCACTCTCCTTCTCCTCACTCTTGTTCCCCACACTCACCTTCTTTCAGTCTCCCTACTTCACTTCCCTTCCCCTCTCGTCCCTTTCTTTGCTTTCTCACTCATTTTCCTCTCTTCTCTCACTCACTGCACTCCACTTCAGTTACTCTTTTTCATTTTTTTGAGAATACAGCTCTTTGATGAAAATTGGAGGTAGTTCTGAAAAGAACTTTTTTTTTCTTCTTTTTTCCTTTTTTTTCAACAGAAACAAAAACAAGGAAAGGGAAACTCCTCAACAGGAGCAACAAAAAAAAAATCAAAATTAGGACTGGGGTTGGCAGCGGTGGTTGTCTATTGCTCGAACCATGAGCATACCACTTTGTTCCCCATAACAAAGTAGCTGATCACATTTTTTGCATTTAATTACGGCTTCATTAAATGCAGGTTGAATGTTAGGGATCAGCTCTTCTGGTCGCCCCCTCACCGATGTAGTTGTTCCTCCGGTTGAAGTCGAGGCAACTTCCTTGGGAGCCTCTTGTGCCAGAGCTCTGACACTCTCCTGGGCAAAGTTCTGGGGGTGCCTCCTCTCGATGTGGTGAATCATGGTGGAGTACCCAAATGAATATTTTTTGGTGGGGTCAAACTGTGAGAGGACTGTATGACAAATCCGGCACTCCACCTTTGGAGCATTTACTTTTTTTTTATCATCTGGAATGGATAAAAACTTCCATATGAAGTGTTCTTTTACCCGGGGCGGAGGAACCTCTTCATCAATAAATGTCTCTGTGTCATCTTCACTGCTGGGTGTTATTACAGCCATGGTAATCCAATAAAGATCCAAGAGCAAAAAGTCAGGTCTTGCAGTCACAACATTGAAAGAAGAAGTGAAGGAAATGGGTGGGGATTTCATTCTTTGTAAAAAAAAACTGTTAGCAACCAATGAAAAGAGTTATTTTAAGGTCACATGACTTGACGCGCTTACCTTGCGCGCCTGAGTGACGTTTTGATAGCTTTACGGAAATGTAAATTAATTTTCATTTCGTAAATCAAAAATACTGCTTTTATAAGTATGGTACTAAATGTCTTGCATTATTATTTACTTTTCATACATATTTTTTTAACAAACGTAGAAATAGCGCTTACCAGTGCGCGCACCCTGAGCTCCCCAGGAAAAAAGGATTAAAAAAAAACAAATTTGAAAAAAAAAATTTCAAAAATAAATTATTAATAAATAATGCTTACACAAAACAGCAAATAAAAAAAAATCGTAGGTTACAAACTTGATATAGAAAGGAATAGGCTTTTAAAAAACCTTTGAAATTCAGAGAAAAAAACTAAGGTTTTACAATCGTTATATTTAGGAATTAGCATTTAAAAAACCATTGAAATTCACTAAAAAAAACATAGGTTTCACATTTTTTATAGTTAGGAATTAACATTTAAAAAACCTTTGAAATTCATTAAAAAGACCATAGGTTTCACACCAGTTATAGTGAGCTGAACATTTTACTCATACAAAACCATTGAAATTCCCACGTTATAGTTAGTTGGACTCACTATAACTCGCGCGCCCGCAATCCACTGCTGATGATGTCACATATTACATCATTCATGACATGGTCAGTGACATCACTGATGACATCACTGATGACATCTCAAATGACATCACTGATGACATCACTGATGACATCATCTATGTGATCATATAATGCACCTCCTCACACTCTAATCTAATCTTTGATACATCCCGTATTGAATATAGACTACCATTCCTGAAACCATTGACACACCAATACTAGTTACTACATACACAATCACTGATTCCTAAGTTTACACACACATCCACTCATTCACCCATACAATCACTCATACATACAGTCACTCATCAATACAACACTATCATATGCACTCATACACCTATACAGACACTGACACACTACCACTCAACCATGGACCTACTTACAAACCTAGTTAGTCATGCAAATAATCAATCACACTCCCATTTCCTCTTCTATACAGTTATACACACAACACCTTACTTATTCAAACATATACTAACACATACTTATTCATTTTTTCAATCACTGGTACAAGTACACATTGATCCATACAGTCACTTACGCAATCACAGACTCTCATGTATAGTCATTGATATATGCCAACTCTCAAATGCACTGTGTTTTACATATGTACTTACTTGGACATGTAACACTGAGATATCCATTCACTCACTAACACATCCATGCACACAGTCAACCGTCCATACAGCTATTTCCACATGCACTCTTGAACCCATACACCAAGTGAATCAACTGCTCACACATCTATGCACAGAGTCACACACCTCCCAGTCACTCCCACACACACTCACCCTCACATACAAATACTAGGGCAACCAATCAATAACCCATATAGCCACCTATATAGCTACTAATCAACACATGCAGCACCTTACACAACTACAGACATAATGATGCACACATACAGACAGTTTAGTCACTAACCCATGCATTCAGTAAGACACATTTAATCACTCACTCATACAGACAGTCACGCACCAACTAAATCCTTCATCCAGACACTTATACACCCACTCATTCTTGAATATGTAAAACATATTTAAACTTTACAGTAACACACGTATGATGTATAGAACTTTACAGAAACACAAAGACACTGGATGATGTTATCAGTGATGTCATCAGTGATGCCATTTGAGATGTCATCAGTGATGTCATCAGTGATGTCACTGATAATGTCATGAATGATGTAATATGTGACATCATCAGCAGTGGATTGCGGGCGCGCGAGTTATAGTGAGTCCAACTAACTATAACGTGGGCATTTCAATGGTTTTGTATGAGTAAAATGTTCAGCTAACTATAACTGGTGTGAAACCTATTTTTTTAATGAATTTCAAAGGTTTTTTAAATGCTAATTCCTAACTATAACAAATGTGAAACCTATGTTTTTTTTAGTGAATATATACATTTATTACTTACTAGCGATAGCCAGTAGGTATATATAGTTAGGACCTAGTTACCATAGGAAATGCCGAACATTCTATTGAAAATAACTTTGGCGCCGATTGAGGGATCTGCCTGTTATTTTCTTTAAATTTGCCTCGCTGCGCTCCGCTCCTTCCCTGAAAGGTTTGGGGGGATTCGTCAAGTGGGGGCCGAGAAAAAAGGGGGGTCCCAAAACATGTTTTACCCATGTTAATTTCCATAGGGACATTCTGACAAGGCTACAGCTCGAACGGCTGAACGGAATTACACCAGATTTGGCAAAATGGTAGGGACTGGTATGGAGCAGTGCCTTTTGTATGTTTGGTGTAAATCCCTCAAGTAGTTTATGAGAAAATTGAATGTGAAATTGAGTCTAATGCAATTTTCCACAGGACCTTTGGACACAGCTACAGGCCGAACGGCTGAATGGAATTACTGCAAACTTGGCGAAATGGTAGAACCATGTATGCAGAAGTGCCTTTTGTATATTTGGTGAAAATCCCTCCAGTAATTGTTGAGAAAGCGACTTTTTTTAAATTATATATCTATAGGCGGGACACGGTGCGCGCACGGGCTTGCACCGTCCTTGCACTGTCCTTGCACGTGCGCGGACCTTAGCGTGCATGCGTGGAATTCTGATTGGCTGTTGGACGTCGGTCAACATTCCAGTCAGTCGAAATGAGGACGTTTTGTCCGCCGTCTTGTTTTTGTGGCAGATGATACTGGTTGTAAACAGAAGTGTAATAGTTGACAAGGAGGCAGGGTAGAGATTCATGAGCCCCCTAGGTTTTGTCATGGTGTCTGTAAAGGACCCCGAAGGTTGAAAAAAATAAAAATATATATTTTTTTTAAATCGCGGGGACCGCGCACCGTTCGCGGACCGCGGCTCAAAAAGACAAAAAAGAAATACATTAAAATAACAAGTTTCAGTGTTTAGATGTTGGCTGAGTGCAACATTGAGTGATGACTCTTTCACCTTTGGGTTTAGGTAGGTTTTTGTGGAGAGTTAGTATGGTAATTGGTAGAGAGCATTGGGGGTAGGTTGAAGATTATGTGAGTTTGAATGTGTTGATAATTTGAACCAATTAAAATGTTACTTTGGTTTTGATTTTGTGTGTGATGAAATGTGATTGGCTGGGTATTGAATATGTATGAAAAATGAGAGGGAAACACAGCCATTTTGAGATTTTAGTGTTTGAGGTATACTTCTGAGGTGTGAGATTGAGACAGAATTTACTGTACAACAGTTTTCTAGAAGGTGAGTTGTTAATTTGTAAGGAGAACTCTGTTGTTCACTTTAAGTTAATAAGAAAAAGGTTTTCTGTTAGTTATTTAATGTTTTTCTGTTATACTTATGGATTGAGTAGGGCAACATCAGATGCAGTGCTTTATATTTCTAATTCTTGCTTGATACTATACACTGTCCAGGGAAACACAGCCATTTTGTGACTATAGTGTCTGAGGTACTTTTGTGTGGAATTTTTGGTGTTCAATTTCTGGTGTGTGTTTTACACAGTAGTTACTCTTCCTATAGAATTTAATAGTTTTTCTCTGCCTATCTCACTCTTACCCTGCAACATCTCACTGTCTTTCTCTTTCTTTTAATAGCACACTAACTTCAATAATGGTTGAAAATGAAGAGTCATTTGACATCGTTATAGACATTTTTGTGACTGTTATTGAGGATGTTCCTGTTGATGAGAGTAATCCTGAAGGAGAGCTTTATGATGGAGGAGATGGCATGGACGATTTCTATGATGAATCCTTGGATTCAGATTTAATGGAAGCGTTGGAGTTCATTGAGTTTGAGGATTCTTTTTGAGAGATTTTCAATATTGACATTGCTGATGATGCAATCTTAGACGATCATTTAGATTTTGGAAATTCCCAACAATAAATTTAAATTTAGTAATAAATATTGTATGAGAATTTATACTTAACTAAATGTAATTTATGAGGTAGTAGCAAACTGATAATTTTTTGTGTTACATAGTAAGTTTACTCATAAATACTTCCCTTCTCCCCCAAAATTTTCTTAAATGTGTATTTGACATCTCTTCTTCATGTCCTGCATCCTTTCTCTCACTGCCTGTCTCTGATGCAGAAGATTGCAACATAAGTAAGTTTAAAGAACAGCAAGTGTGTCTCACCAGAGCAGGAAATCATGCAGTAAGCGCTGTTTCTCTTTCTTTTAATAGTACACTAACATAAAATGATGAATGAAAATGAGGAGCCTACCAACATCTTCAAATAACAGCAACGTTTATTGATCCTACAGATGAAACAAATCATGAAGAACATGAAGGAGATACCATGGCAGATTTTTTTGATGAAACACTAGATATGGAATTAATGGAATGTGTAGACGTTATTGAGTTTGGCGAATCATTTTCAGACACTTTGATGGATGAAATTTCTGATGAAGAAATGCTACAAGTTCTTTTAGATTTTGAAAATTCTGATAAATAAATTTTAATTTAGTACAGAAAAATTGTTTTGAAAAATATACTTATTTAAATGTAATTTATGAGGTAGTAGCAAAGTGATACAATTTTGTGTTCTTCATTTCCTGTATCCTTTCTGTCACTGACTGTCTCTGATGCACTAATTTACAATATAAGTAAGTATATAGAACAGCAAGTGTGTTTCACCAGAGTAGGAACTCACGACCCCCTACGACAATTCTAACCACACATTGAGAAAGGAAGGATTCATGTGAACAAATCTGTTTCTGCTTTCCTGAAAGACTACAGTATGGATTCAATATACCATAATAACTTGCATTACAACGTAAAAGGTATCTACAGAGGAGACAATGTCCATTTCCATTTAGTTTTATTTAAAAAAAAAAAAAAAATTCCAATAGGTCCGTGAGTGCTCGGTGAATGCACGGTGCGCAAACCCTTTCGCCGCCATTTTGTGGTTTCAGAAGAGAGTAAAAAATATAACTTAAAAACGTGGGAAGGGGGTAGGGTAGAGTATCCCTGACCCCTTAGGCCTTCTCAGGGGGTTCTTCAAGGACTCCTAAGGTTACAAATAATGTTTATTTTTTTTTAAATACCAGAAAACACGATAGGTTCGCGCACGGGGAGTGCTCGAGAAGTGCTCGAGAAGTGCTCGGTGCGCGGACCTCAGTAAAAATTAATTAAAAAAATTACGTTAAAAATCATATTTGAATGGTTACATGTTAGTTGGCTCTAAAAAGAGCCATTGTGTTCATTGTGTTTTTTTTTGGTACCTACAAGTAAGTACCAATGCAGAGTCTGATGTTACAGAGAAAGACTTTGTTCCCTTCATCGGTGAAATGTACCCCATCTGTCCTATAGATGCCTTGCATGTTGTAACGCAAGTTGTTGTGGTATATACAACCCATTCAATAGTTTCTCATGTATGCAGAAACAGATTTATTTTCATGTTTCCCTGCTTTCTCAATCTGCGGACAAAATTGATTGGACCAATTCCATTTTTGCCTCTGGCATATATTGGAATAGACAAAGGTAGTTTGAGCAAAAGGTGACATCAATTGTCCAAAGATGTCCTTCAATGGCATTTCCAGACCAACCCCAGTCAAAGTTCATAAGTCATTTCCACCACAGTGCACAATTATGAGGTCAGGATGTGGGAGATGCATGAAGGATTTCACCAATGGTATCAATTGGTGACATCTCAATCCTCTCTGGCCAATCCATAAAATATCCACATTTGGTAAATCAAGGTTTAAAATTCCTCAATTTGTTGCATACCTTTTAGACCAGAATACAAAGCTGTGTCCTACAAACCATACTGAAAGCATGTTCAAGGAATATCTGGTTGTACTCCGATGAGGGCTGTAAATAAAATGGCAGTTGGAAAGCTTGCAGTTATGAAAAAAAAGATGAGGAGGACATTCACTGCACTTGAAGCTTAAGAAATGATTGGTGCTTTCTGAAAATGCAAAAGAGCATATTAGGGTGCATAGTTTTGTTTTTTAAAAGAACCAATTCTAATGGTTCAGAAAAGGTCATTGAAATAACATTGCACATGATTAGCTGTTATATTGAAAGCTCTAACAACCTTGATGGATTAATTTGCAACATAGTATGATGAACTTTTAAACTCTGTTCTTCCTTAGGTGGGAGTTACCATGGTAACAGGTTGAATGAGCAGTAGGGGGATGGGTGAATATTATATGAGTTTGAAAGTGTGGAAATGTAGAACCAATTGAAAAGTTAGTTTAGTTTTGAAATATTGTGGGAAGACATTTCATTGGTTATGAGCAGAAATAAGTGAGAAGAATGAGTGGGAAACTGCCACTTCTGTTTCCAGTGTCTGAGCTGCAGTTCAGGGATTCTGCTTATGAAAATTTGGTGTGTGTTTCACACTGTTCTACATTTTCAAAAGCAATTTTAAAGGTGAGTAATATAGAGAGAGTGCTGTTTGCAGTGTTGGGAAGCATAACAAGCATATTGGGCTTCATTAATGTTGTATTTTGAAAATGAGTCAGGTTTCTGCATTGTAGTGTAGTGCTCATTTAAATGGGTTGTGCTCCGTGTGTAAAATGATTTACCATGCTAAATATCTTTTTTAAAATGTGTGGCTTGAAGATTTTTGACAAGGATCACAGTGAGTGTCTGTGTGAATTAAGGAACTATATTTTCACCTTTTTCCATAATGTTAACTGAATGGTGCATATTAGAAATGACATTTTGAAATGAGTTAGGTTTCAGCAATGTAATGTAGTGCATATTGAAATGGGCTGTGTTCTGTGCCTAAATCGATTTACCATGTTAAATGATTTTTGCTGAAATGTGTGGCTATAATATTTTTCACAAGGGTCTCACTGTGTGTGTATGTGAATTAAGGAATTATATTTTAATCTTTTTCGATAATGTTAGATGTGTGTGCTTACAGTTTGTATCTTTTCGTTTATAGGTTAGACTTCTTTTTAAATTGTTTTTCATGCTTGGATTCATTGCTGGTATAGAGATAGTGTAATGGTGTTATTGGACTTGTAAATATGCTCCTTTTTTATAAGCGCCTTGCACAACCTTTAACATGGGTGGAAGCAGTGAATGTATGGAGAGGGATAGGAATAGCAGACAGAAAACCTTATGAAATGGTGTCGGAGATGCATAAAGGATTTCACTAATGGCATCAATTGAGATGGATTATAAGATAAAGAGGGGAATATTTACAAGCCCCTTGCACAATGTTTGACATGGGTGCAAGCAGAAAATGCATGCAGAGTAATAAAATTGCCACACAGACAAGAATATGAAATGTTGTGAGAGACCCTTAAAGGTTTTTTTTAATGGCATAAATTGAGATAGAATATACAAAAAAGAGAGGCATATTTACAAGGCCCTTGCGCAATGTTTTTGTACAAGTTGACCCTGCACACCCGAACAGTTAGTAAACACAATATTAATGCTTAGTATGCATATGTTCACAAAGAAATCCAATTGATCTCCCAAGAAAATCCAAAGTCAAGTTTCTTCATTATGCAATCCTTTTATTCATAATTGTAGATAAAAACCAATAGCCAACGCGTTTCGTCCGGAAACCGGACTTCTTCAGGGCTGGATTCAAATGTATCTTTATGGCACAGCTTCAGGTTGGTCTTAAAACTTGTATTTTCAGAAATGATTTTCAATACCTTGCGCAATGTTTGACATTAATGCAGGTATAGAGATAGTGTAATGATTTCATTGGCATATTTACGAGCCCCTTGCGCAATGTTTAACATTAATGCTGGTATAGAGATAGTGTAATGGTTTAATTGGCATATTTACAAGCCCCTTGCGCAATGTTTAACATTAATGCTGGTATAGAGATAGTGTAATGGTTTCATTGGCATATTTACAAGCCCCTTACGCAATGTTTGACATTATTGCTGGTATTGAGATAGTGTAATGGTTTCATTGGCATATTTACAAGCCCCATGCGCAATGTTTGACATTAATGCTGGTATAGGGATAGTGTAATGGTTTCATTGGCATATTTACAAGCCCCTTGCGCAATGTTTGATATTAATGCAGGTATAGAGATAGTGTAATGGTTTTATTGGCATATTTACAAGCCCCTTGCGCAATATTTGACATTAATGCTGATATACAGATAGTGTAATGGTTTCATTGGCATATTTACAAGCCCCTTGCGCAATGTTTAACATTAATACTGGTATAGAGATAGTGTAATGGTTTCATTGGCATATTTACAAGCCCCTTGTGCAATGTTTGACATTAATGCTGGTATAGAAATAGTGTAATGGTTTCATTGGCATATTTACAAGCCCCGTGCGCAATGTTTGGCATTAATGCTGGTATAGAGGTAGTGTAATGGTTTCATTGGCATATTTACAAGCCCCTTGCGCAATGTTTCACATTAATGCAGGTATAGAGATAGTGTAATGGTTTCATTGGCATATTTACAAGCCCCTTGCACAATGTTTGACATTAATGCTGGTGTAGAGATAGTGTAATGGTTCCATTGGCATATTTACAAGCCCCTTGCGCAATGTTTGACATTAATGCTGGTATAGAGATAGTGTAATGGTTTTATTGGCATATTTACAAGCCCCTTGCGCAATGTTTGACATTAATGCTGGTATAGAGATAATGTAATGGTTTCATTGGCATATTTACATGCCCCTTGTGCAATGTTTGACATTAATGCTGGTATAGAGATAGTGTAATGGTTTCATTGGCATATTAACAAGCCCCTTGCGCAATGTTTAACATTAATGCTGGTATAGAGATAGTGTAATGGTTTCATTGGCATATTTACAAGCCCCTTGCGCAATGTTTAACATTAATGCTGGTATAGAGATAGTGTAATGGTTTCATTGGCATATTTACAAGCCCCTTTGCGCAATGTTTGACATGGGTGCCAGCAGAAAATGCATGCAGACTAATAAAATTGCCCGGTGGCAGTGGGCTTGCTAGCAGGAGCTGAGGGCTGCGTTTGTATTTTAAATCTTGCGCGTTGTCACGCTGACTGCGAGCGGAGACACGCTTTTATTTTTATTTTACATTAGATTGTGATCTTTTATTTTCTAACCTGTACTGAAAATCAACAGGTCTCTTAACACCTACCTTGCTTCCTAGGGGCTGTGCGGGGCTGGCTGGCAGATAATTCCATCGCGGGCTCTCAGCGGCCGTGGCCGCCATCTTGGCTTGGGCTGGATCGCCCAACCCCACCCACGTCACTCCCCCCACGCTGCTCCTCCATTTAAATGTCCCTCATGTGTCAGCGCAGCGGACGAGCACAGCGGGTGCGCCGTAGACGCGCCGGAGTCACGCCAGAGTCCAGCCCATCTGCGCCCGTCCGCGGCAGGCCGGGGCAAGGGGCACCCCCCTATGTCCCTTCGCTGACTTATTCCTCCCCCCTTCTCCTTTCATATTGGACTCCTGGCACCATCAGCTCGTCTGTCTCCGAACTGCTGAAACACCTAGGCCTTCTCTCCAGTCCACCGCCTATTCCCCCCGTTGTCATATCAGGATCGTCCCCCGTGCCCTGCACTGTCCCACCTGCCCCCCCTTCCATCTGTTCCCCACACCCCGACCTTCAACACCACGGCCGCGCTCCTTAACACCAGATCGGCAGTCAGCCATCAGTATGAGCTATTCGACTATATCGATACTCATAAACCTGATCTCCTGTTCTTAACGGAGACCTGGTTCAAGGCCGACTCCCTGCCCAATGTCTTAGCAGCTCTACCTCCCTCATACTCTACCATCCGAGCGGATCGACCGGAGGGCAGAAGAGGCGGTGGAGTGGCCTTGATAGCTCGCACTGATCTCCATTTCAAGATTCTTCCCTCTCCCCCTATTCCTGAAGTCGACTGCCTGATAATCCGCTCCAGCTCTCATTCGGCTCCCCTAACTTCTGTTCTCATTTACCGGCCCCCCCACCCCACTCCTACTTTTGTCTCTAGTCTCCAGGACATCCTCACAACACTGGTAGTAAATAACTCGTCAGTGTTAGTCCTAGGCGACCTAAACTTCTGGCCTAATGACCCTGCCGAAAGCCCCCTTTCTAAAGCGTTCACCGATCTTATGTTCAGTCTTAACTTTACCCCCCACGTCCACAGCCCCACCCATGTACATGGCCACTCGCTCGATCAGGTCTGGACCCTGAACATCCCCATCACTCCTCCCATCACCTCCCCCTGCTCCTGGTCAGACCACTTTTTAATTTCCTTTTCGCTTGCTTTAGCCCCAGCCATAAAACCTCCACTCCCCAAGAACATCTGGGTCAGAAAATGGGGCAAAGCTGATATGCCATCCCTTTCCTCATCCCTGGCCAACTCCAGCCCCGACCTTTCCGGCCTCGCCGCCCCGGTCCAACTGGCCACCATTAACAACTGGCTGACCCAAGCAGGTGACGACTTTGCCCCCTTGAGGCGGATCACAGTCAAGCGAGCCCACGCTGCCAACCGCTGGTTCACCCCTGACCTCAAGGAGAAGAAGCTAGCTGCACGTAGAGCAGAGCGAGCATGGAGAAGAGCATACTGCCCCGACCAAAAAATTACTTATCTCTCCGTGCTCAAGGTATACAAGCAAGGCATCCTCGATGCCAAGACCACATTCTATTCCAACAGGATACTGTCAGCGGAGTCACAATCCAAAGAAATCTTCACCACGGTGCACGAGCTTGCCTCCTCTAACAGAGCCACGGCCTCGATCCCCCCTTCCCAACCTCTCTGCGACTCACTCAACGTTTTTTTTCGTTGATAAGGTCGCAAAGATCAAGGCTAATATTCCTCTCCCATCCCCCACATTTATCAACCCCTCCCACCCTGCCGCCACCTCTAAACTAATTTCCATTCCCCCCTTGACCAAAGCCACGCTTCTCCCCCTGCTTCAAAAGGTGAAGTCAGGATCCCCCCTGGACTTTGCCCCTCCTCACATCCTGAGAGAAATCTTCCTAGCATGTCCGAATCCACCCCTCACATTTCTGAATGACTCACTCAGTAATGGAGTGGTTCCCACTCCCCACAAATTCGCGGCTGTTATCCCCATTTTAAAAAAGGCTGGTGCTGACCCTTCATCCCCTTCCAACTACCGTCCCATCTCCCTCCTACCTTACTTGGGTAAGGTCTTAGAAACTCATGTAACCAGCACCCTGAGCACCTATGTGGAAACCAATCACTGCCTCTCCCCCGGCAGGCGGGCTTTCGCCCCCTCCACTCCACGGAGAAGGTGGTGATCTCAGTGATGGACAGCCTACGCGAGGGCATTGATATCAATCTCCCGCAGGCCCTCATCCTTTTAGATCTGTCCGCCGCTTTTGAAATGGTGGACCACTCCATCCTTCTCACCGGTGTCAGGGCGGCAGGCATAGAGGGCCTAGCCTTCGCTTGGCTTGAGTACTTCCTGAGTGACAGGGCTCAGGCGGTCCACCTAGCTGGTTTCACTGCTGACTCCCGTAAGGTTGTGTGCGGGGTCCCCCAAGGTTCTTCACTTTCCCCTCTTTTGTTTAATTTATACATCTACCCCCTCATTTTTATGTTGCAGCAGCTCGAGGTCACGGTGTTTAATTACGCTGATGACCTCCAGCTAATTTTCAACCTTTCTCACTCCCCCTCATCCTTCCAGAACGTTCAATCTGTTATGTTGTTCATCCAGGATTGGATGAACTGCAACCACCTCAAACTCAATCCGGACAAGACGGAGCTAGTCTTGACCGGCGGTGGTTGCAGTCCTTGGCCCCCGTCTCACTGGCCCCCCTCACTTGGTGTCCCCCCGCTCCCTTTTCCCAAAGTCAAAACTCTCGGTATCCTCCTTAATCCCTCACTTTCTGTCCACTCACAGGTTAATTCTGTTGTTTCCTCTTGTTTTTTCTCCCTCAGAACCATTAGGAAGATCTCTCGTTTCTTTTCCCTTCCTGCCCTAAAGATTATAGTGATGGCAATGGTGCTCTCGCGCCTTGATTATGGCAACATTATCTATAACGGCGCACCGGCCTATGCCATTCACCGTCTGCAGCTAGTGCAGAACCAGGCTGCCCGCCTGATCCATGGCCTGCCTAAAATCCATCGTACCACTCCTCTACTGCAGGCACTGCACTGGCTGCCGGTGAAAGAGCGAGCCTTGTTCAAGCTTGGCTGCCTCACTTTCCAGGCCAAAATGGGCACCGCTCCGGAGTTCATTTGCTCCGCCATTAAGCCTTATACACCAGGTAGAGAGCTTTGCTCCACCCACTTGGCACTCCTGACCACCCCCTGATTCAGAAAGAAAAAGGCTGGTGGAACAAAATTTGCGGTTCTCGCTCCTGTGTTTTGGAACTCCCTCCCTGTGGAACTCCGCATGACACCTTCTTACACAGAGTTTCGGAAAGGTCTCAAAACCCTGCTCTTCTCTCGAGCTCTTGCTGTCTAACTCCCTCTGCTCCTGCTGTCTCCTCGCAATCTAAAAGCGCCAAGAAACCGCGTGGTATAAGCGCGCTATATAAATGTTTTTAAATTCAAATTCAAATTCAAAATTGGCACACAGATAAGAATATGAAATGCTTTGAGAGATCTGTAAAGGATTTTACTAATGGCATAAATTGAGATGGAATATACAAAAAAGAGAGGCATATTTACAAGCCCCTTGCGCAATGTTTGACATGGGTGCAAGCAGAAAATGCATGCTGAGTAATAAAATTAGCACACAGACAAGAATATGAAATGCTTTGAGAGATCCGTAAAGGATTTTACTAATGGCATAAATTGAGATGGAATGTACAAAAAAGAGCGGCATATTTACAAGCCCCTTGCGCAATGTTTGACATGGGTGCAAGCAGAAAATGCATGCAGAGTAATAAAATTGCCACACAGACAAGAATATGAAATGCTGTGAGAGATGCATAAAGGATTTTACTAATGGCATAAATTGAGATAAAATATACAAAAAGGAGGGGCATATTTACAAGCCTACTGCGCAATGTTTGACATGGGTGCAAGCAGAAAATGCATGCAGAGTAATAAAATTGGCACACAGACAAGAATATGAAATAATTGTGAGAGATGTGTAAAGGATTTTACTAATGGCATAAATTGAGATAGAATATACAAAAAAAGAGGCATATTTACAAGCCCCTTCCTCAATGTTTAACATTAATGCTGGTATAATGATAGTGTAATGGTTTCATTGGCATATTTACAAACCCCTTGCATAATGTATATTCTTGTCTGTGTGCCAGTTGTATTACTCTGCATGCATTGTCTGCTTGCATCCATGTTAAACATTGCCCAAGAGGCTTTTAAATATGCCCCTCTTTTTTGTATATTGTATCTCAATTGATGCCAGTAGTAAAATCCTTTACACATCTCTCACACCATTTCATATGGTTTTCTATCTGCTATTCCTATCCCTCTCCATACATTCACTGCTTCCACCCATGTTAAAGATTGCACAAGGCACTTCTGAAAAAGGAGCATATTTACAAGCCAAATTAAAATATTAGCACTATCTCTGCACCAGCATTGAATTTAAGCATGATAAACACTTTAAAAAGAAGTCTACCCTGTAAGCTAAAAGATACAAATTGTGAGCACACACAGCTAACATTATGGAAAAAGATGAAAATATAATTCCTTAATTCACATACACACTCAGTGTGTTCCTTGTCAAAAAACTTAAAGCCAGACATTTCAACAAAAACATTTAGTATGGTAAATCATTTTAGACACAGAAAGTGAGATGAGAGACACACACAAACAGAAAGAAGGTGTAGGCAGAGATTCAGATGACACACAAACAGAGAGATGGTGGAAGGAGAGAGTGAGATGAGGCATGGAAAGACGGAGATGGTGCAGGCAGAGAGTGATATGAGACACACAAAGAGAGATGTGAACTAGTGTTTATATTGTTTAGTTAATGTAATTGCTATGTGCTATGTTGGTAGTGTCTGTAATATGTCATATTTTTCTTTTCAACAGATTGTGAATATCTACAGAGTCATAATAGAATATGCCTACCAAGAACCGCAAAGAAAGCACGTTTTATCAATCAAAAGGACTCAAATAGAAGATTCATCCAGAAGACAATCTTCAGAGAAAAGAAAAAAATGCTCCTGGTAATGCACCTGTGCTTCCTGTTTTTTTGCAGGATAACTTGAATGGACTCTTGTGCAAAGGTTTTCGTTTCTGGCAGCAAATGCATTACATCATCAAATTCTTAAGTTCAGGTGGGATATGTGCAACCATTGATGCTTGCGTTGGTGGTGCTGTTGCTTCAGAAGAAGTGCTGGGAGTAGAGCCCTGCTCCTCTGATGATCTTTTTATTACAGCTTTACTCCAATTGTTTGGGTGTATATTCTGGACATGGCATTCCAAACTATAAGTTCTATAGCTGTACTGTTTCTGTGGATTCCCTCTTGAAAGTACTGTGTGACAGATTTTACATGTGACAAAAAACGCATTTACCTTTTTCTCTCTTTCTGTTTTTTTTTTTAAATTTCTGTACTATGGACTATCTCTGTGTTCTAGGGGTTTCAGGAGCAAACTCTTCTGAAGATGAAGTAGAAGAATGAACTTTTTACACAAAACAATTGTTGCATCTGTGGTTCCTGTTCTTCTGCAAAATTACAATGGACTGTTGTCCGAAGACTACTAATTTATTGCAATGTATGCATTGCATCATTACATTTTTCAGTTCTGGCTGAATGTTCCCCACCATTGAAGATGGCATTGGTGGTACTCTGGTTCTTGCTGTAGATGTACTAGGAGAAGAGTCCTGCTCCTGACATCTTTGCACCACAGCTCTACTCCAATTATCGGGGTGTATATTTTTTACATGGCGTTCCATGCTGTGGGTTCCGAATGAATATTTCTTATTAGGATTTCCTCTAGATAACACAGTGTCACAGATCTTGCAGGTGACCAGTGGTGCATTTACTTTATTCTGATGTTCTGGAAAGCTGAAAAACTTCCAGACTAGAAAAAAGGTGTTGCTTCTCTGAAAGCCAAAGAAGAATGATGAACATGGGAGGGGTCTTTCAAGAATTAGAGTAGGAAGTATTATAAACCAATAAAATCTTTTGTTATAAGGTCACATAGTTGGATGTAAGCTTACGGAGTCTTTACGGAGCTTATGTTGCATTTACGTTTTATTTACGGAGCGCTTACGTCATCTTATGATGTGCTTCCGTGGTACGCATCCTCGTGATATTTATAATTGTTTAAATAAAGTTATATATGTTGTTTAAAAGTTTAAAATAAACATGTTCTTTATTATCTCAGTTAATATGTTCCTTTATATTGTATAATGATTATGTAGATATAATGATTTAGCACCCTCGTGAGATTTATAATTGTTTAAATAAAGTTATATATGTTGTTTAAAAGTTTAAAATAAACATGTCTTTATTATCCCAGGTAATATGTTCCTTTATATTGTGCAATTAATATGTAGATATAACGATTTAAAGTTTATAAAACTTTCAGAGGTAAATAATGAATTGCTGTGTACATGCACATCTGTGCATGTACATTTGTGCCATGTGGCACACATACATGTCGTAAGACCATTTATGTGTGTGACATGGCGCACAAGTCAGAATCAGGGCTGCAACAGGCTGTCAAAGTGACAACCTGTCCCCTTTGATAATGCAGTAATTTTACCGAATCGGTATTTACAGATTCAGCAATTGCCATTGATTCCTATTGGCCTCAAGGCCCATAGGAATCAATGGCAATTACTGAATCAGTAAATACCGATTCTGTAAAATGACTGAATTAAACAGATTTGGTAATTTCCAAAGACAAATTACCTACATCCCATTTACTTACTCTTAAATATTGAAGTGGTATGATTTGAGGCACGATGTAGGTAGGCATTTACCGGTCGGTAAAGGCTGAATTTGGCCGTAGCTGACCGGCAAATGCCTTTTCCTATATAGGAGGCATTTATTTACAGATTTGGTATTTTTACCGATTCTGTATTTACCGAATCGGTAAAATTACCGAATCGGTAAATACAGACATGGTAAAAATACCACATCTATCAATTCTAATGTAGGTAGCACTGTTGACAGTGCTAGAGGCGTCTAAGAATTCGTTATTTACCAACCAATACAATTGGGTGGTAAATAAGGAATTCCTGTGTACATGCACATCTGTGAATGTACACCTGTGCCATGTGGCAAACATACATGCCCTAAGTGCATGTATGTGTGTCACATTGCACACAAGCCAAAAACAGGGGTGCTGCAGGGTGTCAAAGTGACACCCTGTTCCCCCTGGAAAGATTCAGTATTTACTGAGTCGGTAATTAGCGAATCAATATTTGCCATTGATTCCTATGGGCTTCAAGGTCCATAGGAATCATGGCAAATACAGATTCGGTAATTATCGAATCGGTAATTTCCGAATTTTATCGAATCAGTTATTAATTTGGTAAAAATACCTACATCCGCATTGCCAGTTCTTAAATAACGAATTGGTATGATTGGGTATTTAAGAAGTGGTAATCTGGGATTACCTATATCGGGCCCTCAGTATTTATGAGTAGGTAAATCAAGATAACATACATCTGGCCCATTGCTTTGTAACATATTTATATATGTATGTTACATTTCAGTGCTTTGGAAGTAGTACAGTATACTATAGGTAAACACCTTATAGGTTTATGCTGTACTACATCCTTATAGTTTTGCACTTTGACATTCACTATGACAAACTTTTACATACAAACATAGACATTTTGTTCTTTCTTTAACCAGTAGAGGTAGTTCTAAAAAGAACAGTTTTTTATTTTGCTTGAAAAACGTAGAAAAATGAACTTTTTACACAAAATAATTGTTCAACAGGAACAAACTATGAAATTGAAAGAAACAAATTATTTGCTGCATCTGTGGTTCATGTTCTTCTGTAAAATTACTTCAATGGACTGTTGTCCGAAGGCTACTAATTTACTGCAATGTATGCATTGCATCATTACATTTTTCAGTTCTTGCTGAATGTTCGCCACCATTGAAGATGGCATTGGTGGTACTCCGGTTCTTGCTGTAGATGTACTAGGAGAAGAGTCCTCCTCCTGAGATCTTTGCACCACAGCTCTACTCCAATTGTTGGGGTATATATTTTTTACATGGCGTTCCATGGTGTGGGTTCCAAATTAATATTTCTTATTTGGATTTCCTCTTGATAACACTGTGTCACAGATCTTGCAGGTGACCAGTGGTGCATATACCTTCTTTTGATGTTCTGGAAAGCTGAAAAATTTCCAGACTATGGACTCCTTCTTCTTACTTGGGAGAGGGTCCTCTTCAACAAAGTCTTCATTAGAAGAATGGTCAGACGCTGGATGTTCAGCCATTTGGAAGTATTTTTCTGTAGCTAGGAGCTGTAGAAAAAAGGTGTTGCTTCTCTGAAAGCCAAAGAAGAATGATGAACATGGGAGGGGTTTTTCAACAATTGGATAAGAAAGTATTATAAACCAATTAAATATTTTAGTTTGAGGTCACATGGTTGGACGTAAGCTTACGGAGCGCTTACGGAGCATTTACGGAGCGCTTACGTAAGCTTACATTGCATTTGCGCTCTATTTACAGAGCGCTAACGTAATCTTACGATTCGTTTTCGTAGGACGCACCCTCGGGAGATTGATAATTGCTTAAATAAAGTTATATATGGTCTTTAAAAGTTTAAATTAACATGTTCTTTATTTTCCCAGATAATGTGTACCTTTATATTGTGCAATGAATACGTAGATATAACGATTTAAAGTTCATAAAACTTTCGGGGGTAAGAGCTCGAAGCTTTCACGGTGCACGGACGGAGCTCTTACATTGCGTGCACGTGTGACCTACCCTTGCAAGATTTGTTACTACTTTAAAAAGTAATATACTGTTGTTAAAAGTTGAAAAAAAACATTTTCTACATTAAAGCAGATATTGTCTACCTTTAAATCTACGTTAAAAACGTAGATATTATGTTTTAGAAACGTAAAAAAATTTGTTGGGGTGAGAGCACAGAGTGCTCACGGAGCGCGGACCCTGTAATCATAAAAAAAAACTTAAAAATAAAAATTATATATATATTATATTAAATAGATATATTAACTGAAAAAACCATAGGTTTCAAGCCTTACATAGTTAGGTATTAGCATTTAAAAAACCTTACAAATTCACTAAAAAAAACATAGGTTTCAGGTTATACATAGTTAGGTATTAGCATTTAAAAAACCTTGCAAATTCACTGAAAAAACCATAGGTTTCAGGTCATGCATAGTTAGGAATTAGCATTTAAAAAACCATTGAAATTGCTCCTATATAGTTAGTTGGACTAACTATATTTTGCGCACCCGCAATCCACTGCTGATGATGTCACATATTACATCATTCATGACATGGTCAGTGACATCACTGAGGACATCACTGATGACATCTCAAATGACATCACTGATGACATCACTGATGACATCATCCAGTGACTGTGTGTTTCTATAAAGTTTAAATAAGTTTTACATATTGAAAAATGACTGGATGTATAAGTGTCTGGATGAAGGATTTAGTAGGTACATGACTGAATGTATGAGTGATGATTAAATGTGTCTTACTGAATGCATGGGTTAGTGACTAAACTGTCTGAATGTGTGCATCAGTATGTCTGTTGTTGTGTAAGCTACTGCATGTGTTGATCAGTAGCTATATGAGTGGCTATATTTGTTATTGATTGGTTGCTTGAGTATTGTATCAGAGACTGAGTGTGAGAGACAGTAATATGTGACGTCATCAGCAGTGCATTGCAGACGCGCTTGTTATAGTGAGTCCAACTAACTATGACGTTGGAATTTCTATGGTTTTATGTCAGTAAAATTTCCAGCTAACTATAACTGGTGTGAAACCTATGGTTTTTTCAGTAAATTTAATAGGTTTTTTAAATGCTAATTCCCAACTATAACTGGTGTGAAACCTATGGTTTTTTCAGTGAATTTAATAGGTTTTTAAATGCTAATTCCTAACTATATATAGGGCCTCACCAATGAAATCTAATATTTTTTATAATGAATCCTATATTGTATATTTATATCATACAATTTTTTTATTATTTATTTATTTATTTTAAATTTTTTTTTTTTACCCTGGAGCGCTCCCGGTGAGCACCCCAGTGTGCGCACCGGAAAGCGCAGTTTTCCGGAGCGCCCCTGGTCGCACACCGGTGAGCGCCCCGTTAGCACTATTGCCGCAAACGAAAAGATCATCGTGACGTATCGCGTAGCCGCGTCCGCGAGATACGCACGGCGTAAGCGCACCCGGAAGCACTCGACTGAATACGATCGCGCAACGTAAACATTCGACGCGCTTACGCGACGTACCCGGGGGCGCATCGCGTAAGCGCGTCGGGTCATGTGACCAGAAAATAGCACTTTTTGTGGTGCAGAACAGTTTTGGTTTCCAAATGATGAAAGCCCAGGTCATGTGACCTGAAAATAACACTTTTCATTGGTTCAGGACAGTTATTTTTTTCCAAATGATGAAAGCCCCCGCCTTTTTTCCTTATTCTGACTTTGTCCTTTGACTGAGGAAGACCTGTTTGGAGATCTTTGAGTAATATTTTGTACTTTAAAAAGGCTACAGTAGCAGCAGCAGCTGGAGCATCTGCACCACCACCAAGAGGACCACCACAACATCACATTGGTGGTCAAGAAGAAGAGGAGGAGGAGGAGGAGGGGAGGAGGTGGCTGCGAGAAGACAATACCCCATACAGGCCAAAGCAGCACATTGTATGGGAGTTTTTTTCCATCCCAGAGGGAAAGAAGAAAGTGAATGCGCCAAAGGTGACTTGCCAAATCTGTGGCATTAAACTTTCAAGGGGGAACCCTAATAAAAAATATTCATTTGGTAATAACACCATGATTCGACACATGCAGCGCAAGCATACCAACAACTATGCTGCAGCAGAGGTGAGAGAACTGGCAAGCAACCCTCCCCAATCTTCACCCAGCACTTCCAAACGAAAGCAACCCACTCCATCGGGACCAGAAACAAGGGAGATGGTCCCAAACATTCAACAAAAGTTTGGGCAATACAAGATCTCTTGTATTTTTTGTGGTAAGACCATCAGCTATGGTGAGCAAAGCATAATGCTCATCAACCGTGCTGGTGACTACCACAAATGCCCCAAAAATCCTTAATTTTTTCATGTTTTTTTTGCTCCAGTTGAGCCGTTTTCAATTCCCTGTTTTTTGTTTCTCCCCATAAAAATAACAAAAAATATATAAAATAGTTCATAAAAGCCAAAAAAAGTACAAAATGTTAAAAAAAACATTAAAAAATATAAAACAACAAAAAGAAGAAAAAAAACAGTTCTTTTTAGAACTACCTCCAATTTATAAAAAAAGCTACATTTTTTAAAAACTCTATCATTCTTTTTTCCCCATTGTACGTTCCCCGGAACGCTCCGTGGTGCGCGTACCGGGCTCCCCCCACGCAAATCAAATTATTTGTTTTTGTCCCGAGGGGCCCTTTTATAGCCCCCACATCAAACCTAGGGGGTCAAGGGGGGTCTACTCTGCCACCTTATGGTCATTTCCCCCTTTATTTTTGCCACCTCTTGTGTCTCGATCCTACTGAGACACAAGATGGCGGCCGCTCCGGACTGTTTGGAATATTGACAGACACCCGAGAGCCAATCAGCTTTCCGCCCGCTGGTTAGTGCCCCGGTGCGCGTACCGGGGAGCGCTTACAGATATATATATTTTTTTGAACCTAAATTACTCAAAATCCACTGGAGCACATATCTTGAGACATAGCAAAGGCACATCAGGCTACCAGTCCCTACAACTTTGGTGGAAATCCATTCAGCCGTTCGGGCTAAAAGTGAGGTCGACCACCCTATAGAATTTACAATGGGGAAAACGCGTTTTGGGACCCCCCTTTTTTCTCGCCCCCCGCTTGACAAATCCCCCCAAACTTTCAGGGACGAGCCGGGGCGCCGCAAGGCAAATGTGAGGAAATTTTCAAGCAGATTCCTCAGCCGGTGCCAAAGTTATTCACAATAGAATGTTGAGATTATCTATTGAAAATAATCCTAACTATAACTACCTACTGGCGACCGCCAGTAGGTAATATATATATATATATATATATATATATGTATATATACATATATATTCACTGAAAAAACCATAGGTTTTAGGCCTTATATAGTTAGGAATTAACATATAAAAAACCATTGAAATTACTCCTATATAGTTAGCTGGACATTTTATTGATATAAAACCAATGAAATTCCACATATAGTTAGTTGCACTAACTATATATTTCGCGCATCCGCAATCCAATGCTGATGATGTCACATATTAAATCATTCATGACATGGTCAGTGACATCACTGATGACATCACTGATGACATCTCAAATGACATCACTGATGACATCACTGATGACAGCTCATTTAACATCAATGATCACACCACTGATGATATACTTCATGTGATAATACAATGCACCTCCTTACACTCTAATATGGTCAGTGACATCACTGAAGACATTTCAAATGACACCACTGATGACATCACTGATGACATCATCCAGTGAATGTGAGTCTTTCTGAAAAATAAATATTTTTTATATATGTCTCTATAGGTCGATGGAAGAATAAATGGGTAAATAAGTGTCTAAATGGATGGTTTTTTTTGTAAAATTGATTGTATAGCTGACTTATTAAGTATATCTTAGTGAATAGATGTATTAGCGAGTAATATTTAAATATTTAAATATCTGTATCAGTGTCTCACTTTGTTTATAAGTGGCTGCATGGATTGGTGAGTAGCTACATGAGTGTCTATATGCATTATTAGTTGTTTTTTTAAGTATCAGTATGAGTGTCTGTATGGTTTGGTGGGGTTATTACTTAGTGCATAGATGCATGAATGAGTGACTCACTGTTTGTATGTGTTTTTGAGACAGCATGTGTACAGGACTGTATGGTTGTGTGAGTGTGTGGGGGAATGAATGACTCTCTCAATAGTATATTTATGAGTAACGACATATGTTTTAAACTAATAGATGTGAGTATTGATGTATATAAGTGAATATATGTGAGAGTGAGAGATTGGAAGAGTTCCTGTATAAATAAGTATGTGTTTCTATAAGTGATTGTTTAAGAGAGTAAGTATGTGTACGTTTCTGTAGAAGTAAGTGTAGTGGTGTGTGTATAGTTGTTTATACAAGTAAATGGATGTTTATTTGCATGTTTGAGTATGTGTGTGAGTAACTCTATGGATGAATATCAGTGTGAAACAGGATGTATAGGTGTATGAGTACATATGATAAGTACGTACATGTATGAGTGACTATATAGAACTGTTGGTGAATGAGGTAACTGGTATGGGTATCTCAATTTTTTTGAAAATGTTAGTTTCAATTTTTTAATGTGTGTATCAAAGGTTATATTATGGTGAGAGGAGGTCTGTAACTCTTTCACAAGGATGAAGTCATCAATGATGTCATTTGAGATGTCATCAGTGATGTCATGAGTGATGTCACTGACCATGTCATAAGTGATATAATATGTGACAACATCAGCCGTGCAATGGCTGCGGAGTACCATTCAGCCACGGGTGATCACGGCCCCGCCTCCCAGTAATGGCGGATGATACTCGCAGCCAGTAAGTCAGCGTTTTTCTGCACCGGTGTTCTCTTGCCGTGGAAAGAGAGGGGATGGCATTCTGACGGCGGCGAAGGGGAATCAGAGCGTTATTGAAGCGGAGCGGAGTTGGAGTCGGAATCGGAATCGGTATCTGAGTCACTTTTGAATGAGAAGAGTGCTCTGCCGCAGGACGCAGTGTTTCTCTCAAGCGGCTATTCATTCCTGGCGGTCAGCGTGGATAAAAGAGTCAGTGGCAGATTGGCAACTTGGTTTGCTTGGTTTGGCAATTTGGCAGTTGTTGTAGCATTGGCAGTCGAGGGAGTGAGACTGGACATTTGAGGACTACGCTATTATATTGTGGGTATGCTCGCACCCTCCTGTGTTTTTTAGCGGTCACTGAAAATCTCTTCAACTAGGGCTGCCAGAGTTCTTAATGAAATTCCAACTGCATTCTGGGCGATAGAGTTCAAGAGAGGGTAATATTGACCAGGATGGAGAAAATATTGAATACTCGACCCCCTAAGGTTAAAAGCGGCGACTTCAAGCTAAAGAAGTGAAAGAGGCGAAAGAGGCTGCTCGCCTGGCGGGGATAGAAAATGCCCCTTTCCCACATGGCCTTGACTCTACATTTGAAAGCTCCGAAAGGGAGGATGGATCCTCTGCAGTAGCAATAGTGGCTAGAGTGCAGTTAAACTAAGTAGTTGGGGTATCCAGTAAGGAACAAACTACTCCAGGTTCTGCACTGCGGTTACGAGAAGAAGGTGAATTGGATACACAAAGAAAAGCAGGCACCATGAAAGAAGTTAAACAATTCTCACTATTTACAAAAAAAGTCTGCAATCTACCTCTCCTGGCTCTGGCCTGAATGTGCAGAACATTAAATAATTTTCTGGAATGATAGGACCCACAGAGTACCCGAAACAGGATTTGCTCTACCTACAGCGGGTAATGAACAAGCTGTTCTAAACTCTGATATCGCTATTGACTTAGAAATCAAGCAAGGATTACCAGGATAGATTCTCCATCATGACAAAGTGACTGCTTTGCTTTCTGTCCAGAGTGCGACGCTCGTATCAAATTTGAAGATTTCGGAAAACATACTAGTTTCAGATCAGGCTATAAATGTCAATGCTCCTCATAGTACATTGATACCCTTGGCTACGACTTTGGTTTAGGTGTCACCCCTCCAACTGGAGGAGCCTTGGCAAGGAGTTTTTTCTCCAGTTGCAAAATCTGCCAGCTCCTTTTCTAATTTAGATCCAGAGTTCGAATCGGTGGGGGGCTTTCAAATGAGCATGACCATTTAAGATATGCTGAATCTAATCCTGGAGAAGGTACGAGATCTAAAAAAAACTCTGAAGGCAGAACTGGCCTCACTGAATTTACGATTAGAGAAAATCAAAATTACAATGACAAGCCTCCCAGTAAAGCTTCAGGAGTCAGAGGAAAGGATTTCAGTCTGTTATCAACGGTTATGAAAGAAGTTAAAGCAATTGCTAAAAGCAAGCATGCGCTTGAGAATAAAATGGAAGAGTTGGAGAACCACTCCCGCAGATCTAACCTTCGCATAGTAGGTGTTCCAGAAGGACTGCAAGGTTCCCAACCCCTGCAATGGCTGAACACTTTCATTAAACAAAACGTTATCTCCGAATTCCAAGGCGATTGTACAATCACAAGGGCTCAACGTGTGCCAGCTCATCCATTTCCGAACTCTACACTGCCTCACACCATTCTGATTAATTTTACTGACTTTTGTGTAAAGGAGACAATTCTAACGAAAGCAATCCAACAGCGACAGTTCGCAGTAAATGATACAACTAAGTGTTGAATTTTTACAGACATGACAGCTGCAGCGGCACGTTGAAGAAAAGAGTTTGTTTAAATTCTTCATTATTTAAAGCGATTGGGGCACAAGCTACAATTGCTCAGCAATCTAAGTTGAGAGTCCTTGTAATTGAGGCTCAAGAGTTTCTAGAAAACATTTCACAATTTCCGAAGGCTTAAAAAAGATATACTGCTGAATTATAAGGGGTATTAGGACACCGAGGAAAAAATAGAGATTTACATGGAAATTTTTTTTTTAGATTATTAAGTTAAAAGAAATGTTGTACTTTCCGTTGTTGGTAGGTAGATAAATAGGGGAATAAAAAAAGGAAAAAAAGGGAGAAGGTTAGGTTTAATCATTGTCAAAGTGTCATGAAATATGTTATATATTACATGACACCCAGGGTTAATAAGGGGAGGGAGAAGTGGTGAGTGTGGTCGAAGGAGGAAGGTCCACTTTTCGGGGATGGGTCACAGCATAAAAAAGGGGGAAAATTAAGCCAGTTATTTTTCGAGTTTGTGTTGCTTATATGCATCTATTGACTAAGATGACTCTAGGCAAGATGGTGGGCGGGTTAAAGTTTTTTTTTGTTTTACTTATGGGTAATAAGCAATTATTGAAAGTGGTGTCATTCAATGTTAACGGTCTAAATAAACAAAAAAAAGCGTGCAATTGAATTATGGCTAAAAACTGAAAATCCAGGGGTGATTCTTTTGCAAGAAACCCATATTCCGAATGTAAAACTATCAGAATTCCCCATGTTTAGGTCTTGGGCATTTTATAGGGGATTTTCGTCGTCCTCGGCCTCTCATAGTGGGACTGCTATATTTCTGAGTATAAATCTACAAGCTGACTATGTCAATTTTGGTAAAGATCAATAAGGGTGATGGTGTTGGGTTACATGCTCATTTAGAGAAAGATATAGACCGCTAACATTTGCCTATGATGAGTTGTGTCAATCTTTGATCCAGGTTCCTGGTGACAAAATTGTAGGAAACAATTTTAATATTCTTATGAATCCTCAATTAGATTCCTCAGTGCAAGAGAAAAGACACACGAAACCTAAGTCTTTTAAGCTTTTGCAAAACTATGGAGCATTTTTAGATCTGCACGACATCTGGCGAGCAGCGTTTCCTTTGAAAGGGATGTACACGTGTTGGTCAGGTTGGTTTCGCTCTTCATCGCACATTGATGTTTTTTGGGTCTCAGTATTTACCCTTTTTTCAGCAAAAATTATTTTATAATAGATTTTCTGATCACGTAATGCTGGCACTCGAGATAGACTTCGGGGTTGGTGTTAGGCTCCCAAAACGGTGGATATTAAATAAACAATATTTCAATGATGAGGATTGGGTGAAAACTATGGGGTCAGAGATCGAAGAATTCCTAATCCGGAATAATCATTCTGCTTCTATAAATGTAGTCTGGGACTCACTCAAGACTTTTATTTGTGGGTGAATTATTGGAAAGGATGCAGCTATTTCAAAAAAAGCAAGGGCGGATAAGAGAAAGTTGAAAGATAGAATTCAAGTTCTCCATGAGGCCTTTTTGCACAATCCCTCTGTCTCTAACAAAAGCCAGCTCTATCAGGCTAAACATGAACTAAGTTCTGCATACTATACTCAAAGTGAAACTGTTTATCAACATCCTCCTTTGAGGAGAGCAAATTGACGTGTAGACTCCTGGTGTGGCAGGCCAGGGAGCAGACGGCAGAGAATCAAATTAAAGCATTAACCTTCCCCTTGACTACCTCGTGTATAGAGGACCCAGTGAAAATTGGGGAAATAATGCTCAATCACTATGAGTCTATGTATGGTAAGCTCCAGATAGGGGATGGTTTATTATTAGAAAAATTTCTCCATGATAATCAGCCACTGATACTCTCGGAAATAGAGAAATTATCAATGGCTAGTCCATTCTCTATGAAAGAGTTTGGAGGATGTTGTTAAGTATAAACTTCATGGGAAGGCCTGTGGTCCGGATGGGCTTCCATTGGGATTGTACAAAGTTTTTTTTGGTTAATTTTCAGATTTTTTTCTTCAAATGGTAAATTCAATGTTAGAAGGAGGAGTAGTTCCAGAATCTTTTAGACAGGGGAATATAGTGAGTTTGTGAAAAAAGGGAGAAAATAGTAGGGATCCTAGTTCCTATTGCCCAATAACGCTGCTTAATTCTGACTACAAAATTGTCAACAAACTTTTGTCACTCAGGTTTAATTAGCATGCGACAAAACGGATCCCTTCGGATCAAAATGGTTTCATCGCAGGCAGACAATTAGTTACTAATACTCACTTTTTGGTAGAGGCGTTATTTTGATACACAGAGGATATCAGCCTTAGGGCCCCATTAGGATGGCGGGCGGGCCTTGCCCGCCCGCCATCCTATCGGAAATCGGGACCCCGCACGCACCATTAGGATGTGCCCGTCACTGTGGCGGGCACATCCTGTATTTTTAGTATTGTGGCGGGTGGAGCTCTGTGCTCCGCCCGCCGCAATACTAAAAATGCTTTGCAGCATTTACATAATCAAAGCGGCAGGCACCGCGCGGTGCCTACCGCTTTGATTATGTAAATGCAGGGGGGTACCACAAGTACCCCCCCGTGTGCCACCCCCCTTTGGCCTTCACTCTGGGGGCCCACAGGGGGCCCCCAGAGGGAACACCGCATGCCTTTCCGTGGCGGCATTGCCGCCACGGAAAGGCATTGAAAAATGCCCATTGTAATATTGCGGGTGGTGTCTGACAGACACCGCTTGCATGTTACTCGTTTTCCGCCCCAGCCGCAAGGCGACCGGGGCGGAAAAGTGGCAGGTGGTGTTTTGCTCCGCCGTGGTCCCCCCGCGCCATTCTAATATGGCGGGGGGAATACAGGGGAGGATGGCGGGCGGATTTCCCCCGCCAGGCTGGCGGTAGCCACCGCCAGCCTGGCGGGGGCAATCCACCCGCCATCCTAATGGAGCCCTTAGTTTTATTATTGGATGCCAAAAAGGCTTTTGACCTCGTGGTATGGGAGACATTGTTTACAAATTTGCAGCATTTTGGTATTCCATTGCAGATTATATCTTTGATTCGTAATCTTTATGCTGACACTGTAGCCAATGTAGTTATTAATATGACTGTGGCAGGCACACTTAAAATTAAATGAGGCACAAGGCAAGGGTGCCCTTTATCGCCAGTCCATTTGTCTTTTTCATCGAGCCATTGGCGATTGCAATTAGAAACTGTGCTGATATTTGTCCCCAGTTCCATTAATGCCAAAATTGAAACTGTATGCAGATGACATCATGCTCATATTTAAACCAAAAATAGAGGTCCAAGCCAAAGTCTTTCAGCTTTTTGAAGACTTTGAGGCCTTAGGCGGCTACCGCATTAATAAAGGGAAGACCCAATTTCTGCAATGTGGGAGGGTAGCTGTAGATCTGCACCCTGATATTCATACCTCTGTCAACGCTAATCCAAAGAGATATCTTGGGGTATTTTTTGCTGAATCTGTTAGTGATATATATCAATTGAATTTTTCTCCTCTGCTTCGAAAGTTCAGGGTTTGTTTTCTCTGTGGAACTTGCTCTCCCTTTCCATTCTGGGGCGAGTGGCTTTAATTAAAATGTCTGTTCATCCAATATTTCATTTTTTTTTTTAACTATTCCATGCACTTTATCGGGTTCCTTTTTCACTCAGTTGGAGTCTATGTTTACCGCCTTCCTTTGGGCAAAAAAAACACCTTGTATAGCACTCAGCACTTTATGTGAAGATCTTGATCATGGAGGGTTAGCTCTTCCAAATCGTAGGTATTATTACTATGCGTATTTTGCACAATATTTATCTAGATTTAAATTTTTATTGCAATCCAATGCATTTTGCAATAGTTTTATGAATTTCATGTGTAAAGACAGCCAAATTCATTCTCCCTTGTTGATTTTTAGATCCCCGAAACTTGTTCGCTATAAGTGCCTTCACTGGTTTTTTAAAAACAACATTGTTAGAAGAGATCCTGCCTCTGTCTGGGGTTAAACAATCAGTACATCTTGTGTCAAAATGGGCAGCAGCCTGGTTCGTAAAAGCTTCGAATTTTTTGAGAAATGGGAAATGGCTAACTGTTGCTGAAATGTCGCAATTGCTTTTTAATGATTTTATTTTGCTAAGTTCATATAGCATATTGTATACATTTTTTGGCAGAAAAAGATGTCTCTATTTAGTTGAACGGAGCCAGTTAGTTGATGAATTGCTTGTCAGGAAAAAACCTAGCTTCAGTCAACGGAGTGGCTTTTGAGCCAAAGGCAATTAAAAAATGGTTGGACCATACAAATCTAGAGATGTCATCTCAAATGTGGTCAACTATTAATAAACTCAATTTTAGCACATTGAGAGGGGCGAATTGGCGAAGGATGTTGTTGCTTTTTAGCAAATAGTTGTTGTGTCGAACTCCTTACTCTTTATCAAAAATGTATGCCAACCAATCTTCTTAATGTTTTCAGTGTCTCAATTTTCCATTAGCTAATTGATCTCATATTATGTTGAGTTGTCCCAAAATTTAAAAGTTTTGGATAGATCTATTTAGCGGATCACTGAAATAATATCGAGGGAGAGAATATCAACCATCAAGAATATCGTTGACAAAATATCGACAGACAAAATATCGAGTTTCTATCTACAAACAGGTAAGTACAAAAATATCGAGTTAAAAATATCGTTTACTAAAATATAGTTTTAAAAAATATCGACTTTACTAAAAACAATGTTAAAATAAATTTATATTAAAAATTAATTACTAAAATATACTTAAAAATACTTAAATTAACTTATAATAATTAAATAATAATGAAAGTAAAAAAAAATGTTTAAATCATATTTGTTAAAACAAATATATATAGTAACAAAATATAATTAAATAATAGCCAATATTATTAACGTACAATAACAAAAGTGTAAAAATGACTATTCCCACTCCACAGAGTGCAAGCGTAGGGAAAGCGTAGGATAGCGTAGGGGTTTAAATGACTATTTCCACTCCAGTGGGTGCAACAGTGGGGAAAGCATTGGATAGCTTAGGGGTAAAAATTAATATTCCAACTCCAGTGGGTGCAACAGTAGGGAAAGCGTTGGATAGCGTAGGGGTTAAAATTACTATTCCCACTCCAGTGAGTGCAACAGTAGGGAAAGCGTTGGATAGCGTAGCGGTTAAAATTACTATTCCCACTACAGAGAATACAACATTAGGGAAAGTAAATACTTCATATATTATTCAAAAATTTTAAAATGAATATCTATTAATAATTAATGAAAGATAAAAATGTTATATAATATAATAATTAATATATTAAAATTACTAATTAATAATAATCATTTCAATTGATCACCTATTAATACTAATTAATTAAAAATTAACAATTAAATATTTAACAATTAAAAATAATTTAACAGTTATTTCCAATTAAATAAATTTTAATACATTTAATTATTTAATTAATTATTCATACATTACTTCCCTCCTTCCTCTACAAACCCACAACCCGCTACAGAAATTAAATTAGTTAAATTTTCATAATTACCAATTAATCAATTAATAAAAATTAATTATCAATTAGGATTAGATTAATTAACAAATATAAATTAATTAACAATTAATTACAAATTACTATCAATAAATAAATTTACATATTTAATTAATTATAATTAAATTACTTCCCACCCTATTCCCCTATACACCCACAACCCGCTACAGAATTAAATTAGTAAATTTACATAATTACCAATTAATCAATTAATAACAATTAATTACCAATTAGAAATAAATTAATTAACACATATAAATTAATTAACAAATAATTACAAATTACTATCAATAAATAAATTTACATATTTAATTAATTATAATTAAATTACTTCCCACCCTATTCCCCTATAAACCCACAACACGCTACAGAATTAAATTACGCAATAATTATAAAAACAAAATTCATTAAATAAAATAAATTATAACATAAATACACACTTTTCACACATATTATAACATAAAAATACACTATAAAAAATTAGATAAAAATTAGATATTATTAAAAAATCTATATTTTTAACTATCTATATTATTGTATTGTATTGTATTCTATATTGGATTTATATAGCGCTTATCACCCAGGGGTCTCTAAGCGCTTGCCTTGGGAACCCGTCCTGGTTTTTCCCTGTGATATAGCCCCTACAGGGCATCCCCAAGGTGAAAGCCAGGCATCCCGCCGCGGGGGGCCATTGTGGAGATTAAGCAAGCTTAATGCCCAGAGTTGCAGAGTGTGAACCCATGATTAGGTCAGGCACCGAAGCGAGAATTATCAAGTCCATGGACATTTGAGCTCAAGACCCTGCCGCGTCGGGAATTGAACCCTGGTCCCGGGTCTGACCTCTGCTTCAGGGTCTGCCCGCTCTAACCAGTGAGCCACACTTCTTATATACTTCGATAATTTAACTATCTATATTTTTAACAGTTAATATTACTTACTTACCTTAAAAACGATATTTTGGTTATCTATATTCTGTCCTGTCGATATTTTGTCCAGTCTATATTTAAAACTCGATATTATGTCCAATCGATATTTTGGACTCGATATTATGTCTGTGCACTCTATTTAGCTATTTGGAGTACGAATGTGACATCCAATTGCCTGTGAATGAGAAATTAATTATTTTTGGCTTCGATCCTGATGTTCCTTTTAGGGATCCCATGATAACATTCTTATATTTAGCAATTTGCAATAGATAGGCTGCTTCTATTGCAAAAATGGCGACCAGATTTGACTTCCTCTGTTTGGGATTGGGGTCATCAGATGAAAATAGTTAATAAAAGTGAACGTATTTTCTCATTACGGGTGGGTGGGATTAAGAAATTTAACAAGGTATGGGGGTAAATGTTTTTGATTAAATTGAGGTTTGGAGACAGTGTTTATGATGTTTAAGTAGGCAGGGTTGTTGTTTTGGATTTTACTATTGTGTAAATGCATTTTCTGATCCTTGCTGTGTGTATTATTAATGTATTATTTTTTTTTGTTTAGTTGTCCCAAGGGAGGGGTTGTTTTTTAAATGGTTTAATGATGCATTGATCTTATGTCTATGTTAAAAATTTCTGGCTTCAATAAAAATTGAAATAAAAAAACAGTGTATTGCAGGTGCACGAGTTATAGTTAGCTGAACTAACTATAACGGGGGAATTTCTATTGTTTTGTATGAGTGAAATGTCCAGCTAATTATAACATGTGTTAAGGTATTGTTTTTTCAGTGAATTTCTAAGGTTTTTTAAATGCTAATTCCTAACTAAAGTGGCTGAAACCTATGATTTTTTCAGTTAATTTCTAAGATTTTTAAATACTAATTCCTAACTATAACGTGGCTGAAACCTATAGTTTTTTCAGTGAATTTCAAAGGTTTTGTAAATGATAAGTTGTAAATGTATAAATTGTTATTTTTTTTATACTGACTTACTACATTGTTTTAAAGTATTCATTTTTAGATATTTTATTTTTTAAATTACATTACATATTTTTAATATAAATTGAAAAAAAAATGTTTATACAAAATATTGAAATTGTAATGTTTTTTTTTAATTTATATATATTTTATATAGCAGGCAAAGATGTCCTATTTAAGAAAATTCAAGTTACTGGTAAGTAGGGTTAAAATTATTTTTCAGGATCAGTACTGAGCTGAAAGTTGCAGCACTGAGGTCTCTAATGATAACAGGTGAGTAAATCGGAATTCGTAGTTCGGCTGATTTTAGAGGAATTTTTTAAAGTTCCAAAGTCCAGCCCGAACTGCCAAGCCATGTCTTCCCTGGACTGGAAACAAGCATCCTGGGATCGGTTTCAGATTCATAATCCTCATCAGCCAGGCTATCAGTTCGGGCTGGACTGTTACCATGAGGCACAGTGTCAAGGCTGTTTTGCATATGGCCATGTCTGAACTAGGGTGGTGTGGAGTGCAAAAAAAATGATGGATTTAGGCCCAGATCTCTGTACTGGGGTGACTGTATGACATTGTTCTGCATTCTGTCCATCAACTGTTGTTTTTGCATTTGTCACCCCGAGTGGGATGGGTATGCTCAGACGTGAGTCCCATGCTCTCCACACCACTGGAGTCAAGCTATCCTGGCTGAAGACGGCTGATAGCCAGAAACCGGTCCTAGGATGCTTGATTCAGGTCCAGGAAAGACGTGGCTTGGCAGTTCGGGCTGGACTGTTCCCATGAGGCACAGGGTCAAGGCTGATTTGCATATGGCCATGTCTGAACTGGGGTGGTGTGGAGTGCAAAAAAACAATGGATTTAGGCCCAGATCTCTGTACTAGGGCGAATGTATGACATTGTTCTGCATTCTGTCCATCAACTGTTGTTTGTGCTAAATGATGCAGCACTGTGTTCTCTCCTGATAACAGGTGAGTAAATTGGAATTCGTAGTTCGGTTGATTTTAAAGGAATTTTTTAAAGTTCCAAAACTCCACACTTTAAAACTTTTCTGGTGAAAACTACACAATGGATTCCTATGGAAGGAAATTCAAATAACTGGCAAGTACGATTAAAATTACTTTTCAGGATCACTACTGGGCTTAAAGTTGCAGCACTGAGGTCACGCCTGAAAACAGGTGAGTAAATCGGAATTCGTAGTTCTGCTGATTTTATAGGAATATTTTAAAGTTCCAAAACTCCACACTTAGAAACTTTTCTGGTAAAAACCACACAATAGATTCCTATGGAAGGAAATTCAAGAAACTGGTAAGTACAGGTAAAATTACTTTTCAGGATCAGTACTGGGATTAAAGTTGCAGCAATGAGGTCACTCCTGATAACAGGTGAGTAAATCGCAATTCGTAGTTCGTCTGATTTTAGAGGAATATTTGCACAATGCTGAATGAAGGGGGCGGTGCCTGAGGTGACGTGTGCAAACACGACCTGTGGCGCGTTTAATTATTTTTTTTTTAAATCAGGAAGGGGGCTGCGTGGCCCCCCTCCCAAGGCCATAGTCTGCCCCAGGGACTCCATTCCCCAGGGCATGGGCCACTTTTTAAATATTTTTTTATTAGGAGGGGGGCTGCTTTGCCCCCCTCCATGTGGCATTTTTGGCCCCGGGGACCCCATCCTCCGGAGCTGGGCATTTTATTTATTTATTTATTCGGAGGGGGGCTGCGTGGCCCCCCTCCCAAGCCACTTGTAGCCCAGGGGACCCCATCCCCTGGGTCTGGCCCACTCAATTGGGGGCCGTGGGGGGTCCCCAAGCCCCCCACATTTCCTGCCGGCTCCCCTCTTCTTGCTGGAACCGGCTTTGCTTTTCTGCATGGGGAGCAGCTAACATGCTGCTCCCCATGCAGAAAAGCAATCCGCTTTGGTTTTTAAAACAGAAAGCAGGTTTCCTGCTCTCTCTTTCAAAACCAAAGCAGTTTGCTATGGTAGGGCGGGAGCTGCGAGGCTCCCGCCCTACCATAGAAAACAGCAGTGTCCTAGAGGTAGGCACCCTGGGACACCGCAGGAGCCCGCCCTGGCGGGTGGCGGTCCCGAGGGCCACCACAAGGCTCCAGGAAGCGGGCCGTGCGGCCTCCCTCCCAACAGTTAAAAGCCCAAGTGGTGGTGGTCCCCAGGGCTGGGGGGTCCATCACAGACCCCCCCAATTTCAAATTGTAGTGCCCTGGGGAGGTGGCAGTCCCCGGGGCATGTGGGTGGGCTTGAGCCCCCCACATAGGTTTTTTAATTTTTTTTTTTTTAAAAGAAGCCCCGGGGGTGGCGGTCCCCGGGGTTACGGGGGGCCATGTCCCCCACCGCTATAATATGTACTATGCCCCTGGGGTGGCGGTCCCCGGGGCAGTGTGGGGGGTATTGGCCCCCCACACTTTCTTTGTATAAAGCCCCCGGCATTAAACTGCAGGAGCCGCGCTTTGTTTTTTTTTATCAGCAGGGTAGGTGTACCTTATGCGTATCCCGTGATTTAAAAAAAAATTAAAAATGTTGGGCTTTGGGAGTATTTGTGGAACCCCCTAAGCAGGCCTAAAGGGTCAGGGTGTTTCTACCCTGCTCCCTTTTCACGTTTTTTGCATTTCTTTTTATTTTTTTTGTGCCTCAGCTCTTTTTTTTTGTATTCCTCATATATAATTGATGGGTATTCTAGATAGGGAATCTCCTCCTCTCCATATTACGATGTACCAGCCTCAGGGATTCATTCCCAAGACAGAAAAGGAAAGAGAAAACCCCTCTAGGTTTAGCTGTTTGCTTTGTCCACTCCTTACCCTTCAAACTGGGAGACCCTTGGTTAGTTAGGAGACCAAGCTCCAACAGTACCCAGGTAAAATCATCAGAATACTCTCATCTGTTCCGCTAAGCCACAAGGGCCGCCCAGATCTTACCCTGGCTAGAACTATTACATGCTATATCAGACTCACTAGTATATATAATATATTTCAGACACACGGAGAAAGTGGGAACATTCTCTTACTTCCAGGCCTTACAGATTTCCCGCCTAGCTAAAATCATTACATAGAACATACATTTGGTGTTCATTTCATTAAGCTAATACTCTACACCTAGACCAAAGGGAATCATCCTTAGGGTAATCACAAGATGTATACCCAAATCTTCTGTTAAAAATTCTTTGATTTTAGACCAAATGGGTACCAATCTTGGACCCTCTACGAACATATGCAAATCAATTGCAGCTGGGGCTTTGCAACGCGGGCAACAATATTCAAGGTTCGTAATCTTTACCAATTTTTTCGGGGATATGTACGCTCTATACAGGGTTAACAAATGATTTCACCACTGTATTTAGTAATATAAAAGAATTTCCCCATAGAGCTGATAAGTTATCGCATAGCAACCTCCTTTTTGTATTCTGCTTCTCAATCGCGGCATAAGAATCTGAGAATTTTTGTAATCATTGGGTACTTACAAGTGTATTACATACAAGGGGTACCTAAAAGCAGGTTATGTTTCATTCAATTAGGATCACAAGTATAGATAATAGAAATATAGATAATATGTTGTACGTTTCACAGACTGTTTCTTGTGGAATAAGTTGCCCCGCTTGATAGTCGAAGAAAAGAATTGTGTCCAGTGATAGAAGCGATCAAAGGCTAAACTACATAGTATCACACAGGTACATTTGTTTCTTACCCAAACGGTTGAGCTTTAACAATAGAGGCAAATTGGTTGTATTAAAACTACGTTTTTCTGCATCCTAACAGAATAATACACAGCCCTGATGATGGTTTGGACTCTCATGGTCCGAACTTGAAATGCGTCGGCTACCCCAGCAAGAGCGAATTGCAACAACTAGTGTGTTTCAGGATAATAGTGATACATGTTTCTATTTGCTCTTGGAATGTAGTAACCTCCTTTTTTTGTAAAGAATTTTGATCATTGAATTGACCTAATATATTGCAAAATTGTTGCACTGCAATTTATATTGATTGTTGGATGTAATATTGATGTTTATTGTTTGATATTTTCATGATATGCTTTGTGTCAATTGTCCATTTAATAGGTTTGTTAGTAATTGTTTGTTTTGTGTATTCTCTTTCTGCCATTTGAAATAATTTTTGTATGAAAGAACATGATTAAAAGGTATAAATAAATATACCGGACCGGATTTAATACAATAGTTTATTTGGTCCTCAATTTAAAATAACTTGAGAGGGGGGCAATCTTTTGTGTGTTCGGATTAAATTGTAAGCACAATAATCAAAATAATCAAAACCTATTTTGCGCAAAAAATTAAAATTGTCAATTGCGCGCATATTACTGCAGTCACATTTCTACGCCGTGCATCGGCTAAGTTGTTTAGGCATAATTTGGGTTTAATAAATTTCACATATATTTGAGCAACTAATTTCATCTCCATGTTTGAAATAAGTGAATTTAGGACTAAAACTGCCAACATCTTCTCTAGTGACAGTGTCTGTCAATCACTACGCCATCTTGGAATTACAAACCCAATGTTAAAGTACGCCGTTTAGCCATGGCGTGACCATTGTACTTTAACAAAACAAGTGACAAATTAGATTAATCAAGCCGTGGATCGGCAAGTCTCCCTTGACTTATAATTGTTTTACCACAATCCTTATTATCATTAATCCTAAACATAAATCTACAACTTTTTTTCCCCTCAATGTCTCTATAGGTCACTTTACATAAAGTTCCTTAATTATACAATCCAGAAGTTCATATGTCGGTTAGGTTCATTGTTTTTCTATTGGTGTTATACAATAATACAGGCCTGCTTCAGTCCATTATACCTCTGTTTTTTATACTTCAAGTGTTTTGCATTTAAAATCCAATATGAGATGCCAGTTGTTCCCCCGCATTCAAACCATTAGGCTATTTGGTCATTAAGTCTATAATATATCGAGACTCGAGTCTTCTTAGCCTGTGTAGTCTGTCTCCCCCTCTGGGGTTCTCCGGTATATAGTCCAGGCCAAAATATTGTAGTTGATGTCTACTGCTAGAATGTTTGTCCTGGAAATGTCGGGCGACAGGATACGATTGATCATTTTTTCAATTGCCCTTGAATGTTCTAAAATCCTTACTTTTAAGGGTTTAATCATACTACCGATATACATCAGTCCGCACGGACATTTGAGACAGTATACTGCATAAGAAGTATTACAGGTAAGGTATTTGTTGATCGTTTTTACTATCCCTGTGTTTGGTATCTCATAGTTTTTCACTCTTTTGCTGTGTGCACAGGCTTTACAGTGGTAACATGGATGGAAACCCTTCAAATCAGCGAGTGTATTAGATTTCCTTTCAATTTTCTTTAAATGACTTTTGACCAACATGTCTTTTAGAGATCTGGATTTCTTGAAGGTTACCAAAGGATAATCGGGAATATCATCTTTGATGTATCTGTCGGTCTTTAATATATGCCAATTCTTTCTGAGCATACGTTTCAAGAAGTTCGCTTCCGCCGAATATGGAGTTACCAGCCGGAATTTACCCATTTCAGTATTTTCATCAATGGAGGTGCGCTTCTTGTCCCTCAGTAGATTGTGTCTCTGTAATGCATTAACTTTATGTAATGCACTTTGCACGGTGGCCATTGCATAACCTCTCTTTTGAAATCTACTAATGCATAGTGATGCTGCAATTTTAAAATCTGAATTCCTGGAGCTGTTGCGTTTGAGTCTGAGTAGCTCTCCATAGGGAATGCTCTGTATTAATGCAGTTGGATGATTACTTGTGGCATACAATACTGAGTTTCCCGCTGTGCTTTTGCGGAAAAGAGATGTCTCTATATTGTTGTCAACTATGAACACTTTTAAGTCCAAATATTCCACACAAGTATTACTTATGGAGCCACTGAAATTCAGATTCTTGTCATTCCTGTTGAGGGCGTCAATGTAGGCCTTGGCAGTATGTCCGATCCTTGCCAGATTATGAACAAGTCATCTATATAATGACACCACTTGATCACACAGCCCCTCTCACCATCCACCTCCAGCGACCTGGGTACCTGCTCCTCCCACCAGCCTACAAATAAGTTTGCATAGCTGGGGGCAGAGCAGGTACCCATCGCAGTTCCAGATATTTGTCTGTAATAGGAGTCCTCAAAAAAAAAAATATTATTTGTCAAACAAAATTCCACAAAAATTGCCAGCATCTGATTATGTTCCAAAAACCTCAGTTGTCTCTTTTTGAGGTAATATTCCACCGCTTTGATGCCTTTGTCGTGACTGATGCATGTATATAGACTCGTTATGTCTAATACTAACATTCTGTAGCTTGGATCCCATTTGATTTTTCCAATTTTAGACAGGAAGTCCTTTGTGTCTCTTATATAGGAATCCAATTCCTGTACCAACGGGCTGAGAAAGTGATCAATAAAGGTGGAAAGATGTTCGGTTAAGCTGTTTTGTGATGAAATGATGGGTCTGCCTGGAGGGTCAGTGCTGTTCTTGTGGATTTTTGGAATGTGATAAAATGTTGGTATTTTCGGATTGTTACTTCTTAGGAATAAATATTCCTCTTTTCCCAGCATGTCTTTGCGGTACCAGCTGTGGATCAATTCATCATATTGTTATATGCTGGCAGCATAATTTTCCTTAGATGACATTTCATAATTTTCTGCATTTCGTAGTTGTTTCATAGCTTCTTTGCAGTAATTTTCTCTGGTTTGTAAAACGACATTCCCGCCTTTATCTGAAGGCTTCATTATCACACTCATATCCTGCATTAAATCAAGAATTGCTTTTCTTTCATCTGGATTTATATTATTCCCTCTGTTCTTTCCATATTTTCCACTTTTCACTCTATATTTCAGTAGGTCGTTAGTCATTTCTTCCGAGAATACATCGATCGCATCCAATCCGAAACTTGCAGGGGACTGAGCTTGAATATATATATATATATATATATATATATATATATATATATATATATACATATATATATATATATATATATATATATTGAAGCTCTGACTCGCCTCGTATTTTAGAAGAAAAGCGAAAGCACTCTCAGGAGCGGGTATTTCAAAAACCCACAGCGACCAGACGCGTTTCGGCGTATTGCCTTCTTTGATGGTAAAGTGCGCGTCTGAGGGAGCCCTTTTTATTTACATCATCACATTGTAATGTACGACATAGAGAGAGGACTAGTCAACAGAGGTGTGGGCGCCATCTTAACCTCGTCATGTACATATACATCTGAACCGACCGTTTACAATTGCGTTAATATCGCAAAACAAAAATTTTCGATTCATTGATCATCATTGTTAAACATTATATAAATTCCCATTATAATGCTACAAGATATTTGATATCGAAACCGGTTCTGCCTCTGTTCTCCAATAAATTTTACCTGCCAAACCTCCGTTGTGTCTTTGGTTATCTTCGAAGGCGGATGAGAAGTATCTTCTGCTGTACTGGAGTGTGTGGCTTGATATATATATTTATATATATATATATGAAAGCTCCACACTGTGTCCCCTCGATTAAATCCAAAAGGACACGTAGCACTCACGGGATCAGTAGGGCTTAGAACGCCAAACTTTTTATTCAGACAAATGCGTTTCAGGAAAGGCTCCCTTCGTCAGTGTCATAAACAATGCATTTCGCGGCACCATTTTAAAAGCGCATGGGTATGTGGTATTGACATTGACAAGGGACTAAACCTCGTATTTTCATACGGGCGCCATCTTGGATCATGCAATTTTCACATAGTAACAAGCTTTACAGTTATTACAAAAGACAAACATCATTGTTAATTACATGTCTTATGTATAAATCTTGCCGTGGATCGGCAATTGCAACACTATATTGTGTTGCACAGTACCCCACTCTGTCAATGTGTATTACAATCAATTTGTTGAGACGACCAAAAGTTCTTATAAAGGTATGACTGAATATACCTACATTTTTACATGTTTAAGCCGATTAATCCTAATGTATAATCATGGCCTAATTAATAATCTAGCCGTGGATCGGCTATTGCAACCTTAATGGTTGCCATTGAGACTGATCGCTTCAAAATCAACAATGTAATGATTTTACCAACCCAGTTCTTTCTGCTTTTAAGAAAAAAGAATCCCATATATCACTCCATCCCCACCAATTCTGCATTTTTTCAATTACCATTGATTCTAGAAGCAGTTACATAATTTCATGAAAACTCATTTCTACCGACAATAACACATAACAGATGTAACTTCATCTTCTTTCATAACAAGAGCTATGGATTTCTCTATAGACCCAAATGTGCAGACAATTCTTCTCCAATGTTAAAACCACTCGGGCCTTAGTCTCCAGATCCACTATATAGCGGGACTCCAATCTCCTAAGTTTTAGTAGTCGGTTGCCCCCCTCATGTGTTCTGGGACGTGGTCTAGACAGAACTATTGTAGAAGATCTCTGTTGCTCTGATGTTTTATGGCAAAATGACTTGCAACAGGATACGAAAAATCCTTGTTCGCAATTGCCCTCATATGCTCCAAGATTCGTAGCTTTACTGGGTTAATTGTACTGCCCACATATCTCATTTTGCATGGACAGCTCAGACAAAATACAGCAAAACTAGTGTGGCAGGACATAAATTTGTTCAATTGCCTTCCCCCCTTGACTCCTCGAACATCATAGGTTAATACGCGTTTGCTAAAGGCACACGCCTCACAGTGCCCACAAGGAAAAAATCCTTTCTCGTCTTTTAATGTTCCTTTTCTGTTTGTAACTGGGTCTAAGTGACTATAGTCGAGGAGTCAAGGGGGGAAGGAAATTGAAAAAATTCATGTCCTGCCACACTAGTTTTGCTGTATATTGTCTGAGCTGGACTACTTCAAAGTATATCCACTATGCATGCAGTCCTCCAACAACCTACACACTTGTCTTTCACACCTTCAATTCCCCAGTCAGTATACATACAATCAAGCAACCAACCTGTCACTCCCCTTGCACTCCTCCAGTGACCCATTCAGCTCCATGTACTAATCCATTCACTGCGCCAAAACCCAACCACTCATAAATTCACCCAAGCACACTCCTTTCAGTAATCTAATCATTCAGTCAGTACCCAGGTACTTATGCAGTGAGCCAGGCCCTAGCACATAGACTGCTTCAAACCCCTAGTCATTATGCATGCAGTCCTCTAACCACCTACTCACTTGTCTTTCACATCTTCCATTCCCTAGTCAGTATTTATACACTCCAGCAACAACATGTCACTCCCCTTGCACTCCACCAGTGACCCATTCAGCTCCATGTACTAATCCATTCACTGCGTCAAAACCCAAACACTTATAAATTCACCCAAGTACTCTCCTTGCAGTACTCTAATCATTCAGTCAGTACCCAAGTACTTATGCAGTGAGCCATACCTTTGCACATGGACTGCTTCAAACGCCTATCCACTATGCACGCAGTCCTCTAATCACCTACACACTTGTCTTTCACACCTTAATTTCCTATTCAGTCTGCATACATTTCCAGCAAACACACTGTCACTCCTCTTGCACTCCTCTAGTGACCCAATCAGCTCCATGTACTAATCCATTCACTGCATCAAAAGCCAAACACTTATAAATTCACCCAGGCACTCTCCGAGCAGTGCTCTAATCATTCAGTCAGTGCCCAAGTACCATGAATTAAACAATGGCCTTGTGACATGGACTGCTTCAAACCCCTATCCACTATGCTTGCACTTCTCTAAACACCTACACACTTGCCTTTCACACCTTGAACTACCAAGTAAGTATCCATACACTACCAGCAAAAACCCTGTCAGTCCCCTTGCACTCCTCTAGTAACCCATTCCGAACCATGTACTAATCCATTCACTGTGCCAACATCCAAACGCTTATAAATTCACCCAAGTGCTCTCCTTGCAGAACTCTAATCATTCAGTCAGTACCCAAGTACTCATGCAGTGAGCCAGGCCTAATCACATGGACTGCTTCAAACCCCTATCCACTATGCATGCAGTCCTCTAACCACATACTAACTTGTCTTTCACACCTTTAATTCCCCAGTCAGTATACTTACACTTTCAGGCAAAGCCCTGTCAAACCTCTTGAACTCCTCTAGTGACTCATTCAGCAACATGTACTAATACATTCACAGCGCAAAAACCTAACCACTTATAAATTCACCAAGGCACTCTCCTTACAGTACTCTAATCATTCAGCCAGTACCCAAGTACTTATGCAGTGAGCCAGGCCTTAGCTCATGGACTGCTTCAAACCCCTATCCACTATACATGCAGTCCTCTAACCACCTACTCACTTGTCTTTAACACCTTCAATTCCCCAGTCAATATCCATAGACTTCCAGGAAACACCCTGTCACTCCTCTTGCATTCCTCGAGTAACCCATTCAGCACCATGTACTAATCCATTCACTGCGCAAAACCCCAACCACGTATAAATTCACCTAACCACTCTCCTTGCAGTACTCTAATCTTTCAGTCAGTACCCAAGTACTTATGCAGTGAGCCACACTTGTCTTTCACACATATAATTCCCCAGGCAGTATAAATACACTCAAGCAAACAACATGTCACTCCTCTTGCACTCCTCCAGTGAACCATTCAGTTCCATGTACTAACCCATTCACTGCTCCAAAATGCAACAACTTATAATTTCACCCAGGCACTCTCCTTGCAGTACTCTAATCATTCAGTCGGTACCCAAGTACTTATGCAGTGAGCCAGGCCTTAGCACATGGTCTGCTTCAAAACACTTATCCACTATGCATGTGGTCCTCTAACTAAGTATGGGCGAATTTTGCGGATCTGCGGTCCGCAGATTCTCGCGAAATCACCCAAAAACGGCGAATTCGCGGATTTTCCTGCGAAATCGCACTTTTTTTTGCAATTTGCACTATACTCAACTGGAGTACTTTCTCCTAGCTAATCAATAAGTGCTACCTCGTTGGGAAAAGGTATAGTGCTTTTCCTATACTGCAGCTGGCAAAAGGGGCTGAGGTCCCTTGAGTGAGCTGTCCATCATAGTTGGGAAAGGTCGGGAAGACGTTTGATACCGCTAGTGTGTGGTGGTGCGGGGCCAAACGAGCGGGGCTTCTATGCGTGTCAACATGCCTCTTGTGTATAAAGGGTCAGAGAGCGAGGGTCAGAGAGCGAGCAGGGCAGCAGGTGAGGAGAAAGCAGCCTCCTGGTCACAGGAACTACACGGGGTTGCGCTCGAGAAACTCAGGGATTCAAAGATCTCCCTCAAGTTGTACAGCTAATTTCCGACGGCAGATATGGGGTTAAAGCACACTAGCCCAGTCTCGACCGTGCTCACTGATGTTTTGGGCTGATTAAAATGTTACTGAATTTGAGCTTCAACTCTGGCCCCTGCTATATCTGTAAGTGCTTCCTGTTGAGGTTTAATTTTTGTGACAGGAGCCTCATGCTAGAATGAATCCTGCCCGAGGTTTAATTTTTGTGACAGGAGCCTTGTGCGAGAATGAATCCTGCCCTGCATAGTTATCCACGAAGATGCCACCGTTTTGTGCAATAACTCTACTCAACTGGAGTACTTTCTACTGGCTAATCCAGTAAGTGCTACCTCATTGGGTAAATGTACAGTGCTTTTCCTACACTGCAGCTGCAAAAACTTTGCATCGTTACTTCTAAGAGATCTGGTAAACTGGTCTGGTGAAAGAGAATTGATACCAATTAATCAAACTGGGTTCAGAGAAGGGATTGGAACAATTTCAAATATTTTATCCATTACGATGATCGCTGAAAAATGTCAGCGCACCAAACAGGACCTGAACTTGTGTTTTATAGATTTGCAAGCTGCCTTTGACAGTGTAGATCGGAACTTATTATGGGCAAAACTCCGAGCATGGACTATACCGGAGAACATTTTAAGGGATCTGTTGCTATTTTACACTAACACCTGGACGCAAGTAAAACTAGGGGAAGGATGCCGCTTATCGAGAAAAGTGTTTACAACAATCGGCCTAAAACAGGGTTGCGTCCTGGCTCCACACTTATTTAACTTATTCATCTCAGACCTTTCAGGAAAACTAAACAACTGTGATACTGATTCCCCGAAATTAGGCAACTTACAACTCACGCATCTGCCATACGCCGACGACATCGTGCTTATGAGTTTAACAAAAGTTGGTCTGTCCAGGTTGTTAATAGAACTTTCAGATTTTTTGTCTACAAATAAGTTGGCCCTTAACTTATCCAAAACCAAAACAAGGCAAATTACCAATCGACGATCAGCGCATCTCAATATGTGGCTGGGAGGAAACAGTTGTAAAGGGTATCAAATTACAAATACCTGGGATATTACATCGACGATAAACTTGCCTTAAGAGCCCAGAAAAAATATCTGACACAAAGAGCAGGAGCTCTAATATTTGCGCTTAGTACCTAGTCAAAAAAACTGGAAGGTCCATCGTTAAAACCATTACTGAAGGTGATTGCTAGCAAAGCACTTCCCACCTTAGCTTATGGAAGCATAGCAATGCATGGTAAGGATTCTGTTCTTTTAAAACACCTTAATTACAAAAATCTATAAAAAGGTGTTACAACTTCCCAACTCTGCTTCAACAGCGCAAATGCACCTAGAATTCGGTCTAATGAACGAATCGCTAGGAAGACTTTACACATGCATTAAGATGTGGTACCGGATTAAGAACACACCATTGAAAATAATCTGAATACATTTCTGTGGTAGGAATTGGAAAAGCAAAAAAAAAAAATAAGAAGCTAACAATTTTCTGTCTGGCGCATTGGAGTAAACATGCTCTGCAAATCTTTGGGAAAAAAATCTGCCATTTATCTCATTTAAACAGGCGTTGAACAAAGCGGCCAAATTTTACTCGCTGATCCTTGACAAAGAAATCTTTTCACATCGTTCCCACTCATGGACTGTGATCAATAGTTACACAACACCCACCCCGGCAGCCTATTTGGATACATTCTACTCTGTTTTCATTAAAAAAAGGTTGATGGCCATGAGATTCAACAAATTTCCAACTTTGGCCGACGAGCCTACCTGGAAACATTCTGAATCTGTTGCTTGTCGCCTGTGTGGCAATACAAAGGAAGATTTAATTCATAATATATGTCACTGTAAGAAGTTGAACCTGGAGCGAACACTCTTTTTAAAGAACATCTTTTTGGTTAAAAGAATACGCTCTTGCAGGACTGCAGATATTGGTGTCTTGGACTCAACATCTCCTCAAATCAATTGTAAGATGATAAAGTTCTTGTTTGCCTTTAAAAAACGCTTGAAAGCTATTTAACATCCTTAAGATGGTACAGGACTATGGACAAATCTGAAGGCAGCTTATTTATTTTTTATCCTTAATTTTAGCTTTTATAAATCACCTGGAATTACTTCGTTGAAAGCATTCCTTACTGATTTCTCTTTTATATGACCTTATTTTTAGCAAATGTTGAGCATCATAAACAAAATTTGTTATGGTTTTAATTAACTAAACAATAAAGGTTTATCATTACATCTTTAAAATGGTGTAGGCACATAAATTCTCTCATTTGCATGAAGCCACACCCCATTCGAATGAGGGAATTTCCTTTCGAGTTGGTCCTGGTGCTTAATTTGTGCATGCGTTATCAGTAATCACAGAATGGGACGCATACATGTGTCTGCCTGCCCTGGAGAACGTTTAGTTTAGCCGGGAATATGAGCATGTATGTCAGTTGCATAGACCACAGACTTTGCTTGACTGAGGCATACGACTGTCTCTGTTTTGCATCTGTAGGATGTAGTCCAGATAGATACTTATTTTTGCGGAATCTAACATCAAGGTGTCATGTAGCTGGACCTTCATCAGTGTTTTTTCCCTGTCTACATAGATCAAAATCCGGGCCATCTCGAGGAGAGTTCCTGAAGTAGGGTGTGCTGCAATTGATAGGTAGGCCCACTCTGTTCAAAAGCAGGGCAAGAAGGCCTCTTCCAGCAGCTAGGTTTTGAGGCAGGCTGTAAGTTTCTGGTGGGATCTCTGGGTGGGAGCCCTCTGCCCCATTCGGCACTCTGACAAAAAAAGGTTGTGTCCACATGAGCTACATTCTACATCCTCAAGCCTACATTTCAGGTGGCTCACCTTTACTTGCATGATTAAAGAAAAAGGGGTAACCCTGTGTCCCTCAGAACCTGGGTAGTTATGGTTAAATACAATGGTGGTTCTGTTGGGTAAGACAAATAACTTTGACAATGCTAATAATTGCAAATTAATGTTTAGAAACACTCTGAAACACATATGCAATGAGAAAATAAATGCTCAAGCAATCTACTGATAAGCTTCATATAGCCAAGTGATGATTTAATGTGATTTTATATCAGAATTCATTCATGTTACATCCGAATTGATTCATTCAATGATGACATTGGATTCTAAAATAGACCGTCAAACACAAGTGAAAATTATGTGACAATTGGTGAAAGGTGCTCAGTGCATGAAGCAATGTACAGTGAAATAAAGTAATACATATATATAATTATATACAAGGGCTAAATTGGCCAGAGTTTATTTCACATCCAAGGAGTCCTAGTGACCATGTAATGGATCCTGGAGTTTCTGGACCACAGGTGAGAGTCGATGTTTCGACCCTAATGCGCCCCAGTTGGTGGTCACGGCGGGTCTTTTTCAAGACAGGTGTATAGGGTAGAGAGTATGATAATCAGGAGGACAGGTCTCTGCCTGATGGGGTGCGGCATGGTCAAATCTGCGTTTAAGTAAGTAGACAGGCGGTCACTCTAGGTTAAGGTGCTGCATCGTTCCTCTCTATTTTGTAGGTAATGCGTCTTGAAAAGACCCGCCGCGACCACCAACTCGGGCGCTTGCCAAAGAACAGGCATTCTAAACTTCGGAGGCACTGTGTAGTATTTGTGCAAAACTTAAAACAGGGTATATCCAAAGAATCAGGCCGACCGTGCTAGAGCAAGGTTTGCAGACAGGAACCAACATGGTCCCACAGAAAAGTACCTTTGGATGGAAAATGCAGTGAAGACCTGATGCAAGGAGCAGAAGATGCGATGCATCATCATCAATGCTTCTGGATGTAGGCGATGCATTGGTTGCAATCTGCACAATATGTCATCAACAATAAGCTGCGCAGCCAGGGATGCAATGTCTTTGCCCTCAGTGGCAGCAGCGTTTCACCAGTCTCATGGGGAGATTTGTAGGTTCCGACTGGCACAATGATAGTGTTGCATGGTATTTGCAGAAAACTGATAGTAAATCCACTACCAAGGTCCCAGGACTGAATTGGCACCACTTGGCAGGGCAGGACTCACAGTTGGCAGAGTCCAGCAGAAGTAGCAGGGTTGTTGCATGTCTTTGATGTCCTTGGGATTTCAGAACAGGAGGCAAGCCAGCAAGCCCTTGAAGACACTTTGGTTATGGGGATGTAGAGCAGCATGTCCAGTCCTGATCACTACCCAGCATGAGGGGGCAGCAGGCAGCAGAGCAGGCACAGCAAAGGTGGGGTCCAGAGACGTCAGAGTCCTTCAGAGTGACAATTCTTTCAGCAGCATAACAGTCTTCCTCCTGGCAGAATGTCCTCAGGTCAGATGTGTGCTGTGTTGGTGGTATAGGAGGCCCTATACGTATACCCAATTGTGACTTTGAAATGGGGGAGCCTTCATGGAAAGGTCTTTGAAGTACATAAGGGCCCTGCCATTCCTGCCCTGGCTCCAGACTCTTTACAGGGGGGTATGCAACTCTTTGTATAGCGACAGACCCAGCCCATTCAGGTGTGTCATCTCCTCCTTCTTATCCTGCACTGTAAGCCCATCAGAATGTTGATGGCCCATCAGTCACACTTAAGCACCTAAGTCTAGTTGGGTTGCACAAAGCCCAACTATCCCAGATGTGTATTCAGAGACAAGCAGAAGGAACAAAATGATTAGTGTAAGAAAATATCAACTTTCTAAATGTAAGTGGCAAGAGATAAACTCACTCTTTAAGGTCATAGAAAATGGTAAGGCTTGTAGGTACTGTAGAGAGTGCAGGTGAGTATCGCTTTCTGATCAGTAGGAGTAAGATTCAAAGAAGAAAAAGCGTCTTTTCAACAAAGAAAGACGTCCCCACTTGTCACTCCATAAGAAATATTCAATGAACGTTTTTCAACAATAAACACGTTCATCAAATGATTGGTCCAAACTTCATTAATTTTTTGTCGGACTTCATCAATTTGTATAGTGTTATTCGATCACACTATTTAAATAGTTGCATATCAGGTATCTGTTTTTCCACAACCCAATGCATTTCGGGGGAAGTCCTTCATTAGGGAGGGTTCCTAAAATGTAGCAAATCAAATAAGTCTTAACATGACAACACAAACAATCGATCTATTTGCCAAGAAACAAGATTTTAAAAAAAGGAAACTCGAAAAAGAACACATTTTCTTGCTTTAGTGGGTGGAGTCATTGTCTATCATTTGAAAATGATAGATTTAACAGTGTCATAAAAAGTTGTGCACATGTAACCGAAAAGCATACAATTGCGACAAAGGTTATGAAATGCCAAAAGAGAAATTAAATAAAAACCCTCAGTGAACGATGTCAGTGTTCAGCATTTTACTGTCACGAGTGACTAATACTAACGATGTTTTACCCATGTGGCAGTATACATAACCGATTTCTTCAAGAAACAAGATGAGTATTGATATATCATGTGCTCAAAAGTACATTCAACTTTAGAAGTCTGTGTCCAAAGATACACAAAAATGGTCATAGACGGTATCAATGTTAATCTAAAATATATCCTATGAAACATAACAGTGTGCAGAACAATGCAGCCGATAAGCAAATGGTTATATTTACAAGCGTTAGTGCTCCCCAGGAAAAACCAAGAAATTACAATGCACAATAATCATGAGCAGAAAACTGCTGCTAAAGTTGCAATAATGGGCTTAATAATATGCCCCTGAGAATATCAGTAGAAGTCCATGTTCTGGTATGATTTACAAAAGGGGGTGGTGATGAACAGAGTGTCTGAATTGAGCAGACCACTCTTACCCAGTCCAAAGATCAGGGCTTGATCCATCACCGTTATTTATCTCACTGCCCCATCCCAGCTCAGAACCTGGCTATATGCAAATCAGTCTGTCCCTGGCCCAGTGCATCATGGGAACAGGGCAGACTAAACTACCAAGCCAATTCTTTACCAGAAAGGAGACAAGCTACCGGGGACCGGTTTCTGGCATTTCAGCCTCTTCGGCCCGGCTTGCTTGAATCCTGATGGAGCAGTGAGAAAGGGACTCATGTCTGAGTATACCCTGCCACACCTATAGTGGCCAAAATCGATTTACAAAAGGGGGTGGTGATGAACAGAGTGTCTGAATTGAGCAGACCACTCTTACCCAGTCCAAAGATTAGGGCTTGATCCATCACCGTTATTTATCTCACTGCCCCATCCCAGCTCAGAACCTGGCTATATGCAAATCAGTCTGTCTGACTAATTTGCATACAGCCAGGTTCTGAAACTGGGATGGTGCAGTGAGCTAAAAAACGGTGTTGGATCTAGCCCTGATCTCTTGACTGGGTGAGAGTATTCTGTTTAATTCAGAGACTCTGTCCCTCACCACCCCTTGTTGTAAATAATTTTGTCCACCCTAAGCGTGGAAGGGTATACTCAGATGTGAGTCCCTTGCTCATTGCACCATCAGGATTCAAGCAAGCCGGGCCGAAGAGGCTGAAATGCCAGAAACCGGTCCCCGGTAGCTTGTTTCCTTCCCAGTGTAAGAATTGGCTTTTGTAGTTTGGTTTGCCCTGTTCCCATCATGCACTGGGACAGGAACAGACTAATTTGCATACAGCCAGGTTCTGAAACTGGGATGGTGCAGTGAGCTAAAAAACGGTGTTGGATCTAGCCCTGATCTCTTGACTGGGTGAGAGTATTCTGTTTAATTCAGAGACTCTGTCCCTCACCACCCCTTGTTGTAAATATTTTTGTCCACCCTAAGCGTGGAAGGGTATACTCAGATGTGAGTCCCTTGGTCATTGCACCATCAGGATTCAAGCAAGCCGGGCCGAAGAGGCTGAAATGCCAGAAACCGGTCCCCGGTAGCTTGTTTCCTTCCCAGTGTAAGAATTGGCTTTTGTAGTTTGGTTTGCCCTGTTCCCATCATGCACTGGGACAGGAACAGACTAATTTGCATACAGCCAGGTTCTGAAACTGGGATGGTGCAGTGAGCTAAAAAACGGTGTTGGATCTAGCCCTGATCTCTTGACTGGGTGAGAGTATTCTGTTTAATTCAGAGACTCTGTCCCTCACCACCCCTTGTTGTAAATATTTTTGTCCACCCTAAGCGTGGAAGGGTATACTCAGATGTGAGTCCCTTGCTCATTGCACCATCAGGATTCAAGCAAGCCGGGCCGAAGAGGCTGAAATGCCAGAAACCGGTCCCCGGTAGCTTGTTTCCTTCCCAGTGTAAGAATTGGCTTTTGTAGTTTGGTTTGCCCTGTTCCCATCATGCACTGGGACAGGAACAGACTAATTTGCATACAGCCAGGTTCTGAAACTGGGATGGTGCAGTGAGCTAAAAAACGGTGTTGGATCTAGCCCTGATCTCTTGACTGGGTGAGAGTATTCTGTTTAATTCAGAGACTCTGTCCCTCACCACCCCTTGTTGTAAATATTTTTGTCCACCCTAAGCATGGAAGGGTATACTCAGATGTGAGTCCCTTGCTCATTGCACCATCAGGATTCAAGCAAGCCGGGCCGAAGAGGCTGAAATGCCAGAAACCGGTCCCCGGTAGCTTGTTTCCTTCCCAGTGTAAGAATTGGCTTTTGTAGTTTGGTTTGCCCTGTTCCCATCATGCACTGGGACAGGAACAGACTAATTTGCATACAGCCAGGTTCTGAAACTGGGATGGTGCAGTGAGCTAAAAAACGGTGTTGGATCTAGCCCTGATCTCTTGACTGGGTGAGAGTATTCTGTTTAATTCAGAGACTCTGTCCCTCACCACCCCTTGTTGTAAACATGTTCTGGTATGAGCATGGGTTCTATTGGAATTCTACAGGGTATATTATCGGTATACAACGTTTATAACGCATTTTTTACCACGCACTACCTTTACAACGCAGGCATTACCACGCATACCATTACAACGCATTGCGCTGGGGGGCGCTCTAGGATAGGGAATACGTTTAATTTTATATCCAACACCTTCCCTAGTGTCCACGGAGACTGGAGTTGGAATATAAAATTATACTTACCACTATCCAGCACCTCAAAGCGCTATGCGTTGTAACGGTATTCGTTTTAAATACCGCGTTGTAAAGGTATGCTTGGTAATAGTATGCGTGCTAACGTCATACATCCCATATTATCAAGCCCATTATCGCCGCTTTAGCTGTATTTTTCTGCCGCTAAACCGGCGATAATTTTAACACCGCCCTTGATAACATGCCCCTTTGTATCTTCCTATTACATTGAAGTAACATTTAGCCGAGACTGATGTCAGCTGTAGAAGCCGCCAGATCCATGCAGCTTCAGGAAGTGACGCCAATAAAGTGGAGTGTAAGAGAAAAGTAAAAATAGAGAACGTTTTGGAAGAGAGTCTCAGCAAAGGTGACTTAATATAGTAGGTATGAAGAAAGGCTACTCGATTCATACTCGTGGGTGAAAAAAGAAATTCAAGATGGAAGCAATATATATAGAAAAAACAGAAAGGTGAATAAGCACCTAATTTTATGGTGATATAAATAAAAACAGAAAAGTGAATTAGCACCTAGTTTCATGACTATATAGACTAGTAATGAAACCATATATATAAAAAAATTCCAATGTGTGTAGTGTCGGAGAATCAAATCAAATCAAATCAAACACATTTATAGACTGTGCTACTCACCCGCAAGGGACTCAAGGCGCTGGGAGGTGGGGGGTGCTGCTACTGCTCGAAGAGCCAGGTCTTGAGTTGCTTCCCGAAGGAGGAATGGTCCTGGGTCAGTCGTAGGTGGGTGGGGAGGGAGTTCTATGTCTTGGCCGCCAGGTAGGAGAAAGATCTTGCTCTGGTGGTGGTTCTGCGAATCCGTCAGACGGTGGCGAGGGCGAGGCTGGTGGATCGGAGCTGTTGGGTAGGTGTGTAGAACGTGAGGCGGTTGTTAAGGTATTTGGGGCCCATGTCGTGGAGCGCCTTGTAAGCGGGGGTGAGGAGCCAGAACGTGATCCTTTTGCTGACGGGGAGCCAGTGCAGGTCTCTCAGGTGGGCAGAGATGTGGCTGTGTTGTAGAATGTCCAGGATGAGTCATGCAGAGGCGTTCTGTATGCGCTGGAGTCTTTTCTGTAGTTTGGCAGTGGTTTCAGCGTAGAGGGCGTTCCCGTAGTCCAGTCGGCTGGTGACGAGGGCCTGGGTAACCGTCTTTCTGGTTTGGGTGGGAATCCACCGGAAGATCTTTCGGAGCATGCGCAGGGTGTTGAAACATGATGACGTGGCGGCGTTGACTTGCTTGGTCATCGTGAGGGAGGAGTCCAGGATGAAACCCAGGTTGTGTGCGTGGTCCGTGGGCTTGGGGGCGGTGTCCAGTGCGGGGGGCCACCAGGAGTCGTCCCAGGTGGAGGGGGATGGGCCAAGGATGAGGACTTCCGTCTTGTCTGAGTTCATTTTCAGACCGCTGAGCTTCATGCATTCCGTGATGTCTTTCATTCCTTTCTGAAGGTTGGCTCTGGCGGTGGCGGGGTCGTTGGTGAGGGAGAGGATCAGCTCAGTGTCGTCAGTGTAGGAGATGATGTTTAGCTTGTGTTGGCGTGTGATGGTGGCGAAGGGGCTCATGTAGACGTTGAAGAGGGTGAGGCTGAGTGAGGAGCCTTGAGGTACGCCACAGAGGATCTTGGTGGCGCATGAACGGAAGGGAGGGAGGCGGACTCTCTGAGTTCTGTTGGAGAGGAAGGAGGTGAGCCATTCCAGTGCCTTTCCTTGGATCCCGGCGTGGTGGAGGCGGTTTGTTAGGGTGCGGTGGCAGACTGTGTCGAATGCGGAAGATAGGTTGAGGAGGATGAGGGCAGCAGTTTCCCCGTTGTCGAGCAGGGACCTGATGTCGTCGGTGGCTGCGATGAGGGCGGTCTCAGTGCTGTGGTTTGCTCAGATTCCGGACTGCGATGGGTCCAGGTAGCTGTTTGTCTCGAGGAAGGCGGTTAGCTGTTTGTTGACGGTCTTCTCAATGACTTTAGCGGGGAAGGGGAGGAGCGAGATGGGGCGGAAGTTTTTGAGGTCCGTGGGGTCCGCGGTGGGTTTCTTCAGGAGAGCGCTGATCTCTGTTCCGGAGTTGGGGTGCGATGATGGAGTCAGCTTTCTTAAAGATGCGATGAGGACAGGGGTGGAATGGAGAGTCGGAGTGGATGGTGTTCATCACGCTGGTGGTGTCTTCAGTGCTGACGGGGGTCCAGGCGCAGAGGGTGGTGGTGGGGGGCGTTGGTTCGGTGGTTGGGTGCGTGGTCTGAGCGTCGAAGCTGTTGTGTATGTTGGCGATCTTGTGGTGGAAGAACGAGGCAAGTGCATCGCAGAGGTCTTGCAAGGGCATGATGTTCTTGTTGCTGGCGCTGGGGTTGGAGAGCTCTTTAACGATGCTGAAGAGTTCCTTGCTGTTGTAGGTGTTGTTGTTTAGTCATTCTCTGAATGCTGTCCTTTTGATGGTGCGGATCAGCTGGTGGTGTTTGTGGATGGCGTCCTTGAGGGCTGTCATGTTTTCTGTTGACTGGTCGTGGCGCCAGGCTTTCTCAAGGGTATGGCAGGATTTCCTGGAGTCTTTGAGGTCGTTGGTGAACCACAAGGCTTTCTTGCTGCCGGGTCTGCTGGGAGGATTCTTTAGTGGTGCAAGGGCATCGGCGCAGTTGGTGAGCCACTGTGTGAGGTTGCGGGCTGCTTTGTTAGAGTCCATAGTGTTGGTGGGAGGGTTTTGGCTCAGGGAAGTGGTGAGCTTCGGGGAGCCTGTTGCAGGTGGTGGTGGGTTGTGGTTTCCTGAAGTTGAAGTGGACGCAGATGTGATCGGTCCAGTGTAGTTCGGTGGAGTGGCTGAAGGAGATGTGGTTGCCTGAGGAGAAAAGGGGTGAAGCGTGTGACCGGCATGGTGGGTGGGGGTGTTCACCAGTTGCTTGAGTCCGAGGTTGTCGAGTTTGTCCAGCAGGGTGTTGGTGTTGTTGTCATTGTTGTTCTCCTGGTGGAAGTTGAGGTCCCCTAGGAGGATGTAGTCTGAGGAGGTGAGGGCAAGCGGGCTGATGAAGTCTGCAATGACTTCGCTGAATTGTGCGCAAGATCCCGGGGGTCTGTAGATGAGAATTCCTCTGAGGGTGGTCTTGGGGTCGTGTGTATCTGGAAGTGAAGGTGCTCGGCGACGGAGAGGGTGTCGTCGGAGTTGGTCGTGACGCGGATGGTGTTTCTGTGGACTATACAGTGGACGGCAATTGCAAAAACAACAAGTGATGGACCGAATGTGGATCAATGTCACACATTCCCCCAGTCAAAAGATCTGGGCCCAAATCCATCATTTTTTTGCACTCCACACCACCCTGGGTTAGACAATGGCGATATGCAAATCAGCTCTGACCCTGTTGCCCCATGGGAACAGTCCAGTCCGAACTACAAAAGCCATGTCCTTCCCAGAACGGAATCAAGCATCCGAGGACCGGACCGGTTTTGAGGTAACACCTCTCATCAGCCCGGCTAGCTTGACTCCAAGTGGTGTGGAGTGCCTGGGACCCACGTCTGGGCATCCCCAGTGCACTTAGGGCGGCAATTGCAAAAACAACAAGTGATGGACCAAATGTGGATCAACGTCACACATTCCCCCAGTCAAAAGATCTGGGCTCAAATCCATCGTTTTTTTGCACTCCACACCACCCTGGGTTAGACAATGGCGATATGCAAATCAGCTCTGACCCTGTTGCCCCATGGGAACAGTCCAGTCCGAACTACAAAAGCCATGTCCTTCCCAGAACGGAATCAAGCATCCGAGGACCAGACCGGTTTCGAGGTAACACCTCTCATCAGCCCGGCTAGCTTGACTCCAAGTGGTGTGGAGTGCCTGGGACCCACGTCTGGGCATCCCCAGCGCACTTAGGGCGGCAATTGCAAAAACAACAAGTGATGGACCGAATGTGGATCAATGTCACACATTCCCCCAGTCAAAAGATCTGGGCCCAAATCCATCGTTATTTTGCACTCCACACCACCCTGGGTTAGACAATGACGATATGCAAATCAGCTCTGACCCTGTTGCCCCATGGGAACAGTCCAGTCCGAACTACAAAAGCCATGTCCTTCCCAGAACAGAATCAAGCATCCGAGGACCGGACCGGTTTCGAGGTAACACCTCTCATCAGCCCGGCTAGCTTGACTCCAAGTGGTGTGGAGTGCCTGGGACCCACGTCTGGGCATCCCCAGCGCACTTAGGGCGGCAATTGCAAGAACAACAAGTGATGGACCGAATGTGGATCAATGTCACACATTCCCCCAGTCAAAAGATCTGGGCCCAAATCCATCGTTTTTTTGCACTCCACACCACCCTGGGTTAGACAATGGCGATATGCAAATCAGCTCTGACCCTGTTACCCCATGGGAACAGTCCAGTCCGAACTACAAAAGCCATGTCCTTCCCAGAACGGAATCAAGCATCCGAGGACCGGACCGGTTTCGAGGTAACACCTCTCATCAGCCCGGCTAGCTAGACTCCAAGTGGTGTGGAGTGCCTGGGACCCACATCTGGGCATCCCCAGCGCACTTAGGGCGGCAATTGCAAAAACAACAAGTGATGGACCGAATGTGGATCAATGTCACACATTCCACCAGTCAAAAGATCTGGGCCCAAATCCATCTTTTTTTTGCACTCCACACCACCCTGGGTTAGACAATGGCGATATGCAAATCAGCTCTGACCCTGTTGCCCCATGGGAACAGTCCAGTCCGAACTACAAAAGCCATGCCCTTCCCACAACGGAATCAAGCATCCGAGGACCGGACCGGTTTCGAGGTAACACCTCTCATCAGCCCGGCTAGCTTGACTCCAAGTGGTGTGGAGTGCCTGGGACCCACGTCTGGGCATCCCCAGCGCACTTAGGGCGGCAATTGCAAAAACAACAAGTGATGGACCGAATGTGGATCAATGTCACACATTCCCCCAGTCAAAAGATCTGGGCCCAAATCCATCGTTTTTTTGCACTCCACACCACCCTGGGTTAGACAATGGCGATATGCAAATCAGCTCTGACCCTGTTGCCCCATGGGAACAGTCCAGTCCGAACTACAAAAGCCATGTCCTTCCCAGAATGGAATCAAGCATCCGAGGAACGGACCGGTTTCGAGGTAACACCTCTCATCAGCCCGGCTAGCTTGACTCCAAATGGTGTGGAGTGCCTGGGACCCACGTCTGGGCATCCCGAGTGCACTTAGGGCGGCAATTGCAAAAACAACAAGTGAAGGACCGAATGTGGATCAATGTCACACATTCCCCCAGTCAAAAGATCTGGGCTCAAATCCATCGTTTTTTTGCACTCCACACCACCCTTGGTTAGACAATGGCGATATGCAAATCAGCTCTGACCCTGTTGCCCCATGGGAACAGTCCAGTCCGAACTACAAAAGCCATGTCCTTCCCAGAACGGAATCAAGCATCCGAGGACCGGACCGGTTTCGAGGTAACACCTCTCATCAGCCCGGCTAGCTTGACTCCAAGTGGTGTGGAGTGCCTGGGACCCACGTCTGGGCATCCCCAGCGCACTTAGGGCGGCAATTGCAAAAACAACAAGTGATGGACCGAATGTGGATCAATGTCACACATTCCCCCAGTCAAAAGATCTGGGCCCAAATCAATTGTTTTTTTGCACTCCACACCACCCTGGGTTAGACAATGGCGATATGCAAATCAGCTCTGACCCTGTTGCCCCATGGGAACAGTCCAGTCCGAACTACAAAAGCCATGTCCTTCCCAGAACGGAATCAAGCATCCGAGGACCGGACCGGTTTCGAGGTAACACCTCTCATCAGCCCTGCTAGCTTGACTCCAAGTGGTGTGGAGTGCCTGGAACCCACGTCTGGGCATCCCCAGCGCACTTAGGGCGGCAATTGCAAAAACAACAAGTGATGGACCGAATGTGGATCAATGTCACACAATCCCCCAGTCAAAAGATCTGGGCTCAAATCCATCGTTTTTTTGCACTCCACACCACCCTGGGTTAGACAATGGCGATATGCAAATCAGCTCTGACCCTGTTGCCCCATGGGAACAGTCCAGTCCGAACTACAAAAGCCATGTCCTTCCCAGAACGGAATCAAGCATCCGGGGACCGGACCGGTTTCGAGGTAACACCTCTCATCAGCCCGGCTAGCTTGACTCCAAGTGGTGTGGAGTGCCTGGGACCCACGTCTGGGCATCCCCAGCGCACTTAGGGCGGCAATTGCAAAAACAACAAGTGATGGACCGAATGTGGATCAATGTCACACATTCCCCCAGTCAAAAGATCTGGGCCCAAATCCATCGCTTTTTTGCACTCCACACCAGCCTGGGTTAGACAATGGCGATATGCAAATCAGCTCTGACCCTGTTGCCCCATGGGAACAGTCCAGTCCGAACTACAAAAGCCATGTCCTTCCCAGAACGGAATCAAGCATCAGAGGATCGGACCGGTTTCGAGGTAACACCTCTCATCAGCCCGGCTAGCTTGACTCCAAGTGGTGTGGAGTGCCTGGGACCCACGTCTGGGCATCCACAGCACACTTAGGGCGGCAATTGCAAAAACAACAAGTGATGGACCGAATGTGGATCAATGTCACACATTCCCCCAGTCAAAAGATCTGGGCCCAAATCCATCGTTTTTTTGCACTCCACACCACCCTGGGTTAGACAATGGCGATATGCAAATCAGCTCTGACCCTGTTGCCCCGTGGGAACAGTCCAGTCCGAACTACAAAAGCCATGTCCTTCCCAGAACGGAATCAAGCATCCGAGGACCGGACCGGTTTCGAGGTAACACCTCTCATCAGCCTGGCTAGCCTGACTCCAGTGGTGTGGAGTGCCTGGGACCCACTTCTGGGCATCCCCAGCGCACTTAGGGCGGCAATTGCAAAAACAACAAGTGATGGACCGAATGTGGATCAATGTCACACATTCCCCTAGTCAAAAGATCTGGGCCCAAATCTGGAAGGACATGGCTTTTGTAGTTCGGACTGGACTGTTCCCATCGGGCACAGGGTCAGAGCTGATTTGCATATCGCCATTGTCTAACCCAGGGTGGTGTGGAGTGCAAAAAAACGATCGATTTGGGCCCAGATCTTTGGACTGGGATGAATGTGTGACATTGATCCACATTCGGTCCATCACCTGTTTTGTATACAGTGGACAGCAGCCCACCAATGATCCACCATCATTCCATCTGCACTTTTCACTGACTGCAGTGTCGGAAGAAAGGAACTGTAAAGCACACTTCCACATAGCAAGTACAAAAGGAGCACATCCACGATGCACCCGAACATTGTACCAGGTGAACTAATGGTCCCGGCTGCTGGACACCCTCGCCAGCAGATGACCAGAACTGAAGAGACTATGTGGAAGCCATCTAAATCCTATTATGTTTGGCTTGCAATTTTGTATTCTCACCCACAGCTTCAGACTTCATTTGTTTGGACTTTCATTAAAGTTTTGGAGGGATGTAGTGTCAGAGAGACACGTTCTAGTGTTGCAGTATGTCGTTACACACTGAACACACACCCACCACAGGCGTCATCAGTCAGATGACCCTGTTAAATAAAAAGGGCTGAGCACACGTGCTCAGGGCCAGTTGTCCCACCCCACTACTGTGTCCTGTGTATCCATTCCTAGCAATGCGGACCTAGGGCGCTCACATCACTACAATGTGGATTCACAAAAGGAATATATTCAGGACAAAAACACTCCTATGGGGGTGGGGGTGGCCAGCAACATGGCCAGGTAGCTGCATCAATCGCAGCTCCAACAGCCCAAAGTAAATCCTGTACCCAATCCTGACCTTTAACAGCCATCCAAAGAGCGGAGGGGGCGTCCTATCCCCCCAGAACCACAACTGCTGCAATAAAGGCCCGGAGAGCTGATCCCGGGCAAAATATGGCCCCAGAAGAAAAGCATAAGAAAAAGGGGCTGTCTCAATCTTTGTAAGAGATTAGAGTGAGTAGCATAATTTGTAAAATATTAAGTGCCAGGTCTCTGACAGGGAGGCCACTGCAGCTTGTACCACCCATCGCTCTTGCCATCACTGCCAAAACAACTACTAACCATCTCTCTGGGAGGTAAATGCAACAGTTCAGATTATTCCAGGTCCCCAAATCTAGGATGGCTAAGAGGCAGGTATACACAATTTTAATGTATATTGTATTTCTAAACAACTCGAAATTAGATGAGCAACGCCACCATGTGGTAGGCTGTTCTAAGAATGGTGTTGACAATTAGGTGCTGGTGCCGACCACCGGAAACCAATTAAGTGCTGGTGCTGAGCACCGGGACGCATTGGCTCAAATTAAGCCTTTCACAGGGTACAAACTTTTTGCCTTCTTCTCATTTGCCTGTACATCTAAATAAAGGCTAATTCTGCTTGTTCACTCAGTAGTCTGTACTCTCTTAAGTCTTTTAAGGAAGTCAAAATATAATGTTGTTATGATCACATTTTTCCATGAAGAGCGCATGTATGCAAGTGGTTTTAATGTTTTTATCGTATAAACGTTGTGAACCTTTTTCCCAGTAGGAGACCATCTATTAGTTCATGCTGTTATGCATAATTAAGGCTTTTTTTTGTTTTCATGTAGCTCCACCACATTTATTATTTTTACATTTATTTCAGTACAGGTAATTTGTGTATGAAAGACTGTGAAACATTTGGACATATTCAGAATTTGCCTTTGACATTTGTGTGGCAGCATGCTTTGTTGTAGACCGTTTTTTAGGTTGAATGTGATTGTCGGTCTCTATTCTTAAAAGAATTTTGTTTCAAAAGACGTGAAACACTTAGGGAGGATTGCATTTGATCCCGCATTATACAGTTAATTATTATATAATTCCTTTCGACCTAGAATAACATCATCTTTTTCATGGGTAATTTTTCTATTCAATCAAATTCAAATATATGTTCCCAGCCAAGAGAAAGCAATTAAAATCAGTATTTGTCAAGAGCTTCACTTATTTAATGTTGCTAAAATTCGAAAGTGATGGCAGCTGAATATGGGCATTTTATTTAATGGAGAGAATGCAGCAGGGGGGTCTGGCTGAAATCCTGTAAGACACGAGGACTGTTGGCATCAACAACTGTCCTCATATCTTTATTAAGCCGTCACATGGAAGAAAGTGGAAATTCTAAATGTTCTACTTCATGAGGGCACAAGTCCCCCAAAAAAAGAGGTGATGGGACTAAGCATCTTAGGCAGTATGCAGGTGACATCATGGCCCATGACATCATGGCGTGTGACATCGCAGGAAGTGACATCAGAGGAAGTAGTATCACAGTAATGACTTTACAACAAGTGACAGCACAGGAAGTGATATCAGATCTTAAGACCTCACACGTGTTTAGCAGTTATATCATAAATACATTTGAGCACATTAAGAGTATACACAGAAACACGCCAGATTCCCCTGATTTAGGAAGAGGACTTAAGCTTTTGTAAGCTACACATAAAAAAAGATTGCCTTTTGTTAGCGCGCAGCTTCCTTTACCCAATGATTGAACAAACAAACTCTGCTGCCAACCTACCCCACCATGTGTAAATGTCCGTGGGTGAGACTGCTCTCCTATGCACAGTATGCTTACTCAGTCCTAAACACCACTCAATATGCCTGTGGTGGGCACCTGCACTCATTTTAGGAGATTAGGGCTCATTTTTCCCCATCAAACCATGACCCAAAGCAAGATAGAAAGACAGAAAGGGAAGACAGGAGAAAGAGAGATAGAAAAACAATGCTGAAGCCTGAAAATAGAATGAAAAAAGTACCAGCAAAAATGTGCATGTGTAGAGCAGTGAAGGAAAAAGGTTGCAGCAACATTGGTATTCAACAATAGGACCCTAAGAAAAAGATTAGGGCTCTGAATTTATCTTTTAACAAATTGCACACTGCCCCTCCACCAATGTCACCCACATATTTAGAAGCAGACATCTCTCATGTTCTCATTGTTGGCATAAATATATCTAAACCAGCCTCACATTCGCCAGCGCAGCCTAACACCTCACCCCGGAAATAGTACCACCAGAATGCCCACACCAAGAATGTTGGCGCACAAGGAAAAGCAGCATGGCAAGTTGGCGGCGTTTTCAACCTTGGATGGACGCAACTTCTTCCACAGCACGATTGACTTCACATGTCCAAACTTCTATTTCATAATTTTTCCAGCATTGATGGTCCATGTTGACCAAGGACTGGGTAGTGTTACCCTGATGCAGGGATTCCCGAAATGCATTGGGAGCAACGGCACAGAACATGATGTAAAAATGCATTGTACATTAGCCCCTTCGCAGCGCCCGTCGGTCAACTGGCGTTGCGAGCACTACCTCGGTAGTGCTGCGCAAGTCCGTTGGCCGACGTGGCCCCGCCTGCGCAAAAGAACACCTGCAGCGTGGCGGATTTTGTGCCACGCTAAACGGGTTAAATGCTACATCAAATAAACATTGAAAAAGAAACATTGTTAATTTTGTTATGCAGGCGCAATGTTTACTTTGTGTTTAATTTTCTATCTAAATGCTAGTGTTATTCATGTGTAAATTATGCTGAAAATATTATAAACAGTTGTATATTTTTTTCTAATAAGACAAGTATTCATTAAATCATAGCACTGTAAGGGCTTGAGTAATGCGCCTTGCCATATGTGACAAGATCTGTACACATCGACTCAGGATAACAAGGTAGCACACATTGACAAAAACAGTTGAATCTGTTCACTACACCTTAGTTTTTCATCAGCAGGTGTGCAGGTTATATCTGTTCTTTTTATTAACACCAAGAATGGACCATACATTTTATAGTAAGATTCATCAGCTCCACCTCAAAATAAGTATAAGCCACCCAATATCCAAAGATAAGAAGAAAATGGTGACTAGGATAACTGACATAAAAAAGGCACACGCAATTCCAGTCCTAACAAGCACTTTCAAGAAATGTGGCCTTCACAAGGATATATCGCTAGTTTGAATAGAAAAACTAACCAAGTTGGGAGAATTAGGAACAGTGAAAGACTCAACTATGGCCAGTAATTAGAATCTACAACTGACTATGCTAGCTAATAAGAACTTGGAATATCCTAGACATGTTACACTCCCAACTAACCAAGTTGGGAGAATTAGGAACAGTGAAAGACTCAACTATGGCCAGTAATTAGAATCTACAACTGACTATGCTAGCTAATAAGAACTTGGAATATCCTAGACATGTTACACTCCCAAAATTATGCACTGGAGAATTCCTACTTGACCTACTTGTTTACAATAACACAAACCTGTGGTCTTGCCTATTCACTGCAAACTCATCCTATAGCAACCAGCCCTAAGAATGCACACATGATCATTTATTTCAAATATGGCATAACTCTGAATTACATCAGTTTTCCAAACATAAGAGGATCATAACAGCAAAGCTACCCTTTACAAGGCAGTACATCACAAAACGTTATAGCATTGCTACAGTAGGTAGGTGTGAAAAGGGCAGAAAACTCGACCACTCATACTCCATACAGGGTGATAACTTAAGAAAATTTAACACAGCCATATCCGGCGCTATCGAATTTCCAGAGCTACTACACAGCAACTTGTCTTCTTTTCAAGGAACACAGCTCATCAAATTCTAGTGAAGGGGATTGGTAAGCACATAATTTTGAAAGTTTGGCAAAAATCTTGTGTTGTAATGTGACAGATTTGGATATTTCTGGAGGAGCAAGCAGTGTTATGCAAGGCAGTCCTTTTTTAAAGTGAAAAATGCAGTTGTGGCAACTGCTGGCCCCCCATGCTCCAACCTCATGTGCCAAGAGTTAAAGACAAAGCATTACCTTTGGATGTAAACCTGGAAAAATAAAGAGATGTCCGTCTAACGGCTGACATTAACAATATGAAAGCAGAAATCCTGTGATTCATCCCAACTCACAGCTTAACCTCATTGTGTGATGCAAGGCTCATCTCTCTCATGTGTTTGATTTAATAGGCTATAATATTGCACCATTTGTAATACAAATATAGGCCACATGAAGGATGCACTTGACACTTGACTTTCATGTGGCTTCTGCCAGCCAACCACACTCTAACCTCATGCACCAATAACTTAAGATATAACATTACCCTTTGATGTGAAATAGGAGAAATAAAGAGAGGTCCTTTTAGTGGCTATATTGCACGAATTAAATGCAGAAAACCAGTGTGCTGCCCATAACCTCCATGTCAGGCAGTGGTCGCAGTGATGATTGAGAGCTGTCATCCTGGTGCATTGCTCTATCCAGAAAAGGGTTGTCACCTTTTGCAATGCTGTGACCTAAAGATGCTGTTTCCCTGTATATGCTATTTTGAATCTCATTTGCAAGGAGGGGGCTGTGGTGAAGTGAGAAGGGCTATTATCCTGGAGCAGAGTGCAGCTTTGAAGGAGAAGCAAGCGATTACCTGTGGAGGAAGAGCTACAATTTAAATATCCAATGATCCACGTGGACCCAAAACCTGCAGCTGGATTCAGGGAGAGAAAGCAAAAGACACACAATTGATTGACAGAATGCAGAACAAATCAAAACATTCACCCCCAGTGAAGAGATCTGGGTTAAATCCATCATTCTTTTTCTCACCATGCCACCTCTGTTTAGACCTGGCCATATGCAAAATCAGTCTTGACCCTGTGCCTCATGGGAGTAGCCCAGCCCAAACTGCCAAGCTAGGTCTTTACTGGAGGAGAAACAAGCATCCTAGGACCAGTTTTGGGAATTCACCCATCATCAGCTAGGATACAATTGAATTAAGGAATGCAGAAGAAATCAAAACATTCACTCCCAGTCAAGAGACCCGGGTTAAATCCATCATTCTTTTCCTCACCATGCCATCCCAGTTTAGACTCGGCCATATGCAAATCAGTATTGATCCTGTGCCTCATGGGGACATTCAGCCCTAACTGCCAAGCCAGGTCCATCATGACGTGTGTCCCTTGCTCACTTTGCCACTGGATTCAAGCTAGCCTGGCTGATGAAGGGTGTTACCCAGAAACCGGTCCCAGAATGCTTGTTTCTGGTTCAGGGAAGACCCGGCTTGGCTTTTCGGGCTGGAATGTTCCCATGAGATACAGGGTCAAGACTGATTCCCATGTAGCTGGGTCTTAACTTAGGTGGCGAAGTGAGCTTAAGAATGATGATGGATTAAATCTAGATCTGTGACTGGGGGTGAGTCTCTGAAAGGTTTCAGTCCTCCCTCCATCATCTCCTTGTGTTTGCTTTGTTCACCTTTAGTTGCCAGGTATGCCCAGATGTGAGTCTCTTGCTCACTTTGCCACTGGATTCAAGCTAGCCTGACTAGTAAAGGGTGTTTCCCGGAAAAGAATGGTGATGGATTCATCCAGATCCGTAACTGGGGGTGAGTGTCTAAAACGTTTCAGCACTCCGTCCATCATCTCCTTGTGTTTGCTTTCTTTGCCCTAAGTTGGCAAGGTATGTCCAGACATGGATTCCTTGCTCACTTTGACACTGGATTCAAGCTAGCCGGGCTGATAAAAGGTGTTAACCAAAAAACCTTCCGAAGATGCTTATTTCCGGCTCAGGGAAGACTTGGCTTGGTAGTTCGGGCTGGACTGTTCCCATGAGGCACAGGGTCAAGACTGATTTGCATTTAGCTGGGTCTGAACTCAGGTGGCGAAGTGAGCTAAAGAACAATGAGGGATTCAACCCAGATCTGTGACTGGGGGTGAGTGTCTGAAAAGTCTCAGTGGTCCGTCCATCATCTCCTTTTGTTTGCTTTGTTCTCCCTAAGTTGCCAGGGTATGCCCAGACGAGTGCTCCTTGCTCAGTTTACCATTGGATTCAAGCTAGCCTGGCTGACAAAGGGTGTTACCAAGAAACCGGTTCCAGGATACTTGTTTCCACTTCAGGGAAAACCTGGCTCGGCAGTTCGGGCTAGACTGTTCCTATGAGGCACAGGGCCAAGACTACTTTGCATATAGCTGGGTCAGAACTGAGGTGGCAAAGTGAACTAAAGAATGATGATGATTCAACCCAGATCTGTGGCTAGGGGTGAGTATCTGAAAAGTTTCAGCGCTCTGTCCATCATCTCCTTGTGTTTGCTTTCTTTACCCCAAGTTGGCAGAGTGTGCCCAGATATGGATCTCTTGCTCACGTTGACACTGGATGCAAGCTAGCCTGGCTTATGAAGTGTGTTACTCAAAAAAACGATCCAAGGATGCTTGTTTCCGGTTCTAGGAAGACCTGGCTTGGCAGTTCATGCTGGACTGTTCCCATGAGGGAAAGGGTCAAGACTGATGTGCATATAGCTGGGTCTGAAACTAGGTGGCAAGTGAACCAAAGAATGATGATGGATTCAACCCATATATGTGACTGGGGGTGAGTGTCTGAAAAGTTTCAGCACTCGGTCCATCATCTCCTTATGTTTGCTTTGTTCGCCCTAAGTAGGCAGGGTATGCCCAGACGCGGGTCCATTGCTCACCTTGCCACTGGATTCAAGCTAGCCTGGCTGATGAAGGGTGTTACCCAGAAACTAGTTCCAGCATGCTTACATCCAGTTCAGGGATGACCTTACTTGGCAGTTCGGGCTGCAATGTTCCCATGAGGCATAGGGTCAAGACTGATGTGCATAAATCTGGCACTGAACTAAGGTGTCGAAGTGAGCTAAAGAATGATGATGGATTTACCCAGATGTGTGACTGGGGGTGAGTGTCCGAAAAGTTTCAGTGCTCTGTCCATCATTCCCTTGTGTTTGCTTTGTTCACACTAATTTGGCTGGGTATGTCCAGACGTTGATCCGTTGCTCACATTGCCACTGGATTCAAGCTAACCTGGCAGATGAAGGGTATCACCCAGAACCAGTCCCATGAAGCTTGTTTCCGGTTCAGGGAAGACCTGGCTCGGCAATTCAGGCAAGACTGTTCTCATTAGTCATAGGGTCAAGACTGATTTGCTTATAGCTGGTTCTGAACTGAGGTGGGGAAGTGAACTAAAGAATGATGATGGATTGAACCCAGATCTGTGACTGGGGGTGAGTGTCTGAAAAGTTTCTGCGCTTTGTCCATCACCTCCTTGTGTTTGCTTTGTTTACCTCAAGTTGGCAGGGTATGCCCAGATATGGATCCCTTGCTCACGTTGACACTGGATGTAAACTAGTGTGGCTTATGAAGTGTGTTGCTCAAAAAAATGATCCAAGGATGCTTGTTTCCGGTTCTTGGGAGACCTGGCTTGGCATTTCGTGCTGGACTGTTCCAGTGAGGGAAAGGGTCAAGACTGATGTGCATATAGCTGGGTCTGAACCGAGGTGGCAAGTGAACTAAAGAATGATGATGGATTCAACCCAGATCTGTGACTAGAGTTGAGTGTCTGATATGTTTGAGCTCTCTGTCCATCATCTCCTTGTGTTTACTTTGTTCACCCTATGTTGGCAGGGTATGCCCAGATGTGGGTCCATTGCTCACTTTGCCACTGGATACAAGCTAGCCTGGCTGATGGTGGGCGTTACCCAGAAACTGATCCCAGGATGCTTCTTTCCGGTTCAGGGATGAGCTGGCTTGGCAGTTCGGGCTGGACTGATCCTATGAGCCACAGGATCAAGACTGATTTGCTTAAAGCTGGATCTGAACTGAGTTGGTAAAGTGAGCAAAATAATGATGCTGGATCCAACCTAGATCTGTGACTGGGCGGGAAGGTCTGAAAAGTTTCAACACTCTGTCCATCATCTCCTCGTGTTTGCTTTGTTTGCCCTAAGGTGGCAGGATATGCCCAGACGTGGGTCCCTTGCTCACTTTGCCACTGGATTCTAATTAGCCTGGCTGATGAAGTGTGTTACCAAGAAACCGTTCCCACGATGCTTGTTTCCAGTTCATGGATGACCTGGCTTGGCAGTTCGGGCTGGATTATTCCCATGATGCACAGGGTCAAGACTGATTTGCATATAGCTGGTTCTGAACTTAGGTGCTGAAGTGAGCTATAGAATGATGATGGATTGAACCCAGATCTGTGACTGGGGATGAGTGTCTGAAAAGTTTCAGCACTCTGTCCATCATCTCCTTGTGTTTACTTTCTTTGCCCCAAGTTGGCAGGGTATGCCAGACATGAGTCCCTTGCTCACTTTGACACTGGATTTAAACTAGCCTGGCTGATGAAGGGTGTTACCCAGAAACTGGTCCCAGGATACTTGTTTCTGGTTCAGAGATGACCTGGCTTGGCAGTTCGGCCTGGACTGTGCCCATGAGGCACAGGGTCAAGACTGATTTGGATAAAGCTCGGTCTGAACTGAGGTGCTGAAGTGAGCTAAAGAATGATGATGGATTCAACCTAGATCTGGAACTAGGGGTGAGAGTCTGAAAAGTTGCAGTGCTCCGTCCATCATCTCCTTGTGTTTGCTTGCCTTAAGTAGGCAGGGTATGCCCAGACATTGTTCCCTTGCTCACTTTGCCATGGGTTTGGAGCTCCCTTGGCTGATGAAGGGTGTTACCCATAAACCAGTTCCAGGATTCTTGTTTCCGGTGCCCGGTTCAGGCAAGACCTGGCTTGGCACTTCAGGATGGACTGTTCCCATGAGGCACAGGGTTATGACCGATTTGCATATAGCAGTGTCTGAACTGAGGTGGTGAAGTGAGCAAAAGAATTATAGTGGATTCAACACAGATCTGTGACTGGGAATGAGTGTCTGAGAAGTTTTTGCACTCTGTCCATCATCTCCTTGTGTTTACTTTGTTCGCCCTATGTTGTCAGTGTATGCCCAGACGTGAGTCCTTTGCTCACTTTGCCACTGGATTCAAGCTAACCTGGCTGATGAAGGGTGTTACCTAGAAACGTGCTGGACTGTTACCATAAGGCATAGGATCAAGACTGATTTGCATAAAGCTGGCTTTGAACTCAGGTGGCGAATTTAGCTAAAGAATGATGATGGAATCAACCCAGATCTGTGACTGGGGGTGAGAGTCTGAAAAGATTCAGTGCTTTGTCCATTATCTCCTTGTGTTTTCTGGATTCAGGGAGGCTTATCGTATAGGTGGAGAAGTGCCTCTAAACTAGCATCAAGACTTCTGCTCAAGAATACTTGGCCGTGAGGCCTTCTGGTTAACTTGCGCTGAGTGATACACTACTGGCTTTTTAAGACTTTTTTTATGACTTGAACTCACTAGTGAGGCCTAGCTGGAAAGTCACCTCACACAAATGAGGAATAACCGCAATCCTTGAAAGGGAATTGGACTCGAGAGCTGACACAGGGGAAGCAGGTTTTGCTGCCTTAAGAATACTGTGTATATCATTTATACACAAAAAATGTGATGGATGTATGGGAATGCTCATGTTCCAATTTATATAGTCCTTACCTGAAACACTGTAATACAAGGTAGTCCAAAGTAAGTCTGGGCCGTGAACTCCACTCCGCTCGTGGAGTTTGCAGAGTTTTCTGCACTCCACGTTATGCAGATCTTGCAGAGTTCCATTTTTCTCTCGCTCACGTTCATCAACGTCTAGTTGACGAGTGCGAACAAGGAAAATTCACCTCCCTGTGAGATTTTTCCTCATTCACGATCAGCAAAATCAAGTACGCGAGCGTGGAAAATCGGCCTCCTGGTGCGATTTCTCAACGCGAGCGGTCAAATTTCTCATTTGAAGTGGTCGCGTATGCTCGCGACCGCTCGCGTTCAGAAACCGTCTGCTCGCCTTAAAAATGCTGGCACTCGAGTAAAAATCTACTTGAGTGGCGTAAAGGATGCAGCGCCTGCTGGCACTGTGCATGATGCTGTTCGCGATAATTGGACAGTGCGTACAAGCACATGGCACTGACTGAAAATCACCGCAAACTGCATTTATCTAAAGAGACTCCACCGCTCGCAGAGCTCCGAGTAGTGCATGGAGGTTTTTTTGCACTTTGCGGAATTCCTCGAACTCCGTCCAGGCATAGCGCAAAGCGCTATTCTGAGTTAGTTGTTTTTTACCAAGCCAGGCAAAAACTATTCTATTGACAATGGTGAACAACCTTTACAACGAAAATTTTACAACGCACTACCATTACAGCGCAACCATTACAACGCAAACCATTACAACGCATTGCGCTGGGGGCGCTCTAGGATAGGGAATGAGTTTAATTTACTATCCAACACCTTCCCTAGTGTCCACGGGCACTGGAGTTGGAATAGTAAATTTAACTTTTCACTATCCAGCACCCCAAAGCGATATGCGTTGTAAAGGTTTGCGATGTAAAAACCGCGTTGTAAAGGCATGCGTGGTAAAAGTATGCGTTGAAACGTCATACATCCATTGACAATATATAGCCTTTCCTGTTTTCAGTTTCTATTTCTGGTCAATTCTGGTGGGGTTTTCTCAGTAACTTCAATACCCTAAAAAACAGTAGTTAACAATGGTTACTTATTTCTGTGCCATTAAAACAACAGAAAAAGTGTTTTTCCGGTGTTTATGCAACATTTTGCTTTTATTATTGCTTGCTTTCTGCACTTTAGTGCTTGGTAATTAGACAGTGTACATACAGTGTATATGAGTTCCAAATACTTTTTTCCTACTTAAACTTATTGTACTATACCACACAATGCTTCTTCAGTGAGTCTTTGGTCGTGAGTGATTGCGCCTTCCTTCCCATGTAAACTTTTATCTGTGGAAAGGTCCTCTCAAGATTGGTAATTAAGAAGGGCAACCCCAAAACTGCCGATTCTCAATTTGCCAACTCTTACCAACTACATATCTTTTCATGCCAATACTGGTACACCTGAAGATTGTGATTCTCTGGGACAAGTGCTGTAACATATGCATTGAATTGGGCACATATGTGTTATTGAGGAGGTCAAATATGAAACATTACTTTTCAAAGGTCGGTGAAAATTCCAGTTTAAGGAAGAGATTAAGAACTTGTACAGAGTACCACAGTGACGCCTCATTGACTTCAAATGCCATTGTTGGTGAAGGGACATTTCTATGCATAATTGCAAGCCATTTGTCATGCATTGTAAAATTAAATTTCCTGAATTGCTGCTCCAACATTTCCAACATTTCTTTGCTTAACAAGTGTCAAGAATTCTAACATGGAACATGTTGCAGTGCCAAAGTCACCATATGTGTCATCCAGCCTTCTCTCAGGGAGATGTTTCACATCTGCACCAATTACGATGAACACTTGGTGGAGAATGGTGTTTTCCAACTCTAGTTTTTTTATTAAGTCCCCTACAGAAGTCATGTTTTCCTGTAAAAATGTATGAATGCAGGAGAGTGTACTTTTTTCACATCAATATCAATATACTACCGTAGATCCTCACAGTTCTTGCCTTAGGCATCATTACTTAGCAAAAATGCTGTAAACGGTTACCACATGGATAAAACAGCCTCTAGGACTGAGAGCTACTGGCTAAATAACTCAGTTGGGATGAATATTACTTTGACGTCACACAAAACACAAAATGAGAAATATTTGCATTTTAGTTCCCGCGCATATTGAAACAGTGCATCAAAATGGAGTATAAAGTCAATAGCATTCTTAATTAGCTTTGAGTACTGTAAATATGATTTCACCATAACATATAGCAAGTGGAAAGGTTCTTTTATAGGAAGCACTTCAGCTCAGGTATCGATGTTGACAGGTCATCACACAACTTTTTCATATACATAGCTGAATCACTGGAAATACAAACACTATCTCTCCAATATTTGTTGAACTTGGTAAAAATGTTTTGCAGCAGCATTCCAAGTGACACTTTGTTGCATGTTTTCTAATAGTCTGGTGCCATGTTTTCACCACTAGCCCAGATGCTTCATAACATCACTCTTTTCACATACCTTCACTGCACCTTGCATTGAATTTTTAACGCCTAGGGTGTTTGGCAAGTCACTTACTATCAATACTGACTTGTTAGAAAAGGGGGCTGATGTAGCAAAGGGTTTTACCCATTCTCTATCTGTGAGTAAATGTTCTGGCACATATTGGGAATATTCTTGTGACACCAGCCATTTTCAGTGAAGGAATCAGCCCAAATATCAAATACGATTTTGATATTTTCTGATACTTTACAGTACAAGAAATAATCAATTATGACCTAAAATATGCTTTTAAATCCTGCAATTTTAGACCAAAGACCACAAAACAGAAACAAGCAAATGTGACCTCCGTAAAAATCAAAACTTGACCAGAATAATGTTATCCCAGCCTTTGTTGCTGTAACCTAGTAGAATAAAGTTGCATTGTATTGGCCCTTTCAGGAAGAAATTAAAATGACTCTTTCACTCTCCTTTTCCTTTCTTTGAATGGCATTTAGTTTGTGGTTCTGCAGGTGCTTTTACAGTGTTTATATGTTTTCACTGGTAAAGGGTATTTCCCTTTCGATGGGTGTTTATCAGTTATTATAGGTTTAAACCTAAAACAAGTTTGCCTAACAGTATATCACACACGTTTGTATATATATAATGATTTACAACGTGTGTGATTTATTGTCAATTTAATGCGTACGTGTGATGTAAAGTGCTCTGACACCCGGCATTGGGATGATTAGCACTGTAAAATAAATAAAAAAACACTGGGGTGTAAATTGTTTATTTGTACTAGGACAGAGCAACACATCTGACAATCTTACAGTGCATGCTTATCTAATATATACAATCCTACCTCTTTAAAGAACCTGAGAAGTGTGAACAAGCTGTGTGCTTTTGTTTCCCTTCCACTGCATATACATCTGATTATGAGGCTGTAGGCTGTTCCTAGCCTGGATACTCGAACAAAGGAAGGGCAAATGGCCCCTTAAGTTTGGCATTTGGTATTTTAGACTGGACCGTAAGAAAGCCTGCACTGTACTGGCAAAAAGAAAATAGACACCCAGCAGGCGCTGCTGAATGGGTCCTAGTGTTTGAAAATGACACCGGGACAAGTTCAGCATATTTTACAATGGCAGGCTTGATGGCATCCACCCTGTAAAAATAGTGAGTGGTCATCGACCAACCACGTGTACCACCAACTTGTACACAGTACATAATGCATTGACACATTTATGCGCCATCAAGACTGATGCAAGTAAGGAAGCAAATACGATGCATTGCATCGCTTCATGTATACCAAAAACTGTGTGGAACAGTCAGTACAATATTGTTCCTGTTAGAATCAGCGCACAAATTGCCGCATGATTGGCCAAAATTGTGATTTTTTAAATATGAGGTAAATGAGATAAGAATTAATGAGAGATGTCTCTATCTGAGCACTCAAGAATATTACCTTCTTGAAAAATAGTGAGCCCATACTCACATGCTAATGCCATGCTTCGAGAAGGGTGTCAGCAAACAACTTGAATCAAAGAAGTCAAAGAACTGTAGAATTATTTATTTTAGAAAGTTGAACGATCTGCTTTGGTAGAAGATATTTGAACTTGGGTTCAGTGTCTCTGTAGAATATAACTGTGCCATTTATTTGATGTGGTTTATATCATGTTCACATGGGTCTGAATTTCAGAGTCCAATTGCACTTTCCTTAAAAATTAAAGCAAGGGCTTAGCAAAATTATGAGGTGAATTTAAACACAGACAACATTTGGCTATTTTTCCCTTTGAAGAAGAATTAGTTAGATCAGCTTAAAGCCCAAAGAAGTAAGTTTTAGGAGCACTGTGAGGAGCAAGAAAATTTAATTTCTTTAATGACGAATGATTTAAGCTAATAATATTGTGCGGACCCTGGCAGTGCTCTTAAAATCAACTCTCTATGATGAGGAGACCGTTCCCTAATGTGAGGAAGTAATCTATCCTAGACAGGCTAATGTGTGTTGCGGAGTAGTATGTGTATTGCAATTGTTCTGGGTGCATTAGGCGCCACACATCCACCAACGCCTGTGCTTCCAGGAATCCACTGAGATTGTTGGGGCCGTCTACGTGTGCTCGCACAGGGAATCTATCATAAGTGCTGTGTAATACAGCATTAAAATCTCCCCCTATAATTAAATCCCCTTCTTGGAGCTCTAAGAGGAACCTACCGAGGTCCGGCAATGCCACAGCATGTAGTGCCAGTGGGATGTAAACTGAAACCACATTCAAAGGCCTGCCTTCCCATTGTCCATGAACCGCCGCAAAGTGGCCCTCATTGTCTATCTTGGTGGACTGTATTATGAAGTGGGAGGATTTTCGTATCAGTATGCCTGTGCCACGTGACCCTGAGGTGAACTCTGCGTGTGCTATCATGCGGTAGCCCCGTCTATCCATTGCCTGTCTAGCAGCGCCCACTAGATGTGTCTCCTGTAAAAGGACCAGGGCAGGACCCAATCTCTTAATTCCCTGAAAAATCAAACCTCTTTTAATCTTATCACCCAATCCCCTGACGTTCCAAGACATGATTTGTAGCGGGCCGTCGGGGTGGCTTGATCTACACTGGCCATGGCATTGGCTTGTATTGGGGCCATCCTAGTACCTTTGGAATCATTCTACCCCTCACCCCGTGGATGGGCCCCACCCGGGGGCGGGCCCACCGCCTCCCACATGGGGCAGTGCGTCCGACCAGGGGCGAGGCAGGCGTATCTCCAACAGTCATACTTTCGTGCGACCTTTCGTGTGGCTTGTGACGCTTCACAGTGATAGTGTCATACTGTTGTTTTGAGTCAAACATGTAACCTTTATGATCAAACGATCCAGAACAATAACCTTCTCCCTTCCCATAACCGCCCCCCTCCCTGCCCCCCTGCTACACGGACTCAGAACTGCCCGCCCCCCAACTTAGCAGATTGCTTGCCCCATCCCCCAAACAGTGTACTTGCGCGCCGGGGTGAAGAACTCTCCGAAGTCAGCGGCCCCTCAGTCTTCTCCCCGGAGGCCCATCGCCCAGTGTCCAATGGCGGGCCTTAGGCTTGCAGCACAATAAATCCAATAGCATGTAAACCTGGAAGTCATTGTTCTTCGTTGTACTCCTCGCCCACATTGTCTCTCAAGGGTGAGCCGCCTTCCATCTCCCCTCCTGATGCTTGGGACTCCGGGTGACGTCCGGTGTTACGACCCTTCTGTGACCGGTTAGATCGTCAAGGTAGGGTGTTAGTTCTCCATCCCTCCAGCCAGTCCTGTGCGGATTCTGGGGTGTCGAAGAATCAAGTTCTGTTATCTGCAACTATCCGCAACCTGGCCGGGAAGAGCATCGAGTATGGGATCTCCCTCGCTCTAAGTTCCTTCTTCACCTCAAAGAACGTTCGTCTCCTGCGCGCGACCTCTGCCGTATAGTCTGGGAAGAAAGCCACAGTGGAGTTCTGGAGTCTGACAGGGGGGGACGCTCGGGCAGCCTGCAAGATGGCATCTCTATCCCGGAAGTTGAATAGTCGGGCAACAATGGGCCGCGGGGCCGCCCCCGGTTTTGGTTGGCCACCCGGGACGCGGTGGGCCCTCTCCACGGAAAAGAAAATGGATAGTCCTTTCAGTTTTAATTCATTTGTGATCAGGCTTTCCACGTATAAGTCCATGGCTCTCGTACCTTCCGACTCCGGTACGCCAATTATGTGGATGTTATTCCATCTAGAGCGTCCTTCCTGCTCATCGAGCTTCCCATGCAGTACCTTATTGTCTGTTGACACCGCCAACTGAAGCTCCGACACATCCTCCACTAGTGATTTCGTTACCACTTCCATGGCATTGACCTTCTCCGTCATTTTATGAAAGTCAGCTCTGATCAGTGTAATTTCGGTCGCAATCGAGCCAACAGTTGTCTGTAGTTGTGCCAATGCCTGCATTACGTCATCCAGTGTGGCCTTCTTGCCCCAGAACGCCGAACCATTGACGGTTACTTTTATTTGCGCTACACGGCGTCATACCGTTTGTTACAGACTTTGGATGCTACCGTGTTACTACCACAGTTGTTCGGCTCAATAAGTGATTGCAGGTATAAACAGAGCCATTTAATTACCGCTATTCACGAAATTCGTAGCTTTTAAAATGTAGCGGACAAATATGTAGAAAGTTAAATAATGTGAGATCGTTGTCATTTCAATCAACAGAACGCCGAACCATTGACGGTTACTTTTATTTGCGCTACACGGCGTCATACCGTTTGTTACAGATTTTGGATGCTACCGTGTTACTACCACAGTTGGTCGGCTCAATAAGTGATTGCAGGTATAAACAGAGCCATTTAATTACCGCTATTCATGAAATTCGTAGCTTTTAAAATGTAGCGGACAAATATGTAGAAAGTTAAATAATGTGAAATCTTTGTCATTTCAATCAACAGAACGCTGGTCGGTTTAAATAAGCAATTACAGGTAAAAACAGAGCCATCTAATTACCGCCATTCACGTAATTCGTAGCTTTTAAAAAATATAGTGGTGAATAATATAATTCGTATTTTCAAATTAATAGTAAGTAGCATTAGACGATCCATGCTCTCCTTGGTATTTAGTCTAAAGATCGCCAAACATTTATGTCTATCTGTACTCAGAATATTGAAAATAAACTGACCCGAATGTTAAATTACAAAATAAACCCCCGCTCTGTACCCGATATTAAACCGCTGAGCTTACTGGAATCAGTCCCACTAAAAGGAATCAGCGTCCTCTTAATTAAGTAATGAGAAAAAGACGAGCAAAGCAGGGTGCATGTGACGTATTCTGTTTTTTTAGTAATTATGTGGTTGGCCCCTAGATTAACTAGATAAAAATGATCAACAACAAGCATAAATAGCCACCAACATGAAGAGAGGTCATCAATGGTTAAACTAAATAGATTGTTGCTACTTATAGAATCTGCCCTATTATAATGAAGAATGTCCTAGCATCTAATGAACCGTTATTTATTCACAGAAAAACAACGTTTTCGTTTTAAACATATCGATGTGCCTCGATCTATCTACTCAGCACATTCATATCAACTTATAAAAACCGAAGACATAAACAAGTTTCATCAGTTTTCTGTGGGTGGCAGCTATTATCTCGGTGAGCAATATATACCAATATTAGTCTATCAGATTACATAGCTAACTGTATTGTTGTTAAACAAATAGAATCAAACACTAATGCAAGGATACTCAAAAGCTAATGCAAGGATAATCTTGATGTTTTTAGATATCATATATTATCCTTCTGGCAGTCTGATCCATATAGTGTGGTATTGAGTTCCCAAGGCCTACATGCTCCGCAGAATTCCCACTACACCGAAAGAACTGTTGGCACTGAAACTGAAAAATGCAAAAGACAAGTTTATTAAGACCCCATGGGGTGGTGGTACATTCCTACAGCACCCTTCGGCAATGCAAGAAGTATCACACCGAACGTAAGTCCTTCTTTTATACAATTTACAACATAATATTAAAAAGGTAGGCGGTACATAGTTACAGAGTTTTAGGTACATATATGGTCATTTTTGGAGCACAGCCAACTCCTGGGAGGGGTTACAACACCACTGGTCAGTTTGGCGAAACATTCCTGAGGGGTGACTGGTCAGTCAGAACTGCGCATGTACAGGCTTGACCGTTACTAAAAATAGCCTGTTGCTGGGCAAACTCAGGTGGTCAGCGGCACGGACAAAGGACTAAAAGGCATGCTGACCACGAGGTAGCTCATTCTCTAAAATGGCCGCTGTAACATACAAAATGGTGTTTTCGAATAAGGCCAAGTTAAGGGGGATAACGTGTAGCAAAGCTAAGCGCTAACCCAGCCATCGTCAAAATACGACAGACGACCCTTTTAGCGTTTAGCTGAAGCTACCTCATAGTGGACATAATCAGGATACTCATCTTCTATATCAATCGACATAATTTGAGCCACTTCTTTATGAAGCATCAATTCATTTTGGGCAAGAGCTCGTCTAGATGGGATACAGGCTGATAAACACATAGAACATAATGCAGGGCCACATTGTATACATAGACACAAAAAGAACAATATCCCAACTATAATACATAAGATTGTCAGTAGCTTCCAGCCCCATGTACTAAGCATTGACCAGAACCACCCTGAAAAGGTCCAGGTACCATTGTCCGGATGTATCTCAGCAGCAATTTTATGTAATTTAGATATGGCATCATATACAGATGGTGAGTTGTCTGGAACGTAAACGCAGCAGCTACTTTCGATAATTCTACATGCCCCCCTCGATCCGCTAGAACTACATCTAGAACCATCCGGTTCTGGAGCGTGACAATTCTAGATATTTGAAGCTCTTCAGTTATATTCCCCAATGCAAAAGCAGTATCATTAGCTACAGCCTCAACAACACGGGTCAGTCGTCGTATCTTACGACTGTTCAGAGCAGCTCCCACAAAGGAAAACAAACCCAAATTAAAATCCACATATTGTTGCAGAGCAGTATCGGCCTGATCGATATCTTCAAGGACTACAGCGCGTTTGACCCTATTCAACACAAAGTCGTGATATAAGATATAGTCATTATGGTACATTGGTGGGGCAATGAATACAGGGGGCAATACAAAAGAGATATAACATGTAGCTAACCATCCTAACGGGAGTTGATGATAACCTTTATTACCATAGATAAAATATGTATTTCGAGATGCCACAAATGATATGCCCTTCGGACTGTCAAATGTAAGTGTGGTGTTACATTCACTTTTTCCAACCGGGATTGTACCTTTATTACGTATACAGAGATCAGCCTTGGTATCTATGACATTAATAACATGAGAGCTGGACATGTTAATGTTCCGTTGATTACTGTAAATTCGGGGTGCAGACACGTTGTCGGGGCGGTACTCTTCCCATTCGAATCGAGTACCCGCAGCTTGTGGATAGCCATCCCGATCATGATAACATATCTTGTTTAAACGGAAAAGCACTTCGCCTTTTGTTGGCCATCGCAAAGTGAACAAAAGAGTATACCAGGCATTGCAGGATCCATTGTGGGAAAACGGGAGTGGGATAAGCGGTGTGCCTCCTTTCTTCTGATGCCCAGGCAACATCCCACATACCCAACAGCTAGAAGTGTTTGTCATATTATGAGTATGATGCAAAATTTGAATGAAGCTATTGTTCAAATAAGTGTCGGTGCCTTTCTTCGTGATAGGGTAAGGTGAAATGAAAATGTTCAGATGGAGCCGGGGTAGTCGGCAGCAAATGTTCTCGTACAGGCACCACAAGTTCTACTACCCAGGCTATCACCTCTATCACCACAATTGTCAATACAAACAATATAGCGCCAAGAATTCTTTTGTCTCGTGATGCAGAAGACGCCATAGTTCAAAAGAGTTCACAATGTCTCAAATATACAACTAAAAAAAAGAAAAATGTGAGTGCTGAGCTCCGAGGTAGCCGTTGTTTTCTTCTCCGGGGTCAAGACGGGTGTCGCTACTCTTGGCAGAACTGATCCCCCCCCTTGAGATTCCCGGCTTCCGTTTCACAAACCTGGAGCGGTAACTCAACCAGTCTCGCACCAAAAAAATCTTCTTCTTCCTATCGTGGCCGCAGATTGTAACGCTGTTGTCCAGAAACGGTGTGGTCCGGGAAGGCTCCCTCAGATTCGACCGACGTCACAGCTGGGCTTTTCTCCTCGTCCAAGATGTCTCTGTAATCAGACAGCACGGTGGGATTCACCAGGTCCGGAGAGACGTGACGGCAATGAGTTGAATGCACCCACCGCTTCCTGTTGGTCACTCGCACAGCCGTTCGAGTTGCAAGCAGGACTTGCTCGGGGCCACGCCACCTCAGTTCCAAGCTGTTCGCTCTCTCAAAGGATTTTACCATAACGAAATCACCAGGACAAAGATTGTGAGCCTCTCCAATGGAATTATCAGGGAGCGCTTCTCGAACCTGTTGATGAATAGAAAGTAAATCATTTGTTAATCGTGCCAAATAATCGTTCATCATTATACAAGGCACATCATGTAACAATCGCGGCTTAGGAACTCCCCATATATTCATTGGCCTTCCAAACACCACTTCATAAGGTGTGAGGCCAGTTCGAGAGTGAGGTACTGATCTAATAGAGAGTAATGCTAACGGCAAGGCGTCCGGCCACTTCAAAGATGTGGATGCCACAATCTTAGCCAACTTTAGTTTCAAAGTGGCATTGTACCGTTCGACAAGACCTGCTGATTGAGGATGGAACACAGCGTGAAACTTTTGCTGAATCCCCAATCCCTTTAGCACATATTCCACAATTTTCCCAACAAAATGGGGACCATTATCGCTCCACAAAAATTTGCAAACGCCATATCGAGGGAAGTACTCTTTGAGCAAAACCTTAGCTGTTGTCAAAGCTGTATTATCCTTCATGGGGAAGGCCTCAACCCATTTGCTAAAGGCACACACCACCACTAAGACATACTTAAGGTTATTGCAACGCTTAAGCTGGATATAATCCATTTGTAGAACCTCGAATGGTGCAGAAGGTGGAACGAACCCTCCTTTCGGAGTATGCGTCCCTTTTGCAGGATTGTGCTGTAAACATATCAAACAGGTCTGCACTACTCTCTTGGCAGTTTTGGCAATCTCTGGGTGCTCCCAAACTCGTGTTAACAATCGAGTGATTGCAAGAGCTCCAACATGTGCCAACCCATGTGTCATCTGGGCCATCGCTTGCAAGTAAGCTGCAGGCAATTTCCAACGTTCCATATCCTTGCTCCTCCAACAACCCTCCTCATCCAACACCCCCTCTGCTGTCCATGTTACAAGTTCCGCTTCAGTCGCTGATTTCTGAATGTCTAATATCTCTGCTCTAGCATCATGCCATCGCTCGGCCTGCGACTTCACTACATACATGGGGGAGTCGTTTCGTGACATAGCCGTTTGTCTTGCTATACTGTCTGCAAAAGCATTACCCTGTCCCACTTTGTCAGTGAACTTTTTATGTGCACTGCATTTAATTATCGCCACTTTCTTTGGACAAAGTAACGCGTTTAGGAGATCAGGCACTAGTTCTCCGTACATAATGTGTACTCCATGTGAAGTCAAAAACCCACGCTCTCTCCAGAGTAGGCCGAAGTCATGCGCTACTCCGAAGGCGTACCGGCTGTCTGTGTAGATGTTCACACATAAGCCAGCACTCAGTTCGCAGGCTCTTGTCAAAGCTATCAGCTCCGCTGCTTGGGCTGATGTCAAGACTGGCAGCAGCGCAAGCACTATTATCGCCACTAACCTTCTCAGACGACCAGCAGGAACGATGTCCGAAGCTAACCCCCCAGTCCGACCAAAACATGACCCCCACAGTGAAATTAGGACTCTCTGTGTGGAGAAGTGCTCAGATAGGAAAAGGGGACGTGGATAAAAGAATAAAGGCAGGATGGATGTCTGTGGATCTCTCCTATCACTGGACTCAAGATTAGCAGACTTCAAATAGGGGATTCCACACTGCAAAAAAGGAAGGGACACAACAATTATTAACGACCCTATTTGGGGGGGGGGGGGGGGGGGAGCTATGTGAATGATAAATAACCCTTACGGTACTCACAATAGTGTCACACCACGAAAGCCGGAAATAACTGCAGGGGCTTGCTTGTATACAACGTTGCCAACGATATCATGGAATACCCAAGGAAAAGAATGTGTAACCTCCGTTACACCAGGTTCAAGCAAGCTGCAGGCCACCCTGGGAATCCGTTTCACTTTCTAATAAGAAGTTATTTCGTGTGGCTGTCTTGCGTTCCGGTTTCCAAAAATACACGACTCCTGCTTTAAACAAATGTTTGTTTTGAAGAAGCAAAAACAAAGAAATGAAGCGCGACTTCACTTTCAGTCGCGCTCCCGACTCTTCTCTTCCTACACGGGTTGCTAAATACGAGCAGGACCCGACTACGAGTCACCTCGAATGAAGTTCTACAAAAGCAGAGAGAGTTTTCAATAAGGCTTACACACGCCGGAGGCGAGCCCGCTCTCCGGTAGGCTCTGACCTTAATCACAGTCACAGTCTTCCACGTCGTTCCTAAAATACAAAAAAAAGGCTCCACAGTTCACGATCACAAAAGCTTTATCTTCTTGCTGAAATCCGGCGGAGAACACCATCCGCCATCCAAAACGTTCCGGGATTAATTGACAAGCACCTTCCTGTTGGAAAGGAGGTGCTTATGTAAGAACCGCCTCACTCCTCCGCTCACCAGCCCCTTAGCATGCTGGTAGTTGTAGTATTTACGGCTTGGAGCATGTACACTTCTATTACACAAGCCACATAGCTGCTTTGATGGAGATGACACTAGCCCTCTTGTCCATGCTACCGCTACAGAACCCCCTCTCGAGGACCGCCGACCCGGCGGTCGACCTGGTTTACCCGAATACAGGGCATGGAATTGCTCAATCAGCTCAGGGCAGTTCATGTTACCCACAGGTTCCCATGACCTATCTTCAGGCCATAGCCAACCCATTTCACCAAATACTGAACCCTACCCCTAACCAATCGGGAATCTAGGATGGTCTGCACCTCATACTCCTCCACTCCATCCACCTCAACCGGAAGGAGTTTATCTGAAAGTCTCGCACCAGGCAAGCAAGGCTGAAGGAGGGAAACATGAAATACAGGATGGATCCACCATGCCTCAGGAAGGGAGAGTCTTACCGCCACAGGATTAACAACCTTATCTATGCTGTAAGGACCCACATACTTGGGTATAAGCCTGGAATTCCCTTTGATATGTAGATGTTTGGTAGAAAGCCATACCCTGTCCCCCACTTTAAAGTCTGGTTCTACAGAACGTCGCTTGTCAGCACAACGTTTCTGGGCAGACTGTGCCTCCATCAAACTTGTTTTTGCTGCTATCAGCACGGCACTAAGATGTGCATGGTGTTCGTTAATACTAGGCAGAGGGGAATGAACAGTCAAAAGGAAGCATATTAGGGTGATGCCCATGAAGACAAAAAAAAGGAGAACAACCCAAGGTAGTGTGCACAGCATTATTGTAGGCAAATTCAGCAGTCCATAGCAACATAGTCCAATCCAACTGATTTTGCAAAGTGAAACATCGCAGATACTGTTCTAAGGTTTGATTTAGACTGTTCTGTCTTACCATCCGTTTGTGGATGATAGCTGGTATACAGGCGGGCATCGATGTTCAGGGATTTGCATAAAGCTTTCCAAAAGTGAGACGTGAATTGAGTCCCTCTATCTGTGATCAGGACACAAGATATACCATGAGCTCGTACGATGTGTTGGAGAAATACTCCAGCCAGTTCCGCAGAGGTAGGCAATCCTGCCTGGAACAAGATCACAAGATCACAGCCGACCAGCTCGCCGCTTCCCTGAGCCAGCACCCTCCTGCCAGCTCAGCGAACCCCAGCCAGGCCGCCGACAATCTCACGAAGTGGATCAGCAACTGCGCGGACGAACTCGCCCCTCTGAGGACCCCGCCCAGCAGACCCGGCAGCAAGAAAGCCCCATGGTTCACCGACGAACTCAAGAGCTCCAAGAAGAACTGCCGAGCCCTCGAGAAAGTCTGGAGAAAGGAACCTACACCGGACAACATGACCGCCCTCAAACTCGCCACCCAGAAGCACCACCAACTGATCCACGCCGCCAAGAAAACTGCATTCAAGGACCGGCTGGACAACAACGCACACAACTGCAAGGAACTCTTCAACATCGTGAAAGAGCTCTCCAACCCCAACGCCGGAAACAACGACATCACCCCTTCGCAAGACCTCTGCAACTCCCTCGCCTCCTACTTCCACAACAAGATCGCGGACATACACAACAGCTCCAGCACCCAACCGACGCACGCCACAACCACAGCAACGCCGCCCACCACCACCCTCCGAGCCTGGACTCCGATCAGCACCGAAGACACCGTCCGCATGATGAACTCCGTCCACTCCGGATCTCCGACCGACCCCTGCCCTCACCACGTCTTCAACAAGGCCGACGCTGTCATCGCACCCCACCTGCAGGACATTATCAACACCTCCTTCGACACCGCCACCTTCCCCGAGAGCTGGAAGCACGCCGAACTCAGCGCTCTACTCAAGAAACCTACAGCAGACCCCACCGAACTCAAGAATTACCGCCCCATCTCGCTACTTTCCAGCCAAAGTCATCGAGAAGACCGTCAACAAACAGCTGGCCGCCTTCCTCGAGATGAACGGATCCCTCGACCCCTCGCAGTCCGGCTTTCGAGCCAACCACAGCACCGAGACCGCCCTCATCGCCGCCACCGACGACATCCGAGCCCTGATGGACAACGGAGAAACAGCGGCCCTCATCCTCCTAGACCTCTCCGCGGCCTTCGACACTGTCTGCCACCGCACCCTAGTGCAACGCCTCAGCTACGTCGGAATCCAGGAGAAGGCACTGGAATGGATCGTCTCCTTCCTCGACGGAAGAACACAGAGAGTCCGACTGCCATCTGCGGCGTCCCTCAAGGATCCTCGCTGAGCCCTACCCTCTTCAACGTCTACATGAGCCCCCTCGCGGCCATCGCACGCCAACACAACCTCAACATAATCTCCTACGCCGACGACACCCAGTTGATCCTCTCCCTGACCAACGACCCCGCCGCCACCAGAGCCAACCTGCACGAAAGGATGAAGGAGGTAGCCGAGTGGATGACGACCAGCCGCCTGAAACTGAACTCAGACAAGACAGAGGTCCTCATCCTGGGCTCCACACCCACCGCCTGGGACGACTCCTGGTGGCCCCCCGCCCTGGGCACCGCACCCAAACCGACGAATCACGCACGCAACCTGGGCTTCATCCTGGACTCCTCCCTCTCCATGACCAGACAAGTCAACGCCGTCTCCTCGGCGTGCTTCAACATCCTGCGCATGCTACGGAAGATCTTCTGGTGGATCCCCAGGGAGACCAGGAAGACCGTCACCCAGGCCCTCGTCACCAGCCGACTGGACTACGGCAAAGCCCTCTACGCCGGAACCACCGCCAAGCTCCAGAAGAGACTCCAGCGGATCCAGAACGCCTCAGCCAGACTCATCCTCGACATCCCACGAAACAGCCACATCTCCGGACACCTGAGAGACCTGCATTGGCTCCCCGTCAACAAAAGAATCACCTTCCGTCTCCTCACCCACGCACACAAAGCCCTACACGATCAAGGCCCGAACTACCTCAACAACCGAATCAACTTCTACGCTCCCAAACGCCACCTCCGATCAGCCAGCCGCGCCCTCGCCACCGTCCCACGCGTCTTTAGAGCGACAACAGGAGGAAGGTCCTTCTCCTACCTGGCCGCCAAGACCTGGAACTTCCTCCCGGCCGACCTGCGCCTGACCCAAGACCACCTCTCCTTCAGGAAGAAGCTCAAGACCTGGCTGTTCGAGCAGTAACGGCACCCCCCCCCTAAGCGCCTTGAGACCCAACGGGTAAGTAGTGCGCTCTATAAATGTCCTTGATTGATTGATTGATTGAAATGGCCCATCTTTGTCAAATGATCCACAAGAACCAGGATTACTGTCATTCCATCGCAAGATGGCATTTCGACTATAAAGTCCATGGAAAGTGTATGCCAGGGTTTGGGAGGAATAGGCAAGGGTCGAAGAAGGCCCGAAGGTCTAGTATGAAGAGCCTTTCCTTGAGTGCAAACAGAACAATTCCTAACATAATTGCGGACGTCTTCTCGCAACCGCAGCCACCAAAAGGAATGTTCAACGCTCACAATAGTCTTGTACATTCCTAGATGACCTCCCAACATGGAATCATGGGTCCAGGCGAGCACTTGTTGTTGTAGTGCCTCCGTTGGTACAAACAAGGCAGTATGATGATAAACAAGATCGTCTCTTTCCATCCGATGCTCTGGATCTTCCTGGATCCATTCCGGCAGATTCATATGAGCTAGGGCAACCTTTACCTCCTCCAAAAAGGTGTGCAAGACAACAAGGCGATAGCCGAAGGGAGATTCTCCTTTTCTGTCAGAATAAAAGGGGGCTCCACCTTTTTGTCTTCATCAGGAGCTTCCACTTCACCCACGCGGGAAAGGGCATCCGCCTTCCCATTTTGTGGTCCAGGTTTATACTTGATTATGAAATCAAAATCAGAAAAGAACAATGTCCATCTTAGTTGCTGAGGGGTGAGCGCCTTAGCAGTCTTCAAGAATAACAGATTCCGATGGTCCGTATAAATCTCCACTGTATGTTCTGCACCCAGGAGATAGTGACGCCAAGTCTCGCATGCTCTTTTAATAGCAAGAAGTTCTTTATCTGTGATGGAATAATTAATTTCACAAGATGTTAACTTCTTTGAGAAAAAGGCAACTGGATGGATTTGGCCTGTTACAGGATGTCGTTGTGACAGTACACCTCCCACGGCAAATTGAGAGGCATCCGTTTCCAGAATGTACGGCAACTGAGGGTCAGGATGACGGAGGGTGGGGGCCTGGGTGAACTGCTGTTTTAGGAACAGGAAAGACTCTGCAGCCTCGGGACTCCAAACAAAAGAATGGTTCTTCCTCAACAGACTAGAGATGGGATGTATGATCTTAGAGAAATCCTTAGTAAACCTCCGATAATAATTCGCAAAGCCAAGAAAACTTTGCACGGCTTTTACGTTCCGAGGAGTCTCCCAATTCGTGATCACATCCACTTTACTGGTGTCCATTTGGAATCCTTGGGCATTTATCACATAACCAAGGAAACTGACTTCTTGCACGTGGAATAGGCATTTCTCGAGTTTAGCATAAAGCGAATGCTGTTGTAGTCTATCCAGCACTGTTTTCACATGAGAAACATGTTCACCCAAGGTAGAAGAATAAATCAAGATGTCGTCTATATAGACGACACAGTAGGATTCCAAACAACCCCGCAACCCCTCGTCCATAAAGAACTGAAATGCCGCAGGGGCATTACACAGCCCAAAAGGCATCACCCTGTATTCAAACAATCCGAATTTAGTCCGGAATGCCGTCTTCCACTCATCCCCTCGTTGTACCCAGACCAGATGGTATGCTCCACGAAGATCAAGTTTGGTGAAGAAACGGGCTCCTTTCAATTGGTCCATGAGTACAGGAATCAAGGGGAGAGGGTAACGATTCTTGATGGTAATGCGATTAATGGCCCTATAGTCAATACAGGGTCTTAAATCGGCGCAATCCTTCTTCGGAATGAAAAACATAGGGGAAGAGGCTGGCGAGGTCGAGTGTCTGATAAAGCCAGTTGCAAGATTATCCTCTATATACGTCTGTAGATATCGTGTTTCCTTCTCGGTCATAGCATACACTCGGCTACACGGAATATCAGCTCCGGGCATCAATTCAATTCGACAATCGTACGTTCGATGTCGTGGCAAGTTAGTAGCCTGCTGTTTGTCGAACACTGGTAAATATTCTTTGTACTCCTCCGGAAGAACTATAGCACAACAGAATCGTTCCTGCCCACAAGTTGTCGCGAAACATACTGAAGGAGTCATGACAGGATTGTCTGCAAGAGTTATGTCTTGAACGCAATGTTCCTTACAATAGTTGGACGACATGGTAATGGTACGGGCTGACCAGCTAATGCAAGGATCATGAAGTGTCAACCAGGGCATGCCCAATATGAGACGAAATTGGGGGGCATCGATGATGTCGAATTGGATATATTCTTGATGGTTTTGGTTGGTCTGCATTAACATAGAACAGGTATGATATGCCACAGGACCTGAAGACAGGACAGTACCATCGACTGCCTTTACTAGCTCAGGCTTTTCTTTTTTATCGCAGGCGATTCCAATTCTCATGGCGTACTCTTGATCAATATAATTACCGGTAGCACCAGAATCCACCAAGGCATCGATATCCAAGGCGTTTTGCGCGGTAACCCACAAAAGGACCTTGAGATTCATATGTGCTACCGCTGGATGCAACGTATTGGCAAGGAAGGGTGAGATCGTTTGATTCAGATAACCCAAGACAGAGACCTCCTCCTGATTTGGGTTCTCTAGTTTTCCGACGGTTTCTCAGACAGGCTTAAGGCCGGAACTCGAGGTACAAAAGATCTCTCGGATAAAGCGTTCCAGGCTCTACATTCCTTTATAAAATGTCCTCCCTTGCCACAATAGAGGCATTGTTTCAAACGTCGTCTCTTATCTTTCTCCTCCTGGGAAAGGGGACCACGTATGCCTCCAATCTGCATAGGTTCTACGCCATCTGCCGCCTTAGGGCGTTCTTCCATTGGACTCCTAAAGCGAGGATAGAAAGGACGATTTTCTCCTTTACTTTTGTCTCCCTTTCGCTCAAGAAGACGATGATCCAACTGAACTGTTAAGTCTATAAGTTCTTCACATGTGTCAGGTAGTTGAACAACTTGGGCAAGAACATCCTTAAGTTCTCCTCGTAAGCCTTGATAGAATAAAGATATCCGTTTTGCAGGAGGCCAGTCGGTTTCAACCACTAGTCGATTAAATGAAGTGATATATGACAACAGATCCTGAGAGCCTCGACGTAAGGTTAACAGTTCCCTGTCAAGGGTCAGCATGTGGGATTTTCTGTCAAAAAGTTTTCGTAATTCAATGCAAAAATCAGGAAAGCTGTGCAACACTGGGTCGTTTTTCTCCAACAAAGGAATGGTCCAACTCGCCGCATTACCACCCATATAGGACATCATGAAAGCGGTCTTGGCGGGATCATCTTGAAACACCCCAGGTTTACAGAGGAAGTGTAATCTACACTGATTAAGGAATGTCTCGAACTTCCTAGGGTCCCCATAAAACCTCTCAGGCGGGGCCAATGGAATACCCATATTTTGCACCACATGTACTGTATGCACAGGATCCACGTGGGTAGAAGTAGAAGAAGGATCCACAGCCTGTGGGGCAAAATATCCACCCCCTTCCGCTCCCAATGATGGAGTATGTGTGGAGGTAACTGGAGGGGGTAAAGTAGCAGGTTTAATGTAAGGATTTCCACCTGTACCCTTCAGTGACAACCCGGCTACCTCCCGACGCAAGGTACCCATCTCCTTATAGAGGACCGATTCTCCTCTCTAGAAATGTGCACTTCCTGCTGCAAAGCTGCCATGCTTTCCACCAAAGAGGACAACACTGCATCTGTATCCATCGTTCAGGCTGGCGAGTATACTTGGGCTTGTCAATCTGTCAAGACTGGCAGCAGCGCAAGCACTATTATCGCCACTAACCTTCTCAAACGACCAGCAGGAACGATGTCCGAAGCTAACCCCCCAGTCCGACCAAAACATGACCCCCACAGTGAAATTAGGACTCTCTGTGTGGAGAAGTGCTCAGATAGTAAAAGGGGACGTGGATAAAAGAATAAAGGCAGGATGGATGTCTGTGGATCTATCCTATCACTGGACTCAAGATTAGCAGACTTCAAATAGGGGATTCCACACTGCAAAAAAGGAAGGGACACAACAATTATTAACGACCCTATTTTGGGGGGGGGTGAGCTATGTGAATGATAAATAATCCTTACGGTACTCACATTAGTGTCACACCACCAAAGCCGGAAATAACTGCAGGGGCTTGCTTGTATACAACGTTGCGAACGATATCATGGAATACCCAAGGAAAAGAATGTGTAACCTCCGTTACACCAGGTTCAAGCAAGCTGCAGGCCACCCTGGGAATCCGTTTCACTTTCTAATAAGAAGTTATTTCGTGTGGCTGTCTTGCGTTCCGGTTTCCAAAAATACACGACTCCTGCTTTAAACAAATGTTTGTTTTGAAGAAGCAAAAACAAAGAAATGAAGTGCGACTTCACTTTCAGTCGCGCTCCCGACTCTTCTCTTCCTACACGGGTTGCTAAATACGAGCAGGACCCGACTACGAGGCACCTCGAATGAAGTTCTACAAAAGCAGAAAGAGTTTTCAATAAGGCTTACACACGCCAGAGGCGAGCCCGCTCTCCGGTCGGCTCTGACCTTAATCACAGTCACAGTCTTCCACGTCTTCCCTAAAATACAAAAAAAAGGCTCCACAGTTCACGATCACAAAAGCTTTATCTTCTTGCTGAAATCCGGCGGGGAACACCATCCGCCATCCAAAACGTTCCGGGATTAATTGACAAGCACCTTCCTGTTGGAAAGGAGGTGCTTATGTAAGAACCGCCTCACTCCTCCGCTCACCAGCCCCTTAGCATGCTGGTAGTTGTAGTATTTACGGCTTGGAGCATGTACACTTCTATTACACAAGCCACATAGCTGCTTTGATGGAGATGACACTAGCCCTCTTGTCCATGCTACCGCTACAGCTGATTTCTGGGGTATTCGTGCTGTTTCTACCACTGTCTTAAGTGTCGTGATCGCATATGCTGCAGAAGTTGTGCCATCTGGCAGCCTCAAACACGATCCATCAACCCACAGTTCCCCATCCACATCTGGAAGTGGCATATCCTGTAAGTCGACACAACCCTTTCTTTGTTCCTCGGTCAGAAAAACACAATCATGGTGCTTTTCCTCCTGGCCCTCTTCAACCGGATATGGCAATAAAGTGGCAGGGTTCAGGGTAGCACATCTTTTCAGTGTGATATGTGGCGCCAGAAGTGTGAGCTCATATCCTGTCAAACGTGCGCTCGTTAAATACTGGGTCTTCATTTGATTTAACAGGGCATCTACTGCATGGGGAACTAGCACCAGCAATTTGTGCGACAAAACTATTCCCTCACTCTGCCGTATAGCTACTGTTGTTGCTACAACTGTTCGGAAACACCCAGGTAACCCTCGCGCTACAGGATCAAGAATGGCTGAGAAATACACACATGGCCTCTGCTTATCCCCGTGTGTCTGCACTAACACTGATAACGCGCACCCATCTTTCTCGTGCACGTACAATGTGAAAATCTTTGTGTAATCTGGTGTACCTAACACGGGTGCAGAACAAAGAGCTTGTCTCGTTTGGTCAAAAGCATTCTGACATTCATCTGTCCATTCAAGGGGCATTGGTGTAGTTTTGGACAATAACGCTCACAAAGGTTTGATAATGTGTGAAAACCCCATAATCCACTGTCTACAAAAGGACGTTAATCCTATGAAGGCGCGTACATCTCTCTGAGTGCGGGGGACTGGCGTATCTAAAATCGCTTGTATTCGATCTGATGTCAATGCACGCCCCTCCTTAGACAAAAGATGACCGAGGTAGGTCACCTTGGGTCTACAGTATTGTAGCTTTTTCTTAGAAACTTTATGGTTATTCTGAGCCAAAAAGGAAAGCAAAGCAAGTGTACTCTCCTCACATTGTGCATAGGTGTCTGCAGCTAACAGAAGATCGTCAACATATTGGATAAGGGCTACTCCAGATTGCAATTCAAACAAATCAAGCTGTCTTTTTAAGGCCTGGCTATAAATGCTAGGACTCTCTGTGTAACCTTGGGGAACACGACAAAATCTATACGATTTATTATTTAACGTGAAGCCAAATAGGTATCTGCTGTTAGGATGAATGGGAATGGAAAAGAACGCATTCTTAAGGTCAATAACAGAAAAGGTCGTTGCAGTTGGGGGGACCAATGTAAGCAATGTCGTGATATCAGACACCACCGGGTATTGGGGAATGACAATTTTGTTAATTTCTCTCAAATCAATAATAAATCGATAGACCTTGTCGTCAGTGTCTTTCTTAAGAATCGGCAAAATAGGGCTGTTACAGACATTGTAAGGAACTTCCTCCACTACTCCTGCAATGATTAAATCCTGAACGATGTGCGTCAGGGCAATTTCACCTTCCCTAGAGATCTTATACTGTGGTACTCGTGGCAAAGATACTCCCTCCTTGACAGTAATTCGAATAGGCGGAATGAGCATCTGTCCCACATCCGTATCCGAAGTTGCCCATAACGTGTGCGGGAGAGAGGCTAATGCTTCGATTTCTTTCATAGTGAAAAATCTGCCTGAATCTGGGTAATTGTCATTCAAAATAACCCGCACTCCTTCAGGAGCACAGCGTATCGTTGCTCGAAAATATTTGAGCAAATCAATGCCCATAATATTATCTGGTGTGTGGGGCGACAACAAAAATGGGCAAAAGCTAAAAAATGTGTCAATACAAAGTGCAAGAGGTTGTGAAAATGGGCTAGGAGAGGGTGTGCCATCAAATCCTATACATGTTATTGTTTTGCCAGACAGGGGAGCCCTTGGAACCAAGTTTTTAGACAAAGCACTACGAGTAGCTCCTGTGTCAACTAAAAACTGATCAGTAGAACCCAAAATGCCCGCTGATACATATGGACCTCTTTGATCTACTGGCACTTCAACCGATTCCACACCCCATCCTACGCAATCCAATGCATGCTCATAATCCTGATGCTCCACATTCTCACCCTCCGATATCTGATACTGGTTCCGTCTATCAAAGGTATTTCGTTCATCCTGACCACAACCCCTCGCTTCAAACCTACCACGATCACTTCCGCCACCTCTCACTCCCGAATAACTATTCCTCGACCTTCCATCTCCTCGACCACGCTGGCTACGTTGTTCGCGAAGCACCGGACAATCGTCAGCCCAATGCCCAAACTCTTTACAATATGCGCATTGGTCCTCAGCAATATCAGTACGACCGTACGACGCATTACCCTCTCCTCGCCGACCTCTATCATTCCCTCTAGATTGCGTACCACGAACCTGTGCCAACATCACCTTCGTTTTCAATTCCTTCGCTTTCTTATCAACACTTTCTGTAGCCTCTATTTCCTGCCGCTCGTAATACTGAGCCATAATTAACAAAGATGCAGGGGTCGCCGTGGTCCAGGAACTTTCACTTGCTTTCAATCTTTTTGCAATCACCGGTAGGAGATTAGCCACATACTTATCTACAAACAAATGCCTACCCGTATCATCTATTAATGATTGCCCACTGTAATAATGAAACGCTTCTTCAAAACGTGTGAAGAAGTCAGATACTGATTCGTCTTGCTTCTGTTTGCACGAAGCTAGCATAGTCCAATCGATCTTTTTAGGGGGAACAAGCGTTTTCAATTTGTTCAAAATAGCCGTTGGAAGTTCTAAAATTAAGTCACATGGTTTGCATGCAGGTTCCCTGTCTAAGTCAGCCTGGCCTATCTCCTTCCAAGTTGCCCCAAACATCGTTTGATCATTAGACTTACGAATCTCTCTCCACATATCAGGGGGAAGGATTAATCCAAAGAAAAGATCTATATCAACAAGAGTCATAACACAAGAGGAAATGGCCCCCTCCACCCCTTCATAAAAAGCTGCCGGATTCTTACGGAGATCAGGTAAAGTGTTTTTTAATGCCATAACATCTGCTCTGTTCCAAGGCATATACACCCAATTACATATAAAATACCCCTTTGCATTTGCTGACATTTTATCGTCATCTGTACAGTCTCCTTTAGGGGGAACATACAAAGGTGCAGCTTCACGCATAGGCATAACATGCACTTTAGATCTCTTATCTGTTCCCAAGATAGAACACTGTTTGGACTGTTCCTCCGACTCCGGCTCAGGCTGCTCTGATGCCTTTTGTGCTTCCCGCAATTTGGACGCCTCATCCCGTAGCTGGACCAATCGTTGGAAAAAGTTATCCGCATCTGAAATATCAAATAAACCTTTACGCATTTGCTCATGAAAAACTGATACATCTTTAGGTTCTAACTCCTCTGAATTCTTACCAAACCGCTCAATAACCTCATCCGCAAAAGTGCATAAAAAACACATCTGTTCTCGTTCCAACCATAATTTCCTTTCATCATTAAAGTCTGACATAGTAATTCTATTCAAGTTCAATTTCCTAGCAAACCCTCGTAAATCCGAAGCTCTCTGTGCAGTTAACCTCGTCTTATCCCGACCTTCATCACCGGAATCTTCGGACGGGGCTGTAGGCTGAACATACGGAGGCGGAGATCGATCTAATAACGAAAAATCCTCAACTTCATTATTAAGGACAGGATAAAGTGGACGTCGAATAGGAAATTGACCGGTCGTTTGCAAATTATGTTCCCGTGCCTCCCTCTCTTTCTTTTCCTGCGCCTCCTTTTCCTCCAGCTGTAAAGCTTTATCTCCAGCAGCCTTGCGCTGCTCTTTGTCCGCCAAGGCAATCTCAAGCTTCATACGTTCACGCACCGCTTTCTCCCACATTTGCACACAATCAAACATGTCCTGTCTAGACCTGCGCTGAAACAAACATTGCTCCATAAACTGAACCTTTCGTAAATCAAACGACCCATGTAGTGGCCATTGCAATTCGGGATCGGTTCTAGTATATTTATGCCATAGTTTACTGTATAGTATAGGGGGAAGGCCAAATTTAACATACATATCACGATTAGGTGTTCCCTCTGGGGGAGCCGGCTGAGATTCATTTAACCTATATGTAGTACCATTTCCAAGACAGCACATCCCTCGGAGTGTGCTTAAAACAGGCATGTTCAAAAAGTACCACGAAAGCGTGATACCGAAAAAAATGGCACTTACAATACTTCACACAAATGTGCCGCTCAAAGTACGAAATAGTTAGAGAAACATCTCTACATGCCTGCCTATGTGAAGTGCACTGCACATATGTATTCAAATTCACAAAGTCAAAATGTTAGCTAACTCAAATCATAATCACATTCACAGAACTTCAGTAAGCGTCCGCAGACTACCTTACCGATCACAAATCTAACCCAAGTTTCAAATATCCAGATTCCAACTGCCAAGGTCTTTGATCGAATCAGCCAAACGGGCACTGTACAGCAAGACAAAGGAGCAGGATCTTAGTCGGGGACCGGCGCCACCTGGAAGGTCAGATCAGAAGGAAGGGAAGAAAACACCGTGGGTGCCAAGACTCGGGTCACTCAGTGGCAGCGTACACGTCCATGGCGAGTTTCCAATCCTTCGTCACGACCTCTCCTTCGGGCATCCGAGTCGCCGATGAGTCCCTTCGTGGTCGCCAATTTGTGGTATTGGGTTCCCAAGGCCTACATGCTCCGCGAATACCCACTACACCGAAAGAACTGTTGGCACGGAAACTGAAAAATGCAAAAGACAAGTGTATTAAGACCCCATGGGGTGGTGGTACATTCCTACAGCACCCTTCGGCAATGCAAGAAGTATCACACCGAACATCGGTGTAAGTCCTTCTTTTATACAATTTACAACATAATAAAAAGGTAGGCGGTACATAGTTGAAGAGTTTTAGGTACATATATGGTCATTTTTGGAGCACAGCCAACTCATGGGAGGGGTTACAACACCACTGGTCAGTTTGGCGAAACATTCCTGAGGGGTGACTGGTCAGTCAGAACTGCGCATGTACAGGCCCTGACCGTTACTAAAAATAGCCTGTTGCTGGGCAAACTCAGGTGGTCAGCGGCACGGACAAAGGACTAAAAGGCATGCTGACCACGAGGTAGCTCATTCTCTAAAATGGCCGCCGTACCATACAAAATGGCGATTTCGAATAAGGCCAAGTTAAGGGGGATAACGTGTAGCAAAGCTAAGCGCTAACCCAGCCATCGTCAAAATACGACAATAGAAGCAACAGTTTTAATTAGGTAAGCTGGATAATTATAGAGTACATATAGGGGCCCCCAAACTTGTTTCTCATAGAGGGTTATGACGGATATTTTAATGCCCTCTATATATCTTACGGGTCAAGTGTGTGACCTGAGATACTACAATGAAATGACAGGTGTAAGTCTTCACTAGTAACATAGGCATGTAGCAATACATCTTCTCCTTTCTATCTCAAATTTCCTTTATTGTTTCCCTTTCTTTATTGGCTATTATTAGGATACTTAAAGGTATGAATATGCTTGGGATGAGGTAAACACCATATCTAAAGAAAGTAGCAACTAACCTTATGCATGTTAAATGAAAAGGTGATGATATATGTACAAGAGATGAGAAGTATCTCATTGCAAGGCAAATAGAACATCATAAGAAATCAATGACATGTAATAAGTAGAACATGAGAAATGTCATGGAAATGAATATGCTATCAATACATGCACTCATTCGCAGTAACATGAATAATATGCCTATCAAATACTCATGCACTGTTGCTGCTTATGAAATATGTTTACATTTATATGTCAAAAGCTATTGTTTTGGTTCATTTAGGCGGTAGTATCATTAATAATAACCACAGACTAACACATGTAACCATGAAATATGACCTGTTTTTACACTGCAATACAAAATTGTAAAAATATCTTTTTAAATCATTTTTTCGCAGCACTATGATGGTACAGTCCTGAGGAAGACACATCCTAGTGTCGAAACGCGTAGACAGGAAACCATCCAACAGTTTTTATATGTAATGTTGTATATAGGAAGTTATGCATATGCTATAATGCTGGAATATTTTATCATGTGTCAATAAATTTATATCGATTTTATCCAATATTATGTTTTGTATGAGGAATTAAAATGTATTCCATGTGTAAAAACAGGAGTTGACTATTATTATTACATATGTGGCATATGCCACTTCTAATGTGCTAGCAGGTATTGATATTTTGCCTGGGTATTTTTGTCTACACATCTTCTTGCCCCCTGGAGCATCCACGGATTTGCCAGCTGTCTCTCTCCTGGTCGTCGGGGAGGTGGTAGGCTTGTCGCATTCATATCAGTCTATTCGGGTCTGCCTGGTACTACTCTTCGGGCCTTTCCCCGCCATGCCGGAGTTTTCTGCAGCCTTCGGGCGTCCGCCCCTTCTGCGTTTGACGTTGTTCGCTGATGTTTCCGCCTGTGTCAGAAGTCGGGCGGGAGGCTTCTTCCCTGCCCTGGGCTGCCCGCGATTAGAGGACTGTGCAGCCGCACCTCCCCACTCTGCCGGGTTAGGTCTATATGAAGAGATCTGCTCTGTACTGTCGGTTGTCCCCCGCTCTTGGGCCTAGGAGTTGTTCCGCCTTCAGTTCCCAGGCATAGAGTAGAGTGTCTGTGGTCGCCCAGGCACGGCACTGTGTAGGGGTGTCAGACGTCACTCTGCTACTGTTTCTACCAAGGGGGTGCACTGGAAACGTGTGGCCGGACCCACCTGTAGGACATGACTATTCTGTGCGTGGCGCCTCGTCTCAGTGTCTCTGAAGCCAGGATGTGCTGTACCACGGGTGCACAGCGTCTGTGCAAGTCATTCAGGCGCTTTGCAGCATCAACCGCACCTTACATTTACCAGGCGGGGTCAGCACCCGAAGTGTGTCACAGGCCCCACTAGCAGCAACTGCTCGCAGCTCTGTGGATTCGGTGCAGGCCCAATCAGTTTAGTGGCATTGGTGGAGTTCCATTTGTCCCCTCGGCGCCAGGCGCTCAGTGATGCTGGTCCCACCGGTGGGGGGTCACAGTGTGGTTCGGGCGGTCGCCCCAATCATCCAGCGTCTCTCAATGCCGGTCAAGCCAGGCGTGCTCTTTATCCGCCAAAGGTGCACATGGAGAGTGGGTCGGTCTCACCCGCAGCCGCCACCCGCAATCGCCACACCTCCCCAACTCTGAGCGCGATGCATGCACCCCAGAGAGCAGTCAGCGCATTGCCCGCAGTTTCTTCCGCCCCACGCAATTGGCGGTGCACCTCCTTACTGTTACTTTTCTCGGCAGCCTGCAATGTATGATTCGGCACCGAGGAGAGGGGGAGTGTCGGTCAGGCGCTGCCTCCGCACTTCCGATTGGGGGCAATGCCCGCTCCGACCGGTGCACACTCCTGATTCTGGCGCACCTTCGCAAAGCACAGTCACTTGGCGGGAGCTTCCGGTGTGAGTCCCCCGGAGCAGCTCCACTTCCTGCTGGGCAGTGCTGGCAGGACAGACCACGGCTTGACTACGCCGTGTGGGCCACCTGCCAGCTCCGTCCGAAGTCGGCTCCCAGACGTCGGATTATCTCACCGCTTGCCGCCGCTTGTGCCGCCCAATCCTGGGCCCTGGTTCCCTCCTGCAGGGATGTAAAAAAGTGTCGGATCACTGGTCGGATCGTAGGAGAGGCCGCCTCAACCACGGAGCCTGTCCTTTATGCTGCCGCCATCATCGGCTGCTAGCCACGCCCCCCGTTTTATCATTTATTTTTTATGTAATTAAATTAAATGTTGTATTTTAGTACTGTAGCGGGTTGTGGGTTTATAGGGGAATAGGGTGGGAAGTAATTTAATTATGTTGATTTAATTATTAATTAGTAGGAATCATACATTAATTTTAATTAATTGGTAATTAAATTTAATTAATTTGTTAATTAAATTAAATTCATTGATAAATTGATAAATATGTTCTGTAGCGGGTTGTGGGTTTATAGGGGAATAGGGTGGGAAGTAATTTAATTATGTTGAATTAATTATAAATTAGTAGGAAGTATTAATTAATTTAATTAATTGATAATTATTATTAATTAATTTTTATTAATTGATTAATTGATAAATATGTTCTGTAGCGGGTTGTGGGTTTATAGGGGAATAGGGTGGGAAGTAATTTAATTATGTAGAATTAATTATTAATTATTAGGAATTTTTAAATAATTTTAATTGGTAATTACATTTAATTAATTTTGTAATTAAATTAAATTAATTGATAAATTGATAAATATGTTCTGTAGCGGGTTGTGGGTTTATAGGGGAATAGGGTGGGAAGTAATTTAATTATGTTGAATTAATTATTAATTAGTAGGAATTATTAATTAATGTAATTAATTGAGAATTATTATTAATTAATTTATATTAATTGATTAATTGATAAATATGATCTGTAGCGGGTTTGGGGTTTATAGGGGAATAGGGTGGGAAGTAATTTAATTATGTTGAATTAATTATTAATTACTAGGAATTATTAATTATTTAATTAATTGAGAATTATTATTAAATAATTTTAATAATTGATTAATTGATAAATATGTTCTGTAGCGGGTTATGGGTTTATAGGGGAATAGGGTGGGAAGTAATTTCATTATGTTGAATTAATTATTAATTACTAGGAATTATTAATTATTTAATTAATTGAGAATTATTATTAAATAATTTTAATAATTGATTAATTGATAAATATGTTCTGTAGCGGGTTATGGGTTTATAGGGGAATAGGGTGGGAAGTAATTTCATTATGTTGAATTAATTATTAATTACTAGGAATTATTAATTATTTAATTAATTGAGAATTATTATTAAATAATTTTAATAATTGATTAATTGATAAATATGTTCTGTAGCGGGTTATGGGTTTATAGGGGAATAGGGTGGGAAGTAATTTCATTATGTTGAATTAATTATTAATTAGTAGGAAGCATACATTAATTTTAAATAATTGGTAATTAATTTTAATTAATTGGTAATTAATTGTAAATAATTCATTAATTGATAAATGTGTTCTGTTGCGGGTTGTGTGTTTATAGGGGAACATGGTGGGAACTAATTTAAAGGTAATTAAGTAATAATGATTTAAAAATCATTGTTAATTTAATTTTATAATTGTTATTTATGTATTAATTGGTAATTAAATATTATAAAATGGTATTTTTTAATGATTATTTTTAGTTACATAGATTTTGCTAATCATGTTTTTAATAATTATGTATATGTATTGTAAATGGTTTATATTTATTTATTAGTTTATATTTGTATTATTTAAAAAAATGCATTTTTTATAAGTATGTCATTTTAACCCCTATGCTATCCAACACTTTCCCTACTGTTGCACTCTCCGGAGTGGGAATAGTAATTTTTACCCCTACGCTATCCAACACTTTCGCTACTGTTGCACTCTCTGGAGTTGGAATATTAATTGGTACCCCTACGCTATTCAACACATTCCCTACTGTTGTACTCTCTGGAGTTGGAATAGTAATTGTTACCCCTACGCTATCCAACACTTTCCCTACCATTGCACTCTTTGGAGTGGGAATAGTAATTTTAACCCCTACGCCATCCAACACTTTCCCTACTGTTGCACTCTCTGGAGTTGGAATATTAATTTGTACCCCTACGCTATCCAACACTTTCCCTACTGTTGCACTCTCTGGAGTTGGAATAGTAATTGTTACAGCTACGCTATCCAACACTTTCTCTACTGTTGCACTCTCTGGAGTGGGAATAGTAATTTTTACCCCTACGCTATCCAGCACTTTCCCTACTGTTGCACTCTCTGGAGTTGGAATATTAATTGTTACCCCTACACTATCCAACACTTTCCCTACTGTTGCACTCTCTGGAGTTGGAATAGTAATTGTTAGCCCTACGCTATCCAACACTTTCCCTACTGTTGCACTCTCTGGAGTGGGAATAGTAATTTTTACCCCTATGCTATCCAACACTTTCCCTACTGTTGCACTCTTTGGAGTTGGAATAGTAATTTTTACCCCTACGCTATCCAACACTTTCCCTACTGTTGCACTCTCTGGAGTTGGAATAGTAATTGTTACCTCTGTGCTATCCAACACTTTCCCTACTGTTGCACTCTCCTGAGTGGGAATAGTAATTGTTACCCCTACGCTATCCAACACTTTCCCTACTGTTGCACTCTCTGGAGTTGGAATAGTAATTTTTACCCATACGCTATCCAACACTTTCCCTACTGTTGCACTCTCTGGAGTTGGAATAGTAATTGTTACCCCTACGCTATCCAACACTTTCCCTACTGTGTCACTCTCTGGAGTGGGAATAGTAATTGTTACCCCTACGCTATCCAACACTTTCCCTACTGTTGCACTCTCTGGAGTTGGAATAGTAATTTTTAGCCCTACGCTATCCAACACTTTACCTACTGTTGCACTCTCAGGAGTTCGAATAGTAATTGTTACCCCTACGCTATCCAACACTTTCCCTTCTGTTGCAATCTCTGGAGTTGGAATAGTAATTGTTACCCCTACGCTATCCCACACTTTCCCTACTTTTGCACTCTCTGGAGTTGGAATAGTAATTTTTAACCCTACGCTATCCAACACTTTCCCTACGGTTGCACTCTCTGGAGTGGGAATAGTAATTGTTACCCCTACGCTATCCAACACTTTCCCTACTATCGCACTCTCTAGAGTGGGAATAGTAATTTTTACTCATACGCTATCTAAATTGTATTTAGCTTTTTTATAGTTTCATGTTGTTTTTAATTGTTATTTATATTATTATTTTATGTATATAAATGTATTAGTAATTTATTATATTTTTATTTGTTTATAAGTAATGAAAATAATTAATTTAGAGGTATTATTAATGAAAAATATATTATGTGTTATATATTTATTAATATTAATTTGTATTACATTATGCATTATTTTTAAAATAGTATAGTATATTTTTAAATATGTTTATTACATTTATAAGTATTCTTTTGTTAATATTAGACTTTTATTTTATAAAAATAAAATGATATTTTACAAAAAATGATATTTTTGTCATTCAATATTTTTTTTCTCGATATATTTGTACTTACCTTGTTAGGGATAGGATTCCGATATTTTTGCCATCGATATTTTTGTTGCGATAATTTTGTATATTGATATTTGTGTATTCGATATTTTGTCAGACATTCGTGCGCCACCTGCTTGCAGTGTTCTTGTGTCATTCTACCAGACAGGCGTCACACTTTGGACCATAATAATGAACCTGTGTGCGTCACTCTTGCACTACAGAACGTGGCGCAAGAGCGAAGCAAACCATAAGTCATACTTTTGAAGCCACACAAAGCCACTGTGTGTGGCTTTGAGTGGCTCCAAAAATATAGCAGAATACAGTGTAAATCGCGTCATTGTGTTACTTTGCCTATGGTCGGCATGGATGTTGAGTGGGTGTTCTCACACACTTCCAATGGTTTTGAACACATTCCCAGATTTGCAAGGCCTTGTAAACTTGGGAATGCTTCAAAAAGATATGCCTTCCCAGGTGAGGTGTAACGATATTTATCCTCAATGTTTCCTCTTTCTATATGTGCTGCATTGTGCAGCACACATAGAAAGAGTAAAAAGCCTCTTGGGGCTAGGTGTAGGTAATTCAATTTTACCGACTCTTAAATACTGAATTTTACTGATTCGGCATTTATGAGTCGGTAACTGTAATGTAGACAAAAAATCGGCATTTTTTACTGAATCGGTAAAATTCGGAATTGGCCAATCGGTATTTACCAAATCGGTATTTACTGAATCAGCATTCTCTATTCATTCCAATGGGCCTTCTGGCCCATAGGAATGAATAGGAAATACCGATTCGGTAAATACCGATTCGGTAAATACCGAATCGTAAAACAAATAAAAGTTAAACTGAATCAGGCAGCCAATCAGGTGCTACCACCCAGCCCCCTCCCTACCAGGAAGTGGCTACACAGGCAGCTGCAACTAATTAGAAGCTTCTGGAGAGGCAGTTGGAGCTGATCTGAGTCCCTGAGCAGCAGAAAAAGTTTGGTGCACTTTTGAATCTGAAAAATGGCAAGCAGCACAGACAAAGACCAGCCAGAGAGGAAGAGGAAACTGAAATTCAGCAGCATGGAGCTGCAGGTGCTTGTGGAGGAGGTGGCTGAGGAGCACCAAAAACCATTTGGCAAGCAATCCCTCACAGTGGCAGAATCTTGCAAAAGGAAAATTTGCCTGCAGATTCAAGAAGAAGTGAATGCCGTTGGAGTGACTCCCAGAGATATAGAGGACCTTAAAAAGAGGTGGTACGACCTCAGGAGCCAGACACAAAAGAAAATTGCAGAACACCACAAGCAGGCAAGCAAAACTGGTGGAGGGAAGAACCCAGAAACCCCCTTACTGACCTGGAGGAGAAGGTGGGCTCAACCATAGAACCTGAAAGCGTCTGCGGACTAGGCGATGTAGACAGCTCAGCCAGAGCTGCCAGCAGAAAAGGTAATATACATGCACAGCAATCCCCCCACCCCATCATCCTTCCTTTTACCCTATGTTGGTAATTGAACCCCAGTCCAGTACAGCAAGCACTATACAGGAGCAATGCATCATGGGACATGTAGTCATTAAATGAAAGAACATGTCATACAGCACAGCAACCACCAAGTTAGGGAAATATTTTCAGACATAATGAAGCGCAGGCAACATGTACATAGTTCAAGTGAAAATCATTTAATTGTAGTGGCTGTGAGGCAGTAGCGGTTAACTAATGTATGCTCATATATCCACAGGTGAGACATCTCACAGACGTTCCTGTGAGACTGAAGGCACGGCCCCAAAGAAGGATGAGAGCCAGGAGGCAGGTCCTAGCGCACAGACAGAATCAGAGGACACAGGCGCACCAAATACACAGGCACCATCCCAAGATACAGGAATGGCTCCAGAGTTGCAGGCGTCCCCAGAACGTTCACAATCACCACTGTTATTGTCATCCCCAGAAATGCCTGCATTACTGCCTGTTACTACACCTGCATCACAACAGAGCAGGAGGCATGTTTTTGCCCCACTATTGGAAATGGAGTCAACAGCAGGTGACATTGAGGGGGAAAACACACACACACCTTGCCTGGGAAAGGTAGCTCTGCCACACTGCACTCCAGTGCAGAGGTTGCCCATACGGGTACAAGACGCCGCAGGCTCCGAGAAAGTAGTGTAGCAGCACATGTGGAGGCTCCCAGTGTGTTCCGTGGCCTAGAGGGGAGCATGGTCAGAATCCAACAGATGCAGGGAAAGGCCATCATGTAAGTCCAACGCCAAATGAGGAGCCAAAACAACAACATGGAAGACATAGGGAAGGGCATCAGAGAACTAGTTGATGTCAACAAGGAAATGGCTGCAGGGATGCGTGATATGTCACAATCTGTGCAGCTTCTGTGCACAAAACTAGATCGAGAAATGACATCAACGCGCAAGGAGAAGCAGCGTGCACAACAACAAAATAAAGCCATCAACCGTCTGGCCACAGCCACTTCCCTGCTATGCAGGAGATGCATAAACATGCAGGAGGGACTCACCCAAAATAGCAATGAGGTGTCAAGGGGCATAGCTAGGATGACCAGTGCTGTTGAGGTGCTCATAAATGCACAAACAGCAGAAAGTGCTGTTCTGGATGAGCCAGAGAGTGAAGGTAGCACAAGTAGGAGCAGCATGGCCAGTCCCCTTGTCGTAGAGACACGGAGGAGCAGCAGGCGCCACGGTGAGGCAACAGCTCAAACGCCAAGCGAAAACAGCTAGCCACAAACATCTAGCAGTGCTAAGCGTGGACGCAAATGAGTACTTCACCTAATGGGGTTAGTGACCCAGGACTAACATCATTGAATGTATATAATTTGTGTTGCACAATTGTGCTTTAGAAACCTGAGTAGTGACAAAATTAAACTACGTTGGTTGCATACTCCACCTGTCTGTGTCTCTTTACTTACTTAAAAGTAGTTGCGTGTGATCTCTTCCTGTCTGCGTCTGCCATCTGTTGGTGTTGCTACTCCAGCAGTGTTGGGTTCAGGCAGTGCTTGTTCGTCATCATGGTCCTCATAATCAGATAATTCCACCTCAGTGCCCTTCTTCATGACAAGGTTGTGCAACATTGCACAGGTTGCATTCATCTTGCAGCAGGTCACTGGTGTATAGTGGCGTGCCCCTCCACTTTTGTGGAGCCAGCGGAACCTGCTTTTCCACAGCCCAAAGTTGCGCTCCACAATGTTCCTGGTAGATGTGTGTGCCCTGTTGTATCTCCTCTGGTTGGGGGTTGAAGGGTTGAGGTAGGGAGTAAGGATGAAAGACCGGACCCCCTATGCACTATCCCCTATAAGTAACAGAAAAAGACATTACTCATCCACACATACACAGACATCGGCAATATGTACAAAGGGAGTGCCACACCGAGATTTACCTAGCAGGTATCCTTCGCCAAATTCCCCCGCTGTCAGGCGTGTGTATATTCCACTGTTTTGAAAGATGTATGAGTCGTGGGTACTTCCAGGAAACTTGGCAACTATGTCCGTGATGATGTACTTGTGGAGAAGCGTGGCTCAGTGGTGTGGAGAAGCGTGGCTCAGTGGTTAGAGGCAGCAGACCCAGAAGCTGAGATCAGCCATGGACCAGGGTTCGATTCCCCGCCTCAGTGGGTCTCGGGCTCAAAAATTCCACGGAGTCGACAATTCTCGCTCTGGTGCCTACTCGACTCACGGGGTCACACTCTGTGACTCTGGGCAATAGCTTGCTTAATCTCCACTACGGCCCCTCGCAGCGGGATGCCTGGTGTTCACCTTGTGGATCCCCGGCCGGGGTATCTCACAGTGGAATACCAGGATGGGTTCCCTAAGCAAGCGCCTTGAGGCCCCTGGGTTAAAGTGCGCTATATAAATCGAATCACATTTACATTTACATTTACTTTGCATCACAGATTACCTGTACATTTATGGTGTGGGTAGACTTCCTGTTCCTATAAATGTACTCTGTAGCCGCAGGTGGACATATTGGTATGTGGGTGCCATCAATACAGCCAATGACTTTGGGGAAATGTGACATTTGATAAAACTCTGTCTTGGTCCTGAGCTGTTCTGTGTGCATTGCAGGGAAGCTGATGTAGTAATGCATTCTCTGCATCATGGCCTCTAGGATTCCTAAAAAAACGTGACAGGCAGCTCTGGGACACCCCACCTACCGCTGCAACCACACTCTGGTAACTCCCAGAGGCAAGCAGGTGTAGGCTACACAGCACCTGCACATGGGGTGGGATGGCATACGCCTTTGGGGTTGGGTGCTCCAAAATTGGGTGGAGGTCCCTAATCAGCTCCAGGATGGTTTAGCCTGTACCTTTGTATGAACTCTGGCCCAGTCAGTTAGAATAGGGTGATTCTCTGCCTGTAGACCTGCTCCTCCCTTCTCCAGACCCTCTCTCCTTCTGCCTGGAGGCGTAGCCGCCTCGCAATCACATAGAATGCCGCCATTCTGGTCAAACAGTTGTGTTTTAGGCCCTTTTTTATAGCCTGCACCTGGTTACCACCTGATTTGAATCCATGGTAAATACAGACTCTTAAATACCGAATTTCATGTAAATTCGGTATTTTAGAGGTTACCTACATCTCAAAAGTCATTTTTACCATTTACTTATTTACCGATTCGGTAATTTTACCGATTCGGTAAATTTTCCGAATTGGTACATTTTCCGATTCGGTAGATTTTCCTGCATGGAAACAATCCGGCTTAAAACAGAGGCACCCTTGCACCATAGTGAAAGGGTGCCTGCATTGGCACTAGCTGCCAAAACAGCACCAGTGCAAGGGAAAAGGACAGGATTGTGCAGTATTGGATAAATACAGTGCATTCCTGCTCTTTCCTTGTGAGGCAGGGCAGTGCAATACGGTGACTTACTGTGCTGGCCTTGTCCACCAAACTCGTAAATATGGCACTTAGGGCCTGATTTGGAGTTGGCATACTGGTTAAACCATCAAAAACATCACCGGATATCCTTTCCACCTAATCAAAATAACATGTGGCCGGAGGAATATCCCTCAAACTCTAAATCAGGCCCACAGTGTGGCGCCAGTCGGACCTCACACCACGAGTACGCTGTAATAAGGCCCAAAGTGTGGAAATTGGGAAAGGGTCATTGTATGGACTGCTCCTGGTTCTCCTTAAGAAACTAATCATTGAAATAAAAAATGTGTTGGAAAAAATTCGAAATATTTGACAATTATTTCTACCTAGGTTATTTACTCTGTGGCCAATTTCAAAAGCAATAAATCATTTAATCTAAAAGAGACACTTTTACAAGGATATATAGTGCCAGCAACTGAGTGCCAGCTTATAAGGATTTTTCAGTGTGTTAGTTCTTATGGTCTCATCTAAGGAATTAAATCTTGCTGTGAAGGAAACCTATGCATTTCTGATAGTGCCCAAAACACTGAGTTTAGAAATTACCGTTATTATTACAACCCTGAATTTGGGGTGACTCATACTATCATGATGTAGAGGGAAATTTGCAAAATGTTTTAATTCATGCATATTATGAAACATAAAATGCTGAGCAATGCAATTGAAAATGATAAATGTTCTACTATTATGTGTTTCCAGATCTCTTCCAATACACATGGTTCCTCCCTTGTGTCATTTGGTCTATCTCCCGCTGTATGAAAGGCACCATAATCCAAGGAGACATCTGTGACAATTTTAGGACAAACATGATGCAGATTCATCTATCAACACTAATTTTATCAGCAGTTGAAGATGTTATTGCCCTATTTCACTTTGCACTCCTATTGTTGGATTCCTACATACATTGTCATACCAATCTTTCCAAGCTCCTGTTAAATGTTGCACAGATTAATCATACAGTACGCAAGTGTAAGAAAGCAGGTTATTGGTTGAGTGGGTGGCTCTCCCTCTCAAGCAACATTCACAGTCTCCCCAGGGTGAACCACAAAAGTAACTACATTACCCTGTTTAATCGTTTGGTAGCTTGGCACTAAGCATTTAGGCTTAACTTAGAGAAAAAGGGCAGCAATAAAGTGATAACACAGTAGAAGAAAAATCCCAAACTAATTTAAAAAAATAGAATACATTTTGGTAAACAAAATGATACCAGAATGGCAAAAATCAAATCAGTAGAATCGTAGCTATACAATTGTAATGTTTTAAGTTGATATAGCGACTAAAAGCATAAAGTGCCACAAACAGTCATTTGATCGAGCTAGACAAGTTCAGATTAATAGCCGAAAAAGGTAGCGCCTCATAGTCCGGTGCGAAGAGTTCCATTCATGGTGGAGGAGACAGAAAGGGAGAGCTTTGTGGATAGTCATCGTTGTAGTGGGTCACGAAGAGTCGGCCTGGCAACACAGATGGACATTGCTGTAGCGTGAAGATCCATTCAGGCGTTATTGGCAGTCACCGCAGGATGTCATTACTGTAGTGCCAAAGTGCCGTTCTCATTTTGCCAGTTGACTGTTGTTGTTAGCTTTTGATGGTTCACAGTAGTTTCATGTTGGCAGTCATCACAGCAGAGTCTTGGTGCAAATGAGCCTGTTTGTGGAAGTTAACAGCCGAAAACTTCAGGATTTTCACCTTTCCTTGTAAAGGAGTGAACTCTGAAGCTAGCCAAGGGACCAGGACCTGCAGAGGCAGATCTTGGGGATCAGGGACTCACTCTAGCAGAGACCAGCATGTCTCAGGCAGGTTTAGTTGCAGGTATAGGCATGTCCTGTTGCAGCAGGTAAGCTAGGTAATTGCAGGGAGGCCTCTGGAGCTTGTTGTGTCCCTGTAGCTCAAAATAAGAGGTTAGCCAACTGACCAATGGAGTAATTAAGGTTACCCTGGGACAAAAGGATCAAGTCTAGACTTTCTTCTCAGAGAGCAAGGCAGGTCTTAAGCAGCAGGGCAGGCATCTGAAAACATGGTAGGCCCCAAGCTACAAGGCAGTCCTCTGGTAGTAGAAAGGCAGTCCTCGGAGGCACAAGTCAGGCCTTAAGCAGCAGGCGAGTCCTCGGGGGAATCAATCAATCAATCATATCATTTGTAAAGTGCACTACATACTTGTGAGGGTCTCAAGGCACTGGGGGGTGGGGACTGCTGTTACTGCCCAAAAAGCCAGGTCTTGAGGAGTCTTGTGAAGGTCAGCAGGTCTTGGGTCTGCCGTAGGTGGATGGAGAGGGTGTTTCAGGTCTTGGCGGCGAGGTGGGAGAATGATCTGCCACCAGAGGTTGCACTTTGGATGCGGGGAACTGTGGCGATGGCTAGGTCTGTGGAGCGGTGCTGGTGGTTGGGGTTGTAGAAGCTGAGTCATCTGTTGAGGTATGTTGGTCCTGTGTTGGGGAGTGCCTTGTGTGCATGGGTGATGAGCTTGAAGGTTATCCTCTTGTTGATAGGAAGCCAGTGTAGGTCTCTCAGGTGGGGTGTGATGCGGCTGCGACAAGGGATGTTGAGGATCATGTGTGCAGAGGTGTTCTGGATGTGTTGGAGCCATCTCAGGAGTTTGGCTGAGGCTCCGGCATAGAGGGCGTTCCCGTAGTCCAACCTGCTGCAGACGAGAGCCTGGGTGACCATTCTTCTCGTTTTGGAGGGGATCCACTTGTAGATCCTGCGGAGCATGCGGAGGGTGTTGAAGCAGGAGGAGGAGATGGCGTTGTCCTGTTTAGTCATTGAGAGGGTGGAGTCGAGGATGAACTCTAGGTTGCGTGTGTGGTCTGCGGCCTTCTCCAGAACTCGCAAACTGGCTTTCGCCCTGGACAGGGTACGGACACTGCCCTTCTGGCAGTCATTGAGGATGCCAGATACATTTTGGATTCAGGAGTATCAGTGGCAGTGATCCTCCTGGATCTAAGTGCGGCTTTCGATACTGTTAACCATCAGGTCCTTATTCAACGACTGACAGACATAGGTGTGGTAGGGACAGCCTTGTCCTGGCTTACGTCATTTCTTAGCAACCGCACCTTCCAGGTTTGGTAGAGTAACTCACTATCAGCGGCAATTCCCCTCCAGTGTGGGGTACCACAAGGCTCATCCTTAAGCCCCACACTATTTAATGTGTACATGGCCCCACTGGAGGAGGTGGTCGCCCCGTTTGATGTCAAAATCGTGAGCTACGCTGATGACACCCAACTGGTCGTCTCCTTATCCCAACTTGCCCAGTGCCCGGACACCCTCCACTCCGGCCTATCAAAAATGTATACCTGGATGTGTGAATCCTCCCTCAAACTGAACGGGTCTACGACCGAAATTATGCTATTAGGGCATAAAGGACCCACTCTGCCTCCGAACATCTGGCCCACCTGTCTGGGGAAGTCCCCTCCCCAAAAAATGAGATCAAAAGGCTGGGGGTCTGGATGGAATAGGATCTTTCATTCAAGACCCAAGCTAACCCTCGTAAATCCGAAGCTCTCTGTGCAGTTAACCTCGTCTTATCCCGACCTTCATCACCGGAATCTTCGGACGGGGCTGTAGGCTGAACATACGGAGGCGGAGATCGATCTAATAACGAAAAATCCTCAACTTCATTATTAAGGACATGATAAAGTGGAAGTCGAATAGGAAATTGACCGGTCGTTTGCAAATTATGTTCCCGTGCCTCCCTCTCTTTCTTTTCCTGCGCCTCCTTTTCCTCCAGCTGTAAAGCTTTATCTCGAGCAGCCTTGCGCTGCTCTTTGTCCGCCAAGGCAATCTCACGCTTCATACGTTCACGCACCGCTTTCTCCCACATTTGCACACAATCAAACATGTCCTGTCTAGACCTGCGCTGAAACAAACATTGCTCCACAAACTGAACCTTTCGTAAATCAAACGACCCATGTAGTGGCCTTTGCAATTCGGGATCGGTTCTAGTATATTTATGCCATAGTTTACTGTACAGTATAGGGGGAAGGCCATATTTAACATACATATCACGATTAGGTGTTCCCTCTGGGGGAGCCGGCTGAGATTAATTTAACCTATATGTAGTACCATTTCCAAGACAGCACATCCCTCGGAGTGTGCTTAAAACAGGCACGTTCAAAAAGTACCACGAAAGCGTGATACCGAAAAAAATGGCACTTACAATACTTCACACAAATGTGCCGCTCAAAGTACGAAATAGTTAGAGAAACATCTCTACATGCCTGCCTATGTAAAGTGCACTGCACATATGTATTCAAATTCACAAAGTCAAAATGTTAGCTAACTCAAATCATAATCACATTCACAGAAATTCAGTAATCGTCCGCAGACTACCTTACCGATCACAAATCTAACCCAAGTTTCAAATATCCAGATTCCAACTGCCAAGGTCTTTGATCGAATCAGCCAAACGGGCACTGTACAGCAACACAAAGGAGCAGGATCTCAGTCGGGGACCGGCGCCACCTGGAAGGTCAGATCAGAAGGAAGGGAAGAAAACACCGTGGGTGCCAAGACTCGGGTCACTCAGTGGCAGCGTACGCGTCCATGGCGAGTTTCCAATCCTTTGTCACGACCTCTCCTTCGGGCATCCGAGTCGCCGATGAGTCCCTTCGTGGTCGCCAATTTGTGGTATTGGGTTCCCAAGGCCTACATGCTCCGCAGAATACCCACTACACCGAAAGAACTGTTGGCACGGAAACTGAAAAATGCAAAAGACAAGTTTATTAAGACCCCATGGGGTGGTGGTACATTCCTACAGCACCCTTCGGCAATGCAAGAAGTATCACACCGAACATCGGTGTAAGTCCTTCTTTTATACAATTTACAACATAATAAAAAGGTAGGCAGTACATAGTTACAGAGTTTTAGGTACATATATGGTCATTTTTGGAGCACAGCCAACTCATGGGAGGGGTTACAACACCACTGGTCAGTTTGGCGAAACATTCCTGAGGGGTGACTGGTCAGTCAGAACTGCGCATGTACAGGCCCCGACCGTTTCTAAAAATAGCCTGTTGCTGGGCAAACTCAGGTGGTCAGTGGCACGGACAAAGGACTAAAAGGCATGCTGACCACGAAGTAGCTCATTCTCTAAAATGGCCGCCGTACCATACAAAATGGCGTTTTCGAATAAGGCCAAGTTAAGGGGATAACGTGTAGCAAAGCTAAGCGCTAACCCAGCCATCGTCAAAATACGACAATAGAAGCAACAGTTTCAATTTGGTAAGCTGGATAATTATATAGTACATATAGGGGCCCCCAAACTTGTTTCTCATAGAGGGTTATGACGGATATTTTAATGCCCTCTATATATCTTACGGGTGAAGTGTGTGACCTGAGATACTACAATGAAATGACAGGTGTAAGTCTTCACTAGTAACATAGGCATGTAGCAATACATCTTCTCCTTTCTATCTCAAATTTCCTTTATTGTTTCCCTTTCTTTATTGGCTATTATTAGGATACTTAAAGGTTTGAATATGCTTGGGATGAGGTAAACACCATGGGCCCCATTAGGATGGCGGGCGGATTGCCTCTGCCAGGGTAGCGGTGGCCACCGCCACCCTGGCGGAGGCAATCCGCCCGCCATCCTTCCCTGCATTCCCCCCCGCCATATTACGATGGCGGAGGGGACCGCAGCGGTCGGAAACACCGCCCGCCTGTTTTCCGCCCCGGTCGCCTAGCGGCCGGGGCGGAAAGCCTGTAACATGGTGGCGGTGTCTTGTAGACACCGCCCGCCATATTACTATGTGCATTACACAGTGCATTTCCGTGGCGGCAATGCCGCCACGGAAAGGCATGCGGAGACTCCCTGCGGGGGCCCCTTGCGGGCCCCCTGGGAGTCCGTGGCTTGGGGGGTGCACATGGGGGGTACCTATGGTACCCCCCCGCATGTCAGAGTGCAACATGGCAGGCACCGCGCGGTGCCTGTCGTGTTGCGCGTTGCCAAGCAAAACGTGCACTTTTACCATTGCGGCGGGCGGAGATTCCTGCTCCGCCCGCCGCAATGGTAGACATACAGGATGCACCCGCCTGTGTGGCGGGCGCATCCTAATACATATGTCGGGACCCCCGCACTGTTAGCGGGCGGTCCTCTTCTCCGTTAGGGTGGCGGGCGGGCAAATCCCGCCCGCCATCCTAATGAGGCCCCATATCTAAAGAAAGTAGCAACTAACCTTATGCATGTTAAATGAAAAGGTGATGATATATGTACAAGAGATGAGAAGTATCTCATTGAAAGGCAAATAGAACATCATAAGAAATCAATGAAATGTAATAAGTAGAACATGAGAAATGTCATGGAAATGAATATGCTATCAATACATGCACTCATTCGCAGTAACATGTATAATATACCTATCAAATACTCATGCACTGTTGCTGCTTATGAAATATGTTTAACTTTATATGTCAAAAGCTATTGTTTTGGTTCATTTAGGCGGTAGTATCATTAATAATAACCACAGACTAACACATGTAACCATGAAATATGACCTGTTTTTACACTGCAATACAAAATTGTAAAAATATCTTTTTAAATCATTTTTCCGCAGCACTATGATGGTACAGTCCTGAGGAAGACACACCCTAGTGTCGAAACGCGTAGACAGGAAACCATCCAACAGTTTTTATATGTAACTAATGTTGTATATAGGAAGTTATGCATATGCTATAATGCTGGAATATTTTATCATGTGTCAATAAATTTATATCGATTTTATCCAATATTATGTTTTGTATGAGGAATTAAAATGTATTCCATGTGTAAAAACAGGAGTTGACTATTATTATTACATATGTGGCATATGCCATTTCTAATGTGCTAGCAGGTATTGATATTTTGCCTGGGTATTTTTGTCTACACATCTTCTTGCCCCCTGGAGCATCCACGGATTTGCCAGCTGTCTCTCTCCTGGTCGTCGGGGAGGTGGTAGGCTTGTCGCATTCATATCAGTCTATTCGGGTCTGCGTGGTACCACTCTTCGGGCCTTTCCCCGCCATGCCGGTGTTTTCTGCAGCCTTCGGGCATCCGCCCCTTCTGCGTTTGACGTTGTTCGTTGACGTTTCCGCCTGTGTCAGTAGTCGGGCGGGAGGCTTCTTCCCTGCCCTGGGTTGCCCGCGATTAGAGGACTGTGCAGCCGCACCTCCCCACTCTGCCGGGTTAGGTCTATATGAAGAGATCTGCTCTGTACTGTCGGTTGTCCCCCGCTCTTGGGCCTAGGAGTTGTTCCGCCTTCAGTTCCCAGGCATAGAGTAGAGTGTCTGTGGTCGCCCAGGCACGGCACTGTGTAGGGGTGTCAGACATCACTCTGCTACTGTTTCTACCAAGGGTGTGCACTGGAAACGTGTGGCCGGACCCACCTGTAGGACATGACCATTCTGTGCGTGGCGCCTCGTCTCAGTGTCTCTGAAGCCAGGATGTGCTGTACCACGGGAGCACAGCGTCTGTGCGAGTCATTCAGGCACTTTGCGGCATCAACCGCACCTTACATTTACCAGGCGGGGTCAGCACCCGAAGTGTGTCACAGGCCCCACTAGCAGCAACTGCTCGCAGCTCTGTGGATTCGGTGCAGGCCCAATCAGTTTAGTGGCATTGGTGGAGTTCCATTTGTCCCCTCGGCGCCAGGCGCTCAGTGATGCTGGTCCCACCGGTGGGGGGTCACAGTGTGGTTCGGGCGGTCGCCCCGATCATCCAGCGTCTCTCAATGCCGGTCAAGCCAGGCGTGCTCTTTATCCGCCAAAGGTGCACGTGGAGAGTGGGTCGGTCTCACCGGCAGCCGCCACCCGCAATCGCCACACCTCCCCAACTCTGAGCGCGATGCACGCACCCCAGAGAGCAGTCAGCGCATTGCCCGCAGTTTCTTCCGCCCCACGCAATTGGCGGTGCACCTCCTTACTGTTACTTTTCTCGGCAGCCTGCAATGTATGATTCGGCACCGAGGAGAGGGGGAGTGTCGGTCAGGCGCTGCCTCCGCACTTCCGATTGGGGGCAATGCCCGCTCCGACCGGTGCACACTCCGGATTCTGGCGCACCTTCGCAAAGCACAGTCACTTGGCGGGAGCTTCCGGTGTGAGTCCCCGGGAGCAGCTCCACTTCCTGCTGGGCAGTGCTGGCAGGACAGTCCACGGCTTGACTACGCCGTGTGGGCCACCTGCCAGCTCCGTCCGAAGTCGGCTCCCAGACGTCGGATTATCTCACCGCTTGCCGCCGCTTGTGCCGCCCGATCCTGGGCTCTGGTTCCCTCCTGCAGGGATGTAAAAAAGTGTCGGATCACTGGTCGGATCGTAGGAGAGGCCGCCTCAACCACGGAGCCTGTCCTTTATGCTGCCGCCATCATCGGCTGCTAGCCACGCCCCCCGTTTTATCATTTATTTTTAATGTAATTAAATTAAATGTTGTATTTTAGTACTGTAGGGGGTTGTGGGTTTATAGGGGAATAGGGTGGGAAGTAATTTAATTATGTTGATTTAATTATTAATTAGTAGGAATCATACATTAATTTTAATTAATTGGTAATTAAATTTAATTAATTTGTTAATTAAATTAAATTAATTGATAAATTGATAAATATGTTCTGTAGCGGGTTGTGGGTTTATAGGGGAATAGGGTGGGAAGTAATTTAATTATGTTGAATTAATTATAAATTAGTAGGGATATTAATTAATTTAATTAATTGATAATTATTATTAATTAATTTTTATTAATTGATTAATTGATAAATATGTTCTGTAGCGGGTTGTGGGTTTATAGGGGAATAGGGTGGGAAGTAATTTAATTATGTAGAATTAATTATTAATTATTAGGAATTTTTAAATAATTTTAATTATTTGGTAATTACATTTAATTAATTTTGTAATTAAATTAAATTAATTGATAAATTGATAAATATGTTCTGTAGCGGGTTGTGGGTTTATAGGGGAATAGGGTGGGAAGTAATTTAATTATGTTGAATTAATTATTAATTAGTAGGAATTATTAATTAATGTAATTAATTGATAATTATTATTAATTAATTTTTATTAATTGATTAATTGATAAATATGATCTGTAGCGGGTTTTGGGTTTATAGGGGAATAGGGTGGGAAGTAATTTAATTATGTTGAATTAATTATTAATTATTAGGAATTATTAATTATTTAATTAATTGAGAATTATTATTAAATAATTTTAATAATTGATTAATTGATAAATATGTTCTGTAGCGGGTTATGGGTTTATAGGGGAATAGGGTGGGAAGTAATTTAATTATGTTGAATTAATTATTAATTAGTAGGAAGCATATATTAATTTTAAATAATTGGTAATTAATTTTAATTAATTGGTAATTAATTGTAAATAATTCATTAATTGATAAATGTGTTCTGTTGCGGGTTGTGTGTTTATAGGGGAACATTGTGGGAACTAATTTAAAGGTAATTAAGTAATAATGATTTAAAAATCATTGTTAGTTTAATTTTATAATTGTTATTTATTTATTAATTGGTAATTAAATATTATAAAATGGTATTTTTTAATGATTATTTTTAGTTACATAGATTTTGCTAATCATGTTTTTAATAATTATGTATATGTATTGTAAATGGTTTATATTTATTTATTAGTTTATATTTGTATTATTTTAAAAAATGCATTTTTTATAAGTATGTCATTTTAACCCCTATGCTATCCAACACTTTCCCTACTGTTGCACTCTCCGGAGTGGGAATAGTAATTTTTACCTCTACGCTATCCAACACTTTCGCTACTGTTGCACTCTCTGGAGTTGGAATATTAATTGGTACCCCTACGCTATTCAACACATTCCCTACTGTTGTACTCTCTGGAGTTGGAATAGTAATTGTTACCCCTACGCTATCCAACACTTTCCCTACCGTTGCACTCTCTGGAGTGGGAATAGTAATTTTAACCCCTACGCCATCCAACACTTTCCCTACTGTTGCACTCTCTGGAGTTGGAATAGTAATTTGTACCCCTACGCTATCCAACACTTTCCCTACTGTTCCACTCTCTGGAGTTGAAATAGTAATTGTTACAGCTACGCTATCCAACACTTTCTCTACTGTTGCACTCTCTGGAGTGGGAATAGTAATTTTTACCCCTATGCTATCCAGCACTTTCACTACTGTTGCACTCTCTGGAGTTGGAATATTAATTGTTACCCCTACGCTATCCAACACTTGCCCTACTGTTGCACTCTCTGGAGTTGGAATAGTAATTGTTAGCCCTACGCTATCCAACACTTTCCCTACTGTTGCACTCTCTGGAGTGGGAATAGTAATTTTTACCCCTATGCTATCCAACACTTTCCCTACTGTTGCACTCTTTGGAGTTGGAATAGTAATTTTTACCCCTACGCTATCCAACACTTTCCCTACTGTTGCACTCTCTGGAGTTGAAATAGTAATTGTTACCTCTATGCTATCCAACACTTTCCCTACGGTTGCACTCTCTGGAGTGGGAATAGTAATTGTTACCCCTACGCTATCCAACACTTTCCCTACTGTTGCACTCTCTGGAGTTGGAATAGTAATTTTTACCCATACGCTATCCAACACTTTCCCTACTGTTGCACTCTCTGGAGTTGGAATAGTAATTGTTACCCCTACGCTATCCAACACTTTCCCTACTTTTGCACTCTCTGGAGTTGGAATAGTAATTGTTACCCCTACGCTATCCAACACTTTCCCTACTGTTGCACTCTCTGGAGTTGGAATAGTAATTGTTACCCCTACGCTTTCCAACACTTTCCCTACTGTGTCACTCTCTGGAGTGGGAATAGTAATTGTTACCCCTACGCTATCCAACACTTTCCCTACTGTTGCACTCTCTGGAGTGGGAATAGTAATTGTTACCCCTACGCTATCCAACACTTTCCCTACTGTTGCACTCTCTGGAGTTGGAATAGTAATTTTTAGCCCTACGCTATCCAACACTTTACCTACTGTTTCACTCTCAGGAGTTGGAATAGTAATTGTTACCCCTACGCTATCCAACACTTTCCCTTCTGTTGCAATCTCTGGAGTTGGAATAGTAATTGTTACCCCTACGCAATCCCACACTTTCCCTACTGTTGCACTCTCTGGAGTTGGAATAGTAATTTTTAACCATACGCTATCCAACACTTTCCCTACGGTTGCACTCTCTGGAGTGGGAATAGTAATTGTTACCCCTACGCTATCCAACACTTTCCCTACTATCGCACTCTCTGGAGTGGGAATAGTAATTTTCACTCATACGCTATCTAAATTGTATTTAGCTTTTTTATTAGTTTTATGTTGTTTTTAATTGTTATTTATATTATTATTTTATGTATATAAATGTATTAGTAATTTATTATATTTTTATTTGTTTATAAGTAATGAAAATAATTAATTTAGAGTTATTATAAATGAAAAATATATTATGTGTTATATATTTATTAATATTAATTTGTATGACATTATGCATTATTTTTAAAATATTATAGTATATTTTTAAATATGTTTATTACATTTATAAATATTCTTTTGTTAATATTAGACTTTTATTTTATAAAAATAAAATGATATTTTACAAAAAAGGATATTTTTGTCATTCGATATTTTTTTTCTCGATATATTTGTACTTACCTTGTTAGGGATAGGATTCCGATATTTTTGCCATCGATATTTTTGTTGCGATAATTTTGTATATCGATATTTGTGTATTCGATATTTTGTCAGACATTCGTGCACCACCTGCTTGCAGTGTTCTTGTGTCATTCTACCAGACAGGCGTCACACTTTGGACCATAATAATGAACCTGTGTGCGTCACTCTTGCACTACAGAACGTGGCGCGAGAGCGAAGCAAACCATAAGTCATACTTTTGAAGCCACACAAAGCCACTGTGTGTGGCTTTGAGTGGCTCCAAAAATATAGCAGAATACAGTGTAAATCGCGTCATTGTGTTACTTTGCCTATGGTCGGCATGGATGTTGAGTGGGTGTTCTCACACACTTCCAATGGTTTTGAACACATTCCCAGATTTACAAGGCCTTGTAAACTTGGGAATGCTCCAAAAAGATATGCCTCCCCAGGTGAGGTGTAACGATATTTATCCTCAATGTTTCCTCTTTCTATATGTGCTGCATTGTGCAGCACACATAGAAAGAGTAAAAAGCCTCTTGGGGCTAGGTGTAGGTAATTCAATTTTACCGACTCTTAAATACTGAATTTTACTGATTCGGCATTTATGAGTCGGTAACTGTAATGTAGACAAAAAATCAGTATTTTTTTACTGAATCAGCAAAATTCGGAATTGGCCAATCGGTATTTACCGAATCGGTATTTACTGAATCAGCATTCTCTATTCATTCCAAAGGGCCTTCTGGCCCATAGGAAATACCGATTCGGTAAATACCGATTCAGTAAATACCGAATCGTAAAGCAAATAAAAGTTAAACTGAATCAGGCAGCCAATCAGGTGCTACCACCCTCCCCCTCCCTACCAGGAAGTGGCTACACAGGCAGCTGCAACTAATTAGAAGCTTCTGGAGAGGCAGATGGAGCTGATCTGAGTCCCTGAGCAGCAGAAAAAGTTTGGTGCACTTTTGAATCTGAAAAATGGCAAGCAGCACAGACAAAGACCAGCCAGAGAGGAAGAGGAAACTGAAATTCAGCAGCATGGAGCTGCAGTTGCTTGTGGAGGAGGTGGCTAAGGAGCACCAAAAACCATTTGGCAAGCAATCCCTCACAGTGGCAGAATCTTGCAAAAGGAAAATTTGCCTGCAGATTCAAGAAGAATTGAATGCTGTTGGAGTGACTCCCAGAGATATAGAGGACCTTAAAAAGAGGTGGTACGACCTCAGGAGCCAGACACAAAAGAAAATTGCAGAACACCACAAGCAGGCAAGCAAAACTGGTGGAGGGAAGAACCCAGCAACCCCCTTACTGACCTGGAGGAGAAGGTGGGCTCAACCATAGAACCTGAAAGCGTCTGGGGACTAGGCGATGTAGACAGCTCAGCCAGAGCTGCCAGCAGAAAAGGTAATATACATGCACAGCAATCCCCCCACCCCATCATCCTTCCTTTTACCCTATGTTGGTAATTGAACCCCAGTCCAGTACAGCAAGCACTATACAGGAGCAAATCATCATGGGACATGTAGTCATTAAATGAAAGAACATGTCATACAGCACAGCAACCACCAAGTTAGGGAAATATTTTCAGACATAATGAAGCGCAGGCAACATGTACATAGTTCAAGTGAAAATCATTTAATTGTAGTGGCTGTGAGGCAATAGCGGGTAACTAATGTATGCTCATATATCCACAGGTGAGACATCTCACAGGCGTTCCTGTGAGACTGAAGGCACGGCCCCAAAGAAGGATGAGAGCCAGGAGGCAGGTCCTAGCGCACAGACAGAATCAGAGGACACAGGTGCACCAAGTACACAGGCACCATCCCAAGATACAGGAATGGCTCCAGAGTTGCAGGCGTCCCCAGAACGTTCACAATCACCACTGTTATTGTCATCCCCAGAAATGCCTGCATTACTGCCTGTTACTACACCTGCATCACAACAGAGCAGGAGGCATGTTTTTGCCCCACTATTGGAAATGGAGTCAACAGCAGGTGACATTGAGGGGGAAAACACACACACACCTTGACTGGGAAAGGTAGCTCTGCCACACTGCACTCCAGTGCAGAGGTTGCCCATACAGGTACAAGACGCCACAGGCTCCGAGAAAGTAGTGTAGCAGCACATGTGGAGGCTCCCAGTGTGTTCCGTGGCCTAGAGGGGAGCATGGTCAGAATCCAACGGTATACACCTGTTACAACGCAACTTTTACAACTACCTACCATTACAACGCAACTTTTACAACGCATACCATTACAACGCATTGCGCTGGGGGGCGCTCTAGGATAGGGAATAAGTTTAATTTACTATCCAACACCTTCCCTAGTGTCCACGGGGACTGGAGTTGGAATAGTAAATTATACTTACCACTATCCAGCACCTCTAAGCGCTATGCGTTGTAATGGTATGCGTTGTAATGGTCGCGTTGTAATGGTAGGTAGTTGTAATGGTATGCGTTATAACGTCATACATCCGAATCCAACAGATGCAGGGAAAGGCCATCATGTAAGTCCAACGCCAAATGAGGAGCCAAAACAACAACATGGAAGACATAGAGAAGGGCATCAGAGAACTAGTTGATGTCAACAAGGAAATGGCTGCAGGGATGCGTGATTTGTCACAATCTGTGCAGCTTCTGTGCACAAAACTAGATCGAGAAATGACATCAATGCGCAAGGAGAAGCAGCGTGCACAACAACAAAATAAAGCCATCAACCGTCTGGCCACAGCCACTTCCCTGCTATGCAGGAGATGCATAAACATGCAGGAGGGACTCACCCAAAATAGCAATGAGGTGTCAAGGGGCATAGCTAGGATGACCAGTGCTGTTGAGGTGCTCATAAATGCACAAACAGCAGAAAGTGCTGCTCTGGATGAGCCAGAGAGTGAAGGTAGCACAAGTAGGAGCAGCATGGCCAGTCCCCTTGTCGTAGAGACACGGAGGAGCAGCAGGCGCCACGGTGAGGCAACAGCTCAAACGCCAAGCGAAGACAGCTAGCCACAAACATCTAGCAGTGCTAAGCATGGACGCAAATGAGTACTTCACCTAATGGGGTTAGTGACCCAGGACTAACATCATTGAATGTATATAATTTGTGTTGCACAATTGTGCTTTAGAAACCTGAGTAGTGACAAAATTAAACTACGTTGGTTGCATACTCCACCTGTCTGTGTCTCTTTACTTACTTAAAAGTAGTTGCGTGTGATCTCTTCCTGTCTGCGTCTGCGATCTGTTGGTGTTGCTACTCCAGCAGTGTTGGGTTCAGGCAGTGCTTGTTTGTCATCATGGTCCTCATAATCAGATAATTCCACCTCAGTGCCCTTCTTCATGACAAGGTTGTGCAACATTGCACAGGTTGCATTCATCTTGCAGCAGGTCACTGGTGTATAGTGGCGTGCCCCTCCACTTTTGTGGAGCCAGCGGAACCTGCTTTTCCACAGCCCAAAGTTGCGCTCCACAATGTTCCTGGTAGATGTGTGTGCCCTGTTGTATCTCCTCTGGTTGGGGGTTGAAGGGTTGAGGTAGGGAGTAAGGATGAAAGACCAGACCCCCTATGCACTATCCCCCATAAGTAACAGAAAAAGACATTACTCATCCACACATACACAGACATCGGCAATATGTACAAAGGGAGTGCCACACCGAGATTTACCTAGCAGGTATCCTTCGCCAAATTCCCCCGCTGTCAGGCGTGTGTATATTCCACTGTTTTGAAAGATGTATGAGTCGTGGGTACTTCCAGGAAACTTGGCAACTATGTCCGTGATGATGTACTTTGCATCACAGATTACCTGTACATTTATGGTGTGGGTAGACTTCCTGTTCCTATAAATGTACTCTGTAGCCGCAGGTGGACATATTGGTATGTGGGTGCCATCAATACAGCCAATGATGTTGGGGAAATGTGACATTTGATAAAACTCTGTCTTGGTCCTGAGCTGTTCTGTGTGCATTGCAGGGAAGCTGATGTAGTCATGCATTCTCTGCATCATGGCCTCTAGGATTCCTAAAAAAATGTGACAGGCAGCTCTGGGACACCCCACCTACCGCTGCAACCACACTCTGGTAACTCCCAGAGGCAAGCAGGCGTAGGCTACACAGCGCCTGCACATTGGGTGGTATGGCGTACGCCTTTGGGGTTGGGTGCTCCAAAATTGGGTGGAGGTCCCTAATCAGCTCCAGGATGGTTTAGCCTGTACCTCTGTATGAACTCTGGCCCAGTCAGTTAGAATAGGGTGATTCTCTGCCTGTAGACCTGCTCCTCCCTTCTCCAGACCCTCTCTCCTTCTGCCTGGAGGCGTAGCCGCCTCGCAATCACATAAAATGCCGCCATTCTAGTCAAACAGTTGTGTTTTAGGCCCTTTTTTATAGCCTGCACCTGGTTACCACCTGATTTGAATCCATGGTAAATACAGACTCTTAAATACCGAATTTCATGTAAATTCGGTATTTTAGAGGTTACCTACATCTCAAAAGTCATTTTTACCATTTGTTATGTTATTATGTTATGTTATGTTATGTTATTAAAAATTTATAAAGCGCGCATACGCCCGAAGGCTTCTTGGCGCTGAAAAATTTACTTATTTACCGATTCGATCATTTTACCGATTCGGTAAATTTTCCGAATTGGTACATTTTCCGATTCGGTAGATTTTCCTGCATGGAAACAATCCGGCTTAAAACAGTGGCACCCTTGCACCATAGTGAAAGGGTGCCTGCATTGGCACTAGCTGCCAAAACAGAACCAGTGCAAGGGAAAAGGACAGGATTGTGCAGTATTGGATAAATACCGTGCATTCCTGCTCTTTCCCTGTGAGGCAGGGCAGTGCAATACGGTGACTTACTGTGCTGGCCTTGTCCACCAAACTCGTAAATATGGCACTTAGGGCCTGATTTGGAGTTGGCATACTGGTTAAACCATCAAAAACATCACTGGATATCCTTTCCACCTAATCAAAATAACATGTGGCCGGAGGAATATCCCTCAAACTCTAAATCAGGCCCACAGTGTGGCGCCAGTCGGACCTCACACCACGAGTACGCTGTAATAAGGCCCAAAGCGTGGAAATTGGGAAAGGGTCATTGTATGGACTGCTCCTGGTTCTCCTTAAGAAACTAATCATTGAAATAAAAAATGTGTTGGAAAAAATTCGAAATAGTTGACAATTATTTCCACCTTAGTTATTTACTCTGTGGCCAATTTTCAAAAGCAATAAATCATTTACTCTAAAAGAGACACTTTTACAAGGATATATAGTGCCAGCAACTGAGTGCCAGCTTATAAGGATTTTTCAGTGTGTTAGTTCTTATGGTCTCATCTAAGGAATTAAATCTTGCTGTGAAGGAAACCTATGCATTTCTGATAGTGCCCAAAACACTGAGTTTAGAAATTACCGTTATTTCTACAACCCTGAATTTGGGGTGACTCATACTATTATGATGTAGAGGGAAATTTGCAAAATGTTTTAATTCATGCATATTATGAAACATAAAATGCTGAGCAATGCAATTGAAAATGATAAATGTTCTACTATTATGTGTTTCCAGATCTCTTCCAATACACATGGTTCCTCCCTTGTGTCATTTGGTCTATCTCCCGCTGTATGAAAGGCACCATAATCCAAGGAGACATCTGTGACAATTTTAGGATAAACATGATTCAGATTAATCTATCAACACTAATGTTATCAGCAGTTGAAGATGTTATTGCCCTATTTCACTTTGCACTCCTATTGTTGGATTCCTACATACATTGTCATACCAATCTTTCCAAGCTCCTGTTAAATGTTGCACAGATTAATCATACAGTACGCAAGTGTAAGAAAGCAGGTTATTGGTTGAGTGGGTGGCTCTCCCTCTCAAGCAACATTCACAGTCTCCTCAGGGTGAACCACAAAAGTAACTACATTACCCTGTTTAATCGTTTGGTAGCTTGGCACTAAGCATTTAGGCTTAACTTAGAGAAAAAGGGCAGCAATAAAGTGATAACACAGTACAAGAAAAATCCCAAACTAATTTAAAAAAATAGAATACATTTTGGTAAACAAAATGATACCAGAATGGCAAAAATCAAATCAGTAGAATCGTAGCTATACAATTGTAATGTTTTAAGTTGATATAGCGCCTAAAAGCATAAAGTGCCACAAACAGTCATTTGATCGAGCTAGACAAGTTCAGATTAATAGCCGAAAAAGGTAGCGCCTCATAGTCCGGTGCGAAGAGTTCCATTCATGGTGGAGGAGACAGAAAGGGAGAGCTTTGTGGATAGTCATCGTTGTAGTGGGTCACGAAGAGTCGGCCTGGCAACACAGATGGACATTGCTGTAGCGTGAAGATCCATTCAGGCGTTATTGGCAGTCACCGCAGGATGTCATTACTGTAGTGCCAAAGTGCCGTTCTCATTTTACCAGTTGACTGTTGTTGTTAGCTTTTGATGGTTCACAGTAGTTTCATGTTGGCAGTCATCACAGCAGAGTCTTGGTGCAAATGAGCCTGTTTGTGGAAGTTAACAGCCGAAAACTTCAGGATTTGTACCTTTCCTTGTAAAGGAGTGAACTCTGAAGCTAGCCAAGGGACCAGGACCTGCAGAGGCAGATCTTGGGGATCAGGGACTCACTCTAGCAGAGACCAGCATGTCTCAGGCAGGTTTAGTTGCAGGTATAGACATGTCCTGTTGCAGCAGGTAAGCTAGGTAATTGCAGGGAGGCCTCTGGAGCTTGTTGTGTCCCTGTAGCTCAAAATAAGAGGTTAGCCAACTGACCAATGGAGTAATTAAGGTTACCCTGGGACAAAAGGATGAAGTCTAGACTTTCTTCTCAGAGAGCAAGGCAGGTCTTAAGCAGCAGGGCAGGCATCTGAAAACATGGTAGGCCCCAAGCTACAAGGCAGTCCTCTGGTAGTAGAAAGGCAGTCCTCAGAGGCACAAGTCAGGCCTTAAGCAGCAGGCGAGTCCTCGGGGGAATCAATCAATCAATCATATCATTTGTAAAGTACACTACATACTTGTGAGGGTCTCAAGGCACTGGGGGGTGGGGACTGCTGTCACTGCCCAGAAAGCCAGGTCTTGAGGAGTCTTGTGAAGGTCAGCAGGTCTTGGGTCTGCCGTAGGTGGATAGAGAGGGTGTTCCAGGTCTTGGCGGCGAGGTGGGAGAATGATCTGCCACCAGAGGTTGCACTTTGGATGCGGGGAACTGTGGCGATGGCTAGGTCTGTGGAGCGGTGCTGGTGGTTGGGGTTGTAGAAGCTGAGTCATCTGTTGAGGTATGTTGGTCCTGTGTTAGGGAGTGCCTTGTGTGCATGGGTGATGAGCTTGAAGGTTATCCTCTTGTTGATAGGGAGCCAGTGTAGGTCTCTCAGGTGGGGTGTGATGCGGCTGCGACAAGGGATGTTGAGGATCATGTGTGCAGAGGTGTTCTGGATGTGTTGGAGCCATCTCAGGAGTTTGGCTGAGGCTCCGGCATAGAGGGCGTTCCCGTAGTCCAACCTGCTGCAGACGAGAGCCTGGGTGACCATTCTTCTCGTTTTGGAGGGGATCCACTTGTAGATCCTGCGGAGCATGCGGAGGGTGTTGAAGCAGGAAGAGGAGATGGCGTTGTCCTGTTTAGTCATTGAGAGGGTGAAGTCCAGGATGAACTCTAGGTTGCGTGTGTGGTCTGCGGCCTTCTCCAGAACTCGCAAACTGGCTTTCGCCCTGGACAGGGTACGGACACTGCCCTTCTGGCAATCGTTGAGGATGCCAGATGCATTTTGGATTCAGGAGTATCAGTGGCAGTGATCCTCCTGGATCTAAGTGCGGCTTTCGATACTGTTAACCATCAGGTCCTTAATCAACGACTGACAGACATAGGTTTGGTAGGGACAGCCTTGTCCTGGCTTACGTCATTTCTTAGCAACCGCACCTTCCAGGTTTGGTAGAGTAACTCACTATCAGCGGCAATTCCCCTCCAGTGTGGGGTACCACAAGGCTCATCCTTAAGCCCCACACTATTTAATGTGTACATGGCCCCACTGGAGGAGGTGGTCGCCCCGTTTGATGTCAAAATCGTGAGCTACGCTGATGACACCCAACTGGTCGTCTCCTTATCCCAACTTGCCCAGTGCCCGGACACCCTCCACTCCGGCCTATCAAAAATGTATACCTGGATGTGTGACTCCTCCCTCAAACTGAATGGGTCTAAGACCGAAATTATGCTATTAGGGCATAAAGGACCCACTCTGCCTCCGAACATCTGGCCCACCTGTCTGGGGGAGCCCCCCTCCCCAAAAAATGAGATCAAAAGCCTGGGGGTCTGGATGGAATAGGATCTTTCATTCAAGACCCAAGCTAAAAATATGGCGGGAGCCTGTTTTGGCCTCCTCTGATCGGCTCGGAAGATTCTGCCACTTCTTCCGCAGCCCTCTCGGAAGCTGCTTATCCAAGGTCTGATCCTGTCCAGATTGGATTACAGTAACGCTATCTTCCTTGGTGCACCGGAAACCACATTTAACAAGCTCCAACAGATCCAGAATGCTGCAGCACGGCTTCTCACGGGCACCTCAGCCAGAATATCAGCTAAACCAGCACTTAAGCTGCTGCACTGGCTTCCGATACGCGAAAGGGTAAAATTCAAATCCTTATGTATTGCACACAAACTGTTGCAGGATAAGGGGCCCCCTATCCTTAAGAAGTTAATCGTACCCTACAAAGCCAACAGATCACTCAGTTTAGATCATGAACGTCTGGTCACTGTGTCCAGAGTAAAAAAGGCACGTACAGGAGGACGGCGATTCTCGGTTAACCAAGCTAAACTGTGGAATTCCCTCCCCTTGAAACTACGGGCTGAACCCTGCCATCTGCGATTTCGGAAACTCCTAAAAACCCACCTCTTCCCTTAACCCTTTCTATCTCTTTCTCTGGTACTCGCACTGATCTCTCTGTTCTGGTTTAGCGCTGGGATGCTTCCGGGTAACTATGCGCTCTACAAATCCCCATTCATTCATTCATTCATTCATTCATTCATAAATTCGTCTGTGGGTGTTGGAGCAGTTCCCAGTGCTGTCGGCCACCAGGAGTCATCCCAGGCCGAAGGGGTGGATCCAAGGATGAGAACCTCCAGCTTGCCTGAGTTCAGCTTCAGTCGGCTGTTCCTCATCCATTCAGCGACAGCCTTCATTCCTTCATGGAGGTTGGTTTTGGTGATGTGGGGGTCCTTGGTGAGGGAGAGGATCAGCTGGGTGTCATTGGCGTAGGAGATGATGTTAAGGTCATGCCGATGGGCGACATGGGCGAGTTTTGCCATGTATATGTTAAACAGCTTTGGGTTGTGGGATGAGCCCTGTGGTACGCCTCAGAAGATCTTGGTGGCTTCAGAGTGGGAGGGGGAAGGCGGACGCTCTGTGTTCTGCCGGAGAGGAAGGAGGTGGTCCAGTCTGGGGCCTTCTCTTGGATTCCTTCTGTGATGTCCACAGGTCCAAGAATGTATTGAAGAGCCGTTTTGGATGTATAATATTTGTACGTCGTGTCAGCTTTTGAAGTGGGTGATTCCCTATACTATTCCCATAACTGGTTCTGGAAAGGTATTCCCTTTCCCTATCAAGCCTACAAGACGTCTGTGGTGCCAATAGACTAGTGTTATATTTCTATGGGTATGTGCTGGAGGCTGCCCTTTAAAATATAAGTGGGGTAACAGCTATGTTCCACCCATATGGGCATAATGGCCCATCATATCAACAACTTACTCCGCCTTTGTCTTACAGTCTGGGAGGAATACACCAAGACACACTGTCAAGCTATTCTCAGTCATTTGATCCAGGACACAGGCAGAAGACACCAAATTGTTAAAACAAGAAAATGCCGGCTTTTTGAAAATATTCAAGCACAAAATGGCTTGGGTCCTATTGCCACCTGGACTGGTACACTCTAATAGTATGCAACAATCAAGATGTTCAGATAGACTATTCTCAATATATAAATGATTAAACAAGACCTTAGACTGTCATTCCATAGACAGTTTGATTTATTTCACTTTGATTTAACATTTATTGTAAACAAGATTGTGCTTTTTTTCATGTCATTTATCAGGAAACACTTTGTTTGCTAAGAAAAAAAAACTCCAGAGACTTCGGCATACAAGCAGGTACACTATTATTGAAAACACACAAATGAGACAGCCTAACATGTAGAACAGGGTTTTGTAATTAAAACATGTATTTGTTATTACTTTTAGTTCCCAACATCAAGTCCTAGTCCTGAGTAGAATCCCCGAGCAAGGTGGGGTTCTAAACCCGTTAACACCAGCGATATGGGCTGATTAACACAGGGTGTGCATCGAGGGAATAGTTTACATTCTTTATTCCCCGCCCAGACAACACCCTCAGAAATTTGCAACTCCATAGCACATGCACAGTCAGGACTGTAGGCAGAAGCCTCCATTTAGGAACTTTTTAGTGTCTGCCTATTGCACTTTACAAGCAAGGACTGGTCACTTGTATCGTTTTGAATATCCGCATGTTTATTGTTTTGAGAAGTTGGCCTAGCATATGATGGCCACTATTTTAATGGGCACCTTGCACCAGTCCTAATGACCCTTATTGGTGGTAGGTTTGAAGTCAACCTTATAGAAAACTATCCTAGTGTAGCTCTGGAGAGCAGCCTTCAGGCTAAGACTTAGAGGTGAGTTAAGCAAGTTGTTTTACCAGTTTATAATCTCCTGAATGTACAGATTAGAGTACACCACACAAGGTATATATCAAATATATATGTATTTATTCTAAACACAACCCCTCTGGACTCTTTATGAGGTCAGAGGTAAAAGTACAATAAAAGGAACTTAATTAGCATACGATAAGTTGAACAGTATATGTTATGCCCTACGGGCTGCTGTGAACGTATCTAGGACCCTAATTAAATATTCCCGATTTATGCCCTTATGTGGTTATAACAAATCATATCCTTATAAAGGCATAAGAATCATATCCATATTTAGTCATAGCCAGTGCAGTCCAAATACAGCAAGGCTACTTCCCTAGACTCCTAGAAAGTACAACGTGTTCTTTAAACAAACCAAACCTCCAGCAGCCTGGGAATTCCCCCTGCATCTGTTTTGATTTGTCCTAGAACTCCTGAGAGTCCTGAAAGAACTGCCAGTTCTTAGTGAAAGTTCTTAGTGTCGTCTGATATCCAACCTTACATCAAACACGGCACCTTCCATATAAATATACCAGCGTTTGCCTTGAGCAACACACGGTGGTTTGGAGCAGAGCGGCTATCTACTTACCCAAAGCCCAGCTGATGCGAGTGACGAAGGAAGCCGACCCTCCCATTGACGCACTGAGAGAGACGCTGTCTTTTCTCCTGCCGAGAAATCCAGCTCCAGTGTTTCCAGTCAACCTTGCGGGTTTGCTGGGAGATCGAGTCCTGAGAAAGAGATACAAGACCTCCTTCATTCTAAAACCAAGGTACGGATCTGATTAGATCCTTGGAGAATTCTTGATTCAGATTCTTGGCAAAAACGAACTTAACTTAAACTGCAGCTCACTTACTCCTTCCCACGTACTAGGCTTAGGTTAGGTACACCGGGGTAGGCGTATTTTAGAAGCACCAGTTGAGTACATTTAGTCAACTTTTATCATTGTATGTATTGTATATATTTTATCCGTTTTAAGTATCATATGGCTCAGAAACCATATAAATGCTTTTACAGTATTATTTCAGAATACTCCTTTTACTGTACGCGCTTTACTTTATGATAAGTATTGCAATTGTGGCATTTCATTTCTCTTGCATGAGAAAGAAGACCGCTCAATAAATAACAACTTTTATTGAAAACGCCCGTCTCTCTATTTCTCTGCACTCTGGTGAAACTAAGCATGCACGATTGACTGAGCGAAATAGCTATCTATTGTTTTCACACGACTCTGGAGATACACTCCTTATTCTGGAGGGAGCAAAGTTGTCATGTTTATGTGTGTAGTAAGGTAATCCAGATGTTGCAGGTTGTAGAAAAGGTATTTATTTAAGTAAATGTGACAAACAGGTGAGGGCCAAGGAAACGATCTCTTCTCCTCAGCAGCTCAGCCTACAACAGTGAAACCCTAGAACACCAGTACACTCTACACTCTACATTCTTAACTCGTGGCATGGAGAGAATACACATTAAAGGAATATACAACATAACACATCCCCCCCCCCCACACACACAATGAAAGGAAAAAAGGTGAAGTGAAAGGGGAAAATAAAAGGAAGGGAAAAAAAACACAATGTCAAACAGTGAAATCCTTAAGCAGGAACAACCTGTTATACAATGAAGTCTTTAAGCCATCTGGGGGCAGCTCTTGTTCTTTTGTCAGGCAAAACACTGACCTTATCTTGAGTACCAGATATGCCCAGACTCGTGGAGGTAGATGCATTGGTGTTAGACAGAAAATCATGACTGCAACCCTCACCCACTCCCCCCTCAATATGCGGAGGAAGATTGGATCGCATTGGCATATCAACAGAAACAAAATCATTACCGAGCTGAGATTGAACCTGACTATTCTCAAAATGATCTTCCACCCAATCAAAATTATTGACACCGGGATTAGGAAGAATCTCAATATAGTTCTGATCAGGATTTAAAGCAATGTTTTTAAGATTCCACACTCTTCCATCATCTAGTCTCACTGAATTCCTCAAAATCTCCGCAACTTTACATGGTGGTTCAAAGCGACTTTCCCCCGTGGGTACCTTGAAAGGTTTCTTAACCCTTACCCAATCTCCAACCTTGACAAAGACATCTTTGGTGTTGTGATGAGAGTCATAAAACTCTCTGCTCTTGTCGTGACTGGACAGCAATTTATCTTTGACCTCAACAGGAGACCAAGAAGCTATTTTCCCATCAAAAAGCCATGCAGGATTAAATTTACACCTAGCTGTTCTGCCTCTCATCATGGTGAACGGGGAAGTGCCAGTGCTGTTTTGCACAGTGACTGTGTATGACCAGACAGCTTTTTGAACCTGTACTTTCCAGTTGAGCTTACTATGCACTGAAGCCTGAATTACACCCTTAATTACTCTGTTAAACCTTTCGACAGTGCCGTTCCCACTAGGGTTGTATAGTGCGGTAGTCTTGTGTTTGACACCACACCTGTCAAAATACTCCTTAGCCTGCTTGGAAGTAAATTGGACACCATTGTCAGATAGCACACAAGCTGGCAAACCCTCCATCATGAATATTTTATCTAAAAAGCTAAGCACTGTCAGAGTGTCCACTTTGTCTACAAATTTTACAATAGGCCATTTGGAAAAAAGGTCAATGGCAACTAATCCATACTCTTTAGAATCCCCAATGGGTCCAATAATGTCAACTGCGATAGTGTCCCAAGGGAAGTCAGGAATTAAACCATCACTCATCTTGGGCTTAAACGTTCTAAGGGTCTTGTCAGCGGACCCACAAACTACACATTTCTTAACAAAAACCTCAGTTTCACCGTCAATTCCTGGCCACCAAAACATTCCTTTGACGATAGACTTGGTTCTCATAATACCAAAATGCCCCTCATGACAAAGTTGCAAAATTTTCTTCCTCAAGGATACGGGTGGAACAATTCTATCACCCCTAAAAAGTAAGTCATTTTCAGATGACAATTCCATACGGATTTGCCAAAAAGCGTCCAATCCAGGAATACTCCTCTTTTTGGGCCAGCCCTTGCAGATGTATTCTAAGACATTTTTTAAAACAGTATCTTTTTCTTGTTCAGCCAACCATTCAATTTTACTTATAGCAGGCTCACCACAGTCATGCACTAAAGCCACACAATACTCGCTCCAAGGGTCATCTTCACATACTTCGAGAGGAGGTGGAAGTCTTGATAGACAATCAGCAATACGGTTGTCCCTCCCAGGTAGGTAAACCATTTTATAGATGTATTCCTTCATCCGCATAGACAACCTGGCTAATCTCGCAGACGCACCAGAGATGCCTTCACACGACAATATACGGATCAAAGGTTTGTGATCTGTATGAATTGTCACAGGCTTTCCCCAAACAAATGCTCGAAAATGTTCTAATGCCCATGCACATGCAAGGGCTTCTCTTTCGATGATGGGATACCTACTCTCAGCAGGGGAAAGGGCCCTGGAAGCAAATAAAATGATCTTCTCCTTACCATCCTCATCAAGTTGTGACAACACGGCACCTAAACCCTTGTCACTTGCGTCAGTGGTTAACAAACAGTCGATATTTGGGTCAAAACTGGCAAGTGCACTCACATGTTGTAGTTCATTCTTGATCAATTTAAACTCTTCTTCACACAACTCACTCCAAACGAACTTAGTGTTCTTTTTCAACAGTGCTCGCAAATTTTAAACCTTCGCAGCAAATTTTTTTATAAACTTGGCACAGTACTCGGCCATGCCAAGAAATGCTCTCACCTCATCTTTGGAAACAGGGGCAGAGAACTTAACAATATTTTCAATTAAAGTTGGTTTGGGTTCAACACCTTCTTCGCTAATGATGTGTCCCAAATATGCAACACTCCTTTGACTGAACTTGCATTTGGATAACTCTACAGTCAGGCCAGCTGACTGTAAGGTTTCCAAAACCTGTTGAAGTTTTAAATCATGACTCTCTTTATCTTTTGCTGCAACCAGGATATCATCCTGAAAAAATGAGATGTTCTCCATGTCCCCAAAGAGTTTGTGCATCAGCCGCTGAAAAACAGCAGCGGCTGAGGCCAAACCAAAAGGCATACGCCTGAACTGGTAACAACCAAACGGTGTAATGAACGCCGTTAGGTTCTTAGAGTCGGGATCTAACATTACCTGGTGGTAAGCGGCAGAGAGATCAACCGTGGAGAACCATGTAGCACCTTTCAGGGAAGATACCATCTCATTGATTCTTGGAAGGGGAAATTTTTCGATCACAATATTGTTGTTCAAGTGGCGCAAATCGATGCATAAACAAATTTTTCCGTTGGGTTTTCGGGCAACCACAATCGGAGAAATCCATTCTGATGTTTCAATCTCTTCAATAATGCCCTTGGCAAGTAGTCCCTGAATCTCCTTTTTAACTTCCTCCCTTATCAGCATTGGTATCGGTCTTACCTTGTGAACCTTGGGTTGTGCGTCAGCTTTTAAAATTATCCTATGTTCAAATCCCTTCAGAGCACCTAGCTCCTTACTAAACACTTTGGGAAATTTTTCAGAGAGTGTTTCTTCCATTCTACTACAGTCATCCAAAATTAAAACTTTTTCTTTAGAGTTAGGATCTAAGATGATGTGTAATTTCTTCTGGTCGAACCATCCTAAGACTGATGGTCCCACCTTTGCCACATATAACTTCGCTCTTGTGGACCTGCCCTTAAATAGAAATGTAAGCCACCTAAAGCCAATCATTCCAATTCTGTTGCCTGTAAAGCTGATTGGGCAAACATCTGATGGGTACAATTGCTCACCAATCTTCTTTACAAATTTTTTCCTCCAAACCTCTTCATTTATAATCGTATATGGGGAACCAGAATCCGCATACACACTTATCACCACTCCACCAAGAGATATCTCACAAATAGGTTTCCCTTTAAGGGAATCCTCTGAAATATTAATCACATAGTTCCCACGAACACTCTTTATGCAACATTCGTCCTCATCATCTACTTCTTCCATACTCTCCCCCTCCTCTTCATACACATACTTCACGTTACTGCGTCTGCGACACATCTTACTAAAGTGACCTAAAAGTCCACAAATACCACACTTCTTCTTTAACGCTGGACATAGTCTACTAAATGCTAGATGTTCTTTACTATCACATCTATAGCATCTCCTATCCTCCATGTTCTTGTTTTGAACTCTTGTAGGCTGACCAGTCCATCTCCCTTGTTGCTGCTGTTGACGAAAATTTTTATTAAGGGCCTGAATCTTACAGACAGTTCCCGACGTCTTGGACACATCTTTCTCAGTCTCCTTCACCACAGTGGCACACCTTCCCGACATTTCAGATTTTCTCATGATGGCTACCACATCGTCAAGAGGTGCATCTCCATTGACCCAAAGACGATCTTGCAAACCTGAGTTGTTGTTGTGCATCACAAGTTGATCACGTATTAAGTCATCATGTAAATTATCAAATTTACAATCAATGGCAAGCTTTTTAAGATCATCCATCCACTCATCTACAGTTTCCTCCTTAGTTTGCCTCCTTTGAAAAAATTTGTGTCTTATGACCCCGATACATACTTTGGGAGCAAAGTACTTATCCATGTTTTTGATGGCATTCCCAAATTCATCAAGATCAGAGTCATCAGTTTTACTCATTCTTGAAAATGTTTTTAATCCTACGGGTCCCAGGGAATGTAGAAGTAGTCTCTTTTTCTGTTCAGGTTTCATTTTTTTGGTTTCATCCACAGCTTCCAAATAATTGATAAAAAACTCTTTCCATTCTAACCATTTTATGCTTGGCTGGGTACCTTTGACCCAAAATGGTTCAGGAGGACTAATTGAAAAATGTTGTTGTGCCATATTCGTGTCCTTATTAACTGTAGTAACACTAGAATCACCTTCTTCCATGCACCAGAAGGTAAAATACAATTGGAAAATATAGACCTTCACTCGACCTTCTCACCTGTATAATGTCACAATATCAAAATATATATATATATATTTTTTTTAATATGTAAAATTCACCTTACTGTAATGTCCGGAATGTACCTCTGTAGATTCAGCCTTCTCTTTTTTTTTTAAAGAAAACGTGGCCTCTTTACGATGTGTTGAAACTTCTCCTCGTTGAAACTTCTCCTCGAAATGCCGATTTGTAAATGCGAGTGGTAAACAAAGCTTGCCAAAATGGCCGCCACGTTGGGGTCACGCTGCGTGACCTGCGTCTGACGTCAGTTCCTGATTAGAGGACGCGCTGGTGAAAGACGCGCGGTGTTCCTCCGAAGTCAGCGCATGCAATGGAATGGCGAGCGCAGTTGAAAGATGCCGGTAGGCTGCTTACTAACGGCTGTTCATAGAGGCCTTGATTAAGCTAAGCTCGCATATGTTAGTTGAAACGCAGTCGGCAAGCGGTGGTAATAAAAACAATAACGTGACTCACGGAAGGCTTTCTGCTCCGGTCCGCTTTTCTTCCTCTCTTTTCCTTTTTTCTTTTAAACGAGAATTTCCTTCGACGTATTTTCTTTGATAAAATAAGTCTTGAAGAACGCTTTTAACGCCAGTTTCCCTCGTCGCCAATTTGTAGTAAGGTAATCCAGACGTTGCAGGTTGTAGAAAAGGTATTTATTTAAGTAAATGTGACAAACAGGTGAGGGCCAAGGAAACGATCTCTTCTCCTCAGCAGCTCAGCCTACAACAGTGAAACCCTAGAACACAAGTACACTCTACACTCTACATTCTTAACTCGTGGCATGGAGAGAATACACATTAAAGGAATATACAACATAACAATGTGGTTGTCAGAAACTAATTCCTTCTTGTCTAATCAGGAAAGTGAACTCCTTCCTGTTCATTCAAGAAAGTATCTAGTGACCTCTGAGCTAGTTGGCATACCTAATTAAGTCTAACATATTCAGTAGAGACCTAGTCGACTTCAGTCCTACGTCTAAACTACCGTTTATGTTATTCCAATGCGCAGAACCTATTGGGAATATAGGAACTACACTACAGGGCCTCACAAACCATATACTAAAATAGTGGTATAAGGAACTACCCAAGGTAGGGACACAGGAGACACACGGAGGATGCATGCAGTGTCATAACGCAGCCGCGAATCACCATTGACTTTCATGTGAGAACGAACGAGTTACAATTTTAAAGATGAAGGACACTTAGCGGTGAACTACAATGGTACACTTTTAGACTTAGACACTTCGAGAGTCAAGACCCATCGGAGCACCAGAGTACTCGTGTTACCTCACCCACGGAAGCCGGGTGCATAGGAGTCTTTTGGTGTTGGGTTTCGGTGTCGATTCCAATGGAGAGCTGTGAAGAAATGCTACAGGCGACTAGAGGAAAAGCGTTTGGGTGGAACCAAGGGTGTATTGGAGATGTGAAGAACCTGAAAGCAGAGGGGACAGAGTCTGGGTCACTAGCCAGTGACCAGCATGGCGACAGGAAGATGCCAGTCGATGTCGGGTGCTTTCAAGTGAAGTAGGTGAAGCTTGACTCTACAGCCACGAGGACCGGGAGGTGTCAGCAATGACGAGGAGCTGGATTCGAGCTGTCCCATGAAGGATGTCGATTTCTGAAGCATAAGAATCCGGATTGGACCCAAAAAGCCTTGGCAACAGCAACCAATGCAAGATGACAAGATTGGCTTTGGGGAAGACCAGCAAGGTCTGAGGGACTCACCCTTTGGAGGGGAATCAGAGCACATCTGGAGCAACCAGTAAAACTCAAGAAACAAAGGATTGTCCTTCGTGGGGGCCCACTAGCCAATGTACTATGAACCGCGAAGGAGCCTTGATCTGTGGTGAAGAAAGGGGACTCACAGGTCACTCGTGGAGTTCTGGCCTCTGTACTTCGGTGCAAAAAGTGCTTGGGACAGGGGCTTCAAATACCCCAATGCACAACTTCAGGAAACTTCGGGAAGTTGGAGCAGTTGCAAAAACGCAGGATGTCCAGGAGTTCCGGTCCCACGTTTCTCATGTCAGCTACATGTCTCAGCTCTGCTGGGAACTAGTGTCAGCTTCACTGATGTTTGGCAGTCCATGTTCTATGTTGCAGATTCTTCAGGATCTGGCGGGAGCCTATAAAATGCAGTTAGGCAAAAATGCTTCTTTGGTGCCTGTTTGAACAAGGGGGTCACTTCCTGACCCCAAGTTAGATTCTTCAGTCCAGTATTTCTTCTTCAGAGTTTTGTCCAGGGTCATCTAAAGTCCTAGGGACTCGGTTCCCATACTTATATTAAGTTTAGGGGTTGGGCTAACTCTAAGGTCCCACCCCCTCCCCTTTGTCCAGTTTCATGCCAGAGCTGGGGCTGAGTGCCCCAGCAACCGGTTTGAACTTGGAAATGTATGGAGCACCTTGTGTGCCCCAGGCAGTGTCTGAAAAGCATTCACTGAATGCAACCCACCCTGCCCCAATACACTAAAGCCTGTCTGGGGAGGTTCCTATCTCTTCTCAAACAAAAGTTAGCACCTTGTAGATGTAATAAGGTAACTCAATGTCATACAAAGTGAGTGATAGGTCTAGCTATTGTGACAAACAAATGTAGGTGTTTGTCACTAGCAGGACCTGGAAAACTTCAAAAAACATGTCCTGCCTATTAAAAACAATGCACCGTGCTCGAAAAGCTTTATAGAGTGATATATATTTTCTTTAAAAAGGAAGGTTTAGGCCCGCCAAAAGGTTAATTTTGCCAGGTTGAATTGGCGATTTTACAACTTAACTAGAGGCTGCAATTGAATGCCTAAGACATCTTAAGAATGCTACTTAAGTGGGTGGCACAAACAATGCCGACTAGTAACATTACATTTAACCCCTTTGATGCTTGTGACGGAACCATTCCGTCATCAGTCACGGTTGGGCTGTGCTGATGACGGAATGGTTCCGTCATGGCCAAACCCATTTACATAGGGGCCCAGCCCAGCAGGATAATCTCTCTAGTAGCCAAGGTGTTAAAGGCTTCTGGTATATATAGTACCATATACTAGGGACTTATATGTAAATAAAATGTGCCAATCATGTTTAAGATATGATGTAGGGAAATAGCACAAGTGCCTTAGCACTGGTTAGCAGTGGTAAATTGCACTGCTTTCTAATGCCAACAAAAACAACATTTAGAAGACAGGAGTAAAAGCAAAAGATTTGTGGTAGACCACGCCGAGAATGATAAGTCTAAAACAATGTTATTTGGAAATTAACACTTATTTTCCCCCCTTTTAAACTCAGCCCCTGCAGAGACTTAGAAATACCAACTTAAGTGAAATGTGTTGAGTCTCTGCAAAATTCCTTGCTGACTCATCAAACGGTCCACAGTTATTAATAAATACAAAATATTTTTTGATCCCTGTTTTAACCTTGCCATCTGCATTAACATCTTCACAACACTTGAAACTCTCCCAGCAGGAGTAACTTGCTAACTTCTTTACACATTTGAAGCAGAATCATCAAATAGTGCCAAAGTTATATACAAAAGAAAATTGTATCCCCTCCCCCTGACAGATGGGAAAAGAAATTGACATACCAATAGAAAATTAATCTTTCTGCCAAACTGTGTGCAAGCTCATCGCACAGCTTCTGTTTTATTAGCAAATGAATACATTCATATTGTCCCATTTCTAAGTGCATATCCCCTGATGAATCTGCATGAATTTTAAAATATCAATAGGCAAATTTACCTTTTTTAGTGCAATGTAGCACAACAGCCAAAGTTCCTGCAGTTCGTTGCTCAAAGGGTGAGAGAAAAACAGTGCCATATTCTCTAAGAATAAACTCTACATAATAAGTGTCATCCTATTTTCATGAATAAAAGTGTTAACCCTTTCAAGCACACCCAGTTCCTTTTTAAAACTATTGAACGGATTTACACAACTCATCTAAAGTGTGCTTTATGATTATAGTTCTACTTTAACCCCTTCTGTGCTGATGACTGTAGGAAGGTGGATATCTGACTATGGTTACCCCCAAACTTTTTGCCTGGTGTTTAGCTGGTTTTTGACATAGTTGGCCTGTGATCCTGCTATTCAGGGCCCCAGGCTAATTGATCTCTCCTTAAAATGGACTCCATGTACCTTAGGTGCATACACAATTGGAACTGGTTCACCTTATAGGCCCCTGTAACAGTGTACCATAGGTACCCAGGGCATAGGTGTAGCCAAGGCCTACCAGGGGCTGCAGCATGTATTGTGCCACCCCTGACCTGGCCTCCATATTTGACACAACTGGCTGATCACTCAGCTGGGGTAGGTTGGTGTAATCACCTCTTAGATATAGTATACCTATATCTAACCTAACTGGACACATGATAACCTATAAGTCACTCCTATGGCAGGCCTTAGCAATCCTGGAGGCAGAGTGCATGGTTCTATGTGAGATGGTGCTCTAGCATGAGCTGAGCCTGTCTGCAGCTGTCAGGAACAACTCCCTTAGCTGTTCCGGGATATTGCCATACCATATACTCTTAAGTGCATTATAATCCTCGGGGTTATATGCTAACTTTGGTTTGGCTTTATCAAAACATGTCGAGTAAGGTGTCATACAATTTGAAATACTATCCCCTCGACAGCTCTGTCGACGGGGAAATCATTCCACCCTTCTAGAGGGACACGACATGTACATAACCTGAACCCCGGTTTAAGTTCAACTCGAGCCTCAGCATCACAAAATGGATGCTGCCACCACAGACACAAGTCTGACCTCCTGCTGCTGGGAGTCCTTCCAGCGAGGGAGGCTTGGACAAAGGGTTTCCTGCCTTGGGAGATGCGAGCACCACCCCCGACAGGATTTTGTGTATTGGTTAGGACAGGGCTGAATAGAATCAGACATGCCTGGGGCACACAAGGTGTCCTCATGCATAAGCCAGTCCAAACCGGTGCTGGGGCTTTCCAACCCCAGTCCTGGCGCGAAGCTGGACAAAGGAAAGGGGGTGTAACCGCACCCTTCCTGGTCCCACCCAGAGGAGGAACCTAGCAGGTGATCAACCCCTCAGATTGGGAATAAGAGTTGGAGCAGTGCCATAGCACCTCAGATCATCCTGAATCAACTTGAAACTAAGAAGACGACTGGACTTCGACATTCTGCTTCACAGAAGACTGAAGAGAATCTCCCTTGTGGCCTAGGAATGGCCACCCTGTGAACACAGGCACCATCCAGCAACTCGACATCTGCTTTGCCGCCGTCTCCTGCCGGAGCCTGAGCCCAGAACCCAACAAGACCCAGACTTCCAGACTTCTCACAGCCCAATCCACAGTCCCAGCAAAGAAGGGACCCGTGGAGGCACCGAGAGCCGTGGGACCGGACATCTTGAAAGACCCCCGAGAAACTGACTGCGCAGCACCCGAGGCACCCTCGATGCTGTGCTTTGAGGTTTTAGAAGCCCCACAACCGAGCGGCCCTTGCACCGAAGATCAGCCCCCCAGCATCTCCACGATCTGCGGGGGGGCCTTTTGCATCATGCCACTTGACGCCCAATCCCGGCCACTTGCCACATGGTCAGCGGCCATCTTGGCAACGAAACCTACAATTTACAATGCGGGTCTGGTTGCTCCAGACTTGCCCTCGCTCCTGTAAAAAGGAGCACCCGCTCTGACCTTGCTGGTCCGAGTGATAAGCTTTTTCTACTTCCTGCGTGCCTTGCTTTAGCCAAGGCCTGTTTGCTTCATTCAAGTTGCCGACACCGCCATCAGCGAGAACGTTTGTGGGACAGCTCGTGATTGTCTCCTGGACGTCCTCAACCTCTTCGTGTCCACGTGGCTGAGGAGACAAGCTGCACCTCATCGTCTGTTTGCACCCGACATCGCCTGGTTCCATCCTGGTTCCACGGTAGTCACTGGCTAGTGACTTTGAACATTGTCCCCTCTGCTTTCAGGTCTTCACTACTTCAGATCCACCCTTGGATCTACCATAACTCTTCTCGTCTCGATGCCTGCAGCATCTTCAGCTCCAAGCACCATCGACCTGCATGACGAAACCCGACACTACTTCGCACCTGTGCACCCGTTTCCTGTGGGTGAGGTAACTCAGCAACGCCGGTGTTCCTACACTGGTACACACCTCTAGTGCCTAGGTCTAAAGTTTTGTCCTTCTAGGTCAGCCGAAAGGTTCCTTAAACACTAACTTTGTAACTTTTACGCACCATTGACTTTACATTGGTATATGCGTGCACTTTCCGCACTGCACCCGAGTCCCACGGGCCTTTCCCGACTTCTTCACTGTTAGTCCCGAACAGCTCCAGCGATTCCCCAGGCCCTAGGCCTACTTCCTTTCAGCTAGGTGGTTCTTATACCACTATTTTGGTATATGGTTTAGGTGGCCCCTAGGGCTCATCCATATTGTGCAACTTTTGTGTATTAAAACTGTGTTTAGTTTTAACGCATTTGCTTCTGTGCTCATAAAGAGTATAGGGGATTTTGTAGTAAATAAATATATATATATTTTCAATATATATCTGTGTGGTGTCCTTTCATTTGGTATTCAAGGGGATTGTGTATGGTAAAACAGCATGCTTCAGATGCCTAGAACTAGTGAGCATCATATACCAGGCCAACTTCTCACAATGACGAGCCCAGGCTCGTCAAGCAGCATGGTGCTCGTGTGCTGGTGACGAGCCTGGGCTCGTCATGAGCCGTGGAACGCTCACACGTGGGGATAATTCCCCCGCCGTGCTGAGCATTCCATTGCACGGGCGGGCTCATGACGAGCCCAGGCTCGTCACCAGCACACGAGCACCGTGCTGCATGACGAGCCTGGGCTCGTCATCAGCACCGCGGCGCACTGCGCGGCCCCCTTCCCCCCGCGCCGCGGGGGAATTAGCTCCGCAGCGAAGGGGTTCATGCCAAGTTTGGTGAAAATCCAATTAGTGGTTTTGGCTGTAGGTGTGAGCAAAATATGGGGATAGAATGAAAAAAACATGCTTTTAGAGCATTGGTTGCCTCAATTTAAAGTGAAGTGTATGAAGTTGCAGGGCTAGTAACATCCACATTAGTTGTGCGGAATGTGCACTCATTTGGAGATGCTAATGATGAATAATATATCATGGAGTCAAAGGAGGATGCTGGTGAAATGACAGAAAGTAGTATCATCAATGACATTGTAGAAAAATGGATGTATGACGTTACCACGCATACTTTTACCACGCATACCTTTACAACGCGGTATTTACAACGAATACCGTTACAACGCATAGCGCTTAGAGGTGCTGGATAGTGGTAAGTATAATTTTCTATTCCAACTCCAGTCCCCGTGGACACTAGGGAAGGTGTTAGATAGAAAATTAAACTTATTCCCTATCCTAGAGCGCCCCCCAGCGCAATGCGTTGTAATGGTATGAGTGGTAATGCCTGCGTTGTAATGGTAGTGCGTTGTAAAAACTTCGTTGTAAACGTTGTATACCTAGAAAAACAATTATTAAAATCACAGTTGAAGAACCCGTTGGTGAATCAGGCAACAGCAAATGTGCAAGCACAGCTTAGCAAGGCAACAAAAAAAATCCTTAAATAGGATTAGGTTGTCGAGAGAAGTTGTTTAAAGACAGATAACGTTGATGGCTCATTCAATGATAACATCTATAGCAGTATTCATGATGATGAGCTATTGCAACAATCGACCTAGTGAATGATGAATAAGAAGCAGCTAGACTAGCTAAAACCAATCCATGAGGAAGACACATTGACGTTCGAGAGGACTGTTGATTGGAATCCTGTGATAACAGGTACAGGTCTGAAACAGAGGTTTTACTGCTGGTGGTAAATCCTTTTGAAAGACCAATGTTCATGTGGAACGGAAAGCAAATCCTCCTCAAGAAAAAATAAAACATGACATGCATGCTGTTCTGAAGTATAAGGCAAATTCATACCCTTAGAATGATGGATACTATGAGACCTAACACCTAGAATGACGCAAACATAGGGGAGTCTAGTAAATAATTTGGATATATATAGGCCCCGAAAAGATAGAAATATGCCATACGTAGTTTGATATGCATTCTTCAATGTGGACTCTGTTACCTTATTAAGCTTAAATGATAGTACTATGTACATCCGCACAACATGTAAAGAATGTCATGATGAAAATACACTGTATCTCTGCCATGTAATACATTGTCTGGAAGTAAACAAATGGAGTTGCCAAAATTGAAAAAGCTTATTTTTGTATAGGAGTAAAAGTTGGCATATTTACTTTGTCAGTATGCAAGAGGACGAGTGTCCTTTGGCAAAAAGGGGCTATCAGATCCTTTGTCAATAGGATACTGTGTAACTCTGCAACAGTTTACAATCTCCTGCATGTAAGTATAGCATTGGCTACATGCACTACTTGAAATATTGGTTTTGAAACCATAGATAGAAACCATTGTTGAGAACAGCAGGGTATGAAGGAATGGCTGGTATGAATAGAGCCAAACACTGTAAAGCAACGTCAGGCTTCAAACATTTCAAAAGCATTCTTGATCGATAATCAGTCATACAACAATGAAAGGCCTAAATGACATTTACATGAAGATGAATTGATACATTTGAGGAGAAAATAGGATGCTGAAAAGCAAGATTCCATTGCTGCAGTAGATAGTGATCATGAATAAGTCCATACCATTCCATAGTTGTTTGTTAAAAACAGCCTGAAAAGTGGTAAGTAGTGATCAGCATGAAAATAGTTCCATATATTAAATATATTAACGTAGGATAATTAGAGAGAAAATTGGTTTCTCTATTTCTTAAAGAACCAGAAGGTACACAATTACATCTGTTTTAGATCAATAATTCTGCTGTGCACTAAACCTATATCAAACAAAGACAGCCTTCACACTCGTGACATGCAAGGTCATGCTATGCAGCCTACGACTTTACAAAGTCTAACAAAATTGGAAAAGAGCATGTTTAAACTGCTTTTGATGAATGGGGAAAAAGGGTATAGAGGTTTGAGTGCTGATGATGCTAAAGAAGAAATTGGAAAAATGTAGGTAGTGTTTACACATTATTTTCTACAAAGGAAAAAGCATGTTGCAAAGAATCCATGTCTATTTCAATAGCACAAGCAGCAGCTTCTTTCTCAGAAGCGCTGTTTTCTCCTACAGTATGGTGCAATCAAAGCTGTCAACAGGTGTGTAAGGCAAACTCTTACATTCATATCCTCAAGAATATTAACTAAATTAGAGTCATATGTCAGTAACCACTGAGGATACAATTTACCCACAATCTAGGTGTAGATTTGTTCTGGTGAATATTAGGGAGTTGTGTAGAGATGTCTTTATTAGAATGTACATATGTTGCTAAGTGACATGGAATGCGTTGATTAGAAAGACTGTGAAACTAGCAGTGGAGCTGTGAAGCTGGTGATGAAGGTGCTGGAGGTTCCTATGCTGTATCTTCAATAAACTGCTAGTATCCATAATTTATTCTGATTTCATCTTTACATTGGCAATGAGGATGGGATGTTCAAATTGACAAGTCAAAGGTAAACCTCTCAAAGCTGCTACATATGACGCAATGTCTTCATCCATCTTTTGAACTCTGCAAAATAATTTATGCCTCTCAAGAACCACATTCATTTTTGTGATAAATCTCACATCTAACATCTGCATACTCATGTCATATACATTAGTGGGTTGACCATCACCATTTCCTAATGAAACCTCAGGCAAATTCTCATATAACCTACAACCCTCTACTCCTAAATTATGAAGCAATGTAGCTTGCCTACACACTGGCCCATACTTATCAGCACCAGTGGTGAGAATGTATGTTAAAAACAATTTTTTCCACTCCTTCCATGGAATGTCAGGTTCCCCTGGAGTAGGAAAAAAAGAAGGAGTAGATAAACCTTGGTCCCCCATGTCAACACAAATTGCAACTGTTCGTTTATTATTACACTTACCCCTTGACGCTGAACTGACCTGGGTGTTGCCGGTTTCTGGAAACACTGATCTTCACTGCCCTTCAGCCTCCCCTTATCCCTGGAGGGATCCGCCGCTTGCCGCTTTCACAAGGCAGGCAGCGAGGGGTAGAGGCTGCCTGAGTGCTTGTTGTTTGAAGCGTGAGGAGGGAGCACGGAGAGCTGCCGAGGGAGCGCACCAGCAGGGACTCACAAGACCAGGAGTCCCTGCGCTGCACAGGTGTGCACGGCCGCGCCCCCAGCGAGACACGCCCCCTTGCCTGTCCAAGGCTTAAAGGTTGGAGTTTCCTTTCCATCTGCAGGACCCCTTGACGCTGAACTGACCTGGGTGTTTCCGGTTTCTGGAAACGCTGATCTTCACTGCCCTTCAGCCTCCCCTTATCCCTGGAGGGATCCGCCGCTTGCCGCTTTCACAAGGCAGGCAGCGAGGGGTAGAGGCTGCCTGAGTGCTTGTTGTTTGAAGCGTGAGGAGGGAGCACGGAGAGCTGCCGAGGGAGCGCGCCAGCAGGGACTCACAAGACCAGGAGTCCATGCGCTGCACAGGTGTGCACGGCCGCGCCCCCAGCGAGACACGCCCCCTTGCCTGTCCAAGGCTTAAAGGTTGGAGCTTCCTTTCCATCTGCGGGACCCCTTGACGCTGAACTGACCTGGGTGTTGCCGGTTTCTGGAAACGCTGATCTTCACTGCCCTTCAGCCTCCTCTTATCCCTGGAGGGATCCGCCGCTTGCCCCTTTCACAAGGCAGGTAGCGAGGGGTAGAGGCTGCCTGAGTGCTTGTTGTTTGAAGCGTGAGGAGGGAGCACGGAGAGCTGCAGAGGGAGCGCGCCAGCAGGGACTCACAAGACCAGGAGTCCCTGCGCTGCACAGGTGTGCACGGCCGCGCCCCCAGCGAGACACGCCCACTTGCCTGCAACGCCTCCTACATAAATCCCGGACTGTTGCCTAGCGGGACGCGAGCGGGACACCGAGCGAAGCCCGAGCCAAGGACGGCCAGTCTGTGGCAGTCAGGGGCTGTCAGAGGCTTGGCTGGGCCACGTCCCTTTCCACCAGCAGTGTGTAGAGGTGGGCCGTGTGAGGCGCCTTAGGGTTCCCTACAGCCATGTCAACCCGTTCTGGAAAACTACTCAGGAGTGAGGGTGAAAGGGGAGTGGTTGGCGGGAGCCCTGTGCTTGGAACTATGGACCGCTTTATCACCAGGGTGGCGGCTGTAATAGAAAAGGAGATTGCCATGTCAGAGCGCCGCCTATCTGAGGTCTACCTCCCTTCCAGGCGCTCATCCTTGGGGGCCGCTGCACAGGCCCTGACACCGGCTTGTGAGCGGGTTCATTCTGTCCCCCCTGTAGATGCCCCAGGCCGCTCTATAGACCCCCCCCCAGCTGCTAGAAATAGGGCAAAATATAGACAGGTTGGAACATCTGGCCGCACTTCTTCCTAGTGGTATCGACGAAGAGGGTGGCCCCAGTACACCACCTCCACCTGTATCACCTATGCCCCTAAATAAAGCCATAACTCAGCCTTTACTGCCAATATCGCCCATCCCCTCTATAGTAATACCAGATGGGGTGCCCTCTGTAACTGAAACTGACGCAAGTAGGCAGGTTAAAAGGGCTAAAAGAAAAAAGGCAGGTTACCTTAAAAAGGGTAGGCTGGTGAGACAGGCCGCGCTTTACCAAAGAATAAGAAAGCCCTTTGTTCTAGGTGGGAAAAACGCAAAGGGCCTGCTCCCAGAGGACAAAGCCGAGGTAGAGGGGGATGCTGTGGTCTCTCCCAAGGGATCGCCTATTAGTGACAGTACTGTTAACGCCCCCAAGCTTATCAATCCCGTGACTATTGAAATTATTTTGGAGAGGGTAAATAGTCTCTTGATGCCCCTAATAACTCAGGTTAAGGGTCTGTGGGCTAGAATAGATAAATTAGAGCAATCAACCCTCGACGGCTTTCACTCACTTAAAACTACACTTAAACAGCTAAATAGAGTGAGTGACAACCAGGACATGGGTCTAAAGGGTAGTGCGCCCTCAGTAGTTTCCTTACCACCACAGGCTGATCCCAAACCCCCAAAAAGGTCAAACAAGGTTGAAACTAACAGAGTGCAAGCTCCAACACCCAAAATTCCTTTCCCATCTAAAGTAGGGCCCCAACCCAAGGGAACACCAACACTCACAGAGGCTGCCAAAACTATGCCTAAGCCACTTCCACAAGTACAGCCCCAGGCAAGCAGTGGAAAAGCTAATGCTATTCAAACACCTGGCTCACAAGATAATGCTCAGGGATTGACGACAGGGAAGGTCACCAAAACTGCTCCCCAATCTATAGCCCCAGCTACAACCACAGTGGCCCCTCGAAACCCCATACGCCGAATCCCTCCTGTAAATCTCCAGCCAGACTGCCAACCATTTGTCGCTGTTCTGGTAAACGTTCCCCCTCTAAAGGAAGGCCAGATGGAGAATCACCAATCTCTCAAGAATAAGTGCATCCACTGGCTAAAGTCAAATAAGCCAATTCCGATTGGTGTGGATGGGATTATTCTAAGTGTCCGCAGAATAGGATGGGTAGGGCAGATGAAAAAAATTCGGGAGGGGGACTGCATAATAATAAATTTTCAAGACCCCAGAGTAGTGAGTTCCATTTGTACTCCCATAAAAAATATGGATGCACCTGGGGTTAAAGTAGTAGACCTATCCTACTTCTACCCTAGGCAAATTGTTACCTCGCCATGGGGGAGTCCAAGCACCCTTGACTTCTGCCAAAATTGGGACACAGGCTGGGCTGGGGGCCCTGGGGGTAGTGGGTTGAACCCTCCGTGGTTGCCAGGGTGCTGCTGACTGGAGGAGGGCGACCCCTAGGGAATATACAGGCGTAGCTGTAGCTAAAGAAATTGTGACTAGAACAGATCCAATGGTAGCATCACCCACTCAAACTACCTCTCCCTCAACTGTAAGTGCTAGTGGGATGGTAGCCTCCACGGACATTGCTCTAGATTGTTGTTCTTTCCAAGCTCCCTCTATGAGGGTTACAGGCAGTAGTGTTCTCGCGACCAGTGACACTCCAGCTGTGATGGACCTAGGTTTTAAGGTTTTCAGCTGGAATGTCGCAGGGATCGCAAGAAAGTTGTCTCTCCCCGATTGGAATGCCTGGGTTGATGAGCACTCCTTATGCATCTATCAAGAGACCTGGAGTTTGGAGCCGGCACATAGGGTGGGATATTCCTCCTACTCTGTTCCTGCACTAACCTCTGAAGCAGGGAGGGGACGCCCCTCGGGAGGTCTCCTCATATGGGTAGCAGCCTCCTTAGACTGCAGAATAGAGGAGCTACAGACAGGTTGTCCGGATATACAAAATATTATTTTAAGAGACCAAAGGGGAAGATTAGTTCTAAATGTCTATAATGTTTATGCCAGAGGGACTAAGGGCGGGAGGAAGTCGCCTGTACTATCTCTCCTTGAGACCCTCCTGAATAAAACCCCACACAAGTCATGTACCCTGGTCGCGGGTGACATGAATTGTACGTTCGAGCCCTTGGGCTCGGATGTTGCCCTTGATCAGGATGAGGAGGACACCAGGATAGGGATCCCTGTTTTAGAGATCCCACCCATTAGGAGGTGGTCAGAAGTGGCGTTACAGCTATACTCCCTGAGCCTTGAACTAAATCTAAGGGCAGTTAATGGAAGGACAACTTCGGACAGGGGGGGTGCCCACACTTATAATAGACCAGGTCACACCTCTAGAATAGACTACATCTTATTAGATGTATATCTCTGGAACCATGTGAGGGATATGGTTGTGGTACCAAAGATTGAAAGTGACCACAATCCACTTTCCTTAACCATGGACCAGTGGTGGTGCCCTGTAAAAAAGGGTCCTAGTAACCCGCATTAGCTCCCCCCGATGAATCTGTAGTCTCACTCTGTGGAAGACGCATAAAATGGGCTAAACTGGTCCTCTCCGAGGAAAGGGTCGGAGAAATCTCAACCCTCCTAAACCAGGCAGTGACAACCCTGGGGTCTCCCTTGGAAGGGGTGGGCAGGGTGAGTGGACTCTTTGTCTCCCTAGTAGAGGCTTTGACTAAAGTGTTTACCATCCCTTTTAGTAAATCAGGAAACAAACAAAGTAAAAAGCGAGGTGATGGCTGGTATACTCAAACATGCAGGATACATAAAACAAGGCTTGTCGAGGCAGTGAAGCACAAATCCCTGAGCGATATACAGGAAGCAAGGAAGGCCTACAATAGATCCCTTAAAATCGCCAGGATGGAGTGGGAAGAGAAATTTTGGGAGGACCTACTCCATGCTAGCAAAAGTAGGGATTCAAGGGCCTTTTGGAACCTTGTAGGCTCCCGGAATAGGCCCGAGGCAGCTATGAGACCCTGTAACATCCCCCCACAAAGTTGGGTAAAACACTTTGGGGCTTTATACCTCCCGGCAGATGGGGAATTAAACGTTAGGGTGACCTCCCCACTAGCACTCGAACCTCATACCTACGATCTCTTTACACCCTTAGAGATCGAAAAGGTAATTGGGTGGGTAGCCCCTCGCAAGGCAGCTGGCCCAGATGGCCTCCCGGGGGAACTTATGCGGGCACACCCAGTAGAGTGGGGAAGGGTCATCGCAGCTCTCCTTAACGACATCATGATGGGAGTGCCAGTGCCCGATTCCTGGAAGGGGGCGGTAGTGGTCCCAATTTACAAAAAAGGATGTAGAGAAATCCCGGGGAACTACCGCCCAATAAGCCTGATAGACTCCACCCAAAAGATAGCAGGTAAAGCTATACTTGGTAGGATTCTCCGCTGGGTGGAGGAGAATAAAATTCTATCAGACTTCCAGGCAGGTTTTCGGGCAGGAATGGGGACAATAGAGCAGGTGTTCAGGTTGGCACTCCTGGGGTGGAAGGTGGTGGAGCTAGGCAAGGGCAGTCTATATCTGGCCTTTTAAGACCTGAGGACTGCCTTTGACCTAGTCCCCCGGGAGGAGCTATGGAGGGTGCTTTATGATCTAGGATTGCCTCCTTACATCTTGTCCCTCCTCATTAACCTCCACGCCCATACCTTTGCTCAGGTCCGCTGGGGTAGAAACGGAGTGCTAACAGAGAGAATACCAGTGTCTAGGGGAGTCAGACAGGGATGCGTCCTGGCGCCCACCCTTTTCTCACTATACATGAATAGGGTGGTGGAACATCTCCAACAAGAACCAGCCGACGCCCCCTGTCTTGGAGGAGTGCGGATCCCCACCCTGCTTTTTGCGGATGACACGCTCTTGATCTCGAAGACACCACAAGGCCTCCAGAAATTGCTAACCCGTTTGCAGGACTTCTGTGTTGCAAAGGGACTAGTAATCAACGTGGATAAAACCAAGTTCCTAGTCCTAAATCCTCCAAGAAAACTGGGCCGCCCTCCTGTTCTTAACTCTGTTGCCTTGGAGAAAGTATCCGAATTTGACTACCTCGGAATTCGGATTACGGATAGCATGAACTGGTCACCTCACATTGCTAAGATGGTCCTCAACCACAAGAGAGTAGGAGTAGCCCTCCTGAGGGAATTCTGGGCATCACCTAGGAGGTCGCTTACCCCAGTAATTGACATCTACAAGGCTAAGGTAGTAACATCAGCCTTGTATGGGGCAGAACTGTGGGGACATTGCTGTCTGGACGCCTTGGCAACAGCAGAGAGTAAGCTCCTAAAATCCATCATCGCCATCCTCCTGAGCACCCCATCAGTACCGGTGCTGTTGGATACAGGCTGTAAAAACATCAAAGATCAAGCCCAGCTTCGCCCTCTCCTTCTATGGACACGTATCTGGAGGGGTGAAGAGTTAAAATCGGGCTGGCGGAGATAATGAGCTTGGGCGGTTGGGCAAAAATAAGATGGCTGAGAGACACTAAAAAACTACTGGAGAAAATCGGACTGGGGGACTGTTGGCTATCAAGATCAGCTCCACCAAAAGAGGTCGTGAAGAGACTGTATTGGAATTGGGTTGCGGAACAGCTAGTTATAAACCCGGAACATTGCAAGTCTACTGCTGCCTTTTTAATAGTAAAAGACGTTGTAGCTTTTGAGCCTTATTTGGAAATAATTACTCTTCCATTTGACCGTGCACTGTATTTTAAATTTAGAGTGGGCTCGCTTCCACTTGGGGCCCTGGTATCTAAGTGGAAATCAGGTGCTCACAAATCCCCCTATTGTGCATGCTGTCCCAATAGGATAGAGTCCATTATGAATATCCTATTTGAATGCCCGGATTATGCAAGCCCCAGGAGCTTTTGGCTTAAACCCCTATGCCGGAATATGGGTACACGTAGTTACCTAGCAGCCCTGCGTATCCTAATGATGGATACTTCTCCTCCTATTGTATGTGGTATAGCCAAATTTTTAAAACAGTTTTGGTTGATTCGATGCAAGAGACTGTCAGTAGCGGTTTAATACTTTTTTAGCTAATTTATTCTGGGCACTCCATGTCCTTTTATCTTTTTAATGTACATTGAATATTGCCTTCTTAATGATGTTTTTTTTTTGTGTAGATTTGTAAATGGCTGTATTGTGTATTCGCTTATAAGATATCTTGCATATCGAATAAAAGCTTATCAATCAATATTACACTAGAATAAGCTGTTTGACAATTATGAGATTACAATCTTGTGTATATGTTAATAATATACAAGGCATATATACCTTAGATACAATTAAAAGTAACACACTATCACTGCTCCTGCAAAGAAAATTGGTTATTAAAGAAAGAAATCAACATAACAAATTAAAATAAAAACCTTGAATTGAATGTTCTGTGAAATCGAAATCCTCAAAGAGAAGTAAATCTATTCTTCATATCTTGTATTTCCTTGGGTTTCCGATGATGAAATTGAAGCAAATCTCACATCAATAACGTTTCAGTAATTAGTCACGCCACAACTTTTCAATTACTATCCACGTCTCCCATGTGACAATGTTGTGCTATGGACGTCTCCCCAATGTCACAAAATGGCCGCCACGTTGCATGGTTTGAGTCATTTTTTAAAGGAAATAGTTCTCACGTAGAACGTCGTTCCGATGACGATGCAGGAGATGAGAGAGATCGAGGAAACAATGCGAGCGTGGAGGAAAGATAGAGCGCGTCCTTCAAAACCGAAGAACGTTCTCCAAATCCAGTAAGTAGATGTTGATATTCAATCCAAATGAACTGTTACCAAAATATTTTCCATATCCAAGTAATGAGAAGATATAATTACAGCTTCACAATGCTATATACCGGATACTATTAGTAAATGTTGTAGAAACTGCCGACAGTATTGTGTCTGAGAAAGTGATAAGATTTTTGGAAAAGGTCTTTATGAATGAAGGAATTCCCAAGATTTTAGTGTCGGATAATGGTCCTCAGTTAGTTTCTAGGATAATGCAAGATTTTCTTCGCAGTAAAGGAGTGAAACATGAAAAAATTGCCATGTTCAGATCTCAAGCCAATGGTTTGGTGGAGAGGATTAATCGTCTAGTTATGGATAATATACAACTTTCTTTATGTAATGGATTGTCATGGTCTGATGAGTTGAAAAAGCTAATATGGTCTTACAGAATAACACCACATTCTGTGACTGGTGTATTACCATTTGTATCACTTAAAGGAAGCGAACCAGGATTGAAAGAGGTACCAGGATGGTTAAAAGACAAAGAATGTGTGTGGGTGGATCGTGAAAGAATTGGTAAAGATGTCAGAAATCAGCAAATTGCTGCTGCTTGTCGCTATAATCAAATATGAGGTGCCAAGTTCCCTACCATCAAATCGGGTGATTGGGTAGTAGTGAAAAGGGTTTGTTTTGTTGCGAAAGGTGACAGTAAATTCTCCACACCGTCCAAGTCAAGGAAGTAAAGAAGAATGTTGTAGTTTTGAATGATGGATCTATTTGGAGTTATGGAAATGTTTCTAAATGTACTTCACCTCTACCATTATTCAGTGATTGACTATGTTTATTATAGAACAGTGAATTATATCAATAGTCTTGATACCTTATCAGCAGTGTATATTGTGTAAATATGTGTAATTTTATGTAATATTTCTTTATATTAATGAATGTATACAGGGGAAGATGTGTAGAGTTGTCTTTATTAGAATGTACATATGTTGCTAAGTTACATGTAATGTGATGATTATAAAGACTGTGTAGCTAGCAGTGGAGCTGTGAAGCTGGTGGATGAAGGTACTGGAGGTTCCTAAGCTGTATCTTCAATAATCTACTTGTATCAACAATTTATTCTGATTTCATCTTTACAAGTAGGTCAGAGGTTTCAGACTGATATGTCAAAAGCCCATCGATTAATCCAGATCCACCATAGAATATCTCCTGTTGTCGTGTAGGTTGATGTCTTAAACATACAATTTTAATCAGTTTATTGATCACAATAAATGCCCATATTCATTTGGAATTTGGATAATGTGTGTAATCAAAACACAAATGGGATCTGAAAATCCATATGTGTAGCAAACCCATGCACGTTGTTTGCCAGACACTTTCAATAGGAAAGATTTCTTGTGGATATATATGCCCAAGTAGTCAGATCCCTGTAGTTGCCATAATTCTTTCCCCCAAATACCACTAGTTGGAGTGGCAGAATACTAAAACATACAACATTGTTTTAGAAATAACTTGAGGAATTAAGGTGAATATATAACTTTATGATGCATAAACTCTGGATCCTGTAAATTATATTAAAATGTTGACTCAGATCTACAATCAATAGTAAACCTAACAAACTATTCTCGGAAAGCCCTTAGGCTATCACCCACAGAGGTTCCACAGTGCTTCCATTGAATGAAATTGTCACGTTGGCTATTTGATTGATGATGAAATATCAATAAAAATGGTAAAGCAACATATTTCTTGATTGTTCTTGCTGATTGTTTTTTGGGTGCAGCTTATATGTTGAGCTCCTCCAAAAGCTGTGTACCAACATTAATATCTCATGAGTTTGCAAGGAAATTTGGTGTGATAATGTCATTCAATGACATGCACAGAATATGCTGTATTTAAACAATTTCTGCAGATCCCAAAATGTTAGAAGGAACTTTTGGCAAGATAAACTATTTAATATGGTAACTTCTTGCCACACATTGAAAATATTATTATGCTCAGCTCTTGTAACACAGGAGATGGTAGAGGATGCTCAGGAAGACAATCCCCATGCCCCTACCCCTTTTTAAAATAATAATCTCATTATGATCAACAAGAGGAATGATAAACCGACTGCAAAAATTCAAAGTTGGATCCAGTTGGATTAATGTATCCATCACTTCCCCAGTAACCGGTAATTCAGCCAGGTCACTTTGCCATTTCAGACACTATAGTGTCAGGGAGAGATGGAAGAAAGAGGGCTCTTATTTCCTAATATTGAACCTCCTTTTATGGTGTAGTTTCTTCCAGCATTGTAATTTATTGCAAAAGTACAGATAGTCAAAGTCAAGTTGCAACGAAGCTGTAGATTAAAATGTTGCTGCAGGAACGACGTGGAATCCACCACTCTCCTTCAATGTCAACAATCCTGAACATGCCCAAGACTGTGCTCAATAATGGTAGTAAAAATGCTAAATATTGTAGGGATTTGTTAGCATGAGCTGAAAGCCGTTTTGTATTTCTGGCAGCCATCTTGTTTGCCATGTGCTGCCACATGCTCGCCATGTGCTCGGTCCTCCCTCAGTGTTGACTGCTCTTGTAATCTGCCTAGAAACGATCTATATTTAGCATCTTCCACCTTCGCACATGTTCATTTGAGCTTGCAGCTGTCATTGCAACTGTGCCTAGTCTGTAAATGTCTGGATGTGCTCACCAGAATTAGCAACTGTTAGCACATCCCACTTTGTTGAGCAAGCAGATCTTGCATGTCCATATTAGTCATTTTGCATGCTTACATGAGACAGGACTGCCTCTTGGTCGTATGCTGACTATGTAACCCTAAGCATATATAACGCCCCAGTTTTCTGTACTCCTTAGACTGCCACATTCAGTTGCTAAGGTTTCTGTGTGACATAGTCTCCCTCATTTGAGGTTACTAAAGATGATACTTTTATATTTCAGCTTCTGTGCCAATTTTTTCTTTGTTGGTTTAATAGGACCAAGTATCAGTGAGACCCCTGAGAAGGTTTCTATTTTCTACAAAAAGGGGCCAGAGAGATCGGGATGTAAGAGACCACATATAAAAGAAACTATAGGTTTGCAGTCATACTGTTTGTCTTGCCAAGTGGAGGTTGTCATGGGTGTTCTGCTGTCACTCACAAGTGACCACACTTTTTATACTAAATAGAGATCATGGGTACAGCTGCTTTGTTCTTATTTGTTTGTATATGGATTTCACATGAATAGTGACATTCTTTATCTTCCTACAGCCAAAGGAATTGTCATGTGATTAGTCCATTTTCACAAGTCGCGCTATCAGCAGAAGCAAAGGTTCACTCAGCATTTGTAGTGTTGTAGGACTATGTAGGCACAATGGGCAGTTCAAGAATCCAATAGAAGTTCTAAAATCAAAGTAAATAAAGCTAACTCCCCCTATGTATTTGCTAACTTCAGTCCTTTGAAAATACCACTGGAAGAGTTTGAGAAGTTTCAATGATGCAAGGAAAATGTTTGACACATTCCAAGAATGTAATGACATTTTTTGCCGTGACAATGCAGAAAAAGTTCCAAGATATAACACAAGCAGAAAACTACTAAGAAAGATGAACTCAGCAACCGGGTTGAATATTTTATCAGATAGAGAGTCAGAAACATAGGCAAACAGGTAAGCAAGAGAACAGGCCATGAAGAGGCATCAATATGGAAGAAACCTAAGCATTTGACTCACCCTGTGTGTGACTTTTATAGTCTACAGGATTTTTTAATCCTGCAGTACATCCTCAAACCCCAGAATCCACAAATCCAGCAGAAGATGCTCAAATCCCATTGTATCCTGCCACTATGATGGGACATACTGTTATGGATTTTGAAGTGCCCGCTAAGGGACAGGATTGGCAGTGCTAGTGATGGAAATGGTGCGTGCTGGGGGTGGTCTCAACTATGCAGCACACATGTGGCAGCCACAACAGTAGATGGCATGACTACTGTCAAACAAGTGAGCATGAAATCCTTAGTGCCAATGGCCTGAGCAAGTGATGGAAAAAGCAGACAATAATGTCAGGTGCAAAGGTGGATTGATGTAGGTAGTGAGCGATTTTGGCAAGTCTTAACAATAATGATGTTGATGCTTGTTGTGTAGCCTATGGCACTAGGCAAAATTCAATGGAAGTAAAGTTAGAGACTCAGCTGCTCCTCCTGTAGGAGAAATAATTTTAATTAGCCTGATCTCTTCTCAGGGTAATACCAGAATAAAGATAGGCTGTACTGGGCTAATCTCGAGACACCTTGATCTTAGTGGGAGACCATTAAATTGACTCGTCACTATGTGTCTCTTTTCTGTTTTTGTGGCACTGGACAGTGGTATCAGGATTACTGAGCAAGTATCTTTAACTATGTGGCACAGCAGGTGGGCAGTGTGATGTTTCAAATAACATTTCTACAGAATAGGTTACTAGACCTGTCCTACTCGTTTCTGAAGCCCCTCTTGTGTGTCATTGGTTTTAGAGATGGGTCTGCTTAGCACATTGTAGTGGATAATTCCACTCTTGTTTCTTAAGGGGCTGCAACAGATTATCAAGTAAATCATGCTGGGAATCTGTCTTTCCAAGCAGCAGTAAATTAGGAACACATATGTATACCCAACATAGGATTTCATACAATATACATAGGCAAGGTATTGAGTGATGTCTGATCCTGGCTCCATTGTCCAAAACCCTAGCAATCAAAGATTGTTCAAGTTTACTGTTGGCTTGCTCAGTGATTCTGTTTACTGGAGAAAAATGCAAGTATTGCTGGCAAACTCCCAGAGCAAACATAGCATCCATAAAATACTTTTGCAGTGAATTCCGGCCTGTTGTCTGAATAAAGAGTTTGCATTGTTCCTTTCACTAATAAGCACAGCAAGTATTTTATGACAGCTTGAGCATTAGCAGACTTTTTTGGTGATACACACAGGAATTAGGAACACAAGTTGATTACATTCAGTGTATATTTAAACTAATTGACAATCAATCAATCAATCATTTCATTTGTAAACCTCACTACTGACCTGTGAGGGTCTTAAGGCGCTGGGGGTGGAGAATGCTGCTACTGCTCAAAAAGCCAGGTCTTGAGGAGTCTTCTGAAGGTCAGCAAGTCTTGGGTCTTCCGTAGGTGGATGGGGAGGGTGTTCCAGGTCTTGGCAGCAATGTGGGAGAACGATCTGCCACTGGAGGTTGCTCTTCGGATGTGGGAGACTGTGGCGAGGGTTAGGTCAGTGGAGCGGAGCTGGCGGTGGGGGCATAGAAGCTAAGTCGTCTGTTAAGGTGTGTTATGGAGTGCATTGTGTGCATGGGTGAGAAGCTTGAAGGTTATCCTCTTGTTGATGGAGAGCCAGTGCAGGTCTCTCAGGTGGAGTGTGAAGTAGCTGCGGCAAAGGGATGTCGAGGATCAGGCGTGCAGAGGCATTCAGGATGTGTTGCAGCCGTCTCAGGAGTTTGGACGAGGATCCTGCATAGAGGGCGTTTCCGTAGTTCAGTCTGCTGCTGATGAGGGCCTAGGTGACCGAGGAAGGTGTTGAAACAGGAGGAAGAGATGGCGTTGACCTGCTTAGTCATGGAGAGGCCCAATGTGGTTCCAAGATATGACACCAAAAACCTTATCTGACATCATGGGAGATAGAGGAATGGGTCTGGTAGCAGTAAAGGGGTTTAGTTGTTGACAAATAGCACATTGCTGTTCATATTTTCAGTGCATTAGGTACATATGTTATTAGTGTGCCTAACCTCACCATCTTATTTGGAATATTTCTGTCCCCTACTCCTTCAACTAGTACTTTAGGATATTTTACGTAGTAATAGTACAGGGATATTTATCAGTGAGGCCATCGGACATTTCACCCCTTTTAATGTTGCCTGAGTCACCATGAAAATATATTCAGTGATCTTAGAGTGAGATCATGTTACAGCAGCAAATTTGCATTTATGCAATACTGTCTTTGCAGCTAAATCAGCTGCCCAACTCCCCTCCAGGTGAATAGCTTCCCTTAATGGGACATAGTATTCTGTACAGTGGTCAATGGCAATTTATCCAGTATGACTGCTACCTTTGCCTCAAAGTACTCTTTGTGGCTCTGAATCTGTTTTACCTCCATTGGGATAGGTGTACATTATAACCTTGTACACTGAAAACAGAATCTGCACAATAAACCTGAGAACTAGCTGATCAGCCTGCTGAAGGACCACCAAGAGAGTGTTTGTTTCAGGTATTTATGCACTAAAATTAAACTAACATTTCTATAGGAGTCTGTATTGAATTTCTGAATTTGGTAGACAACTTATAATGTAACTTGCACATCAGAATAATTCTTTTCAGTGCTAAATGTAGGACGTGCTCAGCCATTCCTATAGCAAGCAATCATACTCATCTTTTGGTAACATATGAAGAGTTTGGAGTATTGCTTGTTGTTATTGTATGCATGTGTGATTTCTCACTGTAGGACCATATGTAAATTGTACGATTTTTGATGTCTGCAATGTAACCTAATGACCCAACAAATGTGTGCTGCTGCAACATAAGGCATGGTTGCTTTACATGGTACCCCTAGAGCATATATCAAATACAGTACTAGGATCCTTTTACTTTACAGTAATGAGTCTTTCTTTCAAGATAATAGTTTAAACTGCCTTGGTCATTTTTTTTGGAGTACATTTTTCCTTGGCAGATGACAATGAATGTTATTTTTATGATATGGGAGATTTTTGTCCCTTATCGTAGAACACATTTCTGCATTTTGATGTGTTAACAGACCCACTAATGAACAGGTATTAGTTTTTTATCCCTGTTTTGGTTATATATTTAATCTTTAATATGTCTGCTTGTAACCTACACAAAATGTATGCATCTTTCTAGGTAGGCATTGCCAATGTATATAATGGCTTCAGCCGATGAACATAGTGTGGCAGATTTACCCTATCAAATTTTAGAAACTCATAAGTTTATAGTTTGCATGATGAGTTTGGACTTTGCAGGGTGGCTCAGTTCTGTAAAATTCTGATGCCAAACCCTTGATTTCCCTGGCTAATTGATATCTTACAAACATTATTGAGAAGGCAATCTGATTACAACATTTTCTTTTACATCCATTCTTATTTGGAATGGTCACTATATTTTCAACTCTTTGTAAATGCTTTTTAAGTCATCCTTTGGAATATAAAGATTATCAATAAATAACGTTGCTGCAATCCACTGGTGATGATGTCACATATTACATCATTCATAACATGGTCAGTGACATCACTGATGACATCACTGATGACATCACTGATGACATCTCAAATGACATCACTGATGGCATCATCCAGTGAATGACATTTGGTTCGTTATTTAAATATGTATTATATATATAGCAAACTGCATTGAAGAATGAGTGGATGTATAAGTGTCTGGATGGAGGATTTAGTAGCAGTGTGATTGACTGTTTACTTGACTAATTTATAGTGTGTCACTAAATATATTGGATAGTGACTAAACTAAGTGAATATCTGTAGTACTTTGTCAGTTGTTGTGTAAACTGCTACACTATTTGGTTACTAGTTGTGTGAACTTGTATATTAGGTATTGATTAGTTAACTGATTATTTGTATGGGAGAGTGAATGTGTGTGTGTTTTAGTGGGTGATCTGTGACTGCCCAAAGATATGTCAATAGTTAATTCAGTAGGTATATGATGTTAAAACTACATGTTATAATACTTGTTTGGGTGAGTGAATATCTTTATGGGTGTGGTGATGAGTAAATATATTTCTCAATGGTACATGTGCAACAAAGTAGAATAATAAAAGGCAGTGTATGTGATAGTTGTTGTATATAAATAGGTATACACAAAACTCATCGATTGCACAAGTGACTGTATAGATAAATGTATACTTGTAATACTGATTTTATAACACACTAAGTATGAGTTACTATCTATATGAATAAATGAAGTGGTGTCTGTATAAGTTGGAAGCTGAGTAAATGTAGGTATGATCCATTGTTTGGAAAGTGAGTAGGATGACTGCATAAGTGAATCGGATGTGTTCTGATAAATACTGTCAATATAGGTGTATAAGAATAGTTGATAGTATTCTATTGATCATTGACAGCATGTATGAGTGAATGTATAGGTAAGTGATTAGATGTTTATGTAGATCTAGGAATCACTGAGTAGGTTTTTAGATACTTGTATTGCTGTGTCAATGGATTCAAATATGGTACTCTATATTTTACAGTGAGTGATGAAAGATTATACTAGTGTATGATGAGGTGTATCTGATTGTCACATGTATAATGTCATCAGTGATGACATTTGAGATGTCATCGGTGTTGTCATAAGTGATGTCACTGACCATGTCATGAATTATGTAATATGTGACATCATCACCAGTGGATTGCAGGCACGAGAGTTACAGTTAGTACAACTAACTATAATGTAGGAATTTCAATGGTTTGTATGAGTGAAATGTCCAGCTAACTATAACACCCCTGAAACCTAAGGTTTTTTCAATGAAGTTTTTTTAAATGATAATTCCTAACTATAACCTGCCTGAAACCTATGGTTCTTTCAGTGAATTTCAAAAGTTTTTTAAATGCTAATTCCTAACTATAACATGTCTGAAACCTGTGGTTTTTTAAATGATAATTTTAAAATATATTTCTTGTTCTATTTTTTATATTCTTTAACTACATTTTTATGTACTTATTTTTAGATATTTATTTTTCAAATTACACTACACATATTTTTAAAAATATTTTTAAAATATATATTATTTCCTTTAATTATTGTATATTTTTTTAAATATACTTATATCTTTTTTTTGGGAGTCGAGCACCCAAAGCGCACCCTTCTTGTTCACTGCGCGGAATGTATCCGCCATTTTAGGATTGCTGTGTAGGGTCGGCGTACGGTGTGCGATGAGTACGACTTTCCGAATGCTGATGGTATGCGAATGGTACGCGACTTGTGGCGCATACTCGAGATGTACATATTACACGACGTGACAGTCGCGCGGTTGTGCGTGACGTCATATGCATATCGGATTCTGTGGGTGTGCGACCCCTGCAGAATTTTTTTAATGTTCAAAAACCTATATATATTTATTTAATATAAATATTAACACAACACATTATTTGAGCTAATTATAAAAATAATATTCTTTAACTTTCAATAAAATTTCTTTTAAATGCAATTTTGCGAAGTCGTGCTCGGTGCGAGTTGGGGGCGAGCTGCATGCGTGTTCCGTGCGCGGACACCATGTGACCAAAAAGTAAATACATTTGATTGGTTCATTACACTTCCTTTGAAAGTGTTGAAGGACCCCACCCATTTAAATCACTCTTGTTACACCTTCCTTATGAGAAGACCTCTCCTAGCAAGAACTTCTGTTTTTCGTTATTATACACCTGTTTCTGCTCAAACTTGGAGGCATGGCAGCTAATGGACCATCATCATCATCAGAACATTCTGATACTGAAGAATTTGTGCCTGAACCTCCCCCTCCAGAGAAGTATACTTCCATTGTATGGAAGTTTTTTACTTTTCCTCAGAGCAGAAGAAGGTTAATGCTACCAAAGTCAGTTGCAAACTCTGCAAGGCGGTGCTGTCCAGGGGTGACCCTACAAAAAAATACTCTTTTGGAATAGCAAGTATGAGGAGACATCTTCAGACAAAACATTGGGTAAACTTAGCAAGAGAGGAAATGAGGAGATCAAGAGATAATGCTCCTGCACCACCGGCTGTTGACAGTACATCTGGGACAACAGATTCAACTTCAACATCTCCACCTGATATTCGACCCCAATTTGGAAGACTCAGGATGCATTGTGTGCAATGTAACAGACTGATTTCATATGCAGAGCAGTCAGTTGATCTAGTTTGCAGTGGTGTAGACAACCACCGTGGCTAGTTTCCTTTTTTGTCTCCTCCTACTGTTTATTTTTGTTTGACCTGTTGACATTTTTTCCCTCTTTAAAAAAAAAATTGTTAAAAAAAATAGAATATATAAAACAACAAAAAAGAAAAAAAAAGTTATTTTCAGAACTAACTACTCTAGTTAAAGAAAGAGCTAAACTTGTATGCTAGTGTGTGAAAGTTTACATGAATGTATGTCTAGTAGATAATTGAGTGAACAAAAGCATTTGTGGTAAATGTTGAATGGTTAAGTGCAGAACTATAAGGAAGTGCTGCAGCATGACACTGTAAAGTGTTTACCTACAGCGTGCTGTGGTACTTCAAAGCACAGGGATGTAACATATATACATAAATATGTTGCAAGTTTGTACTTCTCTCTGCACAGCTGCTTAAACAGCAGCCATGTGGTGAAACAGGCACTCTTGCATCATGGTGCAAGGATGTCTGTGTCATGCGAACATTGTCTTTGTGCAGGAAGGCAAGCCTTTATCTAGAGAACACTTGAGTAACACCTTCGATTGGTTTGCTTTCCGATACCCCCAAATAAATCTACTGAATATTCCATCAAGCTTCTTAAAGAAAGAATTATTAAGAAATAACGAAATGGACCGAAATAAATAAATACATTTAGAAAAGTACTTTCATTTTGATCAAATTGATTTGACCAATAATATTAAGATCTATGAAAGAAAAGAAAAAATATTTATGACATGTAATTATATATTTTTAACAACACAGCATAATTTAAACGTTTTACAAAGTAATTTCTTTGCCTTTTTTGCTGTTCTCAGAATACATTGAGTTTTACTAGAAACAGTGATTTCCATCGTACTCATCACATAACAGCGGGCAGAAAAAAAACAATCAACAAGATTGTTTTAAAAAAAACTAAGAATCCATCCTCAAAAATATACCCTGTTATACAAATCGCACATATATAAAATCCTTACTGCTAAGAAAATGTTATAACTTTAATTTATAAACACTTTAAATGCTGTCACTATACACCAAGACAAAGTGCAAGAAAAAGTCCATAATTCAAACAGACACCTTTCATTGAGGCCAAATAGTATTTTTGCACTCCTTTGAATGTACATTATCCAACGGTAATCATATTAAATCATAATAATAAATTCCTGAGAGGCGGAATTATCTTCCTAAAAGGTTGACTTAGAAAATATCAGATAGGAATTTGGTAATTCGTAAGGCAAACGTTGTTTGAAAACAAACTCAGCATCATTATAAAGTGTCCAGCCTTTGTCACTTTTTAGATAGGCAGTGTAATGTCCAGATGTTCTGGAAGGCCTATCATGGAAAATATTGCTACTTCTACAAAAGTCCTTCCTGATATTGATATTTGAGTAGCTACAAAATGTTTTATTAAAGTGTTCAATTTTCTTCCATCAGCTGTACAACTTTGCATCATTACAATTATATATTGTCCATATCGTTGTAAAAATAATGTTGATAACATTTCTGATTTGCATTAGCTACACTCCATGTTTTGATTTGTATCTTTAACTAATGTATTGAAAGACACTGATTTACAGTCTGGTAATGTTAAATATAAAAATATTGCAGTATCTACATTAGTGCTATATGTATACATACAATTTTCACAATGATGGTCCCATTTATATCAAAGGTCAAAGATATTTTCTATTTCTACACCTTCATTTTGCAATATGGTAAGCATATACATTAGAAATTCCTGAGCATCTTGTTGGATATTTTGCGTGAATTGTGTAGAACCAGAACATATATCCAAAACACTACGAACATCAGAAATACTTTGTATGGTATTGTATCAGTTGTCAATTTTTCTGTCAAAATGTCATCCACCCCAGACATGTATTGGAGGATGAAGGCACACACTGAGCTAAGAGTAGGGTAATGTCCACATTCTAAAATTGACAATTCAAAAACAGTAATGTTAAATCTAGCTTTACCATTGAAGAGGATTTATCATTACCATTCCAAAGATATGGAATATGACGTAGAAATACAGCTTGAAAGTTTGTAGGAATTCCCAATGCTAGCCTATGAGAGGAGTAGGCCTCACAGTAGTGAGAAATTAATTTAGCTGTTTGTCAGTACCAAGACATATAAAACTTAACAGTACATGTCCTACCTTTTAGTTACTCAGCACCCTGCCCTTTGGGCTACCTAAGGCCTACTTGAGGGGTGAATTCTGTGTACTAAAAGGGGAGTTTAAGGCTTGGCAAGTGGTTTTCAATGCCAAGTCAAAGTGGCAGTAAACTGCACACACAAGCCTTTCTATGCCAGGCCTGAGGCAGTTCTGAAAGGTTACTTCTGTGGGTGGCACAATCAGGGCTGCAGGCCCACTGGTAGTACTACATGCCCTGGGTATACAGTACACTATTTTACAGGAACTTTTAAGTAAATATGTCAATCATGTATACACCAATGTCACCATGTTTAGGGGAGAAGCACATGCTTTTTAAAACTGGCTAGCTGTGGCAAAGTGCTCAGAGTTCTATGACCAGCAACAGTATACAGCAAAGTGAACGTAAACAAGTAAAATATTTGGCGGAAGACCATCCTAGGTATGACAGGTCTAACAGAAACATTTGAGCAATTACACAGGATGATAAGAATCACAACACTCTAAACTCTTATTAAGCTTTACAATCTGCACAGCTGTAGCTATTTCCTAAATTCTAAAAAAGCTCCTGCTTCTCATAGACGATCATCCACTAGTGTTAATAGTTTTTTGACAGTAACCACTTACATTTATTGTAGAAATCCTCTGGTAAATGATGCTGTTCTGATGAGGTTCAATTAAAAAAGCATCTATTAATGTCCATATTTCTTTTATAGTCATAAAGCAGCATCTTTATGTCCATCCTCTATATTCAGGGTGGATTGAACAATTACCTAGTCACCTGGCATTTTCTCCTTCTGCATTTGCCCATATTATATAGGTTACTGAACGTTTGATGATTTCTATATGTTAAGACACTTTCTGCCAGAATCTAGAATACACTATTGTTACAATACAATGTTTGCCCTTTGCATATTTCATTGAGTATGAAAGGGTATTGCCATCTCCTTCACTTATTTCTATACATAGTAACTATGCTATTCTGCTGCACCCTTTATGAAGGGAGCTCTGAATGGAGGAAAAAGCCCCTTTCAACCAATTTCAATTAATTTCCCTCTTCTATCTGTATAATTATTATTTGCCCTTTAAACATTTAAATTTGTTCTTTTCTGTTAATTGCACTTTTCTTTTTTTTTTGTGGAATCATTTATAAGCCTCATCCTTGACAAAGCTCAATAAGCGACGCATTATATGGACAGGTATCTAAAAAATGTCTTATAAAATGCCCATATTCCAAACAGTAGGGTGCTGTTCACAGTCCTTCCTAATGCATTTTATGAAAGGCCCAACACTGCTCCAATTTCTGAAAGGGTTGAAAATTCATCTCTTTAGAGAACAATAGCACAATGCATTACCTGTCGACAAACCAGCTACTTCTCCTGTCATTTGTTGACATTATCGTTGTCTTTTATCTTGTACAGTGCTGCGCTGCCTTTTGCCTTGGTTTGTGCTATTGAAAAATCACATATATTCATGAATGCATACAATGGTCACAATGTCTTCTTGACAAATTATTGTGTGTGTATCTAGAAATCAAGCCCTATCCAGCAAGATGTATTTGATCCTAAATGGTGGTGGTAGGTGTTAGGAAACATATATAGAGGCATAGTCACAAGGAGCCATCGTCAAATTAATGGCACTTTATGGCAGCCTAAGTCGTGATAAATTTACCCCACCATTCACAAGCAGGTGCAAACAGCCCACAGCACCAGTTTTCATGTGATAGCAGCCACTAAAAACATCGCCACAGAGGACCCCCACAACTATCGCTAATGGGATGCAGAGTAGAAGTTCCCTTGCAAAAACACCCACGATAACACCACACCTCAACATTCACAATGACCAGACAGATTAGCGGTAGGAACACAAAACATGTGGTAAGGCGCATTAGCAGCAGGAAATATACACCTGCTCTGACCTGGTGTAAAGTCAGACGGCAGCCTGCACCACAATAGGAAGCACAGTCCAGGGTGTTTGTGGAAGGGCATTAGCAGCAGGAAATTTACACCTGCTCTGACCTGGTGTAAAGTCAGACGGCAGCCTGCACCACAATAGGGAGCACAGTCCAGGGTGTTTGTGGAAGGGCAATATATGCCATGGAGCCACACATCATGCAACTATTGCTAATGAGATGCAGAGTAGGCGCTCCCGTGCAAAAACCCACGATAACACCACACCTCAACATTCACAATGACCAGACAGATTGGCGATAAGAACGCAAAACATGCGGTAAGGCCCATTAGCAGCAGGAAATTTACACCTGCTCTGACCTGGTGTAAAGTCAGACGGAAGCCTGCATCACAATAGGGAGCACAGTCCAGGGTGTTTGTGGAATGGCGGCTCAGTCCAGACTAAAGCCGGGTCACAGAGGTGACCGAACAAGAGGTGCCACTGAACCTGAACTACGCAGGCTGGTGGGGCCACTAACACACTCAGTGAATGGCCCATGCTGACCGCTGCCTCCGGCCTACACTGCAGTCCAGTAAGTCACAGAGTCATGATTTTGCTATGCCTGAGTTCATATCAGTGTACTGGCATCATCCCAGACTGCATCCCCACTCAGCCCTGGTTCCACTAAGTCTGTTCCCTGACATTCATGGATACTCTCTGGTCAAACTTTGGTGGCGTCTGAGTCTATGGACTAGGGGGCAGTTTGCATCCTCATGTAGCTGATAACGAACTGGCGGTGGCAACAAAGCTGTCGCATTCCACTCCTCCATTTGCTGCTTTCAGACTAAATCAAAAACCTTTTCGTGTCTTGACCTGGAGGACACCTCCCACTGTCCCCCGAAACCCTCTACAACATACAACTCGAACGCTGATGGTGACCTGCTCAGGTTGCATGGCCCATCTGACTGCACTGCAAGTCACCATCCCGTGACTGGGTGCCTGTGCCGGCTGCAGTGCATCCCTGGCCACTAACTATGTCCTGGTCAAGTCCCGGACCCCTTCTCGGCAGACATTGGATGGACCCTGAAGCGTAGGCCTTGGGGTCATCAACGCCATTTCTCTGTGGCCTTGCGCTGTATGCAGCCTCTGGGCCCAAATGCAGCCCACCAGGGCTCACACACCAAAGTGAGTCCAGACCGGCCAGGACGTCGCATCACAGCAGGAGACACAAACCACCACTGCAAGGACCACCTGCTACCGCCATCTGCCAGAGTTGAAACGGTGGTCCTGACAGACCTACTGAGTTGCTCAGACCTGTTGTAGATGCCATCATCAGCCTGATGCCCTGCTCAGCACTCCAGGTGCCAGTGACTCAGTGCACCGCAGGCAATTGTCCGTTGCTGATGGAGTTATGTGCTGTGGGGCGGTTGCGCAGCTATATCCCCTCAAACAGTGTGGGGGCCCTGAGACATTGATGGGGAAGATGATGCAGGTCTAAACCACCCCACTGCCTGTGCATCAGGTACATACCAAAGGGACACAATCCAAGACTTTTTCTTCCCATGATCTCGCTCATCTCCCGTGGCCCATCCCCAGTGCACTACATCTTACGGTCACTTCTGTTTGCATGCTGGCTGTCCGCTCGACTTTCTCCTGCACACTTCATGTTGCTCAGCAGTTGATTCTGTATTGCATGTGTATTCTGTTGCCTTTGCACTGGTGTCCAGTGTTCAAGTGTTTGCCAGCACCAGACATTCTGTGTGGAATGGCTTACACTGACCCCACACACATCCAGCACAGGCGTCACTGCACATGTGGCCCTGCCAATAAAGGGGCCGTGCGCATGTGCCCATAGTCAGTTCAAAGGATATCTGTGTGTGTCCCTGTGGTCAGGTATGCATGTGGACCCCGGGCCCTACATTATTACAGTGTGCTGTGTACATCGGAGGCAGACATGTCACCGCAGGTAGCAGGTTGGAGCTTGGACATGTAGCTTTGTCGTCACCCACTCAATTCATAAGGGGAGCGGCCAGGGCCATCATATGCAGAGCAACATGGGTGTGTGACTGCAAGTTGAGCGCCTCTGGAAGTGGTTCAGTACTGTGAATGTGCATCTGCACGTGTCTCTATGGCAGTGTGGGACTCCTTAGTGGGGTGTTGGTGGGCCCTGAGGGTGAAAAACACCTATGTGTGTGTCCTGGTTCGCATTACATTGGTTTGGCCCTAATGAACACCTGTTGGGTCACCTCCTTTTGGCTTGCTGACACCTGGCATTCGGGTGCCATGTATGGGTGGGTGAAGTGTCGTGAGCCAGCTGTTCTTGTGGGTGATTCCAACTGTGTGGTCTGTTTCAGGCTCAGTGTTGTCCTCTGAGTAGCTTGGCTGGCTGGGGCTTTGCGTGGGATATCCATATGCTGGTGTAGGTAGTCGGTGTCAACAGTGTGGTGGTCCTCTCCGGCATCACTGATGTGTTGTATTGTGTGCTCTGCTGAAGGTATTGTGTGCCCCTCAGTGATGTGAAGGGGAGATGTGTGTTGCCTTTGTGTTGACAAATATGTTGGGGTGTTGTGCTAGTAGGCATGCAGACTGTATGGCAGTGTTCATTGTGACTATTTGTGGGGGTGCTGGATTCTTCTATGGGTAAGTGTATATTTGGAGTACATGACGGATGTGAGGTTGCATGCGTACATTTCCATTTCACTGTTTTTGGCTATGTCGGATGTAGTGGGCATGTTTCTGTGCGGAGCCAGTTGTGTCCTCTGTCCTGCAGTGTCAGCTATGCGCTTTGTTCTACGTTGTCGTTGATGTGGGTGTGTTGTTCGTGCTATGTGTGTTCGCTGCTGTAGTGCCAAGGGGATCTGGGAAATGGGCCAGTGTGCTACGCCTCATTGTGTGTGCATGCCTTTGTGCCCATCTCCCCCGTCCCCCATTCCCTGTTCGTTGAATTCCCCATTGGTGTTGTGTCAGGTCCTCTTAAGCTACGGCCGTACTCCCTGCTCCTTGCACCGTCTCCACACTGATGACTGTGGCCCGGGTTTCCTCCAGCTCCTCCGGTGACGCTGGACTGCCACATCCTGTCGCCGTTGCTGCCTTCCTGTTGGCATCAGGTTGGTGCCTGGTTTAGGTTGTCAAGTAATGCTGTCGCCTATTGGCCTCCTGGATTGGCCTCCACAGCACTCCGTCCATATTCCAGGTGATCTGCTTGTGGGTCAGTTGCTGGAAGTGTTCTGTCACCTCTGTGATGCTGGTCTTGTTTGCCTGCGGACCGCATCTCGTCTTCCTCTACCTCTTCTCCTTGGCCTTCCACGACCTCGTTGTTCCTTGCTGGTGGTCTGTGGGGGTTGTGGGGTACGAGTTGGCCTCTACGCTGGGTCAGGGTGCATCCATGTTGCTACGTGCTTTTGCTTGTTTCTGGTGTATTTTTACTGTGGTTTTTATGGTGCATTGTCCCACCAGACGAGTGGTATTTGCCGGCCTGTGGCTGGTTTTTGCTACTTTTTGTCCCGCAGTTGCCCTCATCACATGTTTTTTTGTGTTTGCCTATTGCATTTTTGTGGCGTGGTGTTTATTTTTACGTGGACATTTGCCACGTTATTTGATGTCTATTGCATGATACCGCCTTGTTGTGAATTCCAAGTTGACACTGGGTTATTTTCCCACGATAGGCTGCGATGTTGAATGTTGTGTTAAGCTACTCTTGCAGTTGTTATCGCACGTTCTTGTGAATATACCCCTCAGTCTTCAAAATTTCACATCTGTGGAACATGAAGCATCCAAAGATCAGAGTTTTTTACTATGGCATTTTATTAGTCATCCTTGTGCACTTAAACCATCGGTTCTCCTCATTTGATCCATATCTGATGAAAGTGGATAGTTAAAACCTCTTGCTACTGTCTAGGAAACAAGATATGTATGCACTTCCAGCAGATTTTCCGGATATCTTCATTTGATCGATGGATTGAAACTGCTGGAGACATATCACCTTCATATCACCTTCCTAGTCAACTAACACCAATATGGCATGCCAATATTTGCTTGCCTGTTCCAGTTTTAGAGGAATATTCCTAGTCACTACTATAGTTTATGCTGTTTTTGTGCTGTCCATTGAATATGTGACTTTTGATATCCACTGTGCGCTGATTCATTTTACATACTCTGTTCAGCTACATAGGTCTACAGAAAGATAACTTGATAAGAATCATTACATGAAACGTAATAACAAAAAGTATAATCCACTTTATCGCTTACGTATGCCTTACTTTTTTCATAAGTAATTTTTAAACGTATGAAATAAATAAAATGTTATTTGATTTCTTATAGCTCATCTGTATTTTTCTTGTGTTTGCTAGTCAAGAACAATGTAATTTAGATTTTTGTTTTCATTAGGATATTAGTGTTACTGTTATTTATTTTTTAAAGCCTATTTGAATGTCAGCCTTTTGTGTATATCATTATTTATACTTTTAACATGTATTTCTTTTTTTGTTAGCATGCTGATAGTTCCTTTAATTTCATGCCCTCCAATGAGGAAACTTCTTTGTCCCATGAGATGTTCCTTAAAGAGCTAATCTTCACATTCCTGATTTAATTGATCTCTCAATAATGCAAAGTCGTTAAAGTAAAATAGAGATTGCCCTTTAGTCTAACTACTGGTTTGAATAATTTTCATAATTGTCTTTATTTTCTACATGAAAATCTCAGTACTTTATGCATTAGAGAAACAGGGGCAATATATGTGGTTAATTATTATGCATAACTGTAATTACCTCTGGAAATTTATTTTTACCTGTGTTGTTTATCTGTTTGATCTGCAACATAACAATAAATGTAACTTTTCATGTTAAATCCTCCTCTTGAGCCAATATATTCTGACTAGATTTTGAGAAAAACACTTCTGTCATATGAAAATAAAAAAACATATAAAGTGTGGCTCAATTAAGGAGAAGTGTGGCTCAATGATTAGAGTGGCAGACCCTGATGCAGAGGTCTAGCCTGGGACCAGGGTTCAATTCCCCGCCTTTGCGGGACTTGGGCTCAAAAATTCCACGGACCTGATAATTCTCGCCTCAGTGCCTATTCCAATCATGGAGTCCCACTCTGCAACTCTGGGCAACAGCTTGCTTAATCTCCACAATGGCCCCCACAACGCTAAGGATGCCTGGCCTCCACCTTGGGGGTGCCCAGGAGTGGACGCCTCACAGGGAAAGCCAGGATGGGTTCCACAGCGGTATTCGTACAAGCGCCTTGAGACCCTTGCGGGTGAGTAGTGATCTATACAAGTATCAATTTACATTTACATGTTGCAAACTGTTGTTCTTATTTGGATTTCTCTTTGATTTGACTAGCTGGAAGTTCTTATTTAATGATTGTGTTTTTATACCTGAGCAAATTCATATTTCATTAACTTTGTTGGGGTATGTTTTGCTTCTGTTCCTTCTAGGATGTCCAAAAATCCCAGGTGTCCTTTCAGGATTTTGACTTCCTCAGGTTAGCTTTTATCTTTCTTCACACTTGCCGCTCACACATTAACGTTTTCTAGACACAGGACAAATTCATTTACTCTGTGATCAATGATCCGTTTTATAAAATGCCTCATCTTCACTAGGATAAATACAACAGTTTCATGCACATTTGTTTTTCTCAGGCCTCTGTCTTCAACTTTTATATGAAACTGCCACAGAGATGTTTATTGGTGTCTTTTCAAAATAACCCTGTTATCAGTCATCCCATCTTTATTTTTCAGAATTCTATCTTTAACTGCTTTCACTTTCCTCCATTTTGCTTTACATTTGAAAGGGTATATATTTCAATTGAAGAATTCTTGTTGAATTAGAATTTTTATATTGTTAGTTATTACATTGGCCATCTTTACATAATTATCATTACATAGGGAGTAGTAAGCTTTGCATCTAAGATGTCATATATTCTTTTTTAATTTCTATGTTTGTGTATATGTATATAGTTGTATATTTGAGGAGAGCATTCGCTCTGTGATTGCTGATAATAAAGATCACCACTTCTAACACGATTGATGGTGTGATGGCGCTTTATTAAAAAAGCCTGATTCGATCATAAGGAGAAGAGGTCTGCGCCTGTTTTGCTTGCGCCTGACAGCGACCAGGATTGCTTTGGTAGTTGTATATTTATACACACTTATTCACTGTCATACACAGTCATACACAGCTATATTTAAAAACAAATGTGCATATGTTTAGTTTAAAATGCATAATTTTAAATAACTGTAATTATACAGTTCCCAAAACCCTAAAAACTCCACATTGACACTATGCAGTACCCATCCCTGAGCTCTAAAAGCTCCATATTAACCCAATACACTATCCTTCCTTGAACAATAACAATGACTTACTTCTCCTCTGTAATACTAATTCCTGAGCTCTTAAAATACACATTACTATGCCTCTACACTACACATCTCTAAGCCCAAAAACGGAATACTCCATCTTTACATTACCCATTCCTGAATCTTAAAAACCCCATAGTACTCCTGTACACTGCTCATCCTCTAACTCTAAAAGTTAATGATTATCTCTATGTTCACTACCCAAACCTAAACACTTCTTACTACCCCTATACATTACAATTTCCTGAGCCCTAAATACTCCATTTTACTTCTATACACCACCCATCCCTCAGCAATGATAACACCACAGTAGAGCTATACACTACCCATCAATAAGCCCTAAAAACGCTTTACTTCCCCTATCCAGTACCCATTCCTGAGCCCTAAAAACTCATACTACCTAAACACACTACCTACCTGTGAACCCTAATAATCCTTACTACCCCTTAACACTACCATTCCTGAAGCCTTAAAAAACTCATACTTACCCCTATACACTCTGGTTCTCCAATCCCTAAAATGTCATTGCTACCTCTATACACTTCCCAGCCTGAGAATTAAAAAACCCTTACTGCCTCTATACAGTACCCATCCCTTAGTTCTTAAAACTCTGTATTACCCCTATACACCACCCATCTTGATCCCTTAAAACTCTGCTGAACACTACGCATCCCTTAGCACTAAAAACTAATTTCTACACCAGTACACTAGGAATGTGGGATGGTATTCCGCAAGCCGGAATCACGCTGTGCCTTCACAGTCCCGTCATGAGAACAAATGTGTCTTTATTACGCATTTGTTCAGCACACAAATCGTTATAACGACTTGCCGTAGGGGGTCACTGGATTTCGGAATATTTTTGTCCTGAATGGAAAAGCACTGCTATACAAGTTGGTCTCATCCAGTTACCAGAGACTATTAAACTTTTCAATTGTCCTCATATATAGACGCTGAGTCGTGATGTATAGTTGCAATACTCATTTAATAATCCATTTAATGACAAAACATCAGCCAACGCGTTTCGTTCTGAAACCAGAACTTCTTCAGGGCGCAGTAGTTGTATCAAGGCGTGTTAGTTTCCAATTTCAATGTTTAGCGGAGTCGATTGAAAAGAAGACTTGTATGTCTTTTCTGTCTTTTAATTTAACTTTCTATTCTTTGTCTTCCAGTTTTTGAAGTAATTCGGGAAACGGAAATCTCTAGTTTTCCAACGGGTTTTATTATATATTTTTAAGAAAGCTTAATCTTAAGCGAGGAAAATCCGTCCATCTCCACCTTAAGTGGAGATGACGGCGTGTTAGGCTAGTAGGACGCCAAAGGGTTGACATATCGGGATCAACATACCAGGCAACTACCATAAGGATACTTAGCATTTCTGGAATGAAAAAGAGGCGTAATATATCAATCACTCAGGATGGATTTTCCTAGCTTAAGATTAAGCTTCCTTAAAAATATATAATAAAACCTGTTGGAAAACTAAGGATTTCCGTTTCCCGAATTAATTCAAAAACTGGAAGACAAAGAATAGAAAGTTAAATTAAAAGACAGAAAAGACATACCAGTCTTCTTTTCAATCGACTCCGCTAAACATTAAAAATGGAAACTAACACGCCTCGATACAACTACTGCGCCGGGAAGAAAATCCGGTTTCAGAACGAAACGCGTTGGCTGATGTTTTGTCATTAAATGGATTATTAAATGAGTATTGCAACTATACATCACGACTCAACATCTATATATGAGGACAATTGAAAAGTTGAATAGTCTCTGGTAACTGGATGAGACCAACTTGTATAGCAGTGCTTTTCCATTCAGGACAAAAATTGACTCTTTACCCTAGTTTTGGGTGATGCTCTTGGGACAGGGAGCATTTGGAAAGTGCACGCTGGATTTTGTAAACAAATTTGTTTGGTGATACTAGGATTGGTGCCTTATCCTTTCTTTCAGTGGTCTACTGTCTGAAGTGTGGTGGTATAACTGGATTTCGGAATAGTTTAATTTAGTATTCCAACTCCAGTATAGGAAACAGTAGGGAAGGTGTTGAACTTTAAATCCAACACCATTCCACCAATGTGCCACCCCAAGGCAAGTTGTTATAATAACAACATGTGTGCTTAACAAATGCATACTAAAGATGCATTTGTTCTTTTGACGGTGCTGTAAAGGCACAGTGGAATTCCAGCTTTGGTCTGAAGGACGTTTCCCATACACTAGCCATCACTGAACCCTAAAAGTTTCACCCTACCCCTAAACACTACCAATCTCTTAACTCTAATAACTCCTTAGTACCAGTAAACTCTACCTATTCATAAGCCGTAGAAACACATTACTACCACTATATTCATCATTTTGGCCTAAAAATTCATTATTGCTCTTATATACTATTCATCCCTGAGCCCTAAAAACTCCTTACTATCCCTAAACTCTACCCTTCCCTGAGCCTTAAAAAGTCCTTACTACCTCTATACATTACCTATCCCTGAGCCCTAAAAATAAACCTAAATACTCTGTACGCTACCCATCCCTCATACCTAAAAATGTTTACTACCGCAATACAGTACCAATCACTGAGCCCTAAAAATTCTATATCACTAATATATACTACCTATCATTGAAACCTAAAAACTCTGCGCTAGCACTATACATTACCAAAGCCTGAGCTTCAAAACAGCTCACACCACTCATCCCTGAGCTCTATAAACACATTGCTATCCCCATTACCTATATATCCCTGAGCCGTAAACACACCGTAGTACCTGTTAGACCTGTCATCCTTGGTGTGATCTTTCCACCAACATTTTGCAGTTGGCCTCCCACTTTTGCTGCATCTTTTTGTTGGATTTAGGACTCTGAGCACTTAACCACTGCTAAAGTGCATATGCGGGCGTGGTATGGCCACGTGCGAAGATGACCTCTTTATCCCAGAGCTCCATATGGAGACAGGACCTGGAAGGCAACAGCAGCACTCAAAACATAGCGGGAGCTGTGACCTGTCTCCCCGTCATGCCCGTCATGTGAGGCACCTGACTCCTGCCTCTCAGATGTCGCCACAGTACGTTCATAGAATGGTCATGGTAGTTCTTACAAGTTTGAACATTTAAAGACAGGCAATTCACCACATAACAATTCTGATTCTATTCAACTGAAAAAAAGGTTTTTTAATTTCGTAAGTGATACATTTCTTAGATGCTCTTGTGATTCAAAGCATCAGTATTACTCCATGTATCAACTTCAATGTAATCCTAGTGCATGTAATATTTACAGTGCTCATAGTGTGATAGAGAGAAAGAAGGTATTTTGGGTAATCGGGGTGAGTAGATGAGTGAGGGACAGGGTAAAGGTATAGTGACATTGGCACAATTGCAATTATATACAATAAAACCTTCACAGCCTAGTATGGATCCATAGTTCCCCTAATTCCATAACACATAGGTACATATTACTTGGCCTATTCTGTTCCTATGGGTTTGAGGGTGTATGGCAGTCTACGTTTTGACCCCTGTTCAAGAGAGGGTGGTTTGTTCCTCAGCGTGGGGTCTTCATCAGGACATGATTGTGTAGGGAGCACCTAGAAATGACAGAAATGGTTCAGTACATGAAGTACAATGTGGTGAAAAAGAAAGTAGTTGTCCTGATTGGAACCTACTTGTGGTAGGATGAGACATTCAATGTATAATCCTAATGGGCACTCAGTGGCTCCGAGATATCTGTGGTAGGATATAAGGTCTCAGTGTTACGATGAGATAGAAACAATCATAGAACCTCATGTACTATGCATGCAGTACAGAAACTCACTCTGCCACAGACCCTGTTCCGTTGACTAATTGCAACGTCCATCGGGAGATTTATTACCCCAGATGACTTTTGTTCCGCAGAGTGAGTTTCTGTACCGCATGCATAGTACATGAGGCTCTATGATTCAGAATCAGAATTGTTATGTGGTGAATTGTCTGTCTTTAAATGTTCAAACTTGTAAGAACTACCATGACCATTCTATGAACGTACTGTAATATTGACCCAGGTCTGGTAGTTTTACGGGCTAACCCCGTTAAAACTCAATACTCTCAGATGTCGCCAGCAGCTTCGCAGTGGAACCGGCTCCTCCTGACCCGGCCCGCGTCAATGAGGGAACGCTGAGCTTAGAGGCAAGGAGGAAGCTTTGGCCCACAGTACTGCATCGCTCCCAGCCCACACCACCTCCAAAGGGAGCCGTTGACCTCGCCGACATCAGGACCCATCTGGGACATTCGGCCAAGCGGGGCTCCGTGACCAGCTTCCCTGACTCACCCGTCATGTGTGGCCCCGCAATGATGTACTAACTAAGTTGCCTGTCACCCCTCATACTCCAGCCCCGACTTCACGGCAGAGATCTAAGGAAGACCTGGCGAACAACACCATGTCATCTGCTTAGAGTAATACAGGAATACATTCTGAGCCTGCCCAAGCGATGTTTTTAGTGGATGCTGGGAGTGTGTCCCCTTGTTTGTTCACATAGAGGGTGAGCAGCAGGGGGGGTAAAATACACTCCTGCCTTATCGCTCTCTTGACTTCCCAAGAGGACACATATCCATCCTCATTATATCTTACCACAGCAGTAATGTTTAAATGAGCGGAGTGTAGGAAAGTTAGGCATCCTAACTTTGCTACTCCTAAACTGTGAAAAATCGCAACTTTAAGACTTTCAATATTCATAGAAGGCATTTAGGAGTCCTAAAGTTAGGACTCATAAGTTCTGTGAAAACCGAAATGAGTAAATGCCTTATGTGAATACCAAAATGGTAGTAAGTTTAGGATTTTGTCTTAAGATAGTTCTGTGAATCGGGCCCATTGTACTGTTGGCCAGAACACTCGCCTGACCTAAGGCCTCCCATGACCTCTCCCTAATAACCTTTTTCCTCTGCAGGGTTGCACGTTTATAGGCCCTCTTAAGGGTCCTGAACTTTTTCTCATCCCTCAGTTTTTGTTTAAGTACCATCATTAAGTTCCTATGAGCCTTGGAGCAAGTACCTTCAAACCACTTTTTCTCCTTGACTCCATTAGACCTACAGTGAGTAGTTAAATTATCTGCTATCTGCTTAGTTAGTTTGTTGAAAGCTCCTATTACAAATCTGTCCTGCATTTCCATCTCTAGACATAGTGAGATCTCATCTGCGCATTCCACATACAGATTGTCTAAAAAAGCCTTCGGTATCACCTTCTCCCTTTTTATTCTGAATGCTTGATCTCTTGTGTAATGGCACCATTTGGAATGGTCCTGCGCTCCCCCCTTAGTAAATCTAAGGAGCGGGCCCATTCCAGCATTATGGGATTATGATCTCAGTAAATGCTCCAGGAGACACTCTGTTTGTGGACTGAGGATGCCAGAGGGGCAGAGAGCATTATAAAATCAATAGTGGTGGAAAAACCCCTACTTGAATAAGTGGGAACAGAGACATCCATTCCAGTCTGTTCTAGGCAAAGCATATTGTTAGCTGCATGGAGCTCTTCTAAACGATGACCTGGTTCTGTGAGCTCAAAGTGGGCAGCCAATGGTATTGTGTCCACATGGCCCTTTACAAAAGTACAGTCAAGGTGACAGAGATATATATTAAAATCACATAAAATGATAACCTCATTGTAAGAGTGTTTCCACTCACCACATTGTTCAAGAAACCCCTCTAGTGTGGCAATATGCTTGATATCAAAATTCTATTGAAGGAGTTGTAAAAATGTACTGCCAACAGGGGGGGGGGGGTTGGTTTGTACACATCAACTCTCTTGATAGTAAATGGGGGGAGTAACAGTCTACCACTCTGGTGTTACAAGGTATTTTAAGTGAGACAAAAACAAGGAGTCCACACTTAGCTCATCCCACTTGGGAGGGGATGTACTTTTGAAGAATGTAGAGAAACCATCCAAAAATTAGACTCACTAGTGTCCCATGTTTCCTGCATTGCAAATATATGGCCACACTCGAAGGACCTCCGCAACATGGCGTCATCTCTTTTAGACCTCAGTCCCTCAATATTCCAGGTCATAATCTTCCTACAGAAGGAAATGAAGGTGATATAGGCTGACTTAGGGGGTAAGCTAAATACCCTAGCCCTGAGCCCACGGGCCTGAAACCCAATAACTCGGCCCAAGCTGATAATTGTAAATCCTTACCATCTAAGCCTATCATGAGTTCAAACCTATTATCTAGAGGAAGATCGGACCTAGAATTTATTCACTGGATGTTCCTAGCCAATAAGAAGACAGACTGGCTAGGGCAATCAGGAAGAAAAGAGTTAGTTGGATAAAAGTATTGTAGGGGAACAATATTAATTGTCGTATTTGTATCTTGCGTGAAATGGCTCTCAACCATTGGCATATACAGGAGGTTTTCCATTAACTACGACACAGTCCTCCACAATATTTTTCTTCACCCTGGTTCCCACCCACCCAACTCTTCTAGCCCTTATGACATGAGGGGAACAGTAGTTGCCCATTTACTATGTTGCTCTAACCTCAGTGCATAACCTTGTGCATAAGATCCATCATGGATTTTTTCAAACCTTACTTGATGGGTGGGACTCCTAATAAGATGACCACCAGAGGTGCTGGCTGTGGGGGAAGATCCAAAGAGGTCGGTACTCCCACTCACGTCATTGGGATCTGTTTGTATAAGATGTGATGGCTTACTCCTATTTGGTGGTTGTGCACCTCTTGAATGATCCACCAGACCAGTGGCACCCATAATCTCAGTAGCACAGCTGTCTCTTGACCGTTGGCCCTGCCCTTGGGTAAATTATATGCTGATCTGACTCTCCTGAGTTGTACGACTGGGCTCATGTGATGTCTTCCCTGTTCTAAGGGCACCCGCAGATGTGGACCCAGCCACACGACTGGTCCTTACAGCCACAGACTTCGCAGTGTTAATTGGAACGCTGGAGACAAGTGGGGGGAGACCACTGAGCTTGGCCTCCATACCTTCAAGCCATAATAAAAAACGGGTTATCATATTTCAAACAAGGATTCCAGCCTAGGAAATTATTTGTCTGGATTCTGCTTCAGGTCAATATTGACTGATGGGAACACGTTGTTTTTGTGGTTGGTCTTTAATCCCCAGCCTTCGTTTTAATCGTTGGTTCAGCTAGAGCGATGCCGTCTGACAACTGTGTAGCCATTCGTGGCCACAACTGTGGTCTTAATGTAGACAGGGAGCCGGCTGCTTCCCCTACTACCTCGAGATCATCAAGGTGAAGTGAATCCTGGATAAGTCTTTCTGTTTCCAGGGAAAGTCAACTCTCGGGCAGAGCTATCTCTTTAGAAATAACACTTGCTGCTCTGATTAGAAAAGTGTGTGCCCCGTTGTGCCTGAGGTCATCTTCTTTTTGTCCATCTTTGCACACGTTTAAGGTAAGGGGTTATGAGGTAAGGATGTGTTTATTGTACCACACTGCAGGCCTTGTTGCCCTAGAGCTGTTGGTTGACCCACCTGCTATGAACCCCAATGTACCTCAATATAGGCCTAGGTAGTTACATGACCTTTTACCTACATCTGTCCTACCATTGTTCTACATGACCGGTCTGACACTGACCTTTTACCTAGCTAGCTGCTATATGACTGTTGTGTGGTTTTCGCAGAAAACTAGCCTCATGTATTATGCATGAAGATTCTCCATACCACAGCAGGATTACAATCTTCTGCATAATAACTGTATAAGGGTCACCTCTATCGTCATCCTTGTCCGACATGCTCATAGTACGCTTCTATGTAGAACCCCTGAGGGTACCTTTTGGGTATATAAGCACAACATCTTCACTGGGCAAGAAGGAGGAGAAAAATGCTTCCATGTTGACACGCAGACTCAAGATGCTGAGGACCTGCATGCAAACACTCCAGCATGCAGTGGTCGGACATCCCTTGCGGACTGTCCATCTCAAGACTAAGATGGGGTCCTTCATTCTCTCTCACCAGGTAATTGGGTAGTCTCCAACCTAAGGGAATTCTTGGCTTCACACCCACATATATGCCGCGTTCATCTAAGTACAACTAGTTAGGCTTTGCATTGTAGTTTAATGCATTATTGTTATGTGTCCAAATGCCTTCATATATTCATTGTTTTAGCACTAAGGTAGAATTCTACCTTTTCTCTTACTCTGCTTGTGCTCATAATTGTATACATCTGTTTCTGTCTCATGGTTGTTACAGCACATGTATTTTATATTAGAATGACGCTGGTTCAATTCATACTTACTGAAATAGTCCCCAACCTTTATTCTGTGTATATCTCTGAGCCAAAGTAAGCGTGAGTGGCTGAGCAAAAAGGACTGTACTTTTTCCATCATCCTTGAGGGGTCAGGGTTGTCATGTTCGATAGTTGCCAGAAACTAGTTGCTCTTCTGTAAAAGAGGCTCATAGTGGCATTGTGAGCTAGCTGGTCCACAGACCAACATATCCTCTGGAAGTGTCTGGATTCAGTTTGGACATCACTCCATTAGTTTATGTTGTCAAAATGCGCATATCCTCTAAAGATTTGTAGGAAGTACACAACACACCCCAATGTCAAGTTGTTCAATGCTATAAAGTGTTCAGGGCAGGCAGGACAGGATCCGTCAAGCAGGAGGCACAGCACCTCCTTCAGGGCACCAAAGGGACTCAATAAGAAAATAAATAGAAAAAAGTATGTTAATCTTTTGGGGACCAAGAGACTGGGCCCATCCTAGCATCTTACGGCTGTGGATAGGCGTGGACAGGCCTGCTCATGGTCTGGTCTTCACCTGGGCAGGCGCCTGTCAGGGCAGAAATAGGCGCATCCAGGAGTAGGGACCAGTTATGGTGGCTTCCGGCCACAAGAGACACTGGGATTCATAGTCAGCCCTACAGACCACAGACCAGCAGCTTCTGGCTCCTGTGCTGCGGAAGCCAATCAGTGTAGAAGCTGCCACCTCTGGGCACAGGGACCACTGATGGCTCATAGTCCACCCCACAAACCTGCAGCTTCTGGCTCCAGTCCAGGAACCACCATCTGAAATACATTCAGGCATTTCATTGCCTGTGGGTCCTCTGGGCTCTCCCTCGGGTGACCTTCAGCAACAAACTTGGTGCCAAGGTAGCCCAAGGACCACGTGAAGCTGTGCCACATCAAGTCAAAGCTTTTCTGTGGTGGGACCTCCTCACCACCTTCTGGCCTAATGCTGGGCTGACACTGCAGACCAAACCACACTGTTGGTCTGACTTTGAGTGTACAACAGAGATGCTGGCACCATACCAACCCTTACCCCTCTGCCCGGGCTGGGTCTGAACTGGGTGGCCCACAACGGCTATGGATCATGTCACCACCCACAGTCCTCCCAACCCTTGGACTTCTGACCTGAGGGCTGTGACCCTGGGGACTAATGGTCTCCTGACCGACACACAGTGGGGGCCACAGTTCAGGACTACCGAGGGCCACTCCCTTCTCCCCCCTTGACCATGCCCCAGCACCACCACTACTCCAGATATTTCCAGACTATCTCAGGTATAGCTGGATAGGGGCATCCAAGGAGACTCGGAGACAGCTTCCAGTGGGCAAGTCCTTCCTCTCCATCAGTGGGCCCAGTGCTGAGGCTGGCACTTTTCTAGCAAGGCTGTGGGTAAACCTGCACGGCAACTCCTCATCCAGCCCTCTAGGGGCAGCACTGCCAGCCCTCCACAGGCATCCCTTAGTATACCACCATGGAGCGCATCCTCCGTGAAATCACAGTGGTGGGCTGCCAGTTGGAGGGCATGGACACAGATATTCTCTGCACTGGTAGCTGAGACAAAGCCGATATGCATTGGCATTGCAGGATTCCAGGCCTGCATAGACGGACTGGACCAACGAGTAGCTGTGATGGAAGAACACCTGTACAGCCAATGGGAATTCGACCAGGAGCTCCTATTCCTGCCAAGCAAGGTCATCAACCTGGAAGATCGTAGCCGGTGGGAAAATGTCAATTTCTTCAACTTTCCAAAGAATGCAGATGGACCTGATGCTAAGTCCTTTCTCAGGGACATCCTCTCGAAGCTCATTGGACTTGCCTTTGTTCCTCCACTGGATCGGGTCTACCGCATCCACCCACCACAATGGGATTCTTCAACATGACCTTGACCCCTATTCACCTGCTTCCTGTGGCATGAGCAGGCCCGGCAACTTCTGTATGCAGCCCGCTCACATGGACCAAACACAAATTAGGGCCATGAAATCCTGTCTGTTTGTGGATCACCAAGGTTGGCACCTCAAAGTAATTTTTTGACCCGGAGGACCAGTGTCATTTCTTGAATGGACTTGCAAAACAGGTCAGGGACACACCCACGGCTGCAGAGACCCACCATCTGGCACCGCCATCCCTACCTGCTTCGTCTGGCAGACACTGGCAGAAGGACAGTGAATTCTGCCACTGGGTCAGAGACCCTGGCACGCTCCCAAGGTGACAGAGCTCAGGCCCTCCATGCACTGGCTGTTCTCACACAGGACCAGGGCAGGAACAAGTCGCACTCGCCCCTAAAACCCTCTGGTGACAATCAAGCTGTATCAGGGACGGTGCAGCAAGTGGTGCTGCAGCAGCATTGATGGGACTAGCGCCTGCCAGACGGCTGAGTATCCCCATGCCTTTTCAAATGTTTGATTGATATTCATGAAAACTTTCCATGCTCTGTGCAATGTGTGCTGTTTTTGCTTTAGTTCCCCAATGAGGGCAATGTTGGACTTCTAGGTATGCTGTCGTATTAGGCCTATGGCTTGAGGTGGTCCCGCAGCACCCCTCCCCTAATCAACTGCCCGCAAGCTTAGTTGTCTTATTACTGGTGGTGCTTTGAGGTATACTGTTGTTCTATTGCCAAAGGTATGCTAGGCTGCCTACCCCAGTCCACTATTTCAGTGTTCCTCTGGCTGTATTGGGCCTTGGTGTCACCTCCCTCATCCAAGACCACTCCTCATATGCTCGTCATGATGAACCCACCACTGATGGGGATACCACCGTCCTGACAGCAGTCACCCCCTGCCACACTGTTGCTGGGTGCTAACTACCCACTCTATTCATCCCGGCCCGCTCCAGTCCAACATAGCACATTGGGCAGTGCACCTCCCTGACAGGGGTGGTGAATCCTCATCCTATGCCGCTCCCATGAGCATCTCGGGCCCACGGATATATATCCCCCCTGCTAGGCCACCCAGGTATCTTTCTATTTTCCTTCTGCTCCTAAAGGACCCCAGCGGATGTTCTATGCCCCACCACAACCATACTCATTCACTGTTCGGAATGCACTGCCTTCCAGAAGGCACCCCCCTCGGCGCGCTGTCTCCGTAAGCTTAGACTTGTGGTATACAGTTCAGTGCTCCTCACACTGCACCTCACTTAAGCAGCTCATCCAGACTCTTCATACTCCTTCCACCCCTATTCCCCCAACAGCATAGCTTCTATGTGTCCTTGGGTAGCCTGTTCTCCGCACCGGCTGGGCAACATGAGTAGGCACCATTTCTGTGTGTCCAGAACACTACCTGCCTGCCCCCCTCCCACCACCCTGTCCCGACAAGGCACCCTGCCTCTTACACCCTCACTCTCCCCCTTCACTCACCTGTGTTTATTACCACCTCCTGACCTACCCTGTACTCTTACATGGACCTTCTCCCCCTGTCACTACCTAATCTGACTGTGTTGTCTTGCCACACATACACCTCACTGCATTCCCAAATACACCCCCCTGCCCCATCCCCCATCCCCACTCCCGTATCTCCCCACCTGCACACACCACTGCTTGGCACGACTGCACATCCCTTGGGAGTCCATGTCTGCATCCCCATTCTCTTTGTGTCCTAGCTTGGAATGTTAGTGGCCTCACACACTATATCAAGTGGAAAAAGGTGCTCTCTTTCCAGGCCAAATAATGGATGTGGCTCTCTTACTAGGTATGCACCTTGATAGCCTAGAATCCGACAAGTTGTGCCACGATTGAGTGGGTAGGGTGATACAGAGTTGTGTTTTGGCACCTCCATCTGCCGAGGGAGGGAGATCCCACAAAAGTGGAGTGGCAATACTTATCCAGACATCATTACATGTTACTGTTGCATAAAAGTGGTATGATTCAGAAGGTAGACACACATTTGCCAAACTATGGCTCAGGTACAGGTCCCTCAGTGTGGGATCTGGGTGTGCCCTGACAGGTCAAATTGCCTCTTCTTTCTTCAACTAAACCGCCTGCTACTGGAGATCGAAGCGTCACCGTATGTTATAGGAGGCGATTGTAACCTTGCCTGGAATGCATGATTCCAGGCAAGGAAGGACAGGCCAGGCCCTCTAGGCTAAGGCAATGACGCGGCAGGGCCCTGCTGGACAACGCGGCCTCTGACCATGGCCTGGGAGACAACTGGTATTTCAGCCACCCATCAGATGAGGAATACACATCAGCCTCACTGGTTCATGACACACAATCCAGACTGGATTGCTTTCTCATCTCCTAACAAATGGTGGCCCTTGTTGGAGATTCTCAAATCCTAGAAGCCGCACTGTCTGACAACTCTGCGGTCCTATTATCCCCAGACATGGGCCTCGCCTCCCCGAGCCGCAAACCCTGGTGTCTGAATGTTCAACAATATGGCATTCCCTTAGGGCAGGTCCCAATTGAAAGCCCACATCTCAGCATGCATTTTGGACAACAAAAACGCAGTGAACTTCCACAGGGTCCCATGGGCAGCTGCAAAGGCAACATTAAGGGGTTAACTCTTGAGAGATGCTACCGTATCTAACAACCAAGCGACTCTCTTACGGACCGAGCTGGAAGGGAAGATAGCCTCCCTCACCGCCTCTATTCCTCCCACCCCAAAATACCCATCCGCTGCTGCTTGAAAAGGACCTGCTTGGCCCTCAAGGGCCTCTTTACCTCCAAAGCTTAATACACTCTGCAACGCCTGAAGGGGCAGTACTATGAACACGGGGAGAAGGCAGGTCGCCTACTGGTGACCGAACTGCGGCAAAGGGAGGCCACCATGGCCATTCCTGCTATTCAGTCTGCAAGCGGGAAGGTTCTCACCACCCTCAGGATATTGTCAATGAGTTTGCATAATTCTAAAAAAACATTATACAACCCAGAGGCATCGGCTTGCTTGGAATGGGTGGCAACATTCTTGCAGAGTGTAGACCTTCCCCACTGTCCAGCAAGGGTAGGGAACTACTCGAAAGGGAGATCAGCATAAAGGAGATAGCACTGGCCATCTCCAAACTGCCCTCTCCAAACTGCCCTTTCACAAAGCCCCGGGAGAGAATGACCTCCCCCCATGGTTTTATAGGTGGTCAGGAGAGGAGGACACCGAATTCCCTGCATGCCACATTCCAGGAGACAGAGCAGACTGCATCCTGGGGTCTCTTTCCACCAAGGTGGTGATCGCAGTCCTACCCAAACATGAGACCCTTTTCTGTGCAGCATCTACAAAACCATCTCACTGTTCACTGGTGACATTAAAATTCTCACCATCATCTTGGCAGCGCGCCATGGCAAAGTCATTCCCTTCCTGATCCACTGCAGGCAGGTTGGCTTCATACCAGGTCGATCTCCCAGAAACCATCTCATCACCCTTGCTTGCACCCTTTGGGAGGTCAACGTTGTACTGAGCAACGTGGTGGCCCTTTCCCTGGATGCCGCATCAAGTTTGATACCTCTTTGCCTCCATGAAAAGGTTTGGCGTGGGAGACCAATTCATTACCAAGGTGGGGCTGGTGTATGAATGCCCAATGGATTAGGACCTGTTCATGCAGAGGCCTGGGCCTCCCATCAGTCGAGCACTATGCCATAGCCCTCCATCTCTTGTGGCATACCTGGACCATGGTACCACGCACCCACCGCAGTAGGACCAAACAGAATGATCACTTTTCTGTGGAGGCAAAGGACTTGGCCTACTTTATAGGGACCATTGCCTCCAGCCCCACCCCATGCATCCTGGCCTGCAGGCTACACAAAATGCCTGACAACGCACTCACTGACTACTCAGTGTGGACCCACGCTAGCCTGATAAGGCACCATTGTGGGGCAAAATACAGTTTGTGCAATGATGGCCATGCCCTACGCTAAACACACACGATGGAGGAGGGCATGCACTCCCTGGAACAAATATTGCTTGACAGAGACCTGGAGCATTTTGACCATCTGAGAGAGGATTTTGGCCTCCACCCACAGCATGCTTGGTGCTACTTGCAGTTGCAACATTGCCTGAGATGTTGCTTAAGCTAACGTCCATGGTCCCTAGAATCTTCACCAGAGGTAACTTACCTGGCTACGTTGGGCTGTCATAAGGGAGTGACATTGGAACTCTACAGTACATGCCCCTCTCCCAACCACCTTTTCTATGCAGCCTCCATGCCAAATGGCAGGCCCGCCTGCATATAGCCCTTGAGGAGGAGGATTGGGCTTTCATCCTGAAAGCCCTGGAGAGGGGCACCCGGGAAGCCTGTTTAAGATTCTGCCTCTTCAAAATGTTCCACGAATGGCACTAAACCCCAAGTAAACTGAACAGGGTGGGACTCCTTCCCCATATGAATTGCTGGATATGTGCGAATGCCCACTGCAAACTCACTCACATCCTCTGTGAATGGTCCTGGGTCCAGCCTTTTTGGTCAAGTCAGGGACACCTTGGGAGCATCCATGTCACTGCGACGCCCCATCACCCCTGTTATGCTCCTCAAAAACACAAAGGATTATGCAGACCTCTCTCCTCCGCAGTGCCATATTCATGACATGGTCCTAGCCAGAATATGTATCCTCTGCCAATGGAGGTTACCCGTGCCCCCTTCTCTGGAGGACCGGACAGTGTCAATGATGCAGACAGTGTTGCATGAGCGTGCTAGTAATAACTTACCTGACCAAGCAGACGTGGGCTCCTTGAAGAGGGAGACACCACTACTACCCCTCCTACATCCCATCCTGAGCACCAAGGCCACCATACTCATGAGCCATGTAGTCGAATGTTGCTGCAATTTTGGGAGGCCCTGACCTGCCTCAACATCTACATTCTTCCCCTCTTCTCCCTATACCACACCCCGCCTCCTCTCTCCTCCATTACCTTCTCCCTCCCTACCCTCCCCCTCATGACTCACCCATCTCTTTCTCCCCACCCCCACCCCCAGCCTCGTCATTATATGCCTTTCCTATACCCTTCTTGCCCCATATCTCTGATTACTCCACCTCGTCTCCTATCCTCATACCACCTCTTTCCCATTGCCTCCACTCATCTCTTCCATCCCTCCCACCCCCTACCCAGGACATGTAGGTATGCGGATCCCCTCAGCATTGAAAACCGCTGCTGTAACCCCCACCACCCCTTATGCATCCATGCGGGGTACTCAACCTTGCTCTCATGCCATGAAACACACTGGCCCGATATCATTGGGCCCCGTTGCCAGTACGCATCCCTCCCAATCCTGTTGCCCACACCACTGTGCTACAAAAAGGGGTGGTGATGGACAGAGAATCTGAATCAATCAAACACTCACACCCAGTCAAAAGATCTGGGTTTAATCCATCACCGTTCTTTAGCCCACTCTGTGACCCCAGTTCAGACATGGCTATATGCAAATCAGTCTAACCCTGTGCCTCATGGGAACAGTGCAGCCCGAACTGCCAAGCCATGTCTTCCCTGGACCGGAAACAAGCTTCCGAGGACCGGTTTCTGGCATTCCAGCCGTCTTCAGCCCGGCTTGCTTGAATCCAGTGGCAAAGTGAAAAAAAGGGACTCATGTCTGAGCATACCCTGCCACACTTATGGCGGCCAAAAGTGGTACAAAAGGGGGTAGTGATGGACGGAGCATCTGAATCAATCAAACACTCACGCCCAGTCAAATGATCAGGGTTTAATCCATCACCGTTCCTTAGCCCACTCTGCCACCCCGGTTCAGACATGGCTATATGCAAATCAGTCTGACCCTGTGCCTCATGGGAACAGTCCAGCCCGAACTGCCAAGCCATGTTTTCCCTGGACCGGAAACAAGCTTCCGAGGACCGGTTTCTGGCATTCCAGCCGTCTTCAGCCCGGCTTGCTTGAATCCAGTGGCAAAGTAAGCAAGGGACTCAAGTCTGAGCATACCCTGCCACACTAATGGCAGCCAAAAGCGGTACAAAAGGGGGTGTGATGGACGGAGCGTCTGAATCAATCAAACACTCACACCCAGTCAAAAGATCTGATTTTACTCCATAACCGTTCTTTAGCCCACTCTGCCACCCCAGTTCAGACATGGCTATATGCAAATCAGTATAACCCTGTGCCTCATGGGAAAAGTCCTGCCCGAACTGCCAAACCATGTCTTCCCTGGACCGGAAACAAGCTTCCGATTACCGGTTTCTGGCATTCCAGCCGTCTTCAGCCCGGCATGCTTGAATTTAGTGACAAAGTGAGCAAGGGACTCACGTCTGAGCGTACCCTGCCACACTTATGGCGGCCAAAAGCGGTACAAAAGGGGGTGGTGATGGACGGAGCATCTGAATCAATCAAACACTCACACCCAGTCAAAAGATCTGAGTTTAATCCATCACTGTTCTTTAGCCCAATCTACCACCCCAGTACAGACTTGGCTATATGCAAATCAGTCTGACCCTGTGCCTCATGGGAACAGTCCAGCCCGAACTGCCAAGCCATGTCTTCCCTGGACTGGAAACAAGCTTCCGAGGACCGGTTTCTGGCATTCCAGCCGTCTTCAGCCCGGCTTGCTTAAATCCAGTGGCAAAGTGAGCAAGGGACTCACGTCTGAGCATACCCTGTCACACTTATGGCGGCCAAAAGCGGTACAAAAAGGGGTGGTAATGGATGGAGCATCTGAACCAATCAAACACTCACACCCAGTCAAAAGATCTGGGTTTAATCCATCCTTGTTCTTTAGCCCACTCTGCCACCCCAGTTCAGACATGGCTATATGCAAATCAGTCTGACCCTGTGCCTCATGGGAACGGTCCAGCCCGAACTGCCAAGCCATGTCTTCCCTGGACCGGAAACAAGCTTCCGCGGACCGGTTTCTGGCATTCCAGCCGTCTTCAGCCCGGCTTGCTTGAATCCAGTTGCAAAGTGAGCAAGGGACTCACGTCTGAGCATACCCTGCCACACTTATGGCGGCCAAAAGCGATGCAAAAGGGGGTGGTGATGGACGGAGCATCTGAATCAATCAAACACTCACACCCAGTCAAAATATCTGGGTTTAATCCATCACCGTTCTTTCTTTAGCCCACTCTGCCACCCCAGTTCAGACATGGCTATATGCAAATCAGTATAACCCTGTGCCTCATGGGAACAGTCCTGCCCGAACTGCCAAGCCATGTCTTCCCTGGACCGGAAACAAGCTTCCGCGGACCGGTTTCTGGCATTCCAGCCGTCTTCAGCCCAGCTTGCTTGAATCCAGTTGCAAAGTGAGCAAGGGACTCACGTCTGAGTATACCCTGCCACACTTATGGCAGCAAAACCGATACAAAAGGGGGTAGTGAAGGACGGAGCATCTGAATCAATCAAACACTCACACCCGGTCAAAAGATCTGGGTTTAATCCATCACCGTTCTTTAGCCCACTCTGCCACCCCAGTTCAGACATGGCTATATGCAAATCAGTATAACCCTCTTCATCATGGGAACAGTCCTGCCCGAACTGCCAAGCCATGTCTTCCCTGGACCGGAAACAAGCTTCCGATTACCGGTTTCTGGCATTCCAGTCGTCTTCAGCCCAGCATGCTTGAATTCAGTGACAAAGTGAGCAAGGGACTCACGTCTGAGCATACCCTGCCACACTTATGGTGGCCAAAAGCGGTCCAAAAGGGGGTGGTGATGGACGGAGCATCTGAATCAATCAAACACTCACACCCAGTCAAAAGATTTGGGTTTAATCCATCACTGTTCTTTATCCCACTCTACCACCCCAGTTCAGACATGGCTATATGCAAATCAGTCTGACCCTGTGCCTCATGGGAACAGTCCAGCCCGAACTGCAAAGCCATGTCTTCCCTAGACCGGAAACAAGCTTCGGAGGACCGGTTTCTGGCATTCCAGCCGTCTTCAGCCCGGCTTGTTTAAATCCAGTGGCAAAGTGAGCAAGGGACTCACGTCTGAGCATACTCTGTCACACTTATGGCGGCCAAAAGCGGTACAAAAAGGGGTGGTAATGGATGGAGCATCTGAACCAATCAAACACTCACACCCACTCAAAAGATCTGGGTTTAATCCATCCTTGTTCTTTAGCCCACTCTGCCACCCCCAGTTCAGACATAGCTATATGCAAATCAGTATAACCCTGTGCCTCATGGGAACAGTCCAGCCCGAACTGCCAAGCCATGTCTTCCCTGGACCGGAAACAAGCTTCTGCGGACCAGTTTCTGGCATTCCAGCCGTCTTCAGCCCGGCTTGCTTGAATCCAGTTGCAAAGTGAGCAAGGGACTCACGTCTGAGCATACCCTGCCACACTTATGGCGGCCAAAAGCGATACAAAAGGGGGTGGTGATGGACGGAGCATCTGAATCAATCAAACACTCACACCCAGTCAAAAGGTCTGGGTTTAATCCATCACCGTTCTTTAGCCGACTCGGCCACCCCAGTTCAGACATGGCTGTATGCAAATCAGTCTGACCCAGTGCCTCATGGGAACAGTCCAGCCTGAACTGCCAAGCCATGTCTTCCCTGGACCGGAAACAAGCTTCCGAGGACCGGTTTCTGGCATTCCAGCCATCTTCAGCCCAGCTTGCTTGAATCCAGTGACAAAGAGAGCAAGGGACTCACGTCTGAGCATATGCGCAGATCTGAGTCCCAGGCTCTCCACATCACTGGAGTCAAGCTATCCGGGCTGAAGAAGGCTGATAGCCAGAAACTGGTCCTTCAATGCTTGATTCCGGTCGGGGAAAGACATGGCTTGGTAGTTCGGGCTGGACTGTTTCCATGAGGCACAGGGTCAAGGCTGATTTGCATATAGCCAGTGTCTGACCTAGGGAGGTGTGGAGAGCAAAAAAGATGGATTTAGGCCCAGATCTTTATACTGGGGTGAATGTAAGTTATTGTTCAGCATTCTGTCCATCAACTGTGTTTTTTGCAATTTTCACCCCGAGTGGGCTGGGTATTCTCAGCCGTGAGTCCCAGGCTCTCCACATCACTGGAGTCAAGCTATCCAGGCTGAAGAAGGCTGATAGCCAGAAACCGGTCCTTGGATGCTTGATTCCGGTCTGGGAAAGACATGGCTTGGTAGTTCGGGCTGGACTGTTCCTATGAGGCACAGGGTCAAGGCTGATTTGCATATAGCCAGTGTCTGACCTAGGGTGGTGTGGAGAGCAAAAAAATTATGGATTTAGGCACAGATCTTTGTACTGGGGGTGAATGTAAGACATTGTTCTGCATTCTGTCCATCAACTGTGATTTTTTCGCAATTTTCACCCCGAGTGGGCTGGGTATGCTCAGACGTGAGTCCCAGGCTCTCCACATCACTGGAGTCAAGCTATCCAGGCTGAAGAAGGCTGATAGCCAGAAACCGGTCCTTGGATGCTTGATTCCGGTCTGGGAAAGACATGGCTTGGTAGTTCGGGCTGGACTGTTCCCATTAGGCACAGGGTCAAGGCTGATTTTCATATAGCCAGTGTCTGACCTAGGTTGGTGTGGAGAGCAAAAAACGATGGATTTAGGCCCAGATCTTTGTACTGGGGTGAATGTAAGACATTGTTCTGCATTCTGTCCATCAACTGTGTTTTTTTCAATTTTCACCCCACTGTGCTAACAGGAATGCGCACTCAACACCCCCTCATGTGGGACCATGGCCCAACAGGTCTTTGACACTTGCTACCTAGAGGCCAACACAGCACTAGGGAAGTTAGTTCTACTAGTTCTATGCGTAACATGTACACTTTCCCTGTACTCTCTACCCCCTCCCCCTCCCCCACTAAATTGTATTGCTTATAAACTGTTGTTCCAAAATGTGCACATGTTGTATGATCCTTTTTCAAATAAAAAAAATTATGACCCATAAAAGTTCATGTGCTTCTCCCCTAATAATGTTGACAATTGTCTAAAGCGAATTGGGATATTTAATTTACCTGTCAGTACCTTGTAAAATGGTATACCATATACCCAGGACCTGTAATCAAAATGCTACCAGCTGGCCTTCAGCACTGATAGCGCCACGCACACTGTAGCCTTTCAAACCTATCTTAACCCTGCCATGGCAGGACCTGTGTGTGCAGATTACTACCACTTTAACTTCACTTTTAAATCCTGTTACCCAACCTTAAATTCCCCTTTTATTACACATATTTCACCACTAAGGTAGGCCCTAAGTGACCCTAAGGGCAGGGTGTTGTGTAACTAAAAGGTATGTCATGTACTTTTAAGTCTTACATGTCATGGCAGTGGCAAAAAGCTAAATGAGTTTTTGTTGTAAGGCTGTAGTATCGGGGTGCGCTTGTGATTAATAAGAAGGCAATAAATCCAATCCAAAGAGATTAAGAGGTTTATTGCATTAAACAATCCACAGCTGGGAAAAGCTACTGATGGTACAGAGACAAAGCATCAACTACTGTTTTGCTAATAAACCCCCCAGCACAAGGATTCCATACATGACAATAAAGTGTTCTGGTTCTAAGAACTACATGACATCGTAGAAAAATAGAATGAACCTAAAACATGAACTTACAATAAGCTAGCATAGCACACTACATAGACCTACTTCTTCCATAGGCCAGAATTCAGGATTCCTTAACACACCTTTTAAGTTGTAATTCCTGATTGGAAAGGAGTAGCCACTTCATGTTTAATATCTTTGGAATGGCAGTGACAAATCCTCTTTAATTGTAAAGTTGAATGTAACACTACCATTTTAGAAATGCCACTTTTAGAAAGTGTATATTTCTCTGCTCTAAACTTTTCAATGTGTGCCTGCAGTCTGCCTCCCATACACATCTGGGCTGGATGACAGCTACACTTTGTGCATACTCTCTAGACAGCCATAACACGGATGGCTAAGTGGGACAGGGGATACATCTGCATTCATCTGCATACTGATAGCCCTGGGTAATGTAAATCCAACCCTGGGTAACATATATATATAATATATAAATTTCTTTATTCGGCTTTGCACAAAGGAAAACCATAAAAGCAACATTTGAAAACACAATTAGATATTTAAACAAATGTACATATTAAAAGAATATAGTAGAATTCGTACAAAGACAATTTAGTATATTTTAAAACAGAGTATCAAATTATTTCATGTCATCAACCATCAACTGAAGCTAGGACCGGGATACTTTTTACAGATTTTTCCTGTGCTTCATGACTAAGCATGAGCGAATTTTGCGGATCTCGCGTTCGCGAATTTTGCGGATTTGCGGATTCGCAATCCGCAAAATCCGCGAATTCCCGCGAATTTGCGGATTTTTTTTTTTTTGTGTTCGCCCGTGTTTCTGCCAGTTCGCGAGGGTTTTGTACACTTTCGCAAATTGCGAACTTACCTGTCGGGTCGCAAGTTTCGCGAACTTGTTGTTTCTACGTGTCCAGCCTGTTTGGGACACTCTTCTTCATCACTGCCACTCTCTGTCACCACTGCCACTCTCTGACTACTCATGCCACCCTCTGGCCCACCCATGCCACCCTCTGTTTCATCACCACACCCTCTGGTTGTCCAGTGTACATTATTTTCGGCAAAGCAAAGCACACCTTCCCTGCCTCAAGTGACCTGAATTAATTTGGGGCTGATTCATGTGTCACAGAATATTTTTTTAGCTGGCACCTGCTTCCTTAGTGCGCCCTGATTAGTGATCTTTTGCACTTGCTAAGTGCTTTCATTGTTGCAAAATTAGTTACAACACCTGCCCTGCCCCAACTGACAATAATGAATTAGGGGCTGATTAATGGATTTTAACTTCCAGCCTGGCTCCTGCTTGTCTCCCTTAGCTGTAATTCAGGACCTTTGTGGCATATGTGTAACTATTCTGAGGTTCAGAGCAGGGTCACATAATAGTTTCAACTGGCAACTGAACTCTGGAGGGGCCCCTCAGGAAGCACTCCAGGAAATGGCTACTAATGATGAGCCTGAACTTTTGAACCTGGTAAGTAGTTACTTTCAGTTTTGCTAAGATCGTATTTCTGCAATTTTGCACTTATTCGCGGGGCGCGAACTCACGCGAACAGTGCGAGCAGTGCGAGCAAAATCCGCTGCTCGCGGATTTGCGGATTTTGCGGGAAATTCGCAAATCTCGCGGATTGCGGATTTCCCGAAAATCCGCAAAATCCGCGAGCGGAACGGATTTTCCGCCCACGCCTATTCATGACACATTTTAGGAAATTGAGGACAAAATAACAAACAGATTCAGATTCTAGCATTTGAAGACGTAGCATTGCAGGACGACACTGTCTAACACCCCAGCGCCTTAGTAGTGGTAATAGCCAGATTTTCCTGTGTGGATGATGGAATTTACAAAACAGTATTGTGTGTTAAGCATGAGCGAATTTTGCGGATCTCGCGTTCGCGAATTTTGCGGATTTGCGGATTCGCAATCCGCAAAATCCGCGAATTTCCGCGAATTTGCGGATTTTTTTTTTTTTTGTGTTTGCGCGGGTTTCTGCCAGTTCGCGAGGGTTTTGTACAATGTCGCAAATTGCGAACTTACCTGTCGGGTCGCAAGTTTCGCGAACTTGTTGTTTCTACGTGTCCAGCCTGTTTGGGACACTCTTCTTCATCACTGCCACTCTCTGTCACCACTGCCACTCTCTGACTACTCATGCCACCCTCTGGCCCACCCATGCCACCCTCTGTTTCATCACAGCACCCTCTGGTTGTCCAGTCAGTGTACATTATTGTGGCAACAAGCACACCTTCCCTGCCTCAAGTGACCTGAATTAATTTGGGGCTGATTAATGTGTCACAGAATATTTTTTTAGCTGGCACCTGCTTCCTTAGTGCTTCCTGATTAGTGATCTTTTGAACTTGCTAAGTGCTTTCATTGTTGCAAAATTAGTTACAACACCTGCCCTGCCCCAACTGACAATAATGAATTAGGGGCTGAATAATGGATTTGAACCTCCAGCCTGGCTCCTGCTTGTCTCCCTTAGCTGTAATTCAGGACCTTTGTGGCATATATGTAACTATTCTGAGGTTCAGAGCAGGGTCACATAATAGTTGCAACCTGCAACTGAACTCTGGAGGGGCCCCTCAGGAAGCACTACAGAAAATGGCTACTAATGATGAGCCTGAACTTTTGAACCTGGTAAGTAGTTACTTTCAGTTTTGCTAAGAGCGTATTTCTGCAATTTTGCACTTATTCGCACTTATTCGCGGGGCGCGAACTCACGCGAACAGTGCGAGCAGTGCGAGCCAAATCCGCTGCTCGCGGATTTGCGGATTTTGCGGGAGATTCGCGAATCTCGCGGATTGCGGATTTCCCGAAAATCCGCAAAATCCGCGAGCGGAACGGATTTTCCGCCCACCCCTATTGTGTGTATGTTGGACTGTTTAGATTCCTCATCACAGGGACAGGGAGGGGGGGTTAAGTCCCATCTGTTGCTCACAGGAAATGCTACCAATCTAAAAAAAAAAGGTCCAATCTGAATCTTGTCATTAACATTCTCTCGTGGGTACTAATCTGTAGTGTTAAGTACGGCTGGATAGATTGAGTAGCCTGAATCAGATTCGCGTGAATGACCGAGGGTTTTGAGGACTCAGAAGTCAATCTCAAGGACTCTAAATGTCTAAGGGCCAATTGTTTCAGAACTCCCTTAGGAAGGTCAATGATAGCTTCAGGTTGGAAATAATATTTCTCGATACCAAGGTATTTGAAGAAGTTTCTGATATAGCAGAGCCACTTTACTTTTTAGGATTGATCAAGGGCCATTGTGTCTACCACGATTGCCTGTGTCAGCGCATTTATATCTGAAATCCAAATGCGCCGCCATAGCATCAATGGCTGGATCTTTAGCAAATCCTCTAGGTAGGGGATTCCGAGTTCCAGATGGGATGCATAGGTTGAAGTGCATCTCGGAGTGGCTAGGAGGAATCTGAGGAAGGTGTTTCCTGCTACCTGAAGGGCGCTAACGTCTACGTGTCCCCAAACGCCCGCTCCATACAAGGCAATAGCCTGACACTTGGCGCTATAAATTTTTAATAGCTCCACAGGTGCCCTCCTCCCCAATCTCTGGGAGAAGCTCATCAGGGCCGCTCTGGATCTCTTAAACAGGTGTCATCTTGCCTCTACTGCTGGCCTCCAAGTCAGGCTTTTGTCGATCATGATTCCTAAATATGGATACTGGGCAGTTACCTCAAGTTTTTGATTATCGAGATAGATGTCTTTTACTCGTTTTTTCCCTCTGCCTGCTATCATAACAAACGTTCTTTTAACGTTCATGTGCAGGTCCAATCCACCCATGAAAACCGTATATCTATTTAGGGATTTATGTAGTTCTCGCGGAGTGCGGGCCAGGATGACAGCGTCGTCTGCATAGAGCAAAGCGGGAATCAGGCGCTGTTTTACCCGTGAGAGATCCTGGCCCTCCCTCAACATCTCTACCTCCAAGCCATTGGTGTACAATGAGAAGAGAAAGGGGGCTAGGACACACCCCTTCCTGACTCCACGCTCTACTCCAAAGGATGCCCTCAGCTCTCCATTTACGCCAAAGCGCACCCTCGCCGATGCTTTAGAATAGAGCTCCCTCAGAAAGTCTAGGAGAGGGGGATCCACTCTCATCTGTCTTAAGACCGTCCAGAGTTTTGCGTGAAAAACGCTATCAAAAGCGGCTGACAGGTCTACATAGACCATATATACCGTGTCCTTCTTTGCCTGGGTGTATTTGCCCAATATCAGGCTAAGATTTAGGGCCTGCTCGACCGTTCCAAACCCCTCAAGAAATCCGAACTGGAGGTCGGAGATAATGCCTCCCTCCTCCGCCCACTGCTGGAGTCGCTCAAGTATTACTCTACCAACAACCTTACCCAGAGAATCCAGCAATGAGATGGGGCGGCAGCATTTCACATCCTGACGGTCCCCTTTTTTAAAAATGGGGACCATGATGGAATTGGTCCACGATTTTAACAGTCCCACATTTGCAGCTGCTGTGCACACTCTAGTAAGAATGGGGGCCCAGAGATCCAGATTGCGTTTAAAGAGATCCACTGGGACCCCATCGGGGCCTGGAGCTTTCCCATTTTTGCTTGTTTCTAATGCCATTAGTAGATCGGGAATATCGAAGTACAGGGGTATTGGATATTCAACTATTGGGTGTATGTTTTCTGTCCCACCTGCTGTTGCAGTATTTTTAAAGATTTTGGAGAAGTGGGAAACCCATGTATCTTCATCTATAGCCACTTCTATCTTGGGACTATTATTAACTGTTAAAAAGGGTGATCTGACAGTTTTCCAGAAAGCCTCACTGTTTTTGGAAACAGCACTCATATGGAGGTATTCCCAAAGTTTCTGTTTCAGTTCATGAATTCTTAATTTACGTTCCCTACCATAATGCCGCCTAAGGAGCTGAATCTGCCCCAAATCTCTGGGGGTTTTATGAAGGGCCAGCTTTAGGTTGGTTAGGGCCACGGTGCAACTATGATTAACCCACCCTTTACTAATTGGGTTCGCGGTCTTTGATTTTGCGGTGAGAAGTCCCTTGATTTTATTTAATATTTCAGTAAAATTGTTTAGGACTTCTTCATCAGTTACCGATAGATCCAGACATTTAATTAAATTTGGATATGCCGCATTTACCAGTTTTTTTGTAATTTCATTTGGATTTATTTTTCCCCATTTTAATGTGTATCCATTTTGTCTGCCTAACTCTAGTTTATTCTGAGCAAGAGTTTTCACTATATCTGTGTTTCGGGGCTTGGGATTAGTCAAGTGAATATCCATCCTTAGGGCGGAGTGATCACTGAGTGCATTAGCCATAACCTGAAAGGATTTAGCAGTGTGTAGCAGTCCAGATGACAGGAGGATATAATCAACTGTGGTTTAGTGACCCCTACCCAAATACGTCGGTTGGAGGGAATTTGAGCCTGAACTTGGGTTATTGGTTATTACAAGATCCAAGTCAGACATCAGGTTATTCATAGCAATCCCCACCTTGGTATGGACAAAATGCATTAGTGGAGCGTCGTGTTCGTTCGCTATCCCGCAGCAATTTGTTTTAGCCTGTAGGCATGGGTGGAGATTAAAGTTCCCTCCCCATAAAAGATGAATTGCCCCTTGTCCTGCCTTCAACTGGTAACTCTGGGTTAATCTCTCTTGAATGTTACACAGAAGGGACAGGAATTGACCATCCTCTAGGTTGTTGTAGACATTAATTAAGAGGATGGACTCCTTGTTCGTAAAGGAAAGAGAGAGTACTTGGTAATTAGGGTCGGAGTCAACTGTGGACACTTTTAGGTGGTTCATGGTGTTTGCAATGTACGTTGTTAACCCCCCCTTAGGTCTACCTTCAGTACTGTGCAGGGCTGGAGTAAAATATTTTTTATAGCCCAGGAGGTGAAGCTCTGTCGTAGACCATGTCTCTTGGAGGCAGATTATTTTATATGGCTCCAGGAAATACATGGCGGTCCCATCCTCAATCTTAGGGCGTAAACCTGCGACGTTCCAAAAGAGGATAGGTATGGGCTGTGGCTCTAAATTAGTTACTACAGCTTCGTTTGCTGGAGAAATTGTTTTTATTTTAGGGATTGATTGGGGTAAGTTAGACTTAGTGGGTTCGAACTCCGTTAATGGTCAGTCGACCATTTCGAGACCGCTAAATCTATTCCTCGTCGGGATGCTGAACCAGGGATCCCAGCAAGGCGGTTCTCTATGAGCCGTTCTCAGCGTATATGGACCCCAGTCATCCCATCTCCTCCCCGATGACGCAGACCCACTGTGTGCCAGGAACTATCATAGTCATGGTGACGGGAGCCCCCTATTTGCCTTGAATTGGCATATTCAAAGTGACGGGGGTGCTACAACCCAAGGGGTATCATGGTCATAAAAAGGACCATTACGTTGTCTTGAGGGGTAGAAAAAGGAGAGTGGTTTAGTACCTATACCTCCATTTACACTTGAGTGGTCCCAAGAGCAAATGTATTCTACTACTCGGGGGTCTTCGAATGTAATCACTATGCAGTCTCCCGAGATTGTTTTTCTGCCATTTCCCACCCATGGGGTCCTGCGTACCGTCAGAATCCTACCTTGCCAAGTTGGCGGAATGGGGCGATTGGTGTTTAGCCAATGTTGGGCTTTATTTTTTAGAGACCACATAGGTTCTGCGTTGTGGTCTGCTAGCTCGGGCACACCTGTCATAACTACTACAAAAGGGCATGCTTCCGGTGGCATATCCGCAGGAAATCTAACTTCGGTGGGTCCCCTAAGGCCATCTCTATTGGAAACTGGAACCGGGGTTTTCGAGGCCGGGGTTTTAGAGGCTGGAATTTGAGTCACCGGAGTTTTAGAAGCCACTTTTTTTGATGCCGCTGTCTTAGGTGCAGGTGTTATTAATGACAGGGCATTTCCCTGTGACAGGGTTGTGGCGACATTGGCAGATGGATTCACTGTGCCCTTATTATTCAGTGTTTCCGAAAGTGTTGATTTGGCTATTGCAACTGGTGGTAAAGGTGCATTCTTTTGGGTAGTTGCAGGCTTAGGGAGGGTATTTGCTGGCTTGGGGAGGGTTTGTTTATTCTGTTTGCTTCCCCCCGTTTTTTGAGCCCCTGGCACTTGATTAAATTGTGGGAGATTAGCCAACTTGGATAGCTGTATCTCTAGCTGCGCTAACTTTGCTTCTACTGGTTGAAGAAAGGATTTTAAAAGGTCAGCGATCTTATTTAGCAGCTGGGAGTTATTGCTATCACTTGATTCCTTACTACAGGATAGGAGAATAGGGTATTCCAAATTAATGGGGGCAGGAGTATCATGTGTGGGATGATGGATAATCACAGAAACTACTAGCTGGTCTGCTCTAAGGGGTGGATTCTCTGACATACTAGAGATATTGCCGATCTCATTGAGGATAGGGTTTTTCGGACCGTTCTTTCTTTTCCTTATTGCGCCCTCCCTCTTGCTTGCCTACTTTCATCTGACATAATTTGAGGTAAAAATTGAGGTACTAGCTCTGGTGTTCTTTCTAGATCTGAGCTTATCTGGGAATCAGAGAGCTGGGAGGCCGACAGGACCACATTGTTTGGCAGGCTACGCCTACCCTCACAGAGGGATCTCTGTCCTACGTTATTCTCAGGTGCAGGAGTTCTGGCTTTGGCCAAGTTACCCATAGAAGATCTCTTAGCAAACACTAAGTCCAAGGACACCCTTTCCTCCATCAAAGAGATACTTTAATCAATGAATGAGTTTGCCTTGGTAATAAAATCATCCATGGGGCCTAACAGCTTACCAACACTCCCAGGGGACTTGGTTTTGTTTCCTCTAGTTAGTACCATTTTTCCTATTAGACAAAGAGAGGGAAAAAGGTTCTAAGATAGATATAAAATCAGCGAAAGAGAATATTTTGGGGGTCAGAGGGGCAAAGTCAATGAAAAAACAGTACATACGTTTCAGAAAGGATTGCAGGAAGTGAAAGTTAATGGGGGGACCCAGTCCAGTCTCTCACATCCTCGAACGGCCTCAAACGGCCCACCCTTTGCACGGGCTCCACTCCGCGCTTCGTCCCACGCGCGTCCCGCGTGCGCGTGTAGTGGACTGATTACGTACGTGTGCAGTGTGGGCGTGGCTTCCAGGGAGAGCGGGCCAGGTGTGTGGAATTGGCCTCGCAGGGACTCCTGGTCACTGGAGTCCCTGCCGTGTGCTCGCAGCCCCGTTGAGCCTCCGCAGCCCCTGATGTATTTTAAGTGAAGCGGGACCCGCGGAGCGGTTCCGGCGAAAAGTTTTGGCAGCACAAGTGTTCCGATGCAGGTCAGTGGCAAAGGTCCTTATCTCCTGATTCTCCTCATGGAAGTTTGGTATCCCCGGGTACATACATCCAACCCTGGTTAACGTACATCCAACTCTTAATGAATGCTATAGATGAAGGGGCCGTGATTCCTAGTTCCTGGGCAGGTGCAGTTATCCTTCCCATCTTTAAAAAGGGGGATCGCTCCCTGCCGGGAAATTATAGGCCTATAAGCCTGATCGTCTGCATCCAGAAGGTCGTGGCTAGAGTGATTCTAGGTAGAATACAGGTATGGATGGACGATTCTCACATCCTTTCGGACCTTCAAGCAAGTTTTCGAAGATGTATCAGCACAGTGGATCAGGTGCTAAGGTTTATCCTCATCTGTTGGCGCACTGTCACTCTGGGGAGAGGTTCGATCTATGCAGCCTTTGTGGACCTCAGGTCTGCATTTGACCTGGTACCACGTTCTAAGCTGTGGCATAGCCTTTGAACGCTGGGTATGCCTGTGGAAATCTTGGCTTTTGTTGTCAAATTGTACACAGACAACTCCGCCCAGGTAAGGTGGGGCAAGGCAGGCCACACCAATGAAAATTTGTTGGTAGAGAAGGGGGTTAGGCACCCACCCTATTTTCTATTTATATAAATGGGGTAATGAAATATTTTGAAAGCTGCCCTACCGACGCTCCAAGCCTAGGCAGAAAAAGGATTCCTCTCCTAGTGTTCGCCGATTACACTCTCATCCTTTCCAAAACGAGACCGGGACTTCAACGTGCCCTGTCAAGATTTGAAGAGTTCTGTGCGGACCAAGACCTGGTTGTTAATGTTGATAAAACTAAGTTTATGGTCCTCCAGGACTCCCATAAACACATCGGTGAAGTTAGGATGCAGGAAGGTGCTTTAGAGCAGACAGAGATTTTTTCATATCTAGGGGTAACCCTTGACAAAAAGATGAACTGGAAGCCGCAAATAGACTGTCTTACGGTTAGACATGCCCAACTCTCGGGTGTGCTGTTAAGGGAGCATGGTCGCTCTTACACCAAACCCATAGCTCCAGTATTGCAGATCTATAACTCTAAAATCAGTGTCTCAATTTTGTATGGCTCAGAGCTGTGGGCGCATGCAAACTTGGATTCGCTGGTTGTGGCACAAAATACATTTCTACGATCTTTAGTTGGTTTGCCGCAATCAACTCCCCTTATTCCCCTTTTTATGGACTTGGAGAGCCACTCCATTAAGGTTGTAGCTCATTGTAGATTAGTACTATACTGGAGGCATCTTTGGCTGACTCCTGAATTAGTTAACTACACACTGGCTGTGCTTGAAATTCGGGATATGGACGTGAACAACAAAACTGCGTGGTTGAGGAGCGTCAAATACATTCTCTGGGAGTTGGGATTGAATCAGTTGTGGACATCCCCCGAGGGAAGTCACTTTACCAGCAAATCAGAGTTAAAGGCAGCATACTGGCATATGATCTATTCTCGACAGTTTATGACCTCTAGCAGTCTCACTCTGTCAAGCGCCTTCCTACAAATAAAATCAGAACCTAACTATGAGCAGTACTGGGATCTTATTACTTCGGCTCGCGATCGTAAACTATTCCACCAGTTTAGAGTAGGAACTCTACCAACCACTGCATTTATTTCAAAGTCTAATTTGAATGCAAACAAATCCAACTGTCCTTTTTGCTTAGATAGGTCTGAAACTGTGGCCCACATGTTATTCACGTGTCCAGCGTATCACAACCCAAGGAGATCATGGCTGAAACCTGTGTGTACATCCATGGGAACTAGGGTCCAGAGTGAGGCATATAGATTATTTAAAGCCGCAGTGGATGGCCCGATTGTAATTGCCATAACAAAGTTCTTGGTTTGGGCGCGGGTGATTCGCTGGTCTGCAGGGAGGTATAGATAATTCTCCCCCCTTTCATTTTTATTAATATATAATACTTTTGTATATGAGTTTTAATGTTTTGATTGATGCTCTTTTAAAGGTTAAATGTTCATTGTCCGCTATTTGGTCGCATTTTAGAGTTGTATTAAACAATTTATTGTTTTAATAAGATGTATCGTATAATCTCAATCATGTGTGTTGAGATAGTGCAATGATTTCCGTTGAATTCAATCCCTTTATTTGTAATGTGATGACTTTTGTGATTTTTTAAAAATCAAAATAAAGTTTACAAATACAATGAAATGATAGTCTTCCTGAGAAGGGATTGGGAGAAGTAGTTCACAAATACATTTGAATAGGTTATCTCCAACCCTCACACAAAGGGCTTATTTACCCCCTACTGACATCCTGGAGCCAGGGCTAGGCTGAATGTGAACTTTAGAACTTTTTTTAAGTCCTCCCCTACATCAAAGACACTTTTTTGTGTAAGTACAAGTACTTTGGCCCTATCACGTCAGTACCCTACTGGACCTGGAAAAGAACTCTGATGGAGTAAAGGCTGCTGAGCTGAAGGATCTGTACACTGCTGTGCCTTACTGTTCTTAGGAATTGCTTCCCTGCTTTGCTGAGCTGCCCTGCTGCCTTCTGACCTCTGCCATGCTCAAGAACCAAGAACTAAGCTCAGATTGATTCCAAGGGCTTGCTGGCTTGCCCTCTGTTCCCCCAAGGTATCAGGGACATCAAAGATCTTGTTAACTACTTCTTTTTGTCTACATCAATAGAGCAGAGGCTGTTCTGCAAGGTCAAGCACGCTGCTTTGTGGGAGCGTACCTGAATGCCAAGTTGGTGCTATTGAGGAGTGAGTGTGGTGTTTCATTGCACACCATAGCTCTGTTCTGCAGCCTAGCACTCTACCTAAGCTAGGTGCTCAAAGCAGTGGAACTCAGCACTTGATGACCCCTTTTAAAAATGCTGAGCAGTTCATCCCATGCAGATCCACGCCAAAAGAGGAATCAGATGTCTCGGGACTACGAGCGTGCTTGGAATACCCCTGACCAGACATATTGTCGAGTTGACAGGTAGAGCACCAGTGATGACAGCACTGCTTCAGCTCACCTGCATGCAAGAAGAACAGCTCACGGCAATGTGGGCACAGCAATGTGGGCAAAGTCTGAGGCCTCTCTACACTCCTGCGGCCCAGATGCTACTTGGCAGCAGAACAAGAAGTAATCTTACCGTAGGTACCATAATAGAAGTGAATATGCTCCTTTGTCAGTTTGGTCTTATTTATTTAGATTAATGTCTCCTATTTTTCTAAACCTGTGTGGAGTCTTTTTGTGGTGTTTTCTTTGTGTTACTGTGTGTGTTACACAGATACTTTCCACAATGCCTTTGTTGATATTGACATTGCCTGCTTGCTCTGTGCCAATTAAACAGTGCTCATCCCCTGGTAGCGCAGCACACAGCAGTCAGGCGGAACTTAGAGACAGTGTGTAAATATTTGTGAGACAATCCAAATTGTGGAAACACCATACATTGAAGTGGGAAAAACCTCTTTTTTAATTTAAAAGAGCCAGCAGTTTAAGGGATAACTTGTCTCAATACATCCCAGAAACAATACAACATCTAGAGAGACTTCAGTACTAAATGCATGGGACCTCCCTAGTATCGTTGGCCACTACCTGTGTGGAAATTGCAGTATATGCCACCTCACAACAGCTAAAAAATCTCTCAACTTGGAACCAGGTAAAAACTTGGTGGTTAAGAAAACATAAAAACTGTAATTCAACTCATGTGGTTTACTTGATCGAATGCCCATGCAATTTGAGGTATATTGGCATGACCAGTTGAAAGATCACGATAAGGATTGGCGAGCAAAGAAGCAACATCCATTACAAATGTAATACAATAAGGATGATGGACCATTTGTTTAAAAAGGACACACACCCAATGACATCAAATGGGTGATCATAGAACAGATTAATAGCAAATCAACAGCATCAGAGAAGATACTACTAAATAAAGAACAATGCTGTGTTTACTGCCAGTCAGCCCACACACAGGGATTGAATGACAACATACCGTGGAATTCTTTAGCCTGGACATAACTTGTGTGCAAACACATAACTGCAATCATAGGTTTTACCTCACCTCATTAAGACTTATCTATGATGAAACACAATAAATTATGACTTCCCATTGACTCGGCCACATATAATTCATATTCAAGGGTAGAACACAAGTTGGTAAATGATTAGTGGAGAAAAGAATACACAACTAACAAACCGTCCCATATTTGCTGAATTCCAACACAGAATGAAGGGCAGTCCCATCGGCGGAACTCTGGTCGGGAAATTAGATTTTCTATTCGAAAAGTCTCCTTCATAAATTAAATTAGTAGTTTTTATAGTTTTTGTAATTTACAAAACATATAATGGGCAAAGCACCTCACAGGGGGCATACATTTATAACAGATCATGCTTCAAATCTTTCAATTACACAGACTGTGCCTGCTTTGCAGAACGTATATGCTTTAAATTTAACGACAAAGACAACAATCATTAAGTCTGCAAAAGAATGTTTCTCATTAAACCACATACTATATTAAAAAATATATATATTTTTTTAAATGTAACGATAAAAACACAGAAATACATAGCATAATCAATCCTATATCCTTAATGGTTTTCCTCCCAATACAGGTTACAATCGTATTTGTATCACATATAGAGTTAAAAGAGCCTATCACATATAGAGTTAGAATGGTCGACACAGCGTTTCGGTGTCTATTCGATATTTTCACCTTCTTCAGGACAGAAACTGTTGATAAAATCGAAACATAAAAGATATACATACATTTTAGCAACCTAAATACAAATAGCAAAATAATACATTGCTGTTTGTTCAATCTTATTTACTTTTTTATGTTGTCTGGCATATTTTATTTGCTTAACTGAACACGTTGCCCTATCTATGAGTATAGTATCATATCTGTACATTCAAACAATTTATCGAAAAAACATCACATATGCTACATACTTTCTATAAGGTTGACCATAGTTCGTTTCTAATGGATAATGCTAATAAATTAATAGATAATATAAGCTAATATAGTTAGCAGGATTTAAGTAGGCATTTTAATAGCATTATCCATGGTCAACTTTAAAGACCCAGTGGAGATTCCTACAAGAAAGTAGCCAGTAGAGAGGAGGCGAATAAGCCTGCTGCCACTGCTGGTATCAAGCCCTCATCCTTTTTCAGGAAACATTACCTACCTGCTGCACCCAACTTTGGAAAAAAAGGAATCTGAGCAGAAAACTCCTACATCTATGGCACCACAACACCAATACCTAAGGCCATATCTCTCAGGACTGCAGTGACTAGAACCATGGAGAGCATGGAATGTGTAATAGAATTGTCTCAGCCTTAAACAAATCCTCACAGGAAAGTGGACTAGGGGACCCACAGTAAACCACAGATCTTTCAAAAGAAAGCGCAGAATAGGAGGTTGAGGTAACTGCTCAGCAAGATGTTCTTGAGGACACTGCTCTTCCCCCATTGCCTTCAAGACCTTCAGCAAGGAAAAGAAAGATTACTCTCTCATCTTCTCCAAGCTCCCCTTTTGAAGATCTGGGCATGGTTTTGTCCTGGCTGAGCCAAGGACAAGGGAAAAGGAAGGTTCCTGAAAGCCTCGCAACAGTGGAAGATGGTGATAATGATGATGACCTGTCAGTGATTATCAGTGTGAAGAAGGACACAGAGAAAGTACAGTTCACCTTTTTTCAACCTGCTCAGAGGCATGGGGTTCCACCAAAACTTCCAGCTCCCATATTTGCAAGACCGCAGAAACCTGCCACCTCAACCACCACTACCATCAACTCCCCTGCAGCACCCCTTATGAAAGGGCAAACAACACAACTTCCTAGATTTACCTCCATTTGTTCTGTCTGTGTCACAACAAGAAAGCTCTCATTCCCAGTTAGGGACTTCTTTGCTCTTAGTCAATATGAGGATAACATTTCAATATGCTCTGTTTGCCACAAGAAACTTCATCGTGGTAAGACAGGTAGGTTCTACTCTACAAGAGGCCAACTGTCCCATTTAAAAAAACAACACTGAATCATATGGGAAGATCACCTTAAAAACAAAGCTGCTGGGGGTGAGAGAGAAACAGCTGAAGTGATTGAAGAAGGTATTGATGAGGAAGAAAGGAATGCCTTGTCCTCATTGGTGAATACAGCCAAATATGTTTAAAATTTATCGGCCAGATTCATCAATGTGAAGTTTTGCGAGCCTGAAATAGCGATTCATAAGGAATCGCTATTCCAGACTCGCAAAACGGGATTCATGTAGGATTTGCAATATTTTTTGAATCGCTATTTCAGGCTCGCAAAACTTCACATTGATGAATCTGGCCATAAAGGCCCATAGGAATGTATGGGGAGTCATTCCTTATTTGCGAGTAGCAATTAGCTAATCGCAAATGAGATTGCGATTTCAAGGGTGCAGGGGTGTCCAAAGGACACCCTGTAACACCCCTGAAATGTTAAATTACACAGATGTTACACAACACATGTCCAAAGGACATGTGTGTGTGTAACATGCAAATTAGAAAATTGCTTTTAAAAGCATTTTTCTAAGTTTTCGCTATTTACCACGAGGTTTGACCTCGCGGTAAATAGCGGGCCAAAATTGCGAAATCGCAATTTTTAAATGTTTCAAGAATAGCATTTAAGGAATCTCTAATAGAGATTCTTTAAATGCTATTCCTCGCAAATTTGCGAGTTCTTAATTAGAGACTTTTGCTTTTGGGATGATGAATCCCAAAAGCAAAAATTGCACTTGCAAAGGACCAGATTCCCCGAATCTGGCCCTTTGCGAGCGCAATTATGCTTGATGAATCAGGCTGTTAGTCCTTGATCACAGACATAGGTTAGCTTGAGATATGCCAGGCTCATAATTCAATCATTACCTCCTGGAATCCGAAGTTCGTTTCCTCTCAGTAATTCATGATAATCCTAAAATCAATAAGTATGTAACCTTCCATTCTCACCTCAAGTAGATTGCCTTTAATTTTCAACCTGCTCAATTTATTTCGTGAGCAGGCTATCATGCAAAGGCCCACAGAGCCACGAAACCATCTCACAGTGGTGCATCCCTTGGCAGGTAACCACTTTAAGCAAATCCCCAACTCCACCAAAGAGAGATGAAGACACACTCTTCATTGTGAGCATCTTTTATTGGCAATGTATTAGTCAACTCTTCTAATTGGTGAATGCAGCCCAATGCATTTTCAAACTTTTAGTTCTTGATCACAGGCATAGGTTAGAATGAGATATGCCAGGCCCATCAGTCCATCATTGCCTTCTAGAACCTGTAGTTTGTTGCCTTTCAGTAATTATGATAATCCTGAAATAGGTAAGTATGTAACTTTCCTTGCTCACCTCAAGTAGATTGCCTTTAATTTTCAACTTGCTCAATCTTCCGTGAGCGGGGTATCATGCAAAGACCCATGGATCTGTGAAACCATCTTGCAGGTGTGCTTCCCCTGACTGGTAACCACTTTATGTAAATTTAAAACTCCTCCAAAGAAAGGTAAAGTCGCACTCCTCCTTGTAAGCAACTTTTATTGGGAATATATTCAGCAACTCTTGTTCTCATGGGTGAATACAGCCCAACGCATTTCAAACATTAGTCCTTGAACAAGGGCATACGTTAACCTGAGATATACCATGTCCATCAGTCCATCATTGCCTCCTGGAATCTGTAGTTTGTTGCCTCTCAGTAATTCAGGATAATCCTAAAATAGGCAAGTATGTAGCCTATTCTTACCAGCCGCTGCGTGTGCAGGTAACAGTGGTGGGGCCAGTTTTCGAGGGAAAATGCCATGGGAAAATTAATAAATAATTAATTTTCTCTCAGTATTATCCCTCAAAATCCCCCCACCTGGCCGCTCTACCCACCACTGTTACCTGCACAGACAGCAGCTGTTTCTCACCTCTAGTAGATTGCCTTTAATATTCAACTTGCTCAATGTTCCTTGAGCGGGCTATCATGCAAAGTAACCCTCGGCGTAGTGCGCGTAGTGGCGCTACGCGAAGCTACGCGCAGACGTTCCCGGCTACGCGAGCTTCGCGTGCGTGCGTAGTAGCTTGCTGGACCCGTTTGCAAAATGTTTTTCTTGCTCGGGAGTGCGTTGTGCGTGTTCGGGACACTGTCTGCCTGCTCAGGGGATTGTAGCGTGCGACCTTACCCATGCGGTGGGCTATGGGCGTGGCCATCTTGTTTTTTCAATTGTCCCGCCCGCTCGCGTTTCCTATTTCCTCTTCCATGTTGCGCATAACGTGTTCGCGTTGTACAAGTCATGTTCGGGAATACAACTACTTGTTCACGCTGACAAAGTGCGTGTTCGCGTGAAATCACGCGCAAACTTACCCACGTGGTCGAAATAGGCGCGGCCATCTTGTTTTTCTCACTCTTTGCAATGGTTCTGGGCCTAGTTTTCTATCCACCTTTTATCTTTGCAATCTTTACTTATTTTCACAGTTTTTCTGACTTTTTTCTACTTATCATCTATCTCTCTCTGTCCCTAAGTTTATATTTTGCATTTTATTTCTACTTTTCCACCTTTTTTTTTACTTTTCTACTGTTTTATTTTACTTCTTTATTTAACTTCTTACTTCTTCCCCCTAACTTTTTTTCCTTTTGTTCTAACATTTCTTTTCCAACTCCACCTCCACCCCAGAACCATGTCAAAGGGCAACAGCAGAACGGCTCGAAGGGCAAGGTGCCTACGCCCAAGACAGAATGGCAGGCAGAATGCGACCTGCAGGGGTGCAGGCCTGGAAACTTTTCGGGGAGGCGGAGGTGGCCGCCATTGTTTTTTTCATCCAGCGCCACCTCCCCTTGACCTTGGCAGCAGGTGGCAGGCCAGGCTCCGGTTACCTTCCAGAGGAGCGTCACCGCCGGTGGGGGAAGGTGCGCCAGGCAGTCTTTGGCCGCTCGTGTATCCGGCGCACCCACCAGCAGCTGGCCTACCATTGGACAGGGAGCACGACCTGTTGGACCTGCTAGGTGTCGAGGTCGTGTGGCTTGGTGAGTAGATAGTAATATTAATATATATTTATTGGTATAAGTATTGTGTATAATTCTTGGACGAATAAGTAACACGATTACTGGTGCGCTTAGTTACATTGCAGATCGATTAAGTTTTTAAAATCTTCTGTTATTGTATGACACAGGTACTGCTTGCCACTTCTCCTACTGGTTTGTAACTTTGCGCTAGCTTGGGCTGGTGATTATTGATGTTAGAGTTTACTTTAGAGAACTGAAGTTAGTTAATTCTACTGCTAGAGTCTAGTCCTTACATTGTCCTTTAGTGAAATAGTGGTGGATGGATAGTATTAGTTCATATTTTTTTTACGTTCTGCATGACGCCTCCTCTTTCACTGAATGCTTAGTTAGTTCTCAATTATCCCACCCCTCCATAGAACCGGTTTGAAGTTTGTTTACTGAGTGGTAGGCTTAGCAGCAATAGCATTGTCACGTCAGTCAGTAGCAGTTCATATGACACAAGCAACCAACAATTTTGTGTATGCACAAATTCATGCATGTGTCCTCCATCTCATCATGCATGTTTGCGGGCAAAAATAAAATGGAAATGCCTACTTACTGAACAATTGGCCCGTCTGGATTCTGGAATAGGTGGTGGTGGTCAGGTTATATTAGCTTTGTTAGTATATTCTGTAATCAGAATGTTTATGGAACATTTGATTAGTGTTCTATAAGTAGACGGTCTGTAAAGCCTGCAAACCAGTAGTCATTTAGACTTCGAAGTCAATTTTATTGCAATTGTTGTTTCCTAAAATGTTTGAGAGGATTTTTGAATGATGTATTTGTTTCACAGCACTCAATGTTTCTCTTTCTTTATTATTTCTTACATGATCAGCACCACCTAAGGACAAGAAGATGGGGTCCGAGTCAGCGAGACAACCACCAGAGGAGCGCTCCTATACCGAGGATCCTGCTGCTGGCCCCCATAAGTCCTACAGTGCTTTTATTATTAACAATTATATTTCCCTAACTTTTTAAGGCACCTTATTTTTTCCAACCTATTAAGCCTCCTTCCTAATTCAATGTTAGCAAAACCTTCTTTGGTCTTCAATTTGTTTTCCAAATTTTGGGTATCCAATGCCAACCCTGACTTTCAGTTCCTTCAAACTGCCTCTGCCCTATGACTCTTTGTGCTTCTACCATAAGACTGTCTGTAGCTAAGCTTGCCCTGTTGGCCACTCTTAAGTTAAGGTATTCTTTTGAATAAAGCAGTCATAGATTAGCTGTAGCCACTAGGTCCATTCCTGTATTTTGCATTGTCCTCTTGTAATCTCTAGTCTTTGTCAATTCCCACCAACAAAATGTGCAACCAGATGTTTGCCTACAAATTTTTGTTAGGACAGTATACTACTACTACTGTTGTGGTTATTCTCTGCACAGCCACATAAAGAACTATGAACAAGAAAATAGGATGTTGGGGATAGGGAGGTTGGACCTTAGTTACACACCATTCAAGGAACACAGAAAAGAACCCACAATTCACTGACCGTCTACCTACCTAAGTGTCTCAGTCATAGTCATTTGCCCCACTCCCGACCCCCCCACACGAAGATAGTTAGATATACCCAATGATTTTATTACACAACCCAGAACATAACACCCTTTCGCTCACTCACTCGTTTAAGTCCACAACACCCCAGACACTCAAAATATACCACAGAATCTATGTGCAAGTTCAAAAACGTTATTTTTTTTAATAAGAAGCTTTGTATTGTTGTAACTTGTAAGTTGTTCCATAAAAAACATCCAGCTCCACCCTGCAAAGTAAAGAAGATTAAATCCTACACATTTTGTACAACTTGTGCACGATAGAGAACTATGGGAATTGTGGGAGACCCCTCACCGTTGAACGTATACTGGTTAGACATGCATCTTTTTAAAGCTCTGCAAATCTCTGGTTCATCGAAGGCAATCTTCTCTTCTGCCTATGAGAAAAATGTTGCTCGTTAGACAGTGAATACAACTATGCAAGTTTTTAGCAGTCATGCCAAAAAGTGTAACATTATGGATAAGCAAAAGGGACTTGTTGGACCTGGCCCTTTTGGCAGGTTCACCACTAGACTATTTGCTTTTTCCTAGCCTGTTTCTGTGACCTGGTGTTGGTGATTTTAGGCCTCTGCGCACTTTTTCACTGTGGTACAGTGTAAAGTGCTTGAGCTCTCTGTGTATGTGTGGTGAGTGACCTGCCCTCCCATAGGAATGAATGGGGAATATGTGTGCCCATGGTAGTTCCTGATGTGTGGGGAGTGCAGGGGCGAGTTTGGTATGAGAGAACTCGTGAGACTGAATGCTGCGAAATGGTATATGCAGCATGACTGTGTCTAGTCTAGAAGTGCCATTTTTAGAAGTTGGTATATTTGTGTAATTTGTGTCTGGCTTGTGATTGGCTGGTGTGCCTGGTCCAGGAGTGCCTGGGCCTGCTTGTGGATTGACTGCCTGGTTTGAGGGTGACAGGGGCTTGAGAGCCCAGGAGGTTGTCTGAGTCAGCCCATGGATGAAAGGCAGCATCTGCTGCCAGGGAAGTGGGAGGAGATGGCACCTGATAGTGAAGGGCTGTGCCTGCCTGCCACAATGCTGGCTCCACCCCCCGCTGGGCAACTGTCACCTCTGTCCCTGATACTGACAGGACTTCCCTATAACCAGTTCTAGCTGGTTCTCATACTGCCTACACAAAGACTTCAAAGACTTTTCTGTGTATAAGAAGGGGCTGTGTCCCATTCCAAAATGTTCTTGTTTCTGACTTGAATCTTGCCAGGGGCAGCTGCTGCTTGGGCCCAGGGGAATCCCTGGGCCCTGCCCAGCCCCTGGACACTTGATGGACTTGCCCTGGGATCCTTTGGACCTTCTTATCCCCCAAGGACTTTGCTGCATCTCCTGAAAGACTTTACTGGACTTTGGATCTTCTTATAGCGCTGGGGGCGCTGTAGTTCGATTCTTAGCGCTTTATTTGAATTCCTGGGCTTGAGGGCACGTGTTCTTGCCCTTTAGCGCTTTGGAGCGCTTTATCTTGCCCAAGCGCTTAGTAGCGCTTTCATTTGCATATTTAATTAAGCCGGTGCTCCCCGGCATTGCCTCGTGTTGATTTCACCGCCGCTGGCCCGGAGATCGAGAGAGAGGAGCTGCGACCGCCCCCCCTGCCAAAGGCCGCGCTGCCATTGGCGGCCCTCGGTGCAGGAAGCCAGGCAGATTCTTCTGAGACGTGGGCGGGGCCTCGAGGCGGCCATTTCCGCTTCCCCCTGCCTGGGAGAAGCCTGCCTTCCTCGTTGCCGGTCTCCTGTGTGGAGAGGGAGACCGGAATTGCTCGGAGCGGCATGAGGAGCTGAGGAGTAGCGGAAGGGGCACGGGGCACATTGCCGGTGCCCGCCCCCACCGCACGTCGAAGACCGAAGAAGAAGCATGGCGGCCGGTGAACAGGGCTCCCGTGTGCCGAGGTATCCCTGCAGCGAGAGGAGACGCGCCTGCTGCACAGAGGAGCCCCCGGTTAGTGACGCCCGTAGTGAGGAAGGGCTGGGGGGGCTCCGCGACGCTGATGTTGGTGCCAGTCGAGGCACTGAGTAAGGGCGGCCCCGAATGGCAGTGGGACGCCCCACCGTGGTTACAGAGCCCGCGAGGGGTTCTTGAGGGCCCGCATTGCTGAATGTTGGCGCCGCTTCGAGGCACTGAGTAAGGGCGGCCCCGAATGGCAGTGGGTCGCCCCACCATGGTTACAGAGCCCGCGAAGGGCTCTTGAGGGCCCACATTGCTGAATGTTGGTGCCGCTTCGAGGCACTGAGTAAGGGCAGCCCCGAATGGCAGTGGGTCGCCCCACCGTGGGTACAGAGCCCACGAGGGGCTCTTGAGGGCCTGCATTGCTGTCAGTTATTAAGGAGCATTTGATATTTTGAGCCCTGAGAGGCTCCCTGCCCCATGATGTTTAGAGCCCCGTGAGGCTCTTGGGGGACACCAGTGTTTTTAGAGCCAGAGTGGCTCCAACATGCGCAGTGTTTGGTGTAAGAGCCTGTGTGGCTCCAGCAGTGGCGCAGTTTGCGCCTAAGGGTCAGTGAGGGCCCTGGCGCAGTTTTAATGATTCCCAGCTGCCCAGCAATTAGTGGGCAGCTGCACCATTTAGGTCTTTTATGTTTACAGGTGCCCAGCAAGTAGTGGGCACCTGCTACGTTTAGGCTTGTGCGTGGACTGGCGCTGCATGGCAGAGCTCCCTGACATTGGGCACAGGGCGTCTGAGCCCCAACAAGGCCAGTTGGCCTAGGGACTGCCACAGGTGGTGGCTTATGTAAGTTTTGCACACTTGTATGGTTATTGCACCTCTGAATGTGTTTTCTTGCATCATGTGTTATTCCTGCACCTCTGAATGTTTTTAGACATCATGTGATTTTTGCGCTATTGTATTGTTCTGGCACCTCTGAATGTTTTTAGGCATCATGTGTCTTCCTTTTCCCTGCGCTGCACCTCTGAATGTTTTAGGCATCATGTGTCTTCTTGCGCTGCACCACTGAATGTATTTTATTGCATCATGTGCTCTGTTCTTAACACCGCTGAATGTGTAGGTTTATGCATCATGTGTTTCCCTTTACTACTCCTCTGAATGTTTATTTATGCATCATGGGTAATTTGTTCTTTACTAGACCCCTAAATGCTGTATGATACTTAGGTGGTTGTTCTTTCTAATGCAGGTGGTCCTAGTGAGGTCCTGGTTCCCTGCGCGACATTCTCCTAAGGTGTTTAGGGTTGCGTAGGTGGTACTTACCTGTTACCAGTAGATACTGGTTGTGATTTCTAACTGTTACTTTGTACTACAGTGATTTTATATTCTTTTATTAAAATTTCTGACAGTATTTTATTTCTACTAAGTGCTGATTCTGACAGTGGCCCATGTGGCCCTGTCCTGTACATAATCCCTTGTGAATATTGCCCGTGCCAGTTGGCCCAATGTACATGTGTGACACTATCTGATGTGTTTTTACAATAAAAAAATTATTTTATAATAACCTTGTGTGGAGTTCCTTTTGTGGTGTGCCTAGTATGTTGTTGCTGTTGTGTGCTGGCGCAAATGCTTTACACATTGCCTCCGAGTTTAGCCTTACTGCTCGTGCCAAGCTACCAAGGGGGTGAGCAGGGGTTATCTTGGCGTGTGACTTCCTTGCCCTGACTAGAATGGTGGTTTCTGCCTGGCTTTGGCCTCAGCCTTAGCCTAACGGAAATAGCCAGTTCTAACAGAACTAATACTTGTTTGTCAATCTCTTTAGTCGCATGCAACACTCATGTGGCCTCAAAGGTGTCTTTCTTACTGTGCAACAAGCTGCGAGGTAACATGGTCAAAACAGTAGACCCGTATCTAAAATGGTTACATGGATCAGGCTAACTTTCCAAAGACTAGAGTAGGAGTAGAGATGAGATGACCCTAGGGACCATCTAATAAATTAAAACTAAACTCTGTCTAATGACTGCTGTACAGTAGTACGCAATTTGGACAAGTTACAACGATTTATGTTGTATGTAACTGTTTTTTCAATCTTCCTTCCTGGTGAAAAAAGTACAACTAGTAAAATAGGGGGAGGTGTGCAGGCATCTAAAAAGATGTACTTGCTTTTATAGGTGCACAATCACTAGCAACCACCAGTGCCGACGGGGCAAGCGGCGATTCTAATGCCATCCAGGAGGGGACAGTGGTTGCGGCCCCTGCAGGAGCACCAGTGGGGGAGGAAACATCAGCGGTGGGCGGTGGTAAGTTATATTCATTACTTATTTGCATTACTAGGAGGAAGGGGAACATTTCCCTGACTGTTCTATGAGACTTATTAAGAAAGTATGAATTTGAAGTTGTACTGGACAATATACAATGGTTGAAGAAGACACCCTTTGCAGCATTACCAGCGTGAGTTGAGTAAACAAGGCCTCTTCTATCAGACTCCAACTCAGCTGTGAAAGTTATGGAGAAGACTAAAAGTCAGATCAGATGACCTTGAGTAATGTGTTGAACAAAAAGGGAAAGAAGTGAACTAGGGTGGAAGGAGGAAGGACGAAAGAGATGTAATAAGACTACCATAGAAGGATACTTTGGGAGGTTCATGCACGTGGCTGATATGAATCCGATGCATGAGTTGTTGAAGGATGGGTAGAACTGGAAGGTGAAAAAAGATGCATGCCTGGTTGGGCAAAACAATATGGGTGCATGGAAATAGTGGATAGCAAGAATCATGAGTGGAGTTTGTGTCAATCAAACCCAAGGCAAGGAAGGAGTGGACGCATGGGTGGTTGTTAGTGAAAGTGAAACCAGCTAAGGCGTAATAAAGAATGATAGACATTTACTTTTAATGGATGGATGCCCCCTGGATGTATTGTATTCATCATAGGTGGAGACTGTCACTGGAAGCAGAGTCTTACTTTGAAAATATAAAAGGAGATACAAAAAAGACTGGTGTTCTTCCGTGTACTGAAGTCCACCCATAGTACTAGGGCAAGCATAATGCCTGGCAGGGGAAGCAGGAGGATAGATTAGATAGATACTAAAAGTTGCCACCAATTGTATGTACTGCACTTGCTAGTGCTATTATGCCACTATGTGTTGAATTATTTTTAAAGAGTTTGTCACAATTCTGTTTCTTTTTTTATAGATACTCATACTCCTTCCCAAAAACCATCACGGAAGGAGTTGGCAGCCAGGGCCCGGCAAAGGAAACTGCAGGCCATTGTGGATGAGTACTGTCGGCTGGTGGCTGAGGCCAAGGAGGAGGAAGAGGCGGCGGCAGCAGGTGCTGCCTCTTCCAATGCCCCAGGCCCCACCTGCAGGAGTACGGCGGCGTGGTCAGGCAGCCGCTCACCGCCGGCATTTCACAACATCTGCCGCCCCCCCACATCATGGATGCAAATGTAGGTGCAGTGCATTTCAGCAACAACTTCTCCTCCGGGTGGCTAAGGTGGAGGACCAATTAGAGGAGCACGTCAAAATAATAGTGGACAAACACCTCAAAGCCCACCGATTGTAATGGACCCTGTTCATTTGCCCCTTTTTTAATAGTTTTGTTGGTGGGTGGAAATTGGGTGTTGGGGTTATTTTCTTGGGACATTCTTTGGACTTGGACATTGGTTGGGGTTAGGGTGGGGACAGGGGTGGGATAGGACTAGGAGGATATTTATTTATATTCATGAATAAATGTTATTTATTTTCAACGTGCACATATGATGTTGTTTTGTGGTGGGGTTACTGTTGTACGTCACAAGGTTTACTCTAGATGCAGGGCAGCAGCCAGTGTTTGATTTAAATAATTTTTTAATTGACGACATGTGTAACATGCAAACAGATAGATGGGGTACCCCTCACTGAGTTATATTTGTCCTATTAGTACTGCCAGTCTCTCCTCTATTATACTTCCCAGCAATCTTCTGTTCTTGCCTGTGATTGATGATGATGAAATTCGGCACCGGAAGCGCTGCATGGTTTCCCAAAACAACGGAGAATATGCCGTGGTTGTGTGATGGTAGTAGTAGACAAGACACTGGCACTAGCATTGGCAAACAAAAACAAAGAGACAGTCATTTGCCTGAGAGAGAATGTGAGAGAAGTAGAAAAGTACAGTACATAAGACTGACAAAAAAATAAAAACAATATTGCAACTGCTAAACTCAATGACATCAATTGTGTCAAGTACAAGAAGATAACTGTAGTCGCTAAAACACAATCCTAATTCGTAAACTGAAATGCTGTACAATAAAATTCAAACAATGCCATCAATTATTTAGATTTATTCGTTGGGTCCCTTTGGGAAATTAATTGCCTTGTACACTAGTACATACAGTGAGTTTGGATGAGCAAGCAGAAGAAGATCCTCACCCTGCATCGTTGACATTTGATTTCATTAGTGTTGCTTCCACCACATCTGCCCCAGCAAGCGTGTGATCAATGGTTGGTGTAGATTTAATGTAGTAACATCACACCTCAATATAAAACCACACAGCCCGGGGGAATAGGGTTTGATGAATGGATGGGAACGGGGGTTTGGGGAAAGGTTTGACAAAGAAAGACAGTACGCATGGAGACATCAAAAGCAAAACAATGAAGACGATGATTGATGATCCACTACTACCCAATAAATATAAAGTTAAGTAAGAAAAAGGAAATGCATGCATGATGAAGATAGGTTATAACTTGATGGTTAACAATTTATAATGAGTGGTACTTAACTACTACTACACAATTCAAAAGAAGTATTTCTTATATATGATATGAATATGCCTTTTGCCTAGGCTGTATGCCCACTGATAAACCGTAATACCTGCTGTAGCGGGCTGAAAGCTAGCAAAGAAAATTAAGAAATAGTTTAAGTGAACAATCAATTACCAAACACAAGCATAAAAGAAATGAAGAGGAAAAAGGAAGAAAAAAAATTACAAAAATGATAATAAAGTTAATGTATTATCCAGGTCCAAATGTGTAGTTGTATCTCGTCATTCATCTTTGTCCTCCCTTCCATGGACACTGTGACTGAATATCATTCTTGAGCGCCTCTGGCTGGATGATGGGGAGGATTGGTAAGGTAAGTGGGAGTTGTTGCTCCAAGTATAATAGCACTGGGTAAAAGGCCGGCCTGTAAGTGTTGATGGAAAAAGAACTGGGGTATTACAAAATAAGTTAACTGAATGAAAACATAAAAATCAATTACGGTGTAGTGTAAAAAAGACAAGACTCGTGAGTGAGAAGACTTTCAGACTGAGGCGGCTTGGATACATTGTGTAACTCTACTCTTCTAGTTGCACAGCAGTTATCGAAAAGAACAACGAGTTAGGAGCCAGCACAGAACAATTACAGGAGGACCACACCACAACACCGGGCCGTGAGTCTGTGCCCCAAACTCCATTTACCTAAATTTTTCACAGATCCACACAAAAGGCAAATACAACAACCTAGTGTTTTACAAATCAAGTGAATAAACCAATGCGCCATTGTAGGTCAATCATACCACTATTCTTTTCCAGCACTGCACACACATGTAGCCTAGGTCCGCTGTGGTTCTTGTTGATTGGTTGTGTTTACCTTGTATTCCATTTCCTGAACGTATTCCATCAATCATCTCAGATCAAACTGACTGACAGCGTGCAAAGATGATATGGTGGTCATCATCATTCAGTGTGCACCTGTACGTGTTGTCCAACAGACCACCAAAAGCAACTCAGTCTGTAGTGAGTGACTACGATTAAGTCCAGACTGCACCTGCATTAGGAGTACAATTAGGTATATATTATTAAACAACATGGAAACATTGACCATCACTTGAGACACAAGTACTTTGTTATTATATTAAACTACTAGTATAGTTCTACTTCATGCACATTTGCTCAGAGTCAGCAAGCATCCAATGCAATGTATGGCATCATTCATTTCATATACCTGTCTTGCTCTTCCCTGTGGCTGTCAGATCACAGATGCAGCAGAGCCTTCTGAAAGTGATGACGAGTTTACTTTAATTCTGGAGCCCTGCTCAAGTTCTGACAGTGAAGAGTTGTGTATGCCTGCAGACAGAGGTGGTAGCCTTAAGACAGTGATAAGTTTCAGATTGGAAACAAAACAGAAGATGGCAATAGTCACGTACGTTTCACTTGTTATGGAGGGACTGTTAGAGGCTAGATTATTGTACTGTTCTCCATCTCCATACAATGTATGGCAAGATGGAAATGTATTTAGGGTGAGTCAGGAAGATGGAGCAGGACTGAGGAGTGGAGTGCATAGTTAAATGTACAGATGTGCAACTCCAATAGGTAATTACAAGTAAGAGAAAGGATGGTGTTGGTTTTGAAGTTTGAACAAGAAAGACAGATATACACACAAATAAAGGAAGGGAGAATGTAACAATTTAAAAGCCTAGTTGTCAGGGAAAAGGAGCTCTTCCTCAAACCCTGGTGGTTCTTCTGACAGAAGTAGGTCACTAGTTATGTCTTCCGACTCGCTCCCCTCTTCCAGCTGTGATTCACATATTTTGTAGTCTGGTGGTATGAAGTGTTTTGATCATGGTTAACCTCTCCACGCTTTTGGGCGAGAGACTGGTCCTTTTCACAGTTACACTGGCACCAGCAGCACTGAAAACACGCTCAGAAGAGACACTTGTAACAGGGAAAGCCAGATACTTTATCGCCAGCCTGCTGAGCACTGGCCATTTGCTTCTTTTCCTATACCAATACACCAATGGGCTTTGCTCCATGAACAGCTCTGTTGTGTCATCCAGATAGGCCTGGACCATCTGCTCAATGTTCAGTGGTGCTCCAGTTTGCTTGTCCACTTTTGGCTTTGCGACTGCAACGGACTTACCCATCCCTTTCTGTAGAAACCAAGCAGCTATTTTTTTGTTGTTTCTGATGAATCAGATCCTGTTGGTGCTGTTTTTGTTATTGGTAGTGTTGGTGACTGCTGGGAAGCAAATGCACTGCTCTCATGCTGTGAAGAAGAACTTGACTCTGTAGGATGCTCAGTAGTACTTGCACTGTCCTAGGGTGGCACTGGCAGGCTTCTAATTGAGAGCCGTTCATTTTCTAAGTCAGCGGCTTCCTCGGCTATTAAAGTTTTGTACTTGGCAACATCCCCTTCTGAAAAAGGAATTACTGCATTACTGTTCACAAATAATTTGTACTGTGGATCCAAAATTGGGGCAGTAATGTAATGTTGATATGACACAATCCTACTTTGAATCCTTGTATTCTCAGATAAGCGCCTTTGCCAAATAACATGCTTAAAGTTTTCCTTCAACACCTTCGTATGTTTCAGACACCTCCTTCAGCTCTTGCTCTAGCATGTAAAACAATGGGATAGCTTGGCCCATAGTACAGTCCTCCCTGCTGACTGCACGTGTGAAGACCTCAAAAGGAAGTAGCATATCTGTCAGGCATTTAATGAGGTCCCATTGCCACATCTCAATGGTCATGGCTTTAATAACAGTAGGATCCCCTGATCTTCTTTACATGACATAAACATTAAGTGGTATGTACTGCTCAAATAGCCGATCAAGCATGTAATAAGTAGAGTTCCAACATGTTGGGACCTCCTGGATGAGTGCTTTGACTGGCATTTTATACTCACGTTGAATGACCCGTAGCTACTTCCGGGCTTTAAAAGAATGGTTGAAATGCGTGCAGATTCTTCTGCAAATGGTCAGTAAGTTGCTGACTTTGCTTTCATTTTTCAGAAAGTCTTGAACAACAATGTTAATGCAGTGTGCCAAACACGGGACCCTGAAATAGCGACCATCTTGCATTGCCTTAACTACATTACTGCCATTGGCGGTGGAAACAAAACCAATGTTAAGGCCTCTTGGTCGCAGCCATTCAAAGACCTTGCTGTTAAACTCAGCCAAAATGTTTGCAGTAGTATGCGATTTCTCCATAGCACACATAGCTACAGTGTCATGTCTGCGAGTATCATTAAAAATCTCAACAGTGTCAATGCCTGCAGATACCTTGTCTCTAACACCTGAAAAAGAGATCCAGTGTGCAGTGATGCACATGTAATCAGTGGCTTGGCAACTGGTCCACATGTCTGTTGTCAGGTGGATACTATGAACAGCACTCTGCAGCATGGTGTTTCAAAGCAATTCCAGCATGTCGTGGTGTCGTGCTGGAACGGCAACTTTGGAAAATAGTAGCGGCTGGGAACATTCCATTTTGGGCAGGTGGTTGTCACAAATTCCAGGAAACCCACCCCTTCAACAAAAGAAAAAGGGAGAAGGCCCAGTGCTAACATTTTAGCAAGCTTAGCATTGTACAAACGTGTTATTGGGTGGTTGCGCTTGCACTTTCCCTCCTGCCTAAACATGCTAAGAATGGTACTCTGCATGGTATTTCTTTCAGTTATGCTCGATGCAGTACTTTGCGTTGCAGACTTGCACCCGTACTCCTTGGTGTCTCGGGGTTACTCTTACTCTGGTGCCACTGAGATGTTGCTGATGCGGAGGATGTGGGCTCTACCACTGCAGTGCTAGGGACAGGGGTACTTTGTGTACCACTACCAGATAGAATGTCTCCCTCTTCTTCCTGTACGACGGTGAGTAGACCTTCTACTACTTCCCCACCAACATTAATGGTTGCTTTTTTTATGCTACGTAGGTGGTCCTCCCACTTGATTGCGTGGTGGTTTTTCAAATGGGTCATTTGGCCTCAAATACCATAGTTTGTACCAAGCTTACCACATCTAACAGAGAAATGACAAATGGAGCATTTAGCAATGTTGCACTCATGTGCGCTAACTGTAAAGAAGTCCCACACTGGGGAGCTTAACTTTTGCCTCCTGCTAGAGGTGCCACTTCCAATTCCGGATGAACTGGAGGTTGTGTGTTGAATTTCACTATGTGGCTGTGCAGTAGTACCACTACCTACTTCTGCTGAGGTGGAACTTGTGCTGGATGTAGGACGCTGCCGGCCCTGTGCAAATGTTAAAATGGAAGCTGGAGGTAGTTTTGATGTGGCCTGTGTTGGAGGTATACGTGCTACATCCCTACTAGTCGCAGCCATACTTGATAGGGTAAAAATGTTTGTTTCCATGTCCTCAGGCCCAGGAGTAATGCTTGTGATGACTGGGTCTGACTCGTCATCACCATCATTATCCAACTGTTCAACATCACACTCCATAAGTGTAAGGCTTCCTGGAACCTTCATTTTCACTAGCCTGGTTTTCTTTGGATGTCTCTCCCTCTCATGCTCAGATTGTTGTGGCTCCCAATTGAGATAAATTTCATCAGAAGGGATGCTTGGCGAAGAACTCGATGGACTAACCCTCCTTTTCCTTGGTGGGGATTTGGAAAACAATATATCTCCTGCATGAGGTGCTTCCTCTTCTTCTTGCTCTGCATCAGGCTCAATTTTATGAACTGCCCCAACTTCGGGAGGAACAACAACAACTACTATTGCGGGTGGTGGTTGTTGAACAACTACTATTGCAGGCGGTGGTTGTGGTTGTTGTTTACGTTGAACATCTACTGTTGCGGTCGGTGGTGGTGGAGCAAATACTATTGCAGGCGGTGGTTGTGGTTGTTCTTTTCGTTGAGCATCTACTATTGCGGGCAGTGGTTGTTGAACAACTACTATCGCGGGCGGTGGCTCTGGTTGAACATCTACTATTGCGGGCGGTGGTTGTGGATGCTGTTTTGGAACATCTACTATTGCGGGCGATGGTTGTTGTTCACCACTTTTCTGCTGTGTTCCCGCTTGCATGGATTGTGTACTACTTTGAGATAGCGCTAAGTTTAGGTAAGGCTCAGTATCACTGCTTTCCACCATTAGGCTGGCTACCTCTTCCCCACTCATCTGCTTGGGCCTGGGTTGCTGGCTTGGGCCCACTGATGCAGAGGTGCTGGCCCCAGCTTGCACCCCGGTCAACGCTGCTGCAGGCGTACTTTTTTTTCCCAAAAAAGGTTTTTGGGTCAACACCAGACTTAAGTGTCACTTCCTTCTTTTGTTCTTCCTTCATCTTCTCAGCAACTTTCTTGGTTTTGGAGGACCTGGTACCTGCTTTCTTTGGGCCCATCTTCAGATGTCAGCAGCAGCACTCAGTTCCACAAGTTGCTGAGAATGATGTCTGGTCAGGTGAGTCACACCACACGTGACCTAGTGCAGAAGGACGTCTGTCCGGCAGTAGAACAGGCGATGAATGATGACAGACACCTCCTCTTCAGTCTTTTGTGCACCTACAAGCAAAGAAGGCAGAATAACATCAGTCGAATGTGGAATTTCTTTTGCTTTAATTTTAATTACTACTAGAAGTATTAGTACACTCAGTAGGAGTAAGAATAGCAAAGAACTAAATTGCAAATGTAGTGGAAGTGGAACTTGCTTATCCCTAATTTGTGCATCATTTCGGATGGATGCAGCATCAGTGACCGGCAGCAGATAGCAATGGGGATGTGAACAGGAAGCCAACAGGAACAATGGCAAGACCAGGCCAATTTGTCAAAAACAAAACAGCACAATACTACTACCACCACCACAGCTCCCAGCCACATGGGCACTCATCACAGGCACATGGGTAAAGGCCAGAAAACAATAAACTCAATCAGGCCTATATCCCTATATGGCCAGAAAAAGGAGGATGCCTGGTACACATCACAGCTTAATGCAAAAACGAAAATCCCCATGGCTAAAAGGTTTAAAAGTTACACAACAACAACACATACAACAGGTTTTATGCAACTCGAGATATATTGCTCGCGAGATTGCAAATTCGGCATGTTCGGCAGTGCGAATTGTACAAAACGCCGTTATCGCGTGCTCGAGCACGCACATTGAGCGAGCAAAGAAGACAAAAAATGTAAGGTTGCGTTGTCGCACTGTGCAAAGTTTTCAAAACTACGTGAGCTGAATTCTAGGGTTACCTAGTGCACAGAAAAAGTCATATTATTCAACACACAACCAAAACCTGCAATTCAACACCAAAAACACATTTTGCTAATCAATCCAAAGCCCTTCATGACGTACATGATGTTACACTTACAACTTAAACACCACAATAACAGTTGATCAACTTTCATGCACCCATGATGATGACTCTAGTAGTACACATGGGCCTACTGGCAAAGTAGGCCACAAGCTTGGAGGCCTATGGCAAAAGCCTAGTGACTTAAAACACAAAATGGCCGCACCACTTGGCCAAGCCACCCACAGAAAGTAAATGAACTCAAGCAGGCCTACACTAACTACATGAACTAATAGGGTTACCTAATTACACACAAAAAAACTGAAATTCCACTACAACAGAGTTTGCAATTGAATCCAATGCCATCCATGATGTTTTCCAGACACCACAGAAACATGGTTGGACCTGTGGGTACCTCTAGGCCTACTGGATGAAATTTCAAAGACATACAACTTGGCCCCTCATGAAAGTACAGGCCTCCCTCAATAATGATTTTTAAGAAAGATTGAGAAACACAGAGAACTGTAGTTAAGAAAAACCCAAACCAAACAAACATTTACAGTACACCAATTTTCAAATCTCTAACTTACTTGTAAAAGAAAAGTTCAAATCCAAAAGTCCTCAATAAATCCAATCAAATGCTATGATGCAGCAGACATACACAAAGGGTGATCCTTCCAGCTCCAAATCCAAATGAAAGTGAACACCACATGGACAAAGCACTGGGAGGAGCCTGGTGGACAGGAACTGGAAGTTGGAGACTCAGGGGCACTTCCTTTCTCTTGAAAAAAGAGTAGAAACAAAAAGAGGACTCCTTGCCCAAAAAAATACAGCTAAATCACAATATGAAGGGTTTTCCTGAGAAAAATGAATATTTTTGAGAAGGTTTTACCATGCTCGAGAGATATTCTGTGCCAGATTGCAGTTTCTGCGTGTTCGGAAATGCGATCTTACCAACATGGCGCTGCAAGGTAGATCGCGCGTCCTAATGACGTGTTCGCGCCACCGAATGACATTATCTCGTTCTCACAGTCGCATGGGATTGTGCGGCCGGATTCTAAACATCGTAGCGAACGCGACCGGGAGTGAAAAGTGAGAAAGCGAATGCAAAACTATGGTAAGTCATTACCATGCACGCAAGAATACTATTGAGCGTGTGAGGAAGAAAAACTACTACGCTACGCTGCAGATTGCAAAGTAGTCGACAACTTCGCGCTCACTGCAAAGGTGCCGAAAATTCGCGTAGTTCTCCGCCCAGGGTTAATGTAAAGCCCCACAGATCCACTAAACCATCTTGCGGTGGTGCGCCCCCTGGCAGGTAACTGCTTTATGTAAATCCACAACTCCGCCAAAGGGAGATGAAAACACACTTCTCATTGTAAGCATCTTTTATTGGCAATGTATTCTGCAACTCCTGTACTCATTGGTCAGTACATCCCAAAAGCATTTCAAGTTTTTGTCCTTTATCGTGGAGATTGGTTAGCCTGAGATATGCCAGGCCCATCAGTCTATCATTGCCTCCTGGAATTAGTAGTTTGTTGCCTCTCAGTAATTCTTGATAATCCTAAAATAGGCAGGTATGTAAACTTCCATTCTCACCTCAAGTAGATTGCCATTAATTCTCAACTTTGTCAATGTTCCTGAGAGAGCCATCATGCAAAGCCCCACAGATCCATGAAACCATGTTGTGGCAGTGAGTCCCTTGGCTGGGAACCGTTCTATGTAAATCCACAACTCCACCAAAGAGAGATGAAGCCGCACTCCTCATTGTAAGCAACTTTTATTGGCAATGTATTCAGCAACTCTTTTCTCATTGGTGAATACAGCCCAACGAATTTCAAAATAAAGTCCTTGATCACAGGCATAGGTTAGGCTGAGATATGCCACGCCCATCAGTCCATCATTGCCTTCTTGTATCTGTCATTTGTTGCCTCTCGGTAATTCTTGATAATCCTAAAATAGGCAAGTATGTAACCTTCCATTCTCACCAGCCATGGTCTGTGCAGGTAACAACGATGGGGCTGGTTTTTGAGGGACTATGCAGAGGGAAAATTAAATAAATAATACATTTTCCCTCTGCATCGTCCCTCAAAATCCCCCCCACCCTGTCCCCCCCCACCGCTGTTACCTGCATGCACCATGGCTGTTTTTCACCTCAAGTAGATTGCCTTTAATTTTCAACTTGCTCAATGTTCTGTGAGAGGGCTACCATGCAAAGTCCCCAGATCTTCAAAACCATCTCATAGCAGTGCTTCACCTGCTGGTAACTGCTTTATGTAAATCAAAAACTCCAACAAAGAGAGATGAAGACAGACTCCTCATTGTAAGCAATTTTTATTGGCAATGTATTTGGTAGCCTTGTTCTCATTGATGAATACATCCCAAAGCATTTCAAACGTTAGTCCTTGATCACAGGCATAAGTTAACCTGAGATATGCCACACCCATCAGTCCATCATTGCCTCCTGGAATCTGTAGTTTATTTCCTCTCAGTAATTCATGATAATCCAAAATTAGGTAAGTGTGTAACCTTTCATTTTTATCTCAGGTAGATTGCCTTTCATTTTCAACTTGCTCTGTGTTCCGTGAGCGGGCTATCATGCAAAGCCCCACAAATCCGCTAAACCATATTGCGGCGGTGCGTCAACTGGCTGGTAACCGCTTTACGTAAATCCACAACTCCACCAAAGAGAGATGAAGTTGCACTTCTCTGTGTAAGCAATTTTTAATGGCAATGTATTTGATAGCCTTGTTCTCAATGGTGAATACATCCCAATGCGTTTTAAACTTTAGTCCTTGATCACAGGCATAAGTTAACCTGAGATATGCAACACCCATCAGTCCATCATTGCCTTCTGGAATCTGCAGTTTATTTCCTCTCAGTAATTCATGATAATCCTAAATTAGGTAAGTGTGTAACCTCCCATTTTTATGTCAGGTAGATTGCCTTTCATTTTCAACTTGCTCTGTGTTCAGTGAGCGGGCTATCATGCAAAGCCCCACGGATCCGCAAAACCATCTCACGGCGGTGCGTCACCTGGCTGGGAACCGCTCTATGTAAATCTACAACTCCACCAAAAAGAGATGGAGTCACACTCCTTGGTGCAAGCATCTTTTATTGGCAATGTATTCGGCAACTCTTTTCTCATGGGTGAATACAGTCCAACGTGTTTCAAAATGTACTCCTTGATCATGGGCATTGGTTAGTCTGAGATATGCCACGCCTATCAGTTCATCATTGCCTCTTGGTATCTGTAGTTCGTTGCTTCTCAGTAATTCTTGATAATCTTAAAATAGGCAGGTATGTAACCTTCCATTCTCACCAGCCACAGTCAGGTAACAATGGTGGGGGCGATTTTTGAGGGACGATGCAGGGGGAAAATTCAATAAATAATACATTTTCCATTGGCATCGTCCTCGAAAATCCCCTCTACCTCCCCCCTACCGCTGTTACCTGCATGGATCCCAGCTGTTTCTCACCTCAAGTAGATTGCTTTTAATTTTCAACTTGCTCAATGTTCTGTGAGCGGGCTACAATGCAAAGTCCTCAGATCTGAAAAACTATCTCATAGGAGTGCTTCACCTGCTGGTAACTACTTTATGTAATTCCAAAACTCCAACAAAGAGAGATGAAGACAGACACCTCATTATGAGCAATTTGTATTGGCAATGTATTTGGTAGCATTGTTCTCATTGGTGAATACATCCCAAAGCATTTTTCAAACTTTAGTCCTTGATCACAGGCATAGGTTAACCTGAGATATGCCACGCCCATCAGTCTATCTTTTCCTCCTGGAATCTGTACTTTATTACCTCTCAGTAATTCATGATAATCCTAAATTAGGTAAGTGTGTAACCTTCCATTTTTATCTCAGGTATATTGCCTTTCATTTTCAACTTGTTCTTTGTTCCGTGAGTGGGCTATCATGCAAAGCCCCAGGGATCTGCGACACCATCTTGCAGTGCTCCGTCAACTGGCTGGTAACCTTTTTATGTAAATCCACAACTCCACCAAAGAGAGATGAAGATGCACTCCTCATTGTAACCATATTTTGTTGGCAATGTATTCAGCAATTTGTGTTCTCATTGGTGAATACAGCCCAGCGCATTTCAAACTGCAGTCCTTGAACTTGACCAATTTTCTGAGAGTGGACTATCATGCTAAGCCCCACGGATCTGCAAAACCATCTTGCGGTGGTGAGTCCCCTGTCTGGTAACTGCTTTATGTAAATCCACAACTCTACCAAATAGAGAGGCTCAAGCCCCCCCCACGTACAGCCCCGGGAACCACCACCTCCCTGGGCCTACTTACACTGCTCCCGACATGCCATAGCAAACTCTGCTTCGCTTCATGGAAGCTAGCACAGAAAAAATGCCCTTGCTTCCATGAAGCAAAGCAGGAATGCTTTGGGGCAGAGGGAGCTGCATGTTTGGTGGGGAGCAAGCAGGGACCGCGGGGCCTTGAGAACCCCCCATAGTCCTCAATGATATGGCCATGCCCTGGGGATGGGGTTCCCGGGGTGATATCAGCCTTAGGAAGGGGGCTGCAGGGCCTCCTCCAAAAAATAAAGGGCAGGCCCGGGGTAATGGGACCCTGGGGTAATATCGGCCTCAGGAGATGGTCCGCATGGTCCTCCTTCAAAAAGTTAAAAAACAAAAATAATAAAGGGCAGGCCCCTAGTTTATGGGGTCCTCAGGTACCAAAACTGGCCCTGGGAACAGGGGCCAGGAGGCCCCCTTTCCTTAAAAAAAATATATATATATTTAAAAAAATGGCCCTGGGGGATTGGGTCCCAAGGTCCCAAAAAGGATCAAAGGAAGGGGACACACAGCCATCTTCCTAAAATAGGGAAAAAAATGAAGCCAGCAACTTGCAAGAGGCCCGCCCCATCTCTGCACCAGTCTGCAAACACTCAGTTGAATCTATTCACAAAAAAAAGATGAAAAAACAAGAAACACCATGATCCCTTAGGCTTGCTCAGGGGTCCTACAGGGACACCCAGTGACAAAAAAGCATGTTTTGTTTAAAATTTTCAGCAAGATTAGTGGTGGAACATCAAATCTGTCCAAAAATGTTAAAAAAAAATAAAGCACAGTCTCCCCGCTTTGTTTCCCTTAGGCCCCCGGGAGGGCCGGGTCCCGAGGGCAATATTAAAAAGTGGTGCTGGGGCCATCCTGGCCACCTGCATTCCCTGTGACTGCTACCTCCCTGTGGCTTATATATTGATTGCAGGGGCTTTTCAGACCCCCACAGCCCTAGGGTACCACCACCTTCCCTTGCCTTTATTGCTAAAAAAATGCATGGGGGCATGCATCCCCATGGACATCGCCCTCCCTAGGCTCACTATCTTAAATGTGGGGCGCTGTGCAGCCTCCCTAGCCCCATGGGCTAAGTTTTGAAAGATGCATGGGGGCCTCCAGCCACTCCATGGAGCCCCGGGGACCACCACCTCCCCATGGTTAAAAAACTGTTGAAAGGGGGCCACGCCGCCGCCCTCAAGGAGGCGTGAATGGCCCTGGGGACTGACACCCCCAGGGGTGGCTCAAGCAATGTGCCCAACCCAGGACACTTCAGTTTAATATGGGATGTACTCCCGCCTTCCCATAGCAAACAAGTGCTTCATTTTTGAACAGGTGAGCAAATGTTGCTCTCACCTGTTCAAAGTGGAGAACTTTGCTTTTTACCACCAGAGAGCTGCATCTTAGCTGCTCCGGAGGTAAAAAGCAAAGCCAGCTCCCGCAGGAGGTGGATGCTCACGAGTACTGAGGCGGCTTCAGGCTCTACTCTCGGTACCAAAGGAGATGGCCATGCCCCAGTGAATGGTGCCCCCAGGGCTGAAAATAGCCTATTAGGGTTGTTCCACAGACCCCCATCGATACATCCTTTTTTTTTAAATAAAGGCTGTGAACTTGCCACAGGGACTGGGGCCCACGGGGAAATATCAGCCTTAGGAGGGTGGCCGCGTGGACCCCTTCCAATCATTTAAGAAAATATAATAGAGGGCATGCTTTGAGGGTTGGGGTTTCTGAGGCCAAAATTGGCCCGGGAAAGGGGGACATGCAAAAGAAAAATATTGTTAAAAGGCTGGGCCATGGGGGATGTAGTCCCTGGGGCTGAAATTGGCCTTGGGAGGGGGACACATGGCCCCCCTCCCATTTAACAAAAAAAAGAAGCAAAGGCCCAACCCAGGGGGATGGAGTCCCCGGGGCAGAAATAGACCTCGGGAGGGTGACCGCGCTCCCTCCCTTACGATTTTTTTTTTTAAAAAGGGGCAGGCCCAGTGGGATGGGGTCCCTGGGGTCCAAAGCATCAACGGAAAGGGAGACCACACAGCCTCCACAAGGCCAAGCTGCCTTTCTCCACTACTCTGCAAGCACACCTTCTGGCATGCTCATGGTTAGGGAATGAAGTCCCCTTCATTGTTGTGGGTCCTTAGGGGCCAACTATCCCACCTGTTACCTCCAGTAAATCTCACACAGCTGAATTTCTGAGAGGTGGTCGAAGGGCATGCCCCTTTTTCCACCACTCTGCAAACACGCCCTTGGCACACTGCTGATTGGGTGTTTGGGCTCCTTTGTGTCCTGAGGGCATCAGGAGTAAAGAAAGCTTCATCCCCAAAGTGGCAGTGTACCATGAGGCACGTTTGCAGAGTGGTGGATAAATGGTGTGTGCCCTCTGAGCACCTCTCAGCAATCCAGCTGTGTGGGGCTTATTAGCGGTAACAGTAGGGTTAGTTGTCCCCCAGGGACACTCAAGAGGCAATGGGAACTTCTTCCCCCAACTATGAGTGCACCAGGAGGCAAGTTTGCAGAGTGGTGGAGAAAGGGTACATGGCCTGTGACCACCACCTCACAGCAATCCCACAGTGTAGGGCTTACAGTTGGTAACAGGTAGGCTAGTTGGCCCCTAAGGACCCCAGCAGTGAAAGGGACTTCATCACCACCCAAGAGTGCACCAGGAGGTGTGTTTGCAGACTGGTGGAGAAAATGGGCATGGGATGGGCGAAATTTGCGTATTCGCGATCCGTGAATTCGTGCGAAAGAGAACTCGCAATTCGCAAAATTCGCGAATTCGTGCAAATTTCTGAATTTGCTGTTTTTGCCAGTTCGCGAGGGTTTTGTACAAGTTCGGGAACGCAAACTTACTTGTATGGTTGCAACGGTCGCGACCATGCTGTTTCTACGTGTCCAGCCTGTTTGCGACCCTGTGGTTCATCGCTGTCACGCTCCGGTTCATCACTGCCACCCTCTGGTTCACCAATGCCACACTCTGGTTAGCCACTGCCACCCTCTGGATCACCACTGCCACCCTCTGGTTCACCACTGCCACCCTCTGGTTCATCACTGCTATCCTCTGGTTCATCACCTTGTAGTTCACCACTGCCACCCTCTGGTTCCTTACTGCCACCCTCTGGTTCACCACTGCCACCCTCTGGTTCACCACTGCCACCCTCTGGTTTGCCACTGCCACCCTCTGGATCATCACTGCCACCCTCTGGTTGATCACTGCCATCCTCTGGTTCATCACTGCCACTCTCTGGTTTGCCACTGCCGCTCTCTGGATCATCACTGTCCCCCTATGGTTTATCACAGCACCCTCTGGTTCATCACTGCCACCCTCTGGTTCATCACTGCTATACTCTGGTTCATCACCTTGTAGTTCACCACTGCCACCCTCTGGTTCATTACTGCCACCCTCTGGTTCACCACTGCCACCCTCTGGTTCACCACTGCCACCCTCTGGTTCACCACTGCCACCCTCTGGATAATCACTGACACCCTCCGGTTCATCACTGCCACCCTCTGGTTTGCCACTGCCACCCTCTGGATCATCACTGCCACCCTCAGGTTGATCACTGCCATCCTCTGGTTCATCACTGCCACTCTCTGGTTTGCCACTGCTGCCCTCTGGATCATCACTGTCCCCCTATGGTTTATCACAGCACCCTCTGGTTCATCACTGCCACCCTCTGGTTGATCACTGCCATCCTCTTGTAGCGTTCTAATCTAGGACCCTGATCGATACTGTGACCTTATGCCCATATTCGGCTATAAATCCATTTATTCCCTATATTGACATAACCGTTCAAATGCAATATTCAGAAACTCGTCTCTGGCCTCACACGAACGGAGCCACATTCCAGAATAGCTTTCTCTGCCACTTCCTTTGCAACCAATTAGTGCAATGACATAGCAGAAGTTACTATCTGAGATTCCTAGATTAACACTCCGAGTTCTTCAACAAGATAAAAACTCAGCAAACCTGGAAATCCCCGCTTGCTGTGTTTTGATTAGTAATAGAACTCTAATGAGCACTGATAAACGATCACTTCCTAGTGACATCTTTATTGACGTCTTATGTCCAAAAACTTACGTCAAACAAGGCACCTTTCAGGTATAAATATTACCAACGTTGCCTTAAGCAAACGCTGCTGTTTACGCTAATGCCATCGCTGCTGTGTTGCTGTTCGCTGATGCTGCCAGCTATCTCGCTGCTGCTGAAGAAGCTGTCATGCTGATGATACCATAGCTGCTAGCGCTACTGCTATCGCTGCTAACTAGCGATTGATGGTGTGGTGAACTTAGGAGCTGAACAGCCGTCCCCTGCAAGAGCCCAGCAGATGCAAGCTGCTCGCGGACGCTGCCCCTCCTCCTCCTCCTCGACGCGCTGAAGAAGAGACGCTGCCTTTCTCCTGCAGAGAAATCCAGCTCCGGCGTTTCTAGTCTACCCTTGCGGGTGACTGGGATATCGTGCCCTGAGGGAGATACCAGACCGCCATCATTCTATTCCAGAGGTATGGTGTTGACTAAACCCTTAGAAGAGAATTCTTGAAGCAAACCTTGGCAAAACCAACTTAACTTAAAGCTACTTACTTACTCCCCTCCCAAGTATTAGGCTTAGGTCAGGTACACTGGAGTAGGCGTAGTTAGAAGCACCAGTTGAGTATTTTAGCCTAATGTATATATGAATGTATATTTGTTTTATTCCTTTTAAACCATTGTATGGCTAGGAAACCATATCAATGCTTTTACAGTATTATTTCGCAATACTTATCTTACTGTACGTACTTTTTATAATAACAAGTCTTGCAATTGTGGCAATTCATTTCTCTTGTATGAGAAGAAAGACTGTTCAATAAATGTTACCTTTTATTGACAACGCCCGTCTCTCTATTCTCTACATATTGTGAAAGTAAACTGCACCAACCTGACTGAGTAAAATAACTGTATATTGTTTAAAACGACCCTAGAGATTGACTCTTGATCTGAGGAGCAAAGTTGTCATGTTGCACGGTTGTTGGAAAACTGAATCCCTTCTTGGCTGTGCCAGGGAAGCTGATCACTTCCTATTTCAGTCAAGAAAGTTTCCAGTGACCTCTGAGCTAGTTGGTAACAAACCCAATTAAGTTTAGCATAGTCAGTGGAGGCCTGGAAGCTCCGCACTTCTACGTCAATACTACTGTTTATGTTATTCCAATGCGCAGGGCCTATTGGGAAAATAGGAACTACACTACACTCTGCTTCATCACAGTGTAGGAAGGTGGATACCTGACTTTGGTTACCCCAGATTTTTCTGCCTAGTGTTTAGCTGGTTTTTTACCTATTTGGCCTGGGATCCTGCTAATCAGGGCCCCAGGCTATCTGCTCTCTCTGTAAAATTCATATCCATGTACTTTAGGTACATTTCCAATTGGGATTGGATCACCTTATCAGCCCCTGTACAGAGTAATATAGGTACCCAGGGGATAGGTTCATCCAAGGCCTACCAGGAGCTACAGCATATCTTTTGCCATCCCTGGCTGGCTATCGAAACTGACACAACTGGCTGATCACTCAGCTGGGGCTAGATGGTGTAATCACCCCTTGCTTAGATATAGTATACCTATATCTAAAGCTTTATCTGGACACATATGCACCTATAAGTCACTCCTATGGCAGGCCTTAACAATCCTGGAAGCAGAGTGCTTGGTTTTATGTGAGATGGTGCTCTAGCATGAGCTGAGCTTGTCTGCAGCTTTCGGAACCATGTCCTTTAGCTGTTATGGGATATTGCCATACTATATACTCTTAAGTGCATCATAATCCTCGCAGTTACTTGCTAACTTTGGTTTGGCTTTATCGAAACATGTCGTGTAAGGTGTCATACGCTTTGGAATACTACCCCCTTGCCAGTTCTGGTGACTGGGGTAGCATTCCACCCTTTTAGAGGGAGAAGACATGTTAGTTTGCTTTAAACGCGGTTAAATCTAACCAGAGCATCAGCATCACAAAATGGATGCTGCCGCCACAGACACAAGTCTGGCCTCCTGCTGCTGACCGAAACTCCGGTAGGGGAGGCCTGGACAATAGATCTCCTGTCGCAGGGAGGAGTTACACCTCCCCAGACAGGAGCTATGCCAATGCAAACCAGATCATCCTGACTGAAACCTTGAAACAAAACTCTGGACCCTTTGACATCCCACTCAACGTGGAAGACTGTAGAATCTCCTTTGTGGTCAAGGAGTGGCCACCCTGTGCAAGCAGGCACCTTCCGCACATCGAGACTTTATTTGCCGTTGCTCCCCCCGGAGCTCGAACGACAGAGATCAACAAGACCCAGACTCCCAGACATCCAACAGCCCGATCCACAGTCCTGGCAATGCTGAGACCCGTGGAGGTGACGAGAGACGTGGGACAGCCATCTTGAAAAGTCAATGAAGTGCTTCCTGTGCAGCTCCTGAGGCACCCTCGATGCTGTGCTTTGGGGTTTGAGAAGCCCCAGCCCCGAGCAGCCTGTGCTCCAAAGATCACCCCTCCACACTCACTGAGTGCTGCGTGGGGCCCTTTTGCACTTTTCCTGCTTGATGCGTTGTCCGGTCGCTTGCCCGTTGGCTAGTGGCCTCTGTGACAATGATCCATCAAAACTACACTACTGGTCTGGTTACTCCAGACTGGCCCTAGCTCCCCTGAAAAGGAGCCATCAATCTGACCTTCCCGGTCTGATCCAGAAGACATCTTCAAGTCCTGCTTGGTTTGCATTTGCCAAGGTTTGGTGACTCCAATTCGAGAACCAACACCGCCAACAGCAAGAGCATTTGTGGGAAAGGGTGTGTCCACCAGCTGGTCATCTTTGATCCTTCCTGGTCCACGTGGCAGCGGAGACAAACTACTCGACAGCACCGGATCGCAACCCGACACTGCCTGGTTCCGTCCTGGTTCCATCCTGGTCACTGGCTAGTGACCTAGACTCTGTCCCCTCTGCTTTCAGGTACTCTACATCTTCGATCCACCCTTGGATCCAACCGGACTCTTCTCTCCTGTCCGCCTGCAGCATCTTTACCTCCAGGCTCCATAGAACTCCACGAATAAACCCAACGCACTTTGGCACCTATGCACCCGCTTCCTGTGGGTGAGGTAACAAGATTACACTGGTGCTCCTATAGTGGTTTACACCTCTAGTGTCCTAGTTTTTAGTGGCTAAGTTTTAGTCCAGTCGGAAGACTCCTAAACCTATAACTTTCTGATTTTTACGCACTATTGACTTGTATGATAAACGCAGGTTGCCTATAGACATTGCACCCGCATCCTGTGGGCCTCCTATGTCCTAACCTTCATTATTCCAGTGTAGGCCCAGCGATTCCCTAGGCCTTAGGCCTGTTCATTGTGCGTGACGTGGTACTTATACCACTTTCTTAATATGTGGTTTGAGTGGCCACCTGGCCTCTCCATAATTGTGCATCTTATTGTATGTTATACTGTGTTCTTTGTTTAACGCTTGTGCTCCTGTGCTCATAAAGAGTCAAGGGGATTATACATATATTTTATAATACATAACTTGTGTGGTGTCCTTTCATTTGGTATTTAAAGGATTGCATATGGTAAAACAGCTGGCTTCACATGCCCTCTTGAGTTTAGCCTAAGACTGCTTTTGTCCATGCTACCACTAGGATAGCTGGTCTATAAGGTTGACTTACAACCAATCACCATAAGGGTCGTTTGGACTGGTGCAAGGTGCTCACTAGAATAGTGATCATCATATACCAGGCCAACTTCTCACACACAGCACCCTCTGGTTCGGCACTCCCACCCTCTGGATCATCACTGGCACCCTCTGGTTCATCACTGCCACCCTCTGGTTTGCCACTGCCACCCTCTGGATCATCACTGTCCCCCTCTGGTTTATGACAGCACCCTCTGGTTCATCACTGCCACCCTCCGGTTGATCATTGCCATCCTCTGATTCATCCCAGCCACCCTCTGGTTCATCACTGCCACCTTCTGGTTTGCCACTGCCACCCTCTGGATCATCACTGCCACCCTCTGCTTCACCAGTGCCACCCTCTGGTTGATCACTGACACCCTCTGGTTGATCACTGCCACCCTCTGGTTCAAGGCTGCCACCCTCTGGTTGATCACTGCCATCCTCTGGTTCATCCCTGCCACCCTCTGGTTCATCACTGCCACCCTCTGGTTGATCACTGCCATCCTCTGGTTCATCCTTACCACCCTCTGGTTCATCACTGACACCATCTAGTTTGCCACTGCCACCCTCTGGATCCTCACTGTCCCCTCTGGTTTATCACAGCACCCTCTGGTTCACCACTACCACCCTCTTGTTCACCACTGTAGATTATGGGGCGAAAGCAAAGCACACCTTCCCAGCCTCAACTGAGATGAATTAATTTGGGGCTGGTTAATGTGTCACTGAATCTGAGCTTCAAGTCTGGCACCTGCTTCCTTAGCAGTGCTTACTGTTGCAGTTTAATGTTTTTTTACAGGAGAATTGTGCCATACTTGTAACTATTCTTTGACCCTGCTTTGAGGGTCAGAGCAGGGTCAGAGAATAGTTGCAAGTAGGCAACTGAACTTTGGAGGGGGCCCTCAGGAAGCACTACAGGGAATGGTTACAAATTAGCTTGAACTTTTGCACCTGCTAAGTGCTTTCAGTTTTGCAAAATTAGTTTTTCTGCAATTTCGCGATATTCGCGGGGTGCGAATTCACGCTAAATCGAACTCACAATCTGCGAATTTGTGCAAAATAGCGGATTTTTTTTGCGTGTTAGCGGGGTTTTTTGCGTCTTTGCAAGCCACTTGCAACGCACCGACCGCGAAGTTACCCATGCGGTCGTACATGGGCACGGCCAACTTGTACGCGTTGCATATTTCCGGTTCCGGGCGCGAGGTGCATGGTCGCGTTGTGCGCATTCCGTGATTACGTGTTCGCTTGCGTTTGTGCTTGCTCGCGGGTGAAATACCGCGCAATCTTAACCATGCGGTTCTCTACGGGTGCGGCCATCTTGTTTTTCAGTCATTGCTATGGTTTTGGCCATGCTATACTTTCAATCTGTCTTGAATCTTTGCAATCCTTTGTTTTTCTGAACTTTTTTTTGCTATTTTTTGCTTTTTAGCTATCTTTCTATTTTCCTGCATCTACATTTTGTGTTTTTTTTAACTTTTTGTTACTTTTTACCTACTTTATTTGTTTAACTCTCTCCTACTTTTTCGATCTCCATTTTTTAAACCTATTTCTTTCCTTCTTCTCTTGTGCCGAGGACCATTGCAAAGGGAGCCAGCAAGGACAAGGGGAAGGGGCCAGCACCCCGTAGCCAGCTCCCTTGCAGCCGTTTGAGGGGGAGGATATGACGCCCAGGGAGATCTTCTCTGCGGTGGAGGTGGCCGCATTGATATTCTTTGTTCTGCGCCACTTGTCGTAAATTAGCAGCAATGGGTTAGCGTTAGCAGAAGACATTTTGTATTTCTGGCAGCCATCTTGTCTGCCATGTGCTGCCATGTGCTCACCATGTGCTTTGTACTACCTTCCTGTTAGCAGCGCCTGAAGTCTGCAGTAACAGAATATTTTTAGCCTCCTCCACTTTAACGCATGCTCAGAAATGCCCGTTAGGGTCTGCAGCTGTTACTGTTTAGTTTCAGAAAGGAATTTGTTTACTACGTTCTGAAAACTGATATTGCAGCTTCTGTGCCAACTTTTTGTTCAGCTTTTGATCAGCGAGACCCCTGAGAAGGAGTTTTGATTTCCTCAAATGGCACGCCAATTTGGGCCTCATCAGAGAGGTGGCTATCTGAAGGAGTGATCTTGTCAGTAGACAGAAATCTACGGAGGGAGACAAGACAAGTTTCTACTAAGAAGGTACTCTGTGCACAGGAGATTCTGGGGACTCTTTGTCTGCAGCCCAGTGTGTTTCTGATCTTCCTGATTTTGATCCTCCACTTGATGTCACCCCTGACTAAGAACATTTTTGGCGTGAGTATTAAAAAAAAGAGAGACCGTTAGGTCATTCAGAACTTGGCAGTTAGAACCTGGATGCTCTGGATTGGTAAGAACCGTTCTACGGTACTTGCTGCGAGCTTTTGGAAGCCTGGATTGGCAAGGCAGTTTTAGGATACGCTTGCTGCGGCTATTTGATTTTGTGGGACTAGTCATATTTGGTTTTGGATTTGGGATATATGCGTTGCAACACATATAGGCAGGTAATGAAGAGATTTTTCTCTACTTCGTATGAAATTTGAACGGTGCACGTACGAAGGGTACTTTAAGCACTACTTTGGGTATAATATTGTATATTCTGCAATATTTTTTTGGCATGCCTGTTTTCAGGCTCTCATCAAAGAATGTGTTGCTTTTTGGAAGGTACCATAGTGAGATGTGAATTAATATTAGCTAGCTCCCCTAGAGGGAATACATGAATAGGTTTGGGTTTGAAAACATATTTCTTCCTTGGCGATTTTGTATCCCCAGGGAATTAAAATATGGACATAATATATATAAGGATCCTTTGTTCTGTGCAATTTTATGAATGGAGAAATGCAGAGCGATTTTTGGTGCCCTGCCAGTCAAAACTGGTGAATTGAGTGTATTTTGGCTTCTTGGATACACAGCAGTCTGTTGGACTGTTTTTTTGCAGTCTTTTGGAACACTATTGAGAAGCGTTTCTTGTAAATATGACTTACAACTAGTATTTACAAATGGTTTGGTTTAAGTACAGTCTGTGGGCTGTCCTTTGTTTCAGTCCTATGTGTTGATCTGTGGGTTAAATGTGTGTTTAAATGTCTATGTGGTTTTTCCCATTAGTGTAACTTCTGTATGTGAATAGCGATGGAGCAATTTATTAAACAAATTGCTAAAGCGCTCTATTGTGTGTCCTGAGTTTTTGAACCTTTTCTGTATGGGGCGGGTGTGTGGGGCCATAGTGTTGGTCCTTCGCTCCAAAAAGATGAAAATAAGTTTTTAAAGAGACTGTTATGTGTCCCTTCTTCTGCCTCTGTACAATTAATTCACGATGAGGTAGGGATCGAGTTTATATCTGACTTAGCAGCCGTTCGGCCACTCTTATTGTGGCGTTCTATTTGGGCTAAGCCAGAGACTCGATTCACTCAAGAGATTATTCTTGACTGTATAGGTTTGGACCACTCATCACGTATACAGTGGCTGAGATACATTCAATTCTAGTATAGATTTTTATTTGATATTGATGTTTTCCTTGATCCTGAACTGGCAGTCGCAATCCCCAAAAAAGAAATCAAACAAACATTTTTAAACTTTAAAAAGGCTGAGCGAGATAAGGTGCATGGTAAGTTAGCCACCGTGAAGTTCTATAAGGAATTGAATTTAACCCCGGGGCTCCAAACTTACCTTGTGAACGTGTCTCGTCCCTCCCACCAATTTGTACTAACTCGAGTCAGATTGGGTATTGTACATCACCTTGTTGCGTTCCCAAACCAGAAAGTTAGATCTGAGACTCCCTGCTAGTGTGACAATACTTCACGACAGAGCTGTTGCCATTTTTTTACTTTTTTGTAAATGTTATCACTTTTTAAGGGTAAAATATCTAAAGCTCATCTTTTTAAAATATAATATCCGATCTTCAAAGACTGCTTTGATACTATTATCTTCTCTAGAGAACGTGGATATTTGCTTTTTTGTTGCCACTTTTATTCTGAAATGTACAGCTGCCAGGAAGAGTATAGTGCTGCTATAATTTTATACATTCCTGTCTGTACATAAATGTTTTTGTATATGCTGTATATAAAAAAAATGTAACTTTGTATTATGCCCGCTTTATGCCCTCTGAAATGTACAGCTGCCAGGAAGAGTATAGTGCTGCTATAATTTTTATACATTCCTGTCTGTACATAAATGGATTTGTTAATGCTGTATACAGAAACTTTAATTCTGTATTATGCTCACAGTATGTAATGTATGGTCCTTTTTCATATATCAAATTAACTCTCCTGTGTTCACTCGAGCCATATTTGGACCTTGTTTTAAATGTACAGCTGCCAGGAAATATCACTTGGTGCGACAAATGTATTTTTTCCTGTCTGTACACATATGATCCTTTCATATAGTTTTTATACTGTTTATATCTCTAAATTGTTGCCCATTTTTTTTGTCTGTATTTGTTCCCTTCCTTTTTATGCATTACCCCTGTTCACATTCTGAGTCATTTTAGCATCATTATATATACAAGGAATTGTTTTTTTTAGTGTTTGCTTGTATGATTTGTACTTTCAAATCGAACAAAAGCTTATGACTTGACTTGTGTGTTTAAATGTCTATGTGGTTTTTCCCATTAGTGTAACTTCTGTATGTGAATAGCGATGGAGCAATTTATGAAACAAATGGCTAAAGCGCTCTATTGTGTGTCCTGAGTGTTTGAACCTTTTCTGTTTATGTCTGAAATTAGCTCAATGTGTGTTTGTGGGTTCTTGATGTTTTCAGTCTGTTAAGTAAAATGTTAGATTATTTAATATTAGGTAGAAATTAAATAAAAATGCAGCAATTTACCATGTCACATGCTAAAATCGCTATATGTTGCTATTTAATTTATAGACTAAGCAAAAACGAATATGTTCAAATTGTTAACTGCTTAAAATAGATAAAGTTAAGATTCACATTCACTAGGAATATGAAAAGCCTCAACAATATATTGTGTGTTTTGTAGAAAAACGAATTTATAGCATTTTTTTACTTACATGCATTGTATTACATGTAAACAGGCAAATACTTGAGCTAAAGTGAATTTGTTCTACATTTAAATGCATCTTATTGCACACGCATTTTAAAACTCGAAATGTCTGTTTTAAGTAAGATTGCCAGCATGATCAGGTTAAAACACTGTGCAGGGCTCTGACTGCCATTAAGGAAACATGTTGTTTTTTTGAAGGCCACGACTAACATCGGAATGTTTATTTAGCCAGTACTTAGACGTTAGTTAATCACGGTTGGAATTTTGCATTTCAGAATAGTGTTTTACAGGGTTATAAAAATAAGGTTCATTATTTTGTATCACAGGAAGACATTTCAATTGCGGTTTTCCTCTCTTTAAGCATTTTTTTTCAAAGTATATTCTTGGTTCTGTTGCTAATTAATGATTGTCCTTTTAAAAAAAAGTGGTGCAAAAATCTGTCATGTTTTAAGTTAGGCTTCTGTGCTTAGGCTCATAAATGAAAACATCTAAATATGATAGGCAAGTGATGCAGCTTGTTTTTATATGTGGAATTATCAAAAAAAGATTGGGTTTAGTAAAAATAATTATTATTATGAAAAAATAATCATTAAAAAATAAGTGCTTCTATTTTTTTTTTTTATATTTATAAAGCTTAATACTCATACGATGACCTCCTGGCATTATTCTTTAATTTAAGTTGTGTGTTATTGCATAATCAGGACATTTACATGTTGATTTTCACTTGGCGCAGGCGTAAAAACTAATTTTTCTAAGGAATTACATGAGATATGTCTAATGTCCAATGTTTGCAATCTGTAAAGAACATTCTGAGGATGCTTAATAAGTAATGCAATTGTAGGATCTTTATTTTTAAGTGCCCCAGAGATCAAAGTCGAAATTGAGTTAAATAGACTTTTAAATAGTATTCTTGCCAGCTCCAATAGTTTTTAAGTGTCTCAGGCTTCAGTGAATGTATACATTTGTGTATAATGCAAACTTGTGGGTTGTTAATATTCGAGATTGCTTTTCATAGTTCAGTGAGCCAATGTGTCCGGTGCAGGGGTTTGTGTTTAATATCAGGGTTGAAGGTTCTAACTTTAGCTGGGCCTATTGAGACGTTTATCCATTTAAGGTTGTTAAAATGAGTACCATTGCATAGGGTGGTAGCAAACATTTGTTCTAAAGCTGGTATGCTATTTTATTATGTTTTGCGAATTATTCACAGTAAATGTTTTAATAATCTAAGAATAAATGAATTTTGGGACCTAAAATAAGTCATTTATATAACATGTGTTTTTCAATAGGGTTGATTATTGTAGGTTAGAAAGAGTTGGGAATGCTTTTTGTCTTTGTCAGCTCGAGTGAGGGAATAGGAAGGGGGGCTGAGGAGCACGGAGTGCGCCAGGCAGATTTTGACCTTAAGGTCAGTGAGATGGGGGTGTAGAAGTAAGTGAAAACAGATGGAGAAATGACTGCTTGGTAAAGCTTCTCTGACTAACAGAAATTCAAGCTTGCACATTAGAGGATTGTGCGAGGCTTTCACGTCGACATTTGCAGCTTATTACATTAGGCCTTTGTCTCCGAGAAGTGCATTCCTGACCAGCCTTGAAGAGAGAAAAATAGCAGGGTCTTAAAGGGGGTTGGGGCACAGGACACGCAGAGTGACAGTGAAAGAGTTTTATTTTTGGACAGTCAAAATTAAGGTGGTTTAGCATGTATAAAAAAGATGGTTGGTTAACAGTTGAGATTTTGTGTGTTATGTGCTGTGTTAGCAGTATGTTGAAAAGAGATGTTTTTTTATTATGACTTCTTTGAAAAGAAATGTTCGTGTATTTTTTCAAGATTTTGCAATCTATCCTTTTATGAATTGTTCCTGCTGGTCCTGTGTGTCAGAAGCAACACAGTGCTGTATTTGACAGCTGATCTCCATTGACTGGTGATCTGCTGTCAAACGGACGGTGATGGAAGTAAAGGAAAATATTTTTGGTGTAAGTCCTATTTTAAGCCTGACAAATTAAGCAGGCCAGAATATTGGGTTTTGGGCTGCAGGTTCACAGTGCATAAAGTGCAAGCAATGGTGTTGTGTGTCACCGCTTATTTACATATGCTATTGTACTTTGTCTATGCTTTTTGTGCTTGATATACAGCGTGTATATCTGATGGCTTGGCATGTATGTGTTTTTTATCTTATGCATGTTTTTGTTTTATGTTGTTGCTTTTGATACTATTACAAGTTTCCCTGTGTTGTGAAGGGATCTTTCATGACGATGCATAATCATTGCACAACAGTTGGGTACATTTTTGCTGATACTAAATTTTACAGATATGATTTTTTTTCATATTGTGAACAAGACAGACAACACTTTACCAGTGTATGTCAAATTTGGCTATAAGTATTGAAGTAAAATAAAAGGAATATACAGGATCAAATTGTGTCACCTGTAGTCATGTTACTGCCCTCTCCCTCAAGGAAAAGGCAGGCCTAGATTTATGTATCCTTGATTGGACCTAAGGATGAAATTATAGGTGTGTGGCTCTTGCTAAAGGTGACCTAAACTTTTTATTTTGTTTCCCTTGAAGAAGGAACTGGACCATTAACTGAGATTACCGTATATGGTGTAGGGGCCAGCGGTAGAGTTCAAATTTCTGCACTACTGTGACTTTTGTGTACTACCCATACTCTTGGTATTATGTCACACACTTGACTATCACTTGAGTAATTTTTTTGTTCTTCCTATGGATTTTCCTTTTGCCGCTTCTCCCCTGACTGATGTTGCATTTTGCCCAGTTATTGGGGATTTTAGCTGTGTCCTACTCCTAATTCCCTTTTCTGTATTCCTTTCACCAGTCAACTCATTTTTTTTAATAATTGATGTATTGTTCAGGTTCCCACTTCCACACGGCAGTGATGTAACAGGGACCACCATATTATGTATAATTCCCTTTTGTATGACCAGACTGGTTTTCAAGAGTTTTCTTTAGGCCTATTTCAATGTTTTCCAGTCTGACTGTCAGGGTAGTGATAGATTGGTTAACTGACGTAATAGTATAGTAAGACAAGTTTTCCATCTCAATAGGAGATGCCTTTTGTTTATATTTTGAATATGACAAATTCAATGCTTAAGCTAATTTGGTTCTCAGTTATTTTTTCTGCTGCTTTAATCTTTGATAGACCTGATGTGTTTTAATAGTGGAAGCACCAGGACTCTCTGGTTCTTGTCTTTTTTTGTTTCCACATTTTGATCATTGGCCTTTGTGTTGCATGAGTACACCTGGTGCACAGTCATTGGAGGGGAGGTATCTATATGTTCCTGATAATCTGTATTGTGTGATTTCGCTTTTGAGGTGTTCTAGATGAGGAATTTAGGAACACTTAGACTTAATCATTGAGAAAAATGTTTACCCCATTAGATGATGTCACTATGTGTGAGGAAATCCATTCATATAGAATTCTTATGTAGTTATCTACCCTTAGATGGTAGAGGATATGCTCTCATAATGAAACCCAATTGAAGAGGCTAGAGTCATTGTTTTGCCTTTGTCTTTGTATTCTATGAGAATGACAGTGTATTTTAGATCATAATAGTCCCATGGCGTGTGGCCACTCTTTTGAAGATTGCAGGCCATCTGTTTGCAATCCCCTTGTTAAATATTGAACTGTTTTTTTTTGTACTAAATTGACGAAAACTAACAACTATGTCACATTTCCTACTTCACTAGGTTCTGCAGGATCTTCCAGAGTCAAAGGGAGAATGATACCCTGCAGAACAAGTGATCAAGACACATCCTAACTCCTATTATTGACAGCTACAGATGAAAGCAGGAGGTCTTGGCCTACAGTCCCAGCACCCAGAAAGTAGCAAGGCGCCCGCACGCCATCAATGGTATCTTCAAAGTATTGTGTTTGCTTCATCAGACAGCGTTGAACATCAGAGAAGAAGGAGGATCTGGTTTTGCCACAGAACAAGAGTTTCAGTGCAAAAGAGCATAAGCTACCTGTCATGTGGTGGTAACCTCTGACAGTGTGCAGTCCCTTGTGCCCCTTGGCCTGAGTTTTGGCCACACACTTCCCCTTTTTTCCTTTGCTCCAATAGAAGGGCAGTGCACCGAAGGATCCAAGATTGGCAAGAGGCACTACATTATGGTGCCCATGAAAGAGCAGCCTGAGCATCCTCTGACACTGAATAATGAGTGTTGGAGCTTGAGAATATAGACCCAGATCTGCACGAGATGGTCTGCACAAGATGATCTGTGCCCATGATCAATGAGGAGCACACTATCTGTAGTGTCTGCCGCAGAGGAGAGATACTGATGCACTGCCTTGAGACATTGAGACTTTCGACTGAGCTGTGAGTGTTTGCCAGGAGGGCACTCCAACTGATATTTTCATGGAAGGTCTGAATCAAGAGGCCCATGCCACAATGGGAGCAGATTTGATAGATGATAGAAGCCTGCCAGAGAGGCTTCGAACGGACTCTGGGCACAGTTGTTGTTACAAGTGATTTCTGTGCGATTGCATAAAATGAGTGTTAGGAGACTGATTCTTATTGTTTTGCTGGCATTGTTTTAGAGTAGTATTCTGTTTAGTAAAGGTAGATTAAAGTTCATTCTCTGTGGAAGAGGATCCGTATTCAACCTGAGAGAATTGAAGGATCGCCACTGTTTCACCTGAGTATATAGTGTTTACTGAAAGATTTTTGGATTTGCTTTTGCTTAGAGTTGTGAAAAATTATAATTTTGTCTGTAATAGTGGTCATTACTTTCTTCTCCTGTCTGTATGTATGTTTATGACCTAATGTCCTGTTCTCTTTTGTATTCCTGATCATACCCTTAATGAAAGGTTTAGAATGGAAAATGCTCATCTAGCAATGAATTAGGAAATTGATGAAATTGTGAAAATTAATGAGCACATGTTTTCTATGTTCCTACTGGATCATGGGAATGTCTTCAGCTAACGCTAAAACGGCCGTCTGTCGTAAATTAGCAGCAATGGGTTAACCTTATCAGAAGCCATTTTGTATTTCTGGCAGCCATCTTGTCTGCCATGTGCTGCCATGTGCTCACCATGTGCTTTGTCCTACCTTCCTGTTAGCTGCACCTGAAGTCTGCCCAGTAACAGGATATTATTAGCCTCCTCCACTTTAACGCATGCTCAGAAATGCCCGGTAGGGTCTGCAGCTGTTACTGATTAGTTTCAGATAGGAATGTGTTTACTACGTTCTGAAAACTATTAGCTCCTCCCACTTGGTTGAACAAAGAGAACTTGTATGTCCATATTAGGCATTTTTGTGTGCTCACATGAGCCAGGACTGCCCCTTGCATTTATGCTTACTATGATATTCTAAAACATTATAAAGCCCCAGGTTTCTGCATTCTGCAGACTGCCTCATTCAGTTGCCATGGCTTCTGTGTGACGGAGCCTCAACTCATGTACGTTTAATAAAATGTTTCTTTTGATATTGCAGCTTCTGTGCCAAATTTTGGTTCAGCTTTTGATCAGCGAGACCCCTGAGAAGGAGTTTTGATTTCCTCACACCTCCATAAGACCGTGGCAGTAGGGGGCAGGCCCGGTCAAGGGTATGGCCTCCGGGAGCGTCGCCAGCGTTGGGATTAGGTGTGCCGAGCCATGCACAGGGAGTCGAGGGTCCGGCGCACCTACGACCAAGCGACGCACCGGTGGGCTGACATCCTCGACCGGGAGCAGGACCTGCTCCACGTTCTCGGCGTGTAGATCCCTGGCTTAGGTGAGTACTAGTAGCTATTTATGAACTCAATTTTGTTCTCCTGGTCTGTGTTATATTGCTAATATGTCTTTTTTCCGAAGATCAAGAATGCTGCCACTTTGCAGTTGCTTGCCTGCTCAGTGGCGTTGCTCCTATGCTTACTTGTTTGCAACTTTGTGCACATTTTTTCTGAATATGTATGAGTGTAGTGCTTTACAGAACTGCGTAATGCTAGTGAGACTAGAGACTCAAGTCTAGCCGTTCCTTTGTACTCCTGCTGCCATTAAGAAGAAGAGATGGGGCGGATTCATAGGTTTAGTATAGTATGACTTGTTATTAGTACGTAGTAGGACATTTTTTAGTGGTCTGCGCTCTGCAATCATTATGACGGACTGTGTCTGTCATGTGCGCCGTCTGCTGCTGAGTGCTGGCAGTCATACTAGAACCGTTTTGTTGTTGGTTTAGTTAGTGATGTACCTAACTTTCCAAGTAGACGGTATGCGAATCATGCAATACTGTACTACTATCCTCCTAGTTGACCAGATCAGATAGGTCAACACATGTAGGGCAATTGTTGCTAATTTGTTTCCCTGAGATAATTACTGTGTTCAAAGAAATCAAATATTTCACGGGACTTCATCCATGTTTTTTTTTTATGATCATCAGCACCTCCCAGGGGCACGAAGACCACCCATACTCCGGTGGAACAGAGTGGGCAGGAAGTCCAGGAACGGTCTTCTGCTGGCCCCAGTAAGTTCTTGTGTTTTTAATTTACTTATACTTCCCTTACTTTTATAGCTTCTACTCATTCCAAACTGTTTCCCAATAATATTTTTTACAAAATACTATGTGGCATATTTAGAATGACTTGAGCATCCCTGCGTATCACCAGGGTTGCGCCAGTGATAAGTGTGCGCCATGCCTCCGCCACCCATGATGCGCTGCATTTACAATGCGATGCACCATGGTTCAAAAACGGCACAGATGGGTGACGAATTCTGTACCCTAAAGGCACACATTGCTGGAGTTGCAGCGCAAGCGCGAGGCAGCACCGGCAATGCTCTAGGTGGGGCCCATTTTGCTAATGCTGCATCAAGCCTTACGGCTTCTTCAAGCAGGCGCAGGGGTTTGACGTACCATTGTCCTAAAAGTGACTCATTAAAATCTTGAAGATTTCCCTCAGCCACTTTTAGCATGCGTTCCAGCGCAGGAACGGCCACCCCTGTGGCGGCACGCCTCCTTAAGGCGCAGGGCTTTACAACGTCACGCATCTCCCAGATGACTCACGTTGTAAATACCCCGCACCATGGTGCATCTTTTGCGCCACCGCTGCATCACAAAAGTGATTTGGCGGTGCAAAAGACCCGCTGGGGCCTTGTAAATCTGCCCCTTTGTCTTTCATCTTCTTGTACACTGTGTTTCTACATTCTTATCCAGCCTCTCTACCATCACTGTACGTGCTACTACTATTTATTATTATTAATTTCGGAGTGGTTCAGTGTAGGTAGCTAAGCTTGCCCATTCAGCAAACGGTGTTAAACAAAACTCTGATCATGCAATATCTGTAGAGTCATGCAGTGCAGTCCTCTGTGTTGCCCTTGTTGTATATGCTACTGTTTTTAATGTTAGTGCTTTGACAATTTATAACAAGAAAATGGCAATGTTCAGCAAGAAGAAGCTATTAATTGGCGATATGATAGTAGTAAATACCCCGTAGTCCATACCGCTAGTGTTTCATGGACTATTCTTTACATACAGAAGTATGGAGAAGAGAAATAGGACATTGTTTATGATAGATAGGTGCAGTCCGATCTTTTCCACATACCTCGTTTCTAACTCCTGAGTAACTGTGCGTGACTCGGGAGCCATCACCTTGTTGGAACTTCAAGTCCTCGTGGTGGTGTGACTTTGAGGATTAGTTGGTTCTGTCTGCAAAGAATCATGTTGCACGTTCACGATGAAGCATTCATCAGTTGTCCCAAAAATAGTTGCATGGAATCATACGGCTAATAAAGCGTCAACCTCCTCCCCAAAATGTGGCTTCTTGTTTCACTATTTCTCTTCCATTATGAATCTGAATATGTGGTGGTGTATGGCACCTAAAAATGTGACTTGTATTTCATAGGCTTCACAACATCATATGCGGCACCTACCACCACCAGTGCCGGGGCCAGCAGCAGCGTGGAGGGGTCTGCTCAAGGGGCGGATGCGTCGGTGTCACAAGTGCCACCTGGAGGAGCTGAAGGAGGATGGCGCAGCAGCGGCGGACGGTGGTAAGTTGTTATACTCCTTAGATCTTGACATTTTAGAGTATGATCGCAAAGGAGTGTATGATGTACTGCACAATAGACATTTCAGTACAACAAGAAGACTGTACTGTTAAGAACAGTTACTGATTTAAAACTACATTTTAGGCAATCACGGATAAGACAGTCACCGTAGAATTATCAATTGCATTAGTGGTGGAAGTTCTCGAGTAAGCAATGGCCCCATCAATTTGACTTCAAATCAGCTGTGAAACTTTCATCGTGAAGCCAAGTAATCTCAGATGAAATTGCAGCGATGTGATGATCGAAAAGGGAAAGAACTTAGGGTCAATGAAAGGAAGGACTGTTGGAGGAGAAATGGTAAAGTGACTGCCTGTGTGGGTGAATCAGAAAATCCATGTCTGGTGAGCATAACAATATGTATCATTGTGGACAACCTCAAATGCAATTCAAGAGGGTGCTTTACCAAATAAATTGAAAAGGTGCTTACTTTCTTCTTAAGAAAAAATAAAGTTGATATAGTAGAGACATTAAGTAGAATGATAGACGTTTAATTTTGAAGCCTGTATGTTATCTTGTACTTCCACAGACATAGCTGAGGTGTAAGTAAGTAGAGCAGACGCTCAGTGCATGAAGAGAGTTTTTTTTTTTAACAGCATGTCCGTGCCAGAATTGCAAACCAGAGGAAATCAAAAAAGTTCAAGTTATGATTGTTCTGAAACTCACCCTTGCCTAAAGTAACAATACAGTACTTTACAAGCACAGCATATATTGTGTATGGTTTGTGTAGTTGATAATTGTATCACGTCAAGTCCCTTCCAGTGTCAATTATGGTTATCACACTCACTCCCTATGTTCATTTTTTTCTTTCTGCTTTGTTAATCATGGGTGGACTATCGCTGTTGTTCACTCAATCTATCACAACTATCCACCTAAACTCATCCTCATCCATCATACAAGCACTGAAGACATCATGTGCTTGGCTGGATACAATCAGAAAACAATAATCTTCATGTTCCTTGTAGTACAGAAGGGCCATTGGGGCCATTGTGAAATATAAATTTAATTGAGCAGTTGCCCTTCAAGTAACCGAGTATGGCCACTGCCACCCGTAATACAAAATTAAGAGCTTCCCTATCCCCAACTGTATGTACTGCTTAAAGTAATGCAAGTCTGCGTCATCATGGGTTGTGTTTCTTTTTCTTGGGTGCAAGCTGACTGAGCTGGCATTATGCCCGCTACCACAACTTCAGCTATAAGTAATTTTTTTGCCCAAAGTATTGACAAAACCAATCATGCTGCTGTACTCTCTGACTCTCTGACTATGTATTGAGTCCATAGTGCTGCATTGTAGTAGAATTCCTGAAACTGCCACTGTTACTGGCCTACAAAGACGGCGTAAATATACAATACATGCCAAATGTTATAGTGTGCTTGCAAATTGCTAGTATTAATGTGAGACAACTTTCAGTTTAATTTTCTTTTGTTTTATTGTTACCAAGTCTTGGTTACATTATTTTTATTTACTTCTTCATATAGATGCTCCACCAAAGCTCACAAGGAAGGAGATGGCTTTCCGGGCCAGGGCCCGCAAGGTGGAGGCCATAGTTGTTGAATATCGCCGGCTGTGTGCTCGGGAACTGGAGGAGGGGGCCTCTACCTCCACAACCTCTTCTTGCCCCCGTGCCCACCAGCCAGCAGGCTCCAGCACGGGGCTGGGCTCGGTCAGCCTCCTGCCGCCGCTGCTCAGCTGCAAGACCAAGAGCAGCTGGCCCCCTCAGAGCCTATTTGAGAAGCATGCACCGCCTGCGCCTCCGAGTGAACCACCTGGAGCGCACGGTCGAAAAGATGTCCGGGACCTCCGCAAGGACCGACAGGACCGCCCACACTGCCGGAAGTGACTCTGTGTCTCTCTATTGCCCCTTTTTTAAAGACTGTTGGGGGGGTCGGATCCGGAAGTTGGGTTGTTTGGGTTAGGGAGGGGTGGGACTAGTTTTGTTGTTAGGGCAATATATAATTATTTATTTTACTTACCTAGTGTACTTGTTGATATCATTTGTTTAGGGTGGTGTTGGGCGGGGTTACGGCACGTTTGGTACTTTCCAGAGAACAGCAAGAATTATCTAAACCGTCCAACATTTTTTAAAAGTGGCAGTAACAGACTTAGTGAATTCAATTGGCCTACTAGTACTTTATTAGTACTACTGTCATTCTCTCCTCCGAGTCCTCATCCATTATTCTACCTCCCCAAAATGCTTATCTTACCTGTGTTTCATTTTTGCGAATACAGCTTGGCACAGCGCTGGCTGCATGTCAAATGGTGATTGCATCCTCCAGGACAGAATTTCCTTTCTTGTGGTGTTAGTGTATGAGTGTTAACACACTAGCAGCAGTAGCAGCATATGTAAAACAAAGCAAAGAAATGAGACATATAATGGCCTGAGCGGATTATTGGAAGAACTTAATGGACAGTAGTCTAATAGGTTTTGGGAAAAAAAGATTTGCATGGATGATTATGGCTACAGTAAGAAGAGTAAGACATCAGCGTAACAGTATGTAAGACATTTTTTAGGATGATGTTGATTGTTAACGATGGTGGTGCTGCATGACATTCACAATGTATTGAAAAATATTCTTTTTCACCATAATTGAAAGATCCTATTCTTCATGTAGCTGACTGAAAAATTGATTTGAGGAGGTTGCTTGCACCTTATCCTCCCCAGCAAGTGTGTCGGATAATTGTTGTGATGTAGTGTAACACCTCAATGAATACCACACAGCCCGGGGGATGAGGGTCAGGGTTTGAAAATTGGATAGGAACGGGGTTTGTGGGAAAGGTTTGCTGAGAGAGAAAAAAAATGCAGCATGGACAAACAAGTCAATGGAGATAAACAAATCTTTGGAAATGAACCTATCTAGAAAGTGTTACTTTATAATAGTAACTATGAAGAAATAATGTCAAAGGTATAGGGCGTGCAATAATTACGCAATTTCACTAGTCCATCTGCCCCTCAGATGGAAGAACAACTTAGTACAATACTATATAATGGCTGGGGGGATGAATTGAAGAAGAAAGCAAACAAATTGATATAGTTACTTACACTCATAGAAGTTCACAGCAATAACATAACTTAAAAGAAAAGTATAAGAGCATGCATATAGTTACTGATACTTTGTTTTGGTGAAGTTGTCCTGTTGAATTTAGGAAGTTGCATGCATGCAGCCCTTCCTCTTCTTTGCGGTACTCCTCCATTCCATCTGACGCTCCGTCAATCAACGTTGTTGACCACACAACACCTTGTTTACTGCCTGCCTGTCGGATGCTTAATTGCAGGTCGCTAATGTGAAGCCTCTAGTCGAGCCTGAGTTCATCCTTTTTCCCATCGTACAATTTGAAAGGCGGCCTGTAATTGTTGATTGAAAAACAGGAAGTGTTAACACCATGGGAAAAAAAAGGTACGTCCGCTGTGTAGTGCAAAAAGCCACACAATCCATTTCAGAATTGACAGTACAATACTCTTGAAAGTGCGTACTCTCAGGTTCCTTTTGAAGGATAATTAAGTATGGGCAAATTTTGTGGATCTTTCTCCTCCAGCTAGGTGTAGTGTTAACTGCGATTTTACAACAAAAGTAGACCTTCGCAGCAGTGCTTCCAATCCAAACCCTTTAAACCCAGTTTCAAAAATATAGAAGACCCACAATCCCATCCCAATAAACATGCGTTACTGCTCCCTGTCTGAGGCCTAGTGGAAAATGGTTCTAAAACGTACTTTCTAATTAAAGTAGGCTTAAATGAATACCACCTTTTCCTCCATGGAATCCCTTCAAATCAATTGCAACCAAATGTATACATTTTCAAGAGTGCTCCACACGACCCCAGAAATCAGTTGAAAAAAAGTTGAAAAAAAGTTGAACACCCCCAAACACATGCAATACTGTAGTGCTGCTAAAATGCTAACCCTAACGAGCCCTAGTGAAAAATACTTCAAAAGACACTTTCTACAAGTAGGCCGAATCCACCCTTCCCCGCCATGGGTTTTCTTCAAACCACTTGCAATCCAAAGTATCAATAGCCAGCATTGCTCCAAGATTCGCAACCCCCGCCCCCCCCCCCACAAACACCATGAACCCCCTAAACAGCACCCCGAAAACGCTAGAGTGAGCGAAATGTCAGAAAATGCAAAAACGTTTTCCTCATGGATTTTCTCCAAAACACTTTTTTTCCGGTATTAGACCTTCACAGAAATGCCCATAGACCCATCAACCCAGGCGGAAACAAGTTTAACACCCCCAAACAGGCAAAAAGCTAAAGTACAAAAACGGGGACTTAAAAATATTTTGCCCTACTTCCAAAATCACTCTGTGCGTGCTCTGCAGCTAGGCCCTAACTCCCCTTTGCCACCATGGATCTTCTCAACACCACTTGCAATCCAAAGTATCAATAGCCAGCATTGCTCCAAGACTCGTAAACCCCCCCACAAACACCAGGAACCCCATAAACAGCACCCCGAAAACGCTAGAGTGAGCGAAATGTCAGAAAATGCAAAAACTTTTTCCTCATGGATTTTCTCCAAAACACTTTTTTTTCCGGTATTAGACCTTCACAGAAATGCCCATAGACCCATCAACCCAGGCGGAAACAAGTTTACCACCCCCAAACAGGCAAAAAGCTAAAGTACAAAAACAGGGACTTAAAAATATTTTGCCCTACTTCCAAAAGCACTCCGTGCGTGCTCTGCAGCTAGGCCCTAACTCCCCTTTGCCAGCATGGATTTTCTCAAAACCACTTGCACTCAAAAGTATCAATACCCAGCGTTGCTCCAAGACCGCGAACCCCCCCCCCCCACAAACACCAGGAACCCCCCAAACAGCACCCCGAAAACGCTAGAGTGAGCGAAATGTCAGAAAATGCAAAAAACTTTTTCCTCATGGATTTTCTCCAAAACACGTTTTTCTGGTATTAGACCTTCACCGAAATGCCCATAGACCCGTCAAACCAGGCGGAAACAAGTTTAACACCGCCAAACAGGCAAAAAGCAAAAGTACAAAAACGGGGACTTAGAAATATTTTGCCCTACTTCCAAAATCACTCCGTGCGCGCTCTGCAGCTAGGCCCTAACTCCCCTTTGCCACCATGGATTTTCTCCAACCCATTTGCAATCAAAAGTATCCATACCCAGCGTTGCTCCAAGACCCCAAAACCCACCCTCAAACACCAGGAACCCCCCCAAACAGCCCCCCGAAAACGCTAAAGTGAGCGAAATTCCTGAAAATGGAAAAACTTTTTCACCTCCGATTTTCTCCAAACCATTTTTATCCGGTATTAGACCATCACAGCAATGCCCCCAGACCCGTCAACCCAGGCGGAAACAAGTTTAACCCCCCCAAACAGCCAAAAACCAAAAACTGAAAAATGATCACAGACAAATTTCTGCGAATTTCCCACATCACTCCGTGCGCCCTCTGCAGCTAGACCCTAACTCCCCTTTGCCACCATTGATTTTCTCCAAACCACTTGCAATCAAAAGTTTCCATATCCAGCGTTGCTCCAAGACCCCCAACCCATCCCCCAAACACCAAGAACCCCCCCAAGCAGGCCCCCGAAAAAGCTAAAGTGAGCAAAATTCCTGAAAATTGAAAAAGTTTTTCACATCCGATTTGGTCCAAAACACTTGATTCCGATATTAGACCTTCCCCTGCAGCCACCCGCCCAAAAGTAGAACACCCCCAAACAGGCAAAAAGCAAAAATGGGCCTACCTTCAATTCAGTCCAAATACACTGTGCAGCTAGGTCATAACTCCACTTTTCCACCGTGGATTTCCAGAAAAACAAATGCAATCAACATTAGACGGTGCCAGCAGTGCTTCCAGACCCCAAAACCCACCCACAAAAACCTAGAAGCCCCCCAAACAGCACCCCAAAGACAGGCAAGTGAGCAAAAACGCAAAAAAATGTTCACCTCCTATTTGGTCCAAAACACTTGATTCCGATATTAGACTTTCCGAGCTATGCCCCCAGACCCCTGCAGCCACCCGCCCAAAAGCAGAACACCCCCAAACAGGCAAAAAGCAAAAATGGGCCTACCTTCAATTCAGTCCAAATACGCTCTGCAGCTAGACCCTAACTCCCCTTTTTCACCATGGATTGCATGAAAAACAAATGCAAGCAACATTAGACTGTGCCAGCAGTGCTCCCAGACCCAAATCCCACCCACAGAAGCCTAGAAGTCCCCCAAAGAGCCTCCCAAAAACATACAATACTGGTATATTCAAAACATAGCAAATTGCGCTGTTTACAAAACATTGCTGTTTTCAGCACTTCCACTACTTCGATCCTCTTGAAACCCACATGGACAGTCACTTGTTCCAGCGATTCACAAGAATCTCAGCAAGGCAAACCAAAATTGAACCACTGCGCTCTTTGAAGAAGAATAAGAAGAAGGAAGGTCTACGACTAGTTTTCACTTACTTTTCACCCAAACACACACGCCCGCAGAAACACCCAAAAAGGCCCAAATTCTGCGAATTCTTGACCAAAGAACACCAAACCCCCCTAAAACATTGCCAACATCATTATGAACCAGACAATGTTAGAAACGGGACCCCTGGCCGGCCAGGGCTTGCGCCAAAGTCAGTCAGAGACCACCACTTCCACGTCAGGGGCAGGGCAAGGGAGTTACATGCTAAGATAACCCCTGCTCACCCCCTTGGTGACGTAGCACGAGCAGTAAGGCTAAACTTTGAGGCAATGTGAGTTAAGTGTTTGTGCATGCACCCCCAGCAACAACACCCAAGACCCACCACAAAGGAAACTCCACACAAGGTTATGTATAAAAATAGACTTTGTATTACACCAAAACACATTAGATAAAAAGACACAATTCACAATGTGCCAACAGGCAAGGGCAGAATTTACAGGGGATATGTACAAGACAGGGCCACCTGTACCACTGTCAGAAATCAGCACTTTTATAACTAGAAATACTGTTAGAATTAGCACTTAGAACATAGAGTATAAATCACTTTAGCACACAACCAGTAACTACTGGTAACCGGTAAGTACCACCTACGCAACCCTAACCATCCTTAGGAGAATATTACGCAGGGAACCAGCACCTCACAGGGAACACCTGTAGTAGGAGAAAACAACCAACTAAATATGATCGTACATTTAGGGGTATAGGCCTGGGAACAAAACACATGATGCATAAACATACATTCAGCGGTGTAAGAACAAGGCACATGATGCATAAAACACATTCAGAGGTGCAGCACAGGAGAAAACATGATGCATAAACAACACATTCAGAGGTGTAAGAACAAGGCACATGATGCATCAAAACACATTCAGAGGTGCAGCACAGGAGAATTCGTAGAAATTACCTTAGCACAGAACTTACATCAAAGACCAGGTTGCGCCACTGCACCAAAACCTAAACATAACAGCTGGCCCCTACTTGCTGGGCAGCTGAGGACAGGGACAGAACAGGGCCTAAACGCTGAGGGAAATGAATAGGGGGAGTCTGGAGGAGCAGTATAAAGGATCATGATTCAGTTGTGAACTTGTGAACCTCAGGAATGCAGACGGAGGCACCTTAAAATCAATAAGGAATGTAAGATGAAGACAGTGCTGCTGATGGACTTGCTGTGATTAGGTGATTATAGTTTTGTTGTGGTAAAAGTTGCAAAAAAAAGAAAGACACACAGGAATAAAAGTGAATAAGGACGAAAAAAAGGAAGTCATTTTCAGGGCTCGGAAGTAGAGCTTGTCCTCCAACTCCATGATTTGAGACAGGAGTAGGTCAGGTAATAGAGAAGAACTTCCGTCACCTAAGTCGGTGTCCTCTTCTTCCTGCGTGCATTCACGTACTTTGTAATACAGTGGTATCAAGTGCTGATTCATCTTGATCAGTGTTAACCTCTCCACATTTTTGGCCGAGAGGCAGGACCTTTTTCAAGTTACAATGGCACCAGCAGCACTGAAAACACGTTCAGGAGACACATTTGTGAATGGGCAAGACAAATAATTTAGAGCCAGGTTGCCGATCAGTGGCCATAGAGCCATTTTCCTGTACCAATACAGCAATGGGTTCGTATGAACAAAGACCTGTGTTGGCTCATCCAGATAGGCCTGCACCATCAACTCAAGGTTCTCTACGGTTGCTCCACTTTGCGTACCATCTGTGGCCTTCTCAGCACTGGAACGAACAAACCCTTGATGAGTTAGTCAATCCGTTTCCGACAATATTATGGCTGGGCATGGTGAAGGTGAGGATGATGATAGGGTTGTTGCTGGTGTCGTTAATGGGTGTGAGGGAAAGTGACTCCCTTCCGCCACAGATTCAGAAGTGGAACTTGATGCTGGATCACCTGCTGATTCAGTTGGACTTCTGACGGCTCCTTGAATTCTCTGCTGATCTTTTTTGAACCATCTGGCTGACACAGCTATCCAATGTTTGTACTTTGAAACATCTGCCTCATCAAAAGGAATAAATGCTTTGCTGTACCGTGGATCCAGAATAGTGACACAAATGTAATGTTTTTCTGTATGTATCTTTTGAAGCCTTTCATTGGCAACTAGGCGGCTTAATAAGTTCTCCGCCAACAGATATGCAGCTTGCTTTCCACCATCATCTCTCAACGTTGAACACACTGCCTTCAGTTGGTGCTCTAGCATGCGCAACAATTGGATAGCTTTGCTCAAAGAACAGTCTTCCCTGCTGACTTAACGCGTGAAGACCTCAAAAGGACAAAGCATGTCTGTCAGGCTTTTAACTAGCTGCCATTCCTCCGACTCTAGCCTCAAGTCATTATTAGTAGAACCTACTGTAAAGATATAGTCATTGATTACCATGTACTGCTCAAACAGACGCTCAAGCATGTAAAAGATTGAGTTCCAACGTGTTGCCACCTCCTCGATGAGTCCTTTGACTGGCACTTTACGTACATGTTGAATGCTCCTCAGCTGCTTCCGGGCCTTAAAAGAATGGCTGAAATGTGTGCAGATTCTTCGACACATAGACAGTAACTTCTTGACTTGGGGTTCAGTTTTCAAGAAATCTTGAACAACCAGGTTTATACAGTGTGCCAAACACGGCACTCTGAAATAGTCACCGTCCTGCATGGCCCTAACTATATTACTACCATTTTCCGTGGAAACATAACCAATGCGATTTCTTGGTTCCAGCCATTCAGAGACCTTACTTTTAAACTCATCGAAAATGTTTTTTACAGTATGACTTTTCTCCATGGCAAACATGGCTAATGTCACTGGTTAAAGGAATAACAGAACAGATTGGCTGGTCAGGATAATTAACAAAAGACTCTGGACCCACGCAGCCAATATGTACTACGTGGCCAATGGACTCACTGACTGAATTTTCCTCGGAGCGGCAGTGCAGAGCTATTTCTTCAATACGACGGACCGCGGTTGAATGGTCCCCGCTTGCTGGCTTTAATCTGTTTCATTGACCAGTCGCCCCCCGAATTTATTTTCAAACAGAGCCTACATCATCAGCGCTTAAACATGTGAGCCGCCCTCCCAACTGAGTTTGCACCGCGTCGCGGGCATCGCGCCTTCAGTCTATTACCTTGTCAAGCACAGACTTTCATTTTGAACGGTGGTACACCTACACTACGGCAACCTTCGTTCCCGCCGTGCAGATTAATCCTTTCCCAGTCCCTGTCCTGAGGAGAACCTATAACATCCAAGCTTCGAAACGCGTTGACAACCCCAACCTGTGGCAAGACCAAAGGGTGCGGCTAGGGTGTAAATCATACCACTCCTGCGGGCCCTAGCCGTGAAATCCTACAAACATTCGACCACAGGTCCTGTGAGACAGGCAGGCACCCCCTTTATACCTCAGTTTCGCCTGTCCATTGGTGTTTAGTTCTAAGGACTGGTTTCCTTTTTCTTCTCCTTCCATGCACAAATAATGCACTGTCCCTAACAGCATTTTGTACTTTGCAATTGATTTGGAATAGTATGCGTTCTATCTTTTTTGGTGTGATAATATGTTTTTTGTTTGATTCTTCACCATAATTGTTTGTACATTTGTATATTTGTATATATTGTATACACGATTGTATGTTGCTGAACCAACTGTACTGACAGTCTTCCGTTTATGTCTGTTGTTTTTGAAACCAATGAAATCTAAGTTTAAATGAAAATAAGTTATCTTGGAATATAATTCCATTGGCCACGTAGTACAAATTGGCTGCGTGGGTCCAGAGTCTTTTGTTAATTATCCTGACCAGCCAATCTGTTCTGTTTTTCCACTTGTTGAGATCCGGGCTGTCCAGATGTAGGATCCAATACCTTCACTGTTCCACAAACTGGTTAAAGGAGGCAGACCTGGAAGCAGAGGTCAGCCCGGGACCATGGTTCAATTCCCAGCTCGGCGGGGTCTTGAGTCCTAAAATTACCGCGACTAACTGATGTTTTACAAATCGAACAAACGACCACGTTTTCCGCCTTTGCGCTAACAGTAAAGAAGTCCCAAACTGCGGACTGGTGATGTCTGCTGGTGGTGGAGGTGCGACTTTGACTTTCAATGTCAGGTGAAGTGGAGGATGGGCGTGGCTGAATTTGTTTTTGTTGTTCACTTACAGCACCACTACCTGAGGGCGAGCTGGATGGAGATCCATGCCGGCCCTTCTGACTAAAAAAGATGGAAGCTGTAGGTCGTGTTGTGTGTTTTAGTTAACTCTGGTGGTACCAGTGCCGCGCCGCCCATATCCCGCTCAGCAGCCATTTGTTCTAGTTTTAAAATGTCTGTCTGTTGCATGCCTGCTGGGGGGGGCTGGAGTGACGACTGTGATGACTGGGTCATCGTCAGACTGTTCATCAGCAGCAGAAGAATACCACTTCTTGTTCGTCGTCATCACCCATAAGTGGAAGCTTTGCGGGAGCCTTCCTTTTAGGCTTAGCTACCTTTGTCGGCTCATCATGGGGTGAATTACTCTCAAACTGCATTGGTGGGTTCCAATCAACATCAGCATCATCAGAAGGAAAGGTTCTTGAAGAAGAACTTCTAGTATTCCTCCATGACATTTTTTCTTGCTGAGGATCTGGAAGACAATGGATAATCATCATCAGCAGGAGTGGCTTCGTCGGATACCTCCTCTTGAATAGCAATTTCCTGATGTGCCCCTACTTCTAGAGGAACAAGGGTTGTAGGCAGTTGTGCCGCTCCATGAACCTCTAGTCGCGCCTCTCCATGCACCTGTCCATGCGACTCTCCTTGTGGCTCTCCTTGCGGCTATACTTGCGCCTCTACTTGCACCTCTCCTTGCGGCTGTACTTGCGCCTCTCCTTGCCACATGTACTTGCGCTTGTACTACTTGCACCTGTGTTTGTGGCTGTGGTTATTGAACACTCGTCAGCTGAGTTACACCCGGCATTGATTGGATGGTACTTTCTTGTGATGAGCCAAGATCACTGGTCGATGGTGATTCAACAACCAAAGTGGCTGCCACAGCAGCACTCATGGTGGTCTTAGACCTAACTTGGTGTGGTGGCACTGAGCCCAATGAAGCAGAGGTGCTGCTTCCAGCTTGGTCCCCGGCGGACACCGCTGCTGCTGCAGGCGTAGTTTTTATTTCCCAAAAAAGGTGTCAGTGGGCACACCAGTCTCCTTGGTAGGTGGTGCCACTTGCTTCTTCTGCTCCTTCTTACAGGCAGTAGCACTGGTGACTTTTTTCGCTGAGGCGCTATGGCCAACTTTCTTTGGGGCCATCTTCTTGAGATGTCAGAACAGCAGGCCACAGTTGCACAAGTTGCAGAGTTGTCTTGTCTGTGTCCAAACGTGACGACACGTGACATTGTGCTGCACACACCGCTGCAGGTCTTCTTCCTGGCACTGGTGGTTCTCTTGTGCACCTAAAAACAATGGAAGCCAGAGGAACATCAGTTATACACCCCAAAAAGTCGAAAAGCACTCAAAAATCCCCACAATCCCATGCCATTCATGCCCAATATGATGTTTAAATTCAAGACACCCCAGAGAAAGACTAGGCCCATGAACCACTGAGTACCCCTGGGCATAATGGTTGAAAGCAAGGCAAACTGGGTGCAGGCCTGAGCACACTGCCTGGCTTAAAAATGGCCCCTTGACCCCCACCACACGGCCAGGCCCTGCCTGTCCCAGGCCTCAAAATGGCCCCCACCCACAAGGCCAGGCCCGAACACCACCCCCAAAAGTCGAAAAAAAACACTCAAAAATCACCACAATGCCATGCCATCCATGCACTCAATGATGTTTAAATTCAAGACACCCCAGAGAAAGACTAGGCCCATGCACCACTCACTACACCTGTGCATAATGGTTGAAAGCAAGGCAAACTGGGTGCAGGCCTGAGCACACTGCCTGGCTTACAAATGGCCCCTTGACCCCCCTCATATGGCCAGGCCCAGCCTGTACCAGGCCTCAAAATGGCCCCCACCCACATGACCAGGCCCCAACACCACCCCCAGATGTCGAAAAACACTCAAAAATCACCACAATCCCATGCCATCCATGCCCTCAATGATGTTTAAAAGACACCACAGAGAAAGACTAGGCCCATGCACCACTGAGTACCCCTGGGCATAATGGTTGAAAGCAAGGCAAACTGGGTGCAGGACTAAGCACACTGCCTGGCTTAAAAATGGCCCCTTGACCCCCACCACATGGCCAGGCGCAGCCTGCCCAGGCCTCAAAATGGCCACCACCCACATGGCCAGGCCCCAACACCACCCCCAAAAGTCGAAAAACACTCAAAAATCACCACAATCCCATGCCATCCATGCCCTCAATGATGTTTAAATTCAAGACACCCCAGAGAAAGACTAGGCCCATGCACCACTCACTACACCTGGGCATAATGGTTTTAAGCAAAGTAAACTGGGTGCAGGCCTGAGCACACTCCCTAGCTTAAAAATGGCCCCTTGACCCCCACCACATGGCCAGGCCCTGCCTGTACCAGGCCTCAAAATGGCCCCCACCCACATGGCCAGGCCACAACACCACCCCCAAAAGTCGAAAAACACTCAGAAATCACCACCATCCCATGCCATCCATGCCCTCAATGATGTTTAAATTCAAGAAACCCCAGAGAAAGACTAGGCCCATGCACCACTGAGTACCCCTGGGCATAATGGTTGAAAGCAAGGCAAACTGGGTGCAGGCCTGAGCACACTGCCTGACTTGAAAATGGCCCCTTAACCCCCTCCACATGGCCAGGCCCTGCCTGTCCCAGGCCTCAAAATGGCCCCCACCCACATGGCCAGGCCCCAACACCACCCCCAAAAGTCGAAAAACACTCAAAAATCACCACAATCCCATGCCATCCATGCACTCAATGATGTTTAAATTCAAGACACCCCAGACAAAGACTAGGCCCATGCACCACTCACTACACCCGGGCCTACTGGCTAGTGAGGCTTTACAGGCACCCCAAAATTTTAAAAAAAATCAACATAGAACAGTGAGCTAAAATTCCATGACATAAATGAAAAATAAGTTAAAAAACAAATGACAGAAACAGTTGTATCATGCACCCATGACTAACCCTGGGCCTCCTGCATACTGTGGCTAGAGTACCCACCACAATATATATTTTCTTAAAGTTGTGAAAAAAGTTTTAGAACTGTAGTTGCCTCAACTGCAATGCCCCAAACAAACAACACCAACTTACTTGTAAAATATCAAGTCCAAAAGTGATCCAAAGTCCAAAGTCCAAAAAGTCCTCAAATACAAATCCAGCAGCAGTCACAGAAAGTAATCCTTCCAGCTCAACAGCCAAATGAAAAGTGACCAGTACATGCACAAAGCACTGGGAGGAGCCTGCTGGACAGGAACAGGAAGTTGGAGACTCTGAGGCACTTCCTTCCTCCCACCCCACCCCAAAAAATGGACTCCTGCACCAAAATGTGCAGTCAAATGTTAATCTGAGGAGTTATTCTGATCAAAATCATCATTTTCACAAGGTTCATGCTTCCTGCGGTGGATTTCCTGTGCAGAATTGCAATTTTTGCAATTTCGGGAACGCAAGCTGTTCGAATCTCCCGCGAGCCGTCGCAGGCTTTTATGATGTAATCGCGTTGTCAAACACTCGTCGTGCAAGATGGCAAGCCGCGATAACGTAATTGCGTTCGAAAAACTCAAGCGCGATCACGCAGCAAGATCGAAAATGGAGCCGCACTCGCAAAACCTGAAGAAAAACACCTCGGCGGACTCAGGATCACAGTAAGACAACGCCGCGCGCGATATTGTATTTTTCAAGCGCGACCAAGCAAAATAATTTGTAGCTTGCGAATTTGCGGATTATTGGGTGAATTTGTGCGATCCGCGAATCGCAAAATCGTCAAAAATCCACAAATTCGCCCGCGAAACGGATTTTACGCCCACGTTTAGCAATCCTGCTGTGTGAGACTAACTTGAAATAACAGGAGGGGTAGTTGGGCCACAAGGATATCCTTGGGGCCAACTACCCCTCTTCTTATCTCCAAGAAGTCCCTCACAGTGGGATTGCTAAGGGGTCAGCAGAGGTCAGCTCCCTTTCTCCACCACTCTGTAAGTATGCCACCTGGTGCACTACTGGTAGGGGGGTGAAGTCCACTTTATTTCTGAGAGACCTTGGGGGCCAACAAGACCTCCTGGTACCTCCTTCTAGTCCTATACAATGAAATTCCTGAGAGCTGGTCACAGACCAAATCCCTTTCTCCACCTCTCTTCAACACAGGTTTCAGGGATGTTATAGTCGGGAATTCTCATTTGAAAACCTTGGAAAAGTACTGAAAAAAACACAGATTTCATGGACGCTATAGTCAGTAATCAGCATTTAAAAAACCTTAGAAACTCAAAGAAAAAACAAAAGTTACAGGGACGTTATAGTTAGGCTGACATTTTACTCACACAAAACTAAAGAAAGTCAGCTGTTATAGTTTGCTGAGCTAACTATGAATTCTACCTCTGTAATGCACTGCTGATGACGTCACACTTTACATCACTCATCACATGGTCAGTGACATCTCCAATGACATCTCAAATGACAGCACTGATGTGACATTAGCCACATAATCTCTGATGCACCTGCTCACATCTTAATATAACCTTTCATGCACCCACTGCAAAATTCAGATTACTGTTCTTGAAATCATAGACACACCAATGCTAGTTGGTACATAACCACTCACTGATTCATGGGTCTACATACACACCTACTCACGCACCCTTATAGCCACTCATACATGTAGTCAGTCAACAATACAGCCACTGATATATGCACTCATACACCCATTCAGACACTCACACACTGCCATTCACCCATTGAGTTACTCACACACCTATTCACTCACCCAAAGAGTCAATCACACTGCTATTTACTCACCTATACAGTTATTCACACACCGCCGTGCTAATTCATATGGATACTAACACATACTTACTCTCTTATATAATCACTGACATAAACACACACTCATCCATACAGCCAGTCTCACAATCACTCACTCTCACAACCATTCACTTTTAAATTCCAACACTCGCATATACTGGGTCATACATATGCAGTTACTCTCCCATATACCACTGAGACATCCATTCACTCATTAATAGAGCCATACGCACACTCACTCACCGATGCAGCACATCACAGATGTAGTCATGAATCCAGACAGCTAGTGAATCACCCACTCACACATCCATTCAGGGAGTCGCACACCCCCTACCAAAATACACAGCCACTCAGGCCCCCTTTCAAGTACTCAGACAATCAATCAATAACCCACATAGACACTCATGTAGCTACTCACCAATCCATTCAGCTACTAACACATACACAACAATTGACAGAGTGATACAGACATTCACACAGATTAGTCACTCACCCCTACATTAACCGAGACACGTATAATCACTCACTTATACAGTCAGTCACGCACGCACTGAATAATCCATACAGACACTTATACACTCATTTGTTCTTCAATACACCTTGGTGTATATACATATATATAACATTCTAAACATTTTTAGAAACATTCGCACTCACTGTATGATGTTATGAGTGATGTCATTTGAGACGCTATCAGTGATGTCATTAGTGATGTCCCTGACCATGTTATGAGTGATGTAATATGTGACTTCATCAGCAATGCATTGCGGGGGTGTGAGTTATAGTTAGTCCAGCTAACTATATCAGCTGAATTTTTCTGGTTTTGTATGATTGAAATATATATATATTTCAATAGGACCTATTATCCATAGGAAATCCACAACATTCTATTTGGAATAACAATGACGCAGGTTGACGAATCTTCGTGAAATTTCTAAAATTGGTGGGGCGCTCCTGTCTGCTCCTATCCTGAAAGTTTCAGGGTGATTCGTCAAGGGGGGGCCATGAAAAAAGGGGGGTCCCAAAACATGTTTTCCCCATGCAATTTCCCGTAGGAACCTTTAGTCGCAGCTACAGCCCGAACTGCTGAACGGAATTTCACCAAATTTGTCAAAAAGGTAGCTCTTCGCTCAGAGCCCTGCCTTAAATGGTGTAAATCTGTTCAGCAGTTCCTGAGAAAATGAAAAGTAAAATCACATATATATCTATGGCCGTGGAAGATCCGCGCACCCTAAGCGCACCCTGCAGGGCACGAGATGTAATTTAATTGGCTGTCAACACTCCAAACCAGGAAGTGTTGGCAGCCATCTTGTGCCTCAGTAGAACTGAACCGAGGCACAAGAAACCTAAGAAAAAAACATGCAAAAGGGGGCAGGGTAGAAACACCCTGACCCCCTCGGCCTGTTCAGGGGGTCCCACAAGGACCTCCAAGGCTCCCCCAATTTTTATTTTTTTTAAATTGGCAAAATCCATGCAGGGTGCGCGGATTTTGCCCAATAAAAAAAAAAAGAATCACGGGCTCCCGCGCTTCGTGGTTAATTAGCCCCCGGGGGGCCAAGTCCAGGGGGCATGAACAAAAAAAGTGTGGGGGGCCCAATCCTCCCACACTGCCCTAGGGACCGCCACCCCCGGGGCAAAGCATTTATAGCGACCTCGTTTCCATCGGAAATCAGCAACATTCTATTTGGAATAACTTTGGCTCCGGCCAATGAATATTCGCAAAATTTTCCAAGAAGATGGTCTACTCCACTCTGATTCTTCCCTGATAGATTGGGGGTGATTCGTCAAGCGGGGTCTGAGAAAAAAGGGCGTCCCAAAACGTGTTTTCCCCATGCAATTTTCCATAGGGACCGTTAAGAAGGACGGGCTACAGACCGAACTGCTGAACGGAATTACACCAAATTTGGCAGAGAGGTAGAGTTTGTTTGGCAGATGATGCTTTTTGTTAAATGGTGTGAATCTGTGCAGTAATTCCTGAGAAAATCAGAAGTAATATCATAGATATATCTATAGACGAAGTACCGTCCGAGGATTGTACGCGTACCACTACGAGCGCGAGCTGCATGCTAATTTGCTGTCAACTGTTTGTCAACACTCCAAACCAGGAAGTGTTGGCCGCCATCTTGTGTCTTGGTAGAACTGAGGCACAAGAAAACAGAAAAAGAAGTGCACAAAAGACGCAAAGGGGCAGGGTAGACACACCATGACCCCTAGCCTACTCAGGAGGTCCCACAAGGACACCCAAGCCCCGGGGACTGCTACCCCCTGGCGCTTTTATTTAAATATATGTGCAGCGGGGAATTATTGCCCCCACAGTAAATGTAAATGTATATGTGTGGGGGGGCTCTTAGGTCCCCCCAGCCCCGGGGACCTCCACTCCCCAGGGCTTTAAAACATTATTTGAGGGGGCTCTGAGGTCCCTTCAGCCCCTGGACCGCCACCCTCAGGGGCTTTAAAATATTAATTGAGGGGGGCTCTGAGGCCCCCCAGCCCCTGGACCTGCCACCCCGGGGCTTTAAAATATGTATTGAGGGGGTCTGAGGCCCCCCCCAGTCCTGGGAAGCGACCCCCCGGGCTTTAAAATATTAATTGTGGGGGGGCTCTGAGGCCCCCTCAGCTCCAGGGACAGCCACCCCGGGGCTTATTGAAAGTGTTGGTCGGGGGCTGCATGGCCCCTCTCCAGGAGCCCAAGATGGACCTGGGGATCGCCACCCCCCAGGGTTGCTCCTGCAGTGTCCCGGGATGCACAGCCCGGGGACACTGCTGTTTGCAATGTCAGGCTCCCACCATGTCATTGGAAACTGCTTTCCTATTAGGAAGAGAGAGCTCTCTCTTCCAAATAGGAAAGCAGATTGTTTTTTCTCAGGGGGAGCAGTATGTTAGTTGTTTGGATTTTGAAAGGGAGAACACATTTCACTGCTCTGTCTTTCAAAAGTCAAACTAAGTTTGTTGTGGGAGGGTTGGAGCCGGGAGACTTTCGGCCTCTCATAGCAAACAGCAGTGTCCCAGGGGTAGGCACCCCGGGATACTGCAGGAACCGGCTTTGAGCCACATCGGTCCATTTCCTTCAATTTGAGAACCCTGTTTACTGTTTTACACAGGATTGGCCCTGTCACTCCTGCTGTCGCTGTCCTCCTAGATGCAGAGAAGGCCTTTGAGTCCCTTGAGTGGCCTTTTTTCCTGTCCATCATGAGAGGTATGGGTATGCCGGAGTGCTTTGTCTCCACAGTGGCTTTGCTCTACACTGAGCCAACCGCTAGACTGCGTCTGAACTGCACCATTTCAGCCCTTTTTTCCTTGTCATGAGGTACGCGGCAGGGCTGCCCCCTATCCCCACTCTTTATCATTTTGGGGATGGATCTCCTGGTTCCCCATTTCCAAGAGAAGCACCTACATCGTGGACTACAGTTTCGCACTGGCCCCCTTTTAATCTCGCTCTATGCAGATGACCCGATTCTATATGTTAGGATGCCCCAGCCTAATCTCGAACGCCTCGGTTCGGTAAATTTCCGGTCTTAACATCAACTGGCACAAGTCAGTTATCTTTCCACTCAAACCCAGCACAACTGCCAGGAATTGCTCATTCCCCCTTGAATGGTGCTAGGATGCAGTCAAATACCTTGGTATCCATGTCCACCTTGATACCACTACCATGATTAGGCTGAACCATGGCAGGGCAATCAGTTCACTTGAGGGGCGTCATTGAGGCCCACATACTTTTAATTTTGTAGGGGGCGGGGGCCTTGGACGTGAAAGTCGCTCAAGGGAGTTGTAAATGTTTTGTTTTACTTTGCTTTCCTTTCTATCTTGTAGAGGATCTAGGGTAAATATAATGGTTTTTGTACAGCCAGTACCTTTCAACCCTAACCCCAAACAGCTTTCTGCCTGTTACCATATTAACAGTTCATGAAGCATTTAACGTGACCACACTATGTTGGTAATGGCATTGTACTTTTAAAGTTTTGGATTGGTACCGTTAGTTGTAGCTATAGACTCTGGTATAGATCTGGTAAAGAGTTAGTCTCAGAATTATACTTCAAATTATAAATATAATTTCTACATACATTTTTTTTAATAAACTTTTATTAAAACAACAATAAATAACTGGAAACGTAACTTAAAGATAACAATACAATAAAGAACTAGAAATACAACTTTAATAAAACAATATAATAAACAAAATGTGATGTGGACTCCAAAAAATAAAATTAGTGTTTAAAATTAGATCGATGTGACTAAATGAGGTCCAACATTACAAGTCAAGGTAACACTAGGATTTTACGTGTGCAGTGTGCCTGGTACATTTCATTTGTGTTGTAGGGCCGCATTGAAGCGGTGTCTGTATGGAAGTGCCTACTGCGTCAGATTTAATTTACAGATCAACAGGTCTTTAAAATGATTCAGAGAAGAGACAGTATTAGGTGAGCGATCAAGTCATTATGCAGGACAATATTCTTTAGGGCTAATTTACTAGAGTTTTGCACAACTTTTGTGTTACTTTTTTCATGTTGAAAGTGACGCAAAAGTGGCACAAGGGGCTCGCAAATAAGCTCTTTTATTTGTAATGCATTTAATCGGAGGTATTGTATATCTAGGCCGCTCTGCTTACCTTGTGTAAACACTGTGGCCAGGGGAATTCATAACTTCAACTTAGCTTTGGTTCTACACGTCAGAGTAGACAGCAGCGTCCATAAGTTTAAAAGAGGAAGAGAAATGATGTGAAAGAGATAGAGAGACATTAAAACGTGGGTGAGAGAAAGTTATGAATGAAGCTGTTAATACTGGAGAATATATTTGTAGCTCACCTTTTGCCTCTGTTGTGTGTCTAAGCACGTGCTGGCTCATAGTACACCCTCCAGTTTAGTGATCTGAAAGATAGAATATAGACTTTGTAATACCATAGTTCATACAACTGCACACACATATTTTCGCTCTATTTATTTGTATATTCAGAATAATGTATTTTTTTAACTTCCACTGTAAGGAGGTGTTTCTGCGCTGTTTTTCTTCCAAAGTAGTATATTACATACACTCCCACTGCATATCGGTGAGTTCTCGATATTGCAGGGCAGATTTACAAGCTCCCTGCGCCACCAGTACAGCACCAGGGACTCCTTTATATTTACGAGAGGAAAAGCCACCCTGCATGACTTTTCCTCTCCTTGTAAATATGGACCCTTCACATGCAGCACTTTGTCATGGGTGTTGCTGTGGGTGTTCCCACGCAACACCCATGGAACAAGACACATTGTCCAGATTTACGAGAAATCGTAAATCTGGAGTTGCATCTGAATGCTATGTCACCTTAAAGGCGGAGTAGCAAGGCACAACGAGGAGAAATTTTTCATTTCTCCTCGTTTTATTTCCTTTTTCAATGCGTGCTGCATTCTACGCACACATTGAAAGAGGAAAAATGCCTTTAGTGATTATTTTTGTGCAGGAAGGTGCATCTTCCTGCACTAAAACAATCTCCCCTTGGTGGAGGCACCCTTGCACCATGGTGCAAGGGTGCCTGCGCCAGCGCATGACAATTGTTTGTGCGCCAGCGGAGGGGAGAGCACAGGAATTCAACATATTCTTGTAAATATGTCGCATTCGTATGCTCTGAAAGTGCCGTAGCGTGGTGCAGCCAAAGGACTTACAGTGCCACGCTGCGGTACTTTCTTGTATACCTGCCCCTGCGTACCTAGACTGTTGCATCTTATTGACTCGCAGAGTCTGAAAGTGAATGTTTTTCTTGAGAAGTCAGAGGCAGATTTACAAGCTCCTTACGGGACTTTTCCCATGTTAAAAGTGACACAAAAGTGGCGGAAGAAGCTTGTAGATCTGTTCGTCAGACTGTTGTAACCTATCTATTCTCACTGCTCGGAGGTAATTGTATATTTCTAAGCAGTAAATGTGCTGGACACTACCCACTCTCTCCTTTCACAGATAACTTGTTATTGTTTCGGAAACAAGCTTCTTTGCTCACGTTGTGCCATTGGCGTGATTCAATAAGGGTGCACTACGTGTCGAAGCAGGCTTCACTGTGGCCGACAGAGTTCACTATTTGTCCTTAGGTAAGGTTGTGCACAGCAGAGTGGACAGCAGCGACCATAACTTTAAAAGAGAAAGAGGAACAATGTGAGAGAAAGTGAGAAAGAGAAAGAGAGGAAAAAACGACATTAAATCGTGGGAGAGAGAAAGTTATAGATGGAACAGTTAATACTGGAGAAAATACTTGTAGCTCACCTTTTACCTCCGTTGTGTCCAAGCACGTGGTAGTTCATAGTGCACCCTCCAATTTAGTAATTTGAAAGATAGTATAAAGAGTTAGTAATAGTATAGTCCCACTTTCTCCTTTGACTGATGATTTGTCGTTGTTTTGGAAACAAGCTTCTTTGCTCACCTTGTGACATTGGCGTGATTGAAAGAGGGTGCACTACGTGTCGAAGCAGCTTTCCCAGAAGTTGTTACGATGGCCACGCATCATCGCAGAATCCTCAAACATTGAGTTTTAGAAGTGTTGGGGGCGGGGACACCAATTTGTGAAACACAACCTGTAAGATAAAAAGGAAGGTAACATTATCTGTAATATTTTTATCAAAGGAGAGAGGAAGTGACAGAGTGACTGCAAAGAATATTCGCAGCTCAACTTTCTGTCACCAGTGTGTTTTTCACCACGTGCTGGGACATAATGCACCCTGAAGCTCTACATCTAAAAGATAGTAAATGAAAGATGTTATGATTGGTAATTGTTACTATCTTATGTGGAGTTGGATAACATCGCCCTTTCACACACGTTCCTTCTCACATTTATAAGAACTATTTGTATAGTTTATATTCCGGCCGTTTGTGCGATTATAAAAACGTTCCTGCTATTGGAAAAAAATATATACATGTAATTTGATACACTATATAGGACTGCGTTTTACTAAATCTCTGCGTTGTTTTTTTTTTCCAGTCTGCTACAGCCCTTCAACTCCCTCCGATGCGGAGTCGCAGTCTCCAGGGCCTTCGATGGCTCTAGGCATAGGGACACGCTGTCTGCCTCACACAATACACTAAAAAAGAAGAGAGAGTGATGAGAGATGATTTGTGACGTGTTTAGGCTTGAGAGCATGGATAATCATTAAATGGGATCTGGCAGTGAAGTGCGTAGTTATTCTGGAAGAAGTCTTTTGGGGTCTTGTGAAAGCAAGTCATCTTTAATAATTGCCTTTCACTGTGTGTTCTTGCAAGGTTATCTGATTTGCTCGTATGTTTAAAAAAGATACTTTCAACACTTCTTTTTGATTGGTTGTGAAGCATTGTAAGAAGATGTATTAGTGACCAATTCCTTTCCTTGCGCAGGTTTTGAAAAACATTTGATTGGCTGTTGTGTGTTTACGTGTACCTTCCTCATGGTAATTTCGATTGGCTTTTTTTCTACGTGACGTTACAATACACTTACCATGTATGTAGCCCATTTTGTGACGCACTTTATTTTACAATGCGTTTCAAAAACTAGGGGCCAGATGTATCAAGATTCCGATTTGAGAATTCTAAATAGTGATTTTTTGCAATTTGCTATTTAGAATTCGCAAAATGGAATGTATGTACAAAATCGCTATTTTTTAGCGATTCCTTAATATTCTTTATTTGCAAATTCGCATTTTGCGAATTCGCAAATAAAGAATAATTTCCAATGCATTCCTATGGGCCAGGAGGCCCATAGGAATGATAGTGCAATAATTCTCAAATTGCGAATTCGCAATTTGCTAATCGCAATTTGAGAATTATTTCAAGGGTGCAGAGGTGTCGCAAAGACACCCTGCTGTACCCCTGAAATTTACATGTGTGTGCATGTGGCACACATACATGCCCTATGGGCATGCATGTGTGTCACATGCAACCCTCACAAATGCCAAATAGGGCATTTTTAAAAGAAATCGCAAATTACCACCAACTTCAAGTTGGTGGTAATTTGCGATTTCTTAACACAAAATCGCAATTTCACAAAGTTACATACATATCATTCAAGGAATCGCAAAAATTGCGATTCCTTAAATGCTATGGCAAAATAAGGAATCGCAATTTTTTGCGATTTTTTGATACATAGCAAATCATGCTAAAAGGCCGTTTGCGAGTCACAAAGGCCGAAATTCTATGAATTTCGGCCTTTGCGCAGTTGCAAAAGCCTTGATACATCATGCCTTAGTTGTGGTACGGTGTTTTTAACTTAAAGTGTGTAGTCTGCTTACGAGTTTGTTGACTGTAAAGGTATTTAAAAATATGCACACATTTTCAAAATATTTTTATTGAGTCTTTTATATTCATCATATGGGTGAAATGCAAATTTTTATTTTTAATTTATTGGTATCATGCGTTTTGCCACACTTTTTTATTTTATCATAAGCAGTCATTTCTTAAGTTTATATTATATAAGTGTTGCCCCATCATTTTGAAAAAATGTTTCAGCTTTTTTTGCTTTCAGATAAAGTAGAATAGAAGTGCTACGGGAAACACTCCCTACCTCCTCCCACTTTTAAGTCACGTTTTTCAGTTGACAGGTGTTCTCATTTGCACTGTTTTAGTGCGTCACGTGTTTATGTAAACCTGCCTCTTTCCATACTTTTTAACTTTCGGATAATAACTAAAAAGCTTTATTTAAACTTGTTTTTATTATTAAAGCATATTGTAGGGGGGGGCCTTGGACGCAAAAGTGGCGCAAGGGGGTTGTAAATCTGGAACACAGTGTTTTGTTTTTCTTTGCTTTCATTTCTGTCTTGTAGAGGATCCAGGGTAAATATAACAGTTTTGGTACTTCTAGTACCTTTCAACTCTACCACCAAACCGCTATCTGCCTGTTACCATAGTAAAAGTTCATGGAACAGTCCTGTTCGCGGAGTATTAGGGTAACGTGTTCCAAGCAGGATATTATGAAGCTTAATGTTCTTTGACTATAAAGTATTAAAAATAGAAGTTTTGGCAGTCATTCCCTCCTCCTCTGCGGAACAACATGGATTTTATTGGCTAAAGTTTTCCGAGCACAAGTTTGCTTCTTATTGGGGTGGAAACGGTTCACTGTTGTCAGTGATTTTGTGATGCACTTCCAAAAGAGTATGGGAAAAGAAAGTAGTAGAGGGCAGGTTAGGAACACTATTAACTCTGTACAGTGCACATAAGGTGGTGAAGAGGGATTATGAGGGAAAAAATTGTTTTTATATGTTTCAATTGCTGTGTGCTGTATAAATCACGGCGGAAAAATTACAGTGTCTTGCACTGTTTTTTTTTATCAAGTTTGCGGGTGACATACTTCTTAGGAGTACTATTTACTTATAATGTGGTGTTTACTTTTCTGATGGGGAGGTGTGGTTGCGCAGCAAAAAATTGAGTCAAGGTTTGAAACAGTTTTTGTTAAGCAAATACAAATAAACTTTCTTCAGGAACTGTCATTGTATATATGAAAGGGGTGAGAGTTAAAAATGGAATTTCATAAAATATCATTTAAGCGTGGCCACACCCTCCTTTTTTGAGCTACAGTTTGTAAAAGTGTTGTCCCATATTGTTGATAATGTAAGAGGGCATCAGTTACTTTTAGATAAAGTAGAATAGAAGTGCTACAGCAAACACCCCAGCACTACATTATCTGAGGTCAAGAGAACAAGTAAAAAACTGTTAAATACAAGTGATTCCATATTACATAGAAATGTATGTATTATTATTTTTTTAATTTGTATTCTGTAGAATTCAGGAACGTTCTGTCGTAGTGCTTAGCGGTTGCACACTGTCCCGCTAACAAATCACATACTCACTTAAGAATATATAGGATGGTACTCTTATAATATACAGTACAGGTCCTATATATTCTTTAGGGAGAAGGTGAATAGGAACCGCAAATAAGAATAAAAATTAGAAAATAACATTCAGAAATGTAGGGTTTATTAAATATTTAAAGTAACAAACTATGCATGACAGCTATATTTATTATTCTGCAATTTCATAAAATATGTTTCTTGAAAAAAATATATACAGATTTATATTACAGATGGCGCTGAAAAATCTCCTATTCCCCTGTAACAATAGGGCACTCTATTATAATATAACGATTGATACCATTGTTACAGTAAAAAGAAAAGGAAAATAAAGTTATCTATTTATCAGAATATCCATAACGAAATACTTTCGAGCGGTAATTATTTACTGAACTTCTTTTCTCCGGGAGGTGAAAAAGTTTGATCTTCGTGGCGACGGGTCATAAAATCGTCTGAGATCATGACTGTGAGAATTATAATATATATATATATATATATATTTTTTTTTTCTCACAGTATATGATCACAAGGCGGGAACAGACTGAAAACCAAAAGCCGGTGACGTTGCTTATATATCTTTACTCTTTGTGCCGAAGTGTCATGAACTCCACTGAGATCAGCATAACTGTTAATGTTATAATATACATATTAACAGTATATGATCTCATGGGGAAAACACAGTAACAACTGGAAGATGATGAAGTTGATTGACCAACACCTCTTAAGCGATGTACAGTGTCAATATTAATATATCGAAAGTCACAATATATAAGCTGAAAGGATCCAGAAAAGGAGCAATGTTTGTTGTAATCTATCTGTTTCTGAAAACAAGCTGCTGATGTTACAGAGAAAAAGCGAAAAACATGCAATAACATTGTTTTCTAGATATCAATGTTTAAATTTTGACAAATAGCCACAAATTATAATTAAGTACGGTTTAAGTTTTTTTGCCAGGACCTAGAACATAACAGATTTGTTATGGATAAAGAGGATAATATGATCAAAGACACATTGAAAATGAGCACCAGTTTAATTGAAGTACAAAATCTACCTAAAACAGGCGAGACTGAATTAGAGAACATCAGTACTGCAGATATCACCTGTGATTTTGAAAATGAAAGCAATGATGCTAATTTTTTGGAAGCACTGGATAACGTAGAGTTACTGGAAGCTATAAACTCTGAAATGGCAAACCAGCAGTATGATCTCGAAGAAGTACCAGATGAACTCCTTTTAGAAGCTGTGTTAAAATATGTGATGTCTGAAGAAGAATTTTATTATTTAATAATAATAAAGCATTGATCACTTTGGGGCAGTTTACATTAAGTTTGGCATCCCTGCATATCAGCAGGGATGCGCTACTTATTGTGAGCCATGCCTCCGCCACCATTGATGCTCCGCATTCACAATGTGGCGCCCCAATGGGCAAAAACGGCACAGATGCGTCACGCATCTGTGCCGTGAAAACGGCCCATTGCTGGAGTTGCATCACAAACACGACGCAGCTCGAGCCAGGCTCTGGGGGGGCCTATCTTGTTAATGCTGTGTTTTGATGCAGCATAGGCCCCAAAGTGACTTAGTGAAATCTTGTAGATTTCACTCAGCCACTTTTAGGAGGCGTTCCAGTCCTGGAACGCCCCCCCGCTGCACAGGAACGCCTCCTTCTGGCTCAGGGCTTTACAATGTGACAATCTCCCAGATGCGTCACGTTGTAAGTACCCTGCACCATGGCGCTTCGGCAGTTAAAAGGGGTGCAAGGGGCTTGAAAATCTGCCTCTATGTACTTATCCATTCACTGTACTAAAACTCAAGCACTTATAGATTCACTCAGACAAGTGTGCAGGTAGATAGAAGACTGCATGCATACTGTATAAGGGTTTGAAGCAGTCCATGTCTTAAGGCCTACTTCACTGAATAAGTACTGGCTACTGACTGAATCAATAGAATACTGTAAAGAGAGTGTCTGAGTGAACCTATAAGTGCTTGAGTTTTAGTACAGTGAATGGACATCACTGATTATATCTCAAATGACTTCACTAATGACATCATCCAGTGAATGTGGTTTGTTTAGTTATTTAAATATGTCTTATATATATAGCAATCTGCATTGACGAATGAGTGGACATATAAGTATCTGGATGGAGGTTTTTAGTGGCAGTGTGATTGACTGTTTACTTGACTAATGTATAGTGTCTCGCTAAAAATATTGGATAGTGACTAAACTGTGTGAATGTCTGTATTAGTTTGACAGTTGTTGTGTAAACTGCTGTACCTGTTGGTTAAAAGCTACGTGAAAGTCTCTATTGGTTATTGATTACTAACTGAGTATTTGTATGGGAGAGTAAATGTGTGGGGGGTATGACTGCCCAAAGATGTGTGAATAGTTGATTTAGTAGGTATATATATATATATATATATATATATATATACACATACATATATATATATATATATATATATATATATATATATATATATATATATATATATATATATATATATATATATATATATATTCACAGAAAAAAACATAGGTTATAGACCATATATAGTTAGGAATTTGCATTTACAAAACTTTGAAAATTCACTGAAAAAAACCATAGGTTATAGACCATATATAGTTAGGGATTAGCATTTACAAAACCTTATTTTATTTGCACAAAACCATTGAAATTCCATATATAGTTAGTTGCACTAACTATATATCGCGGACCCGCAATCCACTGCTAATGATGTCACATATTACATCATTCATGACATGGTCAGTGACATCACTGATGACATCACTGATGACATCTCAAATGACATCACTGATGACATCACTGATGACATCACCCAGTGACTGTATGTTTCTGTAAAGTTAAAATATGTCTTACATATTGAAGAATGAGTGGATGTATAAGTGTCTGGATGAAGGATTTAGTAGGTGCATGACTGACTGTATGAGAGAATGATTACATGTGTCTCACTGAGTGCATGGGTTAGTGATTAAAGTGTCTTAATTTGGCAATCATTATTTATGTTGTTCTGTAAACTGCTGCATGTTTAAATCAGTAGCTATATCAGTAACTATATGGGTTATTGAATGGTTGCCCAAGTATTTGTATGGGAGACTGAGTATGTGTGTGGGTGGCTGGGAGGTGTATAACTCTGTGCATAGATGTGTGAGCAGTTGATTCCCTAGGTGTATGGGTTCAAAAGTGCATGTAGAAACAGCTGTATGGACAGTTGACTGTTTGCATGAGTATATTGGTGAGTGAATGGATATCTCAGTGCTACATGTCAAAGTAAGTACATATGTAAAACACACTCCATGTGAGAGTTGACATATATAAATAACTGAACATAAGAGCCAGTGAATGTGAGAGTGGCTGTATGAATCATTGTAAACTTGTATCAAGGATTGTATAAGAGAGTAAATATGTGTTAGTATATGTTTGAATAAGTACGGTGTGTATAACTGTATAGTTGAGGAAATGGAGATGTGATTGATTCTTTGCATGACTGACTAGGTGTGTGAGTAACTCCATGGATGTGTGACAGTCTGTGAGTGCCTGTTTACACTGAGTGAATCTAAGGTTATATTAGAGTCTGAAGATGTATTATCACATAAATGATATCATCAGTGATGTAATCAGTAATGTCAAATGAGATGTCAGTGATGTCATCAGTGATGTCATTTGAGATGTCATCAGTGATGTCATCAGTGATGTCATTTGAGATGTCATCAGTGATGTCATCAGTGATGTCACTGACCATGTCATGAATGATGTAATATGTGACATCATTAGCAGTGGATTGCGGGTCCGCGATATATAGTTAGTGCAACTAACTATATATGGAATTTCAATGGTTTTGTGCAAATAAAATAAGGTTTTGGAAATGCTAATCCCTAACTATATATGGTCTATAACCTATGGTTTTTTCAGTGAATTTTCAAAGTTTTGTAAATGCAAATTCCTAACTATATATGGTCTATAACCTATGTTTTTTTCTGTGAATTTCATTGGTTTTTTAAAAGCTAATATCTATAGCTGTAAAATATATTCTTTATTAAGTGATGTATCACGTAGCCCGTGAGACGCCTCATGATGCATCGCATAACCGTGACGTATCGTCTCTGCAGCGCAAACCAAACCCAAAATGTAAGCGCGCCAGAACACGCTTAAAGATATATATATATTTTTTTAACCTTAATTAGACAAAATCCACACGTGCACATATCACAAACGTTCAAAAAACACAATATGTCGGACTCCCGTTACGCTGCCGGTTAGCTGCCCGGTTAACGTACCAGGAAACACCTTTACCACGAAAAATCGCAATTTTTTTTTCCTTTTACCCGCAGGGAACTTTAATAGCCCCCTCATCAATCCTAGGGGTTCAGGAGGGGTCTGCCTTACCCCTTTCATTCATTTACACCTTTTTTTTTTCCACCTCTTGTCTCTCGATCCCACAGAGAGACAAGATGGCGGCCGCTCCAGACTGTTTACAATGTTAACAGCCAATTAGCTTCTCCTCAGACTCCCGTTACACTGCCGGTTAGCTTCCCGGTTAGCTGCCCGGTTAGCTGCCCGGTTCGCGTACCAAGACGCGTCTCTACGGCGAAAAAATCGGATTTTTTTTTTTGGGCCCCGCGTGGCTTTATAATATCCCCCTCATCAATCCTATGGGGTCAGAAGGGGTCTACCTTGCCCTCTTTCCTTCATTTCCCCCTTTGTTTTGGCCTCCTCTTGTCTCTCGATCCTACCGAGAGACAAGATGGCGGCCGCTCCGGACTGTTTACAATGTTGACAGCCAATCAGCTACTCCTCAGACTCCCGTTACACTGCCGGTTAGCTTCCCGGTTAGCTGCCCGGTTCGCGTACCAAGACGCGTCTCTACGACGAAAAAATCGGATTTTTTTTTTTTTGGGGCCCCGCGTCGCTCTATAATATCCCCCTCATCAATCCTAGGGGGTCAGAAGGGGTCTACCTTGCCCCCTTTCCTTCATTTCCCCCTTTGTTTTGGCCTCCTCTTGTCTCTCGATCCTACCGAGAGACAAGATGGCGGCCGCTCCGGACAGTTTACAATGTTGACAGCCAATCAGCTACTCCTCAGACTCCCGTTACACTGCCGGTTAGCTTCCCGGTTAGCTGCCCGGTTAGCTGCCCGGTTCGCGTACCAAGACGCGTCTCTACGGCGAAAAAAAACGCCTTTTTTTTTTTTTTTTTTTGCCCCGCGTGGCTCTATAATATCCCCCTCATCAATCCTAGGGGGTCAGAAGGGGTCTACTGTGCCCCCTTTCCTTCATTTCCCCCTTTGTTTTGGCCTCCTCTTGTCTCTCGATCCTACCGAGAGACAAGATGGCGGCCGCTCCGGACTGTTTAGAACGTTGACAGACACCGGAGAGCCAATCAGCTTCGCATCGCAAAGTTCAGTTACGCGAAAAGTACGCGAACCGGAGCGCTGCCCGGAGCGCTGTTACAGATATATATCTTATTTTAAACGTTAATTTCTCAAAATCCACTGAAGCATATATATTGAGACCTAGCAAAGGCACATCGGGCTAACAGTCCCTACAATTTTGCCAAGTTACGTGCAAATCCATTCAGCCGTTCGAGCTAAAAGTGAGGCCAACGCCCTATGGAAAAATGAATGGGAAAAACGCGTTTTGGGACCCCCCTTTTTTCTCGCCCCCCCTTGACGACCCCCCCCCCAAATTTTCATGGGCTGCTCAGAAACAAAATGTGCCATTTTCCTGAAAATTTGAGCCAATTCCGTCCACAAACGCCAAAGTTATTAGACATAGAATTTTCAAAAGTTCCATAGAGAAAAAATCCTAACTATATATACCTACTGGCTATCGCCAGTAGGTAATATATATATATATATATATATATATATATATATATATAGCAATGAATATCCAACAACACAAGAATCAAGATGGCCACCACCACTACGAGTTTTAAGACAGTTCTTTTGAATCATGTATTGGAAATGTTCACCTAAGTTCTGCTACATGCATCTTGTAGCGTAGACATAGTAATCTCAAAGCCTCTATTGCAGCTATACCTATAGTCTGCACATACCTTTGGTGTAGTATAAAATGAGAATATGATGACCATGAAGTTCAGGGGATTACATATCCTTGCTCCGACCATGAAGATTAGCTGATTACATCTACTTGTTCTTCTGACATTCCCAGGTGAAAGCAAACCGTGGATTCTGACACTTAAGAACTGCCTTTTGCATGCTTACTAGCTTCTTGATTATGCGTTAAGATAACACGAGCTCATTCCAAATCTACATCATGTGACTTATCAAGTTGTACATGCTTCAAAGTACATATTATGATAGTGGATAATAAAAATCATGAATTCTAATAGATGGTGTATGTATATGTAATGAACAAAAGTTCTATTGTTATAAGAAGTGGTAAATAAAATACGTTATTACTGCTCACAGTAATAGTATTCTATTTATTGACCTTCAAAGGATGGAAATATGAAGCTGCCTTGCGGGGTTTCAAACTGGTAACCTCAATAATTGCAGATGTCAGAAGTGAGTGTTAACTTGCAAGTTGAAATGCACACTTACCTGGTTGATTTCACTTAGGGATCTATGAAACATGCCAGACCTTTAAGATTTTGGTGCCTTTACAAGTCATCCCTGGTCAGTAAAATATTTTTTCTATTTATCATGCAACTCTGTTTTTTGCTATCCATTTTCATCGAAATCGTTTTCTTCATAGCCATGCAATGCAAATTGAGCTAGTTGGTGGTCTGCTTTACCATGCCAGGACTTCATTAGAACAGTGAACGCATGGTTTATGGGTTAATGGCATGGAGTAAAGCATGTTTTGGGTGATGCTTGTTACTGTGCATTATTTTCCACATTTTGATTTGTGTGTTGCTGTATACCATTGCAATAGTTATTTTATCCAGCTTTATACGAAAATTTACATTTTTCAGATACGGAAGACAGTAAAACTTCATTAAATAAATTTAGGGTGTGCAGGAAGCATGGATGATGTGTAAATTGAGTAAGAGGATGACTTACACCACGCGTAATGGACGATTATGTTCCATGAACTGAGCCAGAGGTTACTGAGTCATTTAACAACTTTATGCATGTGGCCGAAAGTAAAGTGTTTTTCTCAGGAAAGAGAGCTTAAGAAAATCACTACCATACAGATGAGTCACTGCACAGATGATTAGATTGCATTTGTTCCCTAACAAAGAATCATTTATAGAATCAAAGCAAAAAGGCATGAACTAATAAATCAATTTGCAGATATGATAACAAAGCTCCCAGATGCTATTATTACCTATCCTGAAGTGATTCTTTGGTTGATCATACTTTTATTCAATTAACTCCATTTCAGTCTTTTAACAATTTTGCAATCATCATTGAATAAAACCTTTACCCTTTGAATTTTTTATATGATATAGGGGCACTATATCATATACAGTGAATGCCAGTAAATTATTCTACTGGACTGGATATTTAATATAATGTGTTCATTCTAACATCCTTGGTGTGGTAACACCCCCAAAATGTTTCTGTTATCACTCCTGTTTTGCTGAATGTTTTTCTGTTGGCTTTAGGAATCTGCGCAGTTTAGCATTCCCGGTCTGGGCTAAAGTGCTTGTGCTCACTTCTTCAAATATGCTAACATTGGCTGACAAATAATTGGCACATTTAATTTACTTGTAAGTCCCTGGTCGATGGGGTCACGTGTCCCCAGCGACTTTAAATTGAATGCTTCTAGTGGGCCTTCAGCACACATTGTGCTACCAAATAAAGTAGTGGTAAAGTACTAGGACAGATGTATAAGCGAGGAGGCTAGGTTTATTTCGCAATGGTGTTTTTATTTCTGTTTAATTGCTCATGAAAACAAAGATTTAAGGTTGTTTGGAGTATTCTGGAAATGATGAAGGGTTAGTAATCTTTGTTATGTGTTTTTCTTTCAAGGCCTTCAGAAGTGGTGGGCCCCCAGCAATCTCAGATAAGAGTAAACGGTGGCTGTACCTATGTTATTCAGGTAATATCTTCTGACTTTCCTCTTACCATTCACATCAACGATGGGCTGTAATAGGTGTAGTCTTTAGGTACATATCTATATGTATATTTACATAATATTTGCTCAGCTAGGGGCAGGTATGTACCTGACCTAAGAATGATACAAACGTGCATAGATAGGATTTGGTAGAAAAGCTTCCATATGTCATAAGGATATTGGGTTCAAATAGGGCAAGTCATCCATATAGTCTGTGGGATTTTGGGTATCCGTAGAGGGAATGCTGGTTGACTTCTACTGACGGGAACATGTGGAAGAGGTAATAGAATTGTAAGCGTTTCAGATATTTTAAATGATTTAAGGTAGGAGATAGTATATGGATATGTGTTAGCACTTTTGGAGGTTGGATGTAACTTGTTTCGGTGGGCCAGTCTGAAAAAAACAGACCAACAAAGATTTATATCCACTAATTTCTTTTTACAATTAACCAGTAAGATAAGATCATCAATGTTTTTGTCTTTGCAGCTCAGAATACTCTTACTAGCCTTTGTAAATTCCTGCATAGAAAGGAAATTGGTTAAATCCTGTATTTGATAAACTGTAGACATGAGAGAGAGCGTGCATGTATCAGAGGATTCATGACTCTTGCCTGTCTAGAGTAAATTTTCAGAAAATGAGTTATAGAAAAGTAATAACTACTTTCACTGCATCCCAAAGGTATCCTTCTAAAACTTGCAAATATTTTCCTCTAGTTAATCAGAATAAGCAGAACCAGAGTGCAGTGACCTCTGAAAAGTATGAAGGGTGGTAGAGGAGCTAACACTAGGCAAAGTAAACTCAATGGGCACAATATAATGAATATATACTAATCTAATTTTAAAAGTATGGTAGTACTGTTGGGTAGCAACAAATTGACAGATACCAGAAAAAGGAGTGTAGTTTTGTTTCATTTTGCCTTCTTGTCTTCCTTTCACCTATACCCTGTTGAAACTAGTATCCCCCTTGGTACCAGTGCTCAGTAGGACTGCCATTCCCCCTGGAAAGTCTAACATGAAATCACAATCATGCCTGTTTGACACAAAGGCCACCCAGTTCATTACAGAGAGTGATGCCACTCCTTCTGTTGTAATAAGCAGAAAATACCGTAAAAAGTGGCACAAATGGAACTCTCAAGTTACTGAGGTCCATGCAAAAAGTCTAACAATAATCGGTCTGTAGATGTCTCTTAGAATGTGGTACACCTTAGCCACATAAGAGAGTGGTGAAAGCATGAAGCAATACGTCCTACATAGCAAACATTTACCAATAGAAGTCAAATATCACATATCCCACCTTCAGCCTGATCAATTTATATGCTGTAATATTGGTTGCAATGTGTGGACTGAATAAATGTGTCAAATGACAATAAGGCAGCTTGGCAGGTATAAAAATCCACAAAATGGCATCAAAAATACTGTGTAGATGTCGGAGCCAGCCATAATATTTTGTTGCACCATAATATTTTGATCACCCCAAAATTTTACCTCCGGAGCCTCTGGTTCAGTACCCTTGATCTAACAATAGGAGTCACCACCCAGCACGATTTTAGACCCAACAAATCGACAGAGCAATACAGACTATGATTGAGAGTGAGACCATCCTTTAACTGAGTTCTAGATCAATGGAATCATTAACGGTTTTATAAAAAAAATCGGAAAAATAGGCAATACAGAGAATTGAAATGCTACGAAGGCTCAGATACAGATTGCAAATTCAGAAAATTATTTTTTTAAAGTTCCATTGTGCAATAAAAACCAATAAGCAAATACTGTAAAATCAGCTTGGCATTAATAGTGATAACACACATTGAGCAAATCAGATCAATGATCATCACAATACAATTATAAAGCTAACCGATTTCTTAAGGGAGAGGAAATCTTCTGCCAGTTTTTCCAGCAACAACAGAAGTCCAGAGATGTACAACACAATATGAAGCATTTTCAAAGACTCATACACCAGTCTGATAGAAGGCCTACATCGGAAATTCAAGTAGAAGTGTACTTCATAATGTTGAATTAGGTACATGAAGAGAGTTTAATTCAAAATACATGCTCTCTATGGTAACTAGCCAATTGTGTCACAGTGTCCCATGCTCAGCAAAAACTTCGGGAGAGAAGACAAACACGGGTAAATTAAGTGGAAGGGGTAATGAGCAGAAGCAAGATAAACAAAACATCAAAACAGCATCAATTTTAACAACATTTTGTCTCACAAACTTTTAAATACAATTGTTTCAAGTGCAACATTGATAATTCATTGGTTCCAAACATATTCAGTTTAGTGCTTGTTAGACCTGTCAGCATTAGTGTGGGCTTCCCCCAAACTTTTTTCCTAGTTACCTCCAATTTTTGCTGAAATGTATTTATGTTCGTCTTAGGTCTCTGTGCACTTTACCACTGCAAACTAGTGCAAAAATGCTTGTGCTCATTCCCTTAAAACATGCTTTGATTGGCATATACCTGATTGGGATATTTAATGTACTTATAAGTCCCTTGTAGAGTGGTATACCATATGCCCAGAGCCTTATATTAAATGCTACTCATGGGCCTGCAAAACCAAAGGGGATGATAGATGGAGTGTTAAACAATGCAAGCACTCACCCCAAGTCAACTGATCTGAGTTTAATCCATCATCATTCTTTAGCTCACTCCGCCACCCCAGTTTAGACATGGCCATATGCAAATCAGTCTGACCCTGTGCCTCATGGGAATAGTCCAGCCCGAACTACCAAGCATGTCTTCCCTGGACCGAAACAAGCATCCTGGGACCGGTTCCTGGCTAATCAGCCGCCATCAGCCAGGCTAGCTCAATCCAGTGGAAAAGTGTGCAAGGGATCCACGACTGGGTATACCCTGCCAACTTAGGGCGAACAAAGCAAAACCAAAGGGGAGGATGGACAGAGTGTTGGACAATGCAAGCAATCACCCCCAGTCAATTGATTTGGGTTTAATCCATCATCATTCTTTATATCACTCCGCCACCCCAGTTCAGACATGGCCATATGCAAATCAGTTTGACCCTGTGCCTCTTGGGAACAGTCTAGCCCGAACTGCCACGCCATGTCTTCCCTGGACCAGAAACAAGCATCCTGGGACCATTTTCTGGCTAATCAGCCGTTATCAGCCAGTCTAGCTTGAATCCAGTGGCAAAGTGAGCAAGGGACCGCATGTCTCGGCATACCTTGCCAACTTAGGGTGAACAAAGCAAAACCAGAGGGGAATGATGGACGGAGTGTTGAACATTGGATGCACTCACCCCCGGTCAACTGATCTGGGTTTAATCCATCATAATTCTTTAGCTCACTCCGCCACCATAGTTCAGACATGACCATATGCAAATCAGTCTGACCCTGTGCCACATGGGAAAAGTCCAGCCCAAACTGCCATGCCATGCCTTCCATGTACCGGAAACAAGCATCCTGGGACTGGTTTCTGGCTCATCAGCCTTAATCAGCCAGGCTAGCTCGAATCCAGTGGCAAAGTGAGCAAGGGACCCACGTCAGGGCATACCCTGCCAACTTAGGGCGAACAAAGCAAAACCAAAGGGGATGATGGACGGAGTGTTGAACATTGCAAGCACTCAACCACAGTCAACGGATCTTGGTTTAATCCATCATCATTCTTTAGCTCACTTCGCCACCACAGTTCAGACATGGCCATATGCAAATCTGTCTGACCCTGTGCCTCATGGGAACAGTCCAGCCCAAACTGCCAAGCCACGTCTTACCTGGAGTGGAAACAAGTATCCTGGGACCAGTTTCTGGCTAATCAGCTGTCATCAGCCACGCTAGCTTAAATCCAGTGGCAATGTGAGCAAGGGACCCACGTCTGGTCATACCCTGCCAACTTAGGGCAAACAAATCAAAACCAAAGGGGATGATGGAGGGAGTGTTGAACATTGCAAGCACTCATGGGCCTGCAGCATTTATTTTGCCACCCAGTTAAGTAGCACTCTAAAACAGGTCCCAGGCCTGCCTTTTGAGTCTGAATGCAGTGTTACACTGCCATACCGACTTGACATTTAAGCTCCCTTGCCAGTCCTAAAACTCTGATTGTATTTCACATATCATCACTAAGGTCGGCCCTAGGTAGCCCAGACGGCAGGGTGGTCTGTAATTAAAAGGTTGGACATGTTATTTTAAGTAAAGAAGGACGGAATATTTTGTTCTGTCCGCAGAATTGGCTGAATTTTGGCCATAGTTCTGGCAAAAATTCGGCCAATCACTGCCTGAATGGAATTTTTCTCTCACAAGGCTACAAAATATGCAAGCTGGGGAGCACATGTAATATTCGGCATCCCCTAGCACAATTGTCTAATGTGGATAGGCACCAGCATACTTAAGCGGTCAAAGGGCTGCCATTCTAGTAGATCTGCTGCCATTTGAGTAGATTTTCTACTCTAGTGGCAGCAATATCAACTCAAATGTTCACGCACTCTTGCACAATGCTAGATACAGTTTGTGTTGATTTTCAGCACAGCTCATGTGACTGACACTAAATTGCAGTGTGAGCTGCATATTTTCCACCCATTGGCAGAATTTTGTGTAATCTCATGGAGTGTTTCTGTAACTCCGAGGAACTCAATGGAGTAAAACTCTGTGAGTTCCGCCCATCCCCACTTTTAAGTTTTGCATGTTTTGGTAGTGAAAAACTTGTAACTTCATTGTTTACTACAGTGAGGCCTTCCACTCCCATAGCATACCATTGGGGATTCCTTATCATATTTTGTAAGCTGTAATTCCTAATTAGGAGCATGTAGATTTCTCATTGTTGGATCCTATTAAATTGTAATGATAAACCCTATTTATTAGTAAAGTCTTTTATTTACAATTTTGAGAATGCCACTTTCTGAAAGTTGCTACGGCAACACAAGATGGAGAGAAGGCTGAATAAAAAAACCAAAAAACAAACCATTGTTCTTTTGCTCTCTACACAACCCAGTTTGGACCCAGCCTTATTCAAATCAGTCTTGACCCTGCTCCTCATTGGAACAGTCCAGCTCGAACTACAAAGCCTGGTCCCCCTTGGACCAGAAACAAGCATTTTGGGCCGGGTTTGGGGTATCACCTCTCATCAGCCAGGCTAGCTTGAATCCAGTGGCACAGCAAGCAAGGGACCCAAGTTTGGCCATACCCATCCCACTAAGGGTGAAAAATGTTGCGGAAACAAATGATCAACAAAATGTTGAATGAATAAATATTCACCCCAGTCAAGAGATTTAGATCCAGCCATATGCAAATCAGTCTTGACCCTGTTCCTCCTGGAAACAGTCCAGCCCGAACTGACCAGCTGGGTCCTCCCTGGACTGGAAACAAACATCATAGGAATAGTTTTGGGGTATCACCCCTCGCCTGCAAGGCTAGCTTGAATCTATTGACACAGTGAGCAAGGGACTCATACCCCTCCAACTTAGGGTGAAAAATGCTGTGGCAAAAAGATAGATTTGCATATGGCTGGGTCTAAACTGGGTTGACATAGCTGTAGGAACAGAGAAATGTCCATTTTGTAAAACTAGCATTTTTAAAATATTAATATAAAGTCCAACTTTACCAGTAAAGGGGATTTGTCTATCCTACTCCTACGATATAAAACATGACACATCTATGCCTATCTAATCAGAAATTACAGCTTAAAAGTGCATTAAAGAATTCCCAATGATAGAAGTCACAGTAGTGAAAAACACTTTTAGTTACACAGCACTTACAAGTGAATTAAATATTCCAATTATGTATATATTAACGTTACCATGTTTAGAGGAGAAGCATATACACTTTAGCACTGGTCAGCAGTGGTAAAATGCTCAGGGTCCAAAGATTAACAAAAACTAAGCATGGGCGTAAAATCCGTTCCGCTCGCGGAATTTGAGGATTTTCTGCAAATTCGCAATACGCGAACTCTCGCGAATTTGCCGAAAATTCGCAAATTCGCAGCCAGCGGATTTATTTGCTTTGTGATACAATATTGCGGCGCGCGGCTTTCACTTAGTGTCATTCAGCGTTTGCAGAGTTGTTTTTCTCCATATTTTGCATGTGCTGCGCCATTTTGGATCTTGATGCGGGATCCCGCAGGAGTTTGGCGACCGCGATTACGTCATCGAGGCTTGCCACCTTGCACAGCATGCATCGCGAGAGCTCGCAATTGTGAACACGTAGATGCGGCGGGCAGCAACAATTTGCACTCGCGAAATTGCAAAATTTGCAATTTTGCACAAGAAATCCACCAGCAAGCAGCATAAACCTTCTGAAAATTATGATTTTTATCAGAATAACTCCTCAGGTTGACATTTGCCTGCACTTTTTTTTTCAAGGAGTCCATTTTGGGGGGGGGGGGGTGGAAGTGCCCCACAGTCTCCAAATTCCTGTTCCTGTCCAGCAGGCTCCTCCCAGTGCTCTCTTCATGTGCTGGTCACTTTGATTTGGATCTTGACCTGGAAGGATTACTTTTTGTGGATGCTGCTGGATATTTGGATTTGAGGCCTTTTTGACTTTCTTTGGATCTCTTTTGGATTAGAAATTTCACAAGTACGTTTGTTTGGGGCATTACAGTTGCTACAACTACCATTTTGGAATTTTCGATTTTTGGGCTGTGTTTGGGGCCTTTTGCCCAGGGGTACTCAGTGGTGGATGGACTGTGTCTTTCTGTGGGGTCTCTTTAATGTAAACATCATGGAGGGCATGGATGGCATGGGATTGTGCTGATTTTTGTGTGTTTTTCGATTTGTTTGGCTGCTGTTGGGGCCTTTTGCCCAGGGGGTAGTGAGTGGTGCATGGACTGAGTCTTTCTGTGGGGTCTCTTTAATGTAAACATCATGGAGGGAAAGGATGGCATTGGATTGTGGTGATTTTTGTGTGTGTTTCGATTTTTGGGGGGGTTGATGGAGACTGGCCATGTGGGTGGGGGCCATTTTGAGTGCTGGTACAGGCAGGCCTGGCCATGTGCTGGGGGGCAAGGGGCCATTTCGAATGCAGGCAGTGTTCTCAGGCCTGCACCCATTTTGCCTAGCTTTCATCCATTATGCCCAGGGGTATTGAGTGGTGCATGGGCCTAGTCTTTCTGTGGGGTGTCTTGAATTTAAACATCATTGAGGGCATGGATGGCATGGGATTGTGCTGATTTTTCTGTGTTTTTCGATTTTTTTTGGCTGCTATTGGGGCCTTTTGCCCAGGGCTAGTGAGTGGTGCATGGACTGAGTCTTTCTGTGGGGTCTCTGTCTTTAATGTAAACATCATGGAGGGCATGGATGGCATGGGATTGTGCTGATTTTTGTGTGTTTGTCGACTTTTTGGGGTGTGTAACTGATGTTCCTCTGTCTTCCAATGCTTTTAGGTGCACAAGAGAACCACCAGTGCCAGGAAAAAGTCCTGAAGCGGTGTGTGCAGCATAACGTCACGCAATGTCCCGTGTGGCCACAGACAAGACAACTCTGCAACTCGTGCAACTGCGGCCTGCTATTCTGACATCTGAAGAAGATGGCCCCAAAAAAAGTTCCCCGTAGCTCCTCTAGCAAGAAAGTTGCCAGTAAGGAGCAGAAGAAGCAAGTGGCGCCACTTACCAAGGAGACTGGTGTGCCGACCGCTGCATTTTTTGGGAAAAAAAAGTACGCCTGCAGCAGCGGGGTCTGCTGGGGACAAAGCTGGGAGCAGCACCCCCGCTCCATTGGGCTCAGTGCCACCACCACCACGCCAACTTAAGTCCAAGCCCTTGAGTTCTTCAGAGGCAGCCAGTCTAGTTGTTCAATCACCATCGACCGGTGATGTTGGCTCATCGCAAGAAAGTAGCAGCAATGTCCCTCAATCAACACAGATTGTTGTAACTCCTCTGACGAGTGTTCAACAACCACAGCCGCAACAACAACCACATGTGCAAGTACAAGCCTGAGTACATGTGGAAGGAGAGGCAGCGCAAGGAGATGCGCAAGCAGAGGTGCATGGAGCAGCACAAGTGCCCACAATAGTTGTTCCTCCCGAAGTAGGGGCACATCAGGAAATCGACATTCAAGCCGAGGTATCATTTGAGGAAGCCACTCCTCCTGATCATTCATTGTCTTCCACATCCCTAGCAAGAAAAAGATCAAGGATGGTGTCTACATCTTCTTCAAGCCCCCTTTCTTCTGATGATATGGATCAAAATCGGGAACCACCACTGCCGTCTGAGAGTGAGGCACACCATGATCAGACAAAGGTAGCTAAGCATAAAAGGAAGGTCCCCGAAACTCTCGTACTTATAGAGTGTGCTGAAGAAGAAGTGGTGTATACTACTGCTGATGAAGACTCTCACGACGACGACGCAGTCATCTTAAACGCCACTCCTGGCTTAGCGGGCATGCAGCAAACAGACATTTTTACCCTAGCCCGAAAAGCTGCTGAGCATGATGTTGTCGACGAGGCAATGGGAACACCACCATTGCAGTTAACTAGTACACCACCACCTACCGCTTCCATATTTTCTCGCCAGAAGGGACCTCCATCGACCTCGACCTCCATTTCCACAATTAGTTGTGCTGCAAGTACACAACGTAGTAAAGTTCGGCAACACACATCCTCCACTTCATCTGGCATTAGCAGCATGACCAGTATCGCCTCCTCCGCCCCCCACAGACATTTGAAGTCCGCAGTTTGGGACTTCTTTAGTGTTAGCACAACAAGAGAAAACATAGCCATTTGTACCATTTGTAAGCTTGCAGTTAGTCGTGGTAAGCTTCGTACCAACTATGGTACCGGAGGCCAGAGAGGTCATCTTGAGAGACAGCACACTCTCAAATGGCATGCGCACCTAAAGGAGATCAAGAAAGCCCGAATTGCAAGTCAACAAACTGTATCCGTTGATGTTTCATCTGATGATGACGAGGAGGAAGAAGCGTCAAACACTTCACTTACACCCAGTACCCCTGTCAGCAGCACACCCCCTTTGAGCCACACTGAGTGTGGGAGAGAGTGAGACACCAATGCAAAAAAGTTCATCATCACGGAGCGTAACTGGGTCGAAGAAGTCATCATCATCATCATCCCGTAAAATCACGGTCCAGCCCACCATTAGAAGCATGTTGTTTTCAGATGCGCCATTTGAACGCAATCACCCAACGCCGCGTCTGTATAACACTAAGCTGGCTAAAATGCTAGCGCTGGACCTTCTCCCTTTTTCTTTTATGGAAGGGGTTGATTTTCTTGAATTAGTGGCAATGCTCTGCCCTAAATGGAAGGTTCCTAGCCGGTTCTATATTGCCAGAGTTGCGGTTCCAGCACTACATGAAGATGTGCTGGAGGTGATTGGGGCAGCTTTGCAGAAGAGTGCTGTTCACACTATACATCTGACAACAGACATGTGGACCAGTTGCGCAGCCACTGATTACATGTGCATCACTGCACACTGGGGCCTAGATGTATCAAGCCTTTTGCGATTCGTTAAAGCCAAAATTCGCAGAATTTCGGCCTTAAGGAATCGCAAACGGACATTTAGCATCTTTTGGGATGTATCAGAAATTAGCAAAATAAGGAATCGCAAAAAATTGCGATTCCTTATTTTGCATATGCATTTAAGGAATCGCAATTTTGCGATTCCTTAAATGGCATGTATGGAACTTTTTAAAATTGCGAATTCGGGTTAAGGAATCGCAAATTAACACCAATTTGAAGTTCGTGTTAATTTGCGAAATCCTTTTAAAAAACAAAATATGACTATTTTGAAGGTGGCATGTGACACACATACATGCCCATAGGGCATGTATGTGTGCCATATGCACACACATGTAAGTTTCAGGGGTGCAGCAGGGTGTCCATGAGACACCCCTGCACCCTTGAAATAATTCTCAAATTGCGATTAGCAAATTGCGAATTCGCAATTTGAGAATTACTGCACAATCATTCCTATGGGCCTCCTGGCCCATAGGAATGCATGGGGAATTATTCCTTATTTGCAAATTCGCAAAATGCGAATTCGCAAATAAAGATAAATAAGGAATCGCAAAAAAAATGCAATTTTTTACATACATTCCATTTTGCGAATTCTAAATAGCGATTCGCAAAAAATCGCTATTTAAGATTTGCAAAATGGAATCTTGATACATCTAGGCCTGGGTCTCTTTTTCAGGAGTTACAGCAAAGCTAAGGGCAGGTGTTGACCCGGACAACGCTTTTTGGATCATACTTACATATTTACTTAGCTACACACTTATACAAACACCACTTCATCTATTCATTTAGATAGTAATTCATACTTAGTGAATTATAAAATCATTATTACAAGTATACAGTTATCCATACAGTCACTCACACAATCATTGAGTCTTACGTATTCGTATTTATATACAACAACTGACACATACACTGCCTTTTATTTTTCTAGTTTGTTGGACATGTACCATTGAGAAATATATTTGCTCATCACCACACCCATAAAGAGATTCACTCACCCAAACTGTTAGAACATGTAGTTTTAACTTCATATATCTACTGAATCAACTATTCACACATCTTTGGACAGTCACACTCCCCCACTGAACCACACACACTTTCACTCTCCCATACAAATACTCAGTTAACTAATCAATAACTAATATAGACTTTCACATAGCTAGTAACCAACTGTAGAACCAGTTTACACAACTGACAAAGGGATACAGATATTCACACAGTATTGTCACTATCCACTATATTTAGTGAGACACTTTAAATTGGTCTAGTAAACAGTAAATTGCACTGCTACTGAATCCTCTATCCCAATAATTTATTTATATATATATACACTCATTCCTCAATGCAAATTGCTATATATATAATGCATATTTAAATAAGGAAGTAAACCACATTCACTGGATGATGTCATCAGTGATGTCATTTGAGATGTCATCAGTGATGTCACTGACCCTGTCATGAATGATCTAATAGGTGACATCATCAGCAGTGGATTGCGGGTGCGCGAAATATAGTTAGTACAACTAACTGTATAGGAGCAATTTCAATGGTTTTGTATGAGTGAAATGTCCAGCTAACTATAACACCCCTAAAACTTATAGTTTTTGAGTGAATTTCAAAGGTTTTTTAAAAGCAAAGTCCAAACTATATAAGGCCTGAAACCTATGTTTTTTTCAGTGAATATATATATATATATATACATATATATATATATATATATATATATATAAATATATATATATATATATATATATATATATATATATATATATTACCTACTGGCGATAGCCAGTAGGTATATATAGTTAGGATTTTTTCTCTATGGGATTTCTGAAAATTCTATGCCTAATAACTTTGGCGTTTGTGGACGGAATTGGCTGAAATTTTCAGGAAAATGGCACATTTTGTTTCTGAGCAGCTCCCGGAAATTTGGAGGGGGTTCGTCAAGGGGGGGCCGAGAAAAAAGGGGGGTCCCAAAACGCGTTTTTCCCATGTTAATTTCCATAGGGCGGTTGGCCTCACTTTTAGCCCGAACGGCTGAATGGATTTCCACGAAACTTGGCAAAATTGTAGGGACTGTTAGCCCGATGTGCCTTTGCTAGGTCTCAATATATGTGCTTCAGTGGATTTTGAGAAATTAACGTTTAAAACAAGATATATATCTGTAACAGCGCTCCGGGTAGCGATCCGGTTAGCGAACTTTTCGCGTATCGGAACTTTGCGAAGCGAAGCTGATTGGTTCTCCGGTGTCTGTCAACATTCTAAACAGTCCGGAGCGGCCGCCATCTTGTCTCTCGGTAGGATCGAGAGACAAGAGGAGGCCAAAACAAAGGGGGAAATGAAGGAAAGGGGGCAAGGTAGACCCCTTCTGACCCCCTAGGATTGATGAGGGGGATATTATAGAGCCACGCGGGGCCCCAAAAAAAAAAAATCCGATTTTTCGCCGTAGAGACGCGTCTTGGTAAGCGAACCGGGCAGCTAACCGGGCAGCTAACCGGGAAGCTAACCGGCAGTGTAACGGGAGTCTGAGGAGTAGCTGATTGGCTGTCAACATTGTAAACAGTCCGGAGCGGCCGCCATCTTGTCTCTCGGTAGGATCGAGAGACAAGAGGAGACCAAAACAAAGGGGGAAATGAAGGAAAGAGGGCAAGGTAGACCCCTTCTGACCCCATAGGATTGATGAGGGGGATATTATAAAGCCACGCGGGGCCCAAAAAAAAAAATCCGATTTTTTCGCCGTAGAGACGCGTCTTAGTACGCGAACCGGGCAGCTAACCGGACAGCTAACCGGGAAGCTAACCGGCAGTGTAACGGGAGTCTGAGGAGTAGCTGATTGGCTGTCAACATTGTAAACAGTCCGGAGCGGCCGCCATCTTGTCTCTCGGTAGGATCGAAAGACAAGAGGTGGAAAAAAAAAAGGTGTAAATGAATGAAAGGGGTAAGGCAGACCCCTCCTGAACCCCTAGGATTGATGAGGGGGCTATTAAAGTTCCCTGCGGGGCAAAAGAAAAAAAAAATTGCGATTTTTCGCGGTAAAGGTGCTTCCTGGTACGTTAACCGGGCAGCTAACCGGCAGCGTAACGGGAGTCCGACATATTGTGTTTTTTGAACGTTTGTGATATGTGCACGTGTGGATTTTGTCTAATTAAGGTTAAAAAAATATATATATATATCTTTAAGCGTGTTCTGGCGCGCTTACGTTTTGGGTTTGGTTTGCGCTGCAGAGACGATACGTCACGGTTATGCGATGCATCATGAGGCGTCTCACGGGCTACGTGATACGTCACTTAATAAAGAATATATTTTACAGCTATAGATATTAGCTTTTAAAAAACCATTGAAATTCACAGAAAAAAACATAGGTTATAGACCATATATAGTTAGGAATTTGCATTTACAAAACCTTGAAAATTCACTGAAAAAACCATAGGTTATAGACCATATATAGTTAGGGATTAGCATTTAAAAAACCTTATTTTATTTGCACAAAACCATTGAAATTCCATATATAGTTAGTTGCACTAACTATATATCGTGGACCCGCAATCCACTGCTAATGATGTCAAATATTACATCATTCATGACATGGTCAGTGACATCACTGATGACATCACTGATGACATCTCAAATGACATCACTGATGACATCACTGATGACATCTCAAATGACATCACTGATGACATCACTGACATCTCATTTGACATTACTGATTACATCACTGATGATATCATTTATGTGATAATACATCTTCAGACTCTAATATAACCTTAGATACACTCAGTGTAAACAGGCACTCACAGACTGTCACACATCCATGGAGTTACTCACACACCTAGTCAGTCATGTAAAGAATCAATCACATCTCCATTTCCTCAACTATACAGTTATACACACCTTACTTATTCAAACATATAGTAACACATATTTACTCTCTTATACAATCCTTGATACAAGTTCACAATGATTCATACAGCCACTCACACATTCACTGGCTCTTGTGTTCAGTTATTTATATATGTCAACTCTCACATGGAGTGTGTTTTACATATGTACTTACTTTGACATGTAGCACTGAGATATCCATTCACTCACCAATATACTCATGCACACAGTCAACTGTCCATACAGCTGTTTCTACATGCACTTTTGAACCCATACACCTAGGGAATCAACTGCTCACACATCTATGCACAGAGTTATACACCTCCCAGCCACCCACACACATACTCAGTCTCCCATACAAATACTTGGGCAACCATTCAATAACCCATATAGTTACTGATATAGCTACTGATTTAAACATGCAGCAGTTTACAGAACAACATAAATAATGATTGCCAAATTAAGACACTTTAATCACTAACCCATACACTCAGTGAGACACATTTAATCATTCTCTCATACAGTCAGTCATGCACCTACTAAATCCTTCATCCAGACACTTATACATCCACTCATTCTTCAATATGTAAGACATATTTTAACTTTACAGATACATACAGTCACTGGGTGTTGTCATCAGTGATGTCATCAGTGATGTCATCAGTGATGTCATTTGAGATGTCATCAGTGATGTCATCAGTGATGTCACTGACCATGTCATGAATGATGTAATATGTGACATCATTAGCAGTGGATTGCGGGTCCGCGATATATAGTTAGTGCAACTAACTATATATGGAATTTCAATGGTTTTGTGCAAATAAAATAAGGTTTTTTAAATGTTAATCCCTAACTATATATGGTCTATAACCTATGGTTTTTTCAGTGAATATATATATATATATATATATATATATATATATATATATATATATATATATATATATATATATATATATATATATATTACCTACTGGCAGTCGCCAGCAGGTAGTTATAGTTAGGACCTAGTTTCCATAGGAAATCCTCAACATTCTATTTGGAATAACTTTGGCCCTGGTTGAAGAATCTTAGCGAATTTCTCAAAGAAGATGGCTCGGTCCGCTGCGCTCCTTCCCTAAAAGTTTGGGGGGGGATTGGTCAAGTGGGGGCTGAGATAAAAGGGGGGTCCCAAAACGTGTTTTCTCCATGTTATTTTCCATAGGACCTTTAGACTCGGCTACAGGTCGAACGGGTGAATAGATTTATAAGAAATTTGGCAAAACTGTACAGTCCGGCTCGCAGATTACACTTTGTTTGGAATGGTGTAAATCCGTTCAGTAGTTGCTGAGGAAATTAAAGTTAAAGTCAATTATATATCTATACGCGCGCACATGTGCGCGCACCCAAACGGCTGCGCGCACGAGCGGAATTTTGTTGCGTGACGTCTGTTAACGTTCGATTAGAAGGAAATCAGGAAGTGTTGACCGCCATTTTGTCATTGCGAGTAAATATATTGTTGATTTCAAAGCGTTGGAATATGGAAAGGGGAGAAGGTAGAGATTGTTTTGCTGCGTAGGTTTTCTCAGGGTGTGCAGTAAGGCCCTTAAAGGCGAAAATATATATATATATATTTGTTTTAAAGTTGCGTGGTGCGCGCACTCGGTCGCGCACACCTTTTTACAAGAGTGTGAAAATGGAGATAAATCAGAAGTTTGAGTGCTTAGATATAAGGTGGCTCTGAAAAGAGCCATTGTGTTAATTGAGTGTTTTCTGCATTTATAAGTAAGTACCGATGCAGAGCCTGATGTTGCAGAGGAAGATTCTGTTTCCCTCATTCGTGAAATGAACACCGTCTCTCCTATAGACGTCTTGCATGTGGTAACGCAAGTTGTTGTGGTAAATAGAACCCATGCTATAATCTCTGAGGAACGCAGAAACAGATTTATTTACATGTCTCCTTGCTTTCTCAAATTGTGCACAATGGTGATTGGACCAATTCCATTTCTGTCTTTGGCATATATTGGAATATACCAAGGCAGATCGAGGAAAAAGTGTCATCAATTGTCGAAAGGTGTCTTTTAGAAGCATTTCCAGACCTACCCCAGTGATTGTGCCTAGATCGTTCCCACCACAGTGCACAATTATAAGGTCTGGTTCTGGGAGATGCATAAAAGTTTTCACCAATGGAATCAATTGGTGACATTTCAATCCTCTTTTGGAAATCCATGTTATGTGTACATTTGGTAAGCTGAGGTTGCAAATTCGTCTGCTTACTGCATATTTTTCACTCCAGTGAATATAACTGTGTCCTATTAGCCAGACCTTCATTTTCAAGGGATTTGTAGTCGTCCTCCGATCGGTTCTGGAAGTGGAATGGTAGTTAGAAGTTGAAATTCTAAATAAAGAAAAAGGAAGAGGCTGGGTGTGGTTTAAAAAATAAAAATGATTGGTTGATTGTAAGAAGTGGAGATTGAACAGTACGTTGCATGTTAATGTTTATGTTAAACCAAAAGTACTATTGGAAAGGGGCGACCCTTCGGTCCCCCCGAACGTATGGTGGAGTACCACGATCCCTCCGGGAAGCCATCTTGGGCGGGAGGCGAGTCTCGGCTGGTATGCCCGAAGCGGCGTAGCCGGGGCGCGCCTTTTCCCGCCCTGGAGTGGGTTGTCCTAGACACTGACGCGACCGGCCACGCCCTCGGAGGCAGGCGGGGGTGGGTTTACGCCCGCCCTGAAGACGGATAAAAGGAGCAACAAGCCAAGGAAGCTTCCTCTTGTTCCTGTGCTCTGAAGCTGCACCTCCCCGCTGCACGTGAGCTCGAGACGGAACGAAGAGCCAATTTTGAGCGTTGTAATCTTTCTTTTTGTCTTACAGATACTCCGTCTGAGAATGCCCAAGAAAGTCGGAAAGCGGGTCGGTACCGATCAGATGCTCCGCATGCTCATGAAAGAGGTAGCCGATTTGAAGAAGCAGATGGCAGCTAAGGACGGGGAAGGAGGACAAAAAACGACCTTTGCCGGGAGTAGTCCCCGGAGGGAGAAGCAAGAGGTCCAGAAGGGGGGCACCTGGGGGGGAAAGCCCGGTTCCCGATATCCCACTTGATGAGCCAACCCCGGTGCCGAAGGAGGGGAATCCGATTCCCGTGGTGGTCACTCCCGTGTCCGGGGCAGATATGCCTCCCGAGTTAGCAGCACAATTGGCAGCGTGGTTGGGAAAAGATAGCGAGGGCGCCACGGCTGACGACGCCCGGGAGTTAATGAGACAACTGCGGGAAACTAGGGAGGCTGTGAAGGCACCATCGTCAGTTACCCCGCTGGCTCCGGCGGCGGAAAAAGCAACAGGCCCAGGTTCGGCGGCAAATGCAGCTTCTGGTTCAGGTAAGCGGCCATTGCCGATCGCGGGGGAGGGGTCTGCACCTTCACGAAGGGAGAAGGTGGCTCAGCATGTTCCACTGGAAATTAAGGAAAAGATTTGGGCGGATAAGTATGTAAACATTTTTTCTTTGCTTACCGACCATTATGAGATGGAGCATGTTAAGAGCCAAAAGGAGCTCATGCATCCGAGTGTTTGGCGCGCAAAGATGGCCGCCTTTAAGGTTGACGAAAACATTGGTACTTGGGGCAGAGCATGGGGAATTTTTACCTCCATCATGGGCGAGCGTAGGCCCGAGTTGCTGACCGAGTTGCCTATTTATCAGTCACGTATCATGGAGTATTACGTATCGTATGGGGGCAATCAGTGGTTCTGCTATGATAATATTTTTAGAAAAGCGAAAGAACACGACCCAATCCTGACTTGGGATTGTTACGACTCTGTTTCATGGTCAAAAATGGAGAGTACAGGAATGTTGAAAGTACCATTGGTAGGAAGTAGCGGGGGCGAATCCTCCCGCCAATACGCTGGGACACCCTTTCGGTCGGGTGCAGGTAACGACTATCACTCAAAGCCGAGTGGCAACGCAGGTAAAAGGGGGATTTGTTGGAATTTTAACAGGGGTAAATGTACGAGGCCCCAGGGGTCATGCAAGTTTAGACATGAATGTGGGGGGTGTGGGCAGCCATCCCATCCTGAGTCCATGTGCAGAGCCAAAACGGGTGATAACGGTGGTAGGGGAAGCGCCAAACAGGTCTGAAATAGTCCGAGGGGCGCCTTTACCTACCCCGATTGATACCATGGCAATGAATACCCGGATCATGCTTCCGCTGGGGTGTTGCGAAACGGGTTTTCATATGGTTTCCGCATCCCAGTGGGGGATTTTCAGGGTGTAGCAAAATGTAAGAACCAATTGTCGGTTTTGCAGCATACGACCGTGGTACAGGTAAAGATTGGGAAGGAGGTTACTCGAGGTCGAGTCGCCGGTCCATTTGATGTGCCACCGGTTGCTAACTTTGTTTGTTCCCCTTTAGGGGTGGTCCCCAAGAAGGACCCGGGTGAGTTCCGGCTGATACATAACTTGTCAGCCCCACGTGGTCTTTCCGTGAATGATGCGATAGACCCAGAAGTATGTTCGGTGCGGTACGCTTCTTTCGATGAGGCTGTCGCCATGTTGAACCGCCTGGGGCCCGGTGCACTGATGGCAAAATCAGATATTGAGTCAGCGTTCCGGTTGCTCCCGGTACACCCAGATGATCAGCGTCTACTAGGTTTCATGTTTCAGGGTCGCTATTACATGGATAGATGTATGCCAATGGGAAGCTCTATATCTTGTGCCTATTTTGAAAAGTTCAGTTGTTTTTTGCAATGGGTCTTCACGAAGAAAACGGGTTTTCAACATGTTATGCATTATCTTGATGACTTTCTGTTTCTGGGGGCAGCCGGGGATCCAGAATGTGGACAGGCTTTGAATGATTTTTGTGTCTTAATGGATCATTTTGGTGTGCCATTGGCGCCAGGTAAGACTGTGGGTCCCTCGACTTGCCTCGAGTTTTTGGGGATCGAGCTCGACTCGGAGGAAGGTTGTTTCCGATTGCCAAGAGAAAAAGTGTTAAAATTTAGGGCATCCCTTGAAACGTGTATTAGTGAGAGCAAGGTAAGACTGCATCAATTGCAACAAATGGTGGGCCAGTTGAATTTTGCCCTGAGAGTAATGCCGATGGCCCGCCCCTTTTCCCGCTCGATCGCTCAAGCCATGGTCGGCCTGAAGGAGGGTCATCATCGCACGAGGCTCTCGGCAGAGGTTCGCCAGGACATGCGCATTTGGTTGGCATTTCTGGCGGATTTCAATGGTCGAATCATCTGGAACAAACCGGCGGTGTCTTCCGAGGAGCTGGGGCTGTGGACAGATTCGGCAGGGAGTATTGGTTTTGGTGCCATATTCGGCACACAATGGTCGGCTCAGAAATGGCCGTCATGGTGGCACGAGTGCGGGTTGACAATCAACATTGCTTTTCTTGAACTTTTCCCCATTCTGGTGGCCTTGAAAACTTGGCCCGAGGGGTTCAGAGATCACTCTGTGGTGTTCTGGTCTGATAACATGACCGTGGTTGAGTGTATCAATAGTCAGGCAGCACGATGCAAATGGATTCTGAGACTGCTCAAAGAAATTGTGTTATTGTGTATGCAATTGAATGTACTATTTAAGGCAAGACATGTGCCGGGGGAAATGAACCAAGCGGCTGATGCGCTTTCTCGTTTCCGTATGCAGGCCTTCTGGGGTTTTCTGCCCACAGCGGACCCGGTGGCGGCACCCTTTCCCGAAGCTCTCTGGTCTCTCGGTGCCCCGAACTACAAAACCTCGTGGGAGAGAGTTTAGCACCCAGGACGAGGAAGGCATATGAAGGGGCGTTCCGTTCCTATTGGGCCTTTTTGGGGACTGCTAGGGGGGAGCTTTGGGGCCAGGAAGAGTTTGTAGTAAAATTTCTGCTGTCTTTACATCAGGCAGGCAAATCAGTGGCTACGGCCCAGAGGCATCGGGCCGCCATTTCATTTATGGCAAGGGCTCATGGGATCCAGGACCCGACGGCGTCTTTCGTTGTGCAAAAAGCGCTACGTGGGTGGCAACGCCTTGAGGGTCGCAGAGTAGATGAGAGGCACCCAATAGGTCTGGATAGGTTGGCCCTGTTATTATCCGTACTCCCTGCAACGTGTTTATCACGGTATGAAACAGTGTTATTCCGAGCCGCTTTTGCGCTAGCATTCCATGGGGCTATGCGGGTAAGCGAACTAGTGGCAAAGAACAAGCAGGATACCATGGGGGGACAATGCCGAGAGCACATTCAGGTAAAGGGGGAGACGATGACTGTCTCGTTTGTCAGGTCCAAAACCGATCAGGGTGCGGTTGGGGACTGCATAATCATACAAAGGATTCCCGGGTCTTCCATGTGCCCTGTGGTTTGCGTAGAGGAATATTTAGCGCAAAGGGTGGCATCATGGGGGGGGACCTTGTTGAGACACGCTGACGCCACCCCACTGACGAGGTTTCAGTTCCAGCGGGTGCTTGCGATGTCGATTTCGGCCGCGGGCTTGAACCCCGGAGAGTTTGGGACCCATTCCTTTCGGATAGGGGCTGCTACGGAAGCTACAGCCAGGGGTCTGAGTGTAGAAGAAGTAAAACGTGTGGGGCGTTGGTCCTCGAACTGTTATAAAAGGTATGTGCGGTTGCACATGTTGTGAAGCTGTAATGATGTACTCACGCTTCTTGTTTTTGTTTGGTTTTCAGTTGCGCAAGCCTACGAGGCGGGGCGGACTGTACAGTCGACCCGACACTTGGGGATCAGCGGTCAGACATCACCGGCTGTGAAAAAGGAGGTGTGGGTCGTGGGCCACTCATACGTGAGGCGTGCCGCGGACGTATTCAAAGCAGGTGACATGATTCACATGGCTGGGGAATACGGGTACAGTGTGTCCTTCTACGGAAAGGGCGGGCTCTGTATTGACCAGTTTCGATCATTTTTCGAGGGTTTGTTAGGGCGGACAAGGTCGCCGCCGTCTATAATCATAGTCCATCTTGGGGGCAACGATTTGGTGGCCACTGGTAGACGACTTCTTCTTGAGGCGATGCTTTCCACTGTAAGTTGGTTGGCGAGAAGAGTTCCAGGGTGCACAATTGCATGGTCCCATATGATCCAACGAAAAGTGTGGCGGGGGGCTATTTCGGTTTCTGCTCTGAATCATTCAGTAAGGAAAATTAATAACAAAGTGAGTAGATTGTTTCGTTCAAGTACACTGCATTCTGTTTCGCATGGTTGTATTAAAGGGGACAGTATGTATTTGGGGGATGGTGTTCATTTGTCCCGGGTGGGGAACGAGTTACTCATAGGAGACCTCATAGCTTGGTTGAAGAGTTTGTAACATGACCTTTAGGCAGGAGTGTTGTGGGGGGTCCGGATAGCCGGTCAACTATCCGGCCTGTGGCGGTAAGGTCATGATCGGTGAGCAGTAATTGGAAGATCCCTATGGGGGGGCGTCACCCATTACGGATGGGAGCGCTCGGGGGAGGTGGCCATTGGCCCCTCAACGGGGAGGCGGTCCCGTCTAAGGATAGGCCGCCGGAAGGAAAGGAAAGGTGGTCAAGGCCCCTTCCTGGATAGGAGGGGCTACGGGCCCTCCTGGGGAATTTCCCGGGGCCAGGACATCTGCGACGGCAGATGTGTAAGTTGTGTGGGGTTCGGGAGGGGGTTTACGCTACCTTTTAGACACCTCACACGAGTCCTCGGACGACCGTTAAATGGCGTCAAGTTCATTGGGGCCCCCGTCAAGTCCAAGGGAAATTGGTAGATGCACTTGAGGTACGCCTCTGTGCGGTTGGTCCCCTCACAAGTGAGGGTGATATTTCTGGTTTAGGGATCTGACACCGGTTACGACCTTGCCGTTGGCCCTTAACGTTAGGATGTACAATTTCAAGTCAAATGTTTTGTAGGATGTTAGTTTGGCTACGAGAACCTTTGTATTAGAGATCTGTTAAGGTTAGCCAAACATCGTAATGTGGAAATGAAATTGTACATAATATGAAACTGTTATTTTAATGTTTTGATTTTGTTTCATATTTTAATAAATACGGCCGGGAGGGTCACTCCCTCCCGCCTTCCAAAAGTTCAGAACCGTTTCCGGTTTCCCATCCTTGGGGATTGTGTTGAGAGGGGGTGACGGGTATCTCAGCCATATGGAAAGGGGCGACCCTTCGGTCCCCCCGAACGTATGGTGGAGTACCACGATCCCCCCGGGAAGCCATCTTGGGCGGGAGGCGAGTCTCGGCTGGTATGCCCGAAGCGGCGTAGCCGGGGCGCGCCTTTTCCCGCCCTGGAGTGGGTTGTCCTAGACACTGACGCGACCGGCCACGCCCTCGGAGGCAGGCGGGGGCGGGTTTACGCCCGCCCTGAAGACGGATAAAAGGAGCAACAAGCCAAGGAAGCTTCCTCTTGTTCCTGTGCTCTGAAGCTGCACCTCCCCGCTGCACGTGAGCTCGAGACGGAACGAAGAGCCAATTTTGACCCACCCACCAGCCCCTGAGGACAGCTAGTTGTTTTTGAATAAAGTTTTGATGTGGTAACTCTATTTCTTGCAGGTTGTGATGATTGTCGTGATACTTTGAATATGCAATAAAGATGGTCACTTTCAGTATGTTTTTCCAATAAAGTATTTTGCACTAGTGTTGATCAGTAATTATGCTTGTAATAAGTTATAATTGTTTTGTAATTTAGTAATTTAGGTAGATTTGTCGTATTTATTGTCGGGCGGTAAGGTCATGATCGGTGAGCAGTAATTGGAAGATCCCTATGGGGGGGCGTCACCCATTACGGATGGGAGCGCTCGGGGGAGTTGGCCATTGGCCCCTCAACGGGGAGGCGGTCCCGTCTAAGGATAGGCCGCCAGAAGGAAAGGAAAGGTGGTCAAGGCCCCTTCCTGGATAGGAGGGGCTACGGGCCCTCCTGGGGAATTTCCCGGGGCCAGGACATCTGCGACGGCAGATGTGTAAGTTGTGTGGGGTTCGGGAGGGGGTTTACGCTACCTTTTAGACACCTCATACGAGTCCTCGGACGACCGTTAAATGGCGTCGAGTTCATTGGGGCCCCCGTCAAGTCCAAGGGAAATTGGTAGATGCACTTGAGGTACGCCTCTGTGCGGTTGGTCCCCTCACAAGTGAGGGTGATATTTCTGGTTTAGGGATCTGACACCGGTTACGAACTTGCCGTTGGCCCTTAACGTTAGGATGTACAATTTCAAGTCAAATGTTTTGTAGGATGTTAGTTCGGCTAGGAGAACCTTTGTATTAGAGATCTGTTAAGGTTAGCCAAACATCGTAATGTGGAAATGAAATTGTACATAATATGAAACTGTTATTTTAATGTTTTGATTTTGTTTCATATTTTAATAAATACGGCCGGGAGGGTCACTCCCTCCCGCCTTCCAAAAGTTCAGAACCGTTTCCGGTTTCCCATCCTTGGGGATTGTGTTGAGAGGGGGTGACGGGTATCTCAGCCATATGGGTGTGAAAAAAAAGACATGTAACAGAGCTGTGGATTGGCAGGTGTTTCTGAAGGGAAAACAGTGTTGTTACTTTGCTGTAGAACGTTGAGATATGAACTTTTGACCTGTGCCTTCAGCCAGGTGCAGAATGAGGTGCTACCATGGAAACAGCCAGAGATGGCAGTGGGTGATGGGTGACTTTTATGTGACATTGAAAATATTGTGAGGGAGAACCAACTGAAATGTAATTGCTTACGTTACGCGCTCCGCATTGCTTCCGGGAAGCTGCGCTTCGCGCCTCGCTCACCGGAGCACTTCCGGGTGCGCTAACGCGGCGCGTCATATGACGGATTACGCAAGAACGCGATACGTCGTTGGGGCTCCACCGGAACTGATCGAATTGGTAGTCTACAGTGTTTCTGGATGTTTCAGACTGAAGCTGGCGACAGCATGAGAGCACCCCGTGGCTACGTCGTGGCCATTCCGCAAGCAATCATGGCAGTCGCTCCCCACCGGAAGTCTGCAGGAGTCGGGGGCCTCGGTGACTCTTGTAGAATCTTCAAGGCTGACGGGACGCTTTTGGGAATGGGGCTCATGCCCTAGCAGTCAAGCGTCTGAGTTCCAGGGTTGGCCAGAGCCATCCTTGCAGGCCAGGCCTAAGTCTGTGGAGCCGACCGCCATTTCCTGAGCTCCGTGGCAGCCGCCTGTCGCTGTATCGGAAGAGTGGGTGCAATTCAGCCGGATGGCGGGTGAGACGGTGTAAATGTGATGTTTGGACCAGGGCACCGCAGGACGTGTCTTCAGGTCAAACGGATTGCGGGACAAGGTCCAGAATGGAAGAGGCATCAAAAGGCAAGAAGTTCCGCCTGACCCCGGGAGCCGGCCGCCTATGTCGGGGGCGATCTCAGGCCATACCAGGGGAACAAGACTTGGGGAGGGGGCAGGAGCCAAGCGCCCCCTCCGAGTCCGCGTTTCTTGGACCCTGAAGTATGGCACTCAACATTCAGAACTTATGACATTTGTGCAAGGCAGGGACATCGAAGCCTCTCAGGGACCAAGTATATCGAGAGTCCTTCCTACAGAAGGTGGTGCGGGTGGCGGCATTAGCAAGGCATCCCCCCCACACAACTTGTCGGACCCTGAAGTATGGCTCTCAACATCCAGAACTTATGACATTTGTGCAAGGCAGGGATTTCGAAGCCTCTCAGGGACCAAGGATATCCAGAGTCCTTCCTACAGAAGGTGGTGGGGGTGGCGGCATTAGCAAGGCATCCCCCCTTGTCAGACATGACCTCTGGATGTACTGGGTGTTCAATTTCAGAATTGAAACTACTAAGAAGCAATTAGAAGTGTTGTTTTCATGTTGCAGTAAGTTCCATGTAAATAGTTATTTAATAAAACGTTTTATCCTGTTACTTTGCTGGTGTGTTGTATATATTTATAATATTTGCATAGTGTTTGTCGTTATTTTGGGCGGGGTGGGTGGCGGAGCCGAGCTGTCTTGAGGCCATCATGGCGTCGAGCGCGGTTCCTCTCTCTAGTGTCATGTTTTTTCTAACTATTTATATGTTATAGTTTGCTAGCACGATACAGCGGACAGTCCGCATTTTATATATATGTCCTTTTTATTAGGGGGGTCCTCCGGTGGAGTCGGACGATCTACCTCTAATAAACGGTCCGGGTTGAACCAACTACCAACAAACGGGGCAGAGATAGGCATGACGGGTTACAAAGGGGACAAAAGTGTGCACTACCTATCCTTCACTATCTGCAAAAACTAAATAGAGTATTGCGACTTTATGCTTATTTGTGAACAGAGAATGACCCAAAGAGAACCAATTTCGAACAATCATAGGCTATTGGCAGTGGGCAGAGAGGCCGTGACACAGAAAATGGCTGTTACTTACGTGCATGATGGGGCCTAAAAGGGACTAGATGGCGTGGCCACTGTTTCGCGACTTTCACTTTACTTTTAACAATGGCTGTGGTGAACATAAATGAACGCCGCTTATGTATACCTAATTTTAGTCATTTTCCACAAAAAAGGTTTTGATATTTGCTATTAAAAAACCAAAGAAAATCACTGAAAAAGCCATAGGTTATAGACCATATATAGTAAAATATCTGAAGTCCATCTCTGCACTCCATGGAGATACAGGTCGTCGATCAGAAGATGTGCTGGCCACCTCTAATGGTAATAGCGTGGCCAGGGCTCTTGTCGTTGCCTCTGCAAATTGCAGAGGGTGCACTTGTTTGACATGCGGCACCATGGTATGTATGGAAAAGAAATATTTTTTTGCTGGATTTCTTCTTGAGAGAACCAAGTCACATATCGTGCAGGTTACTTTTGGTGCATTCAGTTTCTTTTGATCTTCAGGATAAGTGAAAAATTGCCAGATGAAAGATTTATTTTTTCTTATTAAAGGTAGTCGTTCATTTTGGTCAGATTCGGAAGATGAATGAGATACGGTAGCCATTTCACCAAAGTCTTCCGAAAGATGTAGGACGTTGTTGTCTCTTGAGAGTAGAAAAGATAGTGAGGGAAGTGGGTGGAGTGCTGCGTGTAAATTCCAGAATTGAAACTATTAAGAACCAATTGAAAGTGTTGTTTTCATGTTGCAGTAGGCAGCCATGTAAATAGTTATTTAATAAAACGTTTTACCCTGTTACTTTGCTGGTGTGTTGTGTATCTTTATAATATTTGTCGCTATTTTGGGTGGGGTGGGCGGCGGAGCCGAGCTGTCTTGCAGCCATCATGGCGTCGAGCTCGGTTTCTCTCACTAGTTTCATATTTCTCATGAGGGGTTGTTCCTAATTTTTCTATTTTAGCGAGGTCAAAAAAAGATCTCATCAGTGGCCTACTGATTTTGCTCGATTCCTTTTGTTTTTTATAACGATTTATATGTTATAGTTTGCTAGCACGATACAGCGGCTAGTCCGCATTTTATATATATGTCTTTTTTATTTGGGGTGTCTTCCGGTGGAGTCGGACGATCTACCTCTAATAAACGGTCCGGGTTGAACCAACTACCATCCTGATTTTGTATATCTTCTGAGCTGGATTTAAGCACACAATTGTTAAAGTATGAAACGTTTTATATTTCTAAAAAAAATACCAAGGTGTGTACATCCGGTAACGCACGAAAGTTTAAAAAGACATTCGGCTCCATTTACTGAAAAGTTTCATAAGAATAAAAAAGAAGTCTAGGTACAGTCTCTTTGATGTACTATAAGTTCTTTGAGGGGTGTATGAAGAAATTCAATAAGTTCAAATCGCAAGGTTTTCACGAAATATATAGGCCTGTGCGCGCACTCGGTCGCGCACGAAAGCCTGGAAATGCGATATCCATTTTATTGACAACTGTTGCCGAGAGTGCGCACACCGGGTCGCGCACGAAAGTTTAGTAAGGCTATTTTTATTTACAGACAAATTTTAATGTGTTTAAAAAAAGGCAAGGTACAGACTTTCGAATTCTGTATTGCTTTACAAGGAGTCTCTATGCAACTTGAACAGTGAAGAAAACGGCTTGTTTTCGAAAAAAATATTGCCAGAACTTTATTGCCAAAAGTATAGGTTGCATACACGACATTTTTCTGAATTAGCATTTTAAAAACCAATGAAATTCACAGAAAAAACCATAGGTTTTACACACGTTATAGTTAGGAAGTAGCATTTAAGAAACCTATGAAATTCACTGAAAAAACCATAGGTTTGACACATGTTATAGTTAGCTGGAAATTTTACTGACATAAAACCAATGAAATTCCACGTTATAGTTAGTTGGACTCACTATAACTTGCGCGTGCAATGCACTGCTGATGACGTCACATATTACATCACTCATGACATGGTCAGTGACATCACTGATGACACCATCCTTGTGACATAGTGACAGACCTCCTTTCACTGTAATGTAACCCTTGAAACACATATTCAAAAATAGAAACTGAAATTTAAAAAAAATGCAGATACCCATATCAGTTACAACAAGTAATTCAGTAATTCCACCATCTATATACACATCCACTCATACATATACTCACTCATCATATGAAATGATACACCTATACATCCTGTTACACACCGACAATCATCGAAAAGTTACTCACAGACATACTCACACGTGCAAATAAACTATTGAACATCCATTTATTTGAATATAGAGTTATACACACACTTCCACCTTACTTCTATTGAAAATTACACATATTTATTCTCTTAAACAATCACTTATAGAAACACATACTTATTTAAACAGGAACTCTTTCAATCTCTTACTCTCACATATACTCACTTATATACATCAATATTCACATATACTAGATTAAAACATATGTCGTTACTGATAAAGACACTAGTGAGACAGTCATTCACTCACTAACAAACACATATACACACTCATCCACCCATACAGTCCTGCACATATGCTGTCTTCAAAACACATACAAACAGAGAGTCAGTCACTCATGCATCTATGTGCTAAGTAATACCCCCACCAAACCATATAGACACTCATACTGATACTAAGAGAAACATCTAATAACCCATATACATACGCATGTAGCTACTTACCAACACATGTAGCCACTTATACACAAAGTGAAACACTAATATATATATTTAAATATTTAAACATTACTCACTAATATTTATTTTTCAGAAAGAGACATATTCACTGGATGGTGTCATCAGTGATGTCATAAGTGATGTCACTGACCATGTCATGAGTGATGTAATATGTAATGTCATCAGCAGTGCATTACACGCGCAAGTTATAGTGAGTCCAACTAACTATAACGTGGAATTTCATTGGTTTTATGTCAGTAAAATTTCCAGCTAACTATAACTGGTGTCAAACCTATGGTTTTTTCAGTGAATTTCATAGGTTTTTCAAATGCTACTTCCTAACTATAACGTGTGTAAAACCTATGGTTTTTTCAGTGAATTTCATAGTTTTTTTGAATGCTAGTTCCTAAGTATGTAATCACGTTCGTAACTACATAGTGTCACCGCCTACACGTCCTGAGAAGCGCATGTAAAGTCACGTGACTTGAAAACAAAACTTCCAATTGGTTATTAGTAGTTTCTGTTCTGGAATATACACGAAGCACTCCACCCACTTTCCTCACAATCTTTTCTACTCTCAAGAGACAACAACGTCGAGCATCTTCCGGAAGTCTTTGCTGAAATGGCTTCCCTACCAGATTCATCTTCCGAATCTGAAGGAAATGAGCGACCACCGTTAAGAAGAAAAAAGGAATCTTTCATTTGGCAATTTTTCACTTATCCTGAAGATCAAAAGAAAGTGAATGCGCCAAAAGTAACCTGCACGATATGCAATTCGGAGCTCTCAAGGGGAAATCCAAATAAAAAATATTCCTTTTCTGCACACACCATGCAGCGGCATGTTAAACAAAGGCATCCTGAGCATTATGCAAAAGCATCGACAAGAGCCCTGGCCACGCTATTACCATCAGAGGTGGTCAGCACATCTTCTGGTGTACGACCTGTATCTCCATCGAGTGCTGAAATGGACTTGAGACCATATCTTGCGAAGGTGCATATGAAATGCAACAAGTGTGGAGAAATTCTTTTATATGGAGAGCAGAGCCTCGTTCTTATTAAACTCAAAATTGACAGTCACAAATGCCCCAAGAAAAGATAAATTTCTTCACTTCATTTTCAAACTATTACATACTGAAAAATGTAGTAGCAACTTTAAGAAATCGAAAGCATTATAACACTTCTTTCCCCCAAAAAAAAAAAAAAAAAAAGTTCTTTTCAGAACTAACTCTTTCTACCAAAACGTGCTCCAAGAGCATATTATGAGATATTTTTTCGCCGCTTTATTTTAGTGCGAGACCGGGTGCGCGCACCCTCCTATCGCGTACAGGACCTGACACTTGCATATGAAGTCATGTGACTTCAAAACAACACTTCCAATTGGTTCTTGGTAGTTTCTATTCTGGAATTTACACGCAGCACTCCACCCACTTCCATCACTTTCTTTTCTACTCTCAAGAGACACCAACATCAAACATCTTCCCGAAGACTTCGGTACAATGGCTACCGTTCCGCATTCATCTTCCGAATCTGATGAAAATGAGCGACCACCTTTGACAAGAAAAACGGAGGCCACGCTATTACCATCAGAAGTAATCAGCACATCTTCCGGTGGACGACCTGTATCTCCATCGATTGCTAAAATGGACTTGAAACCATGTCTGGCGAAGGTGCACATAAAATGCAACAACTGTGGAGAACTTCTTGTATACGGAGAGCAAAGCTTTACTCTAATTAAACACAAAATTGAGAGTCATAAATGCTCCAAGAAAAGTTAAATTTCTTCACTTTATTTGGATAGTATGACATACTGAAAAATATCATAGCAACTTTAAGAAATCAAATGCATCAAAACTCTTGTTTCCAAAAAAAAAAAAAAAAAAAAGTTCTTTCCAGAACTAACTCTTTCCACCAAAACATGCTCGAAGAGCATATTATAAGATTTTTTTTCGCCGCTTTATTTTAGTGCGAGACCGGGTGCGCGCACCCTTCTATCGCGTACAGGACCTGACACTCCCATGTGAAGTCATGTGACTTCTAAACAACACTTCTAATTGGTTCTTGGTAGTTTCTATTCTGCAATTTACACGCAGCACTCCACCCACTACCATCACTTTCTTTTCTACTCTCAAGAGACAACAACGTCGAACATCTTCCCGAAGACTTCGATACAATGGCTACCGTTCCGCATTCATCTTTCGAATCTGATGAAAATGAGCGACCACCTTTCACAAGAAAAACGGAGGCCACGCTATTACCATCAGAAGTAATCAACACATCTTCCGGTTGACGACCTGTATCTCCATCGAGTGCTGAGATGGACTTGAGACCATATCTGGCGAACGTGCACATGAAATGCACGAACTGTGGAGAACTTCTTGTATACGGAGAGCAAAGCTTTACTCTAATTAAACAAATAATTGAGAGTCATAAATTCTCCAAGAAAAGTTAAATTTATTCACTTTATTTGGATAGTATGACATACTGAAAAATGTCGTCGCAACTTTAAGAAATAAAAAGCATCATAACACTTGTTTCCAAAAAAAAAAAAAAAAAAAAAAAGTTCTTTTCAGAACTAACTCTTTGTACCAAAACAAGCTTGAAGAGCATATTAGCTGATATTTTCTCGCCGCTTTCTTATAGTGCGCGACCGGGTGCGCGCACCCACCTATCGCGTCGAGACACGCATGTGCAGTCATGTGACTTTAAAACAACACTTCCAATTGGTTCTTACTAGTTTCTATTCTGCAATTTACACGGAACACTCCACCCACTTCCCTAGAAAACCAGTTTATCGTAAATCTTTTAAAGCCTCCTCTTATGAAATATTCGACATCAATCACATAGCAGAGTACTAAATAGCACTATATACACTCCGTCCCTTAATTATAAGAGACTTATTGCTATGTAAAATCAACTTTTGTTTTCCAAGATAATGTAAAATACTGAGCCTATTACATTTTATTACACATATATGTTACTAGTCTCCTTCGAGTACTAACACCGTAGAAAATACCACCAATAGCAGTGTTATTTTTTACACCGAGAACGGGCGATTTCTATCGCTTACAGCCCTTACAATTATAAAGTTTTATTTCCTAAGTCTCTGATCTCCAACTGTGCAACGTAGATCCCCTGTGTGTCGCAATAAGGTCCATAAACAAAAACTACAGAGCCAGCATTATAAACATACACAAAACAACAAAACGACAAGAGCCACCATGCTAATATATATCCTTAATATAATAAACCTCTGAGAATAAATACATATTTCCGTGGCAGCCCATAACACAAATGTGGCGTCCTCTGACTATGCTCCATTACCAAACACCGTAACTCCCCGCCCCCCTCACTTTTCACTAAACTCCGCACTCCACCCCAGCCAAACCCCCTATTACAAACCCCCAACCTACCCTCCCTGCCCAAACCCACCATGAACCTCAAACCGCCCCTAGAAAACTTATAAGACACAGGATTACTAAAACTCAAAGAATACGCAACAGGCACATAATGTAAATAGTACATAAAGACACATATTTTTTCCAAAATACTATTTAAAAACATGTTCTATTTTTAATAAATCTATCATGCATCTGACCCTCTAGAACTGCTTTCAAAACGTGAACTATAAACCTCTACTTTTCATTTTCAAACCATACACTTTCTTCTGACCCTCTAGAACTGCTTTCAAAACATGAACTATAAACCTCTACTTTTCATTTTCAAACCATACACTTTCAATTACATTATTTTTTTTCCACAATTCATGTAATGTTACAAACCTTTTCTAAAATACACCAGTCCGTATCATTTATAAGGATTTATTTTCAGTCTTCATCAGTGACACTTTCTTCACATACAATAGAAATCACTATAACTTTTTAAACGACAATGCTAACGCGGTAAAAATAACCCTTCATTTGCTTTCCTTTAAGAATGCACACTATGTACCCCACGCATGCGTTTCTTAATCTTTGTATTTGGCAGCGAATACCGACCTTGAATCGGAAGACATGAACAAGAGCGCCATTGTCACATTTAAAACTGAACGTTGCATCTGCTCACACACATATCTGTCACTAAGCTAACATTCACAGAAAACAGCATTGATGTAAAAAAAAATTGACCTTGCTTTACAACTCCCTCAAATCACTCCCTTATTTTTTAACGCATCCTCCAGTTAAAAAAAAGCTACTTTTTTAATAACCACTAAGCAATATATAAGTGACTAGACTCCTAGAAAATGTATCAAGTCATTCTGCTCCTCTCCACTGCATAGCCGGCGACCTAATTCTGTGGAGTTGCTATACAACCAGCGGTGCTGCGCCGTTTCCTGTACCATCTTGGGAAATTCAAAATGGATGTCCCTCCTGCCTTCGCAAACGAGCCGGGCCACTTAGAACTATTTCGCCAGAGGATGCTTGACTACTACGGCATCTTACCACTCTCGACTTTGAATACTTCATATCGATTATCATTTCGATATTCGCATTTCACCTGTGTGCAGCCTGTATTTCATTGCCTGAGCTGTGATTTCACGTGGGCCCTGGATTTATGTCTCTGCAATTTGGTACCTCCTGAACCGAATTACAATCACCTCATGAATCCGTTACTTGATCATGAACAGCTTTGTTACAACGGAGGGTTTATGGCCTTTGCAGCGATACAAGGAGTTCTGGGTCATTGGAATATATTCGCAGCGGCGCAAGATTTCCTAACGGAGAGCTACATCGAAAACCCACCGAGCTGCCCTATGATGGTAAAAGACACTCCAATAATGACAGATCATGAATGCTCCTTTCATCTTCTCAATTGGATGGCTGACATGTTTTCAGATGATAACAATGATTTCATGTTAGAGGCACTTGCTGCATACTTTGCCTACACAATGGACGCTTAACTCTTTCCTAACAGCGAGCTACATCGAAAACCCACCGAGCTGCCCTCTGATGGTAAAAGAGGCTCCGATTATAACAGATCATGAGTACTGCTTTACTCTTTTCCATTGGATAGCTGACATACTTTCAAATGATAAAACTGATTTCCTGTTACAAGCAGAAGCTACCTATTTTGCCTAAACAATGCTTCAATAACTCTCAAACAAGCCATTGACGTCCTCATTTCCTTTTGGTTTTCTATATTCTTCACGTTCTTTTCCATATTTTCTTTTGAAGAACAGACCTATTTGCTTTACTAACAGTGGACATTATGATTTCGTGTTGTTTGACAGCTGATTCATAAAGTAATGATGTATAACCACTTGCATTTTCATATATCGTTCCTAAACTGAAAGGCCAGAAACCTTCTTCCATTTATTAAAATATAGTATACTTCCTTATAAGAGTGTACAATGTTTTTTTCCAACTATATTCATTTTTCTTCAACTATAGCGTTTGTATTCCATGTACTACTGACAATACCAATTACTGTGTTTTTTGCAATTTCTGTACTCATATTACATAATGATTTGCCTTTAAAACAGTACATTTCTAAATAAACATTTCAAATATTCACGGTTTCTCTTTTAATCCATAATCTCAACTGAAATGATTTCATATTGAAAAACTATTCATGGGTTCCACATAACCTTAACTGTAGTCACTGAGGACCTTATTTATGAAGACCTTCCGCCGCCAGTGCCTCATTTTTTAAAATGGGAAAAAGTAACGCACCGGTGGCGCAAGGCCTTCATAAATAAAGTCCTGAATGTTTTCTTTTCTCGACCTCACTTACTGATACTAGAACCTGCAAGCCAATTACGGCCCGTGAACTCTTTCTTAGTAGGTCGCGCACCGTAAAGACAGTTATACCACTGTTAACATTTTTTTTTTACTGTTACTAAGCACCGACACAGTTCCGCTTCACTCAGAGTTAATCACTGCTCCCACGCTTCTACAGGCCAGACGCTATGTTGTATTTCTCTCCTTATCACCCTTTCATCTCCACAATAACAAACAGTTGTCCGCCAGCCATCAGAGAACAGACTCAGATGCAGAGGCACCAAAGAGTGAACCCATCACCAACTGCCATCTCCGGCTGTTTCCATGGTTACACCTCATTCTGCACCTTGCTGAAGGCACAGGTCAAAAGTTCATCTCTCAACATTCTACAGCTAACTAAGAAGACTATTTTCCCTCCAGAAACACCTGCCAATCCACAACTCGGTTACATGTCTTGTTTTTTCACACTCAATAGTACTTTTCGTTTAACATAAACATTGACCTGTTCACTCTCCACTTGTTACAATCAACCAATCATTTTTATTTTTTTAACCACACCCAGCCTCTTCCTTTTTCTTTATTTAAAATTTCAACTTCTAACTACCATTCCACTTCCAGAACCGATCGGAGACGACTACAAATCCCTTGAAAATGAAGGTCTGGCTAATAGGACACAGTTATATTCACTGGAGTGAAAAATATGCAGTAAGCAAACGAATTTGCAACCTCAGCTTACCAAATGTACACATAACATGGATTTCCAAAAGAGGATTGAAATGTCACCAATTAATTCCATTGGTGAAAACTTTTATGCATCTCCCAGAACCAGACCTTATAATTGTGCACTGTGGTGGGAACGATCTAGGCACAATCACTGGGGTAGGTCTGGAAATGCTTCTAAAAGACACCTTTCGACAATTGATGACACTTTTTCCTCGATCTGCCTTGGTATATTCCAATATATGCCAAAGACAGAAATGGAATTGGTCCAATCACCATTGTGCACAATTTGAGAAAGCAAGGAAACATGTAAATAAATCTGTTTCTGCGTTCCTCAGGGATTATAGCATGGGTTCTATTTACCACAACAACTTGCGCTACCACATGCAAGACGTCTATAGGAGAGACGGTGTTCATTTCACGAATGAGGGAAACAGAATCTTCCTCTGCAATATCAGGCTCTGCATCGGTACTTACTTATAAATGCAGAAAACACTCAATTAACACAAGGGCTCTTTTCAGAGCCACCTTATATCTAAGCACTCAAACTTCTGATTTACCTCCATTTTCACACTCTTGTAAATAGGTGTGCGCGACCTGGTGCGCGCTCCCCGTATTTTTTTTCGGAGAAAAATTATATCTTTTCGCGTTTAAGGGCCTTACTGCACACCCTGAGAAAACCTACACAGGAAGACAATCTCTACCTTCTCCCCTTTCCATGTTTCAACGCTTTGAAATGAACAATATATTTACGCGCAGTGACAAAATGGCAGACAAAACTTCCTGATTTCCTTCGAATCGAACGTTAACATACGTCACGCAGCCAAAAAAAATTCCGCTCACGCGCAGCCGCTTGGGTGCGCGCACGTGTGCGCGCCTATAGATATATAATTGACTTTAACTTCAATTTTCTCAACAACTACTGAACGGATTTACACCATTCCAAAAAAAGCGTAATCTGCGAACAAGACTCTACAGTTTTGGCAAATTTCTTATAAATTCATTCACCCGTTCGAACTGTAGCCGAGTCTAAAGGTCCTATGGAAAATAACATTGAGAAAACACGTTTTGGGACGCCCCTTATATCTCAGCCCCCACTTGACCAATCCCCCCCAAACTTTCAGGGAAGGAGTGCAGCAAACCTAGCCATCTTCTTTGAGAAATTCGCAAAGACTCATCCACCAGGGCCAAAGTTATTCCAAATAGAATGTTGAGGATTTCCTATGGAAAACAATCCTAACTATAACTACTTACGGGCGACCGCCAGTAGGTAATATATATATATATATATGTATATATATATTACCTACTGGCGATGGCCAGTAGGTATATATAGTTAGGATTTTTTCTCTATGGAACTTTTGAAAATTCTATGTCTAATAACTTTGGCGTTTGTGGACGGAATCGGCTGAAATTTTCAGGAAAACGGCACATTTTGTTTCTGAGCAGCCCCTGAAAATTTGGGGGGTTTCATCAAGGGGGGGCCGAGAAAAAAGGGGGGGTCCCAAAACGCGTTTTTCCCATTCATTTTTCCATAGGGCGTTTGGCCTCACTTTTAGCTCGAACGGCTGAATGGATTCACACAAAACTTGGCAAAATTGTAGGGACTGTTAGCCCGATGTGCCTTTGCTGGGTCTCATTATATGTGCTCCAGTGGATTTTGAGAAATTAACGTTTTAAAAAACAGATATATCTGTGACAGTGTCCCGGATAGCGAACCAGTTTGCGTACTTTTCGCGTAACGGAGCTTTGCGAAGCGAAGCTGATTGGCTCTCGGTTGTCTGTCAACATTCTAAACAGTCCGGAGCGGCCGCCATCTTGTCTCTCGGTAGGATCGAGAGACAAGAGGAGGCCAAAACGAAGGGGGAAATGAAGGAAAGGGGGCAAGGTAGACCCCTCCTGACCCCCTAGGATTGATGAGGGGGATATTAAAGTGCCCCGCGGGGCAAAAAAAAAAAAATTGAGATTTTTCGTCGTAGAGGCGCGTCCCGGTACCCGAACCGGGCAGCTAACTGGGCAGCTTACCGGCAGCGTAACGGGAGTCTGAGGAGAAGCTGATTGGCTGTCAACAATGTAAACAGTCCGGAGCGGCCGCCATCTTGTCTCTCGGTAGGATCGAGAGACAAGAGGTGGGAAAAAAAGGTGTAAATGAAGGAATGGGGTAAGGTAGACCCCTCCTGACCCCCTAGGATTGATGAGGGGGCTATTAAAGTTCCCCGCGGGGCAAAAGAAAAAAGAATTGGGATTTTTCGCAGTAGAGGCGCTTCCCAGCTAACCGGAAGCGTAACGGGAGTCCGACATCTTGTGTTTTTGGAGCGTACGGTTTGCGTACCGGGTAGCGTTCCGGTAAGCGCAACAAGGGGAAAACCAAGAGAAACAGTAAAATAAAATTTAAAGGAATAGATTTCCACCAAACTTGGCAAAATTGTAGGGACTGTTTGTTTGATGTGCCTTTGCAAAGCCTCAAGATATGTGCATGTGTGGATTTTGTCTAATTAGGGTTAAAAAAATATATATATATCTGTAAGCGTGCTCTGGTGCGCTTACGTTACGGGTTTTGTTTGCGCTGCAGAGACGATACGTCACGTTTATGCGACGCGTCATGAGGCGTCTCACGTGGCTACGTGATACGTCACGTAATAAAGAATATATTTTACAGCTATAGATATTAGCTTTTAAAAAAACAATGAAATTCACTGAAAAAACCATAGGTTATAGGCCATATATAGTTAGGAATTTGCATTTACAAAAACATTGAAAATTAACAGAAAAAACCATAGGTTATAGACCATATATAGTTAGGGATTAGCATTTACAAAACCTTATTTTACTCGCACAAAACCATAGAAATTCGCATATATAGTTAGTTGCAATAACTATAAATCGCGCACCCGCAATCCACTGCTGATGATGTCACATATCATTCATGACATGGTCGGTGACATCACTGATGACATCACTGATGACATCTCAAATGACATCACTGATGACATCTCAAATGACATCACTGATAACATCTCAAATGACATCACTGATGACATCACTGATGGCATCTCATTTGACATTACTGATCACATCACTGATAATATCATTCATGTGAAAATACGATGAACCTCTTCAGACTCTAATATAACCTTAGATACAATCAGTGTAAACAGACACTCACAGATTGTCACTCATCCATGGAGTTACTAATACATCTAGTCAGTCATGAAAAGAATCAATCACTCCTCCATTTCCTCAACTATACAGATATACACACCTTACTTATTCAAACATATACTAACACAAATTTACTTTCTTATACAATCCCTGATACAAGTTCACAATGATCCATACAGCCACTCACACATTCACTGGCTCTTATGCACAGTTATTTATATATGTCAACTCTCACATGTACTGTGTTTTACATATGTACTTACTTTGACATGTAGCAAATACACTCATGCAGACAGTCAACCTCCCATACAGCAGTTTCCACATGCACTTTTGAACCCATACATATAGTGAATCAACTACTCACACATCTATGCACAGAGTCACACACCTCCCACTCAGTCTCCCATACAAATACTTGGGCAACCAATCAATAACCCATATCGTGACTCATATAGCTACTGATCAACACATGCAGCATCTTACACAACAACAGACATACTGATGCACACATTCAGACAGTTTAGTCACTAACCCATGCACTCAGTGAGACACATTTAATCATTTACTCATACAGTCAGTCATGCACCTACTAAATCCTTCATCCAGACACTTATACATCCACTCATGCTTCAATATGTAAGACATATTTTAACTTTACAGAAACTTACAGTCACTGGATGATGTCATCAGTGATGTCATCAGTGATGTCACTGACCAGGTCATGAATGATGTAATATGTGACATCATTAGCAGTGGATTGCAGGTGCGCGATATATAGTTATTGCAACTAACTATATATGCGAATTTCTATGGTTTTGTGCGAGTAAAATAAGGTTTCGTAAATGCTAATCCCTAACTATATATGGTCTATAACCTATGGTTTTTTCAGTGAATTTTCAATGTTTTTGTAAATGCAAATTCCTAACTATATATGGTCTATAACCTATGGTTTTTTCAGTGAATATATATATATATATATATTACCTACTGGCGGTCGCCAGTAGGTATATATAGTTAGGATTTTTTCTCTATGGAACTTTTGAAAATTCTATGTCTAATAACTTTGGCGTTTGTGGACGGAATCGGCTGAAATTTTCAGGAAAATGGCACATTTTGTTTCTGAGCAGCCCCTGAAAATTTGGGGGGGTTTCGTCAAGGGGGGTCCAAGAAAAAAGGGGGTCCCAAAACGCGTTTTTAACATTGAGTTTTCCTTAGAACGTTTGGCCTCACTTTTAGCTCGAACGGCTGAATGGATTTGCACGAAACTTGGCAAAATTGTAGGGACTGTTAGCCCGATGTGCCTTTGCTGGGTCTCAATATATGTGCTCCAGTGGATTTTGAGAAATTAACGTAAAAAAACCAGATATATCTGTGACAGCGTCCCGGGTAGCGCACCAGTTCGCGTACTTTTCGCGTAACGGAACTTTGCGTAGCGGAGCTGATTGGCTCTCCGGTGTCTGTCAACATTCTAAACAGTCCGGAGCGGCCGCCATCTTGTCTCTCGGTAGGATCGAGAGACAAGAGGTGGAGAAAAATGAAGGGGGAATTTAATGAAAGGGGGCAAGGTAGACCCTTCTTGACCACCTAGGAATGATGTTGGGGTTATTAAAGGGTCCCGTGGGGCAAATAAAAAAATATTGATTTTTTGCGGTAGAAGCGCTTTCCGGTTCGCGAACCGGGTAGTGAACCGGGACGCAAAACGGGAATTCGCCATTTTGTGTTTCGATTTAATTAAATTACAAGATGGAGGAAAAACAATGTGAGAAATGGGTATAAGGGGGTACGGGAGACGTATCCTGACCCCCTATGTTTTCTGAGGGTGGCTGAGGAGGCTCATATATGTTGATACTTGTCTTCCATCGGCTGCGCGTGAGCGTTGTTTTTTTTTTTGCTGCGTGACGTCTGTTAACATTCGATTAGAAGGAAATCAGGAAGTGTTGACCGCCATTTTGACACTGCGAGTAAATATATTGTTAAAAATAATTGTTTTAAATTAATCCGTATTGATAAACATTGTCTGCGCCATCTTGCTTTTTTTCCAATGCCACACTTTTGTCATGCACGGCAGCCATTTTAGATGCCTTGACCAGACCCACTCTCTGCACGCCGCCGATCGTGACGTCTGTTAACATTCGATTAGAAGGAAATCAGGAAGTGTTGACCGCCATTTTAACACTGCGAGTAAATATATTGTTAAAAATAATTGTTTTAAATTAATCCATATTGATAAACATTGTCTGCGCCATCTTGCTTTTTTTCCAATGCCACACTTTTGTCATGCAAGGGAGCCATTTTAGATGCCTTGACCAGACCCACTCTCTGCACGCCGCCAATCGTGACGTCTGTTAACGTTCGATTCGAAGGAAATCAGGAAGTGTTGCCCGCCATTTTGACACTGCGAGTAAATATATTGTTAAAAATAATTGTTTTAAATTAATCCGTATTGATAAACATTGTCTGCGCCATCTTGCTTTTTTTCCAATGCCACACTTTTGTCATGCATGGCAGCCATTTTAGATGCCTTGACCAGACCCACTCTCTGCACGCCGCCAATCGTGACGTCTGTTAACATTCGATTAGAAGGAAATCAGGAAGTGTTGACCGCCATTTTGACACTGCGAGTAAATATATTGTTAAAAATAATTGTTTTAAATTAATCCGTATTGATAAACATTGTCTGCGCCATCTTGCTTTTTTTCCAATGCCACACTTTTGTCATGCACGGCAGCCATTTTAGATGCCTTTACCAGACCCACTCTCTGCACGCCGCCGATCGTGACGTCTGTTAACATTCGATTAGAAGGAAATCAGGAAGTGTTGACCGCCATTTTGACACTGCGAGTAAATATATTGTTAAAAATAATTGTTATAAATTAATTCGTATTGATAAACATTGTCTGCGCCATCTTGCTTTTTTTCCAATGCCACACTTTTGTCGTGCACGGCAGCCATTTTAGATGCCTTGACCAGACCCACTCTCTGCACGCCGCCGATCCTCAGCATGGCTCCCCACCCTCGCAAGCATCTCCCCCACGCACTGGTCACCCCCGCTCTCTGTCTTATGCATGGGCCATAAACCTCCCCCCCATCTGCACTGCTCTTCCCTGAGAATCACACCCTGTGCCCGCCCGACACCACCCTTTCACCCTATTCACTACCGCACCCTCTGACATTCCTCTTCCTCTGTGTCTGATTGTCCAGGCTGGTCCCAGGCTATCACGTAGCCCTGCGGATGTAGTTTATGGCCTCAACTGTAAAGAATCACCCCTCTTCAAAGGAGTTACAGTAGATCAAGGCCCCCACCCGATGAGATCCGTCACACCACACGCCTTCCTACTATCTGATAACCATCCTGTATTGTGATTGGGGAGGGGATTCTCACTGTGAGGGTGTGTGGGACCGAGCCTGAAGCGGAAAATTCCAGGGATGCCTTTTTGTACATCAAAGTCTTCACAATTATGTGTCACATTAAAAATATATAGCACTCCAACAAAGTAGTAGGATTATAACACTTTAATAACTTATAAATATATACAACGCAACAAAAACAGTAAACACGTTAAAAAAAATGCATTAAAACAAAAGCAACAATGGTCAGTAGCGGTCTGTTGTGCGAATAGTCCCAAGGCAGCACAAGCTGAGTTCTGGACGGCACCCAGGTGATGTCACCTGGGTGCCGCACTGGTTTTGGTATCCTACAATGCTGCTCCGAAAAACGGCGTGGGGCGCCCCGGGGGGGGGAGGGGAGGCGGCGTGAACGGGCCTCCCCAGGTGGAGGCTCGTCTGTTGTAGTGGGGCGCCCCTTTAGCGTTTCACTTGCCATTCAGCGGTTTTCCGCCCGCTTTTGCTGCACTGTGCCTCGTCAGTAGCGGTCTGTTGTGCGAATAGTCCCAAGGCAGCAGAACGCGCTGAGATCTGGACGGCACCCAGGTGATGTCCAGTAAGTTGCCGCACTGGTTTTGGTATCCTACAATGCTGCTCCGAAAAACGGTGTGGGGCGCCCCGGGGGGGGGGGAGGCGGCGTGAACGGGCCTCCTCAGGTGGAGGCTCGTCTGCTGTAGTGGGGCGCCCTTTACCGTTTCAGTTGCCATTCCGCCCGCTTTTGCTACACTGTGCCTCATCCGCCATTCAGCTGTTTACCACCCGCTCTTGCGGCTACAGCGTCTCGCTCACCATGTAGTTGAGTTGTGCCCACTCTTGCGGTGCAGCGATAGGCGGCTGCCACAGGACTCTTAAAATGGCGGCCGGCTCTTCGGATTTGGGCCTGGTCCACTAAAATGGCCCTGGGACACCTTGGAACTCGGACGCTTGTCTGCCATGGCTTGGGCTCCATTCTCGAAAGCGTCCCCTCAGCCTTGAAGATTCTACAAAAGTCTTGGGGGCCCCCGACTCCCGCAGGCTTCCGGTGGGGAGCGGCTGCCATGATTGCTTGCGGAATGACCACGACGGAGCTACGAGATGGTGGTGCTCTCATGCTGATGCCAGCTTCAGTCTGAAACATCCAGAAACACTGTAGACTATCAATTCGATGAGTTCCGGTGGAGCCCCAACGTGACCCGGTAGGTAAGAACTTGCCCTCCCCTTTTTTGAGTGATGGTTCTTGTTGCCTGTCCCCTCTGTTGTCATCTAACGGAACCTTTTTTGATTGCCGAGTGAGAAAAAAAAAGGTGGGTCTTTCATCGTTTGGGAAAAAAATGTTTTAATCCAATGAAAAGTGTTATTTTTAGGTCATATGATCAAGCCTTCCATCATTAGGAAACCAAAAGTAAAATGAACGAATAAAAAGTTTTATAAACAAGTCACATGACCTGTTATGCGGCTTTGGGCTATAAAAAGCGTACAAAACCCGTTGGCCCATGAGGCGGCGTTAGTAGCGGACCGATGTGTGAATAGGCCGAAGGCAGCACAACGCGCCGAGATCTGGATGGCACCGAGGTGGTGTCCAGCAAGTTGCACTGGTGTGGCCATCCTACAATGCTGCGCCGAAAGACGGCGTGGGGTGGCCGGGGGGAAGCGGCGCGAACGGCCCTCTTCCGCCTCCCCAGGTGGAGGCACCTCATCTGCAGTGCGGCGCCCCTTAGCATTTCACACACCGTCCAGCCGAGTTGCGCCCGCACTTGCTGCTACAGTAGGCCGAAGGTAGCACAACGCGCCGAGATCCGGATGGCACCGATGTGGTGTCCAGCAAGTTGCCGCACTGGTGTGGCCATCCTACAATGCTGCGCCGAAAGACGGCGTGTCCAGCTGAGTTTCTCCCGCTCTTGCGGTACAGTGACTCGAATGCGCCGAGATCCGGATGGCACCGAGGTGGTGTCCTGCAAGTTGCCGCACTGGTGTGGCCATCCTACAATGCTGCACCGAAAGACGGCGTGTCCAGCTGAGTTGCTGTCACTCTTGCTGCTACAGTACGCCGAAGGCAGCACAACGCGACGAGATCCGGATGGCACCGAGGTGGTGTCCAGCAAGTTGCCGCACTGGTGTGGCCATCCTACAATGCTGCGCCGAAAGACGGCGTGTCCAGCTGAGTTGCGGTCACTCTTGCTGCTACAGTACGCCGAAGGCAGCACAACGCGACGAGATCCGGATGGCACCGAGGTGGTGTCCAGCAAGTTGCCGCACTGGTGTGGCCATCCTACAATGCTGCGCCGAAAGACGGCGTGTCCAGCTGAGTTTCTCCCGCTCTTGCCGTACAGTGACTTGAACGCGCCGAGATCCGGATGGCACCGAGGTGGTGTCCAGCAAGTTTCACTGGTGTGGCAATCCTAATATGCTGAGACGAAAGACGGCGTGGGATGCGGGGGGGGCGCAGCGCAAACGGGCCTCTCCCTCCTCCCCAGGTGGAGGCACCTCATCTGCAGTGGGGTGCCTCTTAGCGTTTCACTCGCCTTTCAGCTGAGTTCCGCCCGCTTTTGCGGTACAATGACTCACCCGCCATCTAGCTGAATTGCGGCGATTCTTGTGGTGCAGCGATAGCCGGCTGCAACAAGACTCTCAAAATGGCGGCCAGCTCTTTGGATTTGGGCCTGGTCCACTAAAATGGCTCTGGGACACCTTGGAACTCGAACGCTTGCCTGCTAGGGCATGGGCCCCATTCACGAAAGCGGCCCCTCTTTTGACTGATTGTTCTTGTTGCCTATTTCTTCTGTTGTCATTTAACGGAACATTTTTGGACTGCCGAAAATGGTTCTGGTCCGACCGCTGGTTGGTGGAGACATTTTGACTATATCCTGGACCTGCCCGGCCTCGCCCAAAATGGCGCCGGTATAAATGGGACTCGTAACTCCTTGTTGTGTACTGGTTGCCCAACCTTGATATCATGAGATACGTATGCAGTTTTGAAGCACATGGCGGGCAGGGACGAGAATTGATTGAACATTTTGACATCCCTATTGGTATTAAGTTCTGATGTGTTATTGATTACTGTACTATTGAAAGTTCGAACTAACGTCACCCATGGTACTTGCCCGCAAATGTATATCTAGATAATTTTATTGTAACTGGCCCTGTCGTACTTTAATTATAAAATGTACGTCCACCGATTCCGCAAATGTTAGACACCTTAGTTCTTGCAATCTAATGGGTCGCCCGTTACGTTCTTCTACAGTGTAAATGTGCCCTCATCATATACGATTCCAGTTTGCTCCGTGGCCGGCCCACGTGGTTATAGGCCCGTATTTGTATACTGACATTTTCACAATAAAGGTTTTTAAAAAAAAACATGGTAGTAGTACCTACATTGGTAAAGTTTTGAATAATAGCCACTGTTTTCGAATCAGTAAAAGGCAAGTGAAATAAAGCAGTCCAATTACATGACTGTTAAAAGGTATAATACGCAGGAAAGCAGTAAAGAAAAATGGTCAAGGGCTGTTGTGTTTTCTACTCCTGCAACATAAAGTGATCGATAAGAATCTGATATTCATGCCTATCAGCGACTAAGACAGCAGGCCAAGCCTCTTTTGCTCAACGGCTCCCTCATGGGACGAAGAAACGCACTTTTTCTCGAAAAAGGAATATTTTACTTGAAGGACAGTTGTAAATTTCAAGGGAAAATACATTAGCCTGGAACATTGTTAGTGATAAACTGTAAATTCATCTGGGTCCTTGGCTTTACAAGTCAGAGTGAGAAAAAAAAAGGTGGGGCTTTCATCATTTGGGAAAAAAAAATGTTCGAAAGCAATGAAAAGCGTTATTTTTAGGTCATATGACCAAGCCTTTCATCATTAGAATAACAAAAGTAAAATGAACCAATGAAAAGTTTTATTAACAAGTCACATGACCTGTTATGCTTACGTTACGGGCTGCGCGCCGCGCTCTGGATCGTTTCCGGGAAGCTGCGCCTTGCGCACCGGAGCACTTCCGGGTGCGGTAACGCGGCGCGTCATATGACACATTACGCGACAACGCAGGTCCAGAATATAGTCAAAATGTCTCCACCAACCAGCGGTCGGAATACAACCCCTTTCAGCAGTCCAAAAAGTTCTGTTAAATGACAAGTGAAGGGACAGGCAACAAGAACAATCAGTCAAAGAGGGGAGGGCAAGTTCTTCTCTACCGGGTCATGTTGGGGCTCCACCGGAACTGATCGAATTGGTAGTAGCCAGTGTTTCTGGATGTTTTAGATTGAAGCTGGCGTCAGCATGAGAGCACCCAATTCTAAAACAGTAAATGCTTGGATAACAATCAATAAAATGTAGAGGGAAGCAGGCACGACGGGTTACAACGGGGGCAAAGGCTTACGTTACCTACCCTTCACTATCTGAAAAGAGAGAATACTCCTAAAAGAAAAGAGGAGGGGGGGGCAGCGTTCAAAGCACAACAGCGTGCATAAATACGAAAATGTTTTTACCTACCACGCACTTGACATTTTACAGCTTTTGATATTTGCTATTAAAAAACCATTGAAATTCACTGAAAAAACCATAGGTTATAGACCATATATAGTTAGGGATTCGCATTTACAAAACCTTAATTTACTCGCACAAAACCATAGAAATTCGCATATATAGTTAGTTGCAATAACTATATATCGCGCAACCGCAATCCACTGCTGATGATGTCACATATTACATCATTCATGACATGGTCAGTGACATCACTGATGACATCACTGATGACATCTCAAATGACATCACTGATGACATCTCAAATGACATCACTGATGACATCACTGATTACATCTCAAATGACATCACTGATGGCATCACTGATGACACCTCATTTGACATTACTGATCACATCACTGATAATATCATTCATGTGATAATACGATGAACCTCTTCAGACTCTAATATAACCTTTGATACAATCAGTGTAAACAGACACTCACAGATTGTCACTCATCCATGGAGTTACTCATTTCATTCATTTCATCAACTTTTAGTCGATTATGGATTCATATAATCATAAAAAGTACTTTTTTTTTTTTAAAGATAATTTTTAACATAAATCAGAAAATAAAAGCAGTATACAAATAAGATCACAAAATGGAGATCACTGTATAGAAAAAGGGTTTCGGAATGGTGGTATAGTTTCTCTAAATTGAAAAAATACAAGTTTAGTTAGAAACTTTGCGACGTGTTAATATAACTACTTTAAGAAAGGTCGCTATCAGTTTCGCTTCTTGTGGGGATTTCGGGGATTGTAAATGGGAGAGTGCTGGATACGATTGTCTAGGTCCACTGGATCGGAGGATAGGAATGATCCATGTTTTTCTTGCTGATCTGTAATATTTACAGAAAAGGACTACATGGATCGTGGATTGTGCAGAAACTCCATCGCAGGGACAGCTCATCAAATTACGGGACCAGTTCTTCATTTCCGGAAATGAGACCAGACGGTAAAAAAGATCAAACCGGAGTCTTGTAATTAAGAACTTTTCGTAGTTCGACAGAAAGTATGTCAAATAGGGCTGAATGAGTTTCCCTGTCTGCAATTTACAAATTTTTTCATTTTGTGTTTTAGTGATCTCTGCTTGGTTGCGGAGTTCCCTTAGATGGCCCATACATATTTGTTTCAACTGTTTCTTCGAAATGTCTTCAATTGAGGGTGGTTCAAGGAAGTAATGCTCACAGTCAAGATCTACAAAAAATGTATGAATATAATTCAGCCACGGAATTTTCCGCCAGTGCGCTAGGCCAAGACAGTCGGAAATAAGGGAACGGGTAATGTGACTTTCAGGGTTACACCATATTCGCTGCCACAGTAGGATGGGCTGGCTTCGTATGGTGTTGATAATATATTCCATGCCAAGCTCCCGGTGCGAGGCTGAAATCGGGGAACTTTGGGGGAGAGATAGGATGTATTTGATAAAGTCATTTTCGGTGACCTGGAGTTGGTCGATACATCCATGGCCCCAGATACCTGCTCCATAAGTAGCCACACTGTGGCATTTTGCATAGTATATAGTTAACAGTTCCGCTGGGGCTGGTTTGCCTAGTTTCCTTGAAAAAGCAGTTAGTGCTGAGGTAGCGCGGCGGAAATTAAGATTTCTGGCTTCCACTGCCTTGCGCCAGGTCATTGTGTCATCCACTAGAAGGCCCAAGTATGGGTACACAGGTGTTTTTTCTAGTCTGCTGTTGTTTATAAGTATGGGCTTGGAGACTCTTGGCCTTGGGCCGATGTTCATTGTAAAAGTCTTTTTGATGTTAACTTTAAGGCCAAGTGTGTCCATAAAACTCACGTACTTATTAAGCTGCCGCTGGAGTTGGTTAGAAGTCCGTGCCAGAATTACAGAGTCGTCGGCATACAGGAGAATAGGTATCGGGCGGTGGTCTATCTGCGGGAGGTCCTGGCTCCCTTCCAGCATAGCCTGTTCAAGCCCGTTTGTATATAGGTTGAACAGGAAGGGAGCCAGTACGCATCCTTGCCTAACTCCTCTTGAGATTTTGAAGGGTCGTGATAGTTCACCGCTGGTGCCAAATTGAACTCGACCTTCTGCGTTGGTGTATAGCTCTCTTAGGAAGGCTAGTATAGGTGGGTCCACTCCGAGGTGTGCTAGGATCTGCCAGAGCTTAGCATGTTGTACGCAGTCGAACGCCGCGCTTAAGTCTACATAGACCAGGAAGATGTTGCCTCCTTTAGCACGCGCGTACTTTCCAGCCAGGAGAACAAGATTTAGGGCCTGTTCGACCGTTCCGAGCCCCTTCTGGAAACCATATTGCAGGTCAGTGATGATGTTATTCTCCCGGGCCCAAGATTGTAGTCGGTCCAGGAGTATTCGACCTGCAATCTTGCCCGTGGAGTCCAGAAGGGAGATCGGCCTGTAGCACGCAGGGTCGTTACGGTCCCCTTTTTTGAAAATGGGCAGGGGTGTCGATGTTGACCATGAGGGGAAGAGACCGGTTGAGACTACTGCAGCCATGACCCGTGTGATTATTTTTGACCAATAGTCGACGTCGTATAGAAACAGGTCCATGGAGACCCCATCTGGGCCAGGGGCCTTGCCTGTTTTTGAGGCCTTAATTGCCTTTCTGACCTCATTTAGACTAAAACGTAGATTAATTGGATAGATGTTGCTCTTTGCCAGATCGGGTTCATGCATTTGGATTGTTGGTACGGCATCTGATGATATTCCAAAAATTTTTGAAAAATGAGAGACCCAGTCGTCCTCAGTTATCTTATGGTCTGCCAGAAAGCAGTACTATCTTTCCTAAGTGCACTCTCATGTAATCGAAGCCATAGGTCTTGCTTGATCTGTTTTTTACGATTTTTCTGAGCAGTATTGGACTTTTTCCTCAATTGGGAAATTTTTTGAGGGTCTCTCGGTTGCTGGTGTAAGGCTTCTTTGAGGAATGTAAGGGCCTTCCGACAGGCGGTATCAAACCATCTCGTAGTGGGAAGTCTGGGCTTATTTTTTGAGTTAATGAATAGCTCGTCCCTTATTACAACCTGGATGTTTTGAAAAGAGGTGACAATTAATTCTGGGGGTGCCTCAGGGGACAAACAGTTGGTTAGCCAGAGGTGTGTTTTTTCGAGAATCCTCTGTGTCATCTCTTTCGGGTCGATCTTAGTCCATTTAATTGCATACCCGTTCAGCTTCTTCATCGCCAGCGACTGTTGATCAAGGGAACTAGCTTTTGAGGGGAGTATCTCGGCTTGTTTCATGTGGATTTCCACACTAAGTGGGTAGTGGTCGCTGATTGGATTAGACCCGATCTTGTAGTTGCTTAGTTGCCCTTTATAAGAGTTTGAGGCTAAAATGTAGTCGATGGTTGACAGACATCCTCGCCCGTGAAAGGTGGGTAGAAAGGCCTGCTCCGGGTTCGCTAGTTCATTGACAAAGTCAAGATCTAAGGTGAAGAGGGTTTCGTTTAATTTGTTGCCTCCAAGTTCGTTCTGAAGCCCGCAGTTCCCATTTTTGTGCTTTGGGCACAGTGTGAGATTAAAGTCGCCACCCCAGATGAAGTAGATTGTGGAATTATTGTTGGTTTTTTGGAATGAGGATAAGTATGAGACTATTTCATCTAGATGTGAGCAGCATTCCAGAGTGCATGAGTTATTGTAGTAATTTATGAATAGATATAGATTTCCTTTCGATACTGTTGACTGTGTGATTTGTATGATTTGGAAGATGGGTGTTTCCTTTAACAGTTTCGCAGTGAGGGGAAGGGTATTGGAAATGTAGGTCGTGAGACCACCTTTAGGTCTGCCCATACTACCTGATATTGCTTGAGTGAAGAAAGTTTTGTAGCCAGCTAAATGAAGTGGTGTTGTGCACCAGGTCTCTTGCAGGCACAGAATTTGGTGGCTCTTTGCTGTATCCAGCCATGAGGAAGAGGTTATTTTTGTAATTAAGCCTGCGACATTCCAATAAGCGATGGCAAATCTCAAGGTTGAGAATTCCGTCACGATGTGTGCTGGTCTTGTCGGGTTGTTAGCAGCCGCAGTGCCTGGTATTTGTCGTGTTTTGACACAGGAATGTTCAAATGAAACTTCAATGTCTGCGACTTGCTGATGGCACGTTCCCGAATTAGTGTTAGCTTCTGTTGATATGATGATAAACGGAGCTTTTTTTGGAGCGTTGGATATGTCCTGGCAGGCGTGAGTAGGTTTTTCGAATTTAGTGGAGAAGATATTAAATTGTTCCTGCAGTGGAGTTTCATGTCTAACGTGTGGAAACTCTGAAGATGTTGAGTGCTGCTTAACGTTCACTAATTGCAATATAGTATCGGGTTTAAGATGTCTAGATTTGTCCCTGAATGGTCAGTCGACCATTTCAAGACAGTCAAAACGGTTTTGGGTTGGGAGGCCCTGCCAACCTTCGTAGGTTTGATAGGGTTCTTCTTGCCAGTAGGGCCTCTGGTGTTCTCTAGGCCTATTTCTCGGTCCACCCCTACCTACATAGTCATATGAGTATTCCGTCTGTTTCCATGGCACTTGATACCATGGCTCTTGGTTCCAAGGTTCTTTAGGGAGCTGGTGCCATGTCCAGGGTGGGGGGTTACGTTGTTGTTTAGCTGGGGGATAGAAGAAAGAGAGATGACGAGCATCAATCCCCCCTTTTTTATCAAGCTGGGGCCAGGCACAGATGTAGTCCACTGTTGAGGGATCTCTACATGTTACAATGATGCAGTCTCCGCGGATTGTTTTTGTAGTTTTGCCTATCCAGGCTACCCTACGGGCTGTAGTGACCCCTCCAGATAGGTGGGATTCGAGAGGTCTATTGATGCTTAACCACTGCATGGCCTTGTTTTTAAGTGACCATGCCGTTTCAGGTGTGTCATCGGTTAGCTCAGGTACACCTGTGAGAACTATTGTGTATGGGGTGGCTTCCGGAGGCAGGTGGGCAGGGCGTCTAGCTGCTAAAGGTTTTTTGGATGTATTTTTAGGAGTCGGTTGAGAGGGCAGTGGTTTCGATGGAAAAGTTTCAGCCCTTTTTTCTGAGCAGGCTCTACTGGTGTCTGTATTTGTCGGTGGACCTGGGGTATCTATCATGACTGGGTCTGCATTTACTGTTTGCTGGATGGATATAGCAGAAGGTTTCTCTCTCTGGGGTTGGGGCGCTTTGGCTGCCGACTTAGGAGGTGCAGTGTTTTGTTTGTGGTTTTCCTGTGCTAGGGACGTTGGATTTGCATGTTTAACTGTTTTCTGTAAATGTACTTGATGTTGTTTTTTAGGTGGCTGTGAAACGTTCCGCTGACCCTTTGTTTCTATACGGGTGTTCGTGTCTAGAAGGGTCGCCGAGATTATGGATAGCTGAGCTTCAAGATTCCTAATGCTGAGTTGGATAGGCTTTAGGTATTGGAATAATAGATCTTTCATTGTAGTAAGGACTTGCGAGGTGACTCTGCAAGTTTTACATTGGTTTTCGAAATGGTCATTTGAAATTGCCTTGTGTGGTTGATCGGTTACTGGGAGAAGTAGTATGCTATGGGACGTAGTGGAATTTGGATGAGTTATTGGGTGTTCTGAACACGGGATATTGGTTCCTAATTCTTCAGTGATTTGTGGATGTTTTTTTGGGATTGCTCCTTCCCTTTCACCTTGTTGGAGCGAGTTTTCATTTGGCTGGGCGGCCCCCTGAGTATGGCAAACAGCTAGGTCAGGAGTGGTTTCCAAGTCGTCAAACGTTATGGAGAGATCTGACTCAGACTGTGTGACGGAGAGGTTTACTACCGACGGTACTGTGTTTGAATCTGGTACTGATAAAGTCATTGGAAGAGAACAGTTCTGTGTGCTGAGATGAATGGGAGAGGTAGCGTTTGCTATAGCACCTAGAGATGAACGCTTCGCATTAGCGCTCATGAGATCTAGTGATACTCTCTTTTCCATTAGGGCTATACTCTGGTTTATTGTCTCATGGACCCGCAAAATGAATAGGTCGATAGGACCTGTTACTTGTGCTACCTCCTGTGCGTGTTTGGATTTTGGCTTAGTGGTGCTCCTTGTTTTTGGTGGCATGATGTTACCAGGTTGCGGGTTCAATGATGAAAGAGAGATGGCCCGGTCCGGTCTCTATCGGTCACTAACGGGCAACAACGGGCCCGCCCTTGGCCCGGGCTTCGCCCGCGCGTGTCCCGCGATGCGCGGTCCGGGAGGCGCTTTTGTAGAGTGGAGAGTTTTAGGGGCGGGGCTCTGGAAGGGGGCGCGGCTCTCACGGGAAGAGGACCAGCTGGAGATGGTGTATGCTGGTCCTCGCAGTCCCGGGGCCGGCGCCTCGTCCTCCTCTGCGGCCTCGCGGCGGTCTCAGACTCCCAGCGGTGCTTGGGCGATCAGCTGTGCTACTCCTGTAGCGGAAACAGCGGGAACAGGCTTCAGAGTGTCAGTGGCAAAGAGGTTTTGCTCCACGAGTGGCACCCGCGAAGCGGGTGCAGCGAGAAGTTGTAGCGCTTCACTGGGGACGGGGCTCTGGAAGGGGGCGCGGCTCTCACGGGAAGAGGACCAGCTGGAGATGGTGTATGCTGGTCCTCGCAGTCCCGAGGCGGGCGCCTCGTCCTCCTCTGCGGCCTCGCGGCGGTCTCAGACTTCCAGCGGTGCTTGGGCGATCAGCTGTGCTACTCCTGTAGCGGAAACAGTGGGAACAGGCTTCAGAGTGTCAGTGGCAAAGAGGTTTTGCTCCACGAGTGGCACCCGCGAAGCGGGTGCCGCGAGAAGTTGTAGCGCTTCACTGGGGGCGGGGCTCTGGAAGGGGGCGCGGCTCTCACGGGAAGAGGACCAGCTGGAGATGGTGTATGCTGGTCCTCGCAGTCCCGGGGCCGGCGCCTCGTCCTCCTCTGCGGCCTCGCGGCGGTCTCAGACTCCCAGCGGTGCTTGGGCGATCAGCTGTGCTACTCCTGTAGCGGAAACAGCGGGAACAGGCTTCAGAGTGTCAGTGGCAAAGAGGTTTTGCTCCACGAGTGGCACCCACGAAGCGGGTGCCGCGAGAAGTTGTAGCGCTTCACTGGGGGCGGGGCTCTGGAAGGGGGCGCGGCTCTCACGGGAAGAGGACCAGCTGGAGATGGTGTATGCTGGTCCTCGCAGTCCCGGGGCCGGCGCCTCGTCCTCCTCTGCGGCCTCGCGGTGGTCTCAGACTCCCAGCGGTGCTTGGGCGATCAGCTGTGCTACTCCTGTAGCGGAAACAGCGGGAACAGGCTTCAGAGTGTCAGTGGCAAAGAGGTTTTGCTCCACGAGTTACTCATACATCTAGTCAGTCATGAAAAGAATCAATCACTCCTCTATTTCCTCAACTATACAGTTATACACACCTTACTAATTCAAACATATTCTAACACATATTTACTCTCTTATACAATCCCTGATACAAGTTCACAATGATTCATACAGCCACTCTCACATTCACTGGCTCTTATGCACAGTTATTTATATATGTCAACTCTCACATGTACTGTGTTTTACATATGTACTTACTTTGACAACGCGTTTTTAACATTGAGTTTTCCATAGGGCGGTTGGACTCACTTTTAGCTCGAACGGCTGAATGGATTTACACGAAACTTGGCAACATTGTAGATATGGTTTGCCCGACGTGCCTTTGCTATGTCTCAATATATGTGCTCCAGTGGATTTTGAGAAATTAACGTTTTAAAAACAGATGTATCTGTGACAGCGCTACGGTTAGTGCTCCGGTTCGCGTACCTGACGCGTAATGGAACTTCGCGAAGTGAAGCTGATTGGCTCTCCGGTGTCTGTCAACATTCTAAACAGTCCGGACCGGCCGCCATCTTGTCTCTCGGTAGGATCGAGAGACAAGAGGAGGAGAAAAACGAAGGGGGAATTTAATGAAAGGGGGCAAGGTAGACCCCTCTTGACCCCCTAGGAATGATGTTGGGGTTATTAAAGGGTCCTGTGGGGCAAATAAAAAAAAATTGATTTTTCGCAGTAGAAGCGCTTCCCGGTACGCGAACCGGGTCGCTCACTGGTAGCGTAACGGGAGTTCGCCATTTTGTGTTTCGTTTGAATTAAATCACAAGATGGAGGAAAAACAATGTGGGAAATGGGTGTAAGGGTGCGCGGGAGACGTATCCTGACCCCCTAGGTTTTCTGAGGCTGGCTGAGGAGGCTCATATATGTTGGAATAAAAAAAAAATTGCATTTTTCGCGCGGTTAGCTGCCGGTACGCGAACCGGGTAGCGAACCGGGAAGCGAACATAAGTGAAAATTAGTGAAAAATGTACATTCGAAATTTGGAAAGACTAATTATAGTTAAGGTAGGTCTGAAAAGAGCTTTTGTGTTCTGTGTAAGTTCTAGGTACTTATAAGTAGGTACCAATACACAGTCTTAAATTTTGTATGAAAACTCTGTTTCCCCTATCTAAGAAGTGCACACCATCTCCTCTGTAGATATCTTGCATGTAGTAACGCAAGTTATTTTTGTAGATGGCGCCCATTCCATGGTCTCTAATATAAGCTGAAACAGACTTATTTAAATGCTTCCTCGCTTTCTCAATTTGTGGACAAAATTGATTGGACCACCTCCATTTCTGTCTTTGGCATATATTGGAATATACCAAGGCAGTTTGAGGGAAAAGTGCCATCAATTGCTCAAAGGTGTCCTTTAAGAGCATTTCCAGACCTACCCCAGTCAAAGTGCCCAAATCATTTCCTCCACAGTGCACTATTATGAGGTCAGGGTTTGGCAAATGCAAAAAGGTTTTCACCAATGGTATCAATTGGTGACATCTCAATCCTCTTTGCCCAATCCATTTGATATCCACATTTTGAAAATTGAGGTTGTGTAAATTTCTGTTATCAGCATACCTGTGAGCCCAGTGGATATAGCTATGTCCAAGAATCCAGACAGAAAACATGGCGAGAGGAGGTTCTGCTGCAGTCAGATGAAGTGTGAGAATGAAATGGCAGTTGAAACAGTAGGAGTTTGTAAAGAAAAAAAACTGTGGAGTTTCAGTGCTAATGGTTCATTAGCAATGATTGGTGGATTTCCATTGCTGAAAACAGAAAGTTAGGGTGCATGGATGTCTTCTTTGAAAGATGTAATTTGAATGGTTAAGAAAAAATGATATTATGAAAGATTGCAGTGGATTAGCAGGTGTACTGAGAGTTTAGAATTCATTTGAAACATTGTTGTGTGAACTTGTAAACATGAGAGGTCTGGCAGGAGGTAGTTGCTATGGAAAAAGGGAAGAAAGGGCAGAGGTGGGAAGGGTGTTGATTTGAAAAAAGTGAGGGAAGAGTTTTGATTGGCTGACATGAGAAATATGTGTGATGAATATTAGCATTTATGTGCCTTTCTTGGTTGTAGCCTCTGGAGTGCATACCTTTTGTTCTGCTAAAGAAAAATTGTTGCGTTTCTGAGACTGTTTTGAAATTCAAAAAGCATTTGCTAAGGTGAGATATGGTTTCTTTATTTTAGATAGAGACTAGTATGCTTTTTGGAGAAAATAAGAAAGCTAGCTGTGCATTTAAAATGATGTTTTGAGACAAGTGTTTGCATTATGTTTTCCAAGAAGATTTTGCATTCTTTTACAAATTGTAATTGCAGATAATGTTAAGTATTAGTACTGACAAGGTGTGGTTGTACATAGGAGCTGTGCTGTGTTTTCTAATTATGATCAGAAAATCGTTTTTAAGGAAAAGGAATGCTTTTTAAATTTATAAGAATTTATTTACTTGCGAGGTGACTCTTGCAATGTGTGTTTTTTATGGAATAGATGCATGATGCATCTGTGCTGCTTATGCCCCATGTTGCTCCACACTGTCAATGTCAAAAGCGATGCATAAGTGGTGCAAGGGCTTTCTAAATACGCCTCCATGTGTGCTTGGCAATTTTAAGTCACTTGCTCCTGGTGCAAGGGCCTTGTAAATGCGCCCCCATGTGTGCTTGGCCATTTTAAGTGACTTCCCCCTGGTGCAAGGGCCTTGTAAATACGACTCCATGTGTGTTTGGCCATTTCAAATCACTTCCTCCTGGTGTAAGGGCCTTGTAAATACGCCCCCATGTGTGCTTGGCAATTTTAAGTCACTTCCCCCTGGTGCAAAGGCCTCTGAGACTGTTTTTAAATTCAAAAAGCATTTGGTAAGGTAAGATATGGTTCCTTTATTTTAGAAAGAGACTAGTATGCTTTTTGGAGAAAATAAGGAAGGCAGTTGTGCATTTAAAATGATGTTTTGTGTGAAGTGTTTGCATTATGTTTTCCAAAAAGCTATTGCATTCTTTTACAAATTGTAATTGTAGATAATGTGAAGTATTAGTACTGATAAGGTGTGCTTCTACATAGGAGCTGTGCTGTGTTTTCAAATTATGATCAGAAAATCGTTTTTAAGGAAAAGGAATGCTTTTTAAATGTATAAGAATTTATTTACTTGCAATGTGAGTCCTGCATTGCGTCGCTTTTGTTGAATAGATGCATGATGCATCTGTACTGTTTTGCCCCATGGTGCTCCACATTGTAAATGTTAAAAACGATGCATAAGTGGTGTATAGGCCTTGTAAATAATCTCCTATGTGTGTGCATGGCCATTTTAAGTCACTTAGCCCTGGTGCAAGGGCCTTCTAAATATGCCCTCATTTGTGCTTTGCATTTTTAAATCAATTATCCCTGGTGCAAGTTCCTTGTAAATACGCCCCCATGTGTGCTTGGCCATTTTAAGTCATTTCCCCCTGGTGCAAGGGCCTTGTAAATACGCCCTCATGTGTACTTGGCCATTTCAAGTCACTTCCCCCTGGTGCAAGGGCCTTGTAAATACGGCCCCATGTGTGGTTGGCAATTTTATGTGACTTTCCCCTGGTGCTGTGTTTTCAAATTATGATCAGAAAATCGTTTTTAAGGAAAATGAATGCTTTTTAAATTTATAAGAATGTATTTACTTGCGATGTGACTCTTGCAATGCGTGTTTTTTATGGAATAGATGCATGATGCATCTGCGCTGTTTATGTCCCATGGTGCTCCACAGTGTCAATGTCAAAAGCGATGCATAAGTGGTGCAAGGGCCTTCTAAATACGCCTCCATGTGTGCTTGGCCATTTCAAGGCACTTTCCCCTGGTGCAAGGGCCTTGTAAATACGTCCTCATGTGTGCTTGGCAATTTTAAGTCACTTCCCCCTGGTGCCAGGGCCTTGTAAATATGCCCCCATGTGTGCTTGTCTATTTCAAGTCACTTCCCCCTGGTGCAAGGGCCTTGTAAATACGTCCTCATGTGTGCCTGGCAATTTTAAGTCACTTCCCCCTGGTGCAAGGGCCATGTAAATATGCCCCCATGTGTGCTTGGCCATTTCAAGTCACTTCCCCCCGGTGCAAGGGCCTTGTAAATACGTCCTCATGTGTGCTTGGCAATTTTAAGTCACTTCCCCCTGGTGCAAGGGCCTTGTAATTATGTCCCCATGTGTGCTTGGCCATTTTAAGTCACTTCCCCCTGGTGTAAGGGCCTTGTAAATATGCCCCCATGTGTGCTTGGCAATTTCATATGACTTCCCCCTGGTGCAAGGGTGTTGTAAATACGCTCCCATGTGTGCTTGGCTATTTGAAGTCACTTCCTCCTGGTGCAAGGTCCTTGTAAATACGCCCTCATGTGAGCTTGGTAATTTTAAGTCACTTCCCCCTGGTGCATGGGTGTGGTAAATACGTCCTCATGTGTGCTTGGCAATTTTAAGTGAATAACAATAACATGAACAAAGTCTGTTGTGGAAAAATCTCTAAATAGAAATAGAGTCTCGAAATTAGTTGAGATTAACATATAACAGAGCACAGGTGATATGTTGAAGCATTCCATTCCATTGCTATTTTCTACCATCAAGTATGTTGCAAAATCCTTCCATTCAATTGTTTGCTTACTGTTATTGATTTATTGTTTGGTAATAGTATTTAATAACATTTTTTTAATAAATTTTCCACAGATTCAACTTAAAATATTCTTGAAAATCGAAACATGCCCTCAAGGCAAAGAAAAAAAAAAGAAGCAAAGCGACTTACACCGCACCTTAAAAAAATGGAGATAATGGACCTTTGCAGCAGTCCTCTAGAATTAAAAGTTGTGAAGTCACCAAAAAAATTCCGGGTAAGACAACAAAATCTTTTTTAAGAAACATTTTCCGACGAAAAAGTATCACTAGAGAACATGTTTTAGTTCAGAAGAAGAGAGCCAATTTAAACGGGAAGGAAAGGTCCCTCAAAAATGTAACTGCTGGAGCAGGAGATAACTCTGTGCATGGTAGTAGAAGGAAAAATCTGTTTAGAGACATTCGTAGACGGATGTTCCGCAACAGGATAATTGGCAATTTGTTAAAAAATTTTAAGAAAGGTCAACAGAAAGTGGCTTTTTATAAGAGAAAGAAAAATGTAGAGAAAATTATTGATCAGGCTTTCGAAATTAAGCGAAAGTTATTTATTTTGGTAATCAATAGAATTAAGAAAATAAACAAGGTAATTTATGATTTCAAATCAAATAGTAGATGAAAGAGAGTAGTTAATCGTAGTAATTTTTGTGAAGTTTTCTCAGGAGAATGGATGCATAGTTCAAGTTGTGAGGCATTTTTCAATGAGAAAAGTTACTTCCAGGACAATGATTTGGTGCATGCAGTTGACACCAGTGGTCGAGCATATGAGGTAAAAGATGGTTGTCCAGTTGAAAAAGAAAAACTTGTGTCTGCAGATGCAGAAGAGGTGTTAGGTGATGAGGTTTTAGGGAGACGTCCTAAGGGACTAGTGTGCATCTGGAAGTGTAGTTCTATTTGCAGTGTGCGACAGGATTCAATCAATTTGCTTTGTGATTTTGTTCGTACATTTAATAAGAAAAGTTTAAAACAGAAAATGAAGTTGTTGCAAGAATTAGATCCTTGCAGAGTCAGAGAAGTGACAGGTTTGAGTGGTCATTCACTGGCTTGTCTTTCCAGGAGAGTATGCCAGAGTGTTTTTCATCATTTCAGGATGCTAGCAGTGCATCATAATAAAGTGTGGAAATTAGTTAGAATGTTGTATTATGCTAAGAGTCTGGCAATTATGCTTAAACAATTAAGCACTGCTCTTTTGCATGGTTCTGAAGTAGATGTGAAGAATATTTGTGAAGAAATTGAGTTCTGTTACTTTGCTGGTGAAGAGAACAATGTTGAAATTGACCCAGTAGAAGTAGGTCATGTGGAAGAGAGTGTACTGATTTCTAATATAGATAAGTTTCACAAGGAAATTTTCAACTTTCAGGTGAAATCAAGTGAGAGGCCTAATTTCACTTGTGTGTGTTGTCGACGGACTTATTATAAGAATCAGACTAAGTTAGTGGATTTATATGCAAAAAGTGAAATGGAAAACAATAGTGAATGGAAGGATTTTGCCACATACTTGATGGTAGAAAATCGTTTTGATTTGGGATCGGACCAACGTATGTGTACATATTGTTTAAAAAAATTAAACCAAAACCGGATGCCTGCTAGAGCGGTTTATAATAATCTGGAATTGGTTGACATTCCTTCTGAATTGAAGGATTTAAATACTTATGAATCTATTTTGATTCAAAGTGTTCATCCCTTTCAGGCTATTGTACGAATGGAGCCAAAGACAGGGAAATTGCCTCCATCAGATTTACAGAGAGGATTAAAGGGAAGAGTTGTTTATTTGCCTTTAGATTTGAAGAAAAACATTAATACAATTGGAGTAGAGAAAGTGGAAGAGGAACCTCTAGTTATCCTAGTTAATGGGGTTCCGACAAAGAGTAAGAAAATCTGGCAAGATTTAGTGGATGTTAGGAAAGTCAAAAAGGCAACATTGTATTTGATAAAAAATAATGAGTACTACAAGAATGTATGTACTGCAGAAGAGGAAGTAAGTGAAGAAGAGGACAGCGAATTGTGTGCTGGGCAAATTGAGAAAATAGAAATATATGAACATTATAGTGTTCATCCTTTGCATTCCAAGGAAGTCATGGGGAATGCTATTGAGTTGTTTCAAATGAAACAAGCCAAAGGGAGTCCCATTAGTGTTTGGGAGGAAAGTTTGGAAGCTCTGTGTTTCCCACAGTTATTTCCCACAGGTCGAGGAGGACAATATGATGAGCAACCTGATCAAATTCCTGCTTCTGAATACCGGACTTTACGATTGTATGCAGAAGATCCTAGGTTTCGTCAATGCATTCCCTATTTGTTTCATCTATTGTTTGAAAGTGATCTGTCTGGACTGTCTTATGCAGTGAATCACATCCTGAAAAGTGGTGTACAACTGCGAAATATCTCGGCAAGAAACTTTATGGATAAAGTCAATGTGCAAGACAGTATTTTGGATTCTCACCTGATTAATCTCATGGCTTGTCAGCGTGGTATTAATGAGTATTCGTACCGTCGTCATGGTGACTTAAAATGTATGCTGAGGAACTTAGGAACTCCCACATGGTTCCTCACTCTCAGCTGTGCTGAGTATGGCTGGGAAGACTTACTTGAATTTCTACGAGAGGCAAATGGAAACATTGAAAATATTGAATTCAAGACACCCGGAGAACTGTGCTCTTTGGATCCAGTGAATGTATGCAGGTACTTTAATCATAGATTTGAAGCTATGATGTCTTTCATTACGAACAAGAAAAATCCACCTCTTGGAGAGGTGTTGGATTTCTTCTGGAGAAAGGAGTATCAAGCACGAGGTGCTCCTCATATACATATGCTACTATGGATCAAAGATGCACCCAAATTTGGAACAGATCCGGATGACTTAGTGATGAATTTCATAGAACAGTATGCTACATGTGCTGTTCCAAAGACAAACAAAGATAAAAGTCTAAGAGAACAAGTTTTACGGTTTCAAAGCCATCGTTGTGGAAAGTACTGTCGTCATAAATTCAGAAACAAGGACAAGTACTACACCAAATGTCGTTTTGCATTCCCACGATCGGTGATATCTAAAGGAAGAGTGAACAATTTGATGTCTTCACTGCGACATAATGTGACGAGGAAATCACCCAAAAACACATACAATTTGAAAAGAAACAAAGAGTCCAAGTACATTAACGACTACAACCCAGTGATTTTGTCCATGTGGAATGCTAACATGGATATACAGTTTGTGGCTGACAACTGTATGGCTGTGGCTCGGTATGTGACGTCTTACATCACAAAAAAAGAAAAGACAGAACTCAAGGATATGTGGGAGGATATTTCCCATGAAAAGAGCCTCAGTAAGAAGTTGTACAGTTTCAGTCTGAAGATGTTGTCGCATCGAGAAATCGGAGCTTACGAATGTTCTGACCGGTTATCTTCAGCAAGTCTCTATGCCAAATCTAGGAGTATCATTTGGGGCGAGTCTTGGTCTTGCTGAAACGCGTAATCGAGTTCTGAAACCTGTACGGGAAATTGAGTATTTGGCGGAGAAGGAGCCAAGCAGTACAGATATTTTGAAGACCAACATGTTGGATACATATTATCCAAATAGAAGCAGTCACCTGGAGAATGTTTGTCTGTATGAGGTTCTACAAAATTACAATTTCAAGAGGAACATCAGAGAAGATATTGATAAAGGAGTGTATGCTGTAATTGGAAGTGAGGGATGTCTGGTCAAGCAAAGAAAATGTCAATTGGTAAATCATCGAAAATTGGATTGTGAATCTTCCGAAAGAAAAGAGTTTTTCTATTTAGCTCTTTTGCAACTTTTCAAGCCTTGGCGTGCAGAAGAGGAACTGCTTGGGGATTTCCTCTGTTACGAAGACTCTTTCAATGCAGCTAAGGAGTCCATAGAATGTCCTGTTTTTCCAAAATATCTAGAAATGTTGAATGCAGAAATCGAGCAGGAAGCAACAATTGCAGCTGAGATTGCTAGAGACAGTTCTCAGGACAGTCAGAGTTCTGTTTCATTAAGTCAGGATCCACTAGGAGAACCAGTTAACGAAAATAAAGCTGCCACTGCCATGATTGAAGTGGAAAGAGCCATGGCACATGCTCAGGAGGATGCGGTTAACTTAGAAGATTTGGAAAGACAACTCAATGTTGAGCAGAGGAAAATATATGACGAAGTTACCAAACAAATTGAGCATGGATTAAGTCATGAGAAGAAAGAGTGCTCATGTACGTCGTTGAAGCCTGTCAGACTGTACGTGAGTGGAGAAGCAGGAACTGGAAAAAGTTTCCTCATTAAAACAATTTCATGTTATCTGCAGAAAAGGACTGAGTCATCGCTGTCTTGTGTTGTGACTGCTCCAACTGGTCTGGCAGCACATAATATTAAAGGTATTACTTTGCATCGGCTACTGATGCTGCCAGTGGAGCATGATAACAAATTACAATACCACTAGTTATCTGGAGATGCTTGTTGTGAAGTATCTAGAGTCCTGAAGAAGATGAAACTTCTTATCATTGACGAAGTAAGCATGGTTTCCAATGTCATGCTTGCCTTTGTGCATTTGAGAATGCAGAAAGTTCTTAAAACAGAGTATAATGTGTTATTTGGTGGCAAACACATCATTGTTTTCGGTGATCTTCTGCAGCTGACACCAGTGAAAGGACAACCTGTGTTTAAACTGCTTACGCATGAAGATACCAGGAAGTGCCTAGGGAGCATTGGCAATGTTAACATATGGTTAAACTTCAATCATGCTGAGCTGCATGAAAATATGTGTCAGGCGAAGGATGAAGATTACAAGAATATTCTTCAAGATGTTAGAATTGGGAAAGTGACCGAGCGTGGGAAAGAAGCTTTACATGCACAATTACTGTCAAAATTGTATCCAGAAGAAGACGTTCTGCCAGAGGATATTTTTCAGAAAATTACTGAGAAGAAATGTGGAATATGTTTGATGCCAACTCTTGCAGAATGTTCCATCTACAACAACAAAATGTTGAATTTTGAAAACCAAGAGATTGTGAAACTGGAAGCTATTGACAGTATAGAGCATATGGGAGCAACAATTATTTTGTCTGAGAATTTGAAATCTAAATTGGATTCATTAGAGAAGACTATATCTAAAACTGCTGGTTTTGAAAAGACTCTGAATGTGTGCTTAAATTGCCATATCATTTTGAGAAGGAATTTACATGTTGAAAGAGGTCTGGTAAATGGATCAATGGGTAATGTTGTTGATTTTGAGAAATACAGAAATAGAGATGGAATTGAATTTTTAAAAATTAAATTTGATGGCATTGAGGAAGTACAGCTAATTGGTCGTTGCACAGCTAGGTTTTTGCTTGTAAAAGACTTATATGTTCGCCGTAAGCAGTTTCCTGTTTGCTTGGCATATGCGGTGACAATCCATAAATCGCAAGGTTTAAGTGTAGACACTGCTTTAGTGAATATTGGCAGTTCTGTGTTCAAAGAGGGTATGGTTTATGTAGCATTGTTACGAGTCAGAACTTTATCGGGATTATACTTGATTGACTGTGATGTCACAAACATTTGTGGGGATCTAGATTGTGTTAAGGAATACAATAGGTTAAGAAGAGAGTATGCACCACATTTGCCTCAATATCCTTTGTTTGAGAAACGTGTGGTAGGCCGGAAACGAAGAAATGTCACTAATAGTAGGGAGGTTGTAGCAAAAAGACCAAAAGTCGATGAACTGAAAATTGTAAGCAGAAAGAAAATGAATTCTGTTGAAGATGTTGTTGGTTTTCAATTTGAAAATAGTTCTGGTGTCAACTGCTATGCTAATGTAGTGGTTAATGTTGTCTTTTCACTAGAGACTTTAAAAGAACAGATTGTGATGAATTCGGAACAAAGTTTATGCTGTTTGTTGAATTCTGTGTTAGAGAAATGTAGCGCTGATAGAAGAAGAGTAGAAAGTGTGTCTGAAATTCGTAATCTGTTAGACAAATGTTCAGGTCAAACGCAATTCTCTCAAAATATTCAGCAGGATTGTCAGGAGTTTTTAATGTATATGCTTGATGTATTGCAAGATGAAGGTGTAGATGTAGATTATCTGTTTGGCCTTTCTTATCAATGGCAGCATGACTGCGAGACCTGTAGGCTATCAAGTACTACTAGTGTAGACTCAGAAAGATTTATATATTTAACTTTGCCTGACAGTAAATCAGTATCCTTCAATAAGCTAGTAAAAGCAGCTGATCAAAACATGGATTTTAGCCAATGTAAGTCTGCAATGCTGTCCACGTTAATTATACGAAGTTATGGCCAGTATGTCATTTTAATGTTCCAACGATGTAGGTCTGATGGAACTAAATTGACAACTTTAATTAATAATTTTGTGGCTTCGCAGTTGTCAATATCAGGAAGGACTTTTGTAACTAGAGCAATTATATATCATGACGGTCCTTCAACAACTTCAGGACATTACACAGCTTATTTAAAATCTGGAAACGGCTGGTCATTCTGCAATGATTCTGTTTTAACTTTCAAAAAAAGATTGCCTTTCCACCTTCAAAATTCTTACCTGGTGATTTTACAACCAAAATTTTAGGGATGGAATCTTGGGATTTGTTCTGAGGAATTTCAAGAGGTTATAATGGCTCCTACTCTATATGGCCTTGTGGATAATTGTAGTACAGAGCGAAAACTGTTTGTGTTTATAAGGTAATTCAAGCAGTAGATCAAAACAAGGAGTAGAGGAAATATAAGTCTGCAATGCTGTCCACATTATTTATAGAAACTTATGGGTGAAATGTCATTTTACAATTTCAACTACATAAACTGGATAAAAATAAGTTGTCAAGTCTAATTAAAAATGTTTTGGCTACATAGTCATCGATTTCAGGAAGAACATCTGTAACTGCATCTATTATATGTTATGATGGTCCTTTGACAACATCAGGATATTACACAGCCTATTTGAAATATAAAAAAGGCTAGTCTTTCGTCAATGATTACCATTTTAGTATGAAGCAATGTTGCCTTTTGACTTGTTTTCAGAAGTGAGAATTTAGGGTAGGTAACTGGATTATAATGATTTTAGGTGTTGCTGTAATTTAGTGTGCTGTTTTAAATTGCTTTGTATGACTCATTTTTCTTCAAACGATGGAGCTTATCTTTCAGAAAGTGGCGGGCAGAAAATAGCAAAAGCACAACAGAGTATAAGCTGTTCATAGGACATCCTTTGACGTCATAGAAAGTAAGTTACTTTTGAGGAGTTCTGATTTCTGATTGATTATATTTTATGGGTTCTTTAAACACAATCATTTTGATTGTGTTTTTTTTTTCCCGCTGTTATATGATGAATACCTTCAACTCACTGTTTTCAGTGAAATTTGATATATTCTGAGAACAGCAAAAATAAACCATTAAATATGTATAATTAATTTTGTACTTTGAATTGTGATTTTTAATATGTATTCATCTTGTCTCATGCTCACTCATCTTTTACTACCTTCTATTAATTTAAAAATGTTTGTTCTTTCTTACACAGATTAAAAGTATAAAAATAACAAGTGACTAAGTTAACGACAATTATAAGGTAAGTGTTTAGTACTCTTTACGTTACATCTCTATCACATTTAACTTTTATTAGTTCCACTGCTTCATGTCTTTAACCCTCAGTTTTTTGCCTTTGCTACTTCCCTTATTTTTTTTTCTATTTCTTACTTATACTACTCTTTCCACTCCTTTTCTCAGTTCCTCTTTCAACAGCATCTGTGTGTTACTCCCTCTATTTGTCTTTCTTTTAACATTACTCTCTGTTTACTTACTCTTCTTTTTAAAAAAAAAAAAACAATTTTAGTTCGCTTCCGGTTCGCGTACCGGCGCGCGAACCGGGAAGCGAATCCAAAGAAAAAGAGGTTGCCAGAATGCTAAACATTCTAGCAATGTCTTATAAAGGGGAGGTAGTTCTGAAAAGAACTTTTTTTTAATTATTTTTGTTGTTTTATATTTTTTTTATTATTTTTCTGAACATTTTTATAGTTTTTTTGTATTTTTTGAACGGTTTTATATTTTTTTTGTTTTTTTTCAGGGGGAAGAACGAAAAACAGGCATTAGAAACGGCTCAACAGGAGCAAAAAAAAAATCACTTTCTGGGGCGTTTTGAGCATTTATGATTTTCGTATACTCTGTTCATTAATGTTACGATCATTTCACCGTAACAAAGGAAACCCCCACAATAAATGCACACCAGCTTGATATGTTGAAAATTAGTTTGAATAGTGGGGACCGTCTCCCTCGCCTCTGGTCCCGAAAGACTTTCATGGGTTGAGGTGGTTGCCACAGGAGTTGGCGGATTTTCCCGTAGGTTACGCACCTCCGCCACACTGTAATTTATTGGATACCACCTTTGCATGTGGCGATGCATAGTATAGTTACCAAAGCTATACTTTTTATCCGTGCCTCGGGACAGAGGTTCTTTACATATCAGGCATGTAACATAACGTGCATTCACCTTTTTTTGGCCTGCAGGAAATGAAAAAAACTGCCAAATGAAATTGCGGTGTGATTTCCGGGGCTCTTCAGGCAAAAATTCTATTTGCGGTACATCCTGTTCTTCTTCTTCCTCCTCTTCTTCAGGGTTGGGAATAAACTGGGGAGGTGGTCCATCCTTCCTAGGAGGTTGTGGTGGTGGTGGGGGTCCACCAGCTGCAGCTACAATTGAAGCCATCTTCCAATAATCAAAATAGTTCTTCCTCTCACAAAGTTGAAAGTCAGAGTGAGATAAATAGGAGGGGGCTTTCATCATTTTGGAAAAAAAATGTTCTAAACCAATGAAAAGTGTTATTTTTAGGTCACATGACCTAGCCTTACATCATTCAGAAACCTAAAGTGAAATCAACCAATAAAAAGTGTTATTTTCAAGTCACATGAACTGTTACGCTTACGTTACGCGTCCCGCTACGCGCCCCGGATCGCTTCCGGGAAGCTGCGCTTCGCGCCTCGGTTCGCGTTCCAGAACGCTTCCGGGTGCGCTAACGCGGTGCGTCATAAGACGCATTACGCGTTAACGCGATACGTCGCGCTTACGCGACGCGTCACGATGTTGTTTTCTAACGCGGTGGTTGCGATAACGGAACGTTTACCGGTTCGCGGACCGGGTCGCGGAACAAAATTGAGCTAACGGGAAGCTGCCCGGTTCGCAGACCGGCAGCGAAACAAAAAAAATAATAAATAAAAAAATTATATTACAAAAATATAAAATATATTTTTGAATTAGAATAAGAATACATTTTACAGCTTTTGATATTTGCTATTAAAAAACCATTGAAATTCACTGAAAAAACCATAGGTTATACACCATATATAGTTAGGAATTAGCATTTACAAAACCTTAAAAATTCACTGAAAAAACCATAAGTTATAGACCATATATAGTTAGGGATTAGCATTTACAAAACCTTATTTTACTCGCACAAAACCATTGAAATTCGCATATATAGTTAGTTCAACTAACTATATATCGCGCACCCGCAATCCACTGCTGATGATGTCACATATTACATCATTCATGACATGGTCAGTGACATCACTGATGACATCACTGATGACATCTCAAATGACATCACTGATGACAACATCCAGTGACTTTATGTTTCTGTAAAGTTAAAATATGTCTTACATATTGAAGAATGAGTGGATGTATAAGTGTCTGGATGAAGGATTTAGTAGATGCATGACTGACTGTATGAGTGAGTGATTAAATGTGTCTCACTGAGTGCATGGGTTAGTGACTAATCTGTCTTAATGTGTGCATCATTATGTCTGTTGTTCTGTAAACTGCTGCATGTGTTGATCAGTAGCTATATGAGTAACTATATGGGTTATTGATTGGTTGCCCAAGTATTTGTATGGGAGACTGAGTGTGTGTGGGTGGCTGGGAGGTGTGTGACTCTGTGCATAGATGTGTGAACAGTTGATTCACTAGATGTATGGGTTCAAAAGTGCATGTGGAATCAGCTGTATGGGCGGTTGACTGTGTGCATGAGTGTATTGGTGAGTGAATGGATATCTCAGTGCTACATGTCAAAGTAAGTACATATGTAAAACACAGTACATGTCAGAGTTGACATATATAAATAACTGTGCATAAGAGCCAGTGAATGTGTGAGTCGCTTTATAGATCATTGTAAACTTGTATCAGAGATTGTATAAGAGAGTAAATATGTGTTGGTATATGTTTGAATAAGTAAGGTGTGTATAACTGTATAGTTGAGGAAATGGAGGTGTGATTGATTTTTTGCATGACTGACTAGGTGTGTGAGTAACTCCATGGATGAGTGACAGTCTGTGAATGTCTGTTTACACTGATTGTATCTAAGGTTATATTAGAATCTGAAGAGGTTCATCGTAATATCACATGAATGATATCATCAGTGATGTGATGAGTAATGTCAAATGAGATGTCATCATTGATGTAATTTGAGATGTCATCAGTGATGTCATCAGTGATGTCATTTGAGATGTCATCAGTGATGTCACTGACCATGTCATTAATGATGTAATATGTGACATCATCAGCAGTGGATTGCGGGTGCGCGATATATAGTTAGTGCAACTAACTATATATGCGAATTTCAATGGTTTTGTGCGAGTAAAATAAGGTTTTGTAAATGCTAATCCCTAACTATATATGGTCTATAACCTATGGTTTTTTAAGTGAATTTTTAAGGTTTTGTAAATGCTAATTCCTAACTATATATGGTCTATAACCTATGTATTTTCAGTGAATATATATATATATATATATATATATATATATATATATATATATATATATGTCTGTCTGTCTGTCTGTCTGTCTGTCTGTCTATCTATCTATCTACACAAAGTCATATACATAAAATGCATATATATAAATTTGCATAATATGTATATGAGTTTGTGTAGGTAGATAGATAGACAGACAGACAGACAGACAGACAGACAGACAGACAGACAGACAGACAGACAGACAGACAGATAGATAGATAGATAGATAGATAGATAGATAGATAGATAGATAGATAGACTGATACAAGGTGGTTCCAGAATTGGAAACATCGTATATCAAGCCAACTTCTCACATTGGTGAGTAGCGGATTGGGATCTGAGCTTGCTGTTGTTTTACCATTACAATCTTTGAGATTATCATTTGAAAGTTCATACAGGTACCTTTTAGGTACATATAAAACAAGACTAGTATACATAAGTTCTACTGAACTTAGTTGTTGTAGAGTATAGGGAGTAGCACACCCTGACTGCAACTACTAGATAGGTTTAGTAGGTAAACACCAGTGTAGGTAGATTGCAACATATCCACCCACACTAAAGCAATGTCTGGAGCAGAGGGTTCCACTGGGAATGTCTCTGTTGAGAGTGACCCTCCAAGGGCACCATCCAAATTTGCTATCTTTTCCTTTAAGGAATTAAGACAGCTTTGTGTCTTAAGGGGTCTGAAGACAGGGCCTTCCCCTACTACAGACCACCTTAGAGAGATCTTAGACCAGTCTGAGACTCTAAAGACCTCTAAGGCAGACCCCACAGGGAATGCTGAAGGAGGCTCTCCCACTGAGGATGACAATGCAGAAGCCCCTGTCCCTATAGTCCTGGTAGATGAGGAAGCCCCCATCACTGGAGCTCCTCAGGTAGATGAGGAGGAAGAAGAGGAGGAGGAGACAGAAGGGGGAGCAGTGATTCTGATGATGGTAGACATAGCCAGGTGCTAGTCAGTAGGCTTAACCAGGCTAACTTAAGTATATTTGGGACTGAAGCAAGGATGACCTTGCCCAGGCCCCCAAGTGGACTTAACCAGGTGCATAGGAGGAGGAGGAATCACTCAGGTGAATCCAATACCTCCCAGGCCTCTAGAGGTTCTCATGGTCACTCCAGAAGGGAAATGACTAGCCCTCAAAGAAGGGAGCATGAGGCCAAAATGAGAGAGGCTGAACTTAGGATCCAGAGACAAGAATTAGAAGTTGCCCTGGCCCAAGAGAAGCTTGCTAGAGCAAGACAGCCTAGAGAGAGTGGGGTAATAGAACCCACTGGTGGCAGCACTATCCAAAAGGATAAAGACAGGTCTTTTGATACAAGAGACCTGAGTAAGATTGTGCCCCCCTACAAAGCTGGGGATGATATCCACAAATGGACGACTGCACTTGAGAGAGCCTGCAAGGTACAGCAGATCCCTCAGGAGCAGTGGGCAGCAATCTTGTGGCTCTCCTTTGAAGGTAGAGGCCGAGACAGACTCCTCACAGTTAGTGATGGGGATTCTAGAAACTACCTGGTCCTGAAGAGTGCTCTGATTGATGGGTTGGGCTTAACCACTGAACAGTACAGGTTAGTGTTCAGAGACACCCAGAAGACACAGACTCAGGACTGGTCTGAATTTGTTGAATGTGCCACTAAGGCTCTGGAGGGCTGGTTGCTGGGAAGTAAGGTTACTGACTATACAGGATTGTATAATTTAATTATGAGAGAGCAAATCTTAAGTAATTGCCAAAATCAGCTTCTACATCAGCACCTGGTTGACTCTGATCTGACCTCCCCACAAGAATTGGGTAGGAGGGCAGACAAATGGGTCAGAACCAGGATCAGGCCTAAGAACCAGGGTGGGGACCAAAAGAAAGAGACTATCAAGCCTCAAGAGAAAGGTGGGGATAAATCCAAAGAAAAGACTTCCCCAGGGCCCCAAAACTCCAATGAAAAGGGTGGGCCCCTCAACACTTCCTCTACAGAAAAGAAACCTTACTGCCATCCCTGTAAACAGGTTGGACATTGGAAAACAGACAGCTGTTGTCCAAAGAATGATAATAAGGAGAATATACCTCCAAAGACAGCTCCAACATCTCCTGTCACTGTCATTAGTGGTCCCTTAGGTGGTGGGAGCACCCCCAAGAATTTGGGTGGGTTTACTTTTGGAACACAGGTGGATACTGGCCTAACCAGGTCCCCTAACCCAGATACTCTGGTCTATGAGACTGGCATGGGGTTTGCCAATTTCACAGCTTGCCCAAACACTTTGAGCAAGTATAGACAGGAGCCCCTCATCAATGGCTTGAAAGTTGAGGCCTTCAGAGACACAGGGGCTAGCACCACCATGGTGGCTGAATGTCTAGTCCCCTCAAGGCAACTTTTACCTGATGCCAAATATCAGGTGACCAACATTGATGGCATAGAAACCAATCATCCCATGGCAGTAGTCAATCTTAGCTGGGGAGGTGTCACTGGCCCAAAGAGAGTGGCAGTGTCAGCAAACTTGCCTGTAGATTGCCTACTTGGTAATGATTTGGAGATCTCAGCCTGGGCTGAGGTTGAACAACAAACCTATTATAGAATGGTAAATCTCCATGGAAAGGTTAGTGGGGCTGTGATGGCCACAGCCCCAATCCAAGATGTCCTTCCTAAAAAGGTTGGGAGGGCTGAGCAAACCTCAGCCCCATCTTTAGCTAACTTCCCTCCTGAAAGGATTAGCAGAGCTGTTATGATAACAGCCCATACCCAAACTGAGTCTCCTCCTGAAAAGATTGGTGGGGCTGTGATGGCCACAGCCCAAACTCAAACTGATACATGGGTAGTGAAGCCTGAATTGATGGGTCACTCCACCCAAACTAAGAGCATAGAGGAGGAAGAGAAATCTCCCTCCCACCAGACTTTAGGAAAGGATCAGCCTCCTCAGGGTACTGATCTTACCCCTGATGAAGGAACTGTCCCAGAGGTTGTTAGGCCTGGCCTGACAGAGCCTCTGATGGCAGTGGACCCTTCTCAGGTGGGGCCCAGTCTGGAGCAGGTAACCTGCCCCTCTCTACCTTGCCTTACTCAGCCCAGGGATGCAGAGTACAAGAAGGACAGTGAGACCCAAAGGACCCCCTATCAAATAAAGCACCCCCATCAACAGATTAGGGGCACCAAATCTAGTAGCACTAGTGAGGTGAAAACTTTAAAAACTCCTGAGGGAGCCCCCTTAAAAGTAGTTAGGGACCTCCCCCAGATGGATATTAATGGGTACAGCCAAACCTGGGACCCTAAGGGCCCGAACCTGACCTGTGCCTCCAGTAAGCCAAACAAAGGGACCCAGCCTCCAGCTTTAGGTAGCCAGAGGTTGACCCTGAGAGCACAGTGCAACTCAGTCAAATAAAGAAAGGCACACATGGTGGAGAGTGATTGGAGGAAGTTGAGTCCTACAGAGGAAACTCACTTCAGTACTCCATCTCAAAACCAGCCTTTAACTTTGCCAAAACACACCACAGGTAGAGATTCCCTATGGTGGAGACCCTCAGATACCCTTAGGGTGAGGGATTGCTTAGTGGACCATGAGACAGGGGGTAACCAAGCCAGAGCTGGTACTTCCTTATATGGCCACTTAAGCAATATAGGCTTACCTGGTCAAGGATAGCCTTATCTCCTTTCGTCGGGGGGGGTTATGTAGGAAGGTGGATATCTGACTTTGGTTACCCCTAAACTTTTTGCCTGGTGTTTAGCTGGTTTTTGACATAGTTGGCCTGGGATTCTGCTATTCAGGGCCCCAGGCTGATTGCTCTCTCCTTATAATGGACTCCATGTACCTTAGGTGCATACACAATTGGAACTGGTTCACCTTATTGGCCCCTGTAACAGTGTACCCTAGGTACCCAGGGCATAGGTGCTTCCAAGGCCTACCAGGGGCTGCAGCACGTATTGTGCCACCCCTGGCCTGGCCTCCATATTTGACACAACTGGCTGATCACTCAGCTGGGGTAAGTTGGTGTAATCACCTCTTACTTAGATATAGTATCCCTATATCTAACCTTAACTGGACACATATGTTCCTATCAGCCACTCCTATGGAAGGCCTCTTCAATCCTGGAGGCAGAGTGCTTGGAAATATGTGAGATGGTGCTCTAGCATGAGCTGAGCCTGTCTGCAGCTGTCGGGAACCACTCCCTTAGCTGTTCCGGAATATTGCCATACCATATACTCTTAAGTGCATTATAATCCTCGCAGTTATATGCTAACTTTAGTTTGGCTTTATCAAAACATGTCGAGTAAGTTTGGTTGTGAAAAAAAAACATGTCGAGTAAGGTGTCATACGATTTGGAATACTAGCCTCTCGACAGTTCTGTCGACGGGGATAGCATTCCACCCTTCTAGAGGGACACGACATGTGTGTAGCCTTAACCCCGGTTAAAGTTAACCAGAGCCTCAGCATCACAAAATGGATGCTGCCTCCACAGACACAAGTCTGACCTCCTGCTGTTGGGAGTCCTTCCAGTGAGGGAGGCCTGGACAAAGGGTTTCCTGCCTTGGGAGGTGCGAGCACCACCCCAGACAGGGTTTTGTGTATTGGGTAGGACAGGGCTGGATAGATTGAGACATGCCCGGGGCACACAAGGTGTCCCCGTGCATAGGCCAGTCCAAACCGGTCCTGGGACTTTCCAGACCCAGGCCTGGCTAGGAGCTGGACAAAGGAAAGGGGGTGTAACCACCCCCCTTCCTGGTTCCACCCAGAGGAGGGACCTAGTAGGTGATCCAGCCCTCAGATTGGGAATAAGAGTGGGAGCAGTGCCATTGCACAGCAGATCATCCTGAAATCAACTTTACACGAAGAAGACGACTGGACTTCGACATTCTGCTGCACAGAAGACTGAAGAGAATCTCCCTTGTGGCCTAGGAGTGGCCACCCTGTGAAAGCAGGTACCAACCAGCGAATCGACGTCTGCTTTGCCGCCGCCTCCCACCGGAGCCCGAGCCCAGAGCCTAACAAGACCCAGACTCCCAGACTTTTCACAGCCCGATCCACAGTCCCTGCAAAGAAGGGACCCGTGGAGGCACCGAGAGACGTGGGAACGGACATCTTGGAAGACACCCGAAGAGCAGACTGCGCAGCATCAGAGGCATCCTCGACGTTGTGCTTTGGGGAATAAGAACCCCCACCACCGAGCAGCCCTTGCACCGAAGATCAGCCCCCCAGCATCTCCACGATCTGCGTGGGGCCCTTTTGCATTGTGCCACTCGACGCGCCATCCTGGCCACTAGCCACGTGGTCAGCGGCCATCTTGGCAATGAAACCGAAGAACTACACTGCGGGTCTGGTTGCTCTAGACCTGTCCTCACTCCTGTGAAAAGGAGCACCCGCTCTGACCTTGCTGGTCTGAGTGATAAGCCTTTTTCAACTCCTACGTGGCTTGCATTAGCCAAGGCCTGTTTACTCCGATCAAGTTGCCAATACCGCTAACAGCGAGAAATCTGCGTGGGACAGCTTGTGACCGACTCCTGGACGTCCTCAATCCCAGGTGTCCACGTGGCTGCAGAGAGAAGCCACACCTCAATGCCTGTTTGCACCCGACATCGCCTGGTTCCAATCTGGTTCCACGGTAGTCACTGGCTAGTGACTTTGAACATTGTCCCCTCTGCTTTCAGGTCTTCACATCTTCAGATCCACCCTTGGATCCACCGGAACTCTTCACATCGAGCCGCCTGCAGCATCTTCAGCTCCAAGCACCATCGACCTGCGTGACAAAACCCGACACTACTTCGACCCTATGCACCCGCTTCCTGTGGGTGAGGTAACTCAGCTCTGCCGGTGTTCCTACACTGGTACACACCTCTAGGGCCTGTGTCTCAAGTTTCAGCTTTCTAGGTCACTCTGAAGGTTCCGAACTAACTTTGTAACTTTTACGCACCATAGACTTTGTATTGGTGAGTGCGTGCACTTTAAACACTGCACCCGAATCCTGCAGGCCTTTCCCGACTTAGTCACTGCTAGTCCCGATCAGCTCCAGCGATTCCCTAGGCCCTAGGCCTGTTTCCTTTTTGATTGGTATCTCTTATACCACTTTCTTAGTATATGGTTTAGGTGGCCCCTAGGGCTCATAAATATTGTGCAACTTGTGTGTATTTTAAACTGTCTTGTGTTTAACGCTTGTGCTTCTGTGCTCATAAAGAGTCCAGGGGATATTTGTGGTTAATAAATCTATATATATATATTCAATATATATCTGTGTGGTGTCCTTTCATTTGGTATTCAATGGGGTTGTGTATGGTAATACAGCTGGCTTCACATGCCTTTCAGAGTTTAGCCTAAGACTGATTTGTCCACGTTACCACTAGGATAACTGGTCTATAAGGTTGACTTACAACCAATCATCATAAGGGTTGTTTGGACTGATACAAGGTTGTTCCAGAATTGGAAACATCATATATCAGGCAAACTTCTCACAATGCACACATATTGAAGACTTCGTATGTTATTCTGTTCTTCTATGGGAATGTGAGGACTTGGCCTATGAATACAACTGCTCTGTAGATCTGTATGTTTGCAGAAGTGAACTGGCTTACTGGTAAATGTTCCAACAGTGTTACGCATCCAAGAGGCTGACAGAAAATGAATTATGTGTCAGGCTTGCACGCGACTTAATGCAATGTTCCAAGAGGGTGCCTGTCCAAAAAAGATAGGTCTGAGACATGCAGTCATACGTAATGCATAGTTTGAAGTGATTGAACTCTCCAAACTCCTTACTAACAAGCTGGTATTGAGGCAAGGCAAATCTGCTGAATTTCATCCTAAAATCTGGCCCACCCCGTCATGAAACAGCACGGGTCAGAATTTTTCTAGGTTTTGCATCGCCCTTTTGCCACTCAAGGTGACACCGGGCAATGCAAAACCTAGAATGAGATTTACAATTTTATTCAGTGGCACCCAGCATAACCCTGAGTGGCTTGGAAAATCAGGTGTAACGCAAGGCAGCGCAAGATGCTGCCTTGAGTTACATTATGCCAAGTAAGGAGTTACATGGATGGAGCATAGGTTTTCACACACATCCAGCAATGTATTCTGAAGCGTCCTCAGATTTACCAACACTGGTAAACCTGCAATGCATCTGAAAGTTACCCCTTTCCAATAGAGGTGCAACAAGGAGAAATGTATTTATCCCCAGGATGCCTGCGTTGGTGCTAGGCTTTACTGAGTGTGTCAGCGCAAGGAGAGAATTGGAATCTGTCATATCTTCTTAGATTAGGGGCATTCCTGCCCTTCCATGCAGCAAAGTCTTGCTGAGTTCCGTAGTGTGGACAAATCATAAATCTGCGCTGCTGGATATTTCAAAAGTTTGAGCCCCATTCTGCATGCGAGGCAACGGAAAAGAGAAGTCAAGACCATCTGGTTTCTGTCCCTCTGCATCTTGTCTACTCAGCAGTGCATAAATGCACAGCGTCAGGGGACCACCATCCCCACTCACACCCTTCCTGCACCATGATATTGGGCGTAAGATGTTACACAGCAGTGCAGGGACAAGTCAGTTTAAACAAATTTTAATCAGAGACTTGCATGTGAACTCCTGCAATTACATTTAACCAACGGTGTAATCCTGAGAATAGCGTTTTGTCTGTCTTATTGGACGTGCATTCCTGCGGTTAACTTTGCACTGGGTGCTTTATATGAAAATGTATAAAGATCGAACAGTGTGTTAGACGACGTACGAACCACAATAAGAACAAGGAAGCCAGTAGCAAACTTTAGTGTTAACTTTGCAATTGGGATGCTGCATTATGTTTTTGGATTTTTTACATAAATTTGCAAAGTAAATGAGTGAAAGGGGATGCTTTATTTTATTATTTCAACTCACTTTGTTGGCAAAATAGAATTACAGTCCTTGTTTTCTTATAAATGTAAATTGATACTTGTATAGCGCACTACTCACCCGCAAGGGTCTCAAGGCGCTTGTAAGAATACCGCTGTGGAACCCATCCTGGCTTTCGCTGTGAGGCGTCCACTCCTGGGCACCCCCAAGATGGAGGCCAGGCATTCTTAGCGTTGTGGTGGCCGTTGTGGAGATTAAGCAAGCTATTGCCCAGAGTTGCACTCCATGATTGGAATAGGCACCGAGGCAAGAATCATCAGGTCAGTGGAATTTAATTTTGAGCCCATGACCCGCCGAGGTGGGGAATTGAACCCTGGTCACGGGCTAGACCTCTGCATCAGGGTCTGCCGCTCTAACCATTGAGCCACACTTACCCACATCTTATTGGTAGTTAGGATTTTTTTGATGTCTTTCTTCTGAAGCAGGGCACAATCAGAGCCTTCTCTTGTTAATGGCTGGCTGTTAGTGTAAATTTGTTAGGCATGAAATTGAGTTTCACAGTCTAAGTTACTGTGTGTATTTTTTTTTATTTGAGCGATATCGTAAATGTGCTTATATTCTTGAGTGAATCGCACAGCATTACAACTTTCCTCTTAGTGTCAATTAAAAGAAGCTGAACGCTTGAAACTAGTTCATTCAATCACACCTCAGAGAAAAGAGCCGCGACAAATATGATATCACTAGGGTTGGCAGAGGTGGCAATTCTGTTTCAAAACACTCTGGTGACCTTTGCTGCCCTGATCCACCCTTTTCAGAGCTGCAAATTGTTGGCTAAAATAAGGACATGAGCATGCTAGATGACTAGATTGTGTTAAAATAGTCAGACTCTGAGAAGTCTCACATATACAGAGGCTCTTGGGAATCTATACATAAACAACTCCTAGATTAATTTTATGTTCAACTTTAAGAGACTATCTCACTCAACAAGGCACAAAGGTGCCGCTGGTCCGCCAGTGAGATTCAGCAACGCTTTGAGACTCAAGTCTGATGTGGCTCAGTTTAAACCTAATGGTGTCTTGCTGTACCAGGCTCAGTTGTGAGCCATGCCACTTCTGTCGACCCTCTCTCATTTCTGGTATATGTAGAAGGGTCTCTTAAGAGTGGAGCCGTACCTGCACGTGCACCAAGAATCGACAGATCTCATACTGCACCCTTACCTGCTTGAACTCAGTCTGTTCTACAATAGGATGGCAGGCTCTCTAATCATCTAATGATAAAGCAGCTTAGCACATGACGTGCAAACTGTCAGTACATACTGTACAACGCTGTCACTTGTGCGTGGGCTCTGTCTAGCACTCTGTGAGCCCCTGCTACCGCCTCCACCACTCTAGAAAGAGGAAAACACCTTGGAAGGGACCATGTATGCAGTTACAATAAGAAATACTTGAGCGGGCGACTGAAAGAAGTACCTCCCACCCTTTTAGTTCTCATTGCCACTGCTCTGGCTGCATCACCGATAGCCATGCACCTATTCAGGATTATTAATATGGTCAATCAGAATTTTTACCAAAAAGAAACCTGCACATTCCCAAGTTCAGGAGCAGAACTACTTAAGTCACATTCAGAAAACTATCCTGATCAACTACGAGTTTCACACTTTTGGGTCATATTCCTAAGGAGTTATCGCCGAGTTAACAGAACTTTATCGCCGCGTTAACAGAACTTTATCGCAGCCAAAGTCACGATAAAGTCATCACCCCATTCACAAGATGGTGCTAACTGCCATAGCACCAGTTTACCTGCGATAGCAGCCCCAAAAAGCATCACCACAGATGACCCCCGCAACTATCGCTAATGAGAGGCAGAGTAGGCGTTCCTGTGCAAAAATCTGCAACAACACCACTCCGCAACATTCTCAACAACCAGCCAGATCGGCCACAAATCTAATGAAAATGCCATTCCAACGTTGTGTGTTAGAGATCAAGGAGGAGATGGCTGGACAGCGGTTAACCCACGCTGACTACAGCCTCCGTCCAACACTGCGGACAACTAGGTCGCATTTTTGGAACTGAGTCTTGATCTCTTTAGGGCAGTGTACATGTCACAGTACGCAAGGAGAGAAGTAAGGCAAAGATATGCTTCAGTCCGGTGGAGAAAAGGCTCACCTTTATGGAGATTACGTGGTCCTACCTCAGTGCACCGCAAGTCAATGTCCATGACGGTCTGCCAGTGCCAGCCGCTGTGCAACTGGGGCCACAAACTCGGTACTACTCAAGTGAGGGGACCCATGATGTCCGTTCTTTGTTCTGCTGATTGTCTGCTCACTGTTGTGTTTTTTGCCAGCACCAACCAACCTCTGAGTGGTAGCTTACACAACCTAATACCCATCCAGCATAGGTGTCACTGGAGATGTCACCCTCGCAACAAAAGGGGCAGGGCGCACATGCCCATAGCCAGTCCCACAAAATCACTCAGTGTGTCTGTTTGGGTCATTATGTATGCATGTGGTACCGGAGCCATTCCACATTACCTTGTGCTGTGTACAGCGTGCGCAACCATGTCACCACCGGCAGTGGTGTAGACTTAGGACATGTAACGTGTCGTATCTTCATGTGCGCCTATAATAGTACTGCATTGGGGTGTGGCTTCTCCACACTTGGATCCGGGTGTGGTTCAGTGTGGGCCTTGCCAAGGATGTGGATGATGAGTGTTTCTCTATTGTATTGTCTGTGCCACCCGTCAGGCAATCAACAGTGTTGCTATGTGGCATGTCCCCAGTATATGTGGATGGCCGAAGGGGTACATGGGGGAGAGCATGCCCGCTCGGGGTCAGGGATCACACATGACAACTCATGTGTGCCGCGAATAACGCAGCATAAGCCAAAGATGTACCCTAAACTGCATGTCGAGTTCAACCAGGCAGGTGCTCTACATCTTTGTCAGCCCTGCCCTAGGAATGGGACACACAAGGCAGGCCACATTCTGCTCAGCATCATCACTGTGTCGTACTCAAGCTTGTAGACATGCGCAGGCATGCATGTCAATGGTGTGCCGTAGGGGTGCATGTGATGTAATTATGCTGCGCAAACTAGGGAATGTGCTCGGGGGAGGTGCAGCAGTGAGACTACGTAGTACACAGGGATGCAGCTCATGTGCAACATGCAGTACATGTCATACAGGAATCACCAAGTCACACATATCACACACCAATGAACCAGTGAGCCTGCCAACACATCATGCAGTAAATAGTTGTGACTCATGTCTCTCTGCACTGTCACAGGTGACCAAGGATATGCACTCTGTGCTTGGATGATGACACCCCTCCGAGCACGAACACACAGGCCCAGAGGCAGTACAATGTGGCCCATAAACACACCGAGTGCAACATAGAGCGCACATTAGGCGTGTTGAAGTCACATTTCAGGTCCCTGGATGTCACAGGTGGTAAGCTCCTGTTCAGCCCAGACCTCGTGTCCAAGATGATTGTTGCATGTTGTGTGTTGCACAATATATGCGAGAATGCCCCTCATCTGTACAGGCATTTCACTCAGACAAGTGTGAGTGCGACATGTTGTGCTGTCAATTGATGGATTTGTTAATGGATGGTGGCTGTGTCACCTCTGTGCAGTGAGGCTGTTTATGGTGTCAGGTATTCGAACTGCCAGTTCTGTGTCACAGTTGTTACGGTATCCCACTCGTTGCCGTTTCACATGTGTCCCAATTCATTCAATTTTGGCTGTCATTTGTTGCCTACAATTGACAACAGAGATTCGTGTGTGCTCTGATATGTGCTGCCATGATGCAGGGATGCACCCTGTACCTTAAATCCCACGACATGGGCAACATGTATGTAAGGGGGAGTCACTGTCCCTACATTACTCTGTGCTTTCATTCTTGTTTGATCATGGACATGGCACATCAGTGTGCAGGGGTGTTGTTTGACCCTCTGCAATGTGAGGGGAAGATGCAGTTTCACAGTGTGTACCTTGTTTGTTTCCGCATTGGCGCAGGTTACATACTGAATGCATGTCAATGTACATTGTGGCTGTTTGTGGTGAAATGCCTATCTATTTTGGACAATGGTCATTTGTTCTGCATCACAGCTGTGGGTTTGTGCTCGCACGTTGTCATCGCACCGTTTATTTACTCTTTTATGGTGCATTTTCATGCCAGACGGGTAGGATTTGCAGGCAGGTTGCTGTTTTTTGGTGCTTTTTGTACCACAATTTGCCTCATCGCAAGATGTTTTGTGTTCGCATTTCACATTTTTGCGGTGTGGCATTGATTTTTTCTTGGACATTTGACACGTTTTCTGGAGACTATCGCATGGTAGCGTCATGTTGAGAATGGTTTGTTAACGCGGAGTATTTTTTCCACGATAGACTGTGTTGTTGGAAGTTGCATTAAATAACTTTTGCAACAGCTATCACAAGTTCTTGAGAATATGCCCCTTTTTTTCCAGAGTTTTATATAGCGCAAACTTGACTCGAAGGTATCAGAGTTCTTTACATGAGCACCAGTTACGTTACACAAGGACACATTCATATTTGTTAGGCACTTCACTCCGTGTCCTATATTGTTCCATGATTACCTGCTCTTCAACACATTTCTCATTATGTCAATCTACATATATGTACTGTGATCTTCTGCTCTGAAGGGGTGATAATGTGTAGTCTGCAAAGACCTCTCAACAGCAGCAAGGAAATAGTTTGCAATTGTTCCGACCTAGAACCTTACATACTCATACCACTGTATACTTTCTTTACTAATCAATACTTAATAAGGACTGTACTAAATGCTAGAAATTCACCCTTTTGGTCTGTTCACCCCTATTTTTTGTGTGTTGACTGGTACTGATGGTAGCTGACTCTGACTGTGCCCTGAGTCCTGCTAGTCAGGCCCAGGGCCCGTGCTATGGTAAACACACACACATGCATTGAGGTACGCTCATAAGTGAAATGACCTACCCTATAAGCCCCTTAAAGATAATAAGACAAAGGGATCAAAACAACCTAAAAGGCCCTAGTACATCATAGGGCCTAGCAGTTTAGAGGCCAGACGCCTCTTTTGCACTTGCATGTGTGCACTGCTGAGAGACAGAGGGCATTTTAAAGGCACCTACTGCAAATTCACTGCAAACACGACTTGCAGGGCCATTATAAAAGTGGTAATCTATATTATTGTTACATATCAGCTACCCCAGACATGGCCCCAAGGTGTACCTAGGGTGGGGGATCAGGTAGTTATAAGCATGGTCCCTATAAAAGATGTTTTATAAACTCTGGTGAGGGAAAACTGCTCATATTATTTTTCATGACTGTAGGAAATCCCCTGCAAAATCAACTTTGGTCCTGTGGGCACTCTGAAGTATGAATCTACATCATTTGTGCATATTCATCAACAACCAGGTCTCCCACAGGTGTCCAAGGGGTGGAGGGGGTCCTTTACATTGAGCAGGAAAGATGTTTTATAAACCCTGGTGAGGGAGAAATTGCACATTTCATGTTCCCCATTGTAGATATCTGGTCTCATAGGCTAAAATGGCAATATTTTATGGACGCAAAACTATTGCTTGGAAAGAATAAAATATAATTCAAAGACTTCACAGAATGGTATCGATGAATACAACAGATTGTTCTTATTGAATTTGTTCTAACTTATACGGAAAATAACTTATAACACTTTCTTGTCTGTAAGCCAAAATCCAGTCTTCCTGCAGTCTTCCCTGATGGGTCAACACCAGCAGATGATAATTGGCTGTCAAGGGGAGAGACTATCTGCTGGAGAGAGCTCTACAGCTACCAGGGCAGGGACAAAATGGTTGTAAAGCATGAGGTTTCAAAGGCCTACCTACCCCCAGGTCCCTGTGCCCCAGCCAGATATCAGGCTTTAGAAAGGAATTTGCAGATGTTAGGGGGAGAGAAGCTATTGAATTGAACCACACTGAGAGTTGGTTTAGTACCTCCTCTAACTTCACTGTGCTAGGTGACCTGAATTTTCACTTTGACTCCCCCTCTGACCACACAGCTGCCACCTTATCTGAGGATTTAGCAGCCCTGCAACTCACCCAACGTGTCACTACCCCCACTCATGCCAAAGGCCACTTACTGGACCCAATGTTCACTAACTGTCCCGACATCACAGTAGACCTAGTCATTCCCTTGCCCTGGACAGACAACCTTCTGATCCCCTTCAGTTGGACATCGCTCAAAACACCACCACCCGCCCCCACTACTAGGATTAGGCGAGCCTGGTCGCGCCTCGAGGTTGATGACTGGTCCATCAAACTTGCCAGCTCCCAACCCGCGGATCACGAGGATCCTGCCCTAGCAAATCAGGCTTATGTCAACTGGATCACTCACACACTTGACGCCACCCTCCCTATGAGCAGAACTGTACTGAAGCGTCCCCACAAAACTGCCCCTTGGTATACGCAGGCTCTTTGGGATACGAAACGTCTTTGTAGAAGGGGGGAAAGACGCTGGCGTTTAGATGACACAGCAGACAACAAAACTCACTACCGTGAATCTATCGGCGAGTATAAAGCCCAAATAAAAGCAGCCCAGGCCACTTATTTCGCCGACAAAATTCTGCTGGCCAAGTCTAAACCTAGGGAGATCTTCCAGATCATTAAAAAGTTAACAAACCCGCCCCCTGCGTTGCATGTTGAGAAATCTGTCACTCACTGCAATAATATTGCTGAGTTTTTTTTACCAGAAAGTAAACACTAATTATTCAACATTCCCTCCCCAAAAAACTAACTCATCAAACCAATCCAACATCCCCCCAATCCTCTCCCCTCCCCCCTCTCAACATACACTGACCCATTTTCCCCCACTGAACCTCACCACCCTTGAATCACTGGCTCACAGTGTCAAATCAGGATCGCCAGACGATCCTGCTCCACCTGACATTTTAATGGCAGCATCCCGGATCACCCTGCCCATTATTAGGGAGGTACTAAACGCATCCATCACCTCCAGCACTGCACCAACTGTCTGTATACAAGCCATGGTTAGGTCGCTAATCAAGAAACCCAATTTAGACCCGTCTGACTTGGCCAACTATCGCCCCATCTCTCTGCTCCCATGGGTGAGCAAGGTCTTAGAAAAATATATTAACCTACAGCTAGTGAACTTTCTGGAAGATCATCACATACTAGACCCCACCCAGACGGGCTTCAGACCGAAACACGGGACTGAGACCGCACTCCTCATGGTTACTGAGGAAGCTAGAAAAATCCTGGATCAAGGAGGATCAGTGGCAGTGATCCTCCTTGATCTAAGTGCGGCATTTGACACGGTCAGTCATGACACCCTACTTGACCGCCTGTCCTGTGCTGGGATTAAGGATAAAGCCTGGGCATGGTTTAAATCTTTTTTGGAGAACAGATCCTTTAGGGTTTTTGATGGCGAGTCCGTGTCCGCTAGCAGACCTCTAAAGTGCGTAGTTCCTCAGGGTTCCTCTCTGAGCCCCGCACTCTTCAATCTGTATATGAGACCGCTGACTGATGTCGCCTGCTCATTTGGAGTTAAAATCATCTCCTACGCGGACGACACGCAGCTGGTGGTCTCACTGGTGCAGGAGGCAAACCGGCCTGCGCCAGGCGGGCTTAGAGAATGCATGGAGGAAGTGAAGACCTGGATGTCCTCATCATCCCTTAAGTTGAACGGGGACAAAACAGAGCTGATGCTCCTAGGCTCTTCAGATCTTGGCCTTCCCCCCTCTCTGTGGCCCCCCTGTCTAGGTCCCCCCACCCCCCAAAAATAACATCAAGAGCCTCGGAGTGTGGCTGGACAGATCTCTGTCCTTCAATGTTCAAGCCACAAATCTTTCAGCCACCTGTTTTGGCATCATGAGGATGCTAAATAAAATATTCCCCCTTCTTCCCATGGAAGCCAAACAGGTAGCCATACAAGGTCTCATACACTCACGCATTGATTTCAATAACGTACTCTACCTCGGCGCCCCAGAGTACACCCTTCGCAGGCTGCAGATTGTGCAGAACTGCGCAGCGCGCTTACTGCTCAAAATCCCCCGTAGACATTCAGTGAGGGCCGGACTGATTAGCCTCCATTGGCTACCAGTTCGGCAGAGAGTTCTGTTTAAAGCATTATGCATAGCCCATCAAGCCTTCTGGGACACAGGCCCCAGCATCACCCGCGATCTGGTCACTCATTACACCCCTAACCGAAGTCTTCGTTCCAGCCATACCTTCTTGGCAGTGGTACCAAGAATAAAAAGATCTAGATCTGGCGGAAGGACGTTCGCATACAACGCGTCCAAGACCTGGAACACTCTGCCACTCCATCTCAGAGTCAACCCTAACCTCACTGTGTTTCGTAAACAATTAAAGACCTTCCTTTTCACATCCCACTAACTGCCAGTCTCCCTTCCTCTGCTCATCAGTAAGTTCTGGTTATCCTAGCGCTTGGACGCCTCTGGGCAACAATTCGCGCTCTACAAACTTACAAGTTTACAAGTTTACAAGTTTAGTTAGCTCTTACTGCTCTGCTGAAATTTGAGCCATCATGGGTTTTGGATGAATAATGTTTTCTGGGACAAAAAGATGTCACACTTTGAAGAAAGTTGACATGCACCGGGGTGGCACACTGCATTTCATTGGTCAGGGATATCCCCCTCTTGATGCCCAGAAGCTGAGAAAAAATATGTGAGCAGTACATAGCCTCTCAGTTCTGCTGCCTGAAACTACAAGAAGAAAGAGGACTGTCCCGCTGGAATACTGATCTGCCCTCAAGGGCCTGCCTGGTGAAGACAGCGCCTGCTGCACTATTTAGAATTACAGCTCTGAGGACTTTGCCTTACTTCAAGAAGAAGTAAGAAGTGGACTCCCTGTAGCTGAAGGTTAAACAAGTTTAATTGATCTTTCTTCAGCCAGAGTCCCACTCCTGACTCCTGGAGTGCATCAATTGTACCTTTAAGGGGTTGACAAAGTGCATTGTGGGAAGTGTAGTCCAGTCCTGCAAAGGACCATCGAGGAGATTGCAGAGCCTCGGGTTTGGGTTTTGGACACCGTTTTTTTTGTTTAGAATGCTTTATTGAGATAATAAACAAAGTAAAACATCAGTACATGTTCTAAAACAAGAGGATGGGGGTTAGGACAAAATGTACATGGCAATGAGAAAATAAAAAAACAACCTCAAAAGATAAAGTCTGTACAAAGAGTATATGCATTTTAACTTGTTTGGTTTTAGGAAAGAGAAGGGAAAGAGGAGAGAAGAGAAAAGGGGGAGAAGAGGGGAAGGGAAGGGGAATACTGCCGTGGAATAGAAGAAGGAGGAAGAATGAAGAACAAATAGAAGTATAACTTTAAAAATATATTAAAATATTGGTTGGTAAGTGTACAAGCGCAATCAGTTGGCACAACTAGAAAGAAAGGATGTTAATGGTAACCACAACAAGTCTTTTTTGATCATCAAAGAACTAGAGGAGGCATAAGCTTGATTAAGTCTGTGATGATGGCAGAGCAAATTCCACCAAACTTGAAAATACATTTTAGAGGTATCCTTCGAGTTAGAGGTAATAATCTGAAAGGAAATGGCTAAAAACAAATCATTGGAGTTGCCCACATTGCTCTGTACATTACAAACAGTAGGAGAACTGTCTAAAAAACATGTAAAATATCAAAAGGAAGTTTAGTCAATAAAATGTCATTCAATTTGGACCAAATACGGGGCCACAATGCTTTAACCTTAGGACAATGAAAAATCATATGAAAAAAATCGCTGCTCTCATCGGGACAAGACCAACATTTTGGGGAATCCAGCAGCTTGAAAATATATAAGTCAGTAGGGGTAAAAAAAAGTCTGTTATAGAAATAATATAAAGTTTGGGTTGTACTAGCTGAGCGTGAGGAAGTGTGAATTTTGGACCAAATGAAGTCCCATATTTGAAATCAAATCAATTGTGATAGAAGTTCTAGTTTGGATTTAGATCTAACTTTAACAGGGCAAGAATGTAACTTGTATATAACAGCAGCTTTAGATAGAGTGGAGAAGTCCAAAGGAGAAGAATTAGATTGGTCATGTGTAACAACAAGGTTATTTTGAGAAAAATAAAAAATCATAGAATCTTTGAGCAAGGGAAATTGTTGGGCTTGTGTAGATGAAATATCGTAGGATCTTTGTATATCCGGTTTTCCATAGGGGAACAATCTCTTAATAGATGGTCAAATATGATAATGCCTTTGTCGATCGATTCTTTCCAAAATAAAGCTCCTTTATTAATTTTGAGATGTTAGAGTGCACAAGACGTGATCCACAGAAGATAACTGAGTTGCAAGAAGGGGGGAGGCGATTGCTTTGGAGTAAATAAATATAGGTGAAAAAATAATGTTTTGGAGGTTGTGAAAGACGAATGGCTGAAAGAAATGAAATGGGTGGGTACTGCGCCTGTTCTATGAAGTTCCATGCTGTTAAAGGTGGATGAGCCAAATTTGATCAAATGGGCCAAATTTGTTTCAGGGAGAATGCAGAGTGATAACGTTTGAGGTTAGGAAAGTGTACTCCTCCCAGTTCCTTGGAAAGTTGTAAACGAGAAAGTGAAATCCTAGCCTTGCAATTAGTCCAACGAAACTTGGTCAAAGAGCGATAAATAGGAGTGAAAAAGGAATTGAGCGATACCAAAGGGGATGATGGACGGAGCGTTTGAGCAAATCAAACACTAACCCCCAACTGATCTGGGTTTAATCCATCATCCTTCTTTAGCTCACTCCACCACCCCATGATATCGCTTTGTTCGCCGGAAGTTGGCAGGGTATGCCCAGACGTAGGTCCCTTGCTCACTTTGCCACTGGATTCAAGCTAGCCTGGCTGATGACGTCTGATTAGCCAGAAACCGGTCCCAAGATGTTTGTTTCTAGTCCAGGGAAGACAAGGCTTGGCAGTTCGGGCTGGACTGTTCCCATGTAGCACAGGGTCAATATGATTTGCATATGGCCATGTCTGAACTGGGGTGGTGGAGTGAGCTAAAGAATGATGATGGATTAAACCCAGATGAGTTTACTGGGGTGAGTGTTTGATTTGCTCAAGCACTCCGTCCATCATCCCCTTTGGTATCGCTTTGTTCGCCCTAAGATGGCAGGGTATGCCTGACGTGGGCCCCTTGCTCACTTTGCCATTGGATTCAAGCTAGCCTGATTGATGATGGCTGATTTGCAAGAAACCAGTCCCAGGATGCTTGTTTCCGGTCCAGGTAGGACATGGCTTAGCAGTTCGGGCTGGACTGTTCCCATGAGGCACAGAGTCAGACTGATTTGCATATGACCATGTCTCAACTGGGGTGGTGGAGTGAGCTAAAGAATGATGGTGGAATAAACCCAGATCAGTTGACTGGGGGTAAGTGTTTGATTTGCTTAAGCGCTCCGTCCATCATCCCCTTTGGTATCGAAAAAGGAATTGGGCAGGGAGACTGGAAGATTAGAAAGAATAACATTTTAATTGGAAAAAGCATCATTTTGATCATAGCTACTATACCCCACCAAGATAAAAAGAGTGGTGACCAGCTTTCCGTAAGGTTTGATAGTTTTTCAGCTAGGTTAATTTTGATAGTTTCTCTAATATTGTTAGCATAGAGGATCCCTAAACATTTAATACTTTTTGAGTTTAATTCAAAACCAGTGTTATGAAACATATATGGGAGACAATACTTATTCAAGGGTAGGACTTTGGATTTATCAATGTTTAACTTATACACTGAGACAGAAGAGTATTCTTGTAAAAGGGAAAAGAAAGCCGGGAGAGATGCTATGGATTAGAAATATATAAAACAATATCATCCGCGTAGGCAGTGAATTTGATGTCAATGTTATTAAATTTAAAACCTGTGTATTGTGGGGAATTACTACGTTTTTCTAAAAAGGACTCAAAAGCAAGAATAAATAGGAGAGGAGAAAGGGGACATCCCTGTCTTATTCCTCTAAGGAGAGTGTAATACACTGATTGACAACGATTTACCCAAATAGAATTAGTGGGGGCAGAATATAGCAATTGAATGTATTTAACAATGGGTGGGCAAAAACCATGCCACTTAAGTGCACCAAAGATAAAATCCCAATTAACTCTATCAAATGCTTTTTTGGCATCCAATGTAATGGCAGCAATGGGAGAGTCTGATTTGCAGTCCACGTGGATGATATTAAGAAATGTGCTAGAGTTGTCAGTGTTGGAGCGTCCTTTAACAAAGCCAGATTGAAATATATTGTTGAGATCCAGGATGACTTTATTAATGCAAAGGGGAAGTAATTTAGCAAAGATTTTGCAAACAGTATTAATAAGGGAAATTGGCCTGTCATTTTTACATTGGGAAGGATCCTTATCTTTTTTAGGTATTAGACATAACATTGCCTGAGGGAAAGATCTGTATGACTTACCGGTGATGGGAATGAAGAAAAAAGTGATAAGTAAAGCCATCAGGACCAGGTGTTTTGTCTTGGGTAAAAAAGTAATACCTTCAACAATTTCCTGTTCTAAGATGCATGCATTGAAGGATGAGAGGTCAGTATGATCTACTGGATTTTGTGGGAATATTTTGAAAAAAGGAATCAATTTGATCTGGAGTAGGAGTGAATTCTGGAGTATATAGGAAAGTGTAATATTCAAAGAAGCAATCAGAGGATTTTAGCGTCTGAAGTATGGCGACTTCCAGAGTTATCAGTGATAGCCACAAACGGTGATAGCCACAAACGGTGCACGATCGCGCTGTGGAGCGCGATCGTGCACCGGGACGTCTCCTGTCGTTCCATCGAGGACGAAGGAAGCTACTCAGCTCTACCGATAGCCGCACACACGGGTCCACCCTCTCCCTTGGACCCCCACCTGCCGTGCCTCCAATTCGAGACGCGTCGCATCCCTGGTCATCCTTAAATCCAAGCGGCAACTTCCACAAGTTATCGCCCCCAGCTGTAGCGCTACCAAGATCCCCGCAGCACTACCCTAATAATTTAACTCCAGATCCTTCTAACTGCGGTGCCGAACCTATTACTTCATCCCCTCCAGGGTACTCGGCTTTTATTCAGGCAAACAATGGTAGTCCTGATGATGATCCACCATTCTTGAATGGATCGAAACGCCGTCGACATGATATGTGGGCTTAACACTAGTTCACTATTATGTGCTTAATCTGTTTTGTTCCCCACATATGTGAAGCAAGCACATTGTAGAGTTTCCTTTCTTGCTCCATTTTTGGTTCCTTGCCTGATATATCCCATGTGTTTGTATTGTCTCCAAGTTTATGTAAGCGTTGTGGATACAGGACTGTGTCCCACTGTTTTATTGTTCTTCAACTGATTATTGAATTATTGAATAAATTTGTAAGTCCGGCTGGAATTTCTTGTTGTTATAGCGCACATCGTGGCATATAATTATTACAATCTTCAATTTCTATGTCAAGGGCCGTTGTTTTTTGTAAAAGTTGATACCCCAGGTCCTTGCCTGCCTAGAGGGTTCCCTTGTTTTTTATAATACTAGTGGTCCTGCAGCACAGATTGTGCCACCCACATGAGTAGCCCAAAAAAAGTTGTCTCAGGCAGTGCCTGTACGCAGTTGGTTAACTGTCATGTTGTTCTGTCCAGTGTACATACTTGCCAGGCCAGACCCTTCTCTTTACTTACACATTGGACACCCCTATGGTAGTCCCAAGTTACCATCCTGGGCAGGGTGCAGTGTATGTGAAAGGTAGGACACGTACTAGTGTGGGTAACATGTCCTGATAGTGAAATACTGCCAATTTTGTTTTTCACTATTGAAAGGCTATCTTGCCGTAGGATAGAATGGGGAATGCTGTGTACCATGTTTACCTGCATATCCTTCCATAGCAGCAAGATAAAAACTTGGAATATGGTATCCATGAACTCAAAATTAAATAACGTACCTTTTAGGGAGGATGGTTTATAATGTAGTGCTTGGAAGTAGTGGCTATTTTCTTTTTTAGCCTTTCTCTGTACCTCTGCCTGTTTGTGAATAGACAGTCTGGTTTGTGAGTGACAGGGGCTGGGGTGGCTCCAGGAGGCTCGGTGAGTCACCTGGGTCTAAATACGGCTGTGCCTGCCTTCCACAGTGCTTACTACACCTCCTGTGGTGCGTCTGATGGCCCTACCCACACTAACAAAGGAAGAAGATGTGCACTGGGAGAGTGCACCCAGAAATGGTTAGGACTGGGTCCAGGACCCCTCACACATGAAGAACAAAGACTTTTGGGTATAAATATATGAGCTGAAACCCCTAGAAGTTAGATTAGGAGAAAATTCATGATCAACAAGGAATCCCTGCAAAAGAAGAACAGCCAGGAAGACTGAGGAAAAGTGCTGCCGATGCTGAGTGTCTGGGAGCTGACTTGCAGTTGCTGTGATTGCTGAGGAAGAGGATCAAGGGACTGTCTGCTCTGTGCTGTGTCCCCCATGCTTGGAGAGGAGCTGTGCTGTGTGCTTTGCCTCCCTCTGAGGTCTACCTGTCGCCAGGGCCTGAGAAGAGCTGGCCTCCTGTTGCAAACTCAGGCATATAAAAGTTTGTGTAAGCAACTCCTACAACCCGCCCTGCACCTTGCTTTCGTGGCATCTGCTGTGCTCAAGATGAGCTTCATCCAACGACAACGCTGTGTGCGTGTGCCAGAGATCAGTGTGTGCTCCTCGTGAAACTTGACTCTGCCCCGATCGTCCCCGATGCTGAGGTGTGTGTCTGTGCTCAACCGGGACCCGCCGAGAAGTGCAACCAGCCCCAGAGTCGAGTCAATATCGGGGCTGCAGCTGCCCGGAGAGTGAAGAGCCGTGGGCCATTGCCTGTCAATGGAGGACTCAATGTCAAGGGAAGCCAACGTGCGGCGTACCCCACCCAGCAGGATGTCAGCCCAAGCCAAGGGAGAGCCACACTCGAGTGTGAGCCGCAGCTCCAGGCAGATCTGACCAAGGTAACGCTCCAACCCACCCTGCTGCAATACCTGGAGTGGGTTGCGAGCGAGCGAGTGTGTGGGTGAATTGTGCCCATAATTCTTCAAAGATAGTTATGTCCCGAACTGGTTCACAAGGAGAGCCGCGGTATCGGAGGAGCCCGTCCTGGTTATCGCACTTGCAATCCTCGCTCAAATAAGGAGTTATCTTGCCAGAGTGAACAGTGGTGATTAAGGGACAGCGTAGCAGAAAGTTTTTGTTTTAACCATCAATTAGGGATGGTTAAATATTCTTGTGACTGGCCCGTGCCCGCGCATTTGCGGAGGGAGTGATTTCCTAATTCAAAGCTGAGCACACATTTGAAGCACATTCTGTGGTACAGCGGGGGCATTTTATTGTTGAGGGCACTGTTGAGGAGCACCTTATTTGCGTTTTTTAGAGTGACTTCCACACGCTAGAAGAAGGAGTCCTCCAGGCATAAGGACTCAATCAATTCCTTTATTATTACCAGTACGGTTTACAAAGAGAACATTGCTAAAGTGAACTTTTTCCACAAAAGAACATTTCTAAAAGAAAGATTAATTGTGTCTGTGATTTCTATGTGGTTTTGGTCTGCCTAATCTATATAACGTGATTTATATTTTTATAAATAATTTGTGTAGCATCTATATGTGGTGTTCCATTATATTACTGTGAGTGTTGGTAAAAATATTTTACACATTGCCTTGGGGTTAAGCCTGTCTTCTCATGCCAAGCTACCAAGGGGGTGAACAGGGGTTATCAACAGTGTGTTGCTCCCTTACACTGACTAGAAGTAAGGGTCCCTATTTGGACAAAGTTACTTATCTCTGCCAAATAGAGACCCCCAGATCTAACATTGGTGGTCAGCAGTAGGATTCGAACTTGTATTTGTACTTGACCCACAGTGATTGGTGTACATCACTAGATTAGTGCAGACCACTACGCAATCACATACTGTGTTTTTCTTTTTTGGTTCTATTTTTGAGTAACCCTGAAAATCATCCGTGCATCATGTTTCAGAAGGGTAAACAAGCAAGTGGTGTTGCAGGACTAGAGTTTGATATTGAAATGTTGAGTAGTTACAAAGTAGGTCAACTCAAACAGTTCTGCAGGAACGTTGGATATCCAGGAAGGAGGAGTTACAGTAGGTCTTAAGGGACTAGTGGGAGGCCAAAGAGGCTGGGGAGGCAGAGGATGCAGAGGTGGATGAGGATGCACAAGGGGATGTTTCAGATCACAGGATCTACCTGTGTTCAGAACAGCCTCCAGGGCTGGCAGCAACCATTCCGCTAGTGGTCTTTCCCCAGTAGTCTTTCCCGAGAGGAGTTGGAGGAAAATCAAAGGGTTAGAGATCATGAGTTAGAAGTCATGAGACTTGACATGAAAATATTAGAAATGGAGAACCAAGAGGCTGAAGTGGAAGAAAAGTGATTTCTTGAGGAGCGCAAGAAGATTTATGCTTTGGAAGAATTGAAATTGACCTTGGCACATGAGTTAAGAATGAGGGAGCTTGATTTGGAGCTCGAGAGGCTTGAGGCCTTGAATGTATTAGCAAAGGAAAAGAACATGTGTATAGCTTAGGAAGTGAGCTTGGCTGAGTTGGAGGTGGAGTCCAGCTCAGATGGTGGCAGCAAGTTCTTTTTATCAAGTGCTGAGGAAGCAGTACATGCACCCAGAGATGTGGCGCCTGAGTTGAGGGAGGGGATAGACATACACCCTGAACCGGAAACACGCATTCTGGGACCGGTTTCAAGGTACGGTACCCTTCGTCAGCCAGGCTAGCTTGAATCCAGTGAGCAAGCGACCCATGTTTGGGCATACCCATCCGGAATGCTGACAATGCAAACATTTTCCCCCAGTCACAAGGTCTGGGTTAAATCCGTTGTGATTTTGCCCACTATGCATCAATGCTGTGTGTGTGTGACGGGTCTCAGCATGTGACTGTTGTGAAACCTGACTTTGCCCTGATCGTCCCTGGAGCTGAGGTGTGTGTCTGTGCTCAACTGGAAATTGCTGAGAAGTGCAACCTGCCCCAGAGTCAAGTACGTATCAGGACTGAAGCCGATCAGAGATTGAAGAGCTGTGTGCCGTTGTCTGGCAACCGAGGACTCAATGCCAAGGGAAGTCAACGCGCGGAGTGCCCCACCCAGCTGGATGTTAGCCCGAGCCAAGGGAGAGCCACGCTCGAGTGTGAGCCACAGCGCCGGGCAGATCCGACCAAGGTAACACTTCAACCCGCCCTGCTGCATTACCTGGAGCGGGTTGAGAGCGAGCCTGTGCGCGGGTGAATTGTGCCCATAATTCTTCAAATACCGTTACGGCCAAAACCAGTACACAGGGGGAGCCATGGCATCGGAGCCCGTCCTGGTTATCGTACTTGCAATCCTCACTCTAATAAGGAGTTATCTTGGCCGAGAAAATGGTGACCATTAAGGGACCACGTAGCACAAAGTTTTAATTTTGATCATCAATTAGGGGTGGTTAAATATTCTTGTGATTGGCGCTCGCCTGCGCATTTGCAAAGGGAGTGATTTTCTAATTCAAAGTACGGCACACATGTGACGCACATCCCGTGCTACAGCGGGGGTATTTGATTTTTAAGGGCACTGTTGAGGAGCACTTTATTTGTATTTTTAGAGTGACTTCCACACGTTAGGAGCAGGAGTCCTCCAGGCATAAGGACTCAATCAATTCCTTTATTATTACCAGTGCGTTTTACAAAGAGAACATTGCTAAAATGAACTTTTTCCACAAAAGAACATTTCCAAAAGAAAGATTTTTTTTAAATTATATTTATTGGTTCACAGCATAAATACACATCATGAATACGAGATCAAAAATAAGTGAAATAGTACCACAATACAAATGAAGAGAAAACAGAAAGTACAAAAGAAAAAAAATAGTTCAACTAATATATATGAATGAATGATGAATGGCTAAATACGTCCAAAACAACAAGGCCATAACTCAGTTATACATGTTGTGGTAAATTTTAATTACCTATACTTAATTTATGCGGTAAAGTCAATAAGAATAACTCAGAAAAATAAGAGGCAAAATCCGTGATATTTGAGGTTTTCAAAAGGGGTTTTATTCCTTAAAAAGGAATTGGGTAATTGGCTCGAGCCAAGGTGGCATACCATTCCGTCACCACGCAGGTTCGGGAAGGGACTTACAGACAATACTTTATTGACAATCATTCATATACATAGTCAATGCATTACAGTAAAGGCATATGCAGAAGGCGTAACAGCTGAGAGGAGAGATAAGAATACACATACGTAATAAAAAGGCGTTACAATAGGCGTGCATGAAGGCGTGTACTAGAAACGTCATTAGGAAGATGTCACAAGTGGGAGGATCCATTAGAGAATCCTGCAGTGCCAGCAGAAATACATGACAAGGATGCGCGCGCAGGCAGCATGACGTGTGATTGACGTATAACTGGAGGGTGAAGGGGACTTGACATTTGGCCCTACATGAGGAGACAGAAGTCTGGGATGTCAGATCAACCTAATCCCAAATCGTATCTAATATCTTGTGTTTAAGGAACTGTATTATCTGGAAGGAAAAGGTCTCTCGGACAGAGGCTATTCTATACTGACTAAGAGTGCGTGTATAAGCGTCTACGTGTCTGCATGAGATGTGAGGGGGCATGGGCCTACCATGGTAACAGGAGCTATGAATTACTTGCACGGAGACAGTGAGGCCGGGCCCTTTGCTCTGCAGCTGGAAGGATGTTTTCTTGAACTACTAGACAGGAATGTATTTTTCTAGGAGCGGAGCAGATAGCTTGAAGGTTGAATACAGTCTTAGGAGGCAACAGGCTGAACCAAGCACCGTTAGCCGCGCAGGGAGTAAGGCAGAGGTCACGGGTACAGATGCAGGCCCAGGCTGAGGCATTCAGAGTCAGAAGGCAGGAAAAGGCTCGATGGCAGAATTCAGGGCCTACTTCGCCAGAGCTGAAAAACGTGTAAAGTACACCACATAAAGACGTTGGCAAGGCATACTTAGGAACGGAATATTCGACCCATTCATGGTGGATCTGAAAGAGGACATGTTAACGTTGGACGCAAATGTATTTGCGTCTTCATAGCTGGAAGTGGAGGGAACATACATGTACTTGTAGCATGTACACGGAGTCGTTGGGGTCTAAGATAGGGGACACAATTGATCATAAAAATTCATATTTTCCTCATTCCCTCCTTGTCCCCTACGGACCCTTCATGATATATCGATCCTCATGAATCGATCAATCTGTTCACGTAACATCATTTGCTCTTCTTTCTTCTTATGGCGTTTTGAATGAGAACTTGAATGTGGAATACATGATGTGGCACACAGACCACAGATCGCTGGCCCACATTGCAGACATAGGCAGCAACTGAATACTATGAGAAGGGCAATGCCGAGGAAGGATAGGATATTCCATCCCCAGGCGGTCAACGTTGTCCAGAACCAACCGGACCAAGTCCAGGTGCCTGGATTCTGATGTATCAAACTTGCAATTTTATGAAGACGGGTTATAGCTTTGTACACTGTTGGCGCGTTTTCTGGAATGAAAACACAGCAACTCGACCCGATGACCTTACAGGCTCCGCCCCTATCTGCTAGGATGACGTCAATGACAAGACGATTTTGAAGAACAACAACCCGCATAGCAGACTGCTCCTCTGTCAAGTTACCTAGGGCGGAAGTAGTTTCATTCACTACTGCTTCGAGGGTTCTAGTTAATTTGCGTATCAGTTTACTATTAAAGACAGCACCTAAGTAGGGAAAGAAACCTTTATTGAAGTCTGTGTATTGTTCCCATGCCGTTTCAGTGTAGTCGACAATCGGGAGATCTCTTCGAAGTCTATTGTTTACTAGATTGGTATTTCTGTGATAATCAGGGGGGGCTAGAAAAACAGGTGGCAGAAGGAATGCAATGTAACAGGTACCATCCCAATCTAAAGGTAAGCGTATGTATGCGGTATGACCACAAACTAAGTAGGAATGACGGGTAGCTCTGAATGTAGATTTGCCTTGATCACTGAATTCGATCACAGTAGTACATTTACTATGACCTAAGTGTACTGAACCATTCTTTCTGATACATAATTCACCTGTGACTGGTAATACTGACATAGCAGGCAATACTGGTGCAGCTTCGGATTCAACCGTTAAAATCATGAGATTAATTGTATAATTACCTAATCCATATACTTCATTTTCTAGATCAGTTCCTGTCCTTGTTGGAAGTCCCTTTTTGTCTGGGTAACAGGCTTTAAGCAAAACTAAGTTCAGGTTTCCCCAAACCCAATTTCCTGCATAAACAACAGTGTCAGAATCTAAAGAATTAATCAATCTAAACCATGCACCACATGAGCCATTGTGAGTGAACGGGTACGGAAAGAGAGGCAGAACTCCCTTGTATTTCTGGTAGGGAGGGAGTCGGCCACATATCCAACAATTTGTAGCGTTGTTGGTCTGATGGGAGTGATGTAACATACTAATGAATGTGTTGTTGCGCAGCGCAAGTCTGTAAGACAATTCGTGTGGAGGTAATTCACTAAAAGAATGTTCAGCAGTAACGTTGTAAGCAGATGGTGCACGCTTGAAAATAGGGTAATATATATGCAGTAATATACTGGCAGCAATAATCAGAAGACTTAGGAAAAACATAATCAATAATGTCACTATACAGTGACTACGAAGTGATTTACAATATGCACGTTTCTTGAGTTGTTTCTGTCTATCTCTCTCTCTATCTCGGTCTAGGGGATACATGTCAGAAACTAATTTAACCGATTCACCTAGGGGAGGACTTAAACAATTAAACTGTCTGACTTGCTAGACCGTTGTTTCAGTCTATATTTTTCGGAGTCTGTTTTCTCAACCAGGGGGAGTTTTGAGTCAGTCCTGGAGGAGGGCAGGGCTTAGAGTCCAAGTCTGAAGGGAGTCCGTGAAACTTCTTGACGTGGCTTGAGTGCAGCCACCCTTTCCTGCCCTCAACTTTCACGGCGGTCCTCGTCGTCAGAAGAACCAACTTCGGCGTTTGCCAGCGGGGCTCCAGCGGACTTCTCCAGTCGAAGTTTCGAACAAAAACAAAGTCGCCAGGAATCACTTCATGGGGCTTCACCTCGGTGTTGTCGGGAAAGGCTGCAGCTACCTGTGAACGACAAGATTGTAGTGCAGACATCAAGGAGGCAAGGTAATCTGTCAGCATAATACAGTCAACATCTGTGATTTTACGAGGTATGGGCGTCCCCCACATATTTGGTGGCCTACCAAAGATCACTTCATATGGGGATAGCCCTGTTCGAGAATGCGCTACCATCCTCATATAAAAAAGGGCAACTGGTAAAGCTACTATCCAGTCAACGCCTTTCTCTCTGCAAATTTTTGAAAGTCGGATTTTCAGAGTCTGATTATGGCGCTCCACAAGACCTGCTGCCTCGGGATGCCGGACACAGTGGAATTTCCACTGATAGCCTAACAGGAGTGTAATGTGTTTTACAAGCTCGGATGAGAATGGCTGACCGTTATCTGAGTACACGATACGGGGCAAACCATACCATGGGAAGAATTCACGAACCAGCTGCTTGGCAGTGGTCGGAGCAGTGTAATCTGGAACTGGATATGCTTCTGTCCATCGGGAAAGTGCACATACGACTACGAGGACATATTTGAATCCTCGACAACGTTCCATCTGGATATAATCCATCTGGAGGACTTCAAAAGGGTGATCGGGAGGCTGAAATCCACCTTGTTCTACGGGAATGCTTTTACCTGGATTGAACTGACAACAAATCATGCAAGTACGCACTTTTTGTTTGGCTGCTGCTCGTAAGTTTTTATTGAACCATATGTGTTGAATACTATCTAGCATGGCTTTTTCCCCTAGGTGTGCTGGACTATGTACCGTGTTAATGATGACTTGAACCATAGAGTCGGGGAGAAACCATGTAGATTTTCCCTTCGTCATCCATCCCTGATCTGTCTGGATCCCTCCTAGTTCAGTCCATTTCTTGATTTCATCTGGTGTAGCATGTGTCTGTATGTCAATTACATCATGGGCGGGATCCCTAACTGTCATGCAGTGTGTCAATGTCGGGACTATTGTCTTTGTCAAGTTGGTTACATGAGTTCGATTCTGGGCAGTTTGCTTAGCTGTTCGGTCTGCCAGGTCGTTACCCTGGGAAACGATATCGGTGACTTTTGTGTGTGCCTTACACTTCATGATGGATATTGCAGTAGGTAGATGTATTGCATCTAATAGAGCTTGAATGAGGGGACCGTGTTGAATGTTGGCACCGTGAGAAGTTAAGTGACCTCTCTCTCGCCAAAGGACTCCGAAGTCGTGAACGACTCCGAATGCATAACGTGAATCTGTGTATATGTTGACTTTCTTATTTTTGGCTTGAATACAAGCTTGTGTCAGAGCGATGAGCTCTGCTGCTTGGGCTGACAATGTGTCGATACAATTTGTTTCAATAACTTCGGTGTCTGTCGTGACTGCGTAGGCGGCCACTAATTCTCCTGTACTTGTTCTCATACATGAACCATCCACATAAAGTGTCAGGTCCGAGTCTGGTAATGGAACGTCTGTCAAGTCTTGTCTGGGTTTCGTCGTAATAGTAATGACTTCAATACAATCATGTGACAATGGGTCTACACCACTTAATGGCAAAAGTGTGGCAGGATTTAACGTACTACAGCGTCTGATTTCTATGTGTGGCTGAAACAATGTCAATTCATAACCTGTTAGTCTTGCTATAGTCAAGTGTTGGGTCTGTGTACGGTTTAAAAGAACTTCCACGGAATGTGGAACTTGCACTGTCAATTGATGTCCTAGTACTATGGAATCACTTTGTCTGATTGCTAAAGCTGTCGCTGCGACTGATTTCAAGCATGCAGGGAGAGCTTGGGCTACTGGATCTAATGTGCTAGAAAAGTAAGCACACGGTTTGTGTGAACCTGCTTGTTCCTGAGTGAGTACTGACAAGGCAGTACCTTCACGTTCTGTGACAAAAAGTGTAAAAGGCTTACTGTAACATGGTGTTGCTAAAACTGGTGCTTGACATAAGGCTTTCTTTAAGTCTTCAAAAGCTTGTGTATGTTCTTGAGTCCAAGGGAGGACAGTCGATGTCGCTGCCTCCTGAGTTGTCAGCTGAATAAGTGGTTTTGCTAGGAATGCGTATTGGGGAATCCACTGTCTACAGTACGAAGTGAGGCCTATAAAGGCCCGCACCTCCTTTTGTGTCTTGGGTGGTGACATGTTTACAATTAACTGGATGCGATCAGGTGTGAGCTGTCTCCCCACTTTGGACAGCAAGTGACCCAGGTACACAACTTGCTGAACACAGAATTGCAGTTTCGAAGGGGATATCTTGTGCCCCTTGTCAGCCAGAAAATTTAAAACCGTCAGTGATGCTTTTTCACATTCGGGTTCGCTTCGGGCGGTGATCAGCAGATCATCGACATACTGAAGCAGGGCAGTGTTAACAGGCATGTGGATACTGTCGAGTTGTCTTTTCAGTGCTTGGCTATAGATGCTGGGGCTTTCTGTGAATCCTTGAGGTGCGCGTGTAAATTTGAAACTTCGTCCATTTAAACAGAATCCGAACAAGTATTGGCTTTCCGGATCGATTGGGACGCTAAAGAAGGCGTTCTTGAGGTCAATTACAGTAAAGAACGTTGCTTCTGAATCAATAGCTGTCAACAATGAAGAGATATCTGGAACCACGGGATACTGTGGTACAATGCATTTATTCAATTCGCGCAGATCAATAACTAATCGATAAACAGGTGGTGCATTTGGATCAGTACGTTTAAGAACTGGAATGATAGGAGAATTACATACATTAGAGTCTGTCTCTACGACCACTCCTTGTGCAATGAGCTCATCAATGATTTTCAGTAAAGCCACTACAGCATCTGGGGGTAACTTGTATTGTCTAATTCGTGGTAATACAACTCCTGCTTTGAGTGTGACTCGATATGGTGTAATGTGCATACAACCTACATCAGTGGGGCCTTGTGCCCTCAAATGTGCAGGGACATTCTGTAATCGGTGATCCATGTCTCTCAATACATAGTGACCTTTAAAGTCTCGCAAGAATAATCGTACTCCTTCCGGAGAACAGCATATTATAGCTCCTAGAGCTTTCAATGTCTTTATACCTAGCAAGTTTTCTGGGCATGATTTGGTAAGCAATAAATCTGTAGTCCGTGTTAGAGGACCAACTGCAAGAGGAAGAGGTTGTGATACTTCGTTAATAATAGGTTTTCCTGAAAATCCAAGGGAAACATTCTGTGAGTCTGAGAGGGGTGCCCCTGGAACCTCATCGTGACTTATCGTGGTTCTGCTTGCCCCTGTATCAATTAGAAACTTCCTGTGTTTCCCTAATACTTGACTGTGTACATAAGGACCCTCTTGATCTACAGGAACCTCAATAAGAGGCAAGCCAACCTCCCTCTCTAGGCTGTTTCATGTGTATCTCTGATAATCGGGGTAGTCATTTTGGGCATACTGGTACATCTGCTGTGTCGTGTTTTGTGTTGCGGCAATAGGCTGTGGCTGAGGTACTGCTACGGTCTGTTGTGAAGCTGGCATAGGTGGTATATGCTGTATGTTCTGGGGTACTTGTTGTTGGGCCTGGTCTTGTCTAGGTGGACGTGGTCTCTCCTTTGTTTTACCCGTGGCAATATTGTGTTTCAGAACTGCACAATCGTTTATATAATGACCTGGCTGTTTGCAATAATTACAGGTCCCTTTAACAGGAGCCGTCGAATTACTGGGTTGGGTCGCTCCCTTCTTGTGACCGTCAGCTGGAACTGACTGAGCAACTAACATTTTCATTTTCGTGTCTTTCATACGTCTTTGTTTGTGTTCTTGTTCTTCTCTAATTCTATTCTGGTGGTACTGTAACATTTGTAACATTTGTGAAGGAGTATTAGCTTGCCAAGTGCTTTCGACTTTCAGTACTCTGTTCTTAACCTGGGGCAGGGAATTCTCAACTAATTTCGTTACAAAAAGATGTGGGTACGACTCGCTACTTGCTTTCAGGCCGCTATTAATACCAAAACATTTTTCAAATCGGGAATAAAAATCACTAGTATCTTCATCGGGTTTCTGTTTGCAGGCTGAAATTGCACCCCAGTCTTCCTTTTTCGTACTTAATAAACGTGGCAATACTTGTACTAACAATCCTGGTAACGCTTTAACTTTGTCTCCAAGCCCTAGGCCTGGAACTCGAGTATTTTCTTCGTTTTCTAATGCAGTCCAATCAATCTTCGCATCTCCCACTTCCCATTCTTTTTCTTTGAGTTTCTCGTAAATGCCAGCAGGCAGTAGTACCTTCAATATTTTCATAAGGTCTGGATAAGTGTAATCACCCATGAGTAACATGTCTTTTATTTCACGGTGAAAACCTGCGGGATCTTTGTCATGGCTAGGTACTAATTTTTTCATTTCCAATAATTCTATTTTTGTTATGGGCGTATACACAAACACGCGTCTAAGCGTATTATCAGCATTCTGAACTGGGTGCACTTCTCGTAACGGATTCTGTCTGTCTATGTAATACATTTTTCTTTCCAAGGAGTGTGTTGAATCAGATTGTGAACATAGGAAGGCACTATATCTGTGCCGATGTTCTAGAATTACTTTAATTAGATCGGTACCTAGACCTCTCCATTTATTCATAAGTAGTTCCGCTAATATATCAGGCAGGGGACCTGGATCAGAGTGTTGGCTTCTATATAATAGGAGTAGGTGTTGTATCATGTATGTACAAGCTAAACGCTGTTCGCTTGGTGTCATATTCAGGAATGTGTGTGCTAATGCATCATCACTATATTTCTCAGGGTTGTCAGCCCATTGTACTGCTGACCTAGCTAATTCTTGTTTGTCCATAGAATCGAGTACATGGTACCCCATTCGTTCTCGAAGTCTGTTGTCAGTGGCTTGGAATAAGTGTTCAGGAGTTCTCGGGTTACACATGGCTTCCCGAAAAATTCTTTTACTTTCTGGACATACTGGACGCATTGAGTTATTAAAGGGTCTTCCTTTACCTACATACACTATCATTTCTCTACCTGGTAACTGTGATTGTCCAGCTGCTTCGTCTGGTTCGTCCTCCTCCTCTGAGGATTCAAGTTTGTCCGAATCTACTTCTGGTACTGGCTGTCTTCTTTCATGCATCTTTATTATTACATTCTTGATCCTTCGGTACATATTATCTATACAAGCCTGTTTATCATGATCCCCATCTGATATCTTCTGACCCCATCTATGGAGTGCTTTTATGTCTTCCGGGTTTGCGCCCGGCCTATCCGCTTCTCTTATTAGACAGTTTATAAGAAACCGTAATATCTTGCCTTGAGTATCAACTTTCTGGTAGGCCAATGCCTCCTTAATACTTTTGGGCCCTGCCCCTGTTTGAACAAAATGATATATTTTATCTAGATGATCTACCATTCCAGGTAGGGTCAATAAAAAGTTTGTGACTCATCGCAATCGTACTGATGCGAGCAACATTCTCTCGTCATTCTTTTTACCAGGTACTGGATCATATCTACAGTCTGCAAGGCGTTCTCCATATATGTCAAAATCGGCTGCTCGAGGTGTACGTTGTTGTGCTAGTTCTCTATAAGTCCACCGATGTGTGGGTGGCGGGGTTTGGAAACCTGTCTGGAAACCTGTCGCCCCTCCGGACGCGCCTCCTGAGGCGCTGGCTCCGAAGGGATTGTTCGGGTGTAAAGCAGGAGGAATAGGTGGGGGGAGAGGTGGAAGAACGGCCGGAAGACCAGGAGGAACTGCCGGAAGGGTTGGGACGGGAGGAGGAGTAGCTTGTCGCGGAGGTGGGGGCTGAACATCTCGGGGTCGAGCGCCGCCAGTGGGAGGTGTGCGTGGCGGTGCGGCATTAACATATGCGGGAGCTGCATCGTCTAGATAGGAAGAAAGGAAAATGTCCTTTGCGGTTTTCGGGTGTATTTTAGTCGGGAGCAAAGGAGGTGGCAGATCCTTTGGTACTTCCGGGGTGGCCTTAGGTAAACCCTCGGCCAAGAGAGGATACATACCATTCATAAGAGTGTTTCGTTGTCTATCTACTTGTTCTATTTTTACTCGGATACCTTCCTCGACTAATACGTTTTCTCGGGCCTTTTCTGAATCCTCTCTACTTTTCTCTTCTTTTCTGTGTGCTTTTTCTGTACGCCTATGCGATTCTTTACGCCATAATTCAATGGCATCTTTCTGTGACTGTCTGGCTTTCTTTTTCCATAATGCTTCTTCTACTCTCATGATGCAATCTGCATCCCCTGTCCCAGCAGCGGGCCATCTCTGATTCTCTGCTAGATCCTTGGTGTAGTCCACCCATAAATTGAGATATAAAACGGCATCTAGGCCATGTTTGTGGTACATAAAGTACCCTGGAGTGTCCCTAGGTGGAATGGGAACAGCTTCCTCGAGTATCCCTTTTCTAGTTTTTATCTGTCTTAATTTGGAGAATAACGGCATCTTTAAAAATCAGGCTACTTGGTCCTTACTTAGATATGAACACAATGAACACAGTAATCACAATAATGAAGATCGAACAATCACTCATACCACGATATTTTAAAAACACATTAAAACATTTAACATTTAAAAACGAACGATAATGATTAGAATGAAACTAGCTAACTGCATGATACTGGATGTACTGCTAAACAGTACAGATACACCGCTAAACGGTGTAGACAGGATATACTGCTAAAACAGTACAGATACACTGCTAAACAGTGCAGACCAGGTCTGTGTACCCAAACCCGTCTTGACCGGCACAAATTAATGTGCACGTCTAGATGCGTCCCCAGCAATGGTACTCACCGGGAAGCATGGAAACGGAAGGCCTCGGAAACTCTGGACTGGACTGGACCGGACTGGATTCGACTCGTGACGCAGATACTTCGGAACTTCGGAACCTGGTGGGCCTCTGTATACCTCGGATCTTGCTCTCTCAGCTAGGCTCTGGTCGGGATCCTCCGCACTCCTCACCGCCTCGTCTGGGTGTTGATCGCAGCCTCGGTCACCTCCGTTGGCCTGAGGGAGATACAGGAAATCCTGCGGGTACGCGTAGTTGTCCGTCCGGCTGTGGCAGGGGGCCAGGCCTGCAACGCACCTCCGGCGCGTAAGGTGGGGGAGGGGTCCCTATTCGGGCGCCAATTATGTGGTAAATTTTAATTACCTATACTTAATTTATGCGGTAAAGTCAATAAGAATAACTCAGAAAAATAAGAGGCAAAATCCGTGATATTTGAGGTTTTCAAAAGGGGTTTTATTCCTTAAAAAGGAATTGGGTAATTGGCTCGAGCCAAGGTGGCATACCATTCCGTCACCACGCAGGTTCGGGAAGGGACTGACAGACAATACTTTATTGACAATCATTCATATATATAGTCAATGCATTACAGTAAAGGCATATGCAGAAGGCGTAACAGCTGAGAGGAGAGATAAGAATACACATACGTAATAAAAAGGCGTTACAATAGGCGTGCATGAAGGCGTGTACTAGAAACGTCATTAGGAAGATGTCACAAGTGGGAGGATCCATTAGAGAATCCTGCAGTGTCAGCAGAAATACATGACAAGGATGTGCGCGCAGGCAGCATGACGTGTGATTGACGTATAACTGGAGGGTGAAGGGGACTTGACATTTGGCCCTACATGAGGAGACAGAAGTCTGGGATGTCAGATCAACCTAATCCCAAATCGTATCTAATATCTTGTGTTTAAGGAACTGTATTATATGGAAGGAAAAGGTCTCTCGGACAGAGGCTATTCTATACTGACTAAGAGTGCGTGTATAAGCGTCTACGTGTCTGCATGAGATGTGAGGGGGCATGGGCCTACCATGGTAACAGGAGCTATGAATTACTTGCACGGAGACAGTGAGGCCGGGCCCTTTGCTCTGCAGCTGGAAGGATGTTTACTTGAACTACTAGACAGGAATGTATTTTTCTAGGAGCGGAGCAGATAGCTTGAAGGTTGAATACAGTCTTGGCAGGCAACAGGCTGAACCAAGCACCGTTAGCCGCGCAGGGAGTAAGGCAGAGGTCACGGGTACAGATGCTGGCCCAGGCTGAGGCATTCAGAGTCAGAAGGCAGGAAAAGGCTCGATGGCAGAATTCAGGGCCTACTTTGCCAGAGCTGAAAAACGTGTAAAGTACACCACATAAAGACGTTGGCAAGGCATACTTAGGAACGGAATATTCGACCCATTCATGGTGGATCTGAAAGAGGACATGTTAACGTTGGACGCAAATGTATTTGCGTCTTCATAGCTGGAAGTGGAGGGAACATACATGTACTTGTAGCATGTACACGGAGTCGTTGGGGTCTAAGATAGGGGACAAAATTGATCATAAAAATTCATATTTTCCTCAATGTGCACAGCAAAAAAAATTGCAATAAATATAAATACGCTCCAAATTTCATAACATAGGATACTACATCTTCATAATAATCTGAGAAAGCCCCCCAGATTTTCTGCCCATTTTTTTCTTTCTCCTAGACCCAGAAACTGAAAAAAGACCCCACTCCAATTTATATAAACTGTACATTTGTGCTCGCCATTGTTGAAATAACGGTGGCTTTTCCTGTAGCCACTCTGTAGCAATGCACAATCGTGCAACAGTCATAGTAAAAAAAAAATGGCGAAAGCTATACAGTCTGTCAGCAGGGTTATCGTTGGGTATTTTCCCCAACACCAACATCGAAGGGGTGATCGTCAGGCGAAAATTAAGCACTAAGGACATACATTTTTCAATATCTTCTAAGAATCCAGCCAATCTAGGGCAAGAAAAAAAAAGTGTAAACTATCTGCATGATCAGTTTTACACTGAAAACATTTTCCATCAAAACCCTCCCCCCATTTGGACATACGTTCAGGTGTATAATATAAATCAAACAAAGTTTTAAAGAATTGTGCTTTTAAGTTAGCTGACATTAAAGCTTCTTTGGACAACAAAATTAATCTTCCACAACCACTTCTGTATCCCCGAGACTGTTGACCCATTTTACCCTAAATTTCTCGAAATGGTCCACCTTCTGATCTACAAGCATTTTATACAAGATACCAATTTTCACCTGTCCACCAATCCCCTCGATAACTTGGTGCTTATGTACCATTAACTTTTGTCTGTTGAAAAATTCCTGAATTTGTAGAAATTTAAAGAAATAACTTCTGGGTAAATCAAACTGATCAGATAATTCCACAAAAGATTTACACTTGCCATCCACCATGCACATGTCGCCCAGCCTTTAACCCCTTTTTTTGCCATTTTAAAGCCATTCCATCCAAAAATATATTAGGCAGTAATCTTGATGCACAGAAAGGAGTATAATACGAAAGCTTCCCAATTGCAATTGTTCGAGTTAACCATTTCCACGTCTTATAAGCTCCTATTAATACTTAAATTGTGTTAGCTTATAATAGCTGCCATCAATTTCAATAAAAAACTCTGCTTCACATTGGACCCCAGTAAGATTTCAAAAATTGATGGGTGGTTACACATATACTCAGTTGACTCTCCTGTAATCAAAATTCTCATTTTTAATAAAAAGGAAACTATATAATAAAGAAAAAAATCTGGTACCCCTAACCCTCCCCTTTCTGTTGGTAGCATCATATACTTCATAGCCCGTCTTGGTTTCCCGGGACTCCAGATACATTTCCCACATAGAGATTGCATAACCTGTATTTTAGACTTTGGAAATTCTAAAGGTATTGACCTAAACAAATATAACACTTTAGGTAAAACATTCATCTTTATAACGTTAGTGCGTCCAATAATAGGCAAATATAATCGTTCCCATCTCTCAAGTGAAATCTAAATTTTGTCATATATTGCGTTCCAGTTGGAGTCGATTAAATCAGTCATATTGTTCTTAATCAATATCCCGAGGTACATAACCTCCTTCACCACCCTCTCATCTTCCCAAATTAAGGCTTCCAAACATAAAATCTGGGTTTTTGATTCATTAAGCTTATAGCCTGTTGTATTTCCAAAATCCTTTGCTAGCCTCTCAATTTTTAAAATGGCAGTATCTGGCCTAACAGTAACCACCGCAATATCATCCGCGTAAGCGAATACAGAAAAAGCAAAATCAGATATTATAAAGGGGGGTATTAAAATATTTTGATTTAATTGTTCAATAAAGCGATTAATATATAACGCAAATAATAAAGGAGAACAGGGACAACCTTAGCGAGTCCCTCTGGAAATGTTTAAAGACTGAGACAAAGCCCCTAAAACAGAGATTTTGGCCAATGGTTTAGAATATAAAGATTTAATTGCCTTAATATATTTCTGACCAAATCCCATTTTGGCCATCAATCTCCATAAATAATCCCAGCACACACGATTGAACGCTTTTTCTGCGTCTAACAGAAAAAGCGCTAATTTCTGATTATTTACTGCAGCATAATCAAACAACGTAATAAATTTATTTATGTGATCCACCGTTCCTCTTTTTGGTATAAAACCATGCTGTTGTCGAGAGACTAGAGATGTTATAACCTTAGATAATTGATTGGCCAAAATCTTTGAATAAATCTTGTTATCAACGTTCAATAAAGATATTGGTCGATAGGATCCCACATTATCCGCAGGTTTACCCTTTTTACAAAAAACGGCAATGGTCGCGTCAGACCACGTGTTAGGTGAGTTTCCCTGTTGTGCTTTCAGCATAACATACAACAATTCATCCTTTAGAGTATTTAAAAAATGTTTATATACTTCCACAGGTATTCTGTCTGGGCCAGCAGCTTTACCAACTGCTAAGCTCTTTACTGCCATTTCTAGCTCTACCATCGTTATTGGTAGATCCAGTTCATCTGCAACTAAAGGGTCTAAAACTTTCAACCCTGTCTTCAATCTGGAACTCCATTGAGTGGCTGCATCTGAGCTTGGATCCTTCGAATAAAGTTCAGCATAAAAATTTTGGAATATACTAAGAATGTGTTCCGGCGCTGAGTGAGATACACCTTGAGAATCCTTCATTGAGTTGATGTTCCGAGCAGACTGCTTCATTCGCAGTCTTACCACTAATCTTTTACCAATTTTTTCCCCAAATTCATAGCTTTGCATTTTAGAAGTTAGAAATCTCTTCGCAATTTCTGTATCCCAAAGCCAAGAATATTAACTCTAGCCTTTGCAACCCCATTCTCAACCTCCCAGAGCTCCTTCCTACCCTGAACAACTTCCCTAGTTAAAAGGATCTCTGCATTTACCAACAATTCATATAGTTTATCAAGTTGTTTTTTTAAATTTCTTTTGCTGCCAAGATGAGAAACTAATGCACTCTCCCCGGAACCCTGCTTTAAAAGTGTCCCACACTATACCTATATTTGCTGTACCCTGATTATTACTAAAGAAAGATCGAATCCAACCTTTCACATGTGTATTAAATTCATCATTCAACCCCAGTTTTCGATCATAGGAAAAAATAGAGGATGTTGGTATCTTCTCTCGCCTCTGTATTTCAATCATTATGGGAGAATGATCAGAGGTGATTCTGGGGTGAATTCTAATTTTAGCACCTTCCAACAAATTTTCTGGGGCAAAAAAATAATCTAATCTAACTAATTTTTTATGGGGATATGAATAAAAAGCAAACCCATTATCCCCCCCATGAAGCTTTCCCCATACATCAATCAGTCCTATATCATGTAATAAATTAACAAGGGATTTATACACTCCTGGTTTTCGACCTGTATAATTACCGTACCCCCCTTGTATTGCATTATTCGACAAATTTATATTCATATCCCCACATATCACTATCGGTTGTGGAAAATTAACTAGCTCCAAGTTCATTTCATCCAGAGGAGCGGGGTCGTCCAAATTCGCTCCATATACAGTAGCTAACGTTAACAGCATGCCCCAACTCTTACACTCTACAATAGCCCAACGCCCATTTTTATCCACAACTTTCCGACCGATAATTATAGTGCTATCTTTATTTAATATTGCTACCCCCCTTATCATACTGGTCTGTCCACAGGCAGCAACTAATGTAAAGCCCAAATCCTTTAACACCCCTCTTTTTGACCATGGAATATGCGTTTCCTGTATACACACTATGTCAGGTTGGATATATTTCAATTCTGCGGCTATTTTCTGTCTTTTTATCGGATTATTCAGCCCAGACACATTCATTGAGCAAATTCGTAACCCTTTATTCGCCATTGTAATTTTAATTGTACTTGCAAGCCCAAAACTGCCACAATCTGTCTGTCACCTTCCCATCCAAAACCGCAGGAAAAATGAATAATAAATGCTGCCCTGCCATTCTTTCCTTTTAAACATGTAACCACATATTCACCATGTATTTTGCTGTGAACACTTTTCCCCCCCTTTTTTACACCCCCCAGTATCCCCTTACCCCACCCAGACCCCCTCTTCAAACTCACCCACCCTCACCCACCCTCTCCCACCCTGCCCTTCTCCCTTGATAAAGGCTTTAGGACTTATGGTCCTGTGATGCGAGTTTGCCCCCAAACCCCCTACCGTCCCCCCACGGAGTTTTATCTACTTAGTTCTCACCATACTTAGTCCCCCTATTCCGGTGAAAAATCTCCTGAGCAAACTTAAACATATACAAAAACTAACAAAAGCTAACAGCTTCATTGCTCTCACTATGCAGAACTCAATTAAGCTTAAGGCATTTTATATTCAATATATCAATATATCTCTGCATTTCTAAAGTCATCAAAAACTCCTTAGCTGCAATGTCAGACAAAAAAAATCTTGTACGTTCCTTATGAATGACCTTAAGTTTAGCAGGAAACATTAAATATGCCTGTGCTCCTTTTTCTTGAAATTTAGAAATAAGTTGTCTTAGCTGCCATCGCACTTCTACAGATTGCTTGCAGAGATCTGGTCTTACAAAAAACTCACACCCGAGAGCCTTACACTTTTTTATCAGGGCGAGCTCTCAAAAACAATTCCTCACGCGCTTGGAAGCTGTTAAAGGCCACCAATATAGCTCTAGGTTTCTGATCCCGTAGGTTAGCTCTGAAAGGAAATCTATGGGCCCTTTCCACCTCCCGATCCCAATCCCATTTGTTAACCTCTGGCATTGCTTCTTTCAAGAGTGATACTATAAAGCCTCCATTATCAGACCCCTCTTTCCCCTCCGCAATCTGCAAAAATCTCAAATTGTTTCTTCGGGATCGATTTTCAATGTCAACCAATTTCCAATTAACGTCTTCCTTTGTGGCCATATGCGCTTCTATAGTTTTTTTATGTTGAGCTACCTCATCTTCCAACAAAGAAATCTGTGATTCTGCCTCCGTAGCCCTGGTCAAAAATTCTGAACGCGATTTCACCAACCGCCTCACAGAGTTCTGCAACTTTTTACAAGAATTCTGCACTCTCAAACTATCCTCTCGTGTCTCCTCCCTATGTTGCATCATAGTTTGATAGATCAAACCCAAGGAAATATCCTCCATTTCTAAGTCAGTTGCCACAGCATCTATGTTTAAAGTCTCTTCTGGTTTATCGTTGTCTCTTATATCTAAGCGCAACCTCCGAACAGTTCCAGGCTCTATCCCATCTTTCTCCATTAAATCATTCAAGCTGCTGTGGCCACTTTCTTCCTCCAGGCCTCCATCCTCCATACTCATACGAGTAGCATAAAGCTCTGCTAAGTCCTCAGAGGACGACATAGATTGTTCTGACATAGAGAAAAAATCAGCTGACTCAGTCTCGCCCCCAATAGATATCACTAACTCGTAGCTATTTTGGAGATCTGTCCTAATACCTAATGGGGTAACCACGTCATCTCCCCTCTCCGTAGTGGTAGAGATAGTCAAAGCATTAGTATCAGAGCAAGTGCGGCTACTAAATCTAGGTGAAGCCAAAATTATAGTGTCTGGGGTGAGGGGCTACTCAAAGTCAAAGTCTCTGCGCTTGCCCTCTCAGCGATAATCTTTGCCTCCTTATTCACAGAATGTCCTGACTCAGAAGCAACAACAGGAGCTGGAGGAGGGGTTAATGTTGTAATCACTTGCACAGGCACCGTCTTCTGTGCTCCCTCTGCTGCTGTCCCCTCAATCTGTTTTTTAGGCTTTATCTTCCCAGTATCCTTAGATTTAGCCGCTGAAAACATCTCCGGAATTCTCTTTTGCAAACTGACAGCCTCCCCCGCCTCAACAGATACCGCAGCATGCTCTGCACTGTTCCTGTTACTCACGGCAAGCACAGGAGGTATGGAAAGTGTCCCCGGAGCCAGTAGAGCAGGTGGTAGAGCTATCTCTGCTCCATCCATATTTTCCGTGGCAGCCCCCTGCCCCCGGGCTCTCCTTTCCTTCGGTCCCATCTTCAAAATCTCCGAAGTCGGCGCCTTCTGCTGACAATGCGACTTGCCTCTGATCCCAGCTCCAAGCTCTAACCAGCCTTGCTTCACACGCAGGCCGTGTAGTCCAGGTGTGCCGTGTCAGAAACTGATTGAGCCGGTTCAGGTGCTGTTTGAGAAACGCCCAGCGATCCGTGTGCTTCCTCGAAGTAACCAGCTCCGCCACTATTCGTATCGCAAACATGCAGAAAGGTGAGTTTTAATTTATTTGCCTTCTTGAGTGCCGTTCATTGAATGCCGTTGAAATTATTCAAGTCGCCAGGTCCGTTTTTCACCGAGCATCCATTCGCTCTGAGAGGTCCGGCAGGAGCGGCTCACTCATGCGTCCAGCTTGAACGCCCTCTTGCCTCACAGAGAAATCACATATAATATAAAAGAAAGATTAATTTTATATGTGATTTCTGTGTCGTTTTGGTCTGACTAATCTATATAAAGTGATTTATATTTTTGTAAATAATTGGTGTAGCGTCCATTTGTGGTCTTTCATTATATTACTGTGGTTGTTGGTACAAATACTTTACACATTGCCTGGGGGATAAGCTTGTCTGCTCGTGCCAAGCTACCATGGGGTAAGCAGGGGTTGTCAACAGTGTGTTGCCCCCCTACCCTGACAAGAAGTAAGGGTCCCTATTTGGACAAAGACACTTACCACTACCAAATAGAGACCCCCAGATCTAGCAATGCCTGTCTCTTAAGATATGCCGCCTTATTGCTCTGTATCAGCTAACAAGTGTTGAGCAAGGGACTAATTTATATAGACCCTTTTTAGGACCTAGTACAGTGTCAGTGGCCTTGTTACTGGTGGCAGGTGCATATTTACCACCACCCATAAACCCCCTTACAACTCTAAAGATATGTTTGTGATCAAATGCAGCATACTTATGCCTGTCAAGAATTAAAAAAAGCATATTTGGCAAGCATAAGGCCATTTATATGTGTCGGGATCTCAGTCATGAGTGTGGAGTTCTCTGCACTCATAAAGTGGGCATTCCAAAGCATGGGTAACTTTGGAAGTTTATGATCACCCATAAACATGGATGTTCATTGGTATTCACAAGCTCTTCTCCTTCCCCTTTCCATCCTGGAAAGGAAGCAAATGTATTCGAGCCATCAGCTGGGGGACTTTTTTCGAGAGATGAAAGAGGAGCATCTGAGGTGTAGAGAAGGGGTTTCTCCAGTAGGAATGATAGTGTCAAGGTGGTAAAAAAAAAAATGCGTGTTTGCCCGCCACAGGTGTGTGGGGTCTGTCTAGCACTCTGTGGACCCCTGCTACACCCTCCACCACTCTTGAAAGAGGGTACATTAAGGAAAGGCACATGTACGCAGTAACAAAAACAAAACTCGAGCGGTCGACGGAAAGCAGTACCTCCCACCCTTTTAGTTCTCATTGCCACTGCTCTGGCTGCACCACCGATAGCCATGCACGTATTCAGGTCTTTTAATATGGTCAATCTGAATGTTTACACAAACGAAAACCTGCACATTCCCAAATTCAGGAGCAGAACTACTTAAGTCACAATCCGAAAACTATCCTGATGAACTACGGGTTTCACACTTTTTTTTTCGGAGTCTATCATAGCGCGAACTTGACCCGAAGGTATCAGAGTGCTTTAACAGGAGCATCAGTTACGTTACACAGGACACGTTAATGTTTGTTAGGCTCTTCCTATATTATTCCATTGCTCACTGCTCTTCAACACATTTCTCATGACTCATTATGTCAAGCCACATGTACTCCCCCGCGTGAGTTTTTTCTCAGGGAGCTGTACACACAAGAAGATTAGAACCCTGCTGGGAATGTCACAAGCCCTTACCAGGGATTTGCACGGAAACCTGTACCTGGTGCAGTTTTCCAGTCATATTCGTAAGCACGTTTGTGAATTCCCAAAAGTCGTAACTCTTAATTTATACAAACATGTAAATTTATGAGCGCAGATTTAGAACTTTCTTTATGAATCTGGCCCATTGTCTCCAGGGACTCACACGCAGCAGCCACTCCATAAAAGGCCTCTAGAAATGTTGGATTGTAATGCTGTAAGCTTTTAGTACTTTTCCGCTTTAAAGGATGGAGCAACCATCATTGTTTCTGGCTTCCAAGCCAGATACATAAATTGGAAGGTTGAATTGGAGGGCCTGTGTTTGCATAGTGTCTTTTATGTGATGTAATGTGATGTGATGTGAGGTGATCCAGACATTTTTTTTGCTGTGCAATATATAATACTCATACACAGCGCACAAATGCCATTTTAAAAAAATGAAATCAAAACTTAACATTATTTCTGGACAGCAACACCATGGTGAATGCATTTGAATGTATAGATCAGTGCTCTAAAGGACAATAGAACCCCAGCTCTGCATTTGCATTCCTAGTTCGCGGGCATGCAGTTGCAGCCTGCACAGATCGGGAGTGGCGAGGTGGTGGTGGGGAGATGTGAAAGAAAAAAAAGCATACCTCTTTGCCGCACTCCTCATCTTCTCAGCCTCTCCGGGGCTGGAAACAGTCAGGCTCTCTCCTTAAGCCAATCACAATGTTGCGATGCAGCATTGTGATTAGTCTGAGCGCAGTGGATTGGAGCTCAGTCAGGGAATGGGGGCCTGGGCATGTTTTCCATGCAGGCTGCAATGCTAATTGCGAATTAATGTTTGGCTGGCCCAAGAGCACTGTCCAAACAGTCATGGGCATTTAGGAATGGGCAAACCACTCCTCCCCTGCTCTGAGAGTGGAGCAGATCCGCCCCAACCCGCCCCACAGAGATGCTGCAGCAGGAAAAACTACTATGATAATAGCTTGAAGTTATTATCAATATATTTGTTCTTTCTTTGCAGCAGTGGGGCCGCTCCTCCGCCTTAGAGGAGGAGCCACCACTGACAGCATGGAAACCCGTCTAATAAAGGATACTGAGGCTGCAATGAGGGAGCATGCAGTGGTATATGCTATTCCCATCTGGTTTCCCTTATCACGCACTTCCACTCTCAGAGTGGAAGTTAACTTTCTTGGACGGCTACCGCTTTGTGAATAGATACCAACTGCTCTCAGCAATCAGTAACCTTGCCAGGGTTTGTGACCTTAGGAACATTCGTAAACAATTGATGCACTTTCATGCAACTCATGCGGGTACATCATTATCGCCTCTTTTCCATGCAATTTGTAAGGAATTGCAATGCTGGCATCTTGAGACGCAAGGCTATTTGTGACTTGCAGTGTCATTTTAGTGCATTTTAGTGCATTACAAAGCTAGACATTTAGCACATCGCAGGCTTAACGATTGAAAAATCATTTGTGTTCCTGCTGCAAAGTTATTGTGTAACTGGCTGGTAATACACAAAGAGGTGCAGTCTGACCATTTGCCTAAAAACCGATTTATGAGTAACTTGGATTGAAAAGGACCAGTAGGGTAGTCTTGTACTTTGATACTAGGTAAATAGTTTGGATAAATGGAAGTTTAATGATACACCTTTACTCAACTATATATTTTTATGGCAACTAATTAATATGGAGTATGTCCTTTATATTGTTATCCATTTTTAATGTTGTCCTAGGATGTTTAATAAAACATTTTACGCAGTAAAGCAAAAATCTTTCCCTGGTATAGAAGAAAGCACAGATTTTCACGTTGGGTTTAAGTGAGCTAATGTAAAATATGGACCATTAAGATACTTTTTCTAGCTTAATTTACGGTGACTGCGGGATCCTTGAGCATGTGAAAGCCTAGGGAAATTTGCATACCTGCTGACAGTAAGCCTTTGCAAATGGATGTTCGCACTTTAAATGATCGTATTCCAAATTTAAGCCAATGAAGTGGAAATTAGACAGCTGAGAAAACTCCGAAAATGATTGCTAATCCCTTTCATAATTTGAGGAATTTTAGCAGGACACGAAAAGATAGCTCTGTATTAATGGCAAATACATGCTAGAAATATCACAATTTGTTCGTTAAAAAACAATTAATAATTCACACTTTCCCAATTGTAAATGAACGCTAAGAAATCCTATCTAATACCATTAGAAATTCTATACACAGTAACAGTGGTTCTATAGTACTGCTCAAGTACACATTTTGTAAAGTATTATTCTGTGGTGTGGTAAACGCTCTGCTGGATTGAACTAAAGAACTTTTCATCTTGGATTTGGGTAGACGGTGTTGTGTGAAATGAATGCCGTGCAGTGAGAAAAAAAAAAGAAAAACAATCACACATGCATCGCATCAAAGTCATGAACACAGAATTTGAACAGTTAGTGTGACAGATCTCTCTGTTCTGACACACCATAAAGAGGTGAGGACATTAGCTTCAATGCTGCTGATGCAGCGCTACTCCGGAAATGCTTTCTAAAACCATATCACATTTCCCTGAAGCACCAAATCATACATTACTCATCAGTGGGGCCCATGACACTGTGAGTCACTCATACACACTTTATTCTACTTCATGGTGTGGTGGGACTCAAAGGAAAGCTACTGGATCATAGCGGAGTGTCTAAATCAAAACTAAATATTTATACTATTTACACCGGAAGTTTAATGAATTTTACCATGGTTTATCAATGAGATATTTATTCAGACATACCACCATTATGGTCAATGGATCTGCTAGTAAAAATTAGGCTAAGGAAAATACAAGACCAGCTTAATTCTCCATTTCTCTAATTTTTTATTCGAAGCAAAGTTTAGCATGTCTAACAGTTAATTCGCTTTATTTATTTCTGTATTCTAAAATACCCTTCCAACAGTAAAAGTTTATCCCAAACCGTTATTTTCATTTATTTCAGAAATAGACACTATTTAAGTTATAAGACACGAGTATTAGAAAAGGACAGATAGACCCAAAGTTCATTTTCTCCTAACTTCCCTAACTAATAACCTCAACTAAAACTCAGTTCTCATTCAAAGAAAAATAGAAAATGTATTCCAAGTCTTACATCTCAGGAAAATCAGCATTCCAACAGCATCTCAGGAGGAAATCCAAAGAGAGCTTTTTTCTTAAGAAAAGTCACGTCTTTTTATACACTATTTCACTAACTTTATCTATCTACAAAAGTAACTGTCAGTACAAACTCAAGTCCTGATTGGACAATTTGAGGGTGGATGAGCATCACCTCATCATTCTAATATTCATTTTCTGTAGTATCAGCTAAAATTAAAGAGTTCTTTGTTTCAAGAATGTCCGGCTTAATCATGTCCTCAACTTGCAATATGAAGTTCCTTTCCCACCATTTATAATTCAGATGTCCATATTTTTTTGGCAGTCATCTGGACTTTCAGGCCATGCTGTCCTTGAACTGTTCTCGCTCAGGCACAGGCAGCTCATATTCAGTCTCGGCTCTAGCCGCACATGCACAGTATCTTTCACTGTCACAGTAATCGAACGCTTCCATTTTTTAAGTAGGCCTCACGAGCCAGAATGAGAACTATCATGGAAACAAACACAAATAAATGTTAATTATTGAAATATAACCCATCTGTTCACCTCCCCCATACTAAGATTTTCCCTGTTAGTTGCTACCTAGCAAATAAGCAACACATATGCATGGTATTCTTACCTGTCTTCATGTTTTTGCCACTAAATACATAAACAGAAAGCACATTTATGCCGCTTTCGATTAATTTAAAGCTTTTGCATTAGTAAACACCATGACAACATTACTAAATTAGTCAGTTATAGTTTTCCATGCAAGCAGGTTAATATTCCAATGTGTATTTATGTGTGCATTCTACACTACGTTGATGAGTTTACCAAACCACACAATTAATAAAAGTTACAGTCACGAGGGGTATACAAAACTTTGTTTCTTCACCTCGTTGTATCAACTCCTTCCTTTGGTGATCTTATCACCAAATATCTCCCAAAATTTTGATTTTTTTTTTATCCAAACATGTTTCAAGTTCTTCTGATGAGTATGGGTTATACTCTGGTATCTTCTTCTCTAGTTTCTTTAAAGATCTTTTCTCAAAATTCTTCCATTTCTATATCCCAGTTTTCTCTTTCTCGTTCTTGTTTTTATTGAATTGCTTTCTTTATTGATTTTCTAACATTCCTTCTTTTTCGGTATATATGCAACACAATCTTATCATCAAAATCACTAATACTAATATTGGTATTAGTATCTTACCTATAATTGAACTACCTATTTCAAGAAACCAATGTTTAACTGCTGAAAAACTTTTACCAAGTCGTTCAAGAACACCATCAACCTCCAGTGGTTCAATTTCCTTATGCAATTCTGTAATGTTTGTAATGTACTTTTCAATATTTTGACTTTTGTCTGGTGCAACAGTGTTATCCCTTTAAAATTCCACAAACTCCTCCTTCTTTTGCCAGGATTATATCAAGAGCAAGACGATTTTGGGTCACCATAGCTCTCATAGCAACCATTTCAGTATTTACCATCAAAAATCCACCTGCAGTGTCTGTTAACAAACGATCTACTATCGTTGATAAGTTTTGAATTCGGTTTGGATTGAAAGATATTCCACTGCTGGTATCAGTGCTCCCAAAATATCACCTATTATTTCAATTACACTCTCTCTTTTTCTACGACTTAAAGGTTTACCTATCTCATGTATTCCATTAGTACCTCTATCTACATGAGAGATTTTAGGAAAAACCAGACCTACAAAACATGTCCCGTACCAATGGTCGGGTAATTTATAATAAGCTTTGTTCCCGCATATAAAGTATATGCCAGGGAAAACTGGATCTTTCCCTCCTTTAAATCCCCAACCCCCTACTATTCGATAAGTGTCTTTACATTGACTTGCTCCAACTAAATAAATGTCATACACAGTATTGTCTCTTCTTATACAAAATGTCCCTAACAATGGAGTGTCTATACTTATGGCCACATTCAGATTTCTGTCATCAAGATTTCCATCTTCAAATGCCCAATATTTGGATTTAGCATGGTTCATTCTTTCACTGTGTTTATAAGCATTTCTTCTCTCTTCAACCATATCTAAAAATACTTTTGCTTCATTTCTCATTTTACAAGTTAAAATATTTTTTTATGCATATTCATGACTCAATTCATCCATTTCTAAGAAAAATTCTCTCACTACTTTAGCAGTCTTTACTTTGCTCATTGCACTAATGTCTTTCAATTTTGCAAATATATAATCAGAATTCGAATAGTAATACTCAAATTTCCCTGCTTTATAGAACAAACTTGAAATTACACTACATGTGACACCATATGTAAGTGGAAGGTGATGATATGTCACCCCTTCTGAAACTGATGCTGGCAATTTCTCACACATGTAACAATCACTAGCATCCATTATCCTAACATACTCAGATAACAGACTTGAACATGTGTTTCTGGTGTAATCACTTATGGATCTATCTTGGTAAATTTCAGGTTTATATACTGGTGGTTTATCAGATTTTAATTCAACATTCTGTTCATTGAAACTTACATTTTGTTTAATCTTTACTAGTTTGTCATGGAAAGGAATGGTAATAGCTAAAATTACCCATATTAACATTAGTAATCCAGTACTTATTGAACACATTCTACACCATTTTCTAAAAATAGAACATTTCATTTTATGTTCATTAGCAGCCATTGTTTTTTTTTTTTTTTACAACGACTTTCACAGTACAATCTATCTGAAATTTGGTCTTTAATAGACTCTCATTTTTCACTTTCAGTGTCTTTTCCTATACCCGAGTTTTGGGCCTTGCTTTTACCTGGTACTTTACAATCAAATATGTTTCCTTTCTTTTGAGTTTCAGCTTTACTCACTTTCTTTCAATTGAATCGGGCAATTCAGATTTTCTTGACTACTGTTCACTTCCTCAATAGGAGGTAAAATCATGTAGGCCCATTCAGGTGACTTATATTTTTGGTTTGCTTGTAGTGTAGTTCCTAGTTTCCCACTAGGCCCTGCGCATTGGAATAACATAAACAGTAGTATTGACGTGGAACTGCGGATATTCCAGGCCTCCACTGACTATGCTAAACTTAATTGGGTTGTGTTACCAACTAGCTCAGAGGTCACTGGAAACTTTCTTCTCTGCATAGGAAGTGATCAGCTTCCTTGGCACAGACAAGAAGGGATTCAGCTTTCCAACAACCGTGCAACATGACAACTTTGCTCCTCAGATCAAGAGTCAATCTCTAGGGTCGTGTGAAACAATAGATATGTATTTCACTCAGTCAGTCTAGTGCAGTTTACTTTCACGAGATGTAGAGAATAGAGAGACGGGCGTTTGTCAATAAAGGGTTAACATTTATTGAACAGTCTTTCTTCTCTTACAAGAGAAATGTATTGCCACAATTGCAATAATTGTTATTATAAAAAGTACGTACAGTAAGATAAGTATTGCGAAATAGAACTGTAAAAGCATTGATATGGTTTCTTAGCCATACAATGGCTTAAAAGTAATAAAACATATATACAGTCATATATACATTAGGCTAACATACTCAACTGGTGCTTCTAACTAAGCCTACCCCAGTGTGCCTAACCTAAGCCTAACACGTGGAAGGGGAGCAAGTAAGTAGCTTTAAGTTAAGTTGGTTTTGCCAAGGTTTGTTTCAAGAATTCTCGTCTAAGGGTTTAGTCAACACCATACCTCTGAATAGAATGATGGAGAATTGGTATCTCCTTCAGGGGTCTCTCTCGATATCCCAGTCACCCGCGAGGGTAAACCGGAAGCGCCGGGACTGGATTTCTCTGCACGAGAAAGGCAGCGGCTTCTCTTCAGCGCGTCAAGGAAGGGGGGGGGACAGCGTCCGCGGGCAGCTGGAATCTGCTGGATGTCTTCGCAGAGGGACGGCTGTTCAGCTCCTTAAGCGTACTGCACCATAGGTCGCGCTTTAGCGGCGATAATGGTATCAGCAGCTTCACCACCACAGGATAGCAGGCTGCAGCGACAGAGTGCTAGATATACCAACACGGGGTCGTGCAGGCAGCTGGCTTCAGTAGCTCGTACAACAGGCATTGCTTAAGGCAACGTTGGTAATATTTATACCTGACAGGTGCCGTGTTTGACGCAAGTTTGCTGGACATAAGACGTCAATTAAAGATGTCACTAGGAAGTGATAGTTATCAGTTGCTCATTAGAGTTCTTTTACTAATCAAAACATAGCAAGCGGGGATTTCCAGGTTTGCTGAGTTTTTATCTTGTTGAAGAACTCGGAGTGTTATCTAGGAATATTAGATAGTGACTACTGCTCTGTCATTGCACTAATTGGTCGCAAAGGAAGTGGCAGAGGGAACTATGCTGGAATGTGGCTCTGTTCGTGTGAGGCCAGAGATGACTTTTCAGAAAATCGCACTTGAACCGTTATGCCAATATAGGGAATAAATGGATTTATAGCCGAATAGGGGCATAAGGTCACAGTATCGATCAGGAACCTAGATAAACACGCAACACCCACTCCACGGGTTAATGTCCATCAAAATTACTAAAACTAAAGCAATTAGATGCATGTGTAACATTGCCCACCCCAAAATACATAAATGCATTCGAAATAGGCGTACTTGTAATACATGAATTTTAGGTACTGTACGTTTTTTAAAGCATTGTAATCATTCAAAAAATTATTGCATATGAAATCAATGAACGATTATGCAAAAGGAATTACACATGAAGTATCTCTGACAGAAGAAAAGGCGAGATAAATCATCACATAAAAATGCATTGTAATAACATGTGTGCTAGAGGCTGGTGTAATGTTGTTATGTCTCTAGATGTGTTTAGAAATAGAAGTGTGAAGCTTCTGTTCTCTAAGAATAGTTTTTACGTTAAGCAAAGAATTGTTCGTGCCAAAAAAGGTCAATATTAGAAAAATTGTCCAATTCAAAGAAAATAGATTTCCAAAGCTCTTGGCAGTTTTTGTTGATCAAAACTGAAGGCCGAATTCAGAGTTCATGGGAAGGCTGTGTGTCGGAAAGCTTCTCAAAGTTATTGTTTCTCTATGGGTGAGAACATCGTATCAGACAGGCTCTCAAAGAATTGGTCTACAAAATCAGGTGATAGTTCAACCAAATTAGATAGCGCTGTAACTTGGCAGGTATGAGAATGATTGCTGTCATCGAAGGCAGGACCAGCAATGCTCACAGAACGTTGTACCTGGATGATGTTGCTTTTGTCACTCGCTCCACTGTTACCACTTGGCTGTAGCACAGGAGTCTCCACGAATGCCGTCATCAGGATTGGTAGCCGCTGGGGACAACACAATGCGTGAGCCGTTATTGGACTGATCAAAGTATCGACGTCCATTGGTACTGCTGATGGAAGTGAAAGACAGATGTCCAACACGCATTCATCGCCGCAAAGCATACACCGTAGCACAGGTAAAATGCAATTTTGCCATATCGGTCTGAATGAAAGGAACCAGGTCATGTTTAGATCTCTCAGCCTGGCCAATCCAAGGACGTTAGTTATCCTGTCCCGGTAGCGCATTGCTAGGATTGTCTCTTCCATTCCCATGGGAGCTATGTCTGAGCCGAGGCTTGCCATAACGTAGCAGGAGGGTCAAAAATAGAATCCCTGCGATGAGTCCCAAAAATAATGGTATGCCGCCAAAAATGGAGTGCACAAAATTAGGAAAGATTCCCAAAATTGCCTGGAAGGGTGTTAGCAGTCCCGTAAAGACTGTCTTAAATATGCCTGGGATGCTTGTTGCACTAGACATGTTAAGGAGTTGGCTGAACATTTCTACGAAATGCACGGGGCAATTTGTTGATAAAAGGTCATGAATTTCAGTAGCTGTCCTTGCAACTAGAAGATCATACGTCTCTTTAGATGACGTTATAGGCACTGTTGTCTGTAAAAGTACAGATTTCATTTTGCTTAATGTATCAATTCGTATAGAATAGAGATTCAGACGAGGCCAGATGGGAGTCACTATGTCTGGAGGCCCACTCGGAAACAATGCTTGCATACAACATTTGACCATGGACGTTACGTCTATTAGATAACTTTTCCCTGGCGTGAGGCCACAACATCTGTGATCCGTTCTAAGAATGTAACTCCCGTTCGAAAGTTGCATAAAGAAGGGCTCTATCTGAGTTGCAGGTGTGACTAGCTGGTGGCATGAAAGGTTGTTTGAATTTCCATCACATGCTCCGTGTAAATTAATACCCTGACACAAAAGTATACCGCTTAGTGAATGTTTACAGTTCTCACCACTAAGAAATACATTTTTGTCACTGTCACTATAGCAAGAATGAGTGTATGGTAATTTCCATTCGGATTTTACATATCCTTTACCCAATTGTTCATACTGGCCAGCAGGTATGTACTCAAGGCACTTTTTAAATCAGAAAGTTGTTATCGGAATTGTGATAATTCCGTGTATTATCCATTCAATGACAGGACTCTCTGAAATTGTCAATGATAATCTCTCAAGTTTTTCGATGCTCAGGATTGTATAGTCTGCTCCTTTCTGTGCCAAACTGATCTGTTTATCAGTAAGGTTAAAACTGGAAAATAATGACGTCGTGTTGATTAAACGCCAAGGCACATAGCCTGAACGAAGATTTTGCAGCGTCCAGCCTAGTTCTATAATAGAGCGTAATTGAGACTGGCCATGTTGTAACATTAGCAAATCTCTGTCTATCACATCAAAGGCAGAGGATACAATATTGTCCAACGAATATATTCTGGAAGACAGAGTCGTTAACCCATTGTCTACCACAGAAAGTGATTTCTCCAAATTAATACGATCAATTTCTCGTATTTTTTCAGCAGTTTCAATTTGCTTTACTTTCCAAGCCTCGTTGTAAGCAGCATAGATACTGGTCGCTATGAAACGCTTTTGACGCTGTTTGCGTGGTCCAAGAATGAAATCGCGCAAATCAGCACCATCTTTTAGCAAAGACAAGTGTTGCTTAATTTCAGCCAGTGTGGACGAGGTTAGCCATTCAAGGCAGAGTTTCGCTACACTGTATGTTGTTATAATCCCTGGATGCTGTCTCTGGGAGTATCTAGGGTCTAATCTGGTCATTTTTAACCCCTGTGTTTTATTCAGGAATCTATCTTGACAGCTATTTGTGTCTGTAGGCCAGATTAACCACTTTTTCCAATCAGGATTTGTTCTGTTGAAATGTAAAATTTGTGACACGTCTAACTCAATATCTGTGGTTGTATTCTCAGGTATTGGCTTTGGTATAGACGGTGTTTTAAGGTCTTTGATCTTAGCTAGGCCAAGACAAGATGTTTGATGTATTGTGTCATTTAAAAATAACATTTGTTCTGGTATCATGCAGGTTCTAAATAGTGCTTCTATGCCTTGCACCTGCCAATCTTTTGTACCCCAAATTGTTTTCGTTTCAATATTATTTTTCCAATAATAAAAACCAAATGTCATCATTTTGTCATAAAATGCTTCAGAATATATCAATTTAGAATTTGTCAGCATTGTTTTCATTCCTGTTTTTTCTAACAGTTTATAATAAAACGTTTCTGCATCACTGGTGTTAAACCCTGAGAAGTATTTGAATTTCTCAAAAAATGCTTTAGAACTGCTTTTAGGTGGTGTAGAACAATGTTCCCATTGATTATACATAAAAACATTTCTAGGCTGTGCAGATTTATGCAAGTAATGATCCCCATAGTGGGTGTAACAGAATAGCTGCTCATAACTAGATGAACCTTGTAAATAATCATGATCTGTGAATCTAGCTGACATTACTAAATCAGACATCATGTCATTAATACTGTTAAAGTCCCAATCATCAGAAAATGTACTAGGTGTCACAAAGTCACTTAAGGAAACCTTTAGTTGATGAGGATACTTCAGGATTTCGACCGGACCATATATCTCATAGTCTGTTTTCTCCCATACTACCCCACCAGGTATTGGAATTGCTGTGACATTTACTGTTGACAGTTCTCTTTTCTTCACGTGGGATGATCTGTGTGGTTTCAGGACTAGGTTGATGTTCTGACTTGCTGTGTCCATTGTAATATATTTTCCTTCAATGAATTTTCCCGTTTCTGCATCACTGGTGTTAAACCCTGAGAAGTATTTGAATTTCTCAAAAAATGCTTTAGAACTGCTTTTAGGTGGTGTAGAACAATGTTCCCATTGATTATACATAAAAACATTTCTAGGCTGTGCAGATTTATGCAAGTAATGATCCCCATAGTGGGTGTAACAGAATAGCTGCTCATAACTAGATGAACCTTGTAAATAATCATGATCTGTGAATCTAGCTGACATTACTAAATCAGACATCATGTCATTAATACTGTTAAAGTCCCAATCATCAGAAAATGTACTAGGTGTCACAAAGTCACTTAAGGAAACCTTTAGTTGATGAGGATACTTCAGGATTTCGACCGGACCATATATCTCATAGTCTGTTTTCTCCCATACTACCCCACCAGGTATTGGAATTGCTGTGACATTTACTGTTGACAGTTCTCTTTTCTTCACGTGGGATGATCTGTGTGGTTTCAGGACTAGGTTGATGTTCTGACTTGCTGTGTCCATTGTAATATATTTTCCTTCAATGAATTTTCCCAAACACAGTACCATGATGAGCCAAAGCAGGAGGAAAAATACACCTAGACCGAACCAGAACTCTAGCCAAGGGGAAATTAGGTAGACTTCCTTCAGTTGATGAAAGAGTTCCGTTGCTTTTTCTTTAAAAGACTTTTTTGTTTCTGGCATCACTTCGGGGTCATTTAAATCTTCATCGAAGTTGTCGAAGTTGATGAAATAACCAGAGGCAGTTCTGTCAATTGATGGGATTGTTCTTTCAATCTGTCTATCGGTAGCACTTTCTGATGCCACATCATTGTAGACTGATGTTGTTTCTTGACGAACTGTTTCAATCTGTGTTTCAAGAGGCACGAGTTCCATGGTATTATTGCATAGTCCTTCATTGTGCACTGCAGGCTGATCGAATGTGATTAGTCTTTCAGTTTGAACCTCTTGGATTGTTGCAAGTTTGGGTATTCTGTTGTTTCTTGGGTGTCCACTGGGCCTACTGTTGATTATAGGCCACATGCTTGTGGTTTTACCAGATCGATAGACACGACTCTGTTCTCCTTTTTACCAGCAAGGGGCGGTAGCACAACTGATCTTGTTCCGGTGACTGCTAAGACAGGTACTGCTTTTCTGTAAGAAGGCCCAAATTCCTTCTTAACCGCGATCTTTTCTCTGACTAGATCCCCAATCTTTGGAATCCAGACAGGCCTTGCTGGGGCTGTTGCGGGTGGTGCCTCGTCAGTGGTACTTGGCTGTTGCTTTAACTTTATGTTGCTTAAGGATTTTCTTGTTTCATTCAGTTCCTGTAAAACAGCCAAACGATCTTTGATGTCAAAGTCTGTTGTTTCTTCTTGTACCACTGACATCTGACTATCGAGGTCCTGAACTCGCATTCTAATTCTGAACAATAGTTTGTATGGGCTGAAACCTTTTAGAGAATTTCTTGGCATGTTGTTAAGACTAATCTGGACACTTATTAAATGTTTGACCCACCCAGCGCCTGAACCTAATACCTTCGCTGTTATAGATTGCTTTATGTCACGGTTTTTTCTTTCTACCACACTATTCCCTTCGGGGTGCGACGGACAAGAATACCGCAACCCAATTCCCATGCTAGCCATGGCCTCCTTATAAGCTCGAGAGCTGAAAGCAGGACCCTGGTCAGAATGGAACGTGGTAATTGCGTATGTGCCGATAAAGACTCGCAAATCTTTTATAACCGTTCTAGCGTCAGCCGAGCGCTGGGGCCACATCCATATGAACCTCGTACAGGAATCCATTGCTACCATGATATATCTATAGTTGCCGTCCCTTTGTAGGGGACCACAGTGGTCCAGGTAAACGCATGCAAATTGTTTATCCGAGATGAGAAGGGGTGTCTGCGCTGGTCGTTTCACTGTTGATACTTTTATCCTTTGGCATATGTCGCATTCCAATACATACTTTTTAGTTTGTATTCTCAAGCGAGGCCACCAATATCTCTGTTTTAATAGTGATATTGTTGCGGAAACGCCAGCGTGTGCAGAAGCACGCCCTTCGTGTGCCGCTTTGATTAGTCCTAGTCTGTGTTCCCTGTTTGGAATTACTCTATCCCCCACTCCAGGGATTCGAGCAAAAGGAACATTATTTGTATCCGTTAAGTACAAGTACTTTTCAGGAAAGCCTTTTGGGAGTGTTTTCTTATCATTTTTTACTGACGTACTGACAGCCTGTAGAATATCGCTGTCTATTTTTGTTTGTGACCGAGTTATCGCAGCTACGGAAGCCGTTTGCACAGCTGCCTTCGCGGCTTCATCAGCCAATGAATTCCCTGCAACGTGAACGCCATCACGTTGATGACTCAGTGTATGTATCACGTGAGTCTTTTGTAGTTCTCTTTGTAAAAGAACTACCTGTTCCCAAAGCATTTTATGCTTTATTGTGCCACCTTTCGCATCTTTGAAACCATTTTCCACCCAATTCTGCAAGTATTCATTATAAGATTGTATGCAATAAAAAGAATCGCACACTATTAGTGTGGGGAATTCGCGATCGGTATTTTCTAGCGCCATCTTAAATGCTACTAATTCAGCTCGTTGAGCCGAGCAATCTCCTAAAGATTGTGTTTTAGTGACCAGTGGTCTGAATTTTCCATTGTGCCAGCGACCTTTTACAATCGCGCACGCAGCACTGTAAGCTTGCTTACCCCCAACTGCGGGTTGTGCTGATCCGTCAGTATATATAATACTTCCGTATTCTTCGAGAGGCAGGATTTCAATTGGCAGAGGACATTCATATTCATATTGTAAAAATTCCTGTGTTTTTAAGTTAGGATCAAATTCGTAAACTACGTCTGTTGCAGCAAGAGAATTAACCCACTGAATCCATCTCGGATGCAAAGCTTTAGCATTAGGAATGCTTGCTTTAGTTACCGCTTCTAAAGCCGGTATGGGTGTTACGATTATTATTCGTTTACCTTGTGCTAGGGGCCTTTCTTTCGCTACAGCAGTCTGAGCAGTAGTGTGGCTCACTGGTTAGAGGCGGCAGACCCGAGAGCAGAGGACGGCCCGGGACCAGGGTTCGATTCCCGACGCGGCAGGTTTCTGGACCAGGGTCAGCGGACTCGATAATTCTCTCGCCTCGGTGCCCACTCTGATCAGCGATCACACTCGGCAACTCTGGGCATAAGCTTGCCTCATCTGCACTAACGGCCCCACCAGACCGCCGGGGATGCCTGGTCTCACCCTGGAGATACCCATTAAGGGACCATCTCTCAGGGAAGCCAGGAAGGGTTTCGCAGCGGTCGAAGCGCGGAGATACTCCTCCGGGAGTCGATCCTAGCGCTATATAAACTTGCAATTAATTAATTAATTAATTAACCGCAGTTAGAATTTTCTCCGTTGAACTGAATTTTATTTCAGCCTTTGTGTACAAATGTGATTTGTAAGCTATTGGTACCTTTTCTCCCTCATTAGAGGTCAGGTATGTGAATCCGCATCTTCCTGGGATGACTCGGATTACAAGATCACGTGTGTTGTCACGTGTATCTAATTTAGTTTTTGCTAACATGTCTGTTTGCAGTGATCTCAAAATTTCTGTGTGTTTTTGAGTCCAATTGATTTGTTTAAAATCAGGTTTAATTAGGTCGTAGAGAGGTTTAACCCTCTCTGCGTAGTTAAGAATGTAAGTTCTTCCGAAATTCAGAAAACCTAGAATGGATTGTAAATTCTTCAGCGTTTTTGGAGCTTGGAGTACAGCGCACTTCTCTAAGAAGTTGTCCGCTAGGCTTTTCCCTTCACTTGATAATTCGTACCCTAAGAACAGTACTGTCAGATGGGCAATTCGAGACTTTTTAAAGTTGAATTTGTAACCCTCTGCTGCGAACCCAAGTATAATGGTGTTCACTCTTTTCAAATGAGTATCCAAGTCGTCATCTGTGAGATAAATATCATCTACGTAAGATAATGCTTCATCATCATAGATTTGTAGTAACTCTGTTACCCTAGCTGAGAATAGTCCTGGGCTGTTCTTGAACCCATGTGGGAGTCGACAGAATTTTTTCTGTGACCCAAATGCGGAGAAAGCGGTCAAATATCTGCTTTCTGGTGCAATGTTTTGACAAAAGAAGCCATTAGAAATGTCTAATGTCGTTTTATATTTTTTCCTAACTATGTTATTCATTAGGGCTGCACTATGCGAGTTTTGTACTGCAAAAGTTTTGCAACATGTATTAAGATGTCTGTAGTCCAAAACTAGACGATATGAATTGTCTGGCTTGGGGGGGGCGTGGCTTGGATGCCGAGGAGGTAGGCAGCGTGAGCTCGGAGCTCCGTGCCCGATCCCGGAAAATATCCTGAAAATTCGTTCGAACCCCGAGATAACCGATACTATCCGGTACTGGACGGTACTGCGGAGGGTCCGGGGCCCACGGAGGACGACACCGAGCCTTCCCACAGCAGTATTTCGACTTTGAAAGCTGAACCCAGGCGAGAAGTCGCGGACCCCAAAATGGCGGCGAGGGCATGAGATCGGAGACATCTGCCCGGAGACCCACTGAGGACTGCTCCCGGACACACTAGAGGTGTTGGTGGCCGCATCGCGCCTCTCCCCAGGAGCCGAATGGACTTTGGGCGCGCCCTTGGGCGGTGGTTGAGGACCGCCTCCTGATTGGGGCGACAACCGTGCGACAGTGACCCGGAGACGAGAGCCCCGGACCTCTGGCGCATCTGGCGCTGGCCGGACTGCGACTGCTCGGCGCTTCCTGCTTCTTGGTGACATATCTGGGCCTGAGAACCCAGCCGGAGGACGGTGCCTGGCGACGCTCGGAGGGCGGCCAGGAACACACTCGAGGACCACCGCCCATCCCGGCCCAGATGGGGAGGCCGAAGGGGAAGGGAGATGGCGCGACCGACACTGAGGCGGCGGAAGGAGCGGAGAGAGACCAAGCGGCATTACAGCGGATGCAGGATCGTATCCTGGAAGCCATCGCCACCACAAAGGACGCCCTGCAGCAGGATATAGCTCAGGTGGCGACGGGCTTGGGTCTCCTGAAGGCCGACCACGACAAACTTAAAGACAGGGTGAAATCCGTGGAGATCACGGTTAAGGACTTAGCCCCGGACCAGGCAACGATGAAAGCCCAGATGGCCGACGTGATGGACCGCCTGAAGGTGCTGGAAAGGAGGGCCGAGGATGCAGAAAACAGGAATAGGCGCAACAACGTACGCCTAGTGGGCCTGCCGGAGAAAATTGAGGGCGACGACATGGTGGGCTACTTGGATAACTGGCTGCGGACGGAGGTGGCACCAGAAGGCCTGTCCCCCTTCTTCTCCCTGGAACGGGCACATAGAGTTCCGGCGCGCCCGCCAGCCCTGGGCCTCCCTCCTCGCCCGGTGGTGTTCAAGTTGCTCCATTACCGGGATAGAGACTGGCTTTTACAGAGGGCGAGGGAGGCAGGGCCCTTCCAAGTGGACAACAACAGAGTCACCATGTTCCCGGACTACACATTTGAGACGCAGCGACTCCGGGCAAACTTCCTGTCCCTCAAGCGGGAGCTTCGCCAAGAAGGCATCAAGTACTCCCTGTTGTTTCCTGCCAAGCTGAGAGTGGTAGTGGATGAGAAGTCCTTATTCTTCACGACCTCCGCGGACGCATGGGACTGGTGGGACACTTATAAAGCGGGAACGGACGGTGCTAAGGCCAGGGAGGAAGAGGCTAAGGTGGCGAGGCCGATCAGGCAGTCCCAACGGATCAGGAGGAACCGCAAGAGAACAGGGAAACCTTCGATGTCGCAGACGGAGGCGGAGAGGCAGGCGGCCCTACAGGCGGTGGTGGACTTATCTAGAACCGCCAGAACTCAGTCTGGGAAGGGTACTGAATCGGAGGACCCGGGCACGGGCTCAGAGATGGGACAATCGGAATTTGGTGGAGCCCGGGGCCCTATAGTGACGCCGCAGACTTCGGGAGAGATACTGGAGGCGTGTTGAACTGATCTGGCGGAATGGACTCGTTGGTTGGACACTGGGTCACTGGGCCCGCAGCAGTGGAACGATATTGATTGAGGTTTTGGGGAGCTGTAATGTGGGGATTGTGGGGTGGAGCGCGCGGGGCTGATTTGTCTGAGGTCTTATAGCATTGAGCCGCGCCTTACTGGCCCCTAAGGTCATCGCAGTGGGGACTGCGACTATTACCACCTTTCCTTGAGGGGTGGTCGGGAGTGTTGGTTTGGATGGGGGTACTTCCAGTTGCGGGGGGGGCCTGTCCTGGGGGGGTGGGAGTTGCGAGCAGTTGGGGTTGCTCAGGGGGTTGTAGTTGTTGGGGGGGTTCGGCTTCCTGTTTGGAGAGGGTGGGTAGGGGGGCCCGTGGTCGCGGGACTTATGCGAACATTGCTCTTTGCTGTATGGGCCGGTTGTGTAGAGGGGAATGGCTAGTACTGGGGCTTTGAAATGTGTGACCTGGAATGTGCGGGGTATGCAGTCCATGACGCGCAGACATAAGGTTCAGGCGTACCTCAAGCGTAGGGGGGTTCATATAGCGTTCCTGCAGGAGACGCATCTAAATAAGCAGGAAGGGGCGGCTCTGCAAAGGCGCTGGAGGGGGCAGTTATTCTACACGACATTTTCAGCATTCGCAAGGGGGGCACTGATTTGGATACGGGCGGGGGTCCCCTTCCAAGTCTCGAAGTCATCGATAGACCCTGAGGGCAGGTATGTGGCGGTGGAAGGAAGGCTGAGAGGCAGGATGATTTCTCTCTGTAATGTGTATGCTCCTAATGTAGACCTGCCCGCTTTCTTGTCTAACATCTCGGGCAAATTGGCGGGATATTTGGCAGGGCCGGTCCTCTTGGGGGGGGACTTCAACTCAGTTGAGGATGTGCTACTAGATAGGTCCCATCCCCCGCTGCGCGCGTCCCCAGCACATAGGATCGCCAAGCGTAGGTTAGAATGGCAGGAGAGCTGGGCCCTCACGGATGCATGGAGGGCGTTGCACCCCACCACTAGGGACTACTCCTTTCACTCACACCTGCATGATTTGCATGTGAGGCTGGATGCGTTTCTTTGTTCGGAATGTGTGCTCCCCGCGGTGGGAGGGGCGGAATACTTGGCCAGGACGATATCGGACCACAACCCCTTGTTGATGTCTCTGGAATGGATGGTGGCTGTTAACTGCGTGCCAACATGGCGCCTGCAACCTGACACCCTGGACGACTTGTTGTTCAGGGAGGCCCTGAGTGAACGTATTGAGAGGTATTTTGAGGAGAACAGTGGCTCGGCCTCCGCGAGGGCGGTTGAATGGGATGCTTTCAAGGTGGTGGTGCGGGGACACTGTATTGGACATACGGCAGGGGCACGGAAGACTCTGTTGGATGACTTAGATAAGGCTGAGGCGCGGCTGAGGGATCTCGAGAAGAGGCGCCCGAATCACCCTGAACTGCAGGAGGGGCTTAGCGGGGCACGGGAGGGGCTGGCGGTAGAGCTAGAGCGGCTGCGTAGCTTCGACCATAAGGCGTACGTGACGAGGGCGCATGCGGAAGGTGATAAGGCGGGGGCGATGTTGGCTTGGCTTGCTAATCCTATCCGGGGGGGAGGGCCGATCATGAGAATCCAGGAGCCAGGGGAGGAGCCCTGCCACTCCCAACCCGGGATCCTGAACAAGTTTCGTGCGTACTATGAGGGGCTCTATCTGAGTGGTGATACGGGAGGGACGGAGGAGCTTGAGGAGTTCTTAGACGGGCTACAGTTGCCGCGAGTGGAGGACTCGGAGGCGGAAGAGTTAGGGCGGCCCATCTCCCTCGGAGAAATAGGCTGTGCTGTAAAACAGATGGCTAGAAACAAGACCCCGGGCCTTGACGGTCTACCGATCGAATTTTATGGCAAATATCTAGAGCACCTTGCTCCGCGGCTGCGCGAGGTATACAATGAGGCGCTGGAGAAGGGCCGACTCCCGGGCTCTATGTGCGAGGCCCTTATGATCCCGCTCTTGAAGCCGGGCAGAGAGGGTGCGGCGCTGTCCTCGTATCGTCCGTTGTCTATGTTGACGACGGACTACAAGATCCTCAGTAAAATTCTGGCCAACAGATTGCTAGTGCACATGACGGGTTTGGTTCACGGTGATCAGTGCGGTTTCATACCGACACGCAACACCACTCATAACATCCGTAGACTCACGAGACTGATGGGTGCGAACTGGCCAAACTCCGTCTCCCCATTTGTCCTGTCCATTGACATTGAGAAGGCATTTGACAGCCTCGAATGGGGATACCTGTATGAGGTGATGCGTCGCTTCGGGTTGGGAGACGGATATATACAATGGACCAAGGTCCTCTACACTGAGGCGGTGGCGAGGGTCCGGGTGGGCGCACTGATCTCGAGACAATACCCGATTAGGCGTGGCACTAGACAGGGTTGTTCCCTATCCCCGCTACTGTTTGCATTGGCAATGGAACCCTTCGCTGCGGTAGCCAGACTGGGCCGCCACTACGCAGGCTTGTCTTTTAGGGGGAGGCCACACCTCATCTCCCTATACGCAGATGACTTGTTGATGTTTTTGGCCGATGCGGGCTCCGAACTTCAGGGGGCGCGGAGGCTACTGGAGCAGTTCGGTAGGTTGTCGGGCCTGAGGGTCAACTGGCCTAAATCCTGTTTGTTTCCCCTGAGGCCGGGGGAACCGTGCCCACTTACTGCTCAGGAACTCCGGTGGGAGCCGCGCTGCCTACATTATCTAGGGGTCTATGTTTACCACGCCCCGTCCGACCTGCTGGATGGTAACATCACTCGCTGTATTAACGCCCTGCGTGGATCCATGGACTTCTGGGCGACTCTGCCGCTCTCCCTGGCTGGTAGAATCTCCCTGCTTAAAATGATAGCCCTGCCCAGGCTTTTGTATTATTTTAGGACACTGCCGGTATGGGTCCCGAGCTCTGTTTTCAAACGCCTGAGGTCACTGATCATAGCGTTCCTATGGGGCACGGGTAGGAGGCGCATAGCGCTCGACACGCTGTTGCGCCCCAAAGATGAGGGTGGTATGGCAGTGCCGGACTTCGAAGGATATTACCTAGCCGCGCAGCTGCAGACTTTTACTCAGGAGGTGGCAAGAGTATATAGAGGCCCCGAGGACGCGAGAGATGAAGGCACCCCGCGACACGTTCTGGCCTATATTACGCTGCACCAGAGACTCCGAGTGGGAGACCTGACGGTCGAGGAGCAGACATTCCGGCTATGTAAGCGGGCGGGTGTCCGCCTTATGTATGCCCCCGAAATACCGCTGGGAATGGTCACTGCCCTCCCACATGGAGGTGACTGGTCACGCTTGCTAGGGTGGGAGGAGGCGGGAATACACATGCTGGGTGACCTCTACGAAGATGGGGTGTTACTGCCGTTTCGGGACCTGCAGGAGAGATTTGACCTACCGAGGGGTGACTACCTGCTGCACGCGGCAATCACGGGCGCCATGCGAGCCCACTGGGGGGAAGGGCTGCAGGAACCGGGCACCTCGATGGCTTGCCAGTACGCCATGATGGCGGCGGGAACCTTTAAGGCCGTCACGTGCCTGTACTCGAGGATGCAGCGGGAGGCCTTGCAACCTTTGGCAGCCTTGAAGGCCAAGTGGGAGCTGGACCTCCGGGTGGAGATACCAGACACGACCTGGGGCCAACTGCTGGGGCGGGCAGGAAGAGCTCGAGGAATGCCAGGTTCCAATTAATCCATTTTTATGTTATTCACAGGGCATACCTCACGCCCGGGAAAATCCAACAGTATTTTGGGGCGACCGACGCTGCTTGCCCCAGATGTAATACAGCGGGGGCGGATCTGTGTCATATGCTGTGGGATTGCCCCTCATTGGGCGACTATTGGCAGGAAGTTGGGCGGGCCCTTAACGGCGCGACGGACAGGGATATCCAGTTTACTAAAGCAGTTGGCATCCTTCATTGGTTCCCACACACACCTAGAAATAAGATGTCTAGTAAGTTTATAGATTTAGGGCTTATCTTGGCCAAGCGGGAGATCACACGAAATTGGAAGTCCAGAGTGGGGCCTGAGTATAAAAGATGGTATGGGGAGTGTCTGAGATGGGCCGCGTGTGAAAGTACCCTACGATACCAGATGGCCTGGAGGTCGAATGATGAGAAAGCACTGGAAAGGGCGACTGCATGGGAGGTGATGGTGCAGGCGCTCCGGGATGTGGACGATGAGGGGCGGGATGCTGAGAGCGAACTAGATGGAGCAGACCCTAACGCTACACAGGAGAACACACCTTAGCGAATGATTACTTCCTCCTGCATCACACCGGGCACTATTACATGGTTACTCAAGCGCAGCGCGACCACGGGGGGAGGGCGGGTAGGAAGCTAGTTTGGAGGGATGTTGGGGTACCGAAATTTGGGGAGGGGGAGGGGCGTAAATCACAAAAGCATCCCAGGGTTATGTGCATGGTGAAGCGGTCGGACATTGTAAGAAGTACGAGACCAAGACAGAGATGAAGCTACCCGCATCAAGAGCGAGGTGATCCCTCCGGACTGAGACCGAATGCCTCAAATTAAGTCTGTACATGTTATATCATTTCTACTGAATATGCTGTCTGTACATTTATATTGGTGATGCAATAAAAATGACGTTAAAAAAAAAATGAATTGTCTGGCTTGGAGACAGGAAACAAAGGATTGTTCATTTGAGAGGTGCATGTTTCAATCACCTCCTGGTACTCAAGGTGATCTAAGATCTCCCTGACCTGTTTTTTAGCTTCTTGCTTTATGGGATACTGCCGTTGGGCAGTTGGTTCACTTTTCAATTGGATTTTGTGAGGCGGTGAATCCTCATCCCATCCTACATGATTTTTATATAATGCAGGTGCCTGGGCCACTGCCCATTTTCTTGCATATGTATATTTTTTGTGAATCGGAATGTGATTCGAGACGGCAGGCATAATTACTTCTTCGCCACGAGGGCACTCCCTGACAAACTCTGGGGGCCAATCTTTTTCAGCTAACAGAATATCATAGCCTTTTGAGAGCTTATCCCAAAATAGACCCTTAATTTTCCTAGTCTTATCACCCTCTATACGCAATGTTATTTCGTATATTTTATGGGGCTCGCTAAGTCTGGCGTCGGCAGTTTCAACCTGAATGTATTCATTCGTGTCCACTGTCTCCAGATGACTCATCAAGATCTTGCGCGCTATACTGATTTCTGCTGCACTGTCCAACATTGTCAATGCCCACTCCCCGTTTTTCAACTGTGTCCTCAGTATTCTCGGCATGGTTGATTACTCTAATACTGGCTACCTTCTTTTTCTGAAATTGAGATTTCTTATTTTGAGCAGGTTCCTTGTCTTTGGACTTGGTGTGCTCTCCTGGGTCTGACCGTCCTCTTCTTTCCGAATTCTGTGGAAAAGATCGAGAGGGACGTGTATCAATACTTTGATATCTATCAGGTTTTTTCAGATTATCCCTATTTCTAAGGTTATATCTTTTCTCAGAGGGCTCCCTCTGGGGAGACTGGCGTTCTCGAGTCGGAGTTCTTTCCCTCCGTCGAGGAGACCTTCCTCTGGACTGGAAAACTTTTTCCTTGGGAGTGGATTGTTTATTTCCATCCCAGCTCTTTTTAGGAGTATTTGAATTATTTTTAATAAAAATAATTTTTCAGGATTTTCGAGCAGTTGGGGCTTTACCGGTTTCCCACCCAAGCTGTCTCTACCTAATTCTTCATAGCATTTTTCTATGATTTTTGCAAGCTCAACAGGATCTTTTATATCTGTTTCCTTCAACTTCTGGCGGATCGCCACAGATGCTGCTTCCCCTCTTATGTTGGCTAATAATATAGCCGAGACCTGCTTGAAGTCTTTCAGTAATTTCATACCTAGATTTAAAGCGGGCTCTGGACCGAATTCATTTTCAATCTGTTTTAGCACTTCTGGTATTACCGCCATAGACGGAACACCGTGTGTTTTTGTGTAAATGGAAGCAAAGACTGTACCCCAAGTGTCACAGTCCTCCACATGTGGTGCGATTCCCATAGGAAGGCAGATGGTCAAGATTCTGTGTTTCTCAATAGGGGTAGTATCAGGAAACACTGCCTCTATTTGAGTGATTTTCTGTGCTAACCAGAAAGGAATTTGTTCCCGTTTTACGGGTGTTTTACCAAGACATGACTGTATGTTCTGTGGTGTAATTTTATTTGTGTTCCCCTGATGAGGGGTCAGCTGTGGTGTATTAACAGCTGGCTGGACTGTTGCAGTCCGCATTACATATTGGACTAATTGCCTATGTATTTTTATTAATGTGTTTAGCTGTACTAACAGCTCTTCTCTAGACATTTTTGCAATGTCGGGATGTGGTGTGTAGCTGGCTAGAACCGGCCACGTGGCTCCTGGTCTACCTAGTGGACCGAGCCTAGTTATGTGATCATTGTGTTTTAGGGCGCCATTAAACCAGAGCAGGTGCTCTCGAAATTTAAGTGGAATTTCAATCTCCTCGAAAGGAGCGTACTCTTCCGGAGGTTTCTCTATTTTGTAATAGTGAAACTCTTTTGTTATAGCGTTTACCGCTGGAAAGTTTATCCATGAATAGAATACCTCTGTCTGCCGATACTCGTGAGCCTCTATCACGAAAATTACTGTACCACCCTGAGGTGTCAGTCCGTTTACTATAAGTTTTGAAGTTATAGATTTTCTTAAATGTGCCGGGATGATTATTGCATCCGGGTCTGTGTATTCGGGACCTTGCTGAGTCGCATCTGCTGCGGCCCCAGTGGTTCCGTTTTCTGGCATTGTATAAATGCAGGTTTTGCAGAGTAGGTCTCCAAGGAGACAAAGATTAGGTGCACAATATTTTGGAACACTGTATCCTTCAACGTTGAATAAACCAGAGCTTTACATAGGAATCTCTTCCTACTAAGGTCGGGCGGATTTTAACCTTTCACCCACTCCAGACGTCTATTGGAGTATTTACGGGAGAAAGGGGTGTGAAATATGCACGACTGAGTTACTCTAAAAGTCTTGCGTTAGTTTATCGCCTTACCAAACGTTGGGCGCCATGTAGTGTAGTTCCTAGTTTCCCACTAGGCCCTGCGCATTGGAATAACATAAACAGTAGTATCGACGTGGAACTGCGGATATTCCAGGCCTCCACTGACTATGCTAAACTTAATTGGGTTGTGTTACCAACTAGCTCAGAGGTCACTGGAAACTTTCTTCTCTGCATAGGAAGTGATCAGCTTCCTTGGCACAGACAAGAAGGGATTCAGCTTTCCAACAACCGTGCAACATGACAACTTTGCTCCTCAGATCAAGAGTCAATCTCTAGGGTCGTGTGAAACAATAGACATGTATTTCACTCAGTCAGTCTAGTGCAGTTTACTTTCACGAGATGTAGAGAATAGAGAGACGGGCGTTTGTCAATAAAGGGTTAACATTTATTGAACAGTCTTTCTTCTCGTACAAGAGAAATGTATTGCCACAATTGCAATAATTGTTATTAGAAAAAGTACGTACAGTAAGATAAGTATTGCGAAATAGAACTGTAAAAGCATTGATATGGTTTCTTAGCCATACAATGGTTTAAAAGTAATAAAACATATATACAGTCATATAAACATTAGGCTAACATACTCAACTGGTGCTTCTAACTAAGCCTACCCCAGTGTGCCTGACCTAAGCCTAACACGTGGAAGGGGAGCAAGTAAGTAGCTTTAAGTTAAGTTGGTTTTGCCAAGGTTTGTTTCAAGAATTCTCGTCTAAGGGTTTAGTCAACACCATACCTCTGAATAGAATGATGGAGGATTGGTATCTCCTTCAGGGGTCTCTCTCGATATCCCAGTCACCCGCGAGGGTAAACCGGAAGCGCCGGGACTGGATTTCTCTGCACGAGAAAGGCAGCGGCTTCTCTTCAGCGCGTCGAGGAAGGAGGGGGGACAGCGTCCGCGGGCAGCTGGAATCTGCTGGATGTCTTCGCAGAGGGACGGCTGTTCAGCTCCTTAAGCGTACTGCACCATAGGTCGCGCTTTAGCGGCGATAATGGTATCAGCAGCTTCACCACCACAGGATAGCAGGCTGCAGCGACAGAGTGCTAGATTTACCAACACGGGGTCGTGCAGGCAGCTGGCTTCAGTAGCTCGTACAACAGGCATTGCTTAAGGCAACGTTGGTAATATTTATACCTGACAGGTGCCGGGTTTGACGCAAGTTTGCTGGACATAAGACGTCAATTAAAGATGTCACTAGGAAGTGATAGTTATCAGTTGCTCATTTAAGTTCTATTACTAATCAAAACATAGCAAGCGGGGATTTCCAGGTTTGCTGAGTTTTTATCTTGTTGAAGAACTCGGAGTGTTATCTAGGAATATCAAATAGTGACTACTGCTCTGTCATTGCACTAATTGGTCGCAAAGGAAGTGGCAGAGGGAACTATGCTGGAATGTGGCTCTGTTCGTGTGAGGCCAGAGATGACTTTTCAGAAAATCGCACTTGAACGGTTATGCCAATGTAGGGAATAAATGGATTTATAGCCGAATAGGGGCATAAGGTCACAGTATCGATCAGGAACCTAGATAAACACGCAACATGCTCTTCTCACTCTTTTTGGCCTTTGAACAACTTCTATTCTTTTTCCCAACAACTCCTTTTGACTGGATATTTCATTTACTTGATCTTCTGGTTTTCTTGCTTTGTTAACCAGTTTGAATTTCAGTCCATCACTTTCTTTAGGCCAATTATCGCCTTTACAAACTCTTTTTGTTTTAGGCTCCGTGGTGTTTTGTTCCACTCTCCAAGCCCTTTTTCTTGAACTCTTCCTCAATTGGGTTTCATCTGCACTGTCGTCAGTTTCACTTTCAGTCTCTTCGACAGTTTTATTGATGACAAATTTTATATTGTCTTTCCCCTTTGACAGTTCTTTCACTCTGTTAGGAACATCTCCATAGCTGGTACTTGGAATCTCATCCTTGGTGTGAGTTATTTCCTTTATTCCAATGTCAGGATTTCGGTTCCTGCTTTCTCTAACAAAATCTCGATTTTCAGATTGATCTTCAGAATTTGGTATTTCAACAATTTCTCCCTCACCTTCAGATGTAGAGCTAGCATCTGATACTTCCAGATGTCGACGTTCCTTCGAGCTTCAGTATCTGGATTTTTCTCTGGTTCTCCTTCAGAATCAGAATCAATTGTGCTTTCACCTTCTTAATGCAGATTTTCAGGTTCAGGCACACGGATGGTGCGGCTTGCATGCACCCATCTCTTTACACCGGCACATTTAACTGCAGTAGTGATGACCAATATAACTTGTGTCGGTCTTTGCCAGCGAGGTACTAAATAGTTTCTTCTGCGATGTACCTTTATCCAAACCCAATCTCCAGGGACTAGATCATGAGCTAGATGTTTTTCTTTCGTGTTTGACTCAGTTCCCACCTGATGGAACACAGAAGTTACCACGTCAGACAGATTTTTGCAGTAATCCAGTATGATGTCATCATTAATGGTTAACAGTTTGTCAACTGGCACGCATGCTTGTCTCATAACTCTGCCCATCAAAATCTCATGTGGACTTAATCCAGTTTTTCTGTTGGGTATACTCCTTAAGGTCATCAAAACAAGTGGTAATGCATCCGGCCACTTTAGTCCTGTTGCCAAACACATTTTTGCAATTCTGTTTTTTATTGTCCCATTCACTTGTTTAACTACCCCTGCAGCCTCAGGTCTGTAATCACAATGAAGTTTCTGACAAATGTCCAGTGCTTCACAAATCATCTGTAACAACTCATTCTGAAAATGAGTACTTTGATCTGTTTCGAACGTTACTGGAAATCCGTACCTTGGGATTATCTCACGCAAAAGCAGTTTTGCAACAGTCAATCCATCGTTTCTCCTAGTGAACAGACAAATGATCACCAAAGCATATCTGAGTCTATCACACGTTGGAAGCTCAATGAAATACAACTGCATTCTTGTAAATGGACATCCCTCCCATCCTATGGTTCCCAGACTCACAATTGTCTTCCTGTTTGGATTAAACTGCTGACACCCAAGGCATCTTTGACACAGACTTTCAGCAATTATCTTGAATTTAGGATTGTACCACGACTGTCTAAATAGACACAGCATGGCATCCCTTCCATCATGAGCTTGACCATGGTACATTCGGGCCATATTTGAGATCATGCTATCAGGCATTACTGGTCTTTCATCTTTGCAAACCCAGATTTAATTTTCTTCCCTCTGTCTACATCCTGCTTTTAGCCAAATGTTCTTCTCTTCCTCATTAGCTTCTTCCTGCATTTGTCTTACTTCCTGCCTTGTCTCAACTACTGTGGTTAGCATTAAAGGACTTGAAACATGTTCTTCTTTTCTGTCTCGATTTATGGATGCAAGATTTTTGGCACAATATTTTGCAATTGAATTTACATACAAGTTACCTCGGGTGATATGATCATCCCCCTTCTTGTGGGCAGCACATTTAAAGACCGCTATTTTATCAGGCAATTGTATGGCATCGATCAACACCTTCACAAACTCAGCATTATGGATGGGGGATCCTGCAGAAGTTAAATAACCTCTTTGAGACCACAGTTGTCTGTAGTCATGGACAACCCCAAATCCATACTGACTGTCAGTCACTATGGTAACCTTTATTTCTTTTCCCAATTCACATGTTCGAATCAAAGCAATCAATTCTGCTATTTGAGCAGAACAAATTCCTTTCAAACAAGATGCTTCCAGTACATCTGCCTGTGCAAACTGCATATGCAGCACTCAGATCACCTTCATTTGTTCTCAGACATGAACCATCAACAAATATTACGTAATCTGATTCAGGCAATGGCTCATATCTGACGTCTGGTCTTGGGCCAAGCCTGTGCTGGGGTGTGGGCTGCGGGTTGAGAGGCCTGCTGCCTCCTTTCTTGTGTGCCGCGGGACGCTCTTTCGCCCTAACTAGACCCCCTCACAGCAGCAGATTACCGCAAGTCGCCTGATCCCTCCTGGCCTCTCCAGTCAACCCCAGTGTTGCTCAAGAGCTGCTCTCTTGTTGTTCTCTGGCTCTTTGGCTGCTCTCTTGCTCTGGTTGCTCTGGCTGCTCTCCTGCTTAGTCCGGCTCCCACCGGCTAGCACCCCGTGCGCTCCCTGTGGCCCTTGCTCGCCAGCCAGCCCTGCCATCTGGCCGTCGCCTCCAGCTCTGGGGATGCTCCCCCTGCCTACTTACCTTGTGCCCTGCTCAAGCCCAGTCCTGCAGTGGCCAGCTCCGTTGCCCCCTCGGCCCATCCTGTAAGTCAGCCTGGTCGTGCTACTCAATTATGCGGTCGTTGGTTGGCTCCGGATAGGGCGTGAGGGGAGCAGCGTATGAGGGCCGCTGCTGGTCAGTGCTCTGGGAGGGTGGGTACAGCTGAGCGGGGGGGTGCCTTTAGACCTAGCACCTGCATTGGCACCCACAGTGGCGCGGGTGAGGAATAAGCTACGCCACATTGCTGAACTCCTCCAGCTCTCCAAGGGGAAGCAAGTTCACCTACTACTTTGTTACTCAGTCTGCTGGGGATAGGACAATTTAAAACTCTATCCCCCGGGCAGTGCTCCGTGCCCCGTATTTGGAATTCGAAATTTGGAATTTGCGCAGCACCAGCTACTCCTTTTAACCAGGAACAATGAGATTAGGAAAAGTAACGAAGGCTGTAGCGGCCCCTAAACGGAGGAGATCCAAACAGCCTGTTCCGGCAGAGAAGCTCCACCTGGACAGTCAAAAACCGCCCAGAACCCCACAAGAAATAGCAAAAGCGGCAAAACCACCATCGATCAATGGTATAGACCTACACAAAGACAGTATCGTGGACAGGTCAAGAGTCTTAAAATCCTCGAGTTTGCTGAATTATTTAAAAAAAAGATCCAACTACCAGCAACTCATCTCTTCAGCGGCAGTCCCAACTTTCGGAGGGAAGGAGGCTTGGAGCCCCGTCCGAACCAGCTGAACTTAGTGCATTCTCTCAGCACTCGTCCTCTTCCCAACCTTGGTCTTTTGAAATCAAAAAGTTGGCCCAGCCCTCTGGAGTCTATATCTTTGGATCTTTACCCAGCGCTCAGCCCAGGGACCACGGGGGAGATGTAACTCTTAACTAGAATCTTATCATATATCATCAAGCCCAGTCGCCACTGGGTCAGTTGCCCAAGCCTTCCACTGTGAACATAGAAGTATTAGGCCATTTGGAACCCCAGCTGGTGGGCCACAGCCTGCTTTAAGCCCCCGCCTCGACCCTACACAGCCATTGGAACCCCAACAATCACCTACCAATCAAAATTTGGTGTTGCCAATGACTCCCTCAAAGATTTTTCCTAGTTCAATCAATCAATTGATCAAAACACTTGTATAGCGCGCTACTCACCCGGAAGGGTCTCAAGGCGCTTGGGGGAAGGGGGCCACTACTGCTCGAACAGCCAGGTCTTGAGCTGTCTCCTGAAGGTGAGGTTGTCCTGGGTCAGCCGAAGGAGGATGGGGGATGGAGTTCCATGTCTTGACCGCCAGGTAGGAGAAGGATCTGCCTCCGGCGGTGGCTCTTCGGATGCGTGGTACAGCGGCGAGGGCGAGGCTGGCGGACCGTAGCTGGCGGGTGGGTGTGTGGAAGGTCAGGCGGTTGTTGAGGTACTTGGGGCCCAGGTCGTGGAGAGACTTGTGTGCGTGGGTGAGGAGCCTAAACGTGATCCTCTTGTTGATGGGGAGCCAGTGCAGGTTCCTCAGGTGGCCGGAGATGTGGCTGCGTCGAGGGATGTCCAGATTGAGTCGGGCTGAGGCGTTCTGGATGCGTTGTAGTCTTTTCTGTAGCTTGCCTGTGGTTCCGGTGTAGAGGGTGTTTCCGTAGTCCAGCCAGCTGGTGACGAGGGCCTAGCTGACCGTCTTCCTGGTTTCGATCGGGATCCAGCGGAAGATCTTGCGGAGCATGCCGAGGGTGTGAAAGCAAGAAGAGGAGACAGCGTTGACTTGTCTAGTCATCGAGAGGGAGGAGTCCAGGATGAAGCCCAGGTTGCCTGCGTGGTCTGTCGGCTTGGGGGCGGTGCCCAGGGCTGGGGGCCACCAGGAGTCGTCCAAGGCGGAGGGTGATGTCTGAGTTCAGTTTCAAGTGGCTGCTCTTCATCCACTCGGCGACGTCTTTCATCCCTTCATGGAGGCTGGTTATGGCGTTGTCTGGGTCTCTGGTGAGGGAGAGGATCAGCTGGGTGTCATCGGCGTAGGAGATGATGTTGAGGTTGTGTTGGCATGCGATGGCTGCGAGAGGTCTCATGTAGACGTTGAAGAGGGTGGAGCTGAGTGAAGATCCTAGCGGGACGCCGAAGATGACTTCGGTGGCCTCGGAACGAAATGGGGGGAGGCGGACTCTCTGTGTTTTTCCAGCAAGGAACCAGATGATCCACTTCAATGCCTTCTCTTGGATGCCAGTGTTGCTGAGGCGTTGGACTAGGGTGCAGTGGCAGACAGTGTCGAACACAGCGGAGAGGTCCAGGAGAATGAGTGCCGCTGTTTCCCCGTTGTCGAGAAGGGCTCGGATGTCATCGGACGCTGCGATGAGGGCGGTCTCGGTGCTGTGGTTGGCTCTGAAACCGGACTGCGAGGGGTCGAGGGATCCGTTTGTCTCGAGGAAGGCGGCAAGCTGTCTGTTGGCGATGTTCTCGATGACTTTGGCAGGAAAAGGGAGGAGCGAGATGGGGCGGAAGTTTTTGAGGTCGGTGGGGTCCTCTGTTGGTTTCTTCAGTAGGGCGCTGAGCTCAGCGTGCTTCCAGCTCTCAGGGAAGGTGGCGATGTTGAAGGAGGTGTTGATGACGTCTCGGAGTTGGGGTGCGATGGTGGAGTCGGCCTTGTTGATGACGTGGTGGGGGCAGTCGGAAATCCGGAGTGGATGGTGTCCATCGTGCGGGCTGTGTCTTCGGTGGTCACCGCGGTCCAGGTGCGGAGGGTCGTGGCGGGGTGCGTTGATTCAACGGTAGGGTGCGGGGATGGTGTGCCGAAGCTGTTGTGGATGTCGGCAATCTTAACCTATGTGCAAATCCACGGCCAAAGCACCAATGTCTGTATAAATAATATTCAATTGCCGGTCTCATCTCAAAACACAGCAAGCCCAATGAAGCAGACAGCTGCACAACTCTCCGAGCATATTTCATTTTCTTCACCTGGAGCCATTATGTTATCACCACAAAAACAGTTAAAAACGCCCGACCCAAGCGAGCAGCTTTTAGCGGATTTATCAATCTTTTTCAAAAACACCCAAAACTCTCCCAATTCAACACCTAATAAAAAACCTCATAAAGAAGAGTATGTAGCAAGCAGTGTCTGGCCACAACTTCTTCAGACTTTCGAACACACAGTCACTGCTCTAAATTACCATTCGGAAAAACTGGAGGTCCTGGTTGACCTTTTAAACACTTTAGCAATTTTTACGTCTGGTATTGACAAAAAACTTGATAAATTAAATAACTTAATATTAGGGGCGCAAGCATCCACAAAGCTTGTTCAATCAGTCTGTTGTTGCTCCCCAATCATCAACTCTCTTTCCTCGCTTCCAGAGCTTCTATCCAGCATCATAAAGGAAGTTAAGTGCATGAAGGGAGGCAATCCACCCACAAACTCCAGCCAGCAACATCAAAACCAGTCTGCCCCGCTTCAATATCCCGCCAGCCCCTGGACCACCATAAATTAAGAAACAGAGTTATCGGATGGAACAGCCCCATGCACAATCCAACACAATGGACAGGCGAATAGCGGGCAATCAGAAACCCTACCAACAAGCGCCAAAGCAATGATCGAAAAAGGTGGGGCTTCGTACGGGCACACAATCAACCCGGATCATTTAGCCACAGGGCTAAAGGACAGTCCCGGTTCTTTGAATGGGCCCACATGGGAAGAACTATCAGTCCCCCACCACCGCGCAGCAAGAGAGAGTGCAAACGCCTAAGTAAAATTGGAAATAAAACCAGGGCCCCCACCCACACTGTCCATCGGCAGTTTTTTCCCAATTTTTGAGAAAACGGCAAACAACAGGACCCCAGGTGAGACGGGTGCCTCGCCACCCCCGACGAATTGTCATGAAGAACTGACAGGGCCCTCCACTCAACAGGGCATGACGAGTGCACCCGCCCCAAGCAAACCAGCTATGGAGATAGCAACTGACAAGTCCAGTATAGCCACAGAAATCTTAAGGTTGAAAATCAACGAATCCAACGAGGCTAAGCCAATAAGGGCCGATGACAAAACAAGAAAAAAACAATCTAGCGCCGGCCCCAATCCCCTCTGGAGTGGACAATGTTACATCAAGAATGACCTACAAAAAAACAATTCACAACAATCATGTGAAGCAGCCTAGCCCAGCACAACAAACATGGAGGACCCCCTATCGGCAGACCGACCAGAAGCATGAAATAGATGTAGGGCAGCCGCCCAATGAAAAAAACACGTCTGAGCACGCGACAAAAAACGATACGCCTCATCATCAACTCCTACTGGCACCGGAATACAAATTAAAGGGCCGCCAAGATATTCTTAATAGATCAAACATATTAAAATTTGTGGTAGGCACCCCGGGGCGTGAAGGGCTGACCTCAGAGGACATTGAATCTATAGAGTTCCTCCCCCCCATGAGGCACCCAACCGTCTGAGGTAACCTTGGTGTCATTTAAGCTGGCCAGATGGGTGGGAGCCTTCCTGGAACACAAGTCCACCTTGCGAAATTGGGGTATCAGAGTCTATCCATACTCCACCCCTGGCTATCCCACCTCCTTGCTGCCTCAATCGCCGCTGCCCCAGCAAGGCGCCAGCACTAGACAGTGTGAAAACGTTAGACAATATTCAATTTTGAAAAACGCATCAGGGCCATTAGATCATTGTAAAACTCTGCAAAGGAAGGTCCATGAGGTCGATCCTAGTCAGGGCTGGTGGTGGCTTCCAGGCATCTTGTCATCTAAAGGCACAGAATGAATCCCAGTGGCAGGGCATCCGCCCACGACAAACATACCTCTGGGCGTACCAACACGGCCTGTAGTTTTTCCCATCATAGATAAACATCAAAGATATGCTACATTCTCAATGTGCTCCTGGAACATCAGCGGGTTTCACCAAAAAATCAAGAACCAAGAAACCTCATCTTTACTATGCGAGCACACAGCAATAGCCCTGCAGGAAACCTGGGCAACTGACGGCCACCCTATTACTGGATTTATTGAATTCTGGAACACAGCTCTTAGGGACAGCCCCTACGGCCACGCAAAAGGTGGCCTATCAACTTACATATCCAACAATTTAAAAGGCACAATTAAACAACTACCCATCAAAGAAGATTGGATACTACGGGTAAGAATCAATCGGTGGCGTCCTCTGCGTTCCCTATTTCTTTTAAATGTGTATATCAATCCAAACTCTCGTACCAAAAATGCCCATCTGGCCCTCCTAATACAAATTATGAGCAACATTGCGGCTGAGCATCCAAACTCTGATTGCATCACTACGGGGGACTTCAACACCAACCTATTTCAGGGAAAACAGCCGAATCCGATGAGCACCTTCTCTTCAACATCACAGAGGCCGTAACCCAAACCATACCAAATAACCAAGCCCATAGTCAACTGGGAGAACTCTGTGTGTCGAGACTCTATAGTGCAGGCTTCCTGGTAATGAACGGCAGGTCCGCCGGTGACACTCCGCCAAACTGGGCTTGGTCAAATGGCAGCAAATATTCCCATCTTGACTACACTATCTGCAACGCTGACCTCCTCCACTACCTAGATACCTTTAGCATCCTCCCAGTATCGAAAGCAACCACAGGCCTCCGGTTATTTCCCCCAACACTAGGCCGGAGTCTCACAAACCAGCACCTCCAACCTGTCGGGGAACATATACTGAAAATCTAAAGCGACTGAAGTGGAGCGATGACATCAGCCCCAAAATTCTACAAGTGAGCATGGATTTTATAAATGGCGGTAACAACCTTGACGCCTCACTGACCGTTACATGGACGAGGCTCTGCTCCCATCTGACCAGCAGTTTTCCATCTAAAATGCAGGGGCATAGCCGAACCCAGTCTCGTAAGTTTGTAGTATCTAAAAACAAAATCGCTTAAAAAAGCAAGAAACAACGCGCTACGGCTACTCGTTAAATTCCCTGGGAACAGCAAGATCCTAAACACATATCATAGAACCCAAAAGGCCCTTAGGACGGCGATTACCGAAGACAAGCGGACCCATGAAAATCAATTCTGGTGTAAACTGGTGTGGAAGAGTAAGAGCAAAAATCCAAGAAAATTCTGGGTCCTAATCAACCACTCAAACTCGAGCTCTTCAAGCCTTGGAACCGCAAACATTGAAGAAGCAGAATGGGTTAATTACCTTACGGACCACTTCAAGTCGCAAGCTCAACTAGACTCCGCAGGACATGGATCGCAAGGAGAAACGGGCACCAGTCTCGGACCCAAAGGGTGTACCCCTACCGAGCCACAACACCTGTCTGACGAGGCTTATCAGGTGACTGAAGACAGGGTCATCATCGCAGTGACAAAGGCCAGACAAACGGGGCACCCGGGCCCAACGGCATCCCACAAAACCTTTTTAAATCAGACATAACCTTTTTGTCTGGATTGTTAACAAACCTTTTTAACTATGCATTGAGAACTGCAACAATCCCAGACTTATGGCGGGGTGCAATAATTCACCCTATTAATAAATCCGGTTTGCATGCTGTCCCCAATAATTACAGATTTATAGCCCTTCTGGATATTGAGGCAAAACACTACGCAGGGCTCCTCTTGGAGGACCTGAGGCACTGGGCAAAAGATCATAATTGGGTGCCAATGAACCAAACCGGGTTCACTGCCAACTCAGGGACCATGACCAATTTATTAGCGGTGTCTTCCATTGTCGACAAAGCCCTCTCCACATATAGGTTTGTATTTTGTTGCTTTGTCGACTTCAAAGCCGCCTTCGATTGGGTCCCCAGGGAGGCCCTTTGGGAAAAGCTGAGGAAGTGGGGAATCCCAGACAAATTATTGAATGCAATTATTGAACTGCACTAACGTACCTGGGTTCGAGTAAAGTTAGGGACCGGCACGCATCTCTCGTGAAAAATTTCAACAATGAGAGGCGTTAAGCAGGGATGCGTGCTGGCCCCGCTCCTTTTTAACCTGTTCCTGGCCAACTTAACCAGAACCCTGGACGACGTTAACAGCCACCGGCCAAAGGTAGGGAGTACGGCACTGAGAAATCTTTTATATGCCGATGACCTGGTGCTGTTCAGCCTCACAAGGGTTTGGTTGCAAAAGATCGCGTACTCCTTTGTTGCTGTTCCGTAACACCAACCTGTCACAGCGCGGTTCACACTAGCGTTCCAATTAGAACAAGATACTTCTCCATAGTGCTTAACCAATTGTATCGCTGTTTTACTGATGCACCAATCAACCTTTACTCTGTCTTGTTTTAACAAAATGGGGTGACCCTGTGTCCCTCAGAACCTGGGTATATGTAATTCACAAACAAGTGGTTCTGTCGGGTATAGACAATTTCTTTGGAGTGGGCTGTGGGCAGCTCCAACGCACACAAACAAGCAAAACTCTCTGATAGTCAAAGTTTTTATATTATTAAAACCAGAAAAAAGAAAGAAATAGTATTGTGGGAATTACTTCATTCCACTACATTACTGACAATTACTTGGCAATTACGTGAATAGTGACTGTGGTGATTCAGGTGACAAGTGCAACATTAGATTAGTGACACTTATTTACAATAACATTTATTTACAATAAAACCTCAAAGGAAAAAGGGGGGGACCGGGGGTAGTTTTTAAACGATGTGGTTTCTATCGTTTATGCGGCCAGTCTTATATCAGTAAAAGTTCCAAGGAAGATCAGTGGTTAATGTCTCGGTTGGCGTTCAGATCCAGATCGCCTGTGACTACATCGCGGAGTTTTGATCGCTGATGTTATTATATCAAGGGTTGACCAACGGGCTACCCTCTGGAAGAAATCACCTTCTGACCGATCCCTTTCCCCCCCTTGTCTTGATAAAGAACCGCCGCGACCACCAACTGGGGCGCATCCAGGGTCGAAACGTCGACGCTCTCACTTTTGGCCAAGTTAACTCCAGGAATATGGACATTAACCACTGATCTTCCTTGGAACTATGTCTTGGTCACAAGGACCAATCATTGCGTGACACTTTTGACGTCAGCTCTGCTCCGGCTTCTGCAGCTTCGACTGACCCCTCCTTTACAAGGTCTATCGAGAAGCCGTATTTACAAGATATACAACTAAATCGGTTAGTAACTTACTCAAAACAAATCCATTCATCTGTTTCACTAAACAAAGTGATAGCATTTTCAATCGTACAAGTATTGTGTATTTCCAGTAGACAGTGCTTACCTCTTCTCTACCAAAGAATTTTAGATTCGCCGATAAAGTAGCACCACTTCCTCTACCTTTCCCTTCGCTCAAGCTCGGGTTAAAGCTCTATTACTCTCCCAGCAGTAAGTTTTAAATTAGGATATACAATGATCCCTGTACTTAAAGGCTAATGTTTTATAGACTGTCCTCGCTATGCATTTATCCTTTCACACATAAAGGTCCCTAAACTTGTGATATACGACAAAACCACTGTAGTATCCAACAATACTACCTTTGAACCAAACAATGCGATGTGCGACTTCACTTGCCACACTTCCTCTGTCTGCAGACAGAGTTACTAGCTTCCCATAATATCCAGAAGCCTTTTTCAGGACTACACATAACGTAATACAAACTCAACAGATGTTAGTTGTAATTCTGTACATCAAAAATCCTTATATATCACTTTGTACATAATCCTATCTAATTCTTTAGCAACCAATGCTCTGCTACCAAATAAATTAATGATGCAGCGCAACTCCTGAAATGATTTCTAAAACCATATCACGTTTCCCTGAAGTACCAAATCATACATTACTCATCAGTGAGTCACTCAAACACACTTTCATTCTACTTCATGGATTGGTGAGACTCAAAGGAGAGCTACTGGATCATAGCGGAGTGTCTAAATCAAAACTAAATATTTATACTATTTACACCTGCAGTTTAATTAATTTTTCCATGGTTTATCAATGAGATATTTATTCAGACACTCCACCATTATGCTCAATGGATCTGCTAGTAAAAATTAGGCTAAGGAAAATACAATACCAGCTTAATTCTCCATTTCTCTAATTTTTATTCGAAGCAAAGTTTAGCATGTCTAACAGTTAATTCACTTTATTTATTTCTTTATTCGAAAATAACCTTCCTACAGTGAAAGTTTATCCCAAACAGTTATTTTCATTTATTTAAGAGATTCAGAAATAGACATTATCATTTTAAGTTATAAGACACGAGTATTAGAAAAGGACAGATAGTTCCCAAAGTTCATTTTCTCCTAACTTCCCTAACAAATAACCTCAACTAAAACTCAGTTCTCATTCAAGGAAAAATAGAAAATGTATTCCAAGTCTTACATCTCAGGAAAATCAGCATTCCGACAGCATCTCAGGAGGAAATCGAAAGAGAGTTTTTTTCTTAAGAAAAGTCACGCCTTTTTATACCCTATTTCACTAACTTTATCTAGCTACAAAAGTAACTGTCAGTACAAACTCAAGTCCTGATTGGACAATTTTAGGGTGGATGAGCATCACCTCATCATTCTAATATTCATTTTCTGTAGCATCAGCTGAAATTAAAGAGTTCTTTTTTTTAAGAATGTCCTGCTTAGTCACGTCCTCAACTTGCAATATGAAGTTCGTTTCCCACGATTTATAATTCAGATATCCCTATTTTGTTGGCAGTCATCTAGACTTTCAGGGCATGCTGTCCTTGAACTCTTCTCGCTCCGGCATTGACAGCTCCCATTTAGTCTCGGCTCTAGCCGCACATGCGAAGTATCTTTCACTGTCACAGTAATCGAAAGCTTCCATTTTTTAAGTAGGCCTCTCGAGCCAGAATGGGAACTATCATAGAAACAAACACAAATAAATGTTAATTATTGAAATATAACCCTTCTGTTTACTTTCCCTTATACTAAGGTTTTCCCTGTTAGTTGTTACCTAGCAAATAAACAACACATATGCATGGTATGCTTACCTGTCTTCATGTTTTTGCCACTAAATACATAAACAGAAAGCACATTTATGCTGATTTCGATTAATTTAATGCTTTTGCATTAGTAAACACCATGACAACATTACTAAATTAGTCAGTTATAGTTTTCCATGCAAGCAGGTTAATATTCCAACTTGAATTTATGTGTGCATTCTATACTACTTTGATTAGTATACCAAACCACACAATTAATACCAGTTACAGTTATGAGGAAATGACTTCACGAGGGGTATACAAAATTGTGTTTCTTCACCTCGCTCTATCACTGCTAACGTGGCGATACAGCATGTGCCACACTAAAGCCATACATGTAGGCGGAGCTGCCAACAACAGAGCTATATTTCACCTCTTGGTTACGAAAAATGCTTAGACTGTCCAGGGTGTCACTCGCGATGGGGATGTAAGAAATTATACAATTCTTGAGTTGCTAATTGTCTTACTTCTGCCTCTGTGATGGTATTCTTCTGAAGCCTGATTGTCTCTATCATACAACCGAGCTGGGCTGCTAGGCAGGCAAAGTCTGGCACTGTGTATGGGCCTCTGTTTCAGCATTCATACACCTATACATAACAAACACACAAACATTGGCGCCACTGCACAACCAGGTTTCAGAAGAACACCATCACAGAGGCAACAGGGTGACAATTAGCATCTCCGAGAATTGTATAATTTCTTACATCTCTATCCGCGAGTGATGCCCTGGACAGTCTAAGAATTTCGGTTGTATGGCGAAAACACTTGTGCCTCAACCATGCAGCCCGAACCCTGAATGCGTCTTAATCACGCATTCCTTAACCACAAATCCCTTTACTATGCAAGCCTTTACCATGCAATTTCGTGGAAAGGCATGAATAGTAAAGGTGTATGCGTGGCTGAGGTTGTGACACCCCTAGTACCACCCTAAGCTACAAACACCCTACCTGCCCCCTCGCCCTGAGGCCCAAATACCAATACACCCTCCATCATTCCACACTGTCCCTAATCCTTAATTTACACTACCCCTCCCCCTCCCACCTTTCTTGCTGCCCCTAAAACTACCCCAACCCCATCCACAGCCCTTAGGCTTAAACCCCTAACCCCTATTTAAAAAAGCTACTTCCACCCCCCTGAGCCCTACATATCCTACCCCGACCTCCCCTAAGCACTAAAACTACCCCAACTACCCATTCCCCTCCCCCTGCCTGAGGCCTAAAACCCTGTCCTTAACATGCAGTACCCCAATCCCCTCCCACCCCACGCTGTCTGGTAAACTACCCCAACCCCTTCCACTGCCCTTAGGCATAATAGCCTATCCCCTAATTAAAAAAAACTACGTTACTGTTGTAAAGAAGACTCTTCAGGCGGAGGCAGGTAAGAACTCGCTTTATTCTGTCACCCAATCTCCAAGACTGCTTGACAGGTGCCAACATTCTAAGGCAAACTCCAGTGGGTCATACCAACAGAGGAAGGTTACAAGGGGGGAAAGGAATGTACCACCTGATTACATAAACACAAGCGGAAGATTACAACACATCTCCCTTCGCTAATGTTATAGAAGACAATGATGATGTTAGGCGAAATACGAGGAAAGATGCAACCGGGGGAACCTGCAAAAGGATGGGAAAAAGAGAGGGAAGAAAAACAAGGCATCTATCACTGGCAAATACAGTGACGTGAAAATACACAGGAATAACAGGAACATATAGTTAATGATTCACCCCAACAATATCACCTCAAAAACTTCCTTAACCAGTTGACCTGAAAATATACTGAAAACATGTTAAACTGAGAATAGCAAACCCACCTTACAATAGTTTATGCAGAAGCAGGTAAATTATCAATACTCAGGCACACTGGATCAACATTAAAGGCTAGCACAAGTTTCCATAGATACATAGGGTTAATAGTGACTAAAGGTTTATTTCCCAAGAGGGTATACTCTCAGGATAGAATATGTTGCAAAATCTCATATAGACGTCTTCACATCTACCTTCCCACTTAAAATACATACAGAGGAGAGAACACAAGAGGAAGATTACAGCAGTTACCCTCCCCCAGCCCTGAAAACGACCTACCTTCCCGCAGCACTGAAAACTACCCGACCCCCAACCCTGAAAACTAATCCCAACCTCCATCCCTGAAAACGACCCTCAACCCTACAACTCTAAAAAAAGGCCCTTCCCCGTAGCCTTGAAAACGACCTCACACCCCACCACCCCTTCCTGCAGCCCTGGAAACGACCCCAACCTCATCCAGCCCTGAAAATGACCTTGACTCCCTCTAACGTTGAAAAATACTCCCCAACCCATACAAACTACTCCCCCCAAACCGGGCCCCAGCCCCACTTACCTCACTGCATCCTCTTTTCCTGGCGTTTTCCTGCTTCCAACGAGCTGCAGTCAACATCTAGACCGCGCACTGCCTTAGCCACACATATGCGTGGTTAAGGCAAGTGTGGTAGCACTTGTGTAGTAGGAACGCGCCTGGCTCTGCCAGCGTTGTTCTGACCGTTTTACGCCCTGCTCCTATGGGTAGTATTGAGTTTGATATGTAATGTAATGTAATGTAAAGGTGTTTTTGTATAGCGCATCTGTCACTCCAAGGAGCATCTTGGCGCTGAGCAAAAACCAGAGTGATGGAAAAGCTGGTCAACTGCTCATGTGAGTGGGGCCAGACATTCAAGTTAAGGCTTTACACCGTATGTCAGGAAGGATATGGACCTGATACCGTCTGCGTATATAGCGTATTCATCGTTAGTTAACATCAACAGCAGGAAAGAATAGGGAACACCGATCCTGGTCAGAAGATTTTAATTTGGGATCCAGTCTAATTACTTTTTTTCACAAAAGGAGAATACACCATTTTAAAATATGTATGGGACCCACATAAGGTAGCCATATTGTGCAAAGTAGGATCTTTTGCCAGCTGCTCTGCAGCAGACTGTGACTGCTAGACCTTTTGCTACATACTGCTATAATTGGAGCTCACCTGGAAACTCATGCCAGTCACCGAGCTTGGCAAGAAAATAGCCGAAGTGCACACACAAATCTTTATTTTGCCACCTGCCTGTCACAGTCTCTCATCGCTGTCAATTGCGTCCTTGTTACTTGTCAGGTGTCACATTTCAGCATTTCAGCAGTAAACCATGCGTTACATTGGAATGAAGTATGCTAAACTGAAAAATGGAAAAAAACGACGATAATTTTCATCGCATATCTGACGAATTAATGGGATCGAAAAGTATGTACAAGATCTATGCGCATTCTAAGTATAACCATACAAGCATATTCACTGCCCAAGTACAGAACATTTGGTAGATTGAAGCGTGGCTTTGTGCACATTTGTGTATTTTTCACTTGCATAATTCACTTGTTTTACATTCAGGGGAGATGGTAAAATATCAAAAAGTCTGCAAAGTATGATCATGAGATACATTTAAATTTTAGCAATAAGCTTGCAGACTGAGGAAAGGGCAGTACATATTGCTGCTCGTTTTTTTTTGTAGCATAGTCAGATACACAAAACGCTATGGGCCTGATTCACAAAGAGCCTCTCAGGAATCAGGAATCTGCAGTGCCACTGCGGGGGCTCGCTGTACTCTGGCCCTATCAAGCTACCGCTCCTACATGAACCACCGAAGAAAAAGGCTCTCACCTATATGCAGACTATTGGGGACTAGAAGCTGCATTGTAGCTCCGAGAATCCTAATAACAGGCTCTAGCCTCCCAATTGTATGTTCTGTAGCTAAGTTTCTGGGATGGATGTGGGCCATAAGATAGTGAATAAACATTAAGAGACTCTTACAAAATCTTAGCACTGCTCAAATAGTTTATGATTGTGTTAAATTTGACTTATTTTATGCACATCAATGTATAATGTACTACGGCACTTTGACTTCGGCATTTGCATTCTGTCCAGATGACTTTGTTGCATCTGCTACAGAGCGTCAAGGTGCCCGCATTTCTCTTTTTAACTATGGAAAGTTTGTATTGCATGCTGTACTTCAGTTTTTTTTTTTTTTTTTGTTCTTGGTTATGTTGTGTTATATTTGCTTGTGTGACATTTCTCGTAAAAATAAAGCTGGTTGAATTGAATTGAAAAAAACTACCCCTACTCCCTTATTTAATATAATTATTGTCTAAAATAGAATTTGAGTGTGGGATGGGCGAGGCAAGTGATACTGGGAACATCACAAAGACAAATTGCCTGCCACCACATCGATGAATGAAGTACGGATCATTTTGCTGATTCTGTATGTATAATCGATGTCTGTAATGGATGATGTCTAAGGTGAGTTTGCCTATGGCATAACTCATAAAAACTGTGAGCAAGTTACATTACAATATGCATGGAGGGATTTCCCACAAAGAGGCATCAAACCAATCGTGACAGATATTTTTTCCTGCATTTGTAGAACTGATATTTCTGAAAGCTTTTTTATTAGCTGCAACGATTCTCTCGTTTGACAAAAAAAAATATTTATCCTTTTTACACTCATTTTTTCCCACCAACCATGCAAGTGTTGCTCGCCCCTTTCAAAATCAAACAAGCTCGGAAAACTAACCCGTTAAACCTGTCAATTGAGTTTTGTCATGCATGAAACAATTCATTACACCACTATTCCAGAACATCGGAAGCATGACTAATGCATTTTGCTTGGTCCTCAAATAACTTAATAAAACTCAAGCATGTCATCATCACATCTGTTATAAAGATCACAGTGACAGTCTCTCCCCGCACCCTAATCCGCAGACTCCATGACGCAGGGATCCAAAACAAGGCCCTCGACTGGATCTGCTCCTTCCTTTCCAGCAGAACACAGTGGATCAGACTCCCCCTTTCCTCTCGGACCCTACACCTACCACCTCCGGAGTCCCCCAAGGGTCCTCCTTCAGCTCTACACTCTTCAAAGCCTACATGGCTTCACCCGCCCCCATAGTACAAACCTACAGACTTAACATTGTGTCATACGCAGCGATAAACAACTCATCCTCTCCCTATCCAACAAACCCAGCACTGCCAGACACAACTTTCAAGGAGGCATGGAAGCGGTCGCCAAATGGATGAAAAAGAGCTACCTACAATTAAACACCAACAAAATGAAAGTACTCACCATGGGCCCAAATCCCGATGCCTGGAACGACACCTGGTGGCCCCCGCCTTTGGAAGACCACCCACCCCCACGGACCATGCACACAACCTGGGAATCAGAGATAAAAATGGACCCCCAGATCAACTCCATCTCGTCCTCCTGCTTCCACACCCTCTGCCTCCTAAGTAAGTCCTTCAAATGGATCCCCCTCGAACACAGAAAGATCGTCACCTATGCCCTGGTCACCAGCAGGCTCAACATGGCAACGCACTCAATGCCGGAATAAACAAAGACCTCACTGCAAGCTACAGAAGATCCAAACCGGGGCTGCAAGACTGGTCTTCTACCTGCCAAGACACTGCCACATCTCCCAGCACCTGCACAGACTCCACTGGCTCCCCATCAAAACTAGAGTCACCTTCAAGATGCTTACCCACGCTCACAAGACCTCCATGACACCGGACCAGAACACCGGAGAGAAAATAATTTCTTCATTTGATTAAAATAAGCAATAAGTTTTGATTTTGCTTGAATTGTCAGCTGCTTATGTGCAATTGACCTTATGATCTTAGTGATTAAAGTTCAGGATTAGACAAGGCTTAAAAACAGAACACTGTATCATATCCTACACTTCCTTATTTTCTTCAGTCAAAATTTGCAAATTGCGTCCACAACAGCATTTGATCAGAATACATAATATCAAATGAATTGACACAGAATCTTGGAAATACATAACAAAAAACTGTGATTGCATAAAAAAAGGTGTTTTTTCGACATCAGCATGTCATTTTCTTTCCAAATCACTATGGGCCACATGCATCAAGGAAACAACCGATCGCAAACGGGCAGATTCTCAGAATCTGCTCCGTTGCAACCGGTATTTTTGCATTTGAGCTGTATCATCTCCAGTGCAAAAATTGTAAATTGCGATTGCATTTAAGTGATCGCAAATTGCGATCCCTTTAATGCAATGCAAGATGCCATTTATTATAGCAATTTCGCTATGAGGGTCAGCTAATTACCGGAATATTATACCTGATGGTAATTAGTAAAAACTTTGAAAAATGCACTTTCAAAGTTCCAGGTTACGGGGGCGTGGCTTAGCGCCCGATGCGGATGGAGGTCCCGGGGTAGAGCTCCGTCTAAACCGGAGTTTCTTGGCGGTTCTACCCCTCGCAGAAGACAATGCTCTACACCGAACGACGTCGGAACACTCCGTCTTCCTCCTAAGCTGTCTACCGCTTCCAGACTCCCTCAGCCTCGCACAGCAGCTCCCGTTTTCTTTCGGTCGCGGCTTTGCTTCAGCCGCGACCGCCATTTTGTTGTTTCAGACGGCGCTCGTCTGAGGAGCGAGTCTGCGACGGTGACAGCCTCCTGACATCAGTGCTTCACCGAAAATGTCGCAATTCATCAGGAAATGAGGACAACTCACCAGAACCCTCACAGGTGACTTTATTCTTTTTTTTTTGGAACCGTTTTTTCTTCTATTTTTACTTGGATCCCTGCCTTCTCATCAGTATTGGCTTGGCAGCCATTTTAGGCTCCCTGTTACCTCAGTTGTGAACTGCTTCTACTGCAACTTGATTTTCCTCAGTTTCATTGCCATAATTCACCGACTCCTTCGAGTATCTGCTGCATTTGGTGCTGGCTCCTCCTCCTATTGACTCTGTTGCGTCTTCCAAATAACTGCAGTGCTCACTAGCCCGTACTTTATTGCTGACTCTTTATCTTAGTGTTCTCATGGCGGAGGGCCCTGGTAAAACCCCTAAACGGAATTTCATCAAAAATTCAAAGCTTTTTACTGCGTTGGCTAATTTAGACGCTTCTCTTACCATGGAAGTACCTCCGCAACCAGGGTCGAAAAACACTATCAAAAGGCTGAAACAAAATCCACCGTCTCCCCCAAAGTCAACATCAGCCATATCTATAGAATTACTCCTCGAGGAAATAAGAGCGCTGCGCCCATTCATGGAGGAGACAAATTCCAAGCTGCAAACTTTGACTGACAATTGGTCCTTAATGGACACTAGAGTCTCCAAGGTGGAAAAATCTGTCTCATCCTTCCAGGAAGCTACCACCAAAGTTGTCCACATGGAAACGCAAATCTCGTCACTCCAGAAGCAGGTGGAGGACCTTGAAAACAGAAATAGGCGCAATAACCTGCGCCTCTACGGCCTGAAGGAAGGTTGCGAGGGGAATGATGCCATTGCCTTCTTTACATCCTTCCTGCCCAAGCTTTTGCACCTTCCTGAAGGCACCTCTCTCAATATTCAACGAGCACATAGGCTAGGTCGAGCGCCTTCCACCATCTCCCCTACGACAAAGCCTAGAGGTGTAATTATGTATTTTCTTGAATACACAGATTTGCTGAAGGTTCTACTAGCGGCTAAAGCTATACCTCATCTCAAATGGTCGGACTCCACCTTATTCTTCGCCCAAGACTATGCCAAGGCTACTGCTTCACGCCGCAAAGCATTTCTCGATATGAGACCGGAACTGCGTTCCATTGGAGCCAGATATGGACTTTTCCATCCATGCTTATTCAAAGTCACTCATAACAACAAGACTATGACTTTTGAGGATCCTCTCCGACTTCGAAGTTTTCTGAATTCCTGTGGTACAGCTGACATGGAGTTTTCCGGCCCTTCCTCTTCATTTCCACCTTGACTCTTGTCGTTGATATTTTTGGATTACCTTGAAACTTATGGTTCCTAGTTCTTAATATATTATTATTTTCTTTTTTTTTTCCACAGGTTCCTCAGCTATCGCATACCTTTCATGTTCATTGCTTGTGTTGGTCCGTTCCTGTTACTCAACTGTTTAATCTTGTTTTTTCCTCGTTCCCTTTTCCTTATGTACCTGGAAATATGTCGTTCACCTGGTCCTAATATTATTGTTTTCCTTATCTTTCACAGAACACCTCCCTATGTTCCGTCACGTCTCTCCGGTTGGACGTCTTGTGGCCCGTTTACCTACCCGCCATTGGTTGGTCTTCCCCCCTTCCTCTCATCTCCATTTTTCCCCTTGTGTTCAGTCCTCTGAACGTATCCACTTCCCACCATCCCTTGTAAGTATCGCCCTGTTTTTTTTTTTTTCCTCTTCCATGTTGACATGCTTCCTATTGTTTTACATGTTCTTGTCTTGATTTTTACCTGGTTACTGTTTAATCCTTTAACATCACTCTCTTACAAACTACTCTTCTTCTTCTTTTTGATCCTACTATTCCATTCTCTTATTGTCATTCTGCTCCTCCTCCCTTTTTTTAGTTTTACTCTGCAACTTTCTGCTACACCCTCTTTACTCTTGTGTAATATTCCATGGTTCTCTCCAACTTATCTTCTTTTTCCAAAACTTATGGCTTACTTCTCTTCTTGCCTTATGTTCTCTTCTGCTCAGCTGACTATTATCCTTTTATCACGATTTTCTTCTCATCTCCCAGCGCTCCTCCTCTCCAATGTCTTCTTTCATTCTCTTATATCTGTCCTTCTCTTCTTCAGGCTTTCTTATTCTTTTTTCTCGTGTCCCTCCTTTCTCGATTTATATGAGGCTTTCTTCCATTTCTTATTTACATTCTCTATCTCTAATTATTCTTAATGTCAGTGCGCATTGTTTCTTGGAACGTTAAAGGTTTAAATTCACCTATCAAGAGGCAAAAGATCCATTCCCATTTAGCTAAACTAAATGTAGATGTTGCCTTTCTTCAAGAAACCCATTTATCTGACACTGAGGCTGCTAAGCTCTAAAGAGGTTGGGTGGGAAGGGTTTTTTCAGCTCCTGGTGATGGCAAAAGAAATGGTGTTGTTTTGCTAGTTCGAAAGTCCTTTTCTCACTCTGTATTGCATTCTGAATCTGATCCCGAAGGTAGATGGTTATTTGTTAAACTTTCCTCTAAAGGTGTCCCTTTTTCCTTGCTTAATGTTTATGCCCCCACAGGTGGAAACCCTACTTTCTGGAGTGTGTTTGCCTCTCGTATTACTCAATGCATTGAAGACAACTTTATTCTGGCAGGCGATTGCAACCTGCCCCTGGATCCCTTTTTGGACCGGAATTCCAAATCTTTTTTTGTCCCTAATAAATCCCATAAGCTATTCACACACGCCATTTCTCAGCACAAACTGATAGACGCCTGGCGACTATGCAACCCAACCAGCAAAGAATTTACATTCTACTCCCCTGTTCACCACTCCCAGTCACGTTTTGATTATATTTTTCTCTCTCACCATTTATCCCAATCCCTTACCCAAGCTGAAATAGGCCCCATTGTGTTTTCGGATCATGCCCCAGTTCTAATCAACATTGACATCCTACCCAAATCCACTGGTCCCAAACGGTGGCGTTTCAATAATGCCCTTCTTCTTGATCCCAAATTTACGGCCTCCTTTATTGAGTTTACTACCGAATTTTTTGTTATAAATGATACCCCTTCCTTAGCTACCAACACTATATGGGACGCTTAAAAAGCTGCAGCCAGGGACTTTATCCTCAGACATGTTGCTACAAAGCGTAGCCTTGCCCGTAAACGCACCAATGATCTTTTATCTCAGATCAAAGCTCTGGAACATGCCTTTTATACATCTCGCACACAGGAAAGTTTAACAGCTCTTGTTAATGCGAAAATGAACTATAACAAACAGTCTACTGATGATGCATCATTGTACTTATTGAAATCCAGCTCGAAATTTTATGGTGGGAAGAATAAGGCGGGAAAAGTTCTCGCTAACTATTTGAAGGTTAAACAAAATAAGCTGAATATTGAATCTGTTTTTGATGCTAATTTAGTTCTGCAACATAAAGATGCGGATATTCTAGAGGAATTTTCCCGCTTTTACTCTACACTTTACTCTTCTGGCACGCAACCTTCTGATCACTCTCTTTCCACTTTCTTCACAAGCATTCAACCTCCCTCCAACTTTCCCGTTGACCTAACCTCCCTTGAAACTCCCCTCACCGTTCGGGAATTACACACGGCACTTCAATCCCTTAAGAAAGACAAAGCCCCAGGTCCTGATGGTTTCACTGTCGAATTTTATCAACATTTTGCCACTCTTCTGTTGCCCAAATTATTTCACCTTTTGGAGTCTTTTAAAACTAACGGAGCCTCTTCAGGCACTTTTTCTGATGCTTATATTTGTATTATACCAAAAGAGGGGAAAGACACTCAACACTGTAAGAATTACAGACCGATATCATTGGTCAACATCGACTACAAGATATATGCCAAATCTTTAGCCATCAGATTAGACTCCTTTCTCCCAGAACTCCTTGGCCCTGAGCAATCTGGATTTGTTAAAGGACGCTTCATTTCAGACAACACTAGACTCCTCTTTAATGTCTTGTCTAAGTCATCACGCTTCAGTTATTCCCTAGCCGCAATTGCTCTTGACGCCGAGAAGGCATTCGATAGAGTAGAATGGTCATTCCTATTCTCCGCATTAAAATGGTTTGGGTTTGGCCCTAATTTTATTTCCCTCATCTCCTTTCTTTACGCAAACCCTAGAGCAGCGGTCTGTGCTAATGGTTTAATTTCCTCCTTTTTCAACCTCGGCAGAGGAGTAAGACAGGGGTGCCCCCTTTCCCCCTTTCTTTTCAACCTTGCTCTAGAACCTTTCCTATCTAAATTACGTCAAAATCCGAACATTCACGGCTTCCCTCTATCCCATTCGCAAATCAAATTAGCTGCCTATGCTGACGACATTCTACTTTTCATTTCGAACCCGTCGGTTTCCATCCCAGCTTTTCTTGCCGAAGTTAATGTATATTCTCATCTTTCCGGTTATAAATTGAACAACGACAAATGCGAAATTTTACCCCTCACCAAATTCACCTTTAAGCCTGACTTTGCGGCTTCTAACTTCAAATGGAGCCCATCCCATATAAAATACCTCGGTCTGCATATTACCCCTTCTGTCTCGGATACTATCTCCTTATGCCTTACTAAATGCACTCAGAAGTTATCTGACCTCACCTCCAGGTGGCATCCCTTATATCTTTCCTGGTGGGGTCGACTTGACACCATTAAGATGATGCTCTCCCCAATTGTCCTCTACACCATTTCGAATATCCCCGTTTCCATCCCTGCCAAATTTTTTGCCAAAATCAGCACCACCTTATCCTCCTTTTTATGGTCTGGAAAGAAACCGCGCATGTCTTTATCAAGATTGCGCCTCCCCAAAGCGGAAGGTGGGGTTAATTTTCCAAACTTTCCCGCTTATCACAAAGCCTTCCTTCTAAAACAAGCCGCTATTTGGCTTAAAGATCCTATCGAACCTCTTCCCCTTTGGGCTAACCTTGAGCACCTTTCTCTCTCTCCCTTCTCCTTTGCCGAGTATCTCTCCTTTTCTCGCAAACCCCAATTTATATCCACTCCAATCCACAAATACACCACGAAATTACTTCTAGCCTTCACCCCACCTCCTCCCTCTTCTACCGCTGACCTTCTCACCTCCACGATTTGGTATAATAGCAGTATTCTTATCAAACTAAAACCCTTCTACTGGAAATCCTGGAGGCAACGTGGTTTAATATGGGTCTCCCAACTTTTTACTGGTTCTGTCTTCACACCTTTCCCTGTTCTAAGTCGAACCTTCTCTCTCCCATCCTCTTTTGCCCACAAATATATATTACTCAAGACTGCGGTCATGTCCGCATACGAATCCCTTTCTCACTCTCCTCCACTTACGAATTCTACTTCTCCGATTTCCTCTTTACATTCCCAATTGCGCTCCAACCCTTCAGCGTCTTCCATTTATCATTCCTTTCACAATCCTCCATTACCCCGGCCTAAAACTACGGTGGAGGCGCAGTGGGAATCTGAACTCGAAGTCTCTTGGTCCACCTCTTTATGGGATAAAATTTGGATTAAGCTTCGCAAGTCTTCCAGAGCTGCTTCTCTAACACAAACACTTTTCTTTCTTTACAATCGACTCCTTTACACGCCATCTCTCCTCCACAAAAGATTCCCTACAACTCCGGACCTTTGTTGGTCTTGCTCCGCCCCCAATGCAACGCTTTTTCACATGCTTTTCCTTTGTCCTCTCACGCAAGCATTCTGGATCAGAGTATGGGATCAAATCAATTCTATCTTTCACACTTCTATCCCTTTCTCTATCACTGACATTTTCCTTGGTTCACTATACTCTTCCTGGACTGAAGTTGAAATGAATATTCATATTATTGATTTGCTATTAGCTGTTGCGTTTCAACAGATAACTGTTAACTGGAAGAATTCTGAGGGTATTACGTTTAAAGCCTGGTGGTTCAATGTATGCTATAATCATAGATTAGATACTGCATTTGTTTATCCCATTACCCTAGCCCCAAAAAGACATGCGTTGTGGCTAAGGAATCGCAAATGAAATTTTTTATGCATGGGCCAGATAGTTCAGAGTGTGATGGAATGGAGAAGACACCGACAGCGGTGACTTGATCTGCACTTGAGAGCAGGAAAAACAACCATATGTGTTAATTGTAATATACAAACCCCAGGGCTGATGCTCATGCCATTAATAACTAATAAAGGGTTACATTTTTAGATCCACAATATTTGATGTATATATTTTAGATATCATTGGGCCATTACTTCTTCATTTGTGTTCCAATAAATGGCGATAACTACTATACAATCGATGCATGCTTATAAACTAGTTTTTTGCTACATCACTAAAATCCATAGCACAATTCAGCACATCTCGGAAATAAAATCCTGTTTGGGGAAAACCTGACACACAAGACGCATGGAAAAAAACTTAGAAGGGCAGAGAGGCTCGTTATTCAATGAGAATGGTACCAGAATGATATACATAAATAAGTATCAGACAGTAGACATCATGGTATTTGACCTATACTTGGGGTGGGGATGGAAAAAGTGCTAAAGTGATAGGTACAATTCCTGGAGGGGGGAAACAAAACAAACAGTAATGCTATTTATATTGCCTTACCCATTAAAACAAGCATTTGCAATGCAATCGATTTTCCTTTGGGACCTTGTAGGTATTTAGCTATGCAGCACATTAGCCTGGGTGCTGAAACATCTACTGTTCTTGAACATGAAGGGAAAGGAGCACCAGACTGCGGAACACACCAGGTATGAGAACACATGTAGAGAAATACTGCCTCTCAGTGGGATAATATAACATCAGTCCCTCCGGTGGTCATATCACTGAAAATACAAGATGCAAAAAAAATATTATTGCCTACGTGTGCTTGTGGAAGACAAGTTTCTATGGCCTGGAATCTAGGGGATGCTAAAGTGATTCTAGTATTTGACTGACCTCTGCTCGTTGTTTTCTATCAAGAAAGTTAAATAGAGGCAGTTGCAAGAAAAACAAAAAAAGAAAGTCCCTAAGCAGAAAGCAATCCTAGTATTTTACTGACCCCCATTGGTCGTTTTCTATCATTACAGTTAGTTAGAGGCAGTTAAAGAAACAGAAACCAATTCTGGTATTTTACTGACCTCTACAGGTCATTTTTATCAAGACAGTTAAATAGAGGCAGTTGTAAAGCAAAAAAGTCCCTAAGCAAAGGCAGAAGGAGACACGTACTGGGGCTGATCTCCAGATCCCACAAAGTACGTATAACAGATCTTCCAGGCAGCACAGGCACTGTCTAGACTCAAGCTAAAAAAAGTCTATCCTGCTTGTTGGGACTAGTGAAAGTCACACAAAGTACTGAAGAGTAAAAAATTGAAAAAAGGAAATTTAAACATTGTCTCTCCAGTGTGAATTATGAAGGTTTTTTTCTGAATGTGAGCAGAAACTCTTTTAATGAGAGAGACTGGAAAAACAACGTGAAAATATACTTTTTGTTGAATTTTTATCCAAAGGAACAAATCAAGTAAATTTGTTGAGCAGAAAACACATTTTATTCTTTTATCGCAAAGAAAGTGCCATGGAGACTGTGAGCTATACTGTACATACACCAGCACCCTCCTCACTATGTCCTGAATCCTACTCCCCCTGTTGTGTTCAGCCAATTGTCATTTTGGATTTGGGTTTTATTGGGAAAGCATTACTCTCCTTTTGTCTGCAATCTCCACTGCATCCACACACTTACATTATTTTACTTTTTGAGAACAACCAAATAAATTCATGCAGTACTTTGAAAATAATTTCAATTTGAGGTAGGGCAGGTACAACATGTTTTTACCTTTTTATACTTTTTTTCTTTTTGTTTGTTGATGTATGGCTTGGGGTTTGGAGTAGGGGTATTTGTGGGATTAAGATGTTGAAGGGATTTTGTTTGCACATTTGCTAAAGTGATTGGGCTCTCTCCCTAAATCATGGTAACATTGTCCTACACCTGATTGGCACATTTAATTTGCAGACAGGGCCCTAGTAAAGTGGTACTACATATACTCATGGCCTGTAAATTAAATGCTACTAGTGGGCTTGCAGCACGCATTGTGCCATCCACTTAAGTACTTCCATAAAACATGACTCAGGCATGCCACTGCAGCCTGTGGTGCGGTTTTAAACGTCCATTTCAACCTGGCACAATAAACCCTTTGCCAGAATAAACCTTTCTTTTTAGTATATTTATATATCACCCTAAGGTAAGCCCTTTAGGCCCATTAGGCAGGGTGCATTATATTTAAAAAGCAAATCATGTATTCTTAAGTTTTACGTGTCCTGCTAGTCAAAAAAACTCCTACATTTGTTTTTCACTTCTGTAAGGCACATCACTTTGCATACATTGGGTTCCCTTATTACATTTAACAAGTGGTTGGGAGCAGGTCGGAATGTCATGCTCAGACTAGAATGATTTTGTAATTTACAATCCTCTTTATTGATAAAGTTGAATTTAAGTCAAAGTTCTGAAAATGCCACTTTTAGAAATTTGACATTTCCCTGTCCTTACCATTTGTGCCTTCTGTCAGTATCTTGGGCCACATGACTGTGAATGGATCTACTGTTGGAATTTGTGTATTCCTCCTAGAGAGTGAGACAAAAGGGGAGTGGGTGTTGGCAGGATAAGCCATTCTGTCAGGATGGTTGGGGCTGAGCTTTTCCCTTCCCCACTAAAACTTCAAAGGGCTTGCCCCTAGCACTCACCAAGGAACCTGATACTAGTCGTTGATCACCCTAGACGTCTTGAAGCCTTGGCAAGGGGAGGATTTACCTTTCCAGCATCAGATGTGGGGGTAGTATTGGGTTATCCCCCAATTCCAAGATTTGTATCAGGTATAAATTGTGGACCCTCAAACCAACTCTCCAGTACACCTCTGGACCTGCAGACACTACAAGAGGGCGTTTTTAAAGTTTGTTTCATTTACTTTTCTGAAATTGCTGATTTACTGATGGTGGGTAATAGCGGTTCAACGAGTGGGCCTAGACCAATTTTGGGTAAGTGATATCTATCTGCACAATCCTTTCCCTAAAACGCCATACTATTTTTTTGAAGGGGTAGGAAGGTGCTCCAGGCATGATAGGGAAACCATGTTCTTTGTTCTCCATGTCACCTTCTTCTCATCTGGCCATGCAGAAGTGGCTATTTTGCTTAGCCAGTCTATGTTCTTCTCATAGGCTGCCACTTTCTCTTAGTTCTCTATTACCTTATCTTTGCTGGTCATGTGGCAGTTGCCATTTTGTGTAGGATATGTGTGTTTGCGTGTATGTTGGCCATTGTGTCTTTGTTTTCTATGCCTTCTACTTTCTGGCCTGATTTGCTGGGCATGTGGCTCATGAGCTAGCTATTACCAGTATGTTCAGCTAGTGTGTGTTTCAACACTTTTATTCCACTTTTAAAAGCCATTCAAATGTACATTGATAGAAGTCCATGATATTATTTTGCTTTTTCATGCTACATTATTTGTGTTTTTGTGACTAATTGTATTACACGGTTATTGTTTTTAATTCCGGTTTTTGATGTTTTGCCTGCCCCCAAAGGGTACCCATAGGACATAGAGAAGCAATAGCATTAAAGTTTTTTTTATTTTTTTTATTTAAAATGTGCCTGTTCTCCTTCCTCTAGTGGGTCCCCATGGGCTCTGGAGAGGCACCACCAATCATTTCATTAATTTTATTTTATGTTTGCCTAGCCCCTTCCATACCCCCCGGCATCTGGAATGGTGAAAGCAATTATTTACTTCATGTATTCTCTTGAATATTCAATTTAACACAGACTATACAATTTTTACTAAGCTTTTAGCAAATCGATTGAATAAAATAGTGGGAAGTCCGGTAGGTAATGATCAGTGTGGTTTTATTGCAGGCAGGCACCTCCATACAACTACAAAGTTCGTATTGGAGGCCCTAGATTTTTTTTAAACTAATAAAGAGAAGGCCCAAATCTGGTTCCTAGATGCGGAGAAAGCCTTCAATCTAGTGTCTTGGAACTGCCTTTTTTCAATTCTGCATAGTTTTAACTTCCGGATTGTTTTTATCTCTCTTTTAAAACAATTCTATCTAAATTCTAGGGCACAAATTATCATCAACAATTCTAACATTGGGACATGCCAGGTCACTAGAGGTACCTGACAAGGCTGTCCACTGTCGCCAATACTGTTCGCATTATTTATTGAACCTCTGGCGATTGCGATTAGGAATACACAAACTAATACAGTCCCGGTAGCTGGTATGACTAATATAAAATTATATGCCGATGATATTGCTATGTTTTTAGATTCTAGCCCCCAAAGTCAAGCGAAAATTTAAAAAATATTTTCTGACTTTCAAAAACTAGGTGGTTATAAAATTAATGCTAACAAGACGGAAATTATATTATTAAACTGCACTGTAGACACTTTAATACCAGAATTTAGGCAAATTTATAATCCAATGCTGAAGAGATAGCTGGGAGTATTTATATCAGACAATTTAGACGATTTGTTCTCGCTCAATTATTCTCCGCTGCTAAAAAAGGTTGAGTCCCTTCTAGAACGCTGGAATCTATTACCCCTGTCCATAATGGGCCGTGTAGCACTGATACGAATCTCGATTTTACCTCTTTTTAATTTTCTATTCAATGCAGCTCCTTGCATTATCCAGGTCTCCTTCTTTAAAAAAATGGATTCCCTAATATCTTCATTTCTCTGGGCTAAAAAGTCGCCTAGGCTTGCACTCCGCACTTTATATCTCCCAGTTGCACAAGGAGGGTTATCCCTCCCAAATATAAGAGAATATTAGTTTGCGTCTTTTGCACATCACAGTTTTAGGTTTTTCTTTTTAGACACGAACGAGGCAGACAATTTTTTTATGAAGAAGATGTTGTCAGAGGTAAAAATAATAGACCCAATTAGAGTCACAAAGACCCAAAGAAAATTCAGTACAAGTCCCTTCAGTGGATTTTCAGACAGAAAACCCAGGGGCATATTATCAAGCCTGTGCGCTAAAATTATCGCTGCTTTATCGGCCGAAATGGAATTCCAATCGAAGCACATGTTAGATGTGAAGACATCTAACATGGGCTTCGATTGGAATTCCACAGAGCATATTATCAAGCCCATTATCGCCGCTTTATCGGCCGTTTTCGGCCGATAAAGCGGCGATAATTTTAGCGCACAGGCTTGATAATATGCCCCCCAGTTTTTGAAATTCCACTCTATTCCTAGAATAAGTAACACAACGAATTTGAACAACTACAAACTAGTGGAGGGGGGATGTATGAACAGTAAAATAATAAACCTCTGGAAAGATAATGGCTTTGAGAAAATTGATGATTTCCTGGCCGGCAACAGGTGGAAGCCATGGGACCAAATAGCCAGTCAGGTGAGCCATTCTCGTTCCATTCTGAAATGGTCTTTTTTTATGCTGAATCCAATACTCAGGGAACTGGATATAGGAAACCTTAATTTTAAGGAAACTATCTCTACAGCACTAAATAACAAAACTCAAAAAAGATGAGTATTTGGATTAAAATACTAAAGGAGTACAAGGAGCAGGAATTCTCTAGTAAGATTATCGAGAGGTGGAAAAAAAGGGAGGACATTGAAATCAATCAACAAGTTTGGGATAAAATAAATAAATTTAATAAAACAATCTTCCGTGGCGCTAATTTCAAACGCATGCAATTTTATAATAAATGGCTGATTTACAGAACCCCCTCTTATCTCCATAATATCTTCCCCCTAGTTGCTGACAAATGTTTCCGTTGTGAGGAAAAAGGGAATTGGAAACATATTGTCTGGGAATGTCCCAAAATTCAACCACTCTGGAAGGAAATTGAAAAATACTTCTCCCTTGAGCTTAAAGCCCCTATAATATTCAATGATCTAATCCCTGTCCTGGGTTGTTCAGCGACCAACACAGAATACGATTAATTTCTTTTCATAACTTCTTTAATAGCTACATCACTTATACTGCAATCATGGAAAACCAATCAAGTACCGACCTTTCAGGCATGGAAGGCTAAACTATTACGAACCCAGGGCAGGGAAAGAAAATATGCGCTTAGATCAGGGGCGCTGAAAAAATATGAAAAGTTTTGGAGTGTGTTTGAATTGTAAAAGATACCTTCAGAATGACATGTCGGCCTATATGCACTTTTTTTGCACCTCTGCACTTTATAATCACTCTTTGCACTTTATAATCATGTTATGGACATCTGATCGTCTATTATTTAATTATACTTATATGCCAAGTGCTGCACTAAAGCTTTTTACAAATGTATTCTGTAATGTTGATTTTGTCTTTATGAACTCTCAATAAAAATTATTTTAAAAAAATGTATTCTCTTTTTGCTTACCTCCCTGTCTCCCACAGAGTCACTACAGGCCCTTGAGGGGCATCGGCAATTCTTTCATTTCCTAATTCAACTTTTGCATGCCCACTGCCTCCAAGATTGTTCATATGGGCCCTGAACGGACAACAGGTTAGATGTTGCTGTATAATGTCTAACAAAAATTGTTTAAACATGGATATACTATTGTTAAGCATTTGTGATGATGACGGAGAAGACCTGTATTACATTGAATAGATTGCCCAAGTCTTACTGACTTCCTGCTTATTTTTTATTGTCTACACGTCCACAAGTAATACAACAATGCACAATACTGCAATGAACAGACGTCTTCACATTATCTGACAGCGCTGTTGTAGGTTTCTATGCTTGTACATAATGCTAACCTATAGGAAAAAAATAGATGTCCTCAAAGAAGGAGGTTCCTGCCCAAAAAGTGTCCATTGAGTAGAAGATGGCATCAAGCGTGCATCATTTTCCAGTAATGTGACTTACCTGCTGTACCTTTCTCTGGCCATGAGCGACCCTTGACCCTTCTAGGTAGGTCGCTCCTCCTCCGCACAGCACCGCCTGTGCCCGTTCTCTCCCTCGTTGCCCACATGTCTCTCTGCCCAGTTTCTCTTCTGCTCCCGTCGCTGGCCCCGTGTCTCTCTGCCCGGTTTTTCTTTCTGCGCCCCTCGGGGCCCCCGTAACTCCCTGCCCGTTTTTGCCTTCTTTTGCCTAGCTGCCCCTGCATTTCTGTAACCTTTCTGCCTTCCGTCCCACTCTTTTCCACCCATATTTTGTGACATTTCTGCCATTTCTTGTGCCTCTGTGCCACTCATTTCCCCCCTTTTTTGTGACCTTTTATGCCCTTTCTTGTGACCTTTGTGCCCTCTGTGTCACTCGTTTCCCCCCGTTTTTTGTGACCTTTTCTGCCCTTTCTTGGGACCTTTCTGCCTCTGTGACACTCATTTCCCCCCATTTTTTGTGACCTTTTCTGCCCTTTCTTATGACCTTTGTGCCCTCTGTGCCACTCGTTTCCCCTATTTTTTGTGACCTTTTCTGCCCTTTCTTGTGACCTTTTTGCCCTCTGTGCCACTCGTTTCCCCCGTTTTTGTGACATTTCTGCCCGTTCTTGTGCCTCTGTGCCACTCGTTTCCCCCCATTTTTTGTGACCTTTTCTGCACTTTCTTGGGACCTTTCTGCCTCTGTGCCACTCATTTCCCCCATTTTTTATTACCTTTTCTGCCCTTTCTTGTGACCTTTGTGCCCTCTGTGCCACTCGTTTCCCCCATTTGTTGTGACCTTTTCTGCCCTTTCTTGTGACCTTTTTGTCCTCTGTGCCACTCGTTTCCCCCGTTTTTGTGACCTTTTCTGCCCTTTCTTGGAACCTTTCTGCCTCTGTGCCACTCATTTCCCCCCATTTTTTGTGACCTTTTCGGCTCTTTCTTGTGACCTTTGTGCATCTGTGCCACTCGTTTACCCCCATTTTTGTGACCTTTTTCTGCCCTTTCTTGTGACCTTTGTGCATCTGGGCCACTCGTTTCCCCCCATTTTTTGTGACCTCTTCTGCTCTTTCTTGTGACCTCTGTGCCTCTGTGCCACTCATTTCCCTCTATTTTTTGTGACCTTTTCGGCCCTTTCTTGTGACCTTTGTGCATCTGTGCCACTCGTTTCCCCCCATTTTTTGTGACCTCTTCTGCTCTTTCTTGTGACCTTTGTGCCTCTGTGCCACTTGTTTCCCCCCATTTTTTGTGACCTCTTCTGCTCTTTATTGTGACCTTTGTGCCTCTGTGCCTTTTGTTTCCCCCCGTTTTTTGTGACATTTCTGCCCATTCTTGTGCCTCTGTGCCACTCGTTTCCCCCATTTTTTGTGACCTTTTCTGCCCTTTCTTGTGACCTTTTTGCCCTCTGTCCTACTCGTTTCCCCCCGTTTTTTGTGACCTCTTCTGCTCTTTCTTGTGACCTTTGTGCATCTGTGCCACTCATTTCCCCCCATTTTTTGTGACCTTTTCTGCCCTTTCTTGGGACCTTTCTGTCTCTGTGCCACTTGTTTCCCCCCATTTTTTGTGACCTTTTCTGCTCTTTCTTGGGACCTTTTTGCCTCTGTGCCACTCATTTCCCCACATATTTTGTGACCTTATCTGCCCTTTCCTGGGACCTTCCTGCCTCTGTGCCACTCGTTTCCCCCTCAATTTGCCTTCTGTTTTCTTTGTTGCCCCTGACTGCCCATTCGCTGCCCCCACCTCCTGCCTCCCAGCTGCTCCTCCCTCCCACCACCCCATATAGTCAGGCCTCTGCGAGGTGAGGAGAGCGACCCTTGACCCATCCAGGTAGGTCGCTCCCCCTCCGCACAGCACCGCCTGTGCCCATTCTCTCCCTCGCTGCCCCGTGTCTCTCTGCCCGGTTTCCCTTCTGCTCCCCTCGCTACCCCTGTGTCTCTCTGCAAGGTTCTCACTCCCACCTCCCCACACATGCCGGCCGCTGGCGCATGGCAAGTCTCTCTGTGCCCGCCCGAGCCTTGACTGCACCCAGCACCAGAACCCCTGGCCCCCGCACCCACCACCACTACGATGCCAGCAGGCTGCCCCGAAACGCACACACGGTCCCTTCACCTGCCAGAACTGTAGCTACACCAGCCACAGAGCCGACAAACCACCCGCCAAGAAAGATCTCAACCACCTCCGATGCATACTACTGAACACCCGCTCCACACGCAAACACGCAGTTGAGCTCTGGGACCTGCTCAACACAACCTCCCCACACATTGCCTTCCTGACAGAGACCTGGTTGAACAACTCCTCTGCACCTGACATCGCCATAGCCATCCCAGACGGCTACAAGGTCACCCGCAGAGACCGCACCAACAGAGTCGGAGGAGGAATGGCCATCGTTCACAAGAACATCATCAGGGTCTCTACTAGCACCGACGACGCGCTCAGCACTGCCGAACACATGCATTTCCAGATCCACACAGACCCCAACTCCACCCTCAGGCACCCTCGTCTACTGACCCCCCCCAGTTCAGCGGCTCCATCGACGACTTCATCAGCATGCCCGCCCTGACCTCCACAGACTATATCCTCCTCAGAGACCTGAACTTTCACCTTGAGAACAACAACGACAACAACTCCACAACCCTGATCAATTACTTCGCCAACCTCGGACTGAGACAACTCATCACAACACCCACCCACTCCGCCGGCCACACGCTCGACCCTGTCTTCTCCTCAAGCCTGCACGTCTCCGTCAGCCACACCACCGAACTCCTCTGGACCGACCACCGCTGCATCCACTTCACCTTCTAGAAACCTACCACATACCCCAACACCCAACAGATCCCCCTCCGGTGGTGGAGCAAAATCACCGAAGACCAAATACATGCAAACCTTTCTCTCAGCCCACCCACCGAACCCTCCAACACCGACTTCGCTGTCCACAACCTCAGACGCTGGATAATGGACTGCGCCAACACCCTTGCTATCCTGAAGAAACTCCCCCACAGAGACACCAGCAAGAGGGCCAGCTTGTTCACCCCAGAACTCCTAGATTCCAAGTAAGCCTGCCGGAATCGAGAGAAGAAATGGCACAGTGAAAAAACTCCGGACAGCCACGCAGCACACAAGGACGCCGTACGCAACCACCACCACCTCATCAGGTCTGCCAAGAAGACCTCCTTCAAAGACCACCTCGACAACAACGCACACCACAGCAAGGAGCTCTTCAACATCGTGAAGGAACTCTCCAACCCCAGCACCAACACCAACGACATCCCGCCGTCACAAGCCCTGTGCAACTCCCTCGTCACCTTCTTCCACTGCAAGATATCAGACATCCACGACAGCTTCAACAACCAGACAGCCCCAACAGACAGCAACACAACAGACCCTCTGCACAGCATCGACCACATCCCCTTGCTAGCCTGGATGAGCGTGAGCATCGATGACACCATCAAGACCATGAGCACAATCCACTCCGGCTCACCGTCAGACCCATTCCCGCACCACGTCTTCAACAAAGCAAGTACCTCCATCGCACCCCACCTACAAAACATCATCAATCTCTCCCTTGAGACCGCGACCTTCCCATAGAGCTGGAAACATGCCGAGATCAACGCCCTACTCAAAAAAAGACAAGGCAGACCCAAGAGACCTCAAGAACCTCCAACCCATCTCTCTGCTCCCCTTCCTGGCCGAGGTCATTGAGAAAATCGTTAACAGACAGCTAACCCGATACCTCAAAGAGAACAGAATCCTGGACCCTTCCCAGTCAGGGTTCCGCAGCAACCACAGCTAGGCGTGGGCGGAAAATCCGTTCCGCTCGCGGATTTTGCGGATTTTCGGGAAATCCGCAATCCGCGAGATTTGCAAATCTCCCGCAAAATCCGCAAATCTGCGAGCAGCGGATTTTGCTCGCACTGCTCGCGCTGTTCGCGTGAGTTCGCGTGAGTTCGCGCCCCGCGAATAAGTGCAAAATTGCAGAAATACGATTTTAGCAAAACTGAAAGTAACTACTTACCAGGTTCAAAAGTTCAGGCTCATCATTAGTAGCCATTTCCTGTAGTGCTTCCTGAGGGGCCCCTCCAGAGTTCAGTTGCCAGTTGAAACTATTATGTGACCCTGCTCTGAACCTCAGAATAGTTACACATATGCCACAAAGGTCCTGAATTACAGCTAAGGGAGACAAGCAGGAGCCAGGCTGGAAGTTAAAATCCATTAATCAGCCCCTAATTCATTATTGTCAGTTGGGGCAGGGCAGGTGTTGTAACTAATTTTGCAACAATGAAAGCACTTAGCAAGTGCAAAAGATCACTAATCAGGGCGCACTAAGGAAGCAGGTGCCAGCTAAAAAAATATTCTGTGACACATTAATCAGCCCCAAATTAATTCAGGTCACTTGAGGCAGGGAAGGTGTGCTTTGCTTTGCCGAAAATAATGTACACTGGACAACCAGAGGGTGTGGTGATGAAACAGAGGGTGGCATGGGTGGGCCAGAGGAGGGCATGAGTAGTCAGAGAGTGGCAGTGGTGACAGAGAGTGGCAGTGATGAAGAAGAGTGTCCCAAACAGGCTGGACACGTAGAAACAACAAGTTCGCGAAACTTGCGACCCGACAGGTAAGTTCGCAATTTGCGAAAGTGTACAAAACCCTCGCGAACTGGCAGAAACACGGGCGAACACAAAAAAAAAAAAATCCGCAAATTCGCGGGAATTCGCGGATTTTGCGGATTGCGAATCCGCAAATCCGCAAAATTCGCGAACGCGAGATCCGCAAAATTCGCTCATGCTTAACCACAGCACAGAGACCACCCTCATTGCTGCCACCGACGACTTCAGGACCCTTCTAGACAAAGGGGAGACTGTAGCACTCATCCTCCTAGTCCTCTCCGCCGCCTTCGACACCGTCTGCCACCGCACACTACGTGCACGCCTCCACGCCGCAGGGATCCGAGACAAGGCTCTGGAATGGACCACCTCCTTCCTCTCCGGCAGAACCCAGAGAGTCCGCCTCCCCCGTTCCATTCTGAAGCCTCCGAGATCATCTGCGGCATACCTCAAGGATCCTCCCTCAGCCCAACACTGTTTAACATTTACATGGCCCTGCTTGCACACGTCGTCCGACAGCACGACCTCAACATAATCTCATAACCCGACGACACTCAACTGATCCTCTCCCTCACCAAGGACCCCATCACCGCCAAAGCCAACCTCCATGAAGGAATGAAGGCTGTTGCCAACTGGATGAAGATCAAAAAATAAATAAAGTAATAATGGTTCTGTCGGACAGAAATACACACTGTTTTAGTATTTCAATGTTTCCTTTCTTCAGTCTCGTACCTAACCAGGATATCAAGACAGGTGTACTAATACATTCACAAACAAAACTCACTGACCATAAAGAAAAATGAAAGCAAATTTTACTCAAATCTTTCACATGTGAACACAAAATACTTCAATCACTGTCCCTAACGAACATTTAAAACATATAAGGCACAAAAACTTTGTGCTAGAGTAATACTAAAAACAACAAGTAAAATGTGTTACTTCATATACTTTTGGGTTAAACAACTATACATATACAATCATCCTGTAGAAACATCAATTAGATCTTGGATCCTACAGGATTTTGAATAGTTTGTTCACGCCAAAGGAGAGGATTGCGTCGACGTTTCGACCCTAGGGGGGGGCGATGCGGTGTTTTCACGCATCAGGTGCGGGTCTTCATCAGGACTGTATATATATATGGGACAGCCTGTTAATCATAATGGACATGTTTTAGATATTGGTCAGTGGTTTCATTTCCGCAATTATGAGCATGAAAACATTGCTCACCTCTTGCAGACCTAGCTCCGCATGGAGTCCTGGTCTCTTCCTCTTCAATCGTATTGTCGGTCCGTGTTAATCAGGCCGGCTAAATGTTCATTACACCTATAATTCAGGAGTAGGGGTTACTTACTTCCTACTTATATTATCCTTTAACATGTACAATGCACAGTCAAAGGTTTCCCATACATACCTCTGTATTGATATAGTCTATACAGATGGTTGTAAACTTGCTCCTTTGTATCTGTAATAAAGGAGTGATGTATAACATTACCCTCTATATGTCATTTCAACAAAACAGGTATTGTGATTGTGACTCAAGTGCACATGCAGGTGCTACCCATTTCTGATGTGAGATTAGCCAGGAGTTCCTAACACCCACCCACTCTCAAATAGAAGCCTCGTTATTTAATAATGGGGTTGAGGTACAAGGTGACTACTCTGGACTATGCGTCCAACCCTCCCTACTTGTGGTGCGTTATTATCATTTCTTAAATGTTACTTACACATGTACGCCCCCCAATATCTTTTAACACCGACTAGAGATGATGTTACCATACTATCCTAACCTGCATTTTTTGCGAGGTGCCCTTCTAAGTCTCTTTTAAAAAACCGACCGGGGTGTGAAGCTATCATGCAGCCTAATTCCGTCGTGTCCCTCTTAGTTTAATTTTACTAAACAACCAAATCTCTCTTCCCTGGCCCAGCCTCGGGCGTGATCACTGTGTGTTATAACTCTGCCAGGGCCCGGTTATGTTACCATGCGTGCATCGATCGTGATTATAAATTGGTGTACTAAGTGCGAGCCGTGCTATTGAAGTGACTAAGGGTGGAGTGACTGATCAGCTAAAGTCTATTTTGGCCTAAACGTCCTTTCACTTACTTCTAACACGCGCGGGTCGCCTCCTTCACTTTCCGTTTGTGCTGACATCTCCTATCAACTCGTTTCCCTACGCTTATAACGTGAACGTTATCTCACATTCTGAATTCTACTGGTGGTACTGACGGGTGCCTATTGCCCTCTAGTGGCCGATTGTCATAGTGTTTGTGAAAACCAGTTGCTCTAGGCACGCTCCTTTCTCGAATATGATATTCCCTGAGCATTCATATCGGTTTTTGTTTGTGCATTCCATAATAATTGGGGCACAATGACTTTGTTATTCTAGGGAATTATATCATAATTTCTGTAACCTCTGACAACATTAACAGAGAGTATCAACATAGTTAATCACTCACAGCATTACATTGTTATGAACATTTGATCCTGTATAATTTACCATAGTGGCACAAGTTAACCATTTAATACATTCAAGAGGAAGAGACCAGGACTCCATGGGAGCTAGGTCTGCAAGAGGTGAGCAATGTTTTCATGCTCATAATTGCGGAAATGAAACCACTGACCAATATCTAAAACATGTCCATTATGATTAACAGGCTGTCCCATATATATATACAGTCCTGATGAAGACCCGCACCTGATGCGTGAAAACACTGCATCGCCCCCCCTAGGGTCGAAACGTCGACGCAATCCTCTACTTTGGCGTGAACAAACTATTCAAAATCCTGTAGGATCCAAGATCTAATTGATGTGTCTACAGGATGATTGTATATGTATAGTTGTTTAACCCAAAAGTATATGAAGTAACACATTTTACTTGTTGTTTTTAGTATTACTCTAGCACAAAGTTTTTGTGCCTTATATGTTTTAAATGTTCGTTAGGGACAGTATTTGAAGTATTTTGTGTTCACATGTGAAAGATTTGAGTAAAATTTGCTTTCATTTTTCTTTATGGTCAGTGAGTTTTGTTTGTGAATGTATTAGTACACCTGTCTTGATATCCTGGTTAGGTACGAGACTGAAGAAAGGAAACATTGAAATACTAAAACAGTGTGTATTTCTGTCCGACAGAACCATTATTACTTTATTTATTACCCACCCAGGTTCTGAGGGTTACAGGGTCACCCCATTACATGTATTAACTGGATGAAGATCAGCCATATGAAGCTGAACTCAGACAAGACGGAGGTCCTCATCCTTGGCTCCAACCCGTCAGCTTGGGATGACTCCTGGTGGCCACAGCACTGGGGGCAGCACCGACCACGCACGCAACCTGGGAATCATCCTTGACTCAACGCTCTCAATGACCAAGCAAGTCAACACCATCTCCTCCTCCTGCTTCAACACCCTCTGCATGTTCCGCAAGATCTACAGATGGACGCTGACAGTTACAAGAAAGACAGTCACCCAGGCCCTCGTCAGCAGCAGACTCGACTGCGTAAACGCCCTCTACGTGGGAGCCCCGACCAAGCTCATCAATCGACTATAACACATCTAAAATGCCTCGGCACCACTGATCCTCGATGTACCACGACACGGCCACATTACCCACCAGCTGAGAAACCTACACTGGCTCCCCGTCAACAAGAGGATATCCTTCAAGCTCCTCATCCTCGCACACAAGGCACTCCACAAGACCGGCACAGCCTACCTCAAAAGACGGCTCTCCTTTTCCACCCGCAACCGCCTGCTACGCTCCGCCGACCTCTCAATCGCCACCGTCCTTCGCATCCGAAGAACAACCACCAGCGGGAGATCTTCTCCCAGCTCTCCGCCAAGACATGGAACACACTCCCACTGAGCCTAGAAGAGACCCAAGACCTGCTGACCTTGAGGAGGATACTAAAGACCTGGCTGTTCGATCAGTAGCGCCCCCCCCAGTGCCTTGAGACCCTCGCGGGTATGTAGTGCGCTTAACAAATGACTGATTGATTGATTGATTGACAGAAAAGGGCAGGGTGTATGATCACCCATGAACCAACAGCACCACCGCACAAACCAAAGCCAGTGTCTCACAGCACAGCAGTGACTACAGTCATGGAGAGCAGTAACTTTGAAATGAAATTATACCAGCAGCAGATTGAATCTTCGCAGGAAAGTCAACAACAGGAACAACAACCTGTAAAACCTCATCTTCTAGAAGTAGGAGGAGAGCAGGAAGTTGGGCTTTCTACAGTGCAGAATTGTGCTGTGACTGCTCTTCCATTTGACTCATCAGCTTCACAATCTCTAACAAGGAAAAAAAGAGTACTACCCCAGCTTTTCCAACCCCGCTTTCCAATGATATTGAGATGGATTGGAACCCAACCGAGACCCACCACAAGAGAAAAGGAAAGAGGAAGGTTCTCCAAAGCCTTGAAGTACAGAAGGCGATGATCAACCAGTGACTGTTATTGCAGAGAGTTTCACGGACAAAGTATTTTTCACCTCTATTGAACCTGCTCTTAGTCACGTAGCTCCAAGAACACCATCTGTTTTTATCTTTTAAAGAAGATTCCAAACACAGAAGAAACCACCACCCCTACCGCTGCCACAGCCCACCTTGGAGAAAGAACAACACAGATTCACCTCAACAAGTTCTTCAGACAATGGCACAATAAGAAGCTCTACTCACCAATTTGGAACTTCTTTACACTTAGGCCACATGAGAAGCACATTTCAGAAGGCATAATTTGCAAAACAAATGATTGTTGAGGTAAGCCTGGTGGATATTTTGGCACTGAGTGCCAAATGGATTATTCAAAAAATAAGCATACAATCATTTGGGAAGAGTATCTCAAGACAATTGCTGCTGAAGGTGTGAGAGTATATGATGTTCAACTCAGAGAATGAGATGGGGTGAGGAAGGAGAAGAGCATGTCATCCTCTACTGAACCAGCCCTGCATCTGTCCCATGTAGTGTGCAGTCATAACCAGCAGCAACTTCAGAAAGGCACAAGAGACAGAGGGCTATAGTCATGATAAAGTGCCTAAGTTAAGTCTACATGCTCTTTCTACGTCACTAGTGGAGGCGTGAAAAAGAAATCAGTAACAACAATATAACAATGAAGGCTATGTTCACCAAGGATTCGTACCACTGTACCCATGATAAAGTCCATTTATACAAAGTAAAGCAGCAAAGAAATGCAGTGTTGGGTCCCTCCTTTTTCTTTTATGCAGGAAGACATTTTTTTTTATTTTGAAGAGACCCTTTTTCCAAATTAAATTGTTCCAAGCCAGATCTATTTTTTCACTGTTGCTGTGCCACCACTGCTGATAAAACAGAGGTGCTATTTATCAGGTGCAACGGCCAAGATCAGAACTATGGTGGCCTGTGGAGCTCAATCTCCCCCCCCAGGAACCTGCCCAGGTGGCAAAAAACCTGAGCGTCAAATTTGACTCTGCACTCACAGGCAAAGCACAGGTTAATCATGTCTCCTCTTAATGTTTCTGGAAACTAAAAACTCTATGTAGGTTTCTACATTTCCCCCATATGGATAGCAGGAAGATGGTGGTTATTGCCTTGATCACCTCACAATTAGACTATGCCAACAGTCTGTATCTGGGCATCTCTGCATACATAGGGGCTCATTAGGATGGCGGACGGAAGTGTCTCCGCCGCCCCGGAGCATGCGGAACATGCCTATTCTCCGTCCGCCCGTCGCGGACACTCCGTCCGCCAAATCAGGATAGGAAATATGGGCCAAAATCCGTCCGCGGTGGTAGATCACGTTCCGCCGCACTACCACACCCAACCTCGCGGCGGACGTAACCTATCCAGAGACTCCGCCGTACGGACTGACCTCTAGGGCCGTCCTCCAAATCAAGATGGCGGAAAATACACATAAAAGCGCGGCAGAAAAACAACCAGCCTGAACACTGCGGATGCCCCACAGCAACCATACCCACCACGAGCCGCTCGCCGACATGGACCCTGCACTACACGCTTACCCGATACTCTTCGCGATCCACCACGTCCTAGTCTTGGCCCACCATCGAGGACGACGCAGGTAGGCAACAAACCATTCTCTGTCTGGAGAGGAGTACCTGCAAGGTCCGTGACGTAGGAAGGGGGGAGTGACATGTCCCGGAACCCACAGATTCGTGTGTAGGGCAGCGCCTCCAAGGGTCGTGACCCAGGTAGGGAGGAGTGACATGTATCTGAACCCACTGCCTTCAAGTAAATACAAATACACACCACCATCACACACGCAAGAATGACTCCGACAACCCACAACACATGATTGTCAATTTTATTTACGCATAATCGGAGTAACATCACAGTCTAGGCTCGAGCATGGCCAGTGTGAACACCAGAGCAGGTACATCAGAGGGCATACATCAGTATGAGGATAGCAACAAGGCAGTGTGGACACCAGAGCAGGTACATCAGAGGCAGTACATCAGTATGAGGATAGCAACAGGGCAGTGTGGACACCAGAGCAGGTACATCAGATGCAGTACATCAGTATGAGGATAGCAACAGGGCAGTGTGGACACACCAGAGCAGGTACATCAGATGCAGTACATCAGTATGAGGATAGCAGCAGGGCAGTGTGGACACCAGAGCAGGTACATAAGATGCAGTACATCAGTATGAGGATAGCAACAGGGCAGTGTGGACACCTGAGCAGGTACATCAGAGGCAGTACATCAGAGGGCATACATCAGTATGAGGATTGCAACAAGGCAGTGTGAACACCAGAGCAGGTACATCAGAGGCAGTACATCAGAGGGGCCAGGTGCATCAACTGTCCATGGCATCGAACAGCTACATCAGAGGCAGCACATGAGAGGGGCTAAGTGCACCAACAGGGCATGGCAAGGCACAGGTCCATCAGAGGCAGTACATCCGAGGGGCTAAGTGCACCAACAGTGCATGGCAAGGCACAGGTCCATCAGAGGCAGTGCATGAGAGGGGCTAAGTGCACCAACAGTGCATGGCAAGGCACAGGTCCATCAGAGGCCGTACATGAGAGGGGCCAAGTGCACCAACAGTCCATGGCAAGGCACAGGTCCATCAGAGGCAGTACATCAGAGGGCATACATCAGTATCAGAACAGCAACAGGGCAGTGTGGACACCAGAGCAGGTACATCAGACGCAGTACATCAGTATGAGGATAGCAACAGGGCAGTGTGGACACCAGAGCAGGTACATCAGAGGCAGTACATCAGTATGAGGATAGCAAGAGGGCAGTGTGGACACCAGAGCAGGTACATCAGAGGCAGTACATCAGAGGGCATACATCAATATGAGGATTGCAACAAGGCAGTGTGGACACCAGAGCAGGTACATCAGAGGCAGTACATCAGTATCAGAACAGCAACAGGGCAGTGTGGACAGCAGAGCAGGTACATCAGACGCAGTACATCAGTATGAGGATAGCAACAGGGCAGTGTGGACACCAGAGCAGGTACATCAGAGGCAGTACATCAGAGGGCATACATCAGTATGAGGATTGCAACAAGGCAGTGTGGACACCAGAGCAGGTACATCAGAGGCAGTACATCAGTATCAGAACACCAACAGGGCAGTCTGGACACCAGAGCAGGTACATCAGAGGCAGTACATCAGTATGAGGATATCAACAGGGCAGTGTGGACACCAGAGCAGGTACATCAGAGGGCATACATCAGTATCAGAACAGCAACAGGGCAGTGTGGACACCAGAGCAGGTACATCAGAGGCAGTACATCAGTATGAGGATAGCAACAGGGCAGTGTGGACACCAGAGCAGGTACATCAGAGGCAGTACATCAGAGGGCATACATCAGTATGAGGATAGCAACAGGGCAGTGTGGACACCAGAGCAGGTACATCAGAGGCAGTACATCAGTATGAGGATAGCAACAGGGCAGTGTGGACACCAGAGCAGGTACATCAGAGGCAGTACATCAGAGGGGCTAAGTGCACCAACAGTGCATGGCAAGGCACAGGTCCATCAGAGGCAGTACATGAGAGGGGCCAAGTGCACCAACAGTCCATGGCAAGGCACAGGTCCATCAGAGGCAGTACATCAGAGGGCATACATCAGTATGAGAACAGCAACAGGGCAGTGTGGACACCAGAGCAGGTACATCAGAGGCAGTACATCAGTATGAGGATAGCAACAGGGCAGTGTAGACACCAGAGCAGGTACATCAGAGGCAGTACATCAGTATCAGAACAGCAACAGGGCAGTGTGGACACCAGAGCAGGTACATCAGAGGCAGTACATCAGTATGAGGATAGCAACAGGGCAGTGTGGACACCAGAGCAGGTACTTCAGAGGGCATACATCAGTATCAGAACAGCAACAGGGCAGTGTGGACACCAGAGCAGGTACATCAGAGGCAGTACACCAGTATGAGGATAGCAACAGGGCAGTGTGGACACCAGAGCAGGTACATCAGAGGCAGTACATCAGTATGAGGATAGCAACAGGGCAGTGTGGACACCAGAGCAGGTACATCAGAGGCAGTACATCAGAGGGCATACATCAGTATGAGGATAGCAACAGGGCAGTGTGGACACCAGAGCAGGTACATCAGAGGCAGTACATCAGTATGAGGATAGCAACAGGGCAGTGTGGACACCAGAGCAGGTACATCAGAGGGCATACATCAGTATGAGGATAGCAACAGGGCACTGTGGACACCAGAGCAGGTACATCAGAGGGCATACATCAGTATGAGGATAGCAACAGGGCAGTGTGGACACCAGAGCAGGTACATCAGAGGCAGTACATCAGTATGAGGATAGCAACAGGGCAGTGTGGACACCAGAGCAGGTACATCAGATGCAGTACATCAGTATGAGGATAGCAACAGGGCAGTGTGGACACCAGAGCAGGTACATCAGACGCAGTACATCAGAGGGCATACATCAGTATGAGGATAGCAACAGGGCAGTGTGGACACCAGAGCAGGTACATCAGAGGGCACACTACAGCAACTTACAGCACACTATCAGGTGGATTGAGTGAAGTACCCGCATCGGACACACTGGCAGCACCAGAAACCGGAGTGTGACACACAGCCACAGATGTAGTGACTGACACGTGAGCCACAGACCCAGATACACTGCCAGCACCTGATACATGAGTGTGAGACACAGCCACAGCCTGAGTGACTGACACATGGCCCATAGACCCAGATACACTGCCAGCACCTGATACAGGAGTGTGAGACACAGCCACAGTCCGAGTGACTGACACATGGCCCATAGACCCAGATACACTGCCAACACCTGATACAGGAGTGTGAGACACAGCCACAGTCCGAGTGACTGACACATGGCCCATATACCCAGATACACTGCCAGCACCTGATACAGGATAGGGCTCAACTGATACACTGCCACTACCTGACACATGCGAGTCAACTGCAGCGGCACCACTGGGACCACTGAAATGATGAGCCACAGGGCTGTATGGTCCAGGAGGCAGGGTGGCTCTGGGAGCGGGGGATAGTTGCAATTGTCCGACATTGGATTGGGCATGTGTGAATGCTGTGTGTCTCCGTTTCTTGTGGACATGTGACTGCACCCTGGACAGGACAGGACTGGCAAGTGGGCCGGACTGCGAAGAAATATAACCCACCATGGGAGGTGCATCTGCTGGCGGGGGAATGCTCTCTGGGGATGTGCTGGCGCCTGCTTGTCGTTTGCTGTGTGGCTGCCTTGTGGCCTGTGCAACATGTGTCATGGGGGATGCTACTACAGGGTCCACCTGCATCCGTTCCTGACGGTCCCTGATGGGAGTGGAGGTAAGGGGTGACTCCACAGCGGAGACATCTGTATTCCGTTTCCCAGAAAACAGCAGCCTCAGGGCATCAATGGGTGATGTATGCCTGTCCTTGACAGCGCCACTGTACATGGGAGATGCCTTGGCCCTTGGATGTTCCATTTCCGTAGGAGTAATGTTGTCTGCGGACTTTCCCTGTTCCCTGGATGGTGCCCTCTTCCAGGCAGCAGACTTGTCGTCTGTGGTGTACATATCCCAAGGACACACCTTCTCCCTGTGTGTGTCCCTGCCCCTGGGAGTGTCCGTGCTCTTCTTTGGTGCGTTTGTCTTGTGACTGTCCTTGTCCCTGCCCTTGGTAGAAGCTCCTTCCTTCCTAGTCTCCCTGCCCCTGGGAGTGTCTGTGCTCTTCTTAGATGCGTTTGTCTTGTGACTGTCCTTGTCCCTGCCCTTGGAAGAAGCTCCTTCCTTCATAGTCTCCCTGCCCTTGGTAGAAGCTCCTTCCTTCCTAGTCTCCCTGCCCTTGGCAGTGGCTCCTTCCTTCCTAGTCTCCCTGCCCTTGGGAGTGTCTCCTTCCTTCCTAGTCTCCCTGCCCTTGGTAGATGCTCCCTCCCCTTGGTAGATGCTCCCTCCTTCCTAGTCTCCCTGCCCTTGGCAGTGGCTCCTTCCTTCCTAGTCTCCCTGCCCTTGGGAGTGTCTCCTTCCTTCCTAGTGTCCCTGCCCTTGGGAGTGGCTCCTTCCTTCCTAGTCTCCCTGGCACTGGGAGTGTCCGAGCTCTCAAGAGATGCCTTCGTCTTCTGAATGTCCTTGTCCAAGGTAGTGTCAATGGAAGTGGGAGTAAGGCTTGTTTTGGGAGTACCTTGTGTGTGGGACGGCTGTGCAGCATGTGTAGCCATTACACCCATACCCTCTGTTGGCTCACGTGTGTGTACTCCACTGTATCTGATGTTGTGTTTGTGAACAGATTTAGCTGACCTAGGGGATGGGGTCTGAGGCCTCCGTGCCTTGACGTGCTGGCTGACGCTGCTTCTAGTGCAATAACCTGTATTAGAGTCCTGGTCAGAATATTCACTCCCCCTGAGACATCCAGTGTTGTAGATGGTGTAACAGAAGTACCACCCAGTCCATGCGACTGTACAATGGCAGACGACACACTGTTAGCCAATGACTGCACTGTCCTGTGTACACCAGCTAGATCACCATGCATACCTTCCATGAAAGCCACCACCTGCCCCAACTTCCTATCGTGGTCTTGGAAAGCATTTAACATATTGGTCTGCCAGTATGCTTACCGCCACGTTGCTGTTCATCCACACGCAACCGCTCGGACAGGTCAGGATGCGTCACAGCTATGATACGGTGCATGAGAGGGGTCATTGAGCGTCAGGCCAGACGTGCCGTCCTTGGAATCATCCCCAGTGTCACTCCGCTACATTCTTGCTCAGCCTGGAAATGTCGTCCCAGCGTTTGTGACCGTGTGTATGTCGTCTATTGGACACCCCCACTGCTCGTACATCACGTGCAATGCTCCTCCACACGTCCTTGCGAAGGTGCAGCTTGACCTACCATGATGGGAGACAAAAGGGTGCAAGTCAGTGGACAGTTGGCCAGTCACACAGATAGGGTCAACACATTTCTCTCTGCAGCCATGCACATTTTGACTCATTTGTTGGTCCCACATCACACCGCCAAGATTCCAGAGCCCAGGTGTCATGGAACACCTCATGCACAACAACTTATCCCCACTGCACTTACCACCTGTCCGGGTGAGCCGTACAGGCGTCCGTAGTTGCGGAGGACATCAAGCTCCGCAGCGGTGAAGGGACGAGACCGGATCTCTTTGACTCTGGACATGCCAAGGTCACGGAGTATGGCACGGTGATGGTCACAGGCAGCAGTCGGTGGTCAGCTCCGCAGCAGCAGGTGGAGGTGATGGTCACAGGCAGCAGTCGGTGGTCAGCTCGGCAGCAGCAGGTGGAGGTGATGGCCACAGGCAGCAGTCGGTGGTCAGCTCAGCAGCAGCAGGTGGAGGTGGAGGTGATGGTCACAGGCAGCAGTCGGTGGTCAGCTCTGCAGCAGCAGGTGGAGGTGATGGTCACAGGCAGCAGTCGGTGGTCATCGTAGAATGTATGCTTTTGCACATCACACATATATAGGGCCCTGTGGTCATGTCAGAGGCATACTGCGCCAGCCATTGGTCAGCCCTGGAAGTGTGTTTGGAAAGGGCCAATGATTGGCCCTGGTGTTGCGGTGAACAGCATACGGTACTTTCTATTGGGCACACGTGGACCATGTTCAACATTCCCATTGTCTGCATGTGCACGGTCCGTGACGCTCACACACCGGCAAGTGCATGTGCTAGACTCCGGGACGGATGCTTGATTTGCAACAAAGTTAGATCACTGGCGCCACCATGGCGGGGCACGTATTCGGCGGGAGAGTGCAGGCCAACACATCCATAAGCTGATGTCAATGCACATGGCAGTTCATGACCCCCCTTACAGTGACATTGCATCAGCCAGCCTCCACTGGCCGGCCCAGCCCTGCCCATGACCGCCGTTCCGGCCATGTGAACTACCGCCGTTTCAGGCCCCGTCCAGTACCGCCGTGTCAGGCCCTGCCCATGACCGCCGTGCCAGGCCCTGCCCATGACCGCCGTGCCAGGCCCTGCCCATGACCGCCGTTCCGGCCATGTGAACTACCGCCGTTTCAGGCCCCGTCCAGTACCGCCCTGCCAGGCCCTGCCCATGACCGCCGTGCCAGGCCCTGCCCATAACCGCCGTGCCAGGCCCTGCCCATGACCGCCGTTCAGGCCATGTGAACTACCGCCGTTTCAGGCCCCGTCCAGTACCGCCGTGCCCTGGCGGGGCCTGGCACGGCGGTACTGGACGGGGCCTGAAACTGCGGTAGTTCACATGGCCGGAACGGCGGTCATAGGCAGGGCCTGGCACGGCGGTACTGGACGGGGCCTGAAACGGCGGTAGTTCACATGGCCAGAACGGCGGTCATGGGCAGGGCCTGGCATGGCGGTCATGGGCAGGGCCTGGCACGGCAGTACTGGACGGGGCCTGAAACGGCGGTAGTTCACATGGCCGGAACGGCGGTGATGGGCAGGGCCTGGCACGGCGGTCATGGGCAGGGCCTGGCATGGCGGTAATGGACGGGGCCTGAAACGGCGGTAGTTCACATGGCCGGAATGGCGGTCATGGGCAGGGCCTGGCACGGCGGTCATGGGCAGGGCCTGGCATGGTGGTAATGGACGGGGCCTGAAACGGCGGTAGTTCACATGGCCGGAACGGCGGTCATGGGCAGGGCTGGGCCGGCCGGTGTAGGCTGGCTGATGCAATGTCACTGTAAGGGGGGTCATGAACTGCCATGTGCATTGACATCAGCTTATGGATGTGTTGGCCTGCACCTCCCCCGCCGAATACGTGCCCCACCATGGTGGCGCCAGTGATCTAACTTTGTTGCAAATCAAGCATCCGTCCCGGAGTCTAGCACATGCACTTGCCGGTGTGTGAGCGTCACGGACCGTGCACATGCAGACAATGGGAATGTTGAACGCGGGCCGCGTATGCCCAGACGTAAACAGCGGAAGCAGTGCACCGCCATGGCGGGGTCAATGATTGCATGTCTGCTGACGATGCACCTTGTTCCATTGTCTGCCGCTGCATGATGACGGTTGTGTGCGTGATTGCGTGACTCCACATGTAATGCTCTATCCCATGTGTGTCCATACCATGGCCATCGGTGTGCCACAAATGTCCATCACATGTGCATGTCGACATCGGTTATTTCCCTACACAAGTTTATCGTACCTCACATCTACACAGTAGATGCCGGATGTATCGGCACATTGTGATTCAGTTGTGAGTGAGTGGTATATGTGTGTGATATTGACTATGGTGGGGGTTCACTTGTGTTCAGTGCATGCGTGTTGCCTATTGTGTCACCATGCATGTGATGTCCGTTTGGTCACCATTATTGGTGTTGCCATTGGTGCTTCATGAAATGGTGTGTGTGTATATTTTCGTTTGTGTGCATGCACTTGCATGTGTGTATGTCATGTTGCGCATAGACATGTGGGTCATGTCACATGTCTTGGTCGCAGTAATGTTGAGTTGAGACAAAGTGCATTGCACATGTTGCAACACATCATGTGGCTAGTGGATGCACATTGTTGCTACGTCAAACCATGTTGTAGTGACAATCAGTCACACATATGCTAATTAAACACTGCCTATTACATGGTGGATAGAGTGCGATGACATGTGAGTGAGTTGCACAGACATGCGTTGTATGTGAATTGAGTTCCATTCCATTTTCTCCCACACGGGAGGGCTCAAAATGTCCATCGCCCATACACTGTGCTGGAGGATATGGTGGACGAGGAGGTGATCAGGAAATTCAGGCTGGATCGACGTCGATTGCTGGAGCTTGTGAACCAATTGTCTCCTCACCTGCAGCCGCGAAGAACCTATCCAGGTTCCATTTCACCCACACAAAAGGTGATGGCGGCACTCCATTTTTTTGCAACCGGCACATTTCAGTACACAGTTGGACATGCCAGGGGAATGTCACAGGCCATGTTCAGCACGGTACTTCGGGATGTACTGACAGCCATGATGCTGTACAAGCATGACTACATTCATTTCCCACAGGCAGCAGAGTTCGCAGCGGTCACAGCAGACTTCTATGCACTGGGTCGCATACCACACGTTGTGGGTTCCATTGATGGCACGCATATTGCGATCATTCCACCACGGGCACGTGAGCAGGTGTTTAGGAATCGGAAGCTCTTCCATTCCCTAAACGTGCAGGTGGTGTGCCAGGCCGACAACATAATCTCACATGTGCGTGCAAGATTTCCTGGCTCTGCACATGATGCCCACATCATGCGGAGCAGCATTGTCCCCCAACTGATGGCAAATCTGCGTCCGGCACAAGCGTGGCTTGTTGGTGAGTATGCTGTGGTGACAGGAGTGATATCTGTGTGGCATGGTGTGCCCACATATTCAGGGTTTGATGTTTCTCTCTCTCTCCTAATTCCACAAACACAGGCGACTCGGCTTACCCAAACAGGCCTTGGCTTCTGAGTCCAGTACGCAATCCAACTACTGCGGGAGAAATGCGATACAATGATGCCCATGGAAGGACACGTCGAGTGGTAGAACGAACATTTGGCCTGCTTAAGTCTAGGTTTTGGTGCCTGGATAAGACTGGAGGGGCCCTGCCTTACTCACCAGGCAAAGTATGCAAGATTGTGATTGCTTGCTGCATGCTCCACAACCTGGCTGTGCGCAATAACATTGAACTGCTCTTGGACCCAGATGAACAGCAATTTCCTCGCCCTCCCGACCCACACATGTCGACTGATGAGGATAGTGGTGAGGAGGAAGGTGTGGACCAGAGGCGCCAGCTCATTGATCGCTACTTCCCTTGATTGTGAGTGTGCTCCTCTTGTGCTGCTTGTGTATGCCCTGTGTAGGTTTGCTGGTCTTGTGTCATTGTGTTGGCCATCATCTATGTGTTCTGTTATGTGATGTATGCATGTGTGTGTGTCTCTTCATTTATGAGTACATGCTCGTCTCCATGATGTGTGTAGTCTCATCCATTCCTGTTGTGATGTGTGTGGTTTGTTGAATGTTGCACTGCAGTGTGTTGGGATGAGTGTGATGGTGTTTCCTAACGTGTCTTTGCGGTTTCTATGTTTCCCTAGGTCACTCCCTTGCGTCATGATTCTGTACCAGTTGGATCCATGAACCTGGTAACGTCTGTTTCTGATGCAATCATGTGAATAAACATGGAGGCAACACATCATTGAGTGAGTAAGTGGTATTTATTTACAGATTGTGCATAGGTGTAGGTGCATATTTACAAATGAGTGAAGGGGTGGGGGAGTGAGAGTTAAAGGTTATGGCAGATGAAATGTCCGTGCTGACACCACATAGGGTGGTGTCTGCCTAGTGCAGCAGGCCTGTGCCAGGTGGGACCGGATAGTTGGCAGGGTGAATGGCAGGCTCAGGTACTCTAAAAGTCATTGTCGGCTCCTCTTGGAGCGTGTGGTAGGACCTTCAACACTGCTCTCGCCAACTTCCAGCCTCGGACGGCCCCGCCGTCTTTGTGTGGGGACGGAGTCAGCTGGGGGCGCAGGCTGATCAGGTACCACATCCGCCGCCAGTGGCACAGGTGGCAGTGGTGGTGGTGGTGGTGGCGGTGGCGTTGTTTGAGGGGGTGTGGGGAGGGTGGTGTTGGCGGATATCCATGACATCCACATGGTATTAGACGTGCTAAATATGTCCACGAGTTGGCCAAGCCGCCTCTCGATGGCCCCCAACATTGCTGTGTTGTCAACAAAGTCCTGGTGGGCCCGGTCTGCCTGTGCCTGGCCACGTAGATAGTTTTCCTCCACCCTGGCTAGTGCTTCTAAAGACTGTTGCACGGCATTTGGTGTAGTTGTGTCATCATGCCGTCTTTGTGCTGTGCTCCTGCCTGCCGGATCTGGCCTTGCATCTCTGCTTTGCCTCACACTCTCCCTTTGTGGCGGGGATGGCGCTGGCCCAGCGTTGGGCGGTGGGTTGTGCAGGGTGGCAGGGGCAGAAGTGGTGGTAGTAGTGGTGGGGGAGCTGGTGCTGGAGGTGGCTGTGCAGGTCACAGTGGCCGGTGTTGTTGAAATGGCAGAGGCCGTAGTCGTTGGTGCAGGTGTGACCTGGGAGCCAGATGTCCCTGGCAGCCTGCTTGAGCCGGCACCATCCTCAGCCCCGGAGGTGGCTGGCCAATCGTCCCCTGAGACTTCAGAGTGTGGCGAGGATGGAGGCCGGGTGTTTATTGCAGCTGTCACATTAGGATCCCCTGCAAAAAAAAAAGTGAGGATGAGTCATGTGGCCATTACGTGTCAATTTATTTGTTTTTGCAATTCAGTCGGCACTGTCACACACCCCACCCACCACCACCACCCTCCCTATGGACATGGGGGCCTGTTGGGAGTTGTACTTCCGTCACCTCACACGGGCCTGTTGGGAGTTGTAGTTCCGTCCCCTCACACACCCCACCCACCACCACCACCATCCCTATGGACATGGGGGCCTGTTGGGATTTGTAGTTCCGTCCCCTCACACACCCCAACCACCACCACCACCCTCCCTATGGACATGAAGGCCTGTTGGGAGTTGTAGTTCCGTCCCCTCACACACCCCAACCAACACCACCACCATCCCTATGGACATGGGGGCCTGTTGGGAGTTGTACTTCTGTCCCCTCACACACCCCAACCAACACCACCACCCTCCCTATGGACATGGGGGCCTGTTGGGAGTTGTAGTTCCGTCCCCTCACACACCCCATCCACCACCACCACCCTCCCTATGGACATGGGGGCCTGTTGGGAGTTGGTGTAGTGACCTCTAGCACACCCCACCCACTACCACCACCCTCCCTATGGACATGGGGGCCTGTTGGGAGTTGTAGTTCCGTCCCCTCACACACCCCACCCACCACCACCACCCTCCCTATGGACATGGGGGCCTGTTGGGAGTTGGTGTAGTGACCTCTAGCACACCCCACCCACCACCACCACCCTCCCTATGGACATGGGGGCCTGTTGGGAGTTGTACTTCCGTCCCCTCACACACCCCACCCACCACCACCACCATCCCTATGGACATGGGGGCCTGTTGGGAGTTGTAGTTCCGTCCCCTCACACATCCCAACCAACGCCACCACCCTCCCTATGGACAGGGGGGCCTGTTGGGAGTTGTACTTCCGTCCCCTCACACACCCCACCCACCACCACCACCATCCCTATGGACATGGGGGCCTGTTGGGAGTTGTAGTTCCGTCCCCTCACACACCCCAACCACCACCACCACCCTCCCTATGGACATGGGGGCCTGTTGGGAGTTGTACTTCCGTCCCCTCACACACCCCACCCACCACCACCACCATCCCTATGGACATGGGGGCCTGTTGGGAGTTGTAGTTCCGTCCCCTCACACACCCCACCCACCACCACCACCCTCCCTATGGACATCGGGGCCTGTTGGGAGTTGTAGTTCCGTCCCCTCACACACCCCAACCAACACCACCACCATCCCTATGGACATGGGGGCCTGTTGGGAGTTGTACTTCCGTCCCCTCACACACCCCAACCAACACCACCACCCTCCCTATGGACATGGGGGCCTGTTGGGAGTTGTAGTTCCGTCCCCTCACACACCCCACCCACCACCACCACCCTCCCTATGGACATGGGGGCCTGTTGGGAGTTGGTGTAGTGACCTCTAGCACATCCCACCCACCACCACCACCCTCCCTATGGACATGGGGGCCTGTTGGGAGTTGTACTTCCGTCCCCTCACACACCCCACCCACCACCACCACCATCCCTATGGGCATGGGGGCCTGTTGGGAGTTGTAGGTCCGTCCCCTCACACACCCCAACCAACACCACCACCCTCCCTATGGACATGGGGGCGTGTTGGGAGTTGTACTTCCGTCCCCTCACACACCCCACCCACCACCACCACCATTCCTATGGACATGGGGGCCTGTTGGGAGTTGTAGTTCCGTCCCCTCACACACCCCAACCACCACCACCACCCTCCCTATGGACATGGGGGCCTGTTGGGAGTTGTACTTCCGTCCCCTCACACACCCCACCCAGCACCACCACCATCCCTATGGACATGGGGGCCTGTTGGGAGTTGTAGTTCCGTCCCCTCGCACACCCCAACCACCACCACCACCCTCCCTATGGACATGGGGGCCTGTTGGGAGTTGTACTTCCATCCCCTCACACACCCCAACCACCACCACCCCCATCCCTATGGACATGGGGGCCTGTTGGGAGTTGTAGTTCCGTCCCCTCACACACCCCAACCACCACCACCACCCTCCCTATGGACATGGGGGCCTGTTGGGAGTTGTACTTCCGTCCCCTCACACACCCCACCCACCACCACCACCATCCCTATGGACATGGGGGCCTGTTGGGAGTTGTAGTTCCGTCCCCCCACACACCCCAACCACCACCTTCACCCTCCCTATGGACATGGGGGCCTGTTGGGAGTTGTAGTTCCGTCCCCCCACACACCCCAACCACCACCACCACCCTCCCTATGGACATGGGGGCCTGTTGGAGTGGTTTAGAGGTTGGTGAGTATGTGGACTGCATGCATGGGTTGGGGTGTGGGAGATGTGTCTTCAGAGTTGTGTGAGGCACACCGTGTTGTTGTGCTTGTGGTGCTTGGTTGGTACTTACCAGCCTCTTCTCCCTCCTCAAGTCCATCAAGGCTCTCAGGGTGCAGGATGGTCAGCACCTTCTCCTCCCACTCGGTGTACGGTAAGGGCTCCGGGGGGGTTCCACCGCCTGTATGATTGGCCCGGAGAATTTTTTTGGCTCTGATGGATTTCACTCGGGTCTTGAGGTCATGCCACCGGCTCTGCATTTCCTGCTTCGTCCTCGGGACGGTCCCGGAGGCATTGACCCTGGTGTATATCCGGTCCCACATGCTATTTTTCCTAGCTATGCTGGTCTGCTGCACTAGGGCCCCAAATAAGTGGGGTTCCACACGAAGTATCTCATCTACCATAACCTTTAACTCGGTGTCAGTGAATTTAGGTTTTTTTTTGGGTGCCATGGTGCTCGGGGTGTGTGTTTGTGTGAATTGGGAGGTGCTGGTGTGTGGTGTTTAGGGATGGTGTGGTGGGTCTTTGTGTAGAGGGTGTGTTTGGGTGTGGGTTATATGTATGATATCTGTGTTTGCTGTTGGCTAAGTGGTGTCTCCTGCTAGCAGCTATGCTGTGATGCAGAGGATTTCTGGAGTGGGTGGGAGTTAATTTATCGTCTGTTTCTTGGCCCTCTGTGAATGGTTATTGGCAGTCAGGTGATAGGTGGGTGTGTTGCCAGGTGTGCATTATGCGGATCTTGGGGGTGGGTCATTGTGTCTTGTGATTGGTTTAGATGTGTCAGGTGGGTGGTCGTTCTTTTTCATGTGTTTGGTGATAAATTCCGTCGCAATGTATGGCATTGGTTTGACTGTAGGGATGTTGTTCGTGTTGGACTTCCGCTGTGGAGCACGGTATCTCGTAGCATTGGTACCGCCGCGGACGTGGATCGCGGTGGCTACCGGGGTACTTGCGGAGTTATCCTAATTGCGGACACATACACAACGCAGGTATTGCGGTGGAAGTGGTTGTTTTCATGGTCATGTGCGTACGCGGCGGTCGGTGTTCTTTCGGTTCCGTCCGCCTGCCGCGGCCTCAGGTGTACTTCGACCGCCGCGGACGGGGATTGGTGTGCTCCGTCCGCCGCGATCGGTTTTTCTATCAAATTTGATCCAAATCGCTATTGCGGTTTTTCCGCGGACAGGTCTGGAGTATCTTGCCACCTTCCTCGGCGGACGGAACACGTTTCCGTCCGCGATCCTAATCGACCCTTAAATTAGGAAACTTCAGATCATCCAAAATTCAGCCGCAAGTCTGATCAGGAACGTCCCACTCCGCCATCACATCTCCCCTCACCTGCAGAGCCTTCACTTCCAGTAAAGAAAAGAACTAGAGTTTAAAGCACTAACTATAACATGTAGGGCTTTGAGGGAGACAGGTCCTAACTACCTTAAAGCAAGAGTACAGAAATATACCAAGAGTAGATCCCTTAGATCCAATCATCAGGAACTATTATTAGTTCCTCGCTATAAAAAAGCAAGAATCGGTGGGTGCTCATTTTCTGTAAAAACAGCTGCACTCTGGAACACCATGCCAATACACATCAGGAAAGCCAAGATAGATAGACTGTTCAGGAAAACATTGAAAACCTGAATGTTCAGCCTTCCATAAATTGCCTAGCTACCATCAACTTGCTGCTGCTAGCGCCGGGACACGCCCGTTGGGGGTAGCCGTGCCCTCTATAAGTGGTAATAATAATAATAATAATAATAATAATAGTCTATTGCTGCAACCCCCGATATTGAGAAATCTCACTAGGAGGCAGTCTAGCACTCCTATTTTCTTGCTCGCGCTCATCAAGTTAATGTTGGTGAGCTGCCCATGAAAAAAACTCCCCTACAAGGCGGTTGAAGTTTTTACCAATCTCTGTAATCCCATGTACTCTGTCAGCAGAGTATAGTTTACCACCCAAAACTATTGCAAATCGCTTAAAACACAATCTACATTTCACATTACTGTGTGCATGTAATGGTAAACTAGCCACATCATACAACCTGACTGGGGCCATGATGGCTGCATAGTACTATAACCAGCCTGAACCTGCCTCGTTTTAACTTTACCCAGCCTTTTTTCCTTAGCAACAAATCATATTCTCAATTACCATGCTATACACCACTTCTCATTTAGAAACAAGCTTCCCTTAAAAAATGTCATAAAATCCTTTAAAAGTCATTATACTGGTTGAAATCATAGGCACTCAGAAAGCTATGGTGCCCAGAAAAATAAAACAAAAACTGTTTTGATTACTTTTGTTAAAATAAACTTGTTCCCACTACACGGAACAGCCAATTGTTTATGTGTTTTGAGTGACAGTCTCAACATTGCTGCTGCAGGCAACTGCAGTCGACGTTCCCAGAGGTGCACCTCAAAGCATGTTTATGGAGCAGAGATGGTTCGAACCAGTACCCACAGCAGCCATTAAGGGAGGGACTGTATCCTGTAAGTGTTCCACAGAGCTGGTATCCAGTTCACTACGAACCAAAGCATCCTAGGGTAGCTTGAAGATTGCATTCATCAGCAATGGAATACTCAGAGGACAACAATATACATGGGCCTTTAAGGGGTCCTTCGGAAATTCAATGTCCATTGGTGCAGTGATTGTGATCCAAGGCATGGATCCAATATGCAATAAAGCAGGTAGCTGAAAACAGGTCATACGCAGAGAAGCCAAACAGGACTGAAAGACAAGAACCAGTGCTCATTCAGCTCGCAAATCTATTGTGTGCTGAAGCAGTGTATAAGGAGCTCACAGCATTACAGTCAACGAGATCTCCATTCTTGGTTGAACTGGGGCGTCTACTGTGAAGCCGAAATGTTTTCATTAGAAGTAGCAGGACAAGCGGGAGACCTTCAAAAACACTTCCCAACTCAAAGGGATGAAAGATGGTATGACTCAAAAAATCATCTAACAGGTGCTAACCAGCCCAGAGCCAATACATTAAAAAAGTTGCACTATTCCCCAGCTCTTCAAAATCCAGTAGGATGTTAGTATGGAGTAGCGTCTGTATCTCGGACAAGGACTTTGTAACCTGGAGATCAAACGTCACTCTGGCTGATGTTAAGGCCACATCTTTTTGAAAAAGCATGCCTTTCAGTTTGCTCACAGAATCAAACTGTATGTTAGAAAAATGTATTGAAAGCCATAGCGCTGCCTCCCTAACTGTGCGGGCAGGTAGAAACAGTACTTGTGTGCAACAAGTAACTATGGAATTAACCTTCACTAGATAAGCGATGCCTGACTCCATTCCGCAGCACCCTTGATCATTCAGCATCAAATACCTCCCAATGGAGAGCAGCGTGAAAACCAGATAAATCACCGTAGCTAGATAACCCTTCAGATATCAGGACAAGTTTGAAACTGAAGGATTGCAGGCCCCATGAAGTTAAATGTCCTTGCATATTAAGGACCCTCTGACATCATTCTTACATTTGGAACCACTAAGGAAATCATAAATGTCCCCATTCCTGCATATAAATCTGAATGGTAATTCCCAGTTTTCATGCACATAACTTTCCCCTAGTGCTCCATATCTGCCTATGTGGTGGCATTGTAGACAATATTGGAATTGGAAAGTTGTGACCAGTAGGGTGATGTAACCATGGATTATCCAGTCTATGGATGGTGTCTAAGCCATTGTGAAAGGTAATTGGTCTAACTTTTCAATGTGCAACATGGTATATTTTGCATCTCTGTGTGCCATTAATATCTGTCTTTTAGTCAACTCATATGCGGAAAACAGACTAGTGCTGCTGATGTAACGCCACAGCATGGGGCCAAAATTCAATGTTTAAAGTGCCAGCTTAATAATACAATGGATCACAGTTGTGATTATCCATGCAGTAAGATAGATATAATGTGAAGCATTATGTCAATTGCAGAAGATACTTTGTTGCCCAGTGAATATTTCCCGGATTTTAATGTGGACATGCCATTGTTAACCACAGCTAAAGCCTTTCCTAAATTAACCCTATCAATCTTGTGCAGTCTCTCAACAGCTTCCTGTTGAGATACTTTCCACAGCTCATTGTACATTGAATACAAGAAACGCTTTTGACATGAGTTCCGTGGACTAACAAGAAATACCTGAGATTCATGTCACGAGAAAGAAGGGACAAGTTGTGTTTCACCTGCGAAATTGTTGAGGTTTTTAGCCAATCAAGGCACAACTTCCCAACACTTCCCTTGCGGTCCCAGTGTGAAGAGGGGACCCAATGATGAAGCATGTCACCCTAGGGTGAGTGTGGGTTCTCGTCTATAAAAAGCAAAGCTTCTGCACCCATTCTTATTTTAATTTGGCGTTGTGTCCTGTTCTCTGATTTGTATCACCTGCCCCATACTTTATGCAAAGTACTTTGTTAGGAGTAGTATGGTGGGTGGTGTTAAATACTCCAATACACCCCATTTTGTGAGATACCACAAAATAAATATTGTACCAGGCCTAAACCTTCCCTTTTAATAGTTATAAGTCACCCCAAGGGTAGACCAGAAAGAATCATAGGGTAGGGGTGAGTGTTTTTCAAAAAAGTAAGATGTGTATTTAAGTTTTATATGTAATGGCAGTGAACATTTGTAGAATTATTTTTCTCTCTTGTAAGGCCTGTCTCTTCTATTGACTAAGACTGGATTACATTATTGCATTTAGTAAGTGCTAATTTTAGATTGGGACAAGGTATAAAGATCCTTCTTGGTCTCTTTTTAATTGCAAATGTAAATCTAATTATTTATTGGTAATGATGGATTTTAAGTTACCATAACAAAAAAGCCTCTTTTAAGACGTTGTCATTTTTATGTCATAAACAACTGTGCCTTTCTGATAGTGTCCTGAGTGAGATGACTATGAATGGCTCTGACATTGAGGTTTGGTATTGCTTCCAGACAGTGAGACAAAGGGGGCTTAAGTAAGGACAGGATGAGCCACCCTGATAGGATGGCTGGCGAGGGGCTGTACCCAAGCCTCTCTTCAAAGGACTTTGCCTATAGCACACAGAAAGGAACCCAACAATAGACAGGCACTAACCTTTGTCTCCCTAGAAAGTTTGGAGCCTTGACCAGGGGAAGAACGTTCCGGAACCACTTTTGGGGCTAGGACAGGCAGTTCCCCATTACAAAGGCTGGCTCAAGGTACAAATATTTAACCCCCACTGGACTGTCCTGCTGCCAGAGGACTTTCTTGCTGCTTGAAGGACTGCCTTCCTGCCTGAAGACGGAAGACTGGATTGTTTGCCTTGAACCCAGGCAACCCAGAGTGACTAGAATTATCAGTCGGCTGACCTCCTAGGAGAGATACCGGGGCACAACACACTTTAGAGCCCTCCCTGCAGTCACACTGCTCACCATCTGCAACTGGACCTACCTGGCCCTGCCAAGACTTGCCTGAGCCCTGCTGCAGGACTCTACTGAAGAAAGACCTGCTACTCAAGAAATGTCCCCAGGTCCTGGACTTTTGGCTAGCAACAGTGGAACTCCTCCAAGGATAAGATGTGAAAATCCTGAAGATTGGGCTCCTTGCGACCGCGAACAAGCCTGTTTGCACTAACATTCTACCACCCACAACAATTACCAACACAAATCTCCAATCTTTGTGCTAGCAGCAACGTTTGCAATTACCATTGACGCAAGACTTGCACTTCATGCTACAGAAGCCACATTCCATGATGACCATCAACACACATCTCCGGTGATGACTAGATCTTCACAGTACAGCAATGACTGTCTGCGAAACTTAACCTTCTCTTCCCACTGATATCCTCCTCCTCACGGCCTCCTCCAATGTGAATGGAACTATTCTCACCGGACTCAAGAAGGTAACTTTTTAGCAAGACTAACCTATTCCTTGTACCTGTCCCACGCTATACATTACGATTAGCCTGAACTTGTGACTTAAAGTCAAACAAGACCAGATGACCACTTGGTGCTGATAGGTGCTATTTTCACTAAATAACGTAAAATTCAATATCTCCCTTACTACGGGTTGGATTTTTGCTGTTCTGTCGCATTCTATTTATTAAAAATCTCTTTCTTTACATTTTTTTGTGATTTTGTTCTCATGTTGTGCTTTTACTTTATTACTGTTTGTGTGCAGCATAAATACATTAGCAGTGGCTCTAATTTAAGTCTGACTGCTTTTGTGCCAAGCTACCAGGGTGGTTGTGCACAGGTTAATACAGTGACCTTTGTGGTTCACCCTGACAAGGATTGTGGTTGATGACTTATTAGGGCTTCCACCCACCTCAACCAATAACCCAATTTCTTTCAATAAGGTAGTGAGATTTTAGCCTACATTTAAAAAGCCCTAAAAAGTAACTGAAATAAACAAAGGCTAAATACAGTTATGTCATAGTTAGCTGTAATACAGTATGAGCAAACATTTTAAAAGCAAAAACTCATTAAAATTCACAGTTATAGATAACTGAGTAAACTATAACTGGTTCCCATCTCCATGCACTGCTTATGAGCTCACATAATATATCGATCATGATATGTTAAATGTCATTAGTAATGACTTCACTGATGACCTCATGGAATGAATGTAACTGTTTGCTATGTGCTTTTCATACCTTTGTGGTGGTAATGACTCTCTATACATTAATGTGAGAAATAATTTATTAAACCTTGCCTGCCCTGCTAGGGGTCAGCGTTCTATTTATTTATTTAGTGTATTTTGTTACAGCGCACAGCTACCCCAATGGGGTGTCCCGGCGCTCCTGTGCGATCTTAAGCTGAGTTAGATGTTATTTGAAAGGGGGGGGTGGTTAACAAAACAGGTACGTTTTTAAGGCTTTCCGGAAGGGGAGTTCTTCCTGGATCATCCGGATGGGATTAGGTAACTTGTTCCAGAGGGCAGAGGTACATACTTGAAAGGTTTTTCTGCCTGAGCGGGTTTTTTTGAATCTGGGAGTGGTGAGAAGGTTTTTTGAAGAAGAGCGAAGGGACCTGGTATTGCTGTAGGGGGTGAGGCAGGTGGAAAGGTAGGCAGAGCCCTTGCCCCTCATTGCATGATGGGCCAGTACCAATGCTTTGAATTCTGCCCTTTTTTGTATGGGCAGCCAATGAAGTCTGCGGCGGTGGGGCGAGATGTGCTCATGTATGGGAATGCCACCAACCAGTCATACTGCAGCATTCTGGACTGTCTGGAGTCGATGGCATAGACCTACCGAAAGTCCAGTATACAGGCCATTGGCGTAGTCCAGATGCGAGGTGATCAACGCCTGGACTATAGTCTTCCTGGTGTTGTTAGGTAAGAAATTGATGAACTTTTTCGCCATCCTGATTTTGGCAAAGCATGCTGCAGAGACTGTGTGTACTTGATGTTGGAATGAGAGGTTGGAATCCCATCTGACCCCTAAATTTTTTGCCGAATCTTTAGGCTGGAGGGGGGCACTCAAATCAAGAGACCACCAGATGTTGGGATCCAGTGGGGACGGCTGGTGAAAGAATAATACCTCAGCTTTTCCTGCGTTTAGCCTGAGGAAATTATTGTCCATCCATTGGGCAATTGTACGTAAGCAGTTTTTTAGTGGGTCAAAGGTGGTTTGGGTAATGCTGTTGAACGAAAATAAAAGTTGAATATCATCAGCGTAGGAAGTGTCCTTTTTTCCAGTTTGGGCGATGATATCTAGCGCTACATTCTCACGGGCTATAAAAACCATGCTGGCGCGACCGCGCAGCGTGTGTCAGGTGGGGTCTTTGAGCCCGGTAGACATGAGGAATTGCTGCTACCTGTGAACTTTGCACATTTTTAACTGAATGCTCAGTGTTGTAAAAAAATTGTTGTTGTTTTAAAACATATCTCATGTAGCCTTAGATCTTATTTGCCGACCCGGGGTGCTCGCCTGTCAGACCAAGCCCATCCTGCTAGGGGTCAGCTTTCTAGCACTACATTCTCACGGGCTATAAAAACCACGCTGGCAAGATGGCGCCACCGGTGTGCCAAAGGCAAGCCTGTCTGCGGCTGTCGGTGCCTGGAGCGTGACCAGCGTCAGGACCCCTGGTCCGTTTGGACCCTGTAGCTTCACCAAAAAGGAATTCCTTGCTCTCAGGAGGAGGAGTGCTCTGCCCCATATGTTCCTCAACTGAGAGGGAAACACGGGGAGTCTAACTGTACAAGCTGTGGTTTTCGGCTTAAGCCACTACCGAATACCACCAGTGAGACCGTGCATGAAACGAAAGCAGGGAAGAGGACAATTAATGGGGAAACCACAGCCCCGAGGAGTGGTGTAAATGCCGTGTTGGCATACAGTATTAGCAGCGGGCCTTTGGGTAATGAGAAGGGGCAGGATGAGTCCTCAAAATGCATACTATTAAATACGCATTCAGTGGTCAAGCATAAATACCAGCTAGAATGTATGTTACAACTTGCTAAACCAGATATGGTCTTTCAGACCGAGACCTGGACTTATGAGTCCTCAGAGCCTGATTGAAATGTGGCCATCCCCCCAGGCTACATAGCGACTAGACAGGATTGGGAATCAAGGAGGCGGCATCCCTTTAGAACATGAAGAGCTCCTAAAGGTGCTAGTAGAATCTATTAGAGTCATGCTTGGAGTTCCACACAGTCTTCTCAATATTGCAGCATCATACAATTTGTCTAATACCTCGCCACTACCTTGGACAGACTATAGGGTGATCCAGTTTGAGATTAAGACCATAAAATCCATCCTCCCGATCTCTACTAGATCTTCTAGGATAAGGACTCACCTGTGGAATAAGACTCAAGGAAGTGATTTAGATCGTGCCCTTAATATCGCCCCCTGCATTGGTTAGGGACAATAATGAAGCAGCTCAACAGTTTGACAACTGGATTCGCTCAGCAATTAATTGTGTAGCGCCTGAAACAACATCTCAGTTAAGAGAGGTTCAGCAACCGCGCCTTGGTATGGGCCAGACCTCAAATGTATAAAGATCAACTGTAGGAGAAGTGAATGAATCTGGAGATAAGACTACAGCAAGGAGCATAAAGTGGCCTATAATCTACAGCTAGAGCAATATAAGGAGGCAATTATTGAGGAAAGGATGCCTATTTCATGACTAAAATTGAGGCTGCTGTGAATTCCTCTAAGGAACTTTTTAAATGTATTCAAATATTAGCCAAATCATAACTGGCAAATCAGTTCAGACGGGACCAAGCCTTCTGCAACAAGCTGGCTACTTTCTTTCAAGACAACGTGCAAACAATCTATCCTGATCTCCTTAATACAGCGGAGGTTACAAATGGCGGTGACAGTCCATATACAGATAAGAAGGTAGCTCATTGCCAGCTTACCCGTTTCTGGCCGCTCTCCCATGATGAGTTTAACAACCTCCTCATATCCATAAAATCGGGCTCGCCCAAACACGCCTCTCATCCAACAACCATGCACCTATGTTCTGGAAACATTAGTACACACCTAACCCCTATGCTAAACTGAGTTCTAGAGTCTAGTATTGACCCCTGTACTTGGCTAGGTCAAAGATTCAGTTAAATCTGTAAGTTTACAACTTCAGCAACTATTTGAAAAAAGGTCAAGGTGCACCACTTGAACGTTTTTTGAAAAACTGTCATCTCTAATAGGGTAAACAGTAATGATCACATCAAATTTTTTCTTGTGTTCTTGAGAGTTCTTTATTCAATTCAGTAGATAAAAGCTATACACAGGATCTACAGCCAACGCGTTTCGTCCTCAGGGGACTTCAGGGCTGTTACAAAAAAAGGACAATGTACAAGACATACAGTTAACAAAAAATGTAAATTAATAAATCTTTAAAAAGCGACTACGCTAGTACAAAGAATGCCAGGCTTCATCAACAGTACATCACAAGATTGAATCTAGTCCAGGTCCTATATTTCCGATGCCAACAAATTAGGGTATATCTAGAGCTAACTTAATTGTCTTGGACAGAGATTTTGTTAACACACTTTTTGAGCTGTTATATTTGTGAGAAAATGAACATCATTTGTTGAGCTTTTCTGTCTAGTAAGGAGATAACACCAAGTCTCATTTATGATCCTCATTTACAACATTAACGTCTTTCACCATTTACATAAGAAGAGACAGTACTCTTTTACATAACAACATGATACTAGGTTTTACATATCATTCTCCATATATTTGGTTGCCCCTATACCTTTGAACTCATTATTCCCCATGGAAGTCACAGGACTGAAGGCCCCAAAGTCAAAAGAAAGGGAAGTGGCGAGAGAAACTAACAGACGTGTATTTAGTACAAAAAAGCAATCATACCAAGATAGTCACTAGCGATGATATCCCTGGATCTTCTCCCGTTGTTAAAGGATGCGTGAATATATCCGTGTAGTTATATTACGGAACACATGGCATCTAAGAGTGATCAACGAGATATCATTAAAAAGGGTAACTGAAGGACAGGAGATAAGCCACATATGAACACATTCAAGAAGCCAATAGTGATTCTATTGGCTTGAGTGAAGTTGATAACTTATTAACCTACCACGTCCTTCAGACACCTGTCCGTTTAGGGTTCTGTTCCAACAGATCACTTGTTGTGGATAGGTGGTAGATGTCTATTCAAATTCGACTACAACCGAATGACACCCGTAATATGAGGTGTTTCAATATTGTATGTTCAAGCCACCTATAGAACAAACAAAAAGTATGAAAATTCTCCTAATGACGGATAGAGAGGGGCTAGAGTATTCTTGGTCTTCAGGAAGATTTGCTGGGTGTGACACTATAAATGGTGGGCAGGATCATGACACTTACATGCAAAAATGAGGATAATTATCCAATAGCAGTGGAACCAGAGTAGAAGGGTAATGGGGACCTCCGTTTATCGTCTATGAAAAACAAGGAAATGGATAATATAAGCATTATAAGATCCTAAATGTAAGGGTGAAGGACCTAAATTACATCCCTAGGCCACCCTCAGCCGCTGCACTATCACCTTGTGATTCACAGTGTCAAATGCTGCTGATAGGTCCAAGAGAATGAGAACAGCTCTACCCATCCATCACTTTCTGTATCTCCTCCATTGCCATTATCAGGGCTGTCTCGGTGGAGTGACATGGCCTGAAGCCTTGCTGTGTGAGTTCAAGCAGAGCATTGAGTTCAAGGTAGTGGGTTAACTCCTTGTTTACTGCTCTTTCAATAATTGTGGCCACCACCAGCAGCTCTGAAATTGGACGATAGTTTTTTGTCTCAATTGCATCATGGGACGGCTTTTTAAAGATTGGCCTAATGAATGCTTTTTTCCAAGTACAGGGGTCAATACTAGACTCCAGAACTCAGTTTAGCAGAGGGGTTAGGTGTGTACTAATGTTTCCAGACAATAGGTGCATGGTTGTTGGATGAGAGGCGTCATTGGGCGAGCCCGATTTTATGGATATGAGGAGGTTGTTAAACTCATCAGCGACCAATGCGCCTTCGGCCTGGTCGCCCCCACGCTCCTCACCTCTCCTGCTCCTGAGCCTCCTGCTGCCTGAGCACATCGCCGCTGAGAGCCGACGCCGATTGCAGTGCCCCAGCCGCCGCTGGGCCGCCCGCTTAGCCTGCACCCGTTTTTCCCGCCGCTGCCTGCCTGCGGCCCCGCCCCCATGCCAGACGATTGGCTACCACGATCCCGCCTCCCAGCTGACCCGCCCTCCCGGCTCCCTTCTTAAGGGGACCCTGCCTGCCACTTGGGAGCGACCACTGCGCCTTCGGCCTGGTCGCCCCCACACTCCTCACCTCTCCTGCTCCTGAGCCTCCTGCTGCCTGAGCACATCGCCGCTGAGAGCCAACGCCGATTGCAGCGCCCCAGCCGCCGCTGGGCCGCCCGCTTAGCCTGCACCCGTTTTTTCCCGCTGCTGCCTGCCTGCAGCCCCGCCCCCATGCCAGACGATTGGCTACCACGATCCCGCCTCCCAGCTAACCCGCCCTGCCGGCTCCCTTCTTATGACGCCCCATCAGCGACCGCGCAGCGGACGCGCGCAGCGGGAGCACCGATTGAGCGCCAAAGGTGCGCCAAAGGTAAGCCCGTCTGCTCCCGTCCGCGCCTGGACCGCGCCCAGTGCCAGGATCCCTGGCCCCCGCAGACTCCAGCCCTCCCGCTGGACTTACGACGCCACCGAACTCTACGCACTCAACGCCGGCCGAACCCCGGGTTGCTACCGAGCCACCCCGAGACGCACCCACGGACCCTTCTGCTGCCACTCCTGCAAGTTCACCTGCATCGGGACCTGCACTACTCTATATATTACTACTGTATATTTTATTACAGCATAAAAAACACAAAGGGGAAATGGAGATAAGGGTGAATGCTCTGCGCACTATTGAGAAACAGCATGTTGAGACAATAAAAAATGCTCAGAGGAATCAGGATAGCTTTTTATAATCATTATTAGATGCAAGAACCTTGGTGAAGCAATTCCTAAGGGACAAAATTGTGTCTAATTAATATAGGCATTGATTAAAACAAAATGATAATGGGGAACATATAGGGCAGATACTTGCTTATCAGACAGCGGAGGCGAAAGCTAAAACAAAGATAAGTGCAATATAGGGTATGGAAGGGCTTTTGTATACTGAGTCCTGAGCTATTTTGGAGCAGTTTTTGTTGTTCTATAAGCCGTTATATTCACTTACTTGGACATCAAATCAAGTGGAGATACTTCAATATCTTCAAGATAGCTATTTGCAGGTAGTAGTAATGGAGGAAGCTTCTAAGCTAGATAAGACTGTAACTATAGAAGAAGTGGAGCTGGCGATTTCAGCATTGCCAATAGGGAAGGTTGCTGGCGATGACTCAATACCATTAGAATTGTATAAATCTTTTAAAAAGATTTTGCTCTTTCCTTTCAGTAGGGTAATTCAATGGGTGTCCACTAGTGGGCAGGTACCGGAGTCGTGGTGTATGACACAAATGGTATTCTTTCTAAAAAAGGGCAAACCACCTACTGAATGTGGATCATTAGATGCTTAAAAGGCTTTTGACAGGGTGAGGTGGGAGTTTTTATGGGCTGTACTGATTAAGCATGGGCGGAAAATCCGTTCCGCTCGCGGATTTCGCGGATTTTCGGTAAATTCGCAATCCGCGAACGATCGCGAATTTACCGAAAATCCGCAAATTCGCACGCAGCGGATTTTTTTTTCTTGGTGATACAATTTTGCGGCGTGCGGTGTAAGTTCGCAATTGCGAACATGTAGGTGCGGCGGGCAGCAACAATCTCGCACTCGCGAAATTACAAAATGTGCAATTCTGCACAAGAAATCCACTAGCAAGCAGCATAGACCTTCTCAAAAGGATGATTTTTATCAGAATAACTCCTCAGGTTGACATTTGCCTGCCCTTTTTTGGATTTGAGGCCTTTTGACTTTCTTTGGATCACTTTTGGATTAGAAATAAACTTTCACAAGTAAGTTTGTTGGCATTACATTTGCTGTTCTGCAGAAAAACGAGTTTTGCTAGACTGAAAGCTCTCAGCAGCAGGTGCAAAAGTTCAAATTCATCATTAGTAACCATTCCCTGTAGTGCTTCCTGACTGGGGCACCTCCAGAGTTCAGTTGCTAGTTGCAACAATTGTATGACCCTGCTCTGACCCTCACAGCCGGATCATAGAATAGCTACAAGTAGGCCACAAAGGTCCTGTAAAAAAAAATTGCACCGCAACAGAAAGCAAATTACAGATAAGGAAGCAGGTGCAGACTGGAATTTTAAAACAGTGACACATTAATAAATCAACCCCAAATTAATTCATGTCAGTTGAAGCAGGGCAGGTGTGCTTGCTTTTTCCCCCCATAATCTACAGTGATGATGATGAACCAGAGGGTGGCATTGATGTACCAGAGGGTGGCATGGGTGAAACAGAGGGTGGCAGTGTTGAAACAGAGGGTGCTGTGAACCTGTGATGATGAACAAGACGTAGAAACAACATAGTTGCGACCGTTGCGTGCCGACAAGTAAGTTCGCAATCGCGAACTGGTACAAAATCCTCGCGAACAGGCAGAAACCCTTGCGAACACAAAAAAAATCCACAAATTCGCGAGAATTTGCGGATTTTGCGGATTGCGAGTTCGCAAATTTGCAAAATTCGCGAACGCCAGATTCGCAAAATTCGCCCATGCTTAGTACTGATGAAGGCTGGCTTTGGATCACAGTTCCGGGCTTGGGTGCAGGCTCTATATTGTAATCCACAGGCAAAGTTATGTTACATGGGTACTCTCTCCACACCATTTAGAATTCTATTCAGGACTAGGCAGGGGTGTCCCTTGTCTCCATTATTGTTTGCTCTATATATAGAGCCATGTACATACATGTTACAATCTTGTATGCATATTAAGCCATTGGAATTGGCGAATTCCAAACTTAAGATCACAGCATATGCAGATGATATTGCAGTCTATGCAATGAATCCAGGTGAGGCCGTGATAAGCATCCAGGAAGAAGCAGAGAAATGTTGCGATGTATCAGGTTATAAACTGAACACAACATTTTCAAGAATAAGTAGTGGTCCTATTGACCTCCTGCTACTTCTACAAATTGGGCTTTTTAACAATTACAAAGAGCACAAAGGTCCTTAGGGACTTTTTTCCATTAAGCAATGGTTTAGCACCTCTTTTGATGAGTCAGTAAAATGTTATGATCTTGTAACTGGATATCAGTTGCAAAAACATTAATACATACATAAGGAATCGATATTTTGATGGAATGCTCTAAAATTGCCCCATCCAAATACTGATTTGTTATGATTTGGTATGGTTTCCTAAACCCATTTAATGATTCAGAAAATATTTTCCAAATTGTTTGGTGGGCTTGATAAATTCCAAAAATGGTTTTAGCATTCACTACCCAAACACTAATAATCTTTGTACATGAGGTTCATAGTTCTGCTTCAAGATGTTTCACTAACAACTCTCCTCCAGTGGAAGATACTGTAAGAGGATGCCAAAATCCTCATTGAGAAGAAGATTAGAAATAAATTAACCATTCCACTTGGGCTTATCTTTGACGTACATGGTAAAGCACACATGGGGACAAGGGTGATGGAAAGCATGACTGTTATTCACTTGGATATTCAGAAATGGGAGCAAGAAGAAGAAAACATGGTAGAAAAGGACGTGGGATGGGCATGGATACTACAGTCCCTAATATAGATATCCAGGCACTACAGAAATTGACACAGGACTGTGGCCAAGTCTCACCATGCAAATGTGAGGAGGTAGTCAATGTGCGCTATGAAGGATGCTATATCTGTAGGTACTTATAAAACCTTTGAACAGAGTTCAAAAATGTCTAAGTGGTATGTGGAGGTTGAAATAGACAAAGAAATGAGGAGTGTCTCACTGATTAGGCAGAAGTGACTTATACCTGTTGTGGCTCCCCAAGCTCTCTTGCAAGGCTGTGGGAGAGGCACATCAGAATAGAGGGTGAGGAAGATATCAGTTGGGGGAACATCGTTTACAACAAAACTTTTACCACGCACTACCATTACAACGCAGGTATTACAACGAAAGTTAGGGAATAGTTTAATTTTCTATCCAACACCTTCCCTACTATCCACAGGGACTGGAGTTGGAATAGAAAATTAAAATATTCCACTATTCAGCGTCCCCCAACGCAATTCGTTGTAACGGCTTGCATTGTAATACCTGCGTTGTAAAGGCATGCGTGATAAAAGCATGCGTGGAAACATCATACAACCATCAGTTGGGGAGAAAAGACGAGGAGGGGCCTATCAGCAAAACTGATTACATGCTATATAAGAGAGCCATAAGGATGGATAGTCATGAGAGAGGAGGTAAGATCCACAAATAAACGATGGCTATGGTGACATCATCTCATATAATTGTCAATGTAAGTTTATTGTTTAGTTGATAAAAAAATAACAATCTATGTTCTAAAAAATATGAATAATCAAACCCAAACAGATACAACTGCTGAAAAAGAGCTGATCGTTTCTCTGCCATTAACATTTATTCTAAACCTCAAGGTACGCTCCGTGATGAATGGGGGTTGAGAATAATTTAGATGAAATCTTTTGAGTTGATAAAGCTGAAAGGAGAGAAAGATACAAGTAAGGTGCTAAGTGGTTACAGTACGCAGTGCAAGGTGTTAGAATAGTTTGCGGAAGAAGTATAACAAGTTTGGTCTGAATTCCCCTGAGTAATGGCTATGCTCCCCCGTGCCCATGCTGAAAGTAGCCCCATTGGGATAAATTACTTAGTTAGCCTCAGGGAAAGATGGTAGAGCATCAGTTGCTAGGAATGATGGCTTCACCCGATGCTAACTTGTGAGGGCAACAACCAAGGAAAACAGACTTAAAAATCAACAATCATAGTTCCAAATTTCCTCCACCCCCCAGTGATGTGGCAGTATACTTTATAAAAGAAGAGTCCTTTGCCAGTCTAGTGATAATGAGAATCAGAAAGTGCTTCAAGCAGTAATTTGACTGTGAGCCACGGGCCATGCTAATTTCCTGTTTCAGAGTTTCTGAGTGCTGTAGTCTGGTATAAGCTTTTGAGCAAATTTAACTGGAGGGGACGCCGTGGTTTGGTGTTCAAAGTGAGGACTGAGTTCTTTAACATATTGACCGCACTTCGAAAGAGTTCTTACATCAGATTGGAAAAAGCACAAAGACGAGGCCTCCTGACAAGTGAAAAAACCAAAGTTGATGGACAGAATGCAGAACAATGTCATACATTCACCCCAGTACAGAGATCTGGGCCTAAATCCATTGTTTCTTTGCACTCCACACCACCCCAGTTCAGACATGGGTATGCTCAGACGTGAGTCCCATGCTCTCCACACCACTGGATTCAAGCAAGCTGGGCTGAAGACGGCTGCAATGCCAGAAACCGGTCAGGGTCAGACTGATTTGCATATGGCCATGTCTGAACTGGGGTGGTGTGGAGTGCAAAAAAAACGATGGATTTAGGCCCAGATCTCTGTACTGGGGTGAATGTATGACATTGTTCTGCATTCTGTCCATCAACTGTGGTTTTTGCATTTGTAACCCCGAGTAGGATGGGTATGTTCAGACGTGAGTCCCATGCTCTCCACACCACTGGATTAAAGCAAGCCGGGCTGAAGACGGCTGGAATGCCAGAAACCTGTCCTCGGAAGCTTGTTTCCGGTCCAGGGAAGGCATGGCTTGGCAGTTTGAGCTGGACTGTTCCCATGAGGCACAGGGTCAGACTGATTTGCATATGGCAATGTCTGAACTGGGGTGGTGTGGAGTGCAAAAAAACAATGTATTTAGGCCCAGATCTCTGTACTGGGGTGAATGTATGACATTGTTCTGCATTCTGTCCATCAACTGTGGTTTTTGCATTAGTCACCCCGAGTGGGAAGGGTATGCTCAGACGTGAGTCCCATGCTCTCCACACCACTGGATTCAAGCAAGCCGGGCTGAAGACGGCTGGAATGCCAGAAACCAGTCCTCGGAAGCTTGTTTCCGGTCCAGGGAAGGCATGGCTTGGCAGTTCAGGCTGGACTGTTCCCATGAGGCACAGGGTCAGACTGATTTGCATATGGCCATGTCTGAACTGGGGTGATGTGGAGTGCAAAAAAACGATGGATTTAGGCCCAGATCTCTGTACTGGGGTGAATGTATGACATTGTTCTGCATTCTGTCCATCAACTGTGGTTTTTGCATTTGTCACCCCGAGTGGTATGGGTATGCGCAGACGTGAGTCCCATGCTCTCCACACCACTGGATTCAAGCAAGCCGGGCTGAAGACGGCTGGAATGCCAGAAACTGGTCCTCAGAAGCTTGTTTCCGGTCCAGGGAAGGCATAGCTTGGCAGTTCGGGCTGGACTGTTCCCATGAGGCACAGGGTCAGACTGATTTGCAAATGGCCATGTCTGAACTGGGGTGGTGTGGAGTGCATAAAAACGAAGGATTTAGGCCCAGATCTCTGTACTGGGGTGAATGTATGACATTGTTCTGAATTCTGTCCATCAACTGTGGTTTTTGCATGTGTCACCCCGAGTGGGATAGGTATGCTCAGACGTGAGTCCCATGCTCTCCACACCACTGGATTCAAGGAAGCCGGGCTGAAGACGGCTGGAATGCCAGAAACTGGTCCTCAGGAGCTTGTTTCCGGTCCAGGGAAGGCATGGCTTGGCAGTTCGGGCTGGACTGTTCCCATGAGGCACAGGGTCAGACTGATTTGCATATGGCCATGCCTGAACTGGGGTGGTGTGGAGTGCAAAAAACGATGGATTTAGGCCCAGATCTCTGTACTGGGGTGAATGTATGACATTGTTCTGCATTCTGTCCATCAACTGTGGTTTTTGCATTTATCACCCCGAGTGGGATGGGTATGCTCAGACGTGAGTCCCATGCTCTCCACACCACTGGATTCAAGCAAGCCGGGCTGAAGATGGCTGGAATGCCAGAAACCGGTCCTCGGAAGCTTGTTTCCGGTCCAGGGAAGGCATGGCTTGGCAGTTCGGGCTGGACTGTTCCCATGAGGCACAGGGTCAGACTGATTTGCATATGGCCATGTCTGAACTAGGGTGGTGTGGAGTGGAAAAAAACGATGGATTTAGGCCCAGATCTCTGTACTGGGGTGAATGTATGACATTGCTCTGCATTCTGTCCATGAACTGTGTTTTTTGCATTTGTCACCCCGAGTGGGATGGGTATGCTCAGACGTGAGTCACATGCTCTCCACATAACTGGATTCAAGCAAGCCGGGCTGAAGACGGCTGGAATGCCAGAAACCGGTCCTCGGAAGCTTGTTTTCGGTCCAGGGAAGGCATGGCTTGGCAGTTCGGGCTGGAATGTTCCCATGAGGAACAGGGTCAGACTGATTTGCATATGGCCATGTCTGAACTGGGGTGGTGTGGAGTGCAAAAAATCAATGGATTTAGGCCCAGATCTCTGTACTGGTGTGAATGTATGACATTGTTCTGCATTCTGCCCATCAACTGTGGTTTTTGCTCCTGACAAGTGACCCACCTTTATCGCATAGATTGGTTTCAGTAGGGACCACCTGATGCCGTCAAGAGTGAAGCACCAGCAGAGGAGGTGCAACCAAGATTCATGCTTAAAGTTGCATAGTCTGTATGCCCCCTCCTCTCCTGGGTGGGCCAATGCCGGGTTGAAGTTGGCTAACTAAACACATATACAAGATTTCTCTGCACACTCGTCTGTTGATGGCCTCTGAGAGGTAAGGTTGAGGTTTCTCTACCAGATCAGACATGTTCAGGGGAAGTAGAATGCCTGAGGACCTTAGAGAAGCAGCTTCAAGCAGAATAGAAGCTAGAGGCAGCTGCCTGTTGCTACCTTTTTCCAAGTCGGAAATGAGCTGGTGTCACGTTTTAGCACTGGTGCTTCAATGTGGAAACATGTGATTGCTTTTAGTAGTTGCTGAAATCATGGATTCCCTACGCTCGAAAATGTATCTTTCAAGTAAGCCTTGAGTCAGGGCACGTACGTAGTATTTCAAGGTGCCAGACTCGCAGGTTAGTTTTGACAGGTCAAGTTGCTGGAGAAGTCTAGACCTCAAAGACATATGGGCAGTTGAAATACCCTGAGCACTATGCATGCTCTAAAGCCAAAGCACCGGCCCCCGGGAAAAGACTGCTGGCCATTTGTAATGCTGGGAGGTGTGAAGCCTTTATAGCCTTAAGAACTGGAGTAGTAGAGGCAGTTGAGACCAAAGGTTATGGCTTAAGCTTTCTTCTACTGCGAGGCTATGTGAGCTGTGTGTTTAGAGGTATCGGTGAACCAAATCCCCAGGTAGTTGTACTGTTTTAACGATCATGGTCATCATTAGCTGTGTTAAAAATTTCTTGTTTCTTTTGATTGCCGAAAATCAGAACTTTGGTCTCATCTTGGCTGGTCATAATGTAGTTTCTTTTATTGTGTGCGTGAAGACTACTCAATGCTCACTGTCTGTCTGCCTTTTTGCAGTCCAATAATACAATGCTGTCTGCATATTACAGGACTTGTAGTTTCAAATGGCCTAGTCATGGGAGATTCAGACAGATCTTCTCACGGGTTTTGCCCAAATCTGTTGTGTATCAGTTGAAGAGAAGAGGTGCAAGGATGCAACCCTGCTTCAGGCCACCTTGGGTTTTAATTTTAGAGGTGACTTTATTTGGCCCAGATCTCACTCGGACACATTTATAGTAGTACAAAGAGATAATAGCCCTTAATAGTTTGGAGGAAAAATGCCCTGTGTTTATTTTTCTTATTAGTGTGGGACCGTCCACCTTATCAAAAACAGCACTATAGTCGATGAAGCAGCAAAAGAGTGTTGGCTGCTTGATGGCTCAAGACAGCCAGTGTCATGAAGTTATCTATAGTTGACGTGATTACTCAAAACCCTGTTTGGAAGAATGGAAGAACATCATTGTCCATGACCCAGGTCTCTAGCTGTTGAAGTAGTGTTGAGCGTAAGCTTTGTCCTTTAGATCTAGTAGGGCTGTCAAAGGGTAATTAGTCAGATTTGTTGGGTGCTCTTTCTTGAATATAGGGCATTAGATAAAGCCTCTCCAAGTGTCTGCAACATGAGCAGAGAGAAAAGCTTGCCCAGACCTCTGAGGAACATAAAAAAATTCCAGCCTGTCGGCCATTGGGACATGGCGCTCCATCTTTTTTGATTGCCTGAATGAGTTTGCAGACTTGGACTGGCGTAGTTAGATCCTGCTGGATCCATAGGGTCTGGTCTATGGACCCTCAGTGTCTGAGTGATCTAGTACAGCTGCCTGGCCAGAGTATAGCACTTGTACTTGTCTCACCCAGGCTCTTTCTGGGACTCCATTTCCTGAGTTGAATTTGGAGATTTTAATTTATTGATGTAATTCCAAAAACAGGGTTAGGCTTCTTTCATGGAGCATTTTAAATATCTTTAGCGATTTCTGTTCTTCTGAGGCTCTGTTTTCTTTCCATGTTACTTTTTTGTGTTCTTTGCACAGGTTGACAATGTTAGTTGCAATTTTAGCAGTAGGATTAAGCTTGTGGTTGTGCAGGGTCCTTGTTAGTGCTATCCGTGCTGTGACAATGGCCTTTTGGTACTGCTGGTTGAGTTGCTCCTTCGCTTTCATTCTTGAGCGTTGCTTGTGGCCTCCGGTAACTATTAGGAAGTGCGTTAACTCCTTCAATCTGTCCCACTTGTGGTGCATGTCTGCCTCAGTGCAATTGGGGTCTGTAGTTACCTTGCCAAAACACTTGACCACCGTTGAGTGTCTGTCACCTTCCATTTAATCCTTCTGACTAGCTTTGTTGCTTCCGCACCCATAGAAGATCCCACTAACCAACGATTGGCTGCCGTGGGAGCTGTTACATCCACAGTTAGAGGCAAGGAGTTATGGTCATTTTCTGATCCATCTGGAATCTTAAATTTGATGCGGCAACTCACTAAGGATTCAGACAAGATGTAGTCCATTGTTGGGATTCCTTTGAAGTTGAAAGGAAAAGGAGACTGATGGTGAGGAGCTTGAGCCTCAAATGCTTGTTCCTCAGAGATTCATTTGTAGGAGCTCAGGAGGTTGTTAATTTTTGCCAGTTCTTTGGCTATGCAGAGAGGGTTGCTGGCACCCCCCAAGCCCCTGATATTAAAGTCCCCTGCGAGCAACACTTGGTGTGAGGCGAAGTCCAGAAGTTTGCAAAGCCAGAGAGTTTTGGTTAAGAGGCACAACTTCAATCTTGCTGACATGCTTGACAAAGATTAAAAGACCTCCTGATGGGCAGTTGATGGGCAGGTGAATAAGTTGGTGCCTTTTGCTGGCTTGAGAAGCTTATAGAAGCCCTCACATCTCCTGTAGCCAAAGAATATTACTTCTGTGCAAGTATGCCAGCGCGGATTTGCTTGACTTAAGGCCTAAAAAAAACATAGGTTTCAGGGATGTTATTGTTAGTTGAACATTTGACTCATATAAAGCTGAGAAATTTGCCTGTTCTAGTTAGTTGAGCTAACTATAACTTGCGCGCCCACAATGCACTGCTGATGATTTCACATATTACATCACTCATGACATGGTCAGTGACATCACTGATGACATCACTGATGAAATCTCAACGGACATCACTGATGACATCACTCATGACATCATCCACCCGACAATCTAATGCACATACTGAAGCTCTAATATAAACTTTGATACACCCATTCTAAAATGCTGACTACTATTTTTTAAACCATATAGAGAAGAATGCCATAACCTATATAGCACTCACTATTTCCTAGGTCTAAACACACATCCAGTCACTTATACATGGAGTTACTCATCAATACAGGACTATAATATGCACTCATACATCTATACACGCAGTCACACTCTGCCAGTCATCCATAGAGCTACTCACACACCTAGCCAGTAATGCAAAGAATCAATCATATACCCATTTAATCATGAAGACAGTTATACACACCAACTCCGTTATTTATAGACATACCCCATCACTTATTTATACAGATACTAACACATATTTACTGTCTTATACAATCACTGATAGAAGCAGACACGTATTTATACACCTACTCTTCATATACTAATGAGATATTTATTCACTCACCAACACACCAATAGGCACAGAAACTCACCCATACAACCCTTCCCAGAATCACTTTTTAATAAAGACAACCACTGAATCACCCAGTCAGATATCTATGCACAGAAACATACACCCACCCACCCACTCAGGGACCCATACCGAAACTCAGACAACAAATCAATAACCTATATAGACACTCATATAGCTATTCAGCAACCCATGCAGTTGCTTGCACACCAATGGAGAGCATAATACAGACTTTCACACAGTTTAGTCACTAACCCATGCATTCAGTAAGACATGTTCAATCACTCACATATACAGTCAGGCACGCACCTACACAATAATTGCTTTAGGCACTTGTAAATGTATTAATTCTTTAATACACCTTGGGATATATATATATATGAAGCAATTGATAAAATGTGAATGAACACTGAACCTACTTAATGGAACTACTTTCTCACCGTTTTAAGGACCACAATTACCATCATGCCTTACGGCATTCCTTGTGAGCCACGCCCATTGTGGGCATTTTGTCAATAAATAAAAGTATTGTCATACAAAACGGCGAGCCTTCAGTATCTTCACACAGCAGCCCATGATTATAAGGGCGGAGTTGGCCTCGAAACGCGTCGGGCATGAAGAAAAACAAAGGAGACGCGAAGGGCAAGCAGCTACGAGGCGCACAGACCGGATGGTGAGGTCAGCGTTGTGAGCCCTCTGTAAGCTCAAGGGCATTTGCTTTTTGGAAACATATACACGGCAGCTCTGGCTGTGGCAGATGAGCTCCATTTCCAGCAAGCTGTGATGGCGGGGAACGGCTGTGGAGGGAAACGGTTTCTCTCTGCGAAGCATCGCTGACCTATAATGAAATACTGCTGCCCTTCTAGAACTCCGACCTACTCAAGGTTATAATGAAGAAATCGATAAAATGTGAATGAACACTGAACCTACTTAATGGAACTACTTTCTCACCGTTTTAAGGACCACAATTACCATCATGCCTTACGGCATTCCCTGTGAGCCACTCCCAGTGTGGGCGTTTTGTCAATAAATAAAAGTATTGTCATACAAAACAGCGAGCCTTCAGTATCTTCACACAGCAGCCCATGATTATGAGGCAGAGTTGGCCTCGAAACGCGTCGGGCATGGAGAAAAACAAAGGAGACACGAAGGGCAAGCAGCTACGAGGCACGCAGACCGGATGGTGAGGTCAGCGTTGTGAGCCCTCTGTAAGCTCAAGGGCATTTGCTATTTGGAAACATATACACGGCAGCTCTGGCCGTGGCAGAGGAGCTCCATTTCCAGAAAGCTGTGATGGCAGGGAAAGGCTGTGGAAAGAAACGGTTTCTCTCTGCGAAGCATCGCTGACCTATAATGAAATACTGCTGCCCTTCTAGAACTCCGACCTACTCAAGGTTTTAATGAAGCAATCGATAAAATGTGAATGAACACTCAACCTAGTTAATGGAACTACTTTCTCACCGTTTTAAGCACCACAATTACCATCATGCCTTACGGCATTCCCTGTGAGCCACGCCCATTGTGGGCATTTTGTCAATAAATAAAAGTATTGTCATACAAAATGGCGAGCCTTCAGTATCTTCACACAGCAGCCCATGATTACGAGGCGGAGTTGGCCTCGAAACTCGTCGGGCATGGAGAAAAACAAAGGAGACATGAAGGGCAAGCAGCTACGAGGCGCGCAGACCGGATGGTGAGGTCAGCGTTGTGAGCCCTCTGTAAGCTCAAAGGCATTTGCTATTTGGAAACATATACACGGCAGCTCTGGCCGTGGCAGAGGAGCTCCATTTCCAGCAAGCTGTGATGGCGGGGAAAGGCTGTGGAGGGAAACGGTTTCTCTCCGCGAAGCATTGCTGACCTATAATGAAATACTGCTGCCCTTCTAGAACTCCGACCTACTCAAGGTTTTAATGAAGCAATCGATAAAATGTGAATGAACACTGAACCTACTTAATGGAACTACTTTCTCACCATTTTAAGGACCACAATTACCTTCAAGCCTTACGTCATTCCCTGTGAGCCACGCCCATTGTGGGCGTTTTGTCAATAAATAAAAGTATTGTCATACAAAACGGCGAGCCTTCAGTATCTTCACATAGCAGCCCATGATTACGAGGCGGAGTTGGCCTCGAAACGCGTCGGGCATGGAGAAAAACAAAGGAGACACGAAGGGCAAGCATCTACGAGGCACGCAGACCGGATGGTGAGGCCAGCATTGTGAGCCCTCTGTAGGCTCAAGGGCATTTGCTATTTGGAAACATATACATGGCAGCTCTGGCCGTGGCAGAGGAGCTCCATTTCCAGCAAGCTGTGATGTCGGGGAAAGGCTGTGGAGGGAAACGGTTTCTCTCTGCGAAGCATCGCTGACCTATAATGAAATACTACTGCCCTTCTAGAACTCCGACCTACTCAAGGTTTTAATGAAGCAATCGATAAAATGTGAATGAACATTTAACCAACTTAATGGAACTACTTTCTCACCGTTTTAAGGACCACAATTACCATCATGCCATACGGCATTCCCTGTGAGCCACGCCCATTGTGGGCGTTTTGTCAATAAATAAAAGTATTGTCATACAAAACGGCGAGCCTTCAGTATCTTCACACAGCAGCCCCTGATTACGAGGCGGAGTTGGCCTCGAAACGCGTCGGGCATGGAGAAAAACAAAGGAGACACGAAGGGCAAGCTGCTACGAGGCGCGCAGACCGGATGGTGAGGTCAGCGTTGTGAGCCCTCTGTAAGCTCAAGGGCATTTGCTATTTGGAAACATATACACGGCAGCTCTGGCCGTGGCAGAGGAGCTTCATTTCCAGCAAGCTGTGATGGCGGGGAAAGGCTGTGGAGGAAACGGTTTCGCTCTGCGAAGCATCGCTGACCTATAATGAAATACTGCTGCCCTTCTAGAACTCCAACCTACTCAAGGTTTTAATGAAGCAATAAATAAAATGTGAATGAACACTGAACCAACTTAATGGAACTACTTTCTCACCGTTTTAAGGACCACAATTACCATCATGCCTTACAGCATTCTCTGTGAGCCACACCCATTGTGGGCGTTTTGTCAATAAATAAAAGTATTGTCATACAAAACGGCGAGCCTTCAGTATCTTCACACAGCAGCCCATGATTACGAGGCGGAGTTGGCCTCGAAACGCGTCGGGCATGGAGAAAAACAAAGGAGACACGAAGGGCAAGCAGTTACGAGGCATGCAGACCGGATGGTGAGGTCAGCCTTGTGAGCCCTCGGTAAGCTCAAGGGCATTTTATATTTGGAAACATATAAACAGCAGCTCTGGCCGTGGCAGAGAAGCTCCATTTCCAGCAAGCTGTGATGGCAGGGAAAGGCTGTGGAGGGAAACGGTTTCTCTCTGTAAAGCATCGCTGACCTATAATGAAATACTGCTGCCCTTCTAGAACTCCGACCTACTCAAGGTTTTGATGAAGCAATCGATAAAATGTGAATGAACACTGAACCTACTTAATGGAACTACTGTCTCACCGTTTTAAGGACCACAATTACCATCATGCCTTACGGCATTCCCTGTGAGCAGCGCCCATTGTGGGCGTTTTGTCAATAAATAAAAGTATTGTCATACAAAACGGCGAGCCTTCAGTATCTTCATACAGCAGCCCATGATTACGAGACGGAGTTGGCCTCAAAACGCGTCGGGCATGGAGAAAAACAAAGGAGACACGAAGGGCAAGCAGCTACGAGGCGCGCAGACCGGATGGTGAGGTCAGCGTTGTGAGCCCTCTGTAAGCTCAAGGGCATTTGCTATTTGGGGATATATATATATATATATATATATATATATATATAACATCCAAAGCGGCGTCCCAAGCGTGCTCTCAGAGGCAAATTAATCCACACTAAACAGCAGGTCTGTCAAACAAAGGTAGGGTTTATTCACGCCATAAGCCATACGTAGGGCTTATGGCGTGAACAAACCCAACCTTTGTTTGACAGACCTGCTGTTTAGTGTGGATTAATTTGCCTCTGAGAGCACGCTTGGGACGCCGCTTTGGATGTTATATGATTGCTGGTCGCTTCACCAGCAGCGTGCCACCCCCACTGGACGAAGGATACCCCAGAGAAGCGCTCTTTGGATTGATATATATATATATATATTAGGAATACCGCTTTCGTATTGCGCTGCACCGAGTCTTGCCAGCCAACAAATGAAACTCGGACACGGACCAAATGGGCTCTTGCTTTCCTTTATTGCAGAGGTACTGTCTGTCTGTCTGTCTCTCTCCACAAGGAAAAGAAGTTGGGTCGCACACCAATATTCCGTTGAATTCAATCCAAATATTTATTTTACCGAAACTCCAAACACTACCAAACACCAACGCGTTTCAATCTCCTATTGAGATCTTGTTCACTGTGCCTCCCTCCTCATTCAATTCATGTGTTTCCTTAGTTACCTCCCCCTACTTAAGAAGGTATTATGGTTATTGTAGTGCTATTTACAAGACAGTAATAATTGCGTGCCAAATCAAAAACAAAATGATACTCACTGTTTCAAATTATATAAACTTAAATGAAATTGACCAATTTGTAATGAATAGCAAGTTGTAAAAATTATATCAACTTAAATTAGATACATGAAATGAATCATTCATATTTTATAAGGAACCCTCGAGTTGGCACTCGTGCTCTTCACTATTTTTTAGTTCCTTTTTGTCATTTTTATGTGTTCATGCTTTTCAATTAATGCCTCCAGTGGCCTAAAAAAACGTTATCACGATTGATCCAAAGATATGTCAAACCAATTGTCCCTTTTGTCATTATTTTCCATGGCCTTATTAACAATGTCTTATTTTGATGTACCATATATACAACTTACCACTGTCCTTTCTCATTACAAAAGACTTTTGTGCACTAAGCTCAAAATAATAAAATTTGAATTTAAACATGATTGTGATTTGATGCAAAAAAAGACATAACTGATTCTCTGCTGCCATGTTGCATGAGTTCATGATAATACCCTTCCCAAAGTCTATTTACAGGTGTATATACATTTCCTCGCTCTGATTCAGGCTGTACGGAGTCATGGTGCGTATACTGATGTATCTTGATTCTTTCTTTCTCAGCATAAGTTCTCTATTTCCTCCTCTCAGGTTTGATGTTTCTCTCTCTCTCCTATTTCCACAAACACAGGCGACTCGGCTTACCCAAACAGGCCTTGGCTTCTGAGTCCAGTACGCAATCCAACTACTGCGGGAGAAATGCGATACAATGATGCCCATGGAAGGACACGTTGAGTGGTAGAACGAACATTTGGCCTGCTTAAGTCTAGGTTTTGGTGCCTGGATAAGACTGGAGGGGCCCTGCCTTACTCACCAGGCAAAGTATGCAAGATTGTGATTGCCTGCTGCATGCTGCACAACCTGGCTGTGCGCAATAACATTGAACTGCTCTTGGACCCAGATGAACAGCAATTTCCTCGCCCTCCCGACCCACACATGTCGACTGATGAGGATAGTGGTGAGGAGGAAGGTGTGGACCAGAGGCGCCAGCTCATTGATCGCTACTTCCCTTGATTGTGAGTGTGCTCCTCTTGTGCTGCTTGTGTATGCCCTGTGTAGGTTTGCTGGTCTTGTGTCATTGTGTTGGCCTTCATCTATGTGTTCTGTTATGTGATGTATGCATGTGTGTGTGTCTCTTCATTTATGAGTACATGCTCGTCTCCATGATGTGTGTAGTCTCATCCATTCCTGTTGTGATGTGTGTGGTTTGTTGAATGTTGCACTGCAGTGTGTTGGGATGAGTGTGATGGTGTTTCCTAACGTGTCTTTGCGGTTTCTATGTTTCCCTAGGTCACTCCCTTGCGTCATGATTCTGTACCAGTTGGATCCATGAACCTGGTAACGTCTGTTTCTGATGCAATCATGTGAATAAACATGGAGGCAACACATCATTGAGTGAGTAAGTGGTATTTATTTACAGATTGTGCATAGGTGTAGGTGCATATTTACAAATGAGTGAAGGGGTGGGGGAGTGAGAGTTAAAGGTTATGGCAGATGAAATGTCCGTGCTGACACCACATAGGGTGGTGTCTGCCTAGTGCAGCAGGCCTGTGCCAGGTGGGACCGGATAGTTGGCAGGGTGAATGGCAGGCTCAGGTACTCTAAAAGTCATTGTCGGCTCCTCTTGGAGCGTGTGGTAGGACCTTCAACACTGCTCTCGCCAACTTCCAGCCTCGGACGGCCCCGCCGTCTTTGTGTGGGGACGGAGTCAGCTGGGGGCGCAGGCTGATCAGGTACCACATCCGCCGCCAGTGGCACAGGTGGCAGTGGTGGTGGTGGTGGTGGCGGTGGCGTTGTTTGAGGGGGTGTGGGGAGGGTGGTGTTGGCGGATATCCATGACATCCACATGGTATTAGACGTGCTAAATATGTCCACGAGTTGGCCAAGCCGCCTCTCGATGGCCCCCAACATTGCTGTGTTGTCAACAAAGTCCTGGTGGGCCCGGTCTGCCTGTGCCTGGCCACGTAGATAGTTTTCCTCCACCCTGGCTAGTGCTTCTAAAGACTGTTGCACGGCATTGGGTGTAGTTGTGTCATCATGCCGTCTTTGTGCTGTGCTCCTGCCTGCCGGATCTGGCCTTGCATCTCTGCTTTGCCTCACACTCTCCCTTTGTGGCGGGGATGGCGCTGGCCCAGCGTTGGGCGGTGGGTTGTGCAGGGTGGCAGGGGCAGAAGTGGTGGTAGTAGTGGTGGGGGAGCTGGTGCTGGAGGTGGCTGTGCAGGTCACAGTGGCCGGTGTTGTTGAAATGGCAGAGGCCGTAGTCGTTGGTGCAGGTGTGACCTGGGAGCCAGATGTCCCTGGCAGCCTGCTTGAGCCGGCACCATCCTCAGCCCCGGAGGTGGCTGGCCAATCGTCCCCTGAGACTTCAGAGTGTGGCGAGGATGGAGGCCGGGTGTTTATTGCAGCTGTCACATTAGGATCCCCTGCAAAAAAAAAAGTGAGGATGAGTCATGTGGCCATTACGTGTCAATTTATTTGTTTTTGCAATTCAGTCGGCACTGTCACACACCCCACCCACCACCACCACCCTCCCTATGGACATGGGGGCCTGTTGGGAGTTGTACTTCCGTCACCTCACACGGGCCTGTTGGGAGTTGTAGTTCCGTCCCCTCACACACCCCACCCACCACCACCACCATCCCTATGGACATGGGGGCCTGTTGGGATTTGTAGTTCCGTCCCCTCACACACCCCAACCACCACCACCACCCTCCCTATGGACATGAAGGCCTGTTGGGAGTTGTAGTTCCGTCCCCTCACACACCCCAACCAACACCACCACCATCCCTATGGACATGGGGGCCTGTTGGGAGTTGTACTTCTGTCCCCTCACACACCCCAACCAACACCACCACCCTCCCTATGGACATGGGGGCCTGTTGGGAGTTGTAGTTCCGTCCCCTCACACACCCCATCCACCACCACCACCCTCCCTATGGACATGGGGGCCTGTTGGGAGTTGGTGTAGTGACCTCTAGCACACCCCACCCACTACCACCACCCTCCCTATGGACATGGGGGCCTGTTGGGAGTTGTAGTTCCGTCCCCTCACACACCCCACCCACCACCACCACCCTCCCTATGGACATGGGGGCCTGTTGGGAGTTGGTGTAGTGACCTCTAGCACACCCCACCCACCACCACCACCCTCCCTATGGACATGGGGGCCTGTTGGGAGTTGTACTTCCGTCCCCTCACACACCCCACCCACCACCACCACCATCCCTATGGACATGGGGGCCTGTTGGGAGTTGTAGTTCCGTCCCCTCACACATCCCAACCAACGCCACCACCCTCCCTATGGACAGGGGGGCCTGTTGGGAGTTGTACTTCCGTCCCCTCACACACCCCACCCACCACCACCACCATCCCTATGGACATGGGGGCCTGTTGGGAGTTGTAGTTCTGTCCCCTCACACACCCCAACCACCACCACCACCCTCCCTATGGACATGGGGGCCTGTTGGGAGTTGTACTTCCGTCCCCTCACACACCCCACCCACCACCACCACCATCCCTATGGACATGGGGGCCTGTTGGGAGTTGTAGTTCCGTCCGCTCACACACCCCACCCACCACCACCACCCTCCCTATGGACATCGGGGCCTGTTGGGAGTTGTAGTTCCGTCCCCTCACACACCCCAACCAACACCACCACCATCCCTATGGACATGGGGGCCTGTTGGGAGTTGTACTTCCGTCCCCTCACACACCCCAACCAACACCACCACCCTCCCTATGGACATGGGGGCCTGTTGGGAGTTGTAGTTCCGTCCCCTCACACACCCCACCCACCACCACCACCCTCCCTATGGACATGGGGGCCTGTTGGGAGTTGGTGTAGTGACCGCTAGCACATCCCACCCACCACCACCACCCTCCCTATGGACATGGGGGCCTGTTGGGAGTTGTACTTCCGTCCCCTCACACACCCCACCCACCACCACCACCATCCCTATGGGCATGGGGGCCTGTTGGGAGTTGTAGGTCCGTCCCCTCACACACCCCAACCAACACCACCACCCTCCCTATGGACATGGGGGCGTGTTGGGAGTTGTACTTCCGTCCCCTCACACACCCCACCCACCACCACCACCATTCCTATGGACATGGGGGCCTGTTGGGAGTTGTAGTTCCGTCCCCTCACACACCCCAACCACCACCACCACCCTCCCTATGGACATGGGGGCCTGTTGGGAGTTGTACTTCCGTCCCCTCACACACCCCACCCAGCACCACCACCATCCCTATGGACATGGGGGCCTGTTGGGAGTTGTAGTTCCGTCCCCTCGCACACCCCAACCACCACCACCACCCTCCCTATGGACATGGGGGCCTGTTGGGAGTTGTACTTCCATCCCCTCACACACCCCACCCACCACCACCCCCATCCCTATGGACATGGGGGCCTGTTGGGAGTTGTAGTTCCGTCCCCTCACACACCCCAACCACCACCACCACCCTCCCTATGGACATGGGGGCCTGTTGGGAGTTGTACTTCCGTCCCCTCACACACCCCACCCACCACCACCACCATCCCTATGGACATGGGGGCCTGTTGGGAGTTGTAGTTCCGTCCCCCCACACACCCCAACCACCACCTTCACCCTCCCTATGGACATGGGGGCCTGTTGGGAGTTGTAGTTCCGTCCCCCCACACACCCCAACCACCACCACCACCCTCCCTATGGACATGGGGGCCTGTTGGAGTGGTTTCGAGGTTGGTGAGTATGTGGACTGCATGCATGGGTTGGGGTGTGGGAGATGTGTCTTCAGAGTTGTGTGAGGCACACCGTGTTGTTGTGCTTGTGGTGCTTGGTTGGTACTTACCAGCCTCTTCTCCCTCCTCAAGTCCATCAAGGCTCTCAGGGTGCAGGATGGTCAGCACCTTCTCCTCCCACTCGGTGTACGGTAAGGGCTCCGGGGGGGTTCCACCGCCTGTATGATTGGCCCGGAGAATTTTTTTGGCTCTGATGGATTTCACTCGGGTCTTGAGGTCATGCCACCGGCTCTGCATTTCCTGCTTCGTCCTCGGGACGGTCCCGGAGGCATTGACCCTGGTGTATATCCGGTCCCACATGCTATTTTTCCTAGCTATGCTGGTCTGCTGCACTAGGGCCCCAAATAAGTGGGGTTCCACACGAAGTATCTCATCTACCATAACCTTTAACTCGGTGTCAGTGAATTTAGGGTTTTTTTTGGGTGCCATGGTGCTCGGGGTGTGTGTTTGTGTGAATTGGGAGGTGCTGGTGTGTGGTGTTTAGGGATGGTGTGGTGGGTCTTTGTGTAGAGGGTGTGTTTGGGTGTGGGTTATATGTATGATATCTGTGTTTGCTGTTGGCTAAATGGTGTCTCCTGCTAGCAGCTATGCTGTGATGCAGAGGATTTCTGGAGTGGGTGGGAGTTAATTTATCGTCTGTTTCTTGGCCCTCTGTGAATGGTTATTGGCAGTCAGGTGATAGGTGGGTGTGTTGCCAGGTGTGCATTATGCGGATCTTGGGGGTCGGTCATTGTGTCTTGTGATTGGTTTAGATGTGTCAGGTGGGTGGTCGTTCTTTTTCATGTGTTTGGTGATAAATTCCGTCGCAATGTATGGCATTGGTTTGACTGTAGGGATGTTGTTCGTGTTGGACTTCCGCTGTGGAGCACGGTATCTCGTAGCATTGGTACCGCCGCGGACGTGGATCGCGGTGGCTACCGGGGTACTTGCGGAGTTATCCTAATTGCGGACACATACACAACGCAGGTATTGCGGTGGAAGTGGTTGTTTTCATGGTCATGTGCGTACGCGGCGGTCGGTGTTCTTTCGGTTCCGTCCGCCTGCCGCGGCCTCAGGTGTACTTCGACCGCCGCGGACGGGGATTGGTGTGCTCCGTCCGCCGCGATCGGTTTTTCTATCAAATTTGATCCAAATCGCTATTGCGGTTTTTCCGCGGACAGGTCTGGAGTATCTTGCCACCTTCCTCGGCGGACGGAACACGTTTCCGTCCGCGATCCTAATCGACCCTTAAATTAGGAAACTTCAGATCATCCAAAATTCAGCCGCAAGTCTGATCAGGAACGTCCCACTCCGCCATCACATCTCCCCTCACCTGCAGAGCCTTCACTTCCAGTAAAGAAAAGAACTAGAGTTTAAAGCACTAACTATAACATGTAGGGCTTTGAGGGAGACAGGTCCTAACTACCTTAAAGCAAGAGTACAGAAATATACCAAGAGTAGATCCCTTAGATCCAATCATCAGGAACTATTATTAGTTCCTCGCTATAAAAAAGCAAGAATCGGTGGGTGCTCATTTTCTGTAAAAACAGCTGCACTCTGGAACACCATGCCAATACACATCAGGAAAGCCAAGATAGATAGACTGTTCAGGAAAACATTGAAAACCTGAATGTTCAGCCTTCCATAAATTGCCTAGCTACCATCAACTTGCTGCTGCTAGCGCCGGGACACGCCCGTTGGGGGTAGCCGTGCCCTCTATAAGTGGTAATAATAATAATAATAATAATAATAATAGTCTATTGCTGCAACCCCCGATATTGAGAAATCTCACTAGGAGGCAGTCTAGCACTCCTATTTTCTTGCTCGCGCTCATCAACTTAATGTTGGTGAGCTGCCCATGAAAAAAACTCCCCTACAAGGCGGTTGAAGTTTTTACCAATCTCTGTAATCCCATGTACTCTGTCAGCAGAGTATAGTTTACCACCCAAAACTATTGCAAATCGCTTAAAACACAATCTACATTTCACATTACTGTGTGCATGTAATGGTAAACTAGCCACATCATACAACCTGACTGGGGCCATGATGGCTGCATAGTACTATAACCAGCCTGAACCTGCCTCGTTTTAACTTTACCCAGCCTTTTTTCCTTAGCAACAAATCATATTCTCAATTACCATGCTATACACCACTTCTCATTTAGAAACAAGCTTCCCTTAAAAAATGTCATAAAATCCTTTAAAAGTCATTATACTGGTTGAAATCATAGGCACTCAGAAAGCTATGGTGCCCAGAAAAATAAAACAAAAACTGTTTTGATTACTTTTGTTAAAATAAACTTGTTCCCACTACACGGAACAGCCAATTGTTTATGTGTTTTGAGTGACAGTCTCAACATTGCTGCTGCAGGCAACTGCAGTCGACGTTCCCAGAGGTGCACCTCAAAGCATGTTTATGGAGCAGAGATGGTTCGAACCAGTACCCACAGCAGCCATTAAGGGAGGGACTGTATCCTGTAAGTGTTCCACAGAGCTGGTATCCAGTTCACTACGAACCAAAGCATCCTAGGGTAGCTTGAAGATTGCATTCATCAGCAATGGAATACTCAGAGGACAACAATATACATGGGCCTTTAAGGGGTCCTTCGGAAATTCAATGTCCATTGGTGCAGTGATTGTGATCCAAGGCATGGATCCAATATGCAATAAAGCAGGTAGCTGAAAACAGGTCATACGCAGAGAAGCCAAACAGGACTGAAAGACAAGAACCAGTGCTCATTCAGCTCGCAAATCTATTGTGTGCTGAAGCAGTGTATAAGGAGCTCACAGCATTACAGTCAACGAGATCTCCATTCTTGGTTGAACTGGGGCGTCTACTGTGAAGCCAAAATGTTTTCATTAGAAGTAGCAGGACAAGCGGGAGACCTTCAAAAACACTTCCCAACACAAAGGGATGAAAGATGGTATGACTCAAAAAATCATCTAACAGGTGCTAACCAGCCCAGAGCCAATACATTAAAAAAGTTGCACTATTCCCCAGCTCTTCAAAATCCAGTAGGATGTTAGTATGGAGTAGCGTCTGTATCTCGGACAAGGACTTTGTAACCTGGAGATCAAACGTCACTCTGGCTGATGTTAAGGCCACATCTTTTTGAAAAAGCATGCCTTTCAGTTTGCTCACAGAATCAAACTGTATGTTAGAAAAATGTATTGAAAGCCATAGCGCTGCCTCCCTAACTGTGCGGGCAGGTAGAAACAGTACTTGTGTGCAACAAGTAACTATGGAATTAACCTTCACTAGATAAGCGATGCCTGACTCCATTCCGCAGCACCCTTGATCATTCAGCATCAAATACCTCCCAATGGAGAGCAGCGTGAAAACCAGATAAATCACCGTAGCTAGATAACCCTTCAGATATCAGGACAAGTTTGAAACTGAAGGATTGCAGGCCCCATGAAGTTAAATGTCCTTGCATATTAAGGACCCTCTGACATCATTCTTACATTTGGAACCACTAAGGAAATCATAAATGTCCCCATTCCTGCATATAAATCTGAATGGTAATTCCCAGTTTTCATGCACATAACTTTCCCCTAGTGCTCCATATCTGCCTATGTGGTGGCATTGTAGACAATATTGGAATTGGAAAGTTGTGACCAGTAGGGTGATGTAACCATGGATTATCCAGTCTATGGATGGTGTCTAAGCCATTGTGAAAGGTAATTGGTCTAACTTTTCAATGTGCAACATGGTATATTTTGCATCTCTGTGTGCCATTAATATCTGTCTTTTAGTCAACTCATATGCGGAAAACAGACTAGTGCTGCTGATGTAACGCCACAGCATGGGGCCAAAATTCAATGTTTAAAGTGCCAGCTTAATAATACAATGGATCACAGTTGTGATTATCCATGCAGTAAGATAGATATAATGTGAAGCATTATGTCAATTGCAGAAGATACTTTGTTGCCCAGTGAATATTTCCCGGATTTTAATGTGGACATGCCATTGTTAACCACAGCTAAAGCCTTTCCTAAATTAACCCTATCAATCTTGTGCAGTCTCTCAACAGCTTCCTGTTGAGATACTTTCCACAGCTCATTGTACATTGAATACAAGAAACGCTTTTGACATGAGTTCCGTGGACTAACAAGAAATACCTGAGATTCATGTCACGAGAAAGAAGGGACAAGTTGTGTTTCACCTGCGAAATTGTTGAGGTTTTTAGCCAATCAAGGCACAACTTCCCAACACTTCCCTTGCGGTCCCAGTGTGAAGAGGGGACCCAATGATGAAGCATGTCACCCTAGGGTGAGTGTGGGTTCTCGTCTATAAAAAGCAAAGCTTCTGCACCCATTCTTATTTTAATTTGGCGTTGTGTCCTGTTCTCTGATTTGTATCACCTGCCCCATACTTTATGCAAAGTACTTTGTTAGGAGTAGTATGGTGGGTGGTGTTAAATACTCCAATACACCCCATTTTGTGAGATACCACAAAATAAATATTGTACCAGGCCTAAACCTTCCCTTTTAATAGTTATAAGTCACCCCAAGGGTAGACCAGAAAGAATCATAGGGTAGGGGTGAGTGTTTTTCAAAAAAGTAAGATGTGTATTTAAGTTTTATATGTAATGGCAGTGAACATTTGTAGAATAATTTTTCTCTCTTGTAAGGCCTGTCTCTTCTATTGACTAAGACTGGATTACATTATTGCATTTAGTAAGTGCTAATTTTAGATTGGGACAAGGTATAAAGATCCTTCTTGGTCTCTTTTTAATTGCAAATGTAAATCTAATTATTTATTGGTAATGATGGATTTTAAGTTACCATAACAAAAAAGCCTCTTTTAAGACGTTGTCATTTTTATGTCATAAACAACTGTGCCTTTCTGATAGTGTCCTGAGTGAGATGACTATGAATGGCTCTGACATTGAGGTTTGGTATTGCTTCCAGACAGTGAGACAAAGGGGGCTTAAGTAAGGACAGGATGAGCCACCCTGATAGGATGGCTGGCGAGGGGCTGTACCCAAGCCTCTCTTCAAAGGACTTTGCCTATAGCACACAGAAAGGAACCCAACAATAGACAGGCACTAACCTTTGTCTCCCTAGAAAGTTTGGAGCCTTGACCAGGGGAAGAACGTTCCGGAACCACTTTTGGGGCTAGGACAGGCAGTTCCCCATTACAAAGGCTGGCTCAAGGTACAAATATTTAACCCCCACTGGACTGTCCTGCTGCCAGAGGACTTTCTTGCTGCTTGAAGGACTGCCTTCCTGCCTGAAGACGGAAGACTGGATTGTTTGCCTTGAACCCAGGCAACCCAGAGTGACTAGAATTATCAGTCGGCTGACCTCCTAGGAGAGATACCGGGGCACAACACACTTTAGAGCCCTCCCTGCAGTCACACTGCTCACCATCTGCAACTGGACCTACCTGGCCCTGCCAAGACTTGCCTGAGCCCTGCTGCAGGACTCTACTGAAGAAAGACCTGCTACTCAAGAAATGTCCCCAGGTCCTGGACTTTTGGCTAGCAACAGTGGAACTCCTCCAAGGATAAGATGTGAAAATCCTGAAGATTGGGCTCCTTGCGACCGCGAACAAGCCTGTTTGCACTAACATTCTACCACCCACAACAATTACCAACACAAATCTCCAATCTTTGTGCTAGCAGCAACGTTTGCAATTACCATTGACGCAAGACTTGCACTTCATGCTACAGAAGCCACATTCCATGATGACCATCAACACACATCTCCGGTGATGACTAGATCTTCACAGTACAGCAATGACTGTCTGCGAAACTTAACCTTCTCTTCCCACTGATATCCTCCTCCTCACGGCCTCCTCCAATGTGAATGGAACTATTCTCACCGGACTCAAGAAGGTAACTTTTTAGCAAGACTAACCTATTCCTTGTACCTGTCCCACGCTATACATTACGATTAGCCTGAACTTGTGACTTAAAGTCAAAAAAGACCAGATGACCACTTGGTGCTGATAGGTACTATTTTCACTAAATAACGTAAAATTCAATATCTCCCTTACTACGGGTTGGATTTTTGCTGTTCTGTCGCATTCTATTTATTAAAAATCTCTTTCTTTACATTTTTTTGTGATTTTGTTCTCATGTTGTGCTTTTACTTTATTACTGTTTGTGTGCAGCATAAATACATTAGCAGTGGCTCTAATTTAAGTCTGACTGCTTTTGTGCCAAGCTACCAGGGTGGTTGTGCACAGGTTAATACAGTGACCTTTGTGGTTCACCCTGACAAGGATTGTGGTTGATGACTTATTAGGGCTTCCACCCACCTCAACCAATAACCCAATTTCTTTCAATAAGGTAGTGAGATTTTAGCCTACATTTAAAAAGCCCTAAAAAGTAACTGAAATAAACAAAGGCTAAATACAGTTATGTCATAGTTAGCTGTAATACAGTATGAGCAAACATTTTAAAAGCAAAAACTCATTAAAATTCACAGTTATAGATAACTGAGTAAACTATAACTGGTTCCCATCTCCATGCACTGCTTATGAGCTCACATAATATATCGATCATGATATGTTAAATGTCATTAGTAATGACTTCACTGATGACCTCATGGAATGAATGTAACTGTTTGCTATGTGCTTTTCATACCTTTGTGGTGGTAATGACTCTCTATACATTAATGTGAGAAATAATTTATTAAACCTTGACTTCCCTGCTAGGAGTCAGCGTTCTATTTATTTATTTAGTGTATTTTGTTACAGCGCACAGCTACCCCAATGGGGTGTCCCGGCGCTCCTGTGCGATCTTAAGCTGAGTTAGATGTTATTTGAAAGGGGGGGGTGGTTAACAAAACAGGTACGTTTTTAAGGCTTTCCGGAAGGGGAGTTCTTCCTGGATCATCCGGATGGGATTAGGTAACTTGTTCCAGAGGGCAGAGGTACATACTTGAAAGGTTTTTCTGCCTGAGCGGGTTTTTTTGAATCTGGGAGTGGTGAGAAGGTTTTTTGAAGAAGAGCGAAGGGACCTGGTATTGCTGTAGGGGGTGAGGCAGGTGGAAAGGTAGGCAGAGCCCTTGCCCCTCATTGCATGATGGGCCAGTACCAATGCTTTGAATTCTGCCCTTTTTTGTATGGGCAGCCAATGAAGTCTGCGGCGGTGGGGCGAGATGTGCTCATGTATGGGAATGCCACCAACCAGTCATACTGCAGCATTCTGGACTGTCTGGAGTCGATGGCATAGACCTACCGAAAGTCCAGTATACAGGCCATTGGCGTAGTCCAGATGCGAGGTGATCAACGCCTGGACTATAGTCTTCCTGGTGTTGTTAGGTAAGAAATTGATGAACTTTTTCGCCATCCTGATTTTGGCAAAGCATGCTGCAGAGACTGTGTGTACTTGATGTTGGAATGAGAGGTTGGAATCCCATCTGACCCCTAAATTTTTTGCCGAATCTTTAGGCTGGAGGGGGGCACTCAAATCAAGAGACCACCAGATGTTGGGATCCAGTGGGGACGGCTGGTGAAAGAATAATACCTCAGCTTTTCCTGCGTTTAGCCTGAGGAAATTATTGTCCATCCATTGGGCAATTGTACGTAAGCAGTTTTTTAGTGGGTCAAAGGTGGTTTGGGTAATGCTGTTGAACGAAAATAAAAGTTGAATATCATCAGCGTAGGAAGTGTCCTTTTTTCCAGTTTGGGCGATGATATCTAGCGCTACATTCTCACGGGCTATAAAAACCATGCTGGCACGACCGCGCAGCGTGTGTCAGGTAGGCATGGGCGGAAAATCCGTTCCGCTCGCGGATTTTGCGGATTTTCGGGAAATCCGCAATCCGCGAGATTTGCGAATTTCCTGCAAAATCCGCAAATCCGCGAGCAGCGGATTTTGCTCGCACTGCTCGCACTGTTCGCGTGAGTTCGCGCCCCGCGAATAAGTGCGAAATTGCAGAAATACGATCTAAGCAAAACTGAAAGTAACTACTTACCAGGTTCAAAAGTTCAGGCACATCATTAGTAGCCATTTCCTGTAGTGCTTCCTGAGGGGCCCCTCCAGAGTTCAGTTGCCAGTTGAAACTATTATGTGACCCTGCTCTGAACCTCAGAATAGTTACACATATGCCACAAAGGTCATGAATTACAGCTAAGGGAGACAAGCAGGAGCCAGGCTGGAAGTTAAAATCCATTAATCAGCCCCTAATTCATTATTGTCAGTTGGGGCAGGGCAGGTGTTGTAACTAATTTTGCAACAATGAAAGCACTTAGCAAGTGCAAAAGATCACTAATCAGGGCGCACTAAGGAAGCAGGTGCCAGCTAAAAAAATATTCTGTGACACATTAATCAGCCCCAAATTAATTCAGGTCACTTGAGGCAGGGAAGGTGTGCTTTGCTTTGCCGAAAATAATGTACACTGGACAACCAGAGGGTGTGGTGATGAAACAGAGGGTGGCATGGGTGGGCCAGAGGGTGGCATGAGTAGTCAGAGAGTGGCAGTGGTGACAGAGAGTGGCAGTGATGAAGAAGAGTGTCCCAAACAGGTTGGACACGTAGAAACAACAAGTTCGCAAAACTTGCGACCCGACAGGTAAGTTCGCAAATTGCGAAATTGTAAAAACCCTCGCGAACTGGCAGAAACACGGGCGAACACAAAAAAAAAAAAAAATCCGCAAATTCGCGGGAATTCGCGGATTTTGCGGATTGCGAGTTCGCAAATCCGCAAATTCGCGGATTGCCAATCCGCAAAATCCGCTCATGCCTAGTGTCAGGTGGGGTCTTTGAGCCCGGTAGACATGAGGAATTGCTGCTACCTGTGAACTTTGCACATTTTTAACTGAATGCTCAGTGTTGTAAAAAAATTGTTGTTGTTTTAAAACAAATCTCATGTAGCCTTAGATCTTATTTGCCGACCCGGGGTGCTCGCCTGTCAGACCAAGCCCATCCTGCTAGGGGTCAGCTTTCTAGCACTACATTCTCACGGGCTATAAAAACCACGCTGGCAAGATGGCGCCACCGGTGTGCCAAAGGCAAGCCTGTCTGCGGCTGTCGGTGCCTGGAGCGTGACCAGCGTCAGGACCCCTGGTCCGTTTGGACCCTGTAGCTTCACCAAAAAGGAATTCCTTGCTCTCAGGAGGAGGAGTGCTCTGCCCCATATGTTCCTCAACTGAGAGGGAAACACGGGGAGTCTAACTGTACAAGCTGTGGTTTTCGGCTTAAGCCACTACCGAATACCACCAGTGAGACCGTGCATGAAACGAAAGCAGGGAAGAGGACAATTAATGGGGAAACCACAGCCCCGAGGAGTGGTGTAAATGCCGTGTTGGCATACAGTATTAGCAGCGGGCCTTTGGGTAATGAGAAGGGGCAGGATGAGTCCTCAAAATGCATACTATTAAATACGCATTCAGTGGTCAAGCATAAATACCAGCTAGAATGTATGTTACAACTTGCTAAACCAGATATGGTCTTTCAGACCGAGACCTGGACTTATGAGTCCTCAGAGCCTGATTGAAATGTGGCCATCCCCCCACGCTACATAGCGACTAGACAGGACAGGATTGGGAATCAAGGAGGCGGCATCCCTTTAGAACATGAAGAGCTCCTAAAGGTGCTAGTAGAATCTATTAGAGTCATGCTTGGAGTTCCACACAGTCTTCTCAATATTGCAGCATCATACAATTTGTCTAATACCTCGCCACTACCTTGGACAGACTATAGGGTGATCCAGTTTGAGATTAAGACCATAAAATCCATCCTCCCGATCTCTACTAGATCTTCTAGGATAAGGACTCACCTGTGGAATAAGACTCAAGGAAGTGATTTAGATCGTGCCCTTAATATCGCCCCCTGCATTGGTTAGGGACAATAATGAAGCAGCTCAACAGTTTGACAACTGGATTCGCTCAGCAATTAATTGTGTAGCGCCTGAAACAACATCTCAGTTAAGAGAGGTTCAGCAACCGCGCCTTGGTATGGGCCAGACCTCAAATGTATAAAGATCAACTGTAGGAGAAGTGAATGAATCTGGAGATAAGACTACAGCAAGGAGCATAAAGTGGCCTATAATCTACAGCTAGAGCAATATAAGGAGGCAATTATTGAGGAAAGGATGCCTATTTCATGACTAAAATTGAGGCTGCTGTGAATTCCTCTAAGGAACTTTTTAAATGTATTCAAATATTAGCCAAATCATAACTGGCAAATCAGTTCAGACGGGACCAAGCCTTCTGCAACAAGCTGGCTACTTTCTTTCAAGACAACGTGCAAACAATCTATCCTGATCTCCTTAATACAGCGGAGGTTACAAATGGCGGTGACAGTCCATATACAGATAAGAAGGTAGCTCATTGCCAGCTTACCCGTTTCTGGCCGCTCTCCCATGATGAGTTTAACAACCTCCTCATATCCATAAAATCGGGCTCGCCCAAACACGCCTCTCATCCAACAACCATGCACCTATGTTCTGGAAACATTAGTACACACCTAACCCCTATGCTAAACTGAGTTCTAGAGTCTAGTATTGACCCCTGTACTTGGCTAGGTCAAAGATTCAGTTAAATCTGTAAGTTTACAACTTCAGCAACTATTTGAAAAAAGGTCAAGGTGCACCACTTGAACGTTTTTTGAAAAACTGTTATTTCTAATAGGGTAAACAGTAATGATCACATCAAATTTTTTCTTGTGTTCTTGAGAGTTCTTTATTCAATTCAGTAGATAAAAGCTATACACAGGATCTACAGCCGACGCGTTTCGTCCTCAGGGGACTTCAGGGCTGTTACAAAAAAAGGACAATGTACAAGACATACAGTTAACAAAAAATGTAAATTAATAAATCTTTAAAAAGCGACTACGCTAGTACAAAGAATGCCAGGCTTCATCAACAGTACATCACAAGATTGAATCTAGTCCAGGTCCTATATTTCCGATGCCAACAAATTAGGGTATATCTAGAGCTAACTTAATTGTCTTGGACAGAGATTTTGTTAACACACTTTTTGAGCTTTTATATTTGTGAGAAAATGAACATCATTTGTTGAGCTTTTCTGTCTAGTAAGGAGATAACACCAAGTCTCATTTATGATCCTCATTTACAACATTAACGTCTTTCACCATTTACATAAGAAGAGACAGTACTCTTTTACATAACAACATGATACTAGGTTTTACATATCATTCTCCATATATTTGGTTGCCCCTATACCTTTGAACTCATTATTCCCCATGGAAGTCACAGGACTGAAGGTCCCAAAGTCAAAAGAAAGGGAAGTGGCGAGAGAAACTAACAGACGTGTATTTAGTACAAAAAAGCAATCATACCAAGATAGTCACTAGCGATGATATCCCTGGATCTTCTCCCGTTGTTAAAGGATGCGTGAATATATCCGTGTAGTTATATTACGGAACACATGGCATCTAAGAGTGATCAACGAGATATCATTAAAAAGGGTAACTGAAGGACAGGAGATAAGCCACATATGAACACATTCAAGAAGCCAATAGTGATTCTATTGGCTTGAGTGAAGTTGATAACTTATTAACCTACCACGTCCTTCAGACACCTGTCCGTTTAGGGTTCTGTTCCAACAGATCACTTGTTGTGGATAGGTGGTAGATGTCTATTCAAATTCGACTACAACCGAATGACACCCGTAATATGAGGTGTTTCAATATTGTATGTTCAAGCCACCTATAGAACAAACAAAAAGTATGAAAATTCTCCTAATGACGGATAGAGAGGGGCTAGAGTATTCTTGGTCTTCAGGAAGATTTGCTGGGTGTGACACTATAAATGGTGGGCAGGATCATGACACTTACATGCAAAAATGAGGATAATTATCCAATAGCAGTGGAACCAGAGTAGAAGGGTAATGGGGACCTCCGTTTATCGTCTATGAAAAACAAGGAAATGGATAATATAAGCATTATAAGATCCTAAATGTAAGGGTGAAGGACCTAAATTACATCCCTAGGCCACCCTCAGCCGCTGCACTATCACCTTGTGATTCACAGTGTCAAATGCTGCTGATAGGTCCAAGAGAATGAGAACAGCTCTCCCCATCCATCACTTTCTGTATCTCCTCCATTGCCATTATCAGGGCTGTCTCGGTGGAGTGACATGGCCTGAAGCCTTGCTGTGTGAGTTCAAGCAGAGCATTGAGTTCAAGGTAGTGGGTTAACTCCTTGTTTACTGCTCTTTCAATAATTGTGGCCACCACCAGCAGCTCTGAAATTGGACGATAGTTTTTTGTCTCAATTGCATCATGGGACGGCTTTTTAAGGATTGGCCTAATGAATGCTTTTTTCCAAGTACAGGGGTCAATACTAGACTCTAGAACTCAGTTTAGCAGAGGGGTTAGGTGTGTACTAATGTTTCCAGACAATAGGTGCATGGTTGTTGGATGAGAGGCGTCATTGGGCGAGCCCGATTTTATGGATATGAGGAGGTTGTTAAACTCATCAGCGACCAATGCGCCTTCGGCCTGGTCGCCCCCACGCTCCTCACCTCTCCTGCTCCTGAGCCTCCTGCTGCCTGAGCACATCGCCGCTGAGAGCCGACGCCGATTGCAGTGCCCCAGCCGCCGCTGGGCCGCCCGCTTAGCCTGCACCCGTTTTTCCCGCCGCTGCCTGCCTGCGGCCCCGCCCCCATGCCAGACGATTGGCTACCACGATCCCGCCTCCCAGCTGACCCGCCCTCCCGGCTCCCTTCTTAAGGGGACCCTGCCTGCCACTTGGGAGCGACCACTGCGCCTTCGGCCTGGTCGCCCCCACACTCCTCACCTCTCCTGCTCCTGAGCCTCCTGCTGCCTGAGCACATCGTCGCTGAGAGCCAACGCCGATTGCAGCGCCCCGGCCGCCGCTGGGCCGCCCGCTTAGCCTGCACCCGTTTTTTCCCGCTGCTGCCTGCCTGCAGCCCCGCCCCCATGCCAGACGATTGGCTACCACGATCCCGCCTCCCAGCTAACCCGCCCTGCCGGCTCCCTTCTTATGACGCCCCATCAGCGACCGCGCAGCGGACGCGCGCAGCGGGAGCACCGATTGAGCGCCAAAGGTGCGCCAAAGGTAAGCCCGTCTGCTCCCGTCCGCGCCTGGACCGCGCCCAGTGCCAGGATCCCTGGCCCCCGCAGACTCCAGCCCTCCCGCTGGACTTACGACACCACCGAACTCTACGCACTCAACGCCGGCCGAACCCCGGGTTGCTACCGAGCCACCCCGAGACGCACCCACGGACCCTTCTGCTGCCACTCCTGCAAGTTCACCTGCATCGGGACCTGCACTACTCTATATATTACTACTGTATATTTTATTACAGCATAAAAAACACAAAGGGGAAATGGAGATAAGGGTGAATGCTCTGCGCACTATTGAGAAACAGCATGTCGAGACAATAAAAAATGCTCAGAGGAATCAGGATAGCTTTTTATAATCATTATTAGATGCAAGAACCTTGGTGAAGCAATTCCTAAGGGACAAAATTGTGTCTAATTAATATAGGCATTGATTAAAACAAAATGATAATGGGGAACATATAGGGCAGATACTTGCTTATCAGACAGCGGAGGCGAAAGCTAAAACAAAGATAAGTGCAATATAGGGTATGGAAGGGCTTTTGTATACTGAGTCCTGAGCTATTTTGGAGCAGTTTTTGTTGTTCTATAAGCCGTTATATTCACTTACTTGGACATCAAATCAAGTGGAGATACTTCAATATCTTCAAGATAGCTATTTGCAGGTAGTAGTAATGGAGGAAGCTTCTAAGCTAGATAAGACTGTAACTATAGAAGAAGTGGAGCTGGCGATTTCAGCATTGCCAATAGGGAAGGTTGCTGGCGATGACTCAATACCATTAGAATTGTATAAATCTTTTAAAAAGATTTTGCTCTTTCCTTTCAGTAGGGTAATTCAATGGGTGTCCACTAGTGGGCAGGTACCGGAGTCGTGGTGTATGACACAAATGGTATTCTTTCTAAAAAAGGGCAAACCACCTACTGAATGTGGATCATTAGATGCTTAAAAGGCTTTTGACAGGGTGAGGTGGGAGTTTTTATGGGCTGTACTGATTAAGCATGGGCGGAAAATCCGTTCCGCTCGCGGATTTCGCGGATTTTCGGTAAATTCGCAATCCGCGAACGATCGCGAATTTACCGAAAATCCGCAAATTCGCACGCAGCGGATTTTTTTTTCTTGGTGATACAATTTTGCGGCGTGCGGTGTAAGTTCGCAATTGCGAACATGTAGGTGCGGCGGGCAGCAACAATCTCGCACTCGCGAAATTACAAAATGTGCAATTCTGCACAAGAAATCCACTAGCAAGCAGCATAGACCTTCTCAAAAGGATGATTTTTATCAGAATAACTCCTCAGGTTGACATTTGCCTGCCCTTTTTTGGATTTGAGGCCTTTTGACTTTCTTTGGATCACTTTTGGATTAGAAATAAACTTTCACAAGTAAGTTTGTTGGCATTACATTTGCTGTTCTGCAGAAAAACGAGTTTTGCTAGACTGAAAGCTCTCAGCAGCAGGTGCAAAAGTTCAAATTCATCATTAGTAACCATTCCCTGTAGTGCTTCCTGACTGGGGCACCTCCAGAGTTCAGTTGCTAGTTGCAACAATTGTATGACCCTGCTCTGACCCTCACAGCCGGATCATAGAATAGCTACAAGTAGGCCACAAAGGTCCTGTAAAAAAAATTGCACCGCAACAGAAAGCAAATTACAGATAAGGAAGCAGGTGCAGACTGGAATTTTAAAACAGTGACACATTAATAAATCAACCCCAAATTAATTCATGTCAGTTGAAGCAGGGCAGGTGTGCTTGCTTTTTCCCCCCATAATCTACAGTGATGATGATGAACCAGAGGGTGGCATTGATGTACCAGAGGGTGGCATGGGTGAAACAGAGGGTGGCAGTGTTGAAACAGAGGGTGCTGTGAACCTGTGATGATGAACAAGACGTAGAAACAACATAGTTGCGACCGTTGCTTGCCGACAAGTAAGTTCGCAATCACGAACTGGTACAAAATCCTCGGGAACAGGCAGAAACCCTTGCGAACACAAAAAAAATCCACAAATTCGCGAGAATTTGCGGATTTTGCGGATTGCGAGTTCGCAAATTTGCAAAATTCGCGAACGCCAGATTCGCAAAATTCGCCCATGCTTAGTACTGATGAAGGCTGGCTTTGGATCACAGTTCCGGGCTTGGGTGCAGGCTCTATATTGTAATCCACAGTCAAAGTTATGTTACATGGGTACTCTCTCCACACCATTTAGAATTCTATTCAGGACTAGGCAGGGGTGTCCCTTGTCTCCATTATTGTTTGCTCTATATATAGAGCCATGTACATACACGTTACAATCTTGTATGCATATTAAGCCATTGGAATTGGCGAATTCCAAACTTAAGATCACAGCATATGCAGATGATATTGCGGTCTATGCAATGAATCCAGGTGAGGCCGTGATAAGCATCCAGGAAGAAGCAGAGAAATGTTGCGATGTATCAGGTTATAAACTGAACACAACATTTTCAAGAATAAGTAGTGGTCCTATTGACCTCCTGCTACTTCTACAAATTGGGCTTTTTAACAATTACAAAGAGCACAAAGGTCCTTAGGGACTTTTTTCCATTAAGCAATGGTTTAGCACCTCTTTTGATGAGTCAGTAAAATGTTATGATCTTGTAACTGGATATCAGTTGCAAAAACATTAATACATACATAAGGAATCGATATTTTGATGGAATGCTCTAAAATTGCCCCATCCAAATACTGATTTGTTATGATTTGGTATGGTTTCCTAAACCCATTTAATGATTCAGAAAATATTTTCCAAATTGTTTGGTAGGCTTGATAAATTCCAAAAATGGTTTTAGCATTCACTACCCAAACACTAATAATCTTTGTACATGAGGTTCATAGTTCTGCTTCAAGATGTTTCACTAACAACTCTCCTCCAGTGGAAGATACTGTAAGAGGATGCCAAAATCCTCATTGAGAAGAAGATTAGAAATAAATTAACCATTCCACTTGGGCTTATCTTTGACGTACATGGTAAAGCACACATGGGGACAAGGGTGATGGAAAGCATGACTGTTATTCACTTGGATAATCAGAAATGGGAGCAAGAAGAAGAAAACATGGTAGAAAAGGACGTGGGATGGGCATGGATACTACAGTCCCTAATATAGATATCCAGGCACTACAGAAATTGACACAGGACTGTGGCCAAGTCTCACCATGCAAATGTGAGGAGGTAGTCAATGTGCGCTATGAAGGATGCTATATCTGTAGGTACTTATAAAACCTTTGAACAGAGTTCAAAAATGTCTAAGTGGTATGTGGAGGTTGAAATAGACAAAGAAATGAGGAGTGTCTCACTGATTAGGCAGAAGTGACTTATACCTGTTGTGGCTCCCCAAGCTCTCTTGCAAGGCTGTGGGAGAGGCACATCAGAATAGAGGGTGAGGAAGATATCAGTTGGGGGAACATCGTTTACAACAAAACTTTTACCACGCACTACCATTACAACGCAGGTATTACAACGAAAGTTAGGGAATAGTTTAATTTTCTATCCAACACCTTCCCTACTATCCACAGGGACTGGAGTTGGAATAGAAAATTAAAATATTCCACTATTCAGCGTCCCCCAACGCAATTCGTTGTAACGGCTTGCATTGTAATACCTGCGTTGTAAAGGCATGCGTGATAAAAGCATGCGTGGAAACATCATACAACCATCAGTTGGGGAGAAAAGACGAGGAGGGGCCTATCAGCAAAACTGATTACATGCTATATAAGAGAGCCATAAGGATGGATAGTCATGAGAGAGGAGGTAAGATCCACAAATAAACAATGGCTATGGTGACATCATCTCATATAATTGTCAATGTAAGTTTATTGTTTAGTTGATAAAAAAATAACAATCTATGTTCTAAAAAATATGAATAATCATACCCAACCAGATACAACTGCTGAAAAAGAGCTGATCGTTTCTCTGCCATTAACATTTATTCTAAACCTCAAGGTACGCTCCGTGATGAATGGGGGTTGAGAATAATTTAGATGAAATCTTTTGAGTTGATAAAGCTGAAAGGAGAGAAAGATACAAGTAAGGTGCTAAGTGGTTACAGTACGCAGTGCAAGGTGTTAGAATAGTTTGCGGAAGAAGTATAACAAGTTTGGTCTGAATTCCCCTGAGTAATGGCTATGCTCCCCCGTGCCCATGCTGAAAGTAGCCCCATTGGGATAAATTACTTAGTTAGCCTCAGGGAAAGATGGTAGAGCATCAGTTGCTAGGAATGATGGCTTCACCCGATGCTAACTTGTGAGGGCAACAACCAAGGAAAACAGACTTAAAAATCAACAATCATAGTTCCAAATTTCCTCCACCCCCCAGTGATGTGGCAGTATACTTTATAAAAGAAGAGTCCTTTGCCAGTCTAGTGATAATGAGAATCAGAAAGTGCTTCAAGCAGTAATTTGACTGTGAGCCACGGGCCATGCTAATTTCCTGTTTCAGAGTTTCTGAGTGCTGTAGTCTGGTATAAGCTTTTGAGCAAATTTAACTGGAGGGGACGCCGTGGTTTGGTGTTCAAAGTGAGGACTGAGTTCTTTAACATATTGACCGCACTTCGAAAGAGTTCTTACATCAGATTGGAAAAAGCACAAAGACGAGGCCTCCTGACAAGTGAAAAAACCAAAGTTGATGGACAGAATGCAGAACAATGTCATTCATTCACCCCAGTACAGAGATCTGGGCCTAAATCCATTGTTTCTTTGCACTCCACACCACCCCAGTTCAGACATGGGTATGCTCAGATGTGAGTCCCATGCTCTCCACACCACTGGATTCAAGCAAGCTGGGCTGAAGACGGCTGCAATGCCAGAAACCGGTCAGGGTCAGACTGATTTGCATATGGCCATGTCTGAACTGGGGTGGTGTGGAGTGCAAAAAAAACGATGGATTTAGGCCCAGATCTCTGTACTGGGGTGAATGTATGACATTGTTCTGCATTCTGTCCATCAACTGTGGTTTTTGCATTTGTAACCCCGAGTAGGATGGGTATGTTCAGACGTGAGTCCCATGCTCTCCACACCACTGGATTAAAGCAAGCCGGGCTGAAGACGGCTGGAATGCCAGAAACCTGTCCTCGGAAGCTTGTTTCCGGTCCAGGGAAGGCATGGCTTGGCAGTTTGAGCTGGACTGTTCCCATGAGGCACAGGGTCAGACTGATTTGCATATGGCAATGTCTGAACTGGGGTGGTGTGGAGTGCAAAAAAACAATGTATTTAGGCCCAGATCTCTGTACTGGGGTGAATGTATGACATTGTTCTGCATTCTGTCCATCAACTGTGGTTTTTGCATTAGTCACCCCGAGTGGGAAGGGTATGCTCAGACGTGAGTCCCATGCTCTCCACACCACTGGATTCAAGCAAGCCGGGCTGAAGACGGCTGGAATGCCAGAAACCAGTCCTCGGAAGCTTGTTTCCGGTCCAGGGAAGGCATGGCTTGGCAGTTCAGGCTGGACTGTTCCCATGAGGCACAGGGTCAGACTGATTTGCATATGGCCATGTCTGAACTGGGGTGATGTGGAGTGCAAAAAAACGATGGATTTAGGCCCAGATCTCTGTACTGGGGTGAATGTATGACATTGTTCTGCATTCTGTCCATCAACTGTGGTTTTTGCATTTGTCACCCCGAGTGGTATGGGTATGCGCAGACGTGAGTCCCATGCTCTCCACACCACTGGATTCAAGCAAGCCGGGCTGAAGACGGCTGGAATGCCAGAAACTGGTCCTCAGAAGCTTGTTTCCGGTCCAGGGAAGGCATAGCTTGGCAGTTCGGGCTGGACTGTTCCCATGAGGCACAGGGTCAGACTGATTTGCAAATGGCCATGTCTGAACTGGGGTGGTGTGGAGTGCATAAAAACGAAGGATTTAGGCCCAGATCTCTGTACTGGGGTGAATGTATGACATTGTTCTGAATTCTGTCCATCAACTGTGGTTTTTGCATGTGTCACCCCGAGTGGGATAGGTATGCTCAGACGTGAGTCCCATGCTCTCCACACCACTGGATTCAAGGAAGCCGGGCTGAAGACGGCTGGAATGCCAGAAACTGGTCCTCAGGAGCTTGTTTCCGGTCCAGGGAAGGCATGGCTTGGCAGTTCGGGCTGGACTGTTCCCATGAGGCACAGGGTCAGACTGATTTGCATATGGCCATGCCTGAACTGGGGTGGTGTGGAGTGCAAAAAACGATGGATTTAGGCCCAGATCTCTGTACTGGGGTGAATGTATGACATTGTTCTGCATTCTGTCCATCAACTGTGGTTTTTGCATTTATCACCCCGAGTGGGATGGGTATGCTCAGACGTGAGTCCCATGCTCTCCACACCACTGGATTCAAGCAAGCCGGGCTGAAGATGGCTGGAATGCCAGAAACCGGTCCTCGGAAGCTTGTTTCCGGTCCAGGGAAGGCATGGCTTGGCAGTTCGGGCTGGACTGTTCCCATGAGGCACAGGGTCAGACTGATTTGCATATGGCCATGTCTGAACTAGGGTGGTGTGGAGTGGAAAAAAACGATGGATTTAGGCCCAGATCTCTGTACTGGGGTGAATGTATGACATTGCTCTGCATTCTGTCCATGAACTGTGTTTTTTGCATTTGTCACCCCGAGTGGGATGGGTATGCTCAGACGTGAGTCACATGCTCTCCACATAACTGGATTCAAGCAAGCCGGGCTGAAGACGGCTGGAATGCCAGAAACCGGTCCTCGGAAGCTTGTTTTCGGTCCAGGGAAGGCATGGCTTGGCAGTTCGGGCTGGAATGTTCCCATGAGGAACAGGGTCAGACTGATTTGCATATGGCCATGTCTGAACTGGGGTGGTGTGGAGTGCAAAAAATCAATGGATTTAGGCCCAGATCTCTGTACTGGTGTGAATGTATGACATTGTTCTGCATTCTGCCCATCAACTGTGGTTTTTGCTCCTGACAAGTGACCCACCTTTATCGCATAGATTGGTTTCAGTAGGGACCACCTGATGCCGTCAAGAGTGAAGCACCAGCAGAGGAGGTGCAACCAAGATTCATGCTTAAAGTTGCATAGTCTGTATGCCCCCTCCTCTCCTGGGTGGGCCAATGCCGGGTTGAAGTTGGCTAACTAAACACATATACAAGATTTCTCTGCACACTCGTCTGTTGATGGCCTCTGAGAGGTAAGGTTGAGGTTTCTCTACCAGATCAGACATGTTCAGGGGAAGTAGAATGCCTGAGGACCTTAGAGAAGCAGCTTCAAGCAGAATAGAAGCTAGAGGCAGCTGCCTGTTGCTACCTTTTTCCAAGTCGGAAATGAGCTGGTGTCACGTTTTAGCACTGGTGCTTCAATGTGGAAACATGTGATTGCTTTTAGTAGTTGCTGAAATCATGGATTCCCTACGCTCGAAAATGTATCTTTCAAGTAAGCCTTGAGTCAGGGCACGTACGTAGTATTTCAAGGTGCCAGACTCGCAGGTTAGTTTTGACAGGTCAAGTTGCTGGAGAAGTCTAGACCTCAAAGACATATGGGCAGTTGAAATACCCTGAGCACTATGCATGCTCTAAAGCAAAAGCACCGGCCCCCGGGAAAAGACTGCTGGCCATTTGTAATGCTGGGAGGTGTGAAGCCTTTATAGCCTTAAGAACTGGAGTAGTAGAGGCAGTTGAGACCAAAGGTTATGGCTTAAGCTTTCTTCTACTGCGAGGCTATGTGAGCTGTGTGTTTAGAGGTATCGGTGAACCAAATCCCCAGGTAGTTGTACTGTTTTAACGATCATGGTCATCATTAGCTGTGTTAAAAATTTCTTGTTTCTTTTGATTGCCGAAAATCAGAACTTTGGTCTCATCTTGGCTGGTCATAATGTAGTTTCTTTTATTGTGTGCGTGAAGACTACTCAATGCTCACTGTCTGTCTGCCTTTTTGCAGTCCAATAATACAATGCTGTCTGCATATTACAGGACTTGTAGTTTCAAATGGCCTAGTCATGGGAGATTCAGACAGATCTTCTCACGGGTTTTGCCCAAATCTGTTGTGTATCAGTTGAAGAGAAGAGGTGCAAGGATGCAACCCTGCTTCAGGCCACCTTGGGTTTTAATTTTAGAGGTGACTTTATTTGGCCCAGATCTCACTCGGACACATTTATAGTAGTACAAAGAGATAATAGCCCTTAATAGTTTGGAGGAAAAATGCCCTGTGTTTATTTTTCTTATTAGTGTGGGACCGTCCACCTTATCAAAAACAGCACTATAGTCGATGAAGCAGCAAAAGAGTGTTGGCTGCTTGATGGCTCAAGACAGCCAGTGTCATGAAGTTATCTATAGTTGACGTGATTACTCAAAACCCTGTTTGGAAGAATGGAAGAACATCATTGTCCATGACCCAGGTCTCTAGCTGTTGAAGTAGTGTTGAGCGTAAGCTTTGTCCTTTAGATCTAGTAGGGCTGTCAAAGGGTAATTAGTCAGATTTGTTGGGTGCTCTTTCTTGAATATAGGGCATTAGATAAAGCCTCTCCAAGTGTCTGCAACATGAGCAGAGAGAAAAGCTTGCCCAGACCTCTGAGGAACATAAAAAAATTCCAGCCTGTCGGCCATTGGGACATGGCGCTCCATCTTTTTTGATTGCCTGAATGAGTTTGCAGACTTGGACTGGCGTAGTTAGATCCTGCTGGATCCATAGGGTCTGGTCTATGGACCCTCAGTGTCTGAGTGATCTAGTACAGCTGCCTGGCCAGAGTATAGCACTTGTACTTGTCTCACCCAGGCTCTTTCTGGGACTCCATTTCCTGAGTTGAATTTGGAGATTTTAATTTATTGATGTAATTCCAAAAACAGGGTTAGGCTTCTTTCATGGAGCATTTTAAATATCTTTAGCGATTTCTGTTCTTCTGAGGCTCTGTTTTCTTTCCATGTTACTTTTTTGTGTTCTTTGCACAGGTTGACAATGTTAGTTGCAATTTTAGCAGTAGGATTAAGCTTGTGGTTGTGCAGGGTCCTTGTTAGTGCTATCCGTGCTGTGACAATGGCCTTTTGGTACTGCTGGTTGAGTTGCTCCTTCGCTTTCATTCTTGAGCGTTGCTTGTGGCCTCCGGTAACTATTAGGAAGTGCGTTAACTCCTTCAATCTGTCCCACTTGTGGTGCATGTCTGCCTCAGTGCAATTGGGGTCTGTAGTTACCTTGCCAAAACACTTGACCACCGTTGAGTGTCTGTCACCTTCCATTTAATCCTTCTGACTAGCTTTGTTGCTTCCGCACCCATAGAAGATCCCACTAACCAACGATTGGCTGCCGTGGGAGCTGTTACATCCACAGTTAGAGGCAAGGAGTTATGGTCATTTTCTGATCCATCTGGAATCTTAAATTTGATGAGGCAACTCACTAAGGATTCAGACAAGATGTAGTCCATTGTTGGGATTCCTTTGAAGTTGAAAGGAAAAGGAGACTGATGGTGAGGAGCTTGAGCCTCAAATGCTTGTTCCTCAGAGATTCATTTGTAGGAGCTCAGGAGGTTGTTAATTTTTGCCAGTTCTTTGGCTATGCAGAGAGGGTTGCTGGCACCCCCCAAGCCCCTGATATTAAAGTCCCCTGCGAGCAACACTTGGTGTGAGGCGAAGTCCAGAAGTTTGCAAAGCCAGAGAGTTTTGGTTAAGAGGCACAACTTCAATCTTGCTGACATGCTTGACAAAGATTAAAAGACCTCCTGATGGGCAGTTGATGGGCAGGTGAATAAGTTGGTGCCTTTTGCTGGCTTGAGAAGCTTATAGAAGCCCTCACATCTCCTGTAGCCAAAGAATATTACTTCTGTGCAAGTATGCCAGCGCGGATTTGCTTGACTTAAGGCCTAAAAAAAACATAGGTTTCAGGGATGTTATTGTTAGTTGAACATTTGACTCATATAAAGCTGAGAAATTTGCCTGTTCTAGTTAGTTGAGCTAACTATAACTTGCGCGCCCACAATGCACTGCTGATGATTTCACATATTACATCACTCATGACATGGTCAGTGACATCACTGATGACATCACTGATGAAATCTCAACGGACATCACTGATGACATCACTCATGACATCATCCACCCGACAATCTAATGCACATACTGAAGCTCTAATATAAACTTTGATACACCCATTCTAAAATGCTGACTACTATTTTTTAAACCATATAGAGAAGAATGCCATAACCTATATAGCACTCACTATTTCCTAGGTCTAAACACACATCCAGTCACTTATACATGGAGTTACTCATCAATACAGGACTATAATATGCACTCATACATCTATACACGCAGTCACACTCTGCCAGTCATCCATAGAGCTACTCACACACCTAGCCAGTAATGCAAAGAATCAATCATATACCCATTTAATCATGAAGACAGTTATACACACCAACTCCGTTATTTATAGACATACCCCATCACTTATTTATACAGATACTAACACATATTTACTGTCTTATACAATCACTGATAGAAGCAGACACGTATTTATACACCTACTCTTCATATACTAATGAGATATTTATTCACTCACCAACACACCAATAGGCACAGAAACTCACCCATACAACCCTTCCCAGAATCACTTTTTAATAAAGACAACCACTGAATCACCCAGTCAGATATCTATGCACAGAAACATACACCCACCCACCCACTCAGGGACCCATACCGAAACTCAGACAACAAATCAATAACCTATATAGACACTCATATAGCTATTCAGCAACCCATGCAGTTGCTTGCACACCAATGGAGAGCATAATACAGACTTTCACACAGTTTAGTCACTAACCCATGCATTCAGTAAGACATGTTCAATCACTCACATATACAGTCAGGCACGCACCTACACAATAATTGCTTTAGGCACTTGTAAATGTATTAATTCTTTAATACACCTTGGGATATATATATATATGAAGCAATTGATAAAATGTGAATGAACACTGAACCTACTTAATGGAACTACTTTCTCACCGTTTTAAGGACCACAATTACCATCATGCCTTACGGCATTCCTTGTGAGCCACGCCCATTGTGGGCATTTTGTCAATAAATAAAAGTATTGTCATACAAAACGGCGAGCCTTCAGTATCTTCACACAGCAGCCCATGATTATAAGGGCGGAGTTGGCCTCGAAACGTGTCGGGCATGAAGAAAAACAAAGGAGACGCGAAGGGCAAGCAGCTACGAGGCGCACAGACCGGATGGTGAGGTCAGCGTTGTGAGCCCTCTGTAAGCTCAAGGGCATTTGCTTTTTGGAAACATATACACGGCAGCTCTGGCTGTGGCAGATGAGCTCCATTTCCAGCAAGCTGTGATGGCGGGGAACGGCTGTGGAGGGAAACGGTTTCTCTCTGCGAAGCATCGCTGACCTATAATGAAATACTGCTGCCCTTCTAGAACTCCGACCTACTCAAGGTTTTAATGAAGAAATCGATAAAATGTGAATGAACACTGAACCTACTTAATGGAACTACTTTCTCACCGTTTTAAGGACCACAATTACCATCATGCCTTACGGCATTCCCTGTGAGCCACTCCCAGTGTGGGCGTTTTGTCAATAAATAAAAGTATTGTCATACAAAACAGCGAGCCTTCAGTATCTTCACACAGCAGCCCATGATTATGAGGCAGAGTTGGCCTCGAAACGCGTCGGGCATGGAGAAAAACAAAGGAGACACGAAGGGCAAGCAGCTACGAGGCACGCAGACCGGATGGTGAGGTCAGCGTTGTGAGCCCTCTGTAAGCTCAAGGGCATTTGCTATTTGGAAACATATACACTGCAGCTCTGGCCGTGGCAGAGGAGCTCCATTTCCAGAAAGCTGTGATGGCAGGGAAAGGCTGTGGAAAGAAACGGTTTCTCTCTGCGAAGCATCGCTGACCTATAATGAAATACTGCTGCCCTTCTAGAACTCCGACCTACTCAAGGTTTTAATGAAGCAATCGATAAAATGTGAATGAACACTCAACCTAGTTAATGGAACTACTTTCTCACCGTTTTAAGCACCACAATTACCATCATGCCTTACGGCATTCCCTGTGAGCCACGCCCATTGTGGGCATTTTGTCAATAAATAAAAGTATTGTCATACAAAATGGCGAGCCTTCAGTATCTTCACACAGCAGCCCATGATTACGAGGCGGAGTTGGCCTCGAAACTCGTCGGGCATGGAGAAAAACAAAGGAGACATGAAGGGCAAGCAGCTACGAGGCGCGCAGACCGGATGGTGAGGTCAGCGTTGTGAGCCCTCTGTAAGCTCAAAGGCATTTGCTATTTGGAAACATATACACGGCAGCTCTGGCCGTGGCAGAGGAGCTCCATTTCCAGCAAGCTGTGATGGCGGGGAAAGGCTGTGGAGGGAAACGGTTTCTCTCCGCGAAGCATTGCTGACCTATAATGAAATACTGCTGCCCTTCTAGAACTCCGACCTACTCAAGGTTTTAATGAAGCAATCGATAAAATGTGAATGAACACTGAACCTACTTAATGGAACTACTTTCTCACCATTTTAAGGACCACAATTACCTTCAAGCCTTACGTCATTCCCTGTGAGCCACGCCCATTGTGGGCGTTTTGTCAATAAATAAAAGTATTGTCATACAAAACGGCGAGCCTTCAGTATCTTCACATAGCAGCCCATGATTACGAGGCGGAGTTGGCCTCGAAACGCGTCGGGCATGGAGAAAAACAAAGGAGACACGAAGGGCAAGCAGCTACGAGGCACGCAGACCGGATGGTGAGGCCAGCATTGTGAGCCCTCTGTAGGCTCAAGGGCATTTGCTATTTGGAAACATATACATGGCAGCTCTGGCCGTGGCAGAGGAGCTCCATTTCCAGCAAGCTGTGATGTCGGGGAAAGGCTGTGGAGGGAAACGGTTTCTCTCTGCGAAGCATCGCTGACCTATAATGAAATACTACTGCCCTTCTAGAACTCCGACCTACTCAAGGTTTTAATGAAGCAATCGATAAAATGTGAATGAACATTTAACCAACTTAATGGAACTACTTTCTCACCGTTTTAAGGACCACAATTACCATCATGCCTTACGGCATTCCCTGTGAGCCACGCCCATTGTGGGCGTTTTGTCAATAAATAAAAGTATTGTCATACAAAACGGCGAGCCTTCAGTATCTTCACACAGCAGCCCCTGATTACGAGGCGGAGTTGGCCTCGAAACGCGTCGGGCATGGAGAAAAACAAAGGAGACACGAAGGGCAAGCTGCTACGAGGCGCGCAGACCGGATGGTGAGGTCAGCGTTGTGAGCCCTCTGTAAGCTCAAGGGCATTTGCTATTTGGAAACATATACACGGCAGCTCTGGCCGTGGCAGAGGAGCTTCATTTCCAGCAAGCTGTGATGGCGGGGAAAGGCTGTGGAGGAAACGGTTTCTCTCTGCGAAGCATCGCTGACCTATAATGAAATACTGCTGCCCTTCTAGAACTCCAACCTACTCAAGGTTTTAATGAAGCAATAAATAAAATGTGAATGAACACTGAACCAACTTAATGGAACTACTTTCTCACCGTTTTAAGGACCACAATTACCATCATGCCTTACGGCATTCTCTGTGAGCCACACCCATTGTGGGCGTTTTGTCAATAAATAAAAGTATTGTCATACAAAACGGCGAGCCTTCAGTATCTTCACACAGCAGCCCATGATTACGAGGCGGAGTTGGCCTCGAAACGCGTCGGGCATGGAGAAAAACAAAGGAGACACGAAGGGCAAGCAGTTACGAGGCATGCAGACCGGATGGTGAGGTCAGCCTTGTGAGCCCTCGGTAAGCTCAAGGGCATTTTATATTTGGAAACATATAAACAGCAGCTCTGGCCGTGGCAGAGAAGCTCCATTTCCAGCAAGCTGTGATGGCAGGGAAAGGCTGTGTAGGGAAACGGTTTCTCTCTGTAAAGCATCGCTGACCTATAATGAAATACTGCTGCCCTTCTAGAACTCCGACCTACTCAAGGTTTTAATGAAGCAATCGATAAAATGTGAATGAACACTGAACCTACTTAATGGAACTACTGTCTCACCGTTTTAAGGACCACAATTACCATCATGCCTTACGGCATTCCCTGTGAGCAGCGCCCATTGTGGGCGTTTTGTCAATAAATAAAAGTATTGTCATACAAAACGGCGAGCCTTCAGTATCTTCATACAGCAGCCCATGATTACGAGACGGAGTTGGCCTCAAAACGCGTCGGGCATGGAGAAAAACAAAGGAGACACGAAGGGCAAGCAGCTACGAGGCGCGCAGACCGGATGGTGAGGTCAGCGTTGTGAGCCCTCTGTAAGCTCAAGGGCATTTGCTATTTGGGGATATATATATATATATATATATATATATATATATATATATATATATATATATATATATATATATAACATCCAAAGCGGCGTCCCAAGCGTGCTCTCAGAGGCAAATTAATCCACACTAAACAGCAGGTCTGTCAAACAAAGGTAGGGTTTATTCACGCCATAAGCCATACGTAGGGCTTATGGCGTGAACAAACCCTACCTTTGTTTGACAGACCTGCTGTTTAGTGTGGATTAATTTGCCTCTGAGAGCACGCTTGGGACGCCGCTTTGGATGTTATATGATTGCTGGTCGCTTCACCAGCAGCGTGCCACCCCCACTGGACGAAGGATACCCCAGAGAAGCGCTCTTTGGATTGATATATATATATATATATATATATATATATATATATATATATATATATATATATATATATATATATTAGGAATACCGCTTTCGTATTGCGCTGCACCGAGTCTTGCCAGCCAACAAATGAAACTCGGACACGGACCAAATGGGCTCTTGCTTTCCTTTATTGCAGAGGTACTGTCTGTCTGTCTGTCTCTCTCCACAAGGAAAAGAAGTTGGGTCGCACACCAATATTCCGTTGAATTCAATCCAAATATTTATTTTACCGAAACTCCAAACACTACCAAACACCAACGCGTTTCAATCTCCTATTGAGATCTTGTTCACTGTGCCTCCCTCCTCATTCAATTCATTTTTAAAGCTCATGTGTTTCCTTAGTTACCTCCCCCTACTTAAGAAGGTATTATGGTTATTGTAGTGCTATTTACAAGACAGTAATAATTGCGTGCCAAATCAAAAACAAAATGATACTCACGGTTTCAAATTATATAAACTTAAATGAAATTGACCAATTTGTAATGAATAGCAAGTTGTAAAAATTATACCAACTTAAATTAGATACATGAAATGAATCATTCATATTTTATAAGGAACCCTCGAGTTGGCACTCGTGCTCTTCACTATTTTTTAGTTCCTTTTTGTCATTTTTATGTGTTCATGCTTTTCAATTAATGCCTCCAGTGGCCTAAAAAAAACGTTATCACGATTGATCCAAAGATATGTCAAACCAATTGTCCCTTTTGTCATTATTTTCCATGGCCTTATTAACAATGTCTTATTTTGATGTACCATATATACAACTTACCACTGTCCTTTCTCATTACAAAAGACTTTTGTGCACTAAGCTCAAAATAATAAAATTTGAATTTAAACATGATTGTGATTTGATGCAAAAAAAGACATAACTGATTCTCTGCTGCCATGTTGCATGAGTTCATGATAATACCCTTCCCAAAGTCTATTTACAGGTGTATATACATTTCCTCGCTCTGATTCAGGCTGTACGGAGTCATGGTGCGTATACTGATGTATCTTGATTCTTTCTTTCTCAGCATAAGTTCTCTATTTCCTCCTCTCAAAGGTTTTTTTACTGTGTCAATGCCATAGATTTTTTGATTTTTCCACTCGCTGTTATGATGAGACTCCATGTGTTTGGCAACTGCGTTACTCCTGTCCTGATGTGTAGTTGCCCTGACATGTTCCAAAATCTTCTTTTTTAGTTCATTCTTTGTACTGCCCTCGTACTTTAGTTCGCACGGGCATTCAATTACATATATTACATATGGTGTTGTACATGTAATAAGTTCATCAATCTTCCAAATTTTTCCATTTGACAACATGACTTCTTGGGTGGGTTTACATATTTGACAAACCTTGCAGTTGAAGCATTTTTTGAAGCCTTTTCCTTTCAACCATGCTTTCTTTTCCTCCTTGAAGAAATGGCTCTTCGTCAATCGGTCTTTCAGATTCGGTGCTCGACGGTATGTTATTTGTGGTGTATTACCCACGATGGGACCGATGGTTGTATCCATTTTTAAGATTTTCCAGTTTTTCTTTAGAATGTTCCTGATTTGTTTAGATTCATTAGAAAAGGTTGTTATGAATCTTATTACTTCTTTGTCATTCTCTTCTTTTTTCCTTGTTTGCAGTAAAGTATTTCTATCCTTTTGATTCACTCTTTCCCAGTCTTTCTTTATGTGACTTTTTGAGTATCCTCTCTTTACAAATCTTTTGCTCATGGATGTAATTTGTTTGTCCCATTCTGATTCTTCCGAACATATCCTCCGCAATCTTAAGAACTCTCCATATGAGATGTTTTCAAATAAGCACTGCTGATGATAGCTGCTAGCATGCAGTGTTGCATTGGTTGCGTTTTTCTTCCTGTGCAAGGTAGTGTGTACTTCATTGTTTCTGATATAAATTTCAGTGTCCAAGAAAGTTATTTTGTTGTCACTTAGTTCATATGTAAATTTGAAATTTGCAGGTGATGAATTGAGGATTTGAAAATATTGCTTGAATTCATCTTCTGAACCATCCCAAAAAATATATGTATATATAAGTATATATATATATATATATATATATATATACAACATATTTAAACTTTATAGAAACACATTCACTGGATGATGTTATGAGCGATGTCATGAGTGATGTCACTGGCCATGTCATGAGTGATGTAATATGTGACTTCATCAGCAGTGCATTGCAGATGCGCAAGTTATATTTAGCTCAACTAACTATAACGGGCGAATATCTTTGGTTTAATATGAGTTAAATATTGAACTAACTATAATATCCCTGAAACCTATGTTTTTTTTTAGTTAATTTTAAAGGTTTTTTAAATGCTAATCCCTAGCTATAACGCCTGTAAAATACATGGTTTTTTTCAGTGAATTCCAAATGATAATTTCATATTTTAATGTTTCTAAAACCTATATTTTTTCAAATTTTTTAAAAATATTTTGGAACTCTATTATACTTTTTTTAACTTTAAAAAGTATGTAATGTTTTATATCTTACCAAAACAAATGTATATTTTTTGGGGTGGAAGAAAACTACACTCCCATACTAGTAGCGTACCAAGCTCCATCACCACACAAATCTTATCCGCTGTATTGCTAAACTCGTAAATTATGTTCATTTCGTATCCCACGACTTTGTGGGACCCCGTTCCGTGTAACATCATATACGCATGAAGTCAACCCAGGTGCTACTTTGGTATTCGACGGGTACGCGGTACCAAGCCAAGTGTTACGTCATGTACGTATGGGGTCACTACTGCTGCGCTTTGTGTACACGATGAGTACACACTACCAGGCCCTGTGTTACGTCACAGAAGTATAGTATCGCCGCCGGGAACTCCATTCCCTTTTTTTGTCTCAAAAGTATATCTAAATAACTTTAAACAGTATATGAGAGCAAGCGATATTCTAAAATATTTTAAACATTTATATATTTCTAACTGTAATAAACTTATCTTTTGATGAATATATTTTGTCAAAATCGCATCGGGTGCGGCCTCCTTTCACGCTCGGTGCGCGATTGCCAAGAAACCTTAAAAAAAAGCATTTGATTGGTTTATAACATTTCCCATTGTAACAGTTGGTCTACCCCATCCATTTTACTCATTCTCTCAACAGCGTTTGATGAGAGACACCTTGTCTGCCTAGAAATCTTTTTTGAAAAGTGTTTTCCAGTATACACATATATTGTACTACACACAACATGCAACGATCATCTTGATCAATATTCATGCTCTGTACATTATCCTTCCACGTGTGATTGCCATGCATCTCATACGTTCCATCATAAAACACATATGTGTTAGATGATGCCCCTGGTGTGTGTGTGTGTGTTTGCACAATATTGTGCTGCCTTTCGGCCTGGGTATTGGTGGCTCTAAGCAGTATCATCAGCCACGGGCAGAGTGCACATCCTAGATCACATTTAACAAACAGTAAACAGAAATGTACAGATTTGTATTGCTGTACGCTCAGTTGTCCGGCTTTACCAGTATAGTAGTGTGTCATATGAGAGACTTTAAGATTCACATTTGACATACATTGCTTGACTGTAATGAGCGTTATCACTGTGTATGATGTTGCCTCACTGCTGACCCTACCTCCATCTGAGCACATTCACATGTGTACACTTTGTGATAGCAACATAATACCTCATACCATTGACATGGGTGCCTGCGCATATCCACAACATTGACAATTACATGTAATGTTCACCATTCAATCTTTTCAAACACCATCTCATTATAGATAGTCACCGCACTCCCAACACATGCTACACTAATCTAAATTGCACACTCTGAGAGATCAAAAGTACAAAAGAAACCCACAAGAGTACACTTCCTAGCCAGACAGGAACTGAACAACGCCCAGGTACCCGGAATAATTATTCACACCCATAAGTTGGCCTGGCATACGCATACCCAGCCCACTTTGCGTACGTATACATAGGATAACCACAACGCCACACGTCCCTCTTCTTCCACACTACCTCAGGTCAAATGCCGCATCCACCTCGCATATCACAATGTGCAATAAAAAAAGAAATAGATCCCTGAGGGGTACACCATCCTGGCATTCAATATGGGCTCTAAATTGTGAGCCCTACTGCCCTTCTATGAAAGTGATCCATGAGGTGTAAACTCTCCTGCAATCAACACTCCATCTGAATTGTGAGCAGTGCTGCCCATAGTGTTTGCTCACACAACAATGACAGCAGGTAAGCAGAGCGGCCTGGGTGCACAGGGCCTCCAATTGAGCGCAGTGCAGCGGGAAGGCTGGGGTGCTTCAGCCTGGTTGCACAGGTGTGAACAAACGATATTGGTGTGCGTAATGATGTGATATCTGACCTCATTCAGTCTCATCTCTGTCTCATTTTAAAGACCTGCTGGACTGTACTGTAGGCCTGAACCAGCAGGTAGTGCTTCCCTACAGACACCTCTTGAGTGCGGTGCAGCGGGAGGGGTGGGATGCATCACCCTGAGTGCGCAGGTGCGAAAAAGCGATGCTGCCGTGCCTAATGATGTGATCTCTGACCTCATTTAGTCTCATCGTCTAATTTTAAGGACCTCCTGGACCGTACTGTAGGCCTGAGCCCGCGGGCAACACTGCCCTACAGATACGTGGGTTTGGATTTTAGGACACTGTAGTGAGCTCGTTACTAAGTGTACATGCACACAGGCCCCCACCACTGCATTACAAGCGCACATTATGATTCTAGCATGTGCTCTGATCCTTTGTATGTGAATGGTGGTATAACATATTACTATTTACCCTTGTGTATTCTCGTGCACTCCAACTCCTCTTTGAACCATGATTACAACTAACAGTTGGTAGATCGTACTTCAAAAATGAAGGATGCACTCAACTCCTATTTTCTATCAAGCTTGAAATAAACATTCATTTACCTCCAGATGTTTCCACCATTAAATTATTCCTCCCTTTTCAGACATTCCATTGATTGCTTCAAGAAGGGCGGAGTGGGAACGGCCCCCGCAATGATGCCCTGGGCATTCTATTTATTTATTTTTATTTTATTTATTTTATTATTAATCTTATAGAGCGTGACAGCTACCCGTAAGGGTTTCCCGGCGCTAATTGACAGTAAACAGCATGATTGATCCTGAAGAAAAGGGTTATTGGGCAAACAGCCAGGTCTTTAGGGCTTTTCGAAAACGGAGATGGCACTGCTCCATTCGTAGGTCCAAGGGAAGAGAGTTCCACAGTTTGGGTCCCAGTACAGCAAAGGAACGGCCTCCCACTCTGGAAAGCCTGAACCTAGGTACGCAGAACAGATGTTGGGAAGAAGAGCGAAGTGAGCGTGTGGGTAAGTAAGGCTTGACGAGTGCTCGAAGATAAATGGGAGCAACTTCAATTGTAATCTTATGCATAAAGCATAGTGCCTTAAATTTTACCCGGTTGTCAATATTAAGCCAATGAAGTTGCTTAATGCGTTCCGTAATTGGATCGTATTTCCGGCATCCACACAGGAGCCGGGCAGCAGCATTCTGAACCAATTGGAGACGACGCAGGATCGCCTTGGTAACCCCCAGATAGAGCACATTACTGTAGTCCAGTCTTGAGGTCACCAGGGCCGTCACAACAGATCTTTGGGTGTCGGATGGCAGAATCCAGAAGATCTTTCTCAGCCATCTAAGAATAGTAAAGCAGGTGGCTGAGACTTTATTGACCTGGTCTTTCATCGACAGATCCCTGTCAATGAGAACCCCTAGATTTCTAGCACGTTCCGATGGAGTGGGTAGAACGCCCATGGTTGACGGCCAGTGTCTCGGACTCCAAAGGTCAGGCTTGTTGCCAAAGACGAGCACCTCCGTCTTGTCGCTGTTAAGCTTTAGAAAATTACGGCTCATCCAGCGAGAAATGTCACTAAGACCAGATTGCAGAGAGGAAGGTGAAGAAGGGTCTGCTTGAGATAAAGAAAACACAATCTGAGAATCATCAGCATAAGTGAAGAGATTGAGACCAGAAAGATGTGCGACATGAGCTAACGGAACAACATAAAGATTGAAGAGGAGAGGGCTAAGGATAGAACCCTGGGGAACACCATGAGGGGAATGATAGATGTTAGAACCTTCCATCGTGGTATCAAGACACTGTCCCAGACCAGAGACCTGGTCTACCGTACAAATGTACCCCGGACTAGGAGCTTGCACCAACATGTCGTGGGACACACCAGTGGTGGCAGGTGAGCAGTGAAGCCTCGGTGTGTAAGACCTACAACTGAGCACAGTACGGGGAAGGGACTGAGGTGCAGCTCCCTGAGTGTCGCACCCTGAGTGCACAGGTGCACGCAAGCGATTTTCCCATAGCTAATAATGTTGGACTATATTATCAAAGAACGGCGATAACATTATCACCACTTTAGTGGCAGGAAACTGCTGCTAAAGCGGCAATAAAGGGTTGATAAGATGCCTTGTGAATTCCCATAGAAGCCCATGTTCACACCAGAACCTGTGCTTTTAAGGGAATTTCACAAGGGAATATTATCAACCCCCTTATCGCCGCTTCCTGTTCCCTGATAATATGGCCCATGTGTTTCATTTTAAGGACTTGCTGAACCACACTCTTTCTTGCAGACCCCAGCGTCCTAGACAAATGGGTGATGGGAGAGTAAACACTAAGGGCTGGGTGCAGTAGACCAACGCTCTGTCTCCTCCCTCTATTCTTTGGAATCTCCCTTCCCTTCTCCCTTCCACCCACTCCCCCTCACTACCATTCTCACTATGGTATTTTCATTCGGACTACCTTTCTTAACCTCTTCCACATAGCGCACATACTTATGTTTCATTTTCCCCTGGAGTCCAACCCACTTTTTTTTATTATACTGTCTCTTCTTTTAAAGTTACGTTTCCATTTATTTGTGTTTTAATAAAGGTTACTTTTTTCAAATAAATAACTGAGTGCATAGGTCTTCTTTTTCTGACAACACTTGTCTATTATTTATTGTGAAAATCATCTGTTTATTGGAGATTTTAAGGACAAACTTATTTAATATTAGAGTGCACCTACGAAACATAATCTAACTGACTATTAGATAAATGAAGCCTGGGTAATTGTACAACTGCAAGAGTTCTAAGAGTGTCTCACTTTATAACACCATAAGTATTGCCCATGTGATTACAGAACAAATAAGGCACAGAGACCTTTGAGAACTGAACAAATGTGTGGTTCCACAATACCCAGTGGTCCCGGACATTTCTTCACTGTTGACTGCTATTGATGCTGAGGCAACATTCTTTACGGTCATTGACCTGAAGAATGCATTCTTCAGTATTCCTATACATCCTGACAGCCAATGCCTTTTTGGATTCAGTTTAAAAGGCCGAAGTTTTAAATTCACAAGAGCACCTCAAGGCTTTTCAGAAAGCCCAAGTGTTTACAGTCAGGCATTGAAGAGACAACTTGACAGTATTAGTATGCCTACCAACACAGCCTTGCTACAGTACGTGGATGACATAATCATCACGGCAAGATCAGAATCTGACTGCGAAAAGGCATCCCTCACAGTCTTACACTTTCTGGCTGACAAGGGGCACAAAGTGTCCCCTTCAAAGTTACAATTCTGTGAACAGCAAGTGGCTTACTTAGGGCACTTGCTGTCCAAGGAGGGTAGGCAGCTGACACAAGAATGAATTCAATTGATTTCCAACCTTTCACAGCCCAAGACACAAAAGGAAGTACGCGCATTCATTGGCCTCACCTCCTATTGCAGGCAATGGATTCCCCAGTATGCTCACATAGCCAAGCCCCTCATACAGTTGACTACACAGGAGGCAGCCACTTCTACTGTCCTCCCTTGGACACCAGAGCGCACCCTGGCATTTGAAGAATTAAAGCGGGCCTTATGTCAAGCACCAGTTTTAGCCACTCCTGATTACAATAAACACTTCACCCTGTTCGTCACTGAGCGGGATGGAACAGCATTATCTATTCTCATACAAGACCAAGCAGGAAAACACAAGCCCTGTGCTTATTTTTCTAGTACACTGGACCCGGTAGCCCAGGCTTTGCCTGCATGTCTGAAATCAGTTGCGGCCACAGCCTTGGCAATAAGACAAAGTGACTCGATAGTGCTGGGACACCCCCTGACAGTACAAGTACCACACGCAGTGGAAGTTCTCCTGAATAGGACACAGACGAAACACCTGACTGTAGCAAGACTGACAGGATACGAGCTGACACTATTCCAACCACACATAGAGATCAGAAGATGCAACATACTCAATCCTGCCACTCTTTTACCTTCCAACACATATGACACCCCACCGCATGACTGTGTGGAAGTAATAAATATAGTGACGAAACCAAGACAAGACCTGACAGACGTTGCACTCCCAGACCCTGACATAACTTTTTATGTAGATGGATCATGCATGAGAAGAGGGGCGGGAGAATTGGTGGCAGCATATGCCGTGACTACTGACCATGAGATCATAGAGACACAAAGGATAGATATCCTGTCAGCGCAAGCAGCTGAGCTCATTGCTTTGACGCAAGCCTGTAAACGAGCGAAACAGTTAAAGGTTAACATTTACACCGATTCACAATATGCTTTTGGTTTCGTCCATGACTTCGGAGTGCTATGGAGGGAGAGAGGTTTCTTGACCTCACACGGGGCCAAGATACAGCATGGCCCTCTCATACAGGCCCTGTTAGAAGCAATACATCTACCAGCAGCCATAGCTATCCTGAAATGCAAAGCACACACCAAAGCCACTGATGTCATTTCCCAAGGCAATGACCTGGCAGACCGAACTGCGAAACAAACAGCTCAGACCCCAATTGACACAACACACTCACAGGCATCATTACCGACTACCACTATGGCAGTCAGGGATCCCTCCAGAGATGTACATGATATACAGACCAAGCAACACCAGATGAAATAAAGAAATGGACTGAACAAGGAGGGCTTCAGACTGACCAGGGTTGGATGACAAAAGGCAAGCCACATGGTTTCTCCCTGATTTATGGTACAGGTGATAATAGATACAGCACATAGTCCAGCTCACCTGGGAGAGAAGGGAATGTTGGACAGCCTGCAGAATATCTGGTTCAATAAAAACTTACGTGCTGCAGCAAAACAGAAAGTAAAGACATGTATGATATGCTGTCAGTTCAATCCAGGAAAGGGTACCCCAATGGAGCAAGGTGGGTCCACCCCTCTGACCATCCTTTCGAGGTTCTCCAGATGGATTATATCCAAATGGACAGATGCAGAGGTTACAAGTACGTCCTGGTAGTGGTGTGTGCCCTAACCCGGTGGACAGAAGCTTACCCCGTTCCAGATTACACTGCAGTAACAACTGCCAAACAGTTGGTAAGGGAATTCTTCCCGCGATACGGGTTACCCCGTGTCATTTACTCAGACAATGGCCAGCCCTTCTCTTCCGAACTCATGAAACAGGTGTCTCTTCTGTTAGGATATACCTGGAAGTTCCATTGTGTGAGACACCCCCAAGCAGCAGGTCTGGTAGAGAGACGAAACCAGACACTAAAGACAAAACTAGCCAAGATCTGTGCAGACAAGGGCGTGGATTGGATGGTGGCCTTACCGGTTGCCCTCTTCTACATGCATATGGTAGCTCATTCTAGAACTGTCCTATCACCATATGAGGTGATTTTTGGCAGACCACCAAATGTGTGGGGTACGCCGATGCCTAAAAAAATAACTGATGTTGACAGTACTATGCTTACAGATTACCTGGCTTCCTTGATGTCTGCACTACTCTCTTGCCGTTCGCAGGTTGCCGCTGCCTTCCCTGACAACACCAAGGTCGAGGACCATGCCATAGCCCCAGGGGACTGGGTGCTAGTGAGGAACTTCGACCGGACGAGCCCTCTGGACCCCAGGTGGAAGGCACCAAAGTTAGTCCTGCTGACGACGAGGATGGCCGTCAAAGTCGAGGGAAGAAAAGGGTGGCTGCATGCCAGCCACTGTAAAAAGTACTTTGGAGATACTGGAACATTTGCTAAAAACAAAGACAGTACAGACTTTGAGCATCCTTTGCTAGAGAACACTCCCCAGCATGAGTACACTTCCAAGCTGAGATCTAGAAGGTCAGTCGACGTTTGATCAATTAAGTCCACTAGGTGGTGAAGCGGTCAAACATGATTTCTGACTTGCATAAGATCATGAACAATAAGAGTAAAAGGAGTAAGATGAAAAAGAAATACTGCAAAATATTGCGCCGCAGATGTATAGTATTCTTGATTTTCCTGTCTTTTATGTGTATTGTGATAGTGTGTATCGGCTGGATACTACATATTGTTTTTCCTCCTGCTGCTTCAACTGTGCGTTCCTCAATTAATAATACCAAAGAGCATACACATAGTGATCTACCACCTCATGAACTGACATATCGGCTGGCCATGCACAACAATTCCTTCATACAGATGTTACACCATTCCCACCAAGCTAGCAATGCGACTGACTGCTGGGTGTGTGGCCGAATCCCACCTTATCAGAAGGTGAAGGGAGGTATGCCCCTTTTCCCTTTTCCGTTCTCCCACAATGGAAAGTGCGAAGCATGGTTCGCCTTAATGACATCCCTTAACAGTACATCCAAAGTTTGTCGCAAAGATGCTTGTAAGGGCGAGTGGGTATGGGGGAACCTGAATAAAATAATGAATGAGGCCTGTTCCCCAGACGATGATGGGAATCCACAAGGGAGGGGGACCACCCTTGAAAGTGAAGAGTACAAACAAGGAAATGCTTCCCTATATTTTGCCATATTGAATCCCAAGCCTAACAAGAATATAGGTCCACCTTCAATATCGGTCTTGCCGGTAAAGGGCAACTTGTGTGTTCAGAAAGAAGGTGCGGTCCAAATGGGGCACAGCGAATGTCACTCGGTAGTGAATTTTTGTAGATAAAGGTCAATCGTCTTTTCAAGCCTCCCGTCATACCTATTTCATTTGTGGGCAGACAGCCTATGTACGTTTGCCCCTCAATTGGGGGGGAACTTGCTATATAGCATTCTTACTGCCCCCAGGCTTTCTGGCCCCACCTACTTACCACCGAAATCAACAAATAATTCATGTCAGGTACAGGAGAGGGATCGACACCTCCGGGGTTGATCAAACAGAGACAACTTGGGAGTGATATACGGACTTCAACAAAGGATTTTTCTTCTTCATAGGCCCGTCCAGAATAGTAAGCTCATACGCAGGTTGACAAGGACTCTGGAGGCAGTTGTGAATCAGACGGCATCTGCCCTGGGGAACTTAACCCAGGAACAGGCTGCTAATGATGCTGGGACATAAAGCACCTACCACAGTGAACGGTTGGTGGCCGGACAATCTGGGCCAACCACCCAAACCTAAGACCCAAATTAAGAGCCTTGGGGTATGGATTGACCCAGCTCTTAATTTTTCTGTGCAGGCCCTGAAGGTAGCTGCCACATGCTACGCACTTATGAGGCTATTGAGGACAATTATCGTTCTTCTCCCCTTTGAAGCCAGACGGATACTAGTGCAGGCGTTGATTTTGTCACGCCTTGACTATTCTAATGCACTTTATCTGGGCTCCCTCCAAGGGACAATCAGGACACTGCAGACTGTTCAGAATTGTGCTGCACGTATGCTGCTGAACATTCCACGAAGAACATCTGCCAAACCTGCACTCCGCCAGTTGCACTGGCTTCCAGTGCAACAGAGGATCGAATTTAAAACCTTGGTGACGGTCCACAAAGTAATCCATAAAAAAGCACCCCTATTGATACAATCATTCTTTTGTCCCCACCTCCCTAGCCAGAAATTAAGATCCTCCAACAAGAACCTTCTCTCAATCTCTAAAACTAAAAAGGTGCGGATGGCTGGCCGACGTTTCTCCCTACAGGCTTCAAGACTCTGGAACAATCTGCCACTCAATCTGAGAATGGAAAGTAACCATCTTAGTTTCAGGAAGTCGTTGAAAACCCTGCTGTTTGTCTGAATTTGGTGAATGAACGTTGTCCAAAGCGCTGGGATGCCTTCGGGTAGCCATGCGCGATACAAATACGTAATCATTCATCATTCATAAGACTGGTTGTCCTTCAGAATTGCCTTGTCCTTGACTTCATCCTGGCCGACAGCAGCGGGGCTTGTAGAGTGATCGGCTCTAGTTGCTGCGTTTTCATTCCAGATAACTCTCCTTCTGTATATGCAGCAATAACTAAACTCCATAAAATTGCCGAAGATTTACACCAAGACCCTGGCACCTGGATCTGGTCCAGTTGGTTCTGGGGATTGGTATCAGTATGGGGATGGAAAATATTGACCGCTCTAGGGTTGATATTGCTTATCATCTTCAGCTGCTGCTTATGTTTGCAGTGTGGCCCGGCCATCTGCGGCCTCTGTGCAACTGCCTGTGTTCCCCGCCCACACATACAAAGAGAAGAAAATGGAAAAATAATGCTACAAGAACATATCGATAGTCTTATGAGAATTGACATGACTTAGAGGGTAAACTAGGGGACAAGGAGGGAATGAGGAAAACGAATTGTAACATGGCCTGTATGTCCCCTGCGTGTACCCCGCCATTTTAGTATAACTGCATGTTAACACCGCATTATCCATTTCATCGCCTACCATGTTAAAACCCCAACATTGTGTCCCATTTGAACGCCATGTTTTTCTGCCACCAAGTTGAAAAGGCACACGTTGCATTTTCTAGCAGCACACCACATATTTGCTGCCTGGCCACTTCAGATAAAGAGGCCCAGCCTGGGGTCTCAAACTATATTGGTCAAAGAGCTGAGTTAACAAACTGCATTCCGGCCACGAGCAGGAGGCTAAACCAAGCACATCTGCAGAGATAAGGCCCAGCCTTCCTGCCACCACTTAAAGATAAACAGAGCTAATGGCAAGGAAGTCTTCAAGCCAGCTACACAATAGACTGACAGGAAGGGCAGGAAGAGCCTAACCGATCTGCCTCATTGGTCCGTTGGTATGAAGCAACCACTCTCCCACAGATAAGAGACATCTGGATCCTGTCCCAGGCTAGAGATAAAACAAGACATACTGGTCACCCTGACCCCCACGGGCCTCCCTAACAAATGAAAAGAAAACAGCCCTGGTGACAAGTCCTGATAAAGTTACGCACACAGGCAGTGTGAGTTTCTAGCTGACCATGCAACCCCCTCCATGTATGCACCCACCCATCTATGACGCATTAAGTGAACACCTACACCACATATCTTCTTTCTTCCTTTCTTTGTTTGAAGGGCTCCTCCCTATGTACGTAAAGAATGTATAAATATTGTACTCTGTAAATAAAGTTCAGATGACTCCTGAACCCGCTTGGTGAAGGAGCTCTCCCTTAACTCGAGTTAATGAAATAAAGCCCATTGACTCTAACTCCACGGACTCTGCTCCTCATTTATGCTTAACCCTATTGATATCTATAGAAATTATGATAGTGTAAATAATTTATTTACCACAGTAGGACCACTAAGGCTTCAGGGACTTCCAAGGCCCACCCTGCATATTTAAATAAAGCCCCGGAGTGTGGTGATCCCCGGACTTCAGTTGGCCTCGAACCCCCCGAACAATTAGTAAACAATACCAGGGAAGGTGGTGCACCCTAGGCCGCAGAACGTCTCTGTGCCCTTCCGCGCCTAATTTATATGTGACATTAAGATCCCCAGTCCTAAAGAGACCCCGCAATATAATAATTGGATTGGCCACAGAACATTACCCACCAGGGGCCTCATTTAGAAGAACGGGTGAGACCCCACTTTTCTTTATTTTTGTTGTTTCTTCTTTTCTCTCCATTTTTACCATCCGCATACCTTCTATTACAGTGATACAAGGTTTTCCTCCTCTCACTTCAAGTAGTCGAACAAGTATTTGCTATCACAGGGTGGACGCCATGCACCACCCTCTATTAGCAAACACAAATGTCCCGGAAATGCACACCCCGGGACATTGTATGAGCTGCGCATCAGAGGTTGCCTTCCCTAGGACCATGATGCATTTGTTAGTATAAATGCATACTAACACTACTTACACCTGTGTAGTACAGCAACCATAATATAGTGAAGAAGCAGAGGAAGCGCAAAATCTAAAAATATAAATCCTACCAGAAGTCGTATGACATAGTTCAATGAGCTGACGACCCTGGAAAGAGTAGAAACAGCTACAAGAAGAAAACGGGTCTTCAGCACAACGCAAGGAATTTTGAAATATTGGTGAGTGTTGCCTACTTTTTACCTCCTCCCGCTCGTCGCCAAATTTATGTAGTGAAGAGGCAGACAAGAAACTCTCTGTATCCACTGTTGAAAAATGGTTTAAATAGTTGAAGCGCGTGTTGTACATTTAGTCTTGATTTTCCTTTAATATCCACAAATGTATATATTGGTATGTAGTTCATAACGCAGTTTCTGCTGTTTAAATCCATAGGGCGCACCCATACTACCAAAAGTGACAACATACAGCAGCTGCAAGTGCTTATGTAATTGTCTATTCTCTCATTACATATACACAATTTTTCCAGGAAAAAAGCCCATGAACATAAATCAGAATTGAGAAAAATAAACCCAAGTCAACTGTATACAAACAAAAATGGTTCATTTGTGCATTCTATGATTGCATTCAATTTCATTAACATATAAATCTCTCACATATATAACATGTTGCTCATTAATTGTGATAAATGTATACGTAAAAATGGAGATTAATTGATCGTGTCTGGTATGTCTTTTTTTCTAAAGAAATTTGCAAAAGGCAAATAGTGCTCTTGTGCTTCTTGGAAATGTACGTTAGTTTATATTATATACATTTTGAAACTTGTTTCTCATTTCAAATGGTTGCTATTATGAATTTCTTATAGCATAATATTTTAGCCTGTTTACTTTTTGTAAAAAAAGAATGTTTGATGCATAAGTCGTTAAATCAAACAAGATGAACCACATCTATAACACTGTCTGCAAAAAATTGAAATGTTGGAATGACAGTAAAATTAAAAGACATTTACATTTTCATAAATGTAACAGCAGATATTTAAAAATATATATTTTCCTGAAACTACTCACTGGTGGGTCCAATCTCAATTTGCCTTCCCACAAGCTCAGACAAGTTTTCCAGGGCTGTAATATCCCCAAGTTAGGCTCTAGGATGGCTTCCTCATGCACCCCTTTAGCCTGGACCGTGGGAGTTTCATGGGCTCGTTCAATCAATCAATCAATCACTGCATTTATAAAGCGCGTTACATACCTGTGAGGGTTTCATGGCGCTGGAGGGGAAGGGGGGCCGCTACTGATCGAAGAGCCAGGTCTTGAGGAGTTTTCTGAAGGCCAGCAGGTTCTGAGTCTGTCGTAGGCTGGTGGGGAGAGCATTCCAGGTCTTGGCGGCGAGGTAGGAGAAGGATCTGCCGCCGGCGGTGGTTTTCCGGATACGTGGAACTGTGGCGAGGGCAAGGTTGGCTGAGCAGAGGTTTCAGGTGGGGGTGTGGAAGCTGAGTCGGTTGTTGAGGTATGTGGGTCTGGTGTTGGTAGGGCTTTGTGTGCATGGATGGGAGTCTGAAGGTGATCCTCTTGTTGACGGGGAGCCAGTGCAGGCCTCTCAGGTGGGGTGTGATGTGGCTGCGTCGGGGGACGTCGAGGATCAGTCGTGCCTAGACGTTCTAGATTTGTTTAAGTCATCTCAGGAGCTTGGTTTTTGTTCCTGAGTAGAGGGCGTTCCCATAGGCGAGCCTGCTGGTGATGAGGGCCTGGGTGACGTTTTTTCTCGTGTCGGAAAGGGTCCAATTGATGATCCTGCGGAGCATGTGGAGGGTGTTGAAGCAGGACACCGAGACGGCGTTGACTTGCCTGGTCATGGAGAGGGTGGAGTTGAGGATGACTCCCTGGTTGCGTGTGTGGTCTGTGGGTTTCGGGGCTGTGCCTAGCGATGTGGGCCACCAAGAGTCGTCCGAGGCTGATGGGGTGGGTCCGAGAATGGGGACCTCCGTCTTGTCTGAGTTCAGCTTCAGTCTGCTGTCCTTCATCCGGTCGGTTACAGCCTTCATTCCTCTGTGGAGGTTGGCTTTGGTGGTGTGGGGGTCTTCGGTGAGGGATATGATCAGCGGGGTGTCGTCGGCGTAGGAAATGATGTTGAGGTTATGTTGTCGTGCGACATGGGCGAGCGGTGCCATGTAGATATTGAACAGCGTCGGGTTGAGGGAGGATCCCTGTGGGACGCCGCAGATGATCACAGTGGATTTCGAGTGGAAGGGTAGGAGGGGGATGCTCTGGGTTCTGCTGGAGAGGAAGGATGTGGTCCAGGCCAGGGCCTTCTCTTGAATTCCGGCGTCATGGAGGCGTGCTGATAGGGTGCGCTGGCAGACTGTGTCAAAGGCTGCTGATAGGTCCAGGAGGATGAGGGCGGATGTTTCTCCTTTATCCATCAGGATCCTGATGTTGTCGGCGATAAGGGCGGTCTCGGTGATGTGGTTGCTGCGAAAACCGGATTGGGAGGGGCCCAGGATGTTGTTGTCTTCGAGGTAGCGGGTTAGCTGTTTGTTGACAATCTTTTCTGTCACTTTTGCCGGGAACAGGAGTAGGGAGATGGGCCGAAAGTTCTTGAGGTCCTTGGGGTCCGACTTTGGCTTCTTCAGAAGGGCGTTGATCTCGACGTGCTTCCAGCTTTCCGGGAAAGTTGCTGTCTCGAAGCAACTGTTGATTGTTTTTCGGAGGTTGGGCGATTGGTTGTGCTGGCTTTCTTGAAGACGTGGTGAGGGCATGGGTCAGATGGGGATCCGGAGTGGATGGAGTTCATGATTTTTATGGTGTCTTTGTCGCTGAAGTTGGACCAGGCGGTCAGGCGGCTGGTGCCGGTGGTGGTCGCAGGGGTGGCGGACTCGGTGGTGGGTGCGGGGGTGTCGGAGTTGAAGCTGTTGTGGATGTCGGTGATCTTGCGGTGAAAGAAGGTGGCCAGGGAGTCACACAGGTCTTGTGATGGTGGGATGTCGTTGGTGTTGGAGCTGGGGTTGGAGAGTTCTTTCACAATGCTGAAGAGCTCTTTGGTGTTGTTTGTGTTTTCTAAGCGGTCCTTGAAGGCGGTCCTCTTGGCGGTCCTGATGAGTTGGTGGTGTCTGCGGGTGCCGCTCTTTTGGGCTGTGTGGCTGTCTGGTGTTTGGTTGTGGAGCCATTTCTTCTCCAGCTTCCGACAGGTGCGCTTGGAGATCCGGAGGTCTTCGGTGAACCAGGTGGCTTTCTTGTTGGTGTGGTTGGTTGTGGAGGTCTTGAGAGGGGCGAGGGTGTCGGCACAGTCGTTGATCCACTGTTTGAGGTTGGTCGCGGTGGTGTCTGGGTCGGTGTGGTCGGCGGGTGGTCTCAGGGCGAGGGTGGTAGTCAGTTGGTCCTTGGTGACCTTGCCCCTGAAGCGGCATGGCAGCTGTTGGGTGCGGTGGTGTGTGGTGGGTTTCCTGAAGGTGAAGTGGACGCATTTGGAGTCGGTCCAGTTAGAACTGGGAAAATTACTTAATGTCCTCATGCAACGCAACTGGTGCTATTTAAAGAGCTCTGATACCCGATACCTGGTCAAGTTTGCAGTATATAAAACTCAGTAAAAAAAAGTATATATATATTTCTAAATGAGAAACAAGAAAAATTAAGCACTACACATTTTCAATGTAGCTTCACCTTTTCCACTAGAAAATAAATGTTCAAGTCCCACAAAGCAAATTGGCAACCAACATGAGCTATTTTAAAATACAGACTACATTAACTGTGATCAGTTTTAATATGGTAAAATACACTTTTAATACCTTAGCCTTGTCTTGTTACATGTTCCTGCTGATATAATTGCAAGGCATTTAATTATTTAAAATCTTCATCATGTGAATTCTGAGCCAGTCACATTCAGGGCCTCATTTACAAACCCATTGTGCTACCGGTGGCCTTTTTTTTTATTTTGATGCATCAGTGACGCAATGTACCTCCCCATATTTACAAGGACACTTAAAGTCACACTGAATGCGCGCACACCTCCCCCCGGCTTGCCCTCCACCACATCTGCTCCCCCCTTCCCTCCCTTTTGCCCTACCTCCCACTGGACATGGAGGCCGGCACCTCACTCACACCTTGCCACCTAGCAACACCAACTGCTCCCTCCTACATACCCACTACTCCGCAGGTCCAACCTCGCCTCCTCCTCAAAGACTGACTTACTCACCCTGAGACTTTGTATGCCGAGAGGTGCTGGTCAGTGCATGCAGCATGCTCCCAACCCAGTTTATTCCCAAGAGGTGCCTGCCTACCCCTACCTCCCCTCTCCTTTCCCACACGCTTCCCCCCCTTTGAGGGTAATTTCCACTACAACCTACCATGCTACACCCATAGATGGATGTATATCCCCCATCACTGACTGTAATCAATCCCCCTGAACTAGTCCACTACCTATCACAGGTCATATTACTGGGTATTTTCCTGCATTATCAACCCTAATATTGTATTCTATTAACAGCGTCTACCTCTTTGATGTTGATATATACCCTAGCCCCACTTCTTACCTCCACACCCCATCCCTCCCCTCTGTTCCTTTTCTGTTCCTTGCTCATTGTTCCTTGTGTACCCCCAATCCCCTCCCTCCCTTCCCTTTGTTCGATACAGTTTTCCTTTTCAATAGCACACATGTACCTGTACTGACAATAGACCCCAGTGAGTATGTCACACATGGAGTAACTTATATTGCTATGATTTTCTTCAACTTCCAATAAAGAATTACAAAACAAACAAAAAAAATGTCACACAGCTTGGTTTGTCATGGCCTTATAACTATGGCCACTTTCACACATTACTCTGTTTATAAAGGGAGTTCCCACCCAACATCCATGGAACATGGGACATTCCAAGTTTTACAAAGTTCTGTACAGCTGGGAATAAAACCAGAATCCTACGCCTCCTCAGGGGAGAAGTATGAGTGGTGCAATGAGATGAAATTCTTTTATTTCTCCTAATTTTTCCCTCTTTCTATGTGTGCTGTGTAGAAAGAGGAAAGTGTCATCAATGATTCTTCCTGCACAAAAGCAATCATCCTCGAAATGCAGCCACCCTTGCAACATGACGCAAGGGTGCCTGTGCTGGCGCATAGCCGTCAATAGAGCGCCAGCACTTGGAAAATCCCACAGATGCATCATATTGTTGTTAATGAGATGCATCCTTGTGCTTTTAAAATGACGCAGCTCAGCACAGCAAAATGGCTTGTGGAGCCGCGCTGCCACTTTTGTTTGTAAATTAGCCCCTGAGTGTTGTATCGTCTATATCTGGAAACCTATGTTTCATACCCTGAAGAGAAATGTTTGTCGACACCTCCATGTCCCTGGCCACAGTGTTGGGTAAAGCACATCTAATATTTAGCTATTGTTTTTATCAGGGACAGTGCATGTTGCACACCTAGACGATAATTTCTGACGTGTGCACACGAATTGGAATTTTGAGTTGTAGGGTAGTTACTACTTCAATGACATTTTCCAGACAGATTTTACCAGGGAAAACTTAACAACATTAATTAGGGACGTACTCGCTGAAGAAACACTGCACTTGCAAACAAAGTGATCTTTTCCTCGCTCGAAGAAGTCTTCTTCAAGCGAGGAAAAGATCACTTTGTTTCCGACCGTGAGATTGGTTTATTTCGCAAATGGCTGCTAGACGGAACGTAAAGTGAAATCTTACGGCGAAATCAACACGCGAAAACACAAAAAATGAACAATTAAATGACAAAACAGAAGCTTTTAAAGAATGGCCAAAATGATCATGTAGCTCCTACTCTCTTGTATGGGTCACTGACTTTTTTGTATCGGAGCCTGAATCTCAGGAACACGCTGTAGTGTATAAACAGCATTATGAAAAGTGTTTAGGCTTCTGAAAATATTCACTTTTCTCTGTCTTTCCTAGACATGGTTTCTGAAACGATGATTCCTTATTCCACGAACAGCATCTTTACTTTAATGTGACTTATTATGAAATAACCTAAGGGCGAAAGGGGGACTCTATTAGACATAGAGTTCAGAATGTCATCATTTGAAAGAGTGTAGAACCAATCCTCAACAGAGACGAGATGTGATTCTGGTGTTTACTCTTTTCAATTAAAGTAAGGAATACAGCAGCTTTCTTTTTTCTTTTGCTTGCCGCCCCCTCAGTCTGTTTGATTCTAGAAATATTTGTTTTCTCTCATGTAGTGATCTAAGGGAAAGGATACATAGCAAATGACATCTATCAAAGATGTGGCCGACTGCATCCAACTTTGAAGATAAAAGTTCTTCCGAACATACAGATGAATACAACGCAAACATTGTATGTCAAGCTGTTGATTTACTGTGTGTACAGCGGTTTAGCGTGCGCATTTCTGAAATAGGTTTTCATCACAGCGAATGATTATGGTGTCCAAGCGAGTCATTAGTTTGAGCATTTGTACCCAGCATATGGATATACATATGCACAGTAATGAGCCAACAGCATAGTATGTGCATATTTCTTTAGGTCCTATTGGCAACATTCATTATCATCTACTGTGAACTCTTCGGCCAGGTAGGGGACAAAAACATCTGCACACGGAGGATGGGCAGTGAACATCACTTTTTCTTGGGGAAACATGGGTGGCAGTGAATGGATATTCTTCTCCAAATGAGAAAGGAGTTCTGCAGTTATTAACCCTTTCCTGGACCCCGCCACTCATGGGAACGAACACTTCAAATGAGAAACAAACAAAGTAACATGAAGCAAAGAACCACACACGGTAGTGGTGGATATAGTGTCACACTTCAAAAACTGTTTTGCCAGAAATAGGTACAGTTTACATTGCACTTTTTTACAAATCATCAATTCCAATAGGTGCCACTCAGGGTAAGATACCCCACTACCCAGAGTATCAGTTAGAACAAGACACAAAAGGCCTATTAAAAAATATACAAACAACAAGACCCCGGCACTCTAAATGTATCATAACGGCTGTGTTTGTGCGGCATAATCAAGGAATTGGAACTTTAATTAGGAAATGTCATTGTTTAAATTGTCTGAATATCTATTTCATGTATTTTTGAGAATAAATTACTGTTAAATAATGCAAATTTGTTCTGTACGCTGTTGTCTCTCTCATGATCCTAGGGTGCTTTCTGTGCTATAGAAATTTATCTAAAACGTGTTTATGATACATTTAGAGTGCCGGGGTCTTTTTGTTTGTATAAAGTCACATGAAGCATCAGCAGTAACCAATCTTGCATTGACAGTGCAAATGGAGTAATCTAAGTAATGCTTAAATCATGTTTGTCAACCACTCATATAACATTTGTAAAGGTGGTCTCTTAAAGAACATGTGTTCTTTGTCTGGTGGTAGAGGACCCCATTTGCAGTTCTGAGCTAGTGCCACTAGTGGCCTGCCCTGGGGCCATGGGGAATTTCCCTGAACCTTTCTTAGCCAGCTTGACTTCCAAGTTAATGATCGCGGTTCCAGGTAATGCTTAGCTCCTATTTGCCTTGTAAAGCATGAGCTATACATTCACTCTCTTCCTGACCACCTTGTAAGTTTCCCCAAAGGCAGGGTAAGTTAAAGCAGCTATTCGCTGCCTTCAAACCACCTCAATATTTTGTCCTAGTGTAACTCTACTCTCCAACACGGTACCTACCAAATGGCACAGAGACACATTTAGGCTAAAGCCACGAGAGCAGATTCGACCTCAGTGATAGACAGCCATAGCCCAACAACCCCTTCATTGGAGACCTGCACAAAAAAGTCCTGGTGGACCATCATTTATGTAAATGGGGATTGCTGGTAAAAGCTGTGCAATGCTAGGTTTATTGTGATTGATGGCGAGAAGTTCCGAACTTCCATGCCAGAATGTGAATCACCTGCAGCCATGGAAAGGTGAGACGTGCTGCGCAACTATATATAACACTGTCATTGCCTGGTCCTCTTGTGAAGTAGAGAGGTGAACTCCACATCACTCAGGATATGCCCTCGAAGATGAGAAACAAATCTAGAGGAAGGCCAAATGCAGGCCTGCGCCTAAGCTCCATTTGTCTTGGCCCCAACTTGGACCACAGCACCAAAGCAGTTGAAGGTGCTAGGAGGCAGCAGCTAAAAAACGAATATTGCACCGTGCTACACTGCAACAAAGTGTTTTTTACCTAAAATGTTTAAATCTTACTTTGTATGTATGTGTTTATATAATTATATGTACTATAAAGATACAGATATATTCACAGATATATCCACACACACAAAGTAAGATGTAAACATTTTTAAGCAAACACATCTATCTATCTATCTATCTATCTATCTATCTATCTATCTATCTATCTATCTATCTATCTATCTGTGACAGAGTGGCGGTAACCACTCTGTAATTATAGTTAGGGTGAGAAGAGATAGGGATTTTTTTGTCCCTTGGTAAATTTGCACCAATTTGACGAATGTCTGCAAAACTTTGAAGATGTGCTGATACTGTTTCATTTTGGGAGTACTGGACATTTCACGACGTTTGGTCGAGGGGGTGCAAAGATAAAAGGGGGGCCCAAAATGGACTCCAAATTTAATGCATTTTCCATGGAATTTTGCATTTTATGTAGCAGGAAAAACATCAGCTGGACTTCTCTGAATGTTAGCAGGATTACATAGTAGGGGGTGTAGATTAATCTTTTGTGTAGTGACAGCAAATACATTAAGAGAAAGTTGAGTTATTAGATATTATCTTTCAGCTATATCTGTAGCCAGGGTGGTACCGTGGTAAAATCTCAGTACAATGCGATGAGAAGGGATAATCTGATTTGTTAATGAACTGAAAGTTTTGCAGCGTTTGGTCAAGGGGGTGCAAAGATAAAAAGGGTGCCAAAACCGGTTTCAATTTATGTGCATTTTCCATTGTTTATTGCATTTTGCATGGAGCAAAAACTGTCAGCTGGACTTCTGTCAAATTTGGCAGTGTTTCATAGTAGGGGGTGTAGATGATTATTTTAGGTAGTGGAGGCAAACTAATTAACTAAAAGTTAAGTTGTAAAGTATTATTTTAGCTATATCTGTGGCTGTGCTGGAACCATGCTACAACCTTGGTATATTGTGATGAGAAGTGATAATATGATTGGCTAAGGAGGACTTCTCAAAGCCCTCATGTCAGCCACGTGTATTTATAGAACACATTTTTATTGTGTTTAGCAATACATATTAAAAGTGAATCCTAATAAATGGTTTAGACTTTTAATTGTAATAGTACTGACATTGGTATAGATGGCCTATGTACTGTAAAACATTTGGAGATGTAATAATGAGTTTTATCAAATTAGCAGAATATTGCGGTACGACTGCATGGGACTCTATAGGGTGCTGTGGCATTGTAAATATTTTTTTATAATAGCTCATATTTATATATATATATGGAAGCACTGGTTACATTGCCTCCTAAAAACAGGTTCATTCATCTATCTTGTATAGTTGTAGTGCGCAGCCCCATCCCTTAAAAGAATATACAAAAAAAGAAATTGCCTGGCTCTGGAGGATGGGGTTCCTGCGGCCAAAAACAGCCTGGGGAGGAGGGCTGCATAGCCATTCTCCCCTTTAAAAGAAATACATAAACAAAGGCCTAGCTCTGGGAGATTGTCTCCCACGGGCAGAAATTGGCCTCGGAGGGGGACTGTGTTCCTATATCCCTTTTTATTATAGTAAAAACTGGGTCAGGCCCCGGGAGATGGGGTCCCCGGGTCCCAAAAGGGTTAAGGGAAGGGGGGCCACACAGCCCCCCTTTCTAAAATTAAAAAAAAAAAGCCGGCAACTCACCAGAAGTGGTCGGAGGCCAGTCCCATTTTTCCAACACTCTGCAAACGTGCCTCTATTCCCACTGCTGGTGGGGAGATGAGATCCTGTTGTCTCCTGAGGGTCTCAGGACTAAAGTTAACTTCATACCCCAAGCATCAGAGCAACAGGAGACGTGTTTGCAGAGTATGGAGTAGTAGGGAAAGGGGGTGTGGCCTCTGACAACCGCTCAGCAATCCCACTGTGTGTGGCTTACTCAATTTAACCGGTGGGCTAGTTGGCCCCTAAGGACCCTTAGCAGCAATGGGGACGTCATCCCGCAAACAAGAGCGTGCCAGGAGGAGCGTTTGCAGAGTGGTAGAGAAAGCGGGCATGGCCTGTTATCAGAACTGAGCAATCCTGCTGTTTGGGACTTACTGGAGGTAATAGGAGTGGTAGTCTCCAGTAATTCCCAAACATTGGGACTGCTAAGAGGTCTTCGGAGGAAACTCCCCCCTTTCTCCACCGCTCTGAAAACAGGCCACCTGGCACACTATCTGGTTGGGATGTGAAGTCCACTTAACTCCTGAGGGATTTTGGAAGCCAAGAAGTACTCCTGGTACCTCCTGTATGTGCTACCCAGCAGAATTCCTGAGACCTGTTCTTAGACCCTGCCCACTTTCCCCACTACTCTGCAAATGTAACTGCTAGTTTAAAAACCTTAGATATTCACTAAAAAACAAAGGTTACAGGGACGTTATAGCTAGCATATAGAATTTTAAAAACCTTAAAAATTCAGTTAAAAAAAAACAAGGTTATAGGGACGTTATATTTAGACTGACATTTCACTCGCACGAAACCAGAAAAAATTGTCCATCAAAGTTAGCTGAGTTAACTATAACTTGAGCCCCCGTAATGCACTGCTTATAACCTCACATATCAAATTACTCATGACATGGTCAGTGACATCACTGATTATGAGATCACTGTAAGCATCTCAAATGACATCAATGAAGACATCAATGATGACACCTACAAACACCCCTGTAGAATCTTTTAAACACCCACTGCCACTCCCACACAACCATTCACAAACCCATAGACTTAGCCATACCAGTGCCTACACTAATTCATAGATCTACACACATATCCACTTGCTCACTAATACTGCCACTCATACACCTGCTCACTCTCCAATACAACCATTGACATATCAACTCATATACCCATATAGGCACTCACATACTGAGTGAGTCACCCACAGAGCTACTTACACACCTACACACTTACCAATTCTCTCAACCATACAGGTACGTACTAACCCAAACCGTTACATACACCTCCACTTACTTGCTCATACAAATAGTAACACATACTCCCAGTCTGGATTCTGCAGCAACCACAGCACCAAGACCGCCCTCCTCGCCACCGCCGATGACATCTGCATGCTACTGGACCAGGGACACACCGCAGACTTCATCCTACTAGACCTCTCCATAGCCTTCGACATCATCTCCCACCACAGTCTCGCCCCCAGAATCCACGACGTTGGCAAATGGGGAACCACCATCGATTGGATCCGCTCCTTTCTTGCCAGCAGAACCCAAAGGATCAGACTCCCACCCTTCCTCTCCGAACCCACAGAGATCAATTGCGGAATGCCCGAAGGATCCTTGCTCAGCCCCAGGCTCTTCAACATCTACATGGCCACCCTCACCACCATCGTTACACAGCATGGGCTCAACAGAGTATCTATGCTGACGACACCCAGCTCATCCTCTCCCTCATTGAAGAACCCCAAAGACACCAGACTCAGCTTCCAGGAAGGAATGAAAAACATTGCGGCCTGGTTGAACAACCTACCAACAAGTGCAGGGCACCAGTATGGGTAGTACCTTTTTCGCCTAGTTGGCAGGGCTGTGCATGGCACATGTTGAGGCCACCAACATCTTCATGGACACCAGTCTGCTCAAGTATAACCTCATAACCTGGAAGAGGTATATTGGCGACGTCCTCATTCTCTGGAGAGGCACCAAGGAGACTTGCGCCAAATTCTACAAGTGGATTTAAGATCTTAAGCCCCACCTACGCTTTAAAAAGACATCCAGTGATAAGGCAATTCCAGTCCTGCACCTACTCATCATCTTGGAGAAAGGATACCTCCACATGATAACCTACAAGAAGGCGACCGATTGTAACAGCCTCCTCAGTTGCAAGAGTCACCACTGAAGGCACTTAGGGAAAACCTACCTTTCGAACAGTTCCTGAGGATACAACAGTACTGCAGCAGCATCCAGGAGTATGATGCCCAAGCAAGTTCGCTTGCCAGCCATTTACACAAAAGGGATTTTCCTAGGACGGGTGTTCGGAAGGCCAGAAAGTGCGCCTGGAACAAGAACCGGCAGGCACTCCTTAAAACAATGGAGACACAGCCCAGCAACATATGTATCACGAGCTTCACCCCGATGTCCAACAAGATCAAAAACATCATCAGGCACAATTGGAGGATCCTGAACACCGGTTACTGTAACTTCGATTAACCCCGGGTTGCATTTAAACGCATCGCAAATCTGCGTGACCAACTGGTCAACACTCGACCACGGCCGAAAGGTAAACCCTAGGACACAACTTTATGGAACCTAGCACCTGTATCCAGCCATTTTCCTTGCTGCACTTGTAGTGTTTGTTCCTCTACTTGGCACGCCATAACTCAATAGGGATCAGCGTACACACACAAACTGCTGCAACACGAAAATCTGTGTGTACCTGATCACTTGCCCATGTTCACTGAGATTCGTGGGGATGACCGCCCGACTCGTTAAAGTGAACATTAGTGAACATAAGAGCCCTATCAGACGTGGCCGTACGGTCACAAGAATGACCAACCATTTCATTGAGAAAGGCCACACCTGTGAAAAAATACAGTCGACATTATTAGAGGCAAACCTGATGTGGAGCAGTGCCTCCCTTCTACGCCCTGAACAACGATGGGTATACCACTTACACACCCACAAATGGGACCTTAACAACAAGATCCTCTGGGTAGATCTCCGGCATGTCCTGCCTTTAACAGCTAGGACCTGCAGCCTCCATGACTTGTCCATGTAATTCATGTTACCTGAGTTCCCCATACCTCAGGCGTTGTTGTACCACCACTTCCTATTACCCACCCTCACCATGGAAGGTTCATTACTGTGTCGTACATATCCCCCTCCCGTAGATATGACCAGGATTCTGCGCATATATCTGCCATCTGGGTCTTAATCTAGAGATATCTTTATCTGTTTGCCCCTACCCCGTTAACCAGCCCACAAGTGCACATTTGGACTTTACAAACTTGGCGGTTCCGCCATGCTTTAGATTATTGGCATTCCATAAATACTATAGTGCACCACAAGAAATAGCCTCCACCAACACCTTGGGTGTCCCATCACCCAATGGGGCAGGACTGTGGCATGTTATACATCCAAAGGGGCCCGCACTTTGGCATACACACGCTCCTCTTGCACCTGGCATCTAAAATCACCATAACGTCCAGCTAACAGCCAGCATGGGAACACGCAGGTCTCGGGGGATAGTTTTCTCCCCAACGCACGTGCGCTGCCTTTCCTTTTTTGCACATGCGTACCATGTTGGAACATGACGGTGCACTCCGGAAGAGGAGATCACCCAAGAAGCAATTAACCTGACAATAACAGATCTGTCCTTGCCATGCCTATTTCACTTCAGGCAGGTGTACGGACGGGGTAGGTGCTAAGGGGCCGGCACCCAAGCTAAACTGTGAGTAAGGAATCTTGTCCTGTGACCATGGAACTCCGTCTCCCCTAGCCCGGTAGGGTCCGGGTGTCCCACGCTTTTAGCCTTTGGAGTAATTCTCCATTATTTGACAAGGTAAGAGTACTACACCAGTCCGCCAGTTTTTCAGCAGGAGCAGTAACATCCCTCCCAGGGGAATGTTACTTTTGTAATGCACTCATCTTTTGGCATACCATAGCGGCTCCAAGAGTCTCACATCCTCCTGATGCCAATGCCTTTCCATGCAGTCTGGAAGTGTGGGCCCTTTTTTGCCGCATGCTTAACCTGCCACTTACAGGTACATGCCTACAATGCTGGGCTTCTCCTCACTTGGTGCTAAGACCAGTGCGGCCGACTGCTAGGGTGCACATGGGGCACACACATAGAGGCCGTACTTTCTGGTGCTCCGTGTGCCCTGCCAGCCTGCACACCTGATTGAGACAGCACGCTGGGTCTCTGATCCAATGGCACTATTTTATTCTGTATGTCTCATGTTTTTATGCGATAAGCACAATCATGTTATAAACTGCTGGGGCACACTGTGGCACCTCCTTTACATGTCTGATGCATGTCTTCTATGTTTTTGTTGTCTGCACCTCTCTCTTAGGTCGTGATCATGAGCGGTTTCAAATATTTAGTTGTAGCCTTACTGTAGGGCACACAGCTCTCTGGCCCGCCCTGACACCTGTAGCGGGTATTTACCCATTTTTTCACTTCCCACGTGCACATCACCCTACTTTGTTTTTTCGGTCCTGAAGAAGTGCCAAGGATCCTTGTGACCACGTAGGCGTGAAACTGTTGACCTTTTAACTTTGCAGTTACCCGGGCACATTGCGCCAATTGGGGTAACATACAACCTACAGGTTTTTTATTCTGTCAAGGGTACCGTCACATTAAACTCTTTTCTTGGTAACCCTTAGTCAGTTTTAATTTCGTTGCATGCACCTCATCACCCTCCACATAGGATCCTCCCCACACACCTGTATGCATCATACAGCATTTTCCTCTTAAAAGATCTCCGCCAAAGTGACCCTTCGGGGGACCGGTAGGGCATTGCATCGCCGACCCGACGAGGAGCAAATGCCGATGATGAAGCATGACATCCTTTGGGGTGTTTGATGGCAACAAGACGCAAGACTTGTACTTCCATCTTACTTGTGGGCTCTAAAACCTAGGATTCTCTTTATCCCCCCCTTCCTCTTCCTTTTCCTCAAACAATTGGGTGACTTCTCTGCACCTTTCCTCAGGAGCCGTGCCCCCTTTGTTCATTAAATGTTCACATTAGGAGCAAGGACACCGGACCGCAACTGGCTCCTGGTACCGCTTCTCTTTTGTTGATACATGTTCTACGTATTGCCATTTCCAACTGCAAAATATGTTGCCGCCTCTGCAGTCACTCTCTTTGATTTTTGGCACATTCACTTGCTGTGCCCATCTCCCTCGACTGCTGCTTGTTCACAGTCACGGTATCCCGCAGGTGTCCATCATATGGTAGGTTACCTTGGACTTGCAGAGCCCACGTCCTCCTTGGTCAACGGGTTCCGCTAGCAGTGGTTCTAATATGCCAACATAAACACCTCTCTCACTTCACCCAGGCTGTCGAAAATGCAGCATGTGCCCCTGTGGACGGGTGGTGGACCGCTTTTGTTACACAGCAACTACGATATGCGGAGCACTCTCCGCGGTATAAAGATGATTTGATTCTGCAAATGCATTTCGGCATAGGCCTTCTTCAGTGAATGAAAATCATTTCAAATTTCGAGCACGGTTCGCGATCTTTCAAATGTTTGCTGTGTTCCTTATTAGTGGAGCTTGGACCAATCATAGGGTTGGATTCCCATATGTGGAAAATATATGTAGCAACCACGAAAGGCATCAATGTCGCTTAATGCAATATATTAATCCAACTTGATCATGTCCCAAAATTAGTGTGTTCTACTTATTGCCATTTACTATTGCAAAGTATTTCGCCTCCTCTGCACTCACTCCCTTTGATTTTTGTCACATTCGCTCTCTGTGCCCACCTCCCTCGTCTGCTGTTTGTTTACAATCATGGTATTCCCCAAGTGTCCCTTATATGGTAGGTCATGATGGACTTGCATAGCCCACGTCCTCCTCAGTCGACGGGTTCTGCTAGCAGCGGTTCAAAAACGCGAAAATATTCACCTCTCACGCTTCACCCAGGTGGTGGAACTAATTAATAAACTATTAATTTTAATATATTTAATCAGTTTAAAATTATATAAAAAACTGCAAATATATATATCTCAATAACATAAAATCTAATTAAAAACATTCTATTATGAATTAAAACATTAAAATTATGTATATAATATTATAATTATGAATATAAAATATGTTACATACATATGACTAATACCTGCAAATATTATTTTAAATATACTAAAAATAGTTTTCAAACAAATAAATATTTTTATTTAGTAAATATTTAGAAAAAGCATTCATTATTACATACATGTAGTTGTTTTATTTCCTACCCTATAACACCACACAGTTTGCAATCCTAATCTAAGTGTATAAATGTACTACCCAGACACAACAAATAACGAATTACCCTAATATCAATTAATTAATTAATTTTAATTATCAACTAATTATTAATTAATAAAACATGAATTACTTCCCACCCTTTACCCCTGCAAACCCCACAACCCACACATAAAATAATTACACAATTTCTATATTTATTGTTCAATTAATTATTTAATATGTATTAACAACTAATTATTAATTAATTAAACATAAATTACTTACCACCCTTATAAACCCCACTAGCCATACCTAAAATTAATTGTACAATTCCCATAATTAAATTGTAATCAATTAATTTATATCAATTGACAAATAGTTATTAATTAATAAAAAATAAATAACTCCCCACCCTTTACCCCTATAAACCCAACAAGCCGCACCTAAAACTAATCACACAATTTCCATATTTCAATTTTCAATTGATTCATTAACATTAATTAACCATTATTCTTCAAAACCTGCACTATAAAATTAATTAAATAAATATTCACAAATTAAAAATATGAATGTATTATAATTAAATTACTTCTCACCCTATTCCCCTATAAACCCACAACACACTATGGAACTAAAAAAAAACAAATTGATTACTACTAAAAATGTAACATATATTAAAATACATAAACAATTCTTATACAAGAAAATATGTCACATACATTAAAATATATACTAAAATACATAACACTAATTAAATAATCAATATTTTCAACACATTTTTTTTTGCAATTGATATTAATGACTTCTATATTTTTAAAAACAATATTTCTTACCTTAAAATTGATATTCTTGACCACAATACTCTTGCGGGCGATTTTTCTTTGTCACAATATTTACAAGTCGATATTTGTGTAAGTCAATATTTCTAACTCAATATTTTGCCTGAATACCACTCATCCATATACCACTCTCACATTCACTCACACATACAGTCACTCATATACCCAGTCACTCATCTATACTGCCTTTCACATACACATGTACTGACACATACTGGCACAAACACTCAATCACTGACAAAGCCATACAGATACTCAATCACCCATACAGGTTCTCAAAAACACATTCAATATCCCATACAGGCACTGACTCACCCACTCACTCATCCATACAGGCAGTTACGCACCTTCTTACCTACGCACACGACACCCAGACAACCAGACAACCATAGAGATAGTCAGCCGATCAATCACTCATATAGCCATTCACAAACCCACTAATACAGTCATACACCCACTTGGACATCAACTGACAGACAGATACATTCACACAATCAGTCACTAATACAAACTTTCACTGAGACACCTAATAACTCACTTTTTTGCAGCAGTCACGCACCCACTTAGCCATCCAAACAGTCACTCATACACCTGTTGATTCTCCAATACACCTAGGCATATAGATTTAACACTGGTAAACGATATATATATAACGACCTCTCCCTCATTACTAGGGGTGGGCGGCCAGCTACGCTCCGTGCCGCCTACTCCGCATTTTGCGGAGCGGGCGTAGCCAGGCGGCACTACGCACGCTCCGCAGACGGAGCGTAGCTGGCCGCCACCCGCCTCCCTCCCGCCCTCCCTAAATACTTTAAATTAAAGGAATCAATTAATTTAAAACGCACTTACCTTGCCCGCCGCGTCCCCGGGGCTCGCTATCTTCCGTCTTCTTTACTAATGCGCATGCGCGGGCAGCCACGCATGCGCATTTTCTCGTGAGAAATGCGCATGCGCGGCTGCCCGCGCATGCGCATTAGTAAAGAAGACGGAAGATAGCGAGCCCCGGGGATGCGGCGGGCAGCGGCGGGCAAGGTAAGTGCGTTTTAAATTAAATGATTCCTTTAATTTAAAGTATTTAGGGAGGGCGGGAGGGAGGCGGGTGGCGGGGCTGGCGGCCAGTGGTGTTTGCGGAGTGGGGCTACGCGGAGTGCGGAGGTGGGCGTAGTTTCTCGCCCACTTCGCGTAGCTCCGCAAAGCCCCACTCCGCCAACTCCGCCCAGGGTTACTCATTACCCATACACTCAAGGCCTCTACACTTTAATACATTCCTTGCCAACCGCTGTGATTGTGTTTTTATCATTTGCATATAAGCATTAATACCCGGGGTCGTTACTCGCCCTGGGATTCCCGTTATATACTGTTTTTAATATATATATATATGTTTCTTATTTGTTATTCACTTTCCTTCTCTTATGTAGCTCTTTTTTATATTGATTTCACAAACCCTTGCTGTATGTCTATAAATGTCACAATTGTGAATTATGAAATGTGGTCTTTTCGGAATGCACTATTCTGGGCACTTATGTATGTTATTTATGTTTGTTTTTTCAGCCCTGACGAAGTTCTTTCAAGAACAAAACCCATTGGCTGTTGTTTAGTATTCATGCATTAGGATTTATATGAATAAAGACTTTTCCTACGAAGAAACTGATTGGGCTTCATTATTAATCCTTGAATATTTCTGTAGTTCACCACTCCATCTTCAAATTTCGTTTTCCGACCACAGATTGTACCCCTCAACGGTGGGCACAGGAGCTGTGTATGCACACCACGAAACTATAGACATTCAAAGTAAAAATTGTGGAATAGCAAGAGGTCAGTGCGGCATCTGGAGTACACCGTTGGCCCCCTGCATGTAACACAATATTTATATATACATATATATACATATATAGCAAACACTCCTAAGAAACTTGAGCAAGTTAGAAGTCTCAAAATGGTGGGAAGCCATTTCCTTGCAAGATTACATTGACAAGGGTATGGTTCCCAGAGACTTACAGATATATATTATTCCATCCTATGAGAAGCCCAACCCTAAAATGCTCGAGGAATGGGCTGAAAATTCAGCAGTGAGCTCTAGAAGGATGCTGGAGATCCTTGTGAAATATGCATGGAGTGACGAGAGATATTGTTGGAAATCAAAAAAATGAAAGTTGCATGGAACGAACTGTACTAAACAAAGAACTGGAAGATATGAAAAAAAGTACAAAAACATGAGGAGGAAATCAAGAAAAGGGAAACAATCGAAACTTCACAGAGACTGTGACAACTATGTAAATGGTCGTATACTGATATTCAGCAGGAAATATTACCACATTTACTAAAACCAAATGTCAAATAAGGCCAGTGTACCAGAATATCGGAGAGCTCAATGTCTGTAGAACCATTGATAAGTGGCAATGAAACAGAAAACCCAACCACTTTAAGGAATGAATTGTCAGAAAGAAAACAGGGATCTTGACCTGTTACTTTTTTATACGAGTACAGATACCTACACTGGAGCCATCAAACGCCCAGAGGAACAATAACAACAACGCCCATGGGTCAAAAAGGTGGAGGAAGAGGAAAAGGCACAACAAAGAAAGACGAAAAAGAATCAAACAGAGGTGGAAGGAGAGACAGAGGTCAAGGCGCATGGGAAAACTGCAAGACAGCTCCGCTACAGCAGAATAATGGACACGGAAATGGTAAATAAAACTTTACTGAACCTGTCAGATAGACACTTGAGTGACATCAAAAAAGTACCCTTTGCTTAGGACTCTCCTTTTGCCCTTCAATGACATCCAACTATACTGAGACACGGATAGATCACTTCAAATTCATCCGTAAGCTGAGACTGAAGAAATGGCACTTACTTAAACCCCCTCGGAACTGCGATGGGCTGATGGGTGAACATGGAAACACTAACATTGTTCTCAATATCAGTGATGTTGATACACTGGTGACACTTCACCAACTTGCAGCCAATAAATGTGATGAGTTGAATGAAAGTATGATAGAGAATTTTCTATCTGATCTTGATATATCATACAATAAGAGAGCCCAAACCAAATTCAAACCGCGCTCCACATTTTATCCCCCACTTGGACAAGACAGTATAGACACATTCCATGAGGTTGTCAATATGAACCTGATCAAATTCAGATGGAAAAATGGTTTAGAGAACAACAAGCACATAATCTCACCCATACACAAAGACAAGCAGTTATATATTTGGCTGAACACGAAAGAATTTTCATCCACCCTGCAGATAAGGAGGTACTGTGGTCATTTTAATTAGAGACAAATATGTTGCTGAAGCCTTACAACAATTGACAGATGCTAGTTTTTACACTGTGGTGAAGAGAGATGTTTAGTAGTGTGGAAGTCATCTGGGAAAAACTGACCAACTGGAAAGATATGGGTATACTCGAATGGGAGGAATTTTGCTTTCTTAAACAGGATTATCTCATTCTCCCAGTAATGTACCTTCTACCAAAGTTCCATAAAGACAAAAAATAATCCACCTGGTAGGCCTATTGTATCGTTTAAAGGTAGTGCCACAGAGAATATTTCAAAATATGTGGATCATTTCCTATGGAACTTTGTTGTCAGCAACCTCCCCTCCCATGTTAGAGACACCAAAGGCTTTTTGGGGAAAGTAGAGGGTTTACACTGGGAAGAGGATTATCTCCTGTGAATTCACTCTACATCATAATTGAATACACTCAAGACATAAAGGCTTGTAAACAATTCTTAAAAAACAGACACATCAGGTTTAAGGCCCACACAACCATGCTGTTAGAGATGATAGAATTTTGCCTCACTAATAACATCTTACTATTTGATTGCACACCCTACAAGTAAATCACAGGGACCACAATGGGGATCTGTTTTGGCCCCAGTTTTGCGAACCTGTTCATGGGTAAATGGGAACAAGAAATCTTTTTGTATGACACCAAATTTCCAGAAACATAGGAGGTGGTACTATGGCTACACTATATTGGTGATATTTTTGTGGTGTGGAAGGGAGAAGAGATCAAAGCTAAAAAAATGATCAACAAACTCAACACCAATACATATAACATCAGACTTACTTGCACACTTAGCAAAACATCAGTGGAATTTTTGGATTACAAAATTGAGGTCAGTTTGAACACTCTACAAACCAAACAGTTCTGTAAGGATACCGCCGGTAACACTTTGCAACATGCCCTAAGTAGCCACCCAGATCCACCTAAATGGAGCAAACCTTCTGGGGAACTAATTATGGCCAAACAGAATTGTAGCACAGACACGGCATACAAAGAGGAAAGACCAACCATAATTATCAGATTCTTGGAAAGAGGATACCCACAATGGGTGCTCAACAAAACAATCAAGAAAGTGGAACAGGTTGAGCGTAAAGACACACCACACACAAGAGTAGACAATACTATGATAACCAAAGACCAGGAGAGTAACACTAGAATCATCCTCACATATAATAGGAATGCCAGTAATGTCGGACACATCATCACCAGACACTGGGATATCCTCAAGAGCGACCCGAACATTGGTCCCCTTATCATTGACAGGCCGAGCATCACATACAGAAAGGGTGTGAGCCTTAGAGATAAACTGGTCCATAGTGATATCACTCCTTACAACACCATTAAAGACCAAGGATTGAGAGGGTTCTTTCTATGCGGGCATTGTAGGGCCTGTAAAAACAGCTGCATGCAGAAGAAGTATACTGTAGTGTAGTTCCTATTTTCCCTATAGGCTCTGCGCATTGGAATAACATAAACAGCAGTGTAGACGTAGGACTGCAGTCTTCTAGGTCTCTACTGACTATGTTAGACTTAATTTTAGGTTTGCTCCAGCTAGCTCAGAGGTCACTGGAAACTTTCTTGACTGAAAAGGAAGAGATCAGCTTCCCTGGCTCAGACAAGAAGAGATTCAGCTTCCGATAACCGCATAATCATGACAGCTTTGCTCCTCAGAATAAGAGTCAATCTCTAGAGTCGTGTGAAACAATAGACAGCCATTTCACTCAGTCAGTTTTGCAGATTTACTTTCACCAGAGTGCAGAGAATAGAGAGACAGGCGTTTTTCAATAAAATATATTATTTATTGAGCAGTCTTCCTTCTCGTGCAAGAGAAATGAATTGCCACAATAGCAAGACTTGTTATCATGAAAAGTGCATACAGTAAAAGGAGTATTACAAAATAATACTGTAAAAGCATTGATATGGTTTCTTAGCCATAAGATAGTTAAAATGAATAAAATATATACATTCATATATACATTAGCTAATGACCTCAACTGGTGCTTCTAACTACGCCTACCCCAGTGTACCTGACCTAAGCCTAATACAAGGGTGGGAGTAAGTAACAGTTTAAGTTAAGTTGGTTTTGCCAAGAGTTTGTTTCAAGAATTCTCTCTAAGGGTTTAGTCAGCACCGTACCTCTGGAATAGAATGCAGGAGGTCTGGTATCTCCTTCTTAGGACCCGATATCCCAGTCACCCGCAAGGGTAGGCTGGAAACGCCAGAGCTGGATTTTCTCGGCAGGAGAAAAGGCAACGTCTTTCTCAGCGTGTCAAGGAGGAGGGGCAGCGTCCGTGGGCTTCTCGCATCTGCTGGGCTCTCTGCAAGGGGACAGCTGTTCTGCTCCTGTATTCACCACCACCGTGTGCTTGCTTAAGGCAACGTTGGTATATTTATACCTGAAAGGTGCCCAGTTTGACGTAAGTTTTTGGACATAAGACGTCAATAAGGATGTCACTCAGAACTGGTCGTTCTTACAGTGCTCGCAGGAGTTCTATTACTAATCAAAAGAAAGCAAGCGGGGCTTTCCCAGGTTGCTGGGGGTTTGGTATGTCGAAAGAACTCGGTGTGCTATCTAGGAATCTAAGGAAGTGGCTTCTGCTGTGTCATGGACTGTCATGGACTGCAGAGGCGAGTTACTGAAATATGGCTCTGATTTTTATGCCGTTATAGGGATATGTATTGATTATAGCCGTATAGCGGCATGAGGTCACAATATTGATCGGGGTCCTAGATAAAACACATCACCCACTCCACGAATTTATGTCCATCAAATTACTAAAAACGAAAGCAATGAGAGAAGCACGTGTATTCCTACCCACCCCAAAATACATTTTGCATTTGAAATGGTGTATATAAAATACATGTAAATGAATAGGTATTGTACATTTATCAAGCATAGTAATCATTCAAATAATATTGCACATGTATTCAGTTGAACGATTTTACGAAGAATTACACATGAAATGTCTCTAAATACAGAAAAGAAGGGCAAGACTATTTCATCACATATAAATACAATTGCTGTAAAATGTGCTAGAGGCTGAGGTAATATTTTGTCTCTAGATCTACTAAAAATAGAAGCTCTGTTCTTTATGAATAGTTCTACTTTAAGCAAAGTACGTGTGCCAGAAAAAGGTAAATATTCTGGAAAAAAATTATTTCATGGTGAGCTGGGAAAAAATAGTTCAAAACACTTTTCAGTAGCTTTTATTTATCAAAGCTGAAGGCCGAATTCAGAGTTCATGGGAACCCTGTGTGCTGGATTGTTTTCCAAAAAGTTATTGTTTCTGTTTAGGGGAGAACATCATTTCAGACAGGCTCGCAAAGAATTGGTCTACATATTCAGGTGACAGTTCGACCAAGTTCGATAATGCTGTAACTTGGCAGTTGTGAGAATGATTGCTATCATCGATTTCAGGATCAGCAATCCTCACAGAAGGTCGTACCTGGGTGATGCTGCTTCAATTTCTTGCCTCACTGCCACCACCTAGTCGTAGCGCAGGAGTCTCAATGAATGCCGTCATCAGGATTGGTAACCGCTGGGGACAACATGATGCGTGAGCCGTTACTGGACTTAGCAAAGTATCGACATCCATTGGTATTGCTGATGGTAGTGCAAGACAGGTGTCTAACACGCATTCCTCTCCGCATAGCATACATCGAAGCACAGGTAAGATGCAGGTCTGCCATATAGGTCTGAATGAAAGAAACCAGGTCATATTCAGATCTCTTAGCCGGGCTAATCCAAGGACTTTAGTTATGCGGTCCCGGTAGCGTATTGCTAGGATCGTTTCTTCCATCATTGCCAGAGTCATGTCTGCATTTTGGTTTGCCATATCGGAGCAGGAGGGTCAAAAATAAAATACCTGCTACGAGTCCCAAAAGTAGTGGTAGGCCGCCAAAGATCGAATGGACAAAATTTGGAAAGATACCCATGACAGCTTCAAATGGTGTTAACAGTCCCTGAAAAATTGCCTTAAATACATTTGAGATACCACTGGCATTCGACATATTTAGGATTTGGCTGAGCAATTCTGTGAAATGCACCGGGCAATTTGTTGATAAAAGTGTATGTATCTCTGCCGCAGTCCTTGCAACTTGGAGATCATACGTCTCTTTTGATGACGAGATGGGCACTGTTGTCTGCAAAAGCACAGACTTCATTCTGCTTAAAGTATCAATTCGTATAGAAGAGATATTCAAAGGAGGCCAAATCGGAGCCACTGAGTCTCCAGGGCCGTTCGGATACAATGCTTGCATACAGCAAGTGACCATGGAACTCACGCTTAAGAGATATGCTTTCCCTGGCACCAAGCCACAACAGCTGTGATCCGTTATTAAAACGTAACTCCCGTTAGAAAGTTGCCTAAAGAATGGCTCTATTTGTGCTGCAGGTGTGCCATGCTGGTGGCATGAAAGGTTGTTTGAAGTACCCTCACAGGCCCCATGTAAGTTAATACCTTGGCACAAAAGTATACCGCTTAGTGAATGTTTACACTCATTACCCCTAAGAAATACATTTTTGTTGTAGTCACTATAACATGTGTGTGTATAAGGTAATTTCCATGATGACTTAATGTATCCTTTACCCAACTTTTCATACTGGCCTGCCGGTATATACTCAAGGCAATTTTTAAATTGGAAAGTTGTTATCGGGATTGTGATAATCCTGTGTATTATCCATTCAATGACAGGTCTTTCTGACATTGTCAATGGTAATCTCTCAAGTTTTTCGATGCTCAGGATTGTACAGTCTGCTCTTTTCTGTGCCAAACTGATTTGTTTATCAGTAAGGTTAAAGATAGAAAACAATGACGTTGTGTTGATTAAATGCCATAGCACATGGCCCGAACGGAGATTTTGCAACGTCCAGCCTAGCTGTACTATAGAACGCAATTGGGACTGGCCATGTTGTAACATTAGCAGGTCCTCGTCTATTATATCAATAGCAGATGATACAATACTGTCTAGTAAATATATTCGGGAAGACAGAGTCATTAACCCATTGTCTACAACAGAAAGTGATTTTTCCAAATTAATACGATCAATTTCTCGTATTTTCTCTGCCGTTTCAATTTGAGTTTCTTTCCATGCCTCGTTGTATGCCGCATATATGCTGGCCGCTATGAAACGTTTCTGACGCTGTTTGCGTGGTCCCATAATGAAATCGCGCAAGTCAGCACCATCTTTAAGTAAAGACAAGTGTTGCTTAATTTGTGCCAGTGTGGATGTCTGTAGCCATTCAAGACGTAGTTTCCCTACACTGTACATTGTTACTATCCCTGGATGCTGTCTCTGGGAGTATCTAGGATCTGGTCTGGTCATTTTTAACCCCTGTATTTTGTTCAGGAATCTATCTTGACAGTTATTTGTGTCTGTAGGCCAGATTAACCACTTTTTCCAATCAGGATGTGTTCTGTTTTCATTTAAAATTTGGGATACGTCTATTTCAATATCTGTGGTTGCATTATCAGGTATTGGCTTTGGAATAGACGGTTTGTTAAGGTCTTTAATCTTGGCTAGTCCCAGACAGGTTGTTTGTTGAATTGTGTCATTCAAGAACATTATTTATTCTGGGATCATGCAGGCTCGAAATAATGCTTCTAGGCCTTGTACCTGCCAATCTTTTGTACCCCAGATGGTTTTTGTTTCAATGTTATTTTTCCAGAAATCAAAACGAAATGTAATCATTTTTTCATAAAATGCTTCTGAATATATCAATTTAGTATTTGTCAGCATGGTTTTCGTCCCTGTTTTATCCAACAGTTTAGAATAAAGTGGATCTGCATTACTTGTGTTTAACCCTGAGAAGTATTGGAATTTCTCATAGAATGTTTTTGAACTGCTTTTAGGTGGAGTAGCACAATGTTCCCATTGGTTATATTTAAAAACATTTCTAGGTGGAGCAGATTTATGTAAATAGTGGTCTGCGTAATGTGAAAAACAGTACATCTGTTCATAATTAGATGAACCTTGTAAATAATCATGTTCTGTACATTTTGCTGACAACACTAAATCCGACTTCATATTATTTATACTTTCAAAATCCCAATCATCAGAGAATGTACTTAGTTTTACAAAGTCACTTAATGAAACCTTAAACTGGTGAGGATATTTCAAGATCTCGACCGGTCCTTATATTTCATAGTCTGTTTTGTCCCAAACTACACCGCCGGGTATTGGAATGGCTGTGACATTTCCTGATGATAGTCCTCTTTTCTCGATGTGAGATGATTTGTGAGGCTTCAGAACTAAGTTGATGTTCTGACTTGCTGTGTCCATTGAACTGTGATAAATTTTCCTAAAATTACAACTAAAATTAGGCATAGTAGGAGTATAAGTACCCCTGATACAATCCAATGCTCAATCAATGTTGCATTCAGATATGCTTCTTTGATTTGATGAAAGAGTTCTGTTGCTTTTTCTTTAAAAGTCTTTGTTTCTGGCGTCACTTCAGGGTCTCTTTGATCTTCAGAAAAGTTGTCGAAATTGATGAAGTAGCCAGATGCAGTTCTGTCGATTGTTGGAATTGTTTTCTTAATTTGCCTTTCAGTAGCACATTCTGGTGCTACATCATTGTAGACTGGTGTTTCATGACAAACTGTTTCAATCTGTGTTTCAAGAGGCACGAGTTCCATGGCATTTCTGCATAGTCCTTTTTTATTCAATGCAGGTTTATAAAATGTGATTAGTCTTTCAGTTTGAACCTCTTGGATACTTGCAAATGTGGGTATTATGTTACTTCTTGGGAGTCCACTGGGCCTGCTATTGATTATAGGCCACATGATTGTGGTTTTACCAGGTCGATTGATACAACTCTGTTCTCCTTTTTACCAGCAAGGAGCGGTAGTACTACTGATCTTGTTCCGTTGATCGCTAAGACAGGTACTGCTTTTCTGTAGGAAGGCCCAAATTCCTTCTTCACCGCTATTTTCTCTCTGACCAGATCCCCAATCTTTGGAATCCAGACAGGTCTTGCTGGGACAGGTGTTGTGTCTTCAGTAGTGGTTGGCTGTTGTTTTAACTTTATGTTGCTCAGGGCTTTTCTTTTTTCGTTTAAGTCCTGTAAAACAGCCAAACGATCTTTGATGTCAAAGTCTTTATTCTTATCTTCTACCACTGAAGCAAGACTATCTAAGTCCTGAACATGCATTCTAGTTCCGAACAATAGTTTGTACAGGCTGAAACCTTTTAGAGAATTTCTTGGCAAGTTGTTAAGACTACGTTGGACACTTACTAAATGCTTGACCCACCCATCACCCGAACCTAATACCTTTGCTGTTATATATTGCTTTATGTCTCGGTTTTTTCTTTATACTACCCCATTTCACTCAGGATGGAAGGGACAAGAGAATCTCAATCCAAAGCCCATGCTGGTCATGGCCTCCTTATAAGCTCGAGAGCTAAAAGCAGGACCCTGGTCAGAATGAAGCATGGCAATTGCGTATGTGCCGATAAAGACTCCCAAATCTTTTATAACAGTTCTGGTGTCATCCGAGCGCTGGGGCCACATTTTTAAAGTGAATGTAGTCTTAAACAATTAATAGGACGCTGGAATGCATGTGTAGATATCTCTATGCTACCTTCATAAATGGCCATGGCATTACTCTGCTTGACTCGTAACTGCGGTCTCTGTCGCAGTCTGGGCAGTTCTTTACAAATTTATAATGGTGCAGGCTCATCCCTGGCCACCAGTATGCTGATTTTAATTCGGTCAGAGATTCCTTCATCTGTTTGTGCCTTGGACCTTCACCCATGTGCGCGTCTGCTATTAATAACTTTCTCCGATTCGTGTTTGGAATTACCCTATCCCCCACCCCAGGGATTCGAGCAAAAGGAACAGAGTTTGCATCAATTACGTATGTATAATTGAGTGGATAGTTCACAGGTAATGCTGCACAGTTGCCTTGAGAAGATGTTTTTACCGCCAGCATGGTTTCCCCGTCTATGTATTTTTCTGAACGCTTTTTTGTGGCTACAGAAACCAGTTTAGTTGCTTCCGCTGTGGCTGTATTAGCCAATGAATTCCCTGCAACGTGAACGCCATCATGTTAATGACTCAGAGTGTGTATCACGTGAGTCTTCTGTAGTTCTTTCTGAAAAAGAACTACCTGTTTCCAGAGCATTTTATGCTTGATTGTGGCACCTGTGTCATCTTTGTAATCATTTTGAACCCAGCTCTGCAAATCATTATTGTAAGAATTGACGCAAAAATGCGAATCGCACACGATTAGTGTCGGGAATTCACGTTTGGCATTTTCAAGCGCCATCTTTAAAGATCTGATTTCAGCTCGCTGAGCCGAACATTTTCTCAGTGATTCTGTTTTTGTTATTTTCGGTCTGAATTTACCGCAGAGCCAGCGACCTTTAACAATCGCGCGGGCTGCATCGTAGGATTTATCTTCTACATTGTAATGTGGAGTGGTGTGGCTCACTGGTTAGAGGCGGCAGACCTGGGAGCAGAAGTCGGCCGGGACCAGGGTTCAATTCCCGATGCGGCAGGGTCGTGGACTTTGGTCAGCGGACTCGATAATTCTCGCTTCGGTGCCTTCTCTAATTTCAGGGGTCCCACTCGGCAACTCTGGGCATCAGCTTGCCTAATCTCCACAACGGCCCGTCCAACGCCGGGGATGCTTGGCTCCACCTTGGGGACTCCCAGCAGGGACCATCCCACAGGGAAAGCCAGGACGGGTTCCCCAGCGTTACACATCGCCAGGAAACCTCCGGGTAACAGTAACAGGGTTACAAGCTCAAACATAATAATAATAATATTAATAATAATAATAATAATGCTGTACAAATCTGTCTGTATAGATTATACAGGAGTACTGTTCTAGAGGGAGAATTTCGATTGGCAGAGGATATTCTTTTTCATATTTTAAATGATTCAGTTTTTTCATGTGCGGGCGAAATAGTATTTCACGTCTTCTACAGCAAGAGAGTTTTCCCACTGTATCCATTTCGGATCTACTGACACTGTAGGCAGGTTTACTGGGCTGAATAGTGCCTCGATGGCGGATTCTGCTGTGAGAACAGTGATCCTTTTGCCTTGTGCTAGTGCTCGTTCTTTCGCTATAGCAGTTTGCACTGCCTTTACAGTATTTTCTGTGAGACTGAATGTTTTTTCTGCTTGTGTGTACAAATGTGATTTGTAAGCTATTGGTACCGTTTCTCCCTCATTAGAGGTCAGGTACGTGAATCCGCATCTTCCTGGGATGACCCGGATTACAAGGTTGCGTGTATTGTCACGTGTTTCTAATTTTGTTTTAGCTAACATGTCTGTTTGCAGTGAATTCAAAATTTCTGTGTGTTTTTGAGTGCAGCTGATTGGTTTAAAATCAGGTTTAATTAATTTGTAGAGATGTTTAATCCTTTTCGGTGCTTGGAGTACAGCGCACTTCTCTAAGAAGTTGTCCGCTAGGCTTTTTCCTTCACTTGATAATTCGTATCCTAAAAATAGGACTGTTAGATGGGCAATTCGTGACTTTTTAAAGTTGAATTTGTAACCCTCTGCTGCGAACCCAAGTATTATGGTGTTCACTCTTTTCAAGTGAGTATCCAAGTCGTCGTCAGTGAGATAAATGTCATCGACATAAGATAATGCCTCATCATCATATATTTGTAGCAATTCTATTACTCTGGCTGAGAATAGTCCTGGGCTGTTCTTGAATCCCTGTGGGAGCCTACAGAAATTCTCCTGTGACCCCATTATTGAGAAAGCAGTCAAGTACCTGCTTTCTGGTGCAATATTTTGGCAAAAGAACCCATTAGATATGTCTAATGTCATTTTGTATTTTTTGCGAACTATGTTATTCATTAGTGCCGCACTGTGCGAATTTTGTATCGCAAATGTTTTGCAACATGAGTTAAGGTGTCTGTAGTCCAAGACTAGACGATACGAATCGTCCGGTTTGGAGACAGGAAACAAAGGATTGTTCATTTGAGAGGTGCATGTTTCAATTACCCCTTGGAATTCAAGTTGATCTAAAATCTCCTTGACCTGTTTTTTAGTTTCTTGGTTAATTGGGTACTGCCTTTGTGCAGTCGGTTGAATTTTTAACTGGATTTTGTGAGGAGGAGAGTCCTCATCCCATCCTACATGATTCTTATATAATGCTGGTGCCTGGGCTACTGCCCATTTCCTTGCATATATATAGTTAGTGTGAATTGGAATGTGATCTGAGAAGGCAGGCATAATCATTTCTTCGCCATGAGGGCACTTCCTGACAAACTCTGGGGGCCAATCTTTTTCGGCTAACAGGATGTCATAGCCTTTTGAGAGGTTATCCCAAAATAGACCCCTTATTTTCCTAGTCTTGTCTCCTATACGCAGTGTTATTTCGTATATCTTATGAGGTTCGCTAACTCTGGTGTCTGCAGTTTCTACCTGAATGTATTCATTCGTGTTCACTGTTTCCAGATGACTCATCAGGATCTTGCGAGCTATGCTGATTTCTGCTGCACTGTCTAGCATTGTCTGTGCCCACTCTCTGTTTTTCAGCTGTGTCCTCAGTATTCTCGGCATGTTTGATTACTCTAATACTGGCTACCTTCTTCCTTGGGAATTGTAATTTTTTACTTTGAGCAAGTTTCTTGTCTTTGGACTTGGTGTGCTCTTCCCTTGGGTCTGACCGTCCTCTTCTTTCCGATTTCTGCAAAAAAGATCGAGAGGGACGTGTATCAATACTTTGATATCTATCAGGCTTTTTCAAGTTATCCCTATTTCTAAGGTTATATCTTTTCTCCTGGTCCGATCAGAAGCGGTCGTTCCTCACGCTGCTCCCTGATTGGTATCGTAACGCCAGACTGCAAAAAGACTGCTAAATTAATACCTGCTAGCTCGCATTGCTCACGTAACCAGTAGCGCCTGACTGCACATTAGATTTGTATAATAGCGCTATAGTGCGAAAGTGCGCTTTGTATATCATTGTACTGTACTGCGCTGCCTTTGCCAAATTATTTGTCTTGTGCCTGATTGTGCCAGTTCCATTGCCAATTTGTTCGCGTTTTCATTGATTGTGCCCCCATCCTCTTTCGCTTTTGGCGCGCAGCCATCCATTTTGTTGTTTGTTATTGTGCCTCCCTGCCCGGCTCTCCACCCCGCCCCCGCCTCCCAGCTGCTCCTCCCTCCCACTGATACTGCAGGCTCCGCTCCCCCGTGGTAGCGCTGTGACCGTCCTGATCCGATCAGAAGCGGTTGCTCCTCACGCTGCTCCCAGCTCCCAGCTCCCTGATTGGTATCGTAGCGCCAGACTGCAAAAAGACTGCTAAATTAATACCTGCTAGCTCGCATTGCTCACGTAACCAGTAGTGCCTGACTGCACATTAGATTTGTATAATAGCGCTATAGTGCAAAAGTGCGCTTTGTATATCATTGGACTGTGCTGTGCTGCCTTTGCCAAATTATTTGTCTTGTGCCTGATTGTGCCGGTGCCATTGCCAATTTGTTAGCGTTTTCATTGCTTGTGCCCCAATCCTCTTTCACTTTTGGCTCGCAGCCATCCATTTTGTTGTTTATTATTGTGCCTCCCTGCCCGGCTCTCCATCCCGCCCCCGCCTCCCAGCTGCTCCTCCCTCGCCCCTCCCCTCCACCATCCACATATGACAGATGCCTTTGCGCACAGCCTTCACGCGCAGCGGTCGCGCCCCATGCGCGCCCAAAGTGCGCCAAAGGTAAGCCCGTCTACGCCCGTCCGCACCTGGCCCGCGCCCAGTGCCAGACCCCCTGGCCCCCGCAATACCCAATTCGCCCGCATAACGTACAACGCCACAACCCTCTCTGCCCTTAACCGTGGCCAACCACCAAATTGCTACCAAGCTGCCCCAGGACACACCCATGGACCTTTCTCCTGCCACTCCTGCAAATTCGGCTACATCAGGACCCACACCAAATCCTCTAACTCCAAACATAATTCTGACTCTAACCACCTGAAGTGCATCCTGTTGAACACCCGCTCGGTCCACAGGCACTCCATTGAACTCTGGAACCTACTCGACACTACTTTACCGGACGTCGCCTTCCTTACAGAAACCTGGATGAACACCTTTTCAGCACCTGACATCCCCATAGCCATCCGGGACGGCTACAAGATCATCCGAAAGGACCACATCAACCAAACAGGAGGAGGCATCGCCATCGTCCATTAGAACACCATCCACATCACAAACAACTCCGACGATTACCTCGCTAACGCCGAACACCTTCACTTCCAGATCCACACCAACCCCAAGACCACACTCAGAGGCACCCTCATCTACAGACCACCAGGACCACGCTCACAATTCTGTGAAGACATCACTGACTTCATCAGCCCACATGCCCTCACCTCCGAGAACTACATTCTACTAGGACACCTCAACTTCCACTTGGAAAAGAAAAACGACAGCAACACCACCTCCATTGTGGACAACCTGAACAATCTCGGACTCAAACAACTTGTTGACACCCCCACCCACCTTGCCGGACACACGCTCGACCTATCTTCACCTTCAGCAAGCACATCTCCTTCGATCACACCACAGCCCTCCATTGGACGGACCACAGCTGCATTCACTTCAGCTACAAAAAGACCACGACCCACAACCCCCCACATCCTATTCCTCGAGGAAACTGGAACAAAATCACCACCGACCAGCTCTTCACTTCGCTCCACCAAAACCCCCCTGCCATATCATCAGACCCAAACCAAGCAGCCACCAACCTCACACAATGGATCACCCACAGCGCCGACGAACTAGCACCCTTGAAGAACCATCCTTTCAAGCAAAGTAGCAAAAAGCCCCCTGGTTCAACAATGACCTTAAGAAATCCAAGAAGATCTGTCGGACACACGAGAAAGCCTGGAGAAAAAACTCAACCTCTGACAACCTGGCCACCTTCAAGAACAAAACCCGCAAACACCACCAACTGATCCGATCCACCAAGAAATCAGCATTCAAGGACCGACTTGAAAACAATGCCCATAACAGCAAGGAACTATTCAACATCGTCAAAGAATTTACCAACCCCACCGCTGGCACCAACGACATCACTCCCTCCCAAGAACTCTGCGACTCTCTATCCTCATTCTTCTACCACAAAATCGCCGATATACATAACAGCTTAGAAAACGAATCCGAAGACCACTCCACTCCACCCACCTCCGAACCAAAACCGCACTTCAACAACCTGTGCGCCTGGCACCCAATCACCACCGAAGACACCATCCGCCTTATGAACTCCATCCACTCAGGATCGCCAACCGACCCATGCCCCCACCACATTTTCAACAAAGCAGACTCCATCATCGCACCCCATCTCCGCGATGTCATCAACTGTTCCTTCAACTCTGCTACCTTCCCGGAAAGCTGGAAACATGCCGAACTCAGCGCCCTTCTGAAGATCCTATCCCTCACCAAAGACCCAAACACCGCCAAAACCAACCTACACGAAGGGATGAAAGACGTAGCCGAGTGGATGAAGAACAGCCGCCTTAAACTGAACTCGGACAAAAAGGAAGTCCTCATCTTAGGATCATCCCCCTCTGCCTGGGACGACTCTTGGTGGCCACCAGCCCTGGGAACCGCACCCAGACCTACGGATCATGCACGTAACCTTGGCTTCATCCTGGACTCCTCCCTCTCGATGACCAGACAAGCCAATGCCGTCTCATCATCTTGCTTCAACATCCTCCGCATGCTCAAAAAAATCTTCCGTTGGATCCCCACCGAAATAAGAAAGACGGTCACCCACGCACTGGTCACCAGCCAACTGGATTACGGAAACACCCTCTACGCCGGAACCACAGCCAAACTACAGAAAAAACTCCAACGAATCCAAAACGCCTCAGCCAGACTCATATTGGACATTCCTCGGCAAGCTCACATTTCTGACCACCTCAAAGACCTCCATTGGCTCCCCGTCAACAAGAGAATAACGTTCCGCCTCCTCACCCACGCACACAAAGCCCTCTACAACTGAGGACCCGATTGCCTCAACACGCGACTGTCCTTCTACTCCCCCTCCCGCCAACTACGATCGTCCAATCAAGCCCTCGCCGCTATTCCACGCATCCATAAATCCACCATGGGGGGAAGATCCTTCTCCTACTTAGTGGCCAAAACCTGGAATTCTCACCCCACCCACCTCCGCCTTACACAGAACCACCTCGCCTTCAGAAAGCAACTAAAAACTTGGATATTCGACAAGTAAAGCACCCCCCCTCCCTCAAGCGCCTTGAGACCCTCTGGGTGAGTTGTGCGCTATACAACTCTCCGAACTAGAGTGCTCCCTCTGGGGAGACTGGTGTTCTCGAGTCGGAGTTCTTTCCCTCCGCCGAGGAGACCTTTCTCTGGACCGGAAAACTTTTTCTTTTGGAGTGGATTGTTTATTTCCATCCCAGCTCTTTTTAGGAGTGTTTAAATTATTTTTAATAAATAATTTTTCAGGATTTTCGAGTAGTTGGGGTTTTACAGGTATCCCACCCAAACTATCTCTACCTAATTCTTCATAGCATTTTTCTATAATTCTGGCAAGCTCAATTGGTTGATCTGTTATATCTGTTTCTTTCAATTTCTGGTGGATCGCCACAGATGCTGCTTCTCCTTTCATGTTGGCTAGTAATATAGCCGAGACCTGCTTGAAGTCGTTCAGTAATTTCATACCAAGAGTTAAAGCAGGTTCTGGACCGTATTCATTCTGAATTTGTTTCAGCACATACGGTATTACCACCATGGACGGAACACCATGTGTTTTTGTGTAAATGGAAGCAAAGACTGTACTCCTAGTGTCACAGTCCTCCACATGTGGTGCGACCCCCATTGGAAGGCAGATAGTCAGAATTCTGTGTTTCTCAATAGGGGTAGTATTCAGGAATACTGCCTCTATTTGAGTAATTTTCTGTGCTAACCAGAAAGGAATTTGTTCCCGTTTGGCGGGAGTTTTTCCAAGACATGATTGTATGTTCTGTGGTGTAATTTTATTTGTGTTCCCCTGATGAGGGGTCAGCTGTGGAACATTAACAGCTGTTTGGACTGTTGCAGTCCGCATTACATATTGGACTAACTGTCTATGTATTTTAATTAGTAATTTTAGCTGTGCTAAAAGTTCTTCTTTTGACATTTTATCAATGTCTGGATGTGGTGTGTAGCTGGCTAGAACCGGCCACGTTGCTCCTGGTCTACCTAGTGGACCGAGCCTGGTAATGTGACCATTATGTTTTAGGGCGTCTTTAAACCAGAGCAGGTGCTCTTGGTATTTTAATGGGATTTCAATCTCCTCGAAAGGAGTGTATTCATCCGGTGGTTCCTCTATTTTGTAATAGTGGAATTCGTGTGTTTTAGCGTTTGCCGCTGGAAAATGTATCCAAGAATAGAATACCTCTGTCTGCCGATATTCGTGTGCCTCTATCACGAAAATGACTGTACCACCTCGTGATGTCAGTCCGTTTTCTATAAGTTTTGAAGTTATAGATTTTCTTATGTTTGCCGGGATGATAATCGCACCCGGTTCATTAATCCCTGTAACATCGGGACCCAGTTGATTCGCGTCTACTTCTGACATTGTATTAATGAAGGTTTGCAGAGCAGGTTTCCAAGGAAACAAAGATTAGGTGCACAATATTTCAGAACACTGTATCCTTCAACGTTGACTAAACCAGAAACTCTACATAGGAATCTCTTCCTCTAAGTTCCGGCGGATTTTAACCTTTCACCCACTCCAGACGTCTATTGGAGTATTTACGGGATAAAGGGTCTGTGTGAAAAAGCACGACTGAGTTACTCTAACGTCTTGCGTTAGTTTTATCGCCTTACCAAACGTTGGGCGCCATGTAGTGTAGTTCCTATTTTCCCTATAGGCTCTGCGCATTGGAATAACATAAACAGCAGTGTAGATGTAGGACTGCGGTCTTCTAGGTCTCTACTGACTATGTTAGACTTAATTTTAGGTTTGCGCCAGCTAGCTCAGAGGTCACTGGAAACTTTCTTGACTGAATAGGAAGTAATCAGCTCACCTGGCTCAGACAAGAAGGGATTCAGCTTCCAACAACCGCATAAACATGACAACTTTGCTCCTCAGAATAAGAGTCAATCTCTAGATTCATGTGAAACAATAGACAGCTATTTCACTCAGTCTGTTGCGCAGATTTACTTTCACCAGAGTGCAGAGAATAGAGAGATGGGTGTTTTCCAATAAAAGATATTATTTATTGATCAGTCTTCCTTCTCATGCAAGAGAAATGAATTGCCCCAATAGCAAGACTTGTTATTATGAAAAGTGCGTACAGTAAAAGGAGTAATACAAAATAATACTGTAAAAGCATTGATATGGTTTCTTAGCCATAAGATAGTTAAAATGAATAAAATATATGCATTCATATATACATTAGCTAACAACCTCAACTGGTGCTTCTAACTATGCCTACCCCAGTGTACCTGACCTAAGCCTAATACAAGGGAATGAGTAAGTAACAGTTTAAGTGTAGTTGGTTTTGCCAAGAGTTTGTTTCAAGAATTCTCTCTAAGGGTTTAGTCAGCACTGTACCTCTGGAATAGAATGCAGGAGGTCTGGTATCTCCTTCTTAGGACCCGATATCCCAGTCACCCATAAGGGTAGGCTGGAAACGCCGGAGCTGGATTTTCTCGGCAGGAGAAAAGGCAGTGTCTTTCTCAGCGCGTCAAGGAGGAGGGGCAGCGTCCGTGGGCTTCTCGCATCTGCTGGGCTCTCTGCAAGGGGACAGCTGTTCTGCTCCTGTATTCACCACCACTGTGTGCTTGCTTAAGGCAACGTTGGTATATTTATACCTGAAAGGTGCCGAGTTTGACGTAAGTTTTTGGACATAAGACGTCAATAAAGATGTCACTAAGAACTGGTCATTCTTACAGTGCTTGCAGGAGTTCTATTACTAATCAAAACAAAGCAAGCAGGGCTTTCCCAGGTTGCTGGGGGTTTGGTATGTCTAAAGAACTCGGGGTGTGCTATCTAGGAATCTAAGGAAGTGGCTTCTGCTAAGGTCATGGACTGTCATGGACTGCAGAGGCGAGTTACTAAAATGTGGCTCTGATTTTTATGCAGTTATAGGGATATGTATTGATTATAGCCGTATAGGGGCATGAGGTCACAATATTGATCGGGGTCCTAGATAAAACACATCAATACCACTGAAGATAACAGATAGAAACAGATAAACCAATTCCTCACATGTGGAACTCCATTTGTAATATACTGTCTGGAGTGCCCGTGTAACCTCAAGTACATTGGTAGCACGATCCATCCAGCCAAAAATCGTGTGCTTGAACAAATGAGGGCTATCACTAATCAGGACCAACAATATACAGTGGCACGCCACATCCAACAACTCCACTTTTCCAACAGCACCATGCTTACGTCTTTATTCTAGAACACATTCCTAGACAACCCAGAGGAGGAGACAAGCCACTCAGACTCAGACAGAAGGAATCTCGGTACATAATAGATCTCCAGACAAAGAGCCCAGGAGGGCTTAACCTTGATGAAGAGTTACAAATTCACCTTTATACCAAGTAACTAGTTCTTTGCCCTCTGACATCTGCCCTATCTTCCTAACTGTAACTGTAATATATTGTGTTGTATATTATGCTTCTGAAAAATGATTTTAATCTATTTTTATGTTAATTTCATTTATTTTCCCTTTGTTCACTGCAGGAGGAAAGGAAGGGACCCATACTATGGAGGTAGTATATGGTCACTGGTCCCCTAACCTTTTTTCCAGAGACACAGGGCTAAGTCACATCACTACAGTCTAGCACACCTATCTGGTTTGAATATCATTGTCTGTTTTCCGCTTAACATTATGAATGGGTTTGCAACCGGAAAAGGCATTATCCGAAAATGTTTTGACCCGCTATGATGGTTGGGGTTATACTATTGTGTGGATATTGGGTGACAGAGCCAATAACGCTGTATGGTCCCCTCCTTGGGCACTTGCCCTGTATTTGATTTAGTGTTGTAACCATTGTTTGAGAGTAATGTCTAGGATAGGTTCCTATGTTGCCTGTGTACAGACACACATCTCTCCACCTAGCTAGAAGGGTTGTCTTAGTTATTTTGGCACTTACCATATATTAGTTTTCTGCCTTTTATTTCCCGTGTAAAAGTAGTATCTTAGTCTCTATATAGATTACTGCCAACATTGAGGATCGATTTAACATGAAAACAGACAAAACTGCATCTTATGTAAATATGTATACACTTTTCTTTCACAGGTGTTACCAGGAAAAGTCACATCTAGATACATTACATCGCGACAGTTCATCATTATGATTACAGACATCATGAGTTATTGTAGGACCACTAGGAATGTACTGTTTCCTCATGGCCTCCAATGCCAGCTATATCATGTTTATTGTTTGGAATGTATTTATCAACCTACTATTTTGATTCCACAAATGTCTAATTTGAAATGTAATGACGTCTTATATTAATTTGCGCTATGTATGTAGCAAGAGAAACGTAGAATAACTACACAATGTAGGTAATTCATCACATAGTTGCTCATTTCAATATGGCCAATATGACCAATGCATTTGGTGCTACCTGGCAGTTCTTCTTTGCTGTATATGTAAATTCATAACACTACTTTCTGGTATATATCGCAGACTGTTTTGTAAGTCTCTATATATGTGAGCAAGGCATAACTGCAGAGACGCGTTGCGTTAGAGTGGATTAAACTACTTGAACTTCAATCTGATTGTGTCCTGAGAGTGCACTTATTTTTTATATATTTTTATATATATATAGATATATATAAAACCGAGTATTGCATTCCATTTTCAGACACCCCATGCAAAATAAAGAAAAAGATCACGTGCAAAAGCGAATTCTCTGTTTATGTTTTGGAATGCCCATGTGGCCTTCGGTACGTGGGCAGTTCCAAATTACAGGTGCATAAGAGGGTCCTTCAGCATCTACGGGCCATAAAGTCCAACGACCCAGCATACCCGGTCGCGAGACACTTTAGAGAGAAGCATAACAGCAACAGCTCTCTCTTGAAATATTATGCCATAAACACCATTGCACCTATGAGAAGGGGTGGAAATAGGGAAGCAGCGTCGAGAAGATTAGAAACACGCTACATTCTCATGCTAGACAGCAAATTCCCTAATGGGTTAATTGCGTCAGAGGATTTTTACACCTGTTTGTAGCCTTGCTATATGAATAGGATGTCTCCAAGTGCGTGTTCCTCAGGGCACCATATTATGTTTTTTCCTTAGGGATTCCACAAAATGGTTTTGTTCAGTACTTCCAGCTTGGCCAGTGGTTTGTCTACAGTTATGGTTTGTCATATGTCTTGATTATTATACCCAGTGACCCTATTGCTTTATTCGGCAGATGTGATTATAACTAATTTAACATCATCATCAAGTTTATAATCGATTTTGTATCTGTCCGTTGTTTTTAATCATTCACTTGCACTTTTTTGTCCACAATTCAGGTAACCCAATTACAGTATGGTTTAAGTTTGCCACAAAATATGGTGGAATCAGACTCAAGTGTGTCTTATGATCAGTTTCCTGTGCTTAATGTTGTATGAACTTTTCTATTGGCTCAGACCGAGTTATGTATCTATTGGCATCATTGTCTTGATGTGATGGTACATGGATTTATCCATACATAGATAGCAGGTTATACATTCATACTGTCTACTTGCATTTAAGCAGAATTATAGGTATTATCGGTCTGCCTATTCTAACCTGGGTGAACTTGATCATGCCAACGGATTTATCCGGTCATTGTGTAAATAATGTATATACATGTATATTTTATTGTATATAGACACACAGCCATCTTGTGATTTGTTTAGGGGATTTATCCCAAGACTAGCGAACTTCCATCATTTGTAAAACTGTTAAGTGCGTGATTCATGATAGTAATTTCGTAGTATTTTTACTATGTTTATTTTACTTTTGCACTTTACGCCATTCTGGTTGGTTTCCGCTATTATGCACTAGCACTTTAAATTCTGCCGTTCGAACGTGTAACATCATGTGATCAAGGCCTGTGAGAGGCCGAAACGTTATGCTGCCGTTTGTTGCCAAATAAAATAACAACTCACGGAATACCTGGTCCTGCTGTTTTCTTTAAGGTAGCGTGGCTGATCGCTGCTCCGAGTGCCTTGCTGAGGACCCGTTTGGATATATTACCTACTGGCTATCGCCAGTAGGTATATATAGTTATGATTTATTCCCTATGGGATTTTTGAAAATTCTATGTCTAATAACTTTGGAGTTTGTGGACGGAATCGGCTGAAATTTTCAGGAAAATGGCACATTTTGTTTCTGAGCAGCCCTTGAAAATTTGGGGGGGGTTTCATCAAGGGGGGGCCGAGAAAAAAGGGGGGTCCCAAAACGCGTTTTTCCCATGTTAATTTCCATAGGGCGGTTGGACTCACTTTTAGCTCGAACGGCTGAATGGATTTGCACGAAACTGTTAGCCCGATGTGCCTTTGCTAGGTCTCAATATATGTGCTCCAGTAGTTTTTGAGAAATTAACGTTCAAAACAAGATATATATCTGTAACAGCGCTCCAGGCTGCGCTCCGGTTCGCTTACTTTTCGCGAAACGGAACTTTGCGTGCAGAAAGCTGATTGGCTCTCCGGTGTCTGTCAACATTCTAAACAGTCCGGAGCGGCCGCCATCTTATCTCTCGGTAGGATCGAGAGAGAAGAAGAGGTGAAAAACGAAGGGGGAATTTAATGAAAGGGGGCAAGGTATACCCCTCTTGACCCCCTAGGAATGTTGTTGGGGTTATTAAAGGGTCCCGTGGGGAAAATAAAAAAAAAATGATTTTTCACGGTAGAAGCGCTTCACGGGCCGCGAACTGGGCCGCAAACTGGTAGCGAAACGGGAATTCGCCATTTTGTGCTTCGTTTTAATTAAATTACTAGGTATAAGGGGGTGCGGGAGACGTATCCTAATCCCCTATGTTTCCTGAGGGTGGCTGAGGAGGCTCATATATGTTGATACATCTCTTCCAGCGGCTGTGCGTGAGCTTTTTTTTTTTTTTTGCTGCGTGACAGTCCGGAGCGGCCGCCATCTTATCTCTCGGTAGGATCGAGAGAGAAGAGGTGAAAAACGAAGGGGGAATTTAATGAAAGGGGGCAAGGTATACCCCTCTTGACCCCCTAGGAATTAAGCTTTTTTTTTTTTTGCTGCATGACGTCTGTTAACGTTCGATTCGATGGAAATCAGGAAGTGTTGACCGCCAATTTGTCACTGCGATAAAATATTTTGTTATAAATGAATCCTTATTGATAAACATTGTCTGCGCCATCTTGCCTTTTTTCCTATGGCACAATTTTGTCGTGCACGGCAGCCATTTTAGATGCCAGGCTGGTCCCAGGCTATCACCTACCCCTGCGGATGTAGTTTATGGCCCCAGCTGTAGAGAATCCAGACATGCCAACCCTCCCGATTCAGGCGTGAGACTACTGATTTCAGTGCTAGTCTCCCGCCTCCCGATTTCTGCAAGCAAAAACCCGGGGGCATATTACCAACAACTAGCGATAATTTTTGTCTCTAACTTGTTTAGAGACAAAAATTATCGCCGCACATCGGCGATTTTTATCGCAGATAAACCTTGCTATTAGCAAGGTTTATCGCAAATGCGATAAAAAACGGCCGCAATGCATGAATATCGCAGAAAAGTCAGCGATATTCATGTATTATCGAGCAAATGCTCTTAGCCATGTTATCCACCTCCCATTGGATAACATGGCTAAGAACTTCTCAGGGCACTATCACTGACATGCAAAGCGGGGCCCACGATGGTCGCTATCTCCTTTTAGCTGTCACTAACTGGTGTTAGCGACAGCTTGGTAATAGGGAGATAATTTTATCTCCGCTTTCTTGGCTTTTAAAGCCAAAAAAGCGGAGATAAACCCCCTTGATAATATGCCCCATGATTCCTCGGGGGTTTCAGCTGACAGGGCTTGGTATTGTGTTACGTGGTAATTCTTCCAGGAAACGTCAGAGGGTCGATGCAGGGGTTCTAGAAGGGGTGATAAACCATTTAAGCCTCATAAACAAGCGCATGGTCTTTTAAAGATCTGTGAAGTACTCGGGGCGGCGGTGTGTGTGTGTCCTCTTTCAGGAGCGTGCGGGGGGGGGGGGGGGAATGCCAGCAACTTCCAGGCTAGGCAGTGTTCAACACTTGCATCACCCTTTCTCTGCCTGCTATTGCGCTCCATGCTTCGGAAAGGTAAGAAAAAGAACGTGCATTTGAGTTTGAAATGTCCGATCCTGTAGCAGTACACTTGCAAAGCCCACACATGACAATAACCCGATTCAAGGCCCCATTCACCCGTTTTAAAAAAGATATATAACACTCCAACAAAGTAAGATTATAAAACTTTATTAACTTTTAAATATAATGAACGGAACAAAAACTGTAAAAACATTTAAACATTTTTCACCAAAAAAAGCAACAATTGTCAGAAGCTGTCTTTTGTGCGAATAGTCCCAAGGCAGCACAACGTGCTGAGTTCTGGACGGTACCCAGGTGATGTCGCCTGGGTGCCGCACTGGTTTTGGTATCCTACAATGCTGCTCCGAAAATTGGCGTGGGGCGTCCCGGTTGGTGCGGGGGGAGGCCTCGTCAGTAGCGGTCTGTTGTGCGAATAGTCCCAAGGCAGCAGAACGCGCTGAGATGTTGATGGCACCCAGGTGATGTCCAGTAAACTGTTGCACTGGTTTTGGTATCCTACAATGCTGCTCCGAAAATTGGTGTGGGGCGGCCCGGGGGGGGGGGGGGCGTGGGGGAGGCGGCGTGAACGGGCCTCCCCAGGTGGCGGCCATCCAGCTGAGTTGCGCCCGCTCTTGCGGCTACAGCGTCTCGCTCACCATGTTGTTGAGTTGCTCCCACTCTTGCAGTGCAGCGATAGGCGGCTGCCACATGACTCTTAAAATGGCGGACGGCTCTTCGGTTTTGGGCCTGGTCCACTAAAATGGCCCTGGGACACCTTGGAACTCGGACGCTTGCCTGCTAGGGCTTGGGCTCCATTCTCGAAAAGCGTCCCCTCAGCCGTGAAGATTCTACAAAAGTCTTGGGGGCCCTCGACTCCTGCAGGCTTCCGGTGGGGAGTGGCTGCCATGATTGCTTGCGGAATGACCACGACGGAGCCACGAGATGGTGGTGCTCTCATGCTGACGTCAGCTTCAGTCTGAATCATCCAGAAACAAGGTGGGGCTTTCATCGTTTGGGAAAAAAAATGTTCTAAACCAATGAAAAGTGTTATTTTTAGGTCATATGACCAAGCCTTCCATCTTTAGGAAACCAAAAGTAAAATGAACCAATGAAAAGTTTTATAAAGAAGTCACATGACCTGTTATGCGGCATAGGGCTACAAAAAGCGTAGAAAATCCGTTGGCACGTGAGGCGGCGTCAGTAGCAGACCGATGTGCGAATAGGCCGAAGGCAGCACAACGCGCCGAGATCCGGATGGCACCGAGGTGGTGACCAGCAAATTGCCGCACTGGTGTGGCCATCCTACAATGCTGCGCCGAAAGACGGCGTGTCCAGCTGAGTTCCGGTCACTTTTGCGGTACAGTGACTCGAACGCGCCGAGATCCGGATGGCACCGAGGTTGTGTCCAGCAAGTTGCCGCACTGGTGTGGCCATCCTACAATGCTGTGCCGAAAGTCGGCGTGGGGTGCCCCGTTGGCTTATGAGGTGATGTCAGTAGTGGACCGATGTGTGAATATGTCGGAACCAGCACAAGGCGCCAAGATCCGAATGGCAAGTCCTGGATGTTGAGTGCCATAGTTGAGAGTTCTGAGCAGTGCTTGTAAGACTATCTGAAGCTTATTTGCACCTGCTGCAGCTTCACTATTGCCCAAGGTGGTGTCCAGCAAATTGCTGCACTGGTGTGGCCATCCTACAATGCTGCGCCGAAAGACGGAGTGTTCAGCTGAGTTCCGGTCACTCTTGCGGTACAGTGACTCGAACGCGCCGAGATCCGGATGGCACCGAGGTGGTGTCCAGCAAGTTGCCGCACTGGTGTGGCCATCCTACAATGCTGCGCCGAAAGTCAGTGTGGGGTGCCCCGTTGGCTTATGAGGTGATGTCAGTAGTGGACCGATGTGTGAATAGGTCGGAACTAGCACAAGGCGCCCTGCACTGTTGAGCTTTTTTCAATGCCTGTTTTTTGTTGTTTCCCCTCCATCAAAAACAACAAAAAAAATATAAAACTGTGCAAAAATACAAAAAAATGTTTAGAAAAGCAGTGCTTGTAAGACTGTCTGAAGCTCTTTTGCACCTGCTGCAGCTTCACTATTGCCCTGGTGTGGCCAAAGATCGCCCATGACATAGGCGGCCGGCTCCCGAGGTCCGGCGGAACTTTTTTCCTTTTCCTTTCTGCTTCTTGTTCCACAATCCGTTTCACCTGAAGACACGACCAGGTTCCTGAATGTGTGCAGGGGGACGCTATTGATTGAATGAAAATGGCGGCTTGACACAAAGCTGACTCAAGCGTTGCTGTTGATGCTATACAGACAAAAATTGGTTTTCAGTTTGTACATTCTTCAGGATTTTTTTTTCCATCCAAGGCTGATTGAGAGTTTGTAGAAAAATGGCTTCAGATTTTCCACATATTACTCTTCAACATTCTTCCTAAATGTAACAATGTGAGACTCACTAGGAGAACGGCTGTTTATCTTTCCTTTCAAAATGCTGCCAACAATATTTTCTGAATGGAAGACACCATCTTGTAGCATAAAGGGCCGAAAGGGGTTCTGGTCTGGCCGATTGTTGGTGGAGACATTTTGACTATATCTTGGACCTGCCCGGCGTCGCCCAAAATGGCGCCGGTATAAATGGGACTCGTAACTCCTTGCCCGCAAATGTATATCTAGAAAATTTTATTGTAAGTGGCCCTGTCTTATTTTAATTACAAAATGTACGTCCACAGATTCCGCAACTGTTAGACACCTTAGTTCTTGCAACCTAATGGCCCGCTCGTTACGTTCCTCTACAGTGTAAATGTCTCCTCATCATATACGATTTCAGTTTGCTCCGTGGCCGGCCCACGTGGTTATAGGCCCGTATTTGTATACTGACATTTTGACAATAAAGGTTTTTAAAACAAAACACGGTAGTAGTATTTACATTGGTAAAGTTTTTACTTTTAGTCACTGTTTTCGAATCAGTAAAAGGCAAGTGAAATAAAGCAGTCCAATTACATGATGGATAAAAGGTATAATATGTAGGAACGCAGTAAAGATAAATGGTCAAGGGCAGTTGTGTTTTCCACTCCTGCAACATAAAGTGATCGATAAGAATCTGATAATCAGGCGTATCGGCGACTAAGACAGCAGGCCGAGTCTCTTTTACTCAACGGCTCCGTCATGGAACGAAGAAACGCCCTTTTTCTCGAAAAAGGAATATATTTTACTTGCAGGACAGTTGTAAATTTTCCGGGAAAGTACATTAGCCTGGAATATTATAACATATGTTTAAAAAAAAATAATGTTCGAAAACAATAAAAAGCGTAATTTTTAGGTCATATGACCAAGCTTTTCATCATTAAAATAACAAAAGTAAAAAGAACCAATGAAAAGTTTTATTAACAAGTCACATGACCTGTTATGCTTACGTTACGCGCTGCGCGCCGCGCCTCGGATCACTTCCGGATGCGCTAACGCGGCGTGTCATATAACGCATTACGCGACAACGTAGGTCAAGAATATAGTCAAAATGTCTCCACCAACCAGCGTTCGGAACACAACCCCTTTCAGCAGTCCAAAAAGTTCTGTTAAATGACAACAGAGGGGACAGGCAACAAGAACCATCAGTCAAAGAGGGGAGGGCAAGTTCTTCTCTTCCGGGTCATGTTGGGGCGCTACCGGAACTGATCGAATTGGTAGTCTACAGTGTTTCTGGATGTTTCAGACTAAAGCTGGCGTCAGCATGAGAGCACTACCATCCCGTAGCTCCGTCGTGGCCATTCCACGAGCAGACATGGCAGCCGCTCCCCACCAGAAGCCTGCGGGAGTCAGGGGCCCCCAAGACTTTTGTAGAATCTTCACGGCTGAGGGGACGCTTTCGAGAATGGGACCCAAGCCCTATCAGGGAAGCGTCCGAGTTCAAAGGTGTCCCAGGGCCATTTTAGTGGACCAGGCCCAAAACCGAAGAGCCGGCCGCCATTTTGAGAGTCCTGTGGCAGCCGCCTATCGCTGCACCGCAAGAGCGGGAGCAACTTAACTACATGGTGAGCGAGATGCTGTAGTCGCAAGAGCGGGCGGTAAACAGCTGAATGGCGGAAGAGGCACAGTGTAGCAAAAGCGGGCGAAATGGCAACTAAAACGGTAAAGGGGCGCCCCACTACAGCGTGTCTTCAGGTCAAACGGATTGTGGGACAAAGTCCAGAATAGAAGAGTCATCAAAAGGCAAAAAGTTCCACCGGACCCCGGGAGCCGGCCGCCTATGTCGGGGGCGATCTCATGCTACACCAGTGCTATAAGACTTGGGGAGGGGGTCGGAGCCAAGCGTCTTCTCCGAGTCCGTGCCATCACACCGTCCCTCGGGGGCCTCCGTCAAGCGGTTTAGGGAGGTACCATATAACATTGTTTTCAAATGCAGTCAGGTCCACAAACGACCCTCACTTACTTTGAGAATAGTGAAGCTGCAGTAGGTGGAAATAAGCTTCAGACAGTCTTACAAGCACTGCTTTTGTAAACATTTTTTGTTTTTTTTGTATTTTTGCACAGTTTTATATTTTTTTTTTGTTTTTGATGGAGGGGAAACAACAAAGCACAGGCATTGAAAAAGGCTCAAACTCAGAACTCTGAACTATGGCACCCAACATCCAGGACTTGCCATCCGGATCTTGGCGCCTTGTGCTGCTTCCGACCTATTCACACATCGGTCCACTACTGACATCATCTTATAAACCAACGTTATGTAAATAGTTATTTAATAAAATGTTTTACCCTGTTTCTTTGCTGGTGTGTTGTCTATATTTTTAATATTTGCATAGGGTTTGTCGTTATTTTGGGCGGGATGGGTGACGGAGCCGAGCTGTCTTGCAGCCCTCATGGTGTGGAGCTCAGTTCATCTCACTATTTTCGTATTTCTCATGAAGGGTTGTTTATAATATTTCTATTTTAGGGAGGTCAAAAAAAGATCCAATTAGTGGCCTACTGATTTTGCTCGATTACTTTTATTTTTTTACACGATTTTTCACGATCTGCAAAGACTAAACAGAGTATTGCGACTTTGTGCTTGTTTGTAAATAGAGAATGAACCAAAGAGAATCAATTGTAAAACAGTAAATGCTTGGATAATAATCAATCAAATGGAGAGACAAGCAGGGAGGACGGATTACAACGGGGGTAAAGGCCTGCGTTAACTACTCTTCACTATCTGCAAAGAGAGAGTACTACTAAGAGAAAAGAGGGGAGGGGGGCAGCGTTCAAAGCACATCAGCGTGCATAAACACGAAAAAGTTTTTATCTATCACGTACTTGACATTTTAAAGCTTTTCATATTTGCTATTAAAAAACCATTGAAATTCACTGAAAATCACCATAGGTTATAGTCGATATATAGTTAGGAATTTGCATTTACAAAACCTTGAAAATTCAATGAAAAAACCATTGGTTTTAGGCCATATATAGTTAGGGATTTGCATTTACAAAACCTTATTTTACTCGCATAAAACCATTGAAATTCCATATATAGTTAGATGCGCTAACTATATATCGCGCACCCGCAATCCACTGCTGATGATGTCACATATTACATCATTCATGACATGGTCAGTGACATCACTGATGACATCACTGATGACAACTCAAATGACATCACTGATGACATCTCATTTGACATCACTGATCACATCACTGATGACATCACTCGTGTGATAATACAATGAACCTCTTCAGACTCTAATATAACCTTACATACACTCAGTATAAACAGACACTCACAGACTGTCACTCATCTATGGAGTTACTCACACACCTAGTCAGTCATGGAAAGAATCAATCACACCTCCATTTCCTCAACTATACAGTTATACACACCTTACTTATTCAAACATATTCTAACACATATTTACTCTCTTATACAATCCCTGATACAAGCTCACAGTGATCCATACAGCCACTCACACATTCACTGGCTCTTATCCACAGTTATTTATATATGTCAACTCTCACATGTATTGTGTTTTACATACGTATTTACTTGCACATGTAGCACTGAGATATCCATTCACTCACCAACACACCCATGCACAGTCAACCGCCCACATAGCTGTTTCCACATGCACTCTTGAACTCATACACCTAGTGAATCAACTGCTTACACATCTATGCACAGAGTCACACACCTCCCAGCCACCCACACACATACTCAGTCTCCCATACAAATACTTGAGCAACCAATCAATAACCCATATAGTTATTCATATAGCTACTGATCAACACATGCAGCAGCTTACACAACAACAGACATACTGATGCACAAATTAAGACAGTTTAGTCACTAACCCATGCACTCAGTGAGACACATTTAATCACTCTTTCATACAGTCAGTCATGCACCTACTAAATTCTTCATCCAGGCACTTATACATCCACTCATTCTTCAATATGTAAAACATATTTAAACTTTACAGAAACATACAGTCACTGGATGTTGTCATCAGTGATGTCATCAGTGATGTCACTGACCATGTCATGAATGATGTAATATGTGACATCATCAGCAGTGGATTGCGGGTGCGCGATATATAGTTAGCGCATCTAACTATATATTTAATTTCAATGGTTTTATGCGAGTAAAATAAGGTTTTGTAAATGCAAATCCCTAACTATATATGGCCTAAAACCAATGGTTTTTTCATTGAATATATATATATATATATATATATATATATATATATATGTATATATTCACTGAAAAAACCATAGGTTTGACACATGTTATAGTTAGCTGGAAATTTTACTGACATAAAACCAATGAAATTCCACGTTATAGTTAGTTGGACTCACTATAACTTGCGCGTGCAATGCACTGCTGATGACGTCACATATTACATCACTCATGACATGGTCAGTGACATCACTCATGACATCACTGATGACACCATCCTTGTGACATAGTGACAGACCTCCTTTCACTGTAATGTAACCCTTGAAACACATATTCAAAAATAGAAACTGAAATTTAAAAAAAATGCAGATACCCATATCAGTTACAACAAGTAATTCAGTAATTCCACCATCTATATACACATCCACTCATACATATACTCACTCATCATATGAAATGATACACCTATACATCCTGTTACACACCGACAATCATCGAAAAGTTACTCACACACATACTCACACGTGCAAATAAACTATTGAACATCCATTTATTTGAATATAGAGTTATACACACACTTCCACCTTACTTCTATTGAAAATTACACATATTTATTCTCTTAAACAATCACTTATAGAAACACATACTTATTTAAACAGGAACTCTTTCAATCTCTTACTCTCACATATACTCACTTATATACATCAATATTCACATATACTAGATTAAAACATATGTCGTTTTTGATAAAGACACTAGTGAGACAGTCATTCACTCACTAACAAACACATATACACACTCAACCACCCATACAGTCCTGCACATATGCTGTCTTCAAAACACATACAAACAGAGAGTCAGTCACTCATGCATTTATGTGCTAAGTAATACCCCCACCAAACCATATAGACACTCATACTGATACTAAGAGAAACATCTAATAACCCATATACATACGCATGTAGCTACTTACCAACACATGTAGCCACTTATACACAAAGTGAAACACTAATATATATATTTAAATATTTAAACATTACTCACTAATATTTATTTTTCAGAAAGACACATATTCACTGGATGGTGTCATCAGTGATGTCATGAGTGATGTCACTGACCATGTCATGAGTGATGTAATATGTGACGTCATCAGCAGTGCATTGCACGCGCAAGTTATAGTGAGTCCAACTAACTATAACGTGGAATTTCATTGGTTTTATGTCAGTAAAATTTCCAGCTAACTATAACATGTGTCAAACCTATGGTTTTTTCAGTGAATTTCATAGGTTTTTTAAATGCTACTTCCTAACTATAACGTGTGTAAAACCTATGGTTTTTTCTGTGAATTTCATTGGTTTTTAAAATGCTAATTCAGAAAAATGTCGTGTATGCAACCTATACTTTTGGCAATAAAGTTCTGGCAATATTTTTTTCGAAAACAAGCCATTTTCTTCACTGTTCAAGTTGCATAGAGACTCCTTGTAAAGCAATACAGAATTCGAAAGTCTGTACCTTGCCTTTTTTTAAACACATTAAAATTTGTGTGTAAATAAAAATAGCCTTACTAAACTTTCGTGCGCGACCCGGTGTGCGCACTCTCGGCAACAGTTGTCAATAAAATGGATATCGCATTTCCAGGCTTTCGTGCGCGACCGAGTGCGCGCACCGGCCTATATATTTCGTAAAAACCTTGCGATTTGAACTTATTGAATTTCTTCATACACCCCTCAAAGAACTTATAGTACGTCAAAGAGACTGTACCTAGACTTCTTTTTTATTCTTATGAAACTTTTCAGTAAATGGAGCCGAATGTCTTTTTAAACTTTCGTGCGTTACCGGATGTACACACCTTGGTATTTTTTTTAGAAATATAAAACGTTTCATACTTTAACAATTGTGTGCTTAAATCCAGCTCAGAAGATATACAAAATCAGGATGGTAGTTGGTTTAACCCGGACCGTTTATTAGAGGTAGATCGTCCGACTCCACCGGAGGACACCCCTAATAAAAAGGACATATATATAAAATGCGGACTAGCCGCTGTATCGTGCTAGCAAACTATAACATATAAATCGTTAGAAAAAACAAAAGGAATCGAGCAAAATCAGTAGGCCACTGATGAGATCTTTTTTTGACCTCGCTAAAATAGAAAAATTAGGAACAACCCCTCATGAGAAATATGAAACTAGTGAGAGAAACCGAGCTCGACGCCATGATGGCTGCAAGACAGCTCGGCTCCGCCGCCCACCCCACCCAAAATAACGACAAATATTATAAAGATACACAACACACCAGCAAAGTAACAGGGTAAAACGTTTTATTAAATAACTATTTACATGGCAGCCTACTGCAACATGAAAACAACACTTTCAATTGGTTCTTAATAGTTTCAATTCTGGAATTTACATGCGGCACTCCACCCACTTCCCTCACTATCTTTTCTACTCTCAAGAGACAACAACGTCCTACATCTTTCGGAAGACTTTGGTGAAATGGCTACCGTATCTCATTCATCTTCAGAATCTGACCAAAATGATCGACTACCTTTAATAAGAAAAAATAAATCTTTCATCTGGCAATTTTTCACTTATCCTGAAGATCAAAAGAAAGTGAATGCACCAAAAGTAACCTGCACGATATGTGACTTGGTTCTCTCAAGAAGAAATCAAGCAAAAAAATATTCCTTTTCCATACATAGCATGGTGCGGCATGTCAAACAAGTGCACCCTCTGCAATTTGCAGAGGCAACGACAAGAGCCCTGGCCACGCTATTACCATTAGAGGTGGCCAGCACATCTTCTGATCGACGACCTGTATCTCCATCGAGTGCAGAGATCGACTTCAGATATTTAACTATATATGGTCTATAACCTATGGTTTTTTCAGTGATTTTCTTTGGTTTTTTAATAGCAAATATCAAAAGCTTTTTTGTGGAAAATGACTAAAATTAGGTATACATAAGCGGCGTTCATTTATGTTCACCACAGCCATTGTTAAAAGTAAAGTGAAAGTCGCGAAACAGTGGCCACGCCATCTAGTCCCTTTTAGGCCCCATCATGCACGTAAGTAACAGCCATTTTCTGTGTCATGGCCTCTCTGCCCACTGCCAATAGCCTATGATTGTTCGAAATTGGTTCTCTTTGGGTCATTCTCTGTTCACAAATAAGCATAAAGTCGCAATACTTTGTTTAGTTTTTGCAGATAGTGAAGGATAGGTAGTGCACACTTTTGTCCCCTTTGTAACCCGTCATGCCTATTTCTGCCCCGTTTGTTGGTAGTTGGTTCAACCCGGACCGTTTATTAGAGGTAGATCGCCCGACTCCACCGGAGGACCCCCCGAATAAAAAGGACATATATATAAAATGCGGACTATCCGCTGTATCGTGCTAGCAAACTATAACATATAAATCGTTAGAAAAAACATGAAACTAGAGAGAGGAACCGAGCTCGACGCCATGATGGCTGCAAGACAGCTCGGCTCCGCCGCCCACCCCGCCCAAAATAACGACAAACACTATGCAAGTATTATAAATATATACAACACACCAGCAAAGTAACAGGATAAAATGTTTTATTAAATAACTATTTACATGGCAACCTACTGCAACATGAAAACAACACTTCTAATTGCTTCTTAGTAGTTTCAATTCTGAAATTGAACACCCAGTACATCCAGAGGTCATGTCTGACAAGTTGTGTGGGGGGATGCCTTGCTAATGCCGCCACCCCCACCACCTTCTGTAGGAAGGACTCTGGATATCCGTGGTCCCTGAGAGGCTTCGATGTCCCTGCCTTGCACAAATGTCATAAGTTCTGGATGTTGAGAGCCATACTTCAGGGTCCGACAAGTTGTGTGGGGGGATGCCTTGCTAATGCCGCCACCCCCACCACCTTCTGTAGGAAGGACTCTGGATATACTTGGTCCCTGAGAGGCTTTGATGTCCCTGCCTTGCACAAATGTCATAAGTTCTGAATGTTGAGTGCCATACTTCAGGGTCCAAGAAACGCGGACTCGGAGGGGGCGCTTGGCTTCTGCCCCCTCCCCAAGTCTTGTTCCCCTGGTATGGCCTGAGATCGCCCCCGACATAGGCGGCCGGCTCCCGGGGTCAGGCGGAACTTCTTGCCTTTTGATGCCTCTTCCATTATGGACCTTGTCCCACAATCCGTTTGACCTGAAGACACGTCCTGCGGTGCCCTGCTCCGACCATCACATATACCTGCGCCAGGACATGGCGTGGGGTGCACTGGAAGGGAGAGGCGGCGCGAACGAGCCTCTCCCACCTCACCAGGTGGAGGTTTCTTAGCTACACCCCAGCGCTTCACTCGGCCAGCTGAGTTCCGCCTGCTCCTGTGGCACAGTGCCTCGCTCAGCCAGCTGAATTACGCCTGCTCTTGCTATTACACCGTCCCACCCGCCATCCGGCTGAATTGCACCCACTCTTCCGATACAGCGACAGGCGGCTGCCACGGAGCTCAGGAAATGGCGGTCGGCTTCACAGACTTGGGCCTGGCCTGCAAGGATGGCTCTGGGCAACCCTGGAACTCGGACGCTTGACTGCTAGGGCATGAGCCCCATTCCCAAAAGCGTCCCCTCAGCCTTGAAGATTCTACAAGAGTCACTGAGGCCCCCGACTCCTGCAGACTTCCGGTGGGGAGCGACTGCCATGATTGCTCACGGAATGGCCACGACGTAGCCACGGGGTGCTCTCATGCTGACGCCAGCTTCAGTCTGAAACATCCAGAAACACTGTAGACTACCAATTCGATCAGTTCCGGTGGAGCCCCAACGACATATCGCGTTGTTGCGTAATCCGTCATACGACGCGCCGCGTTAGCGCACCCGGAAGTGCTCCGGTGCGCGAGGCGCGAAGCGCAGCTTCCCGGAAGCAGTGCGGAGCGCGTAACGTAAGCATTTACATTTCAGTTGGTTCTCCCTCACAATATTTTCAATGTCACATAAAAGTCACCCATCACCCACTGCCATCTCTGGCTGTTTCCATGGTAACACCTCATTCTGCACCTGGCTGAAGGCACAGGTCAAAAGTTCATATCTCAACGTTCTACAGCAAAGTAACAACACTGTTTTCCCTCCAGAAACACCTGCCAATCCACAGCTCTGTTACATGTCTTTTTTTTCACACCCAATAGTACTTTTCGTTTAACATAAACATTAACATACAACGTACTGTTCAATCTCCACTTCTTACAATCAACCAATCATTTTTATTTTTTAAACCACACCCAGCCTCTTCCTTTTTCTTTATTTAGAATTTCAACTTCTAACTACCATTCCACTTCCAGAACGATCGGAGGACGACTACAAATCCCTTGAAAATGAAGGTCTGGCTAATAGGACACAGTTATATTCACTGGAGTGAAAAATATGCAGTAAGCAGACGAATTTGCAACCTCAGCTTACCAAATGTACACATAACATGGATTTCCAAAAGAGGATTGAAATGTCACCAATTGATTCCATTGGTGAAAACTTGTATGCATCTCCCAGAACCAGACCTTATAATTGTGCACTGTGGTGGGAACGATCTAGGCACAATCACTGGGGTAGGTCTGGAAATGCTTCTAAAAGACACCTTTCGACAATTGATGACACTTTTTCCTCGATCTGCCTTGGTATATTCCAAAATATGCCAAAGACAGAAATGGAATTGGTCCAATCACCATTGTGCACAATTTGAGAAAGCAAGGGGACATGTAAATAAATCTGTTTCTGCGTTCCTCAGAGATTATAGCATGGGTTCTATTTACCACAACAACTTGCGATACCACATGCAAGACGTCTATAGGAGAGACGGTGTTCATTTCACGAATGAGGGAAACAGAATCTTCCTCTGCAACATCAGGCTCTGCATCGGTACTTACTTATAAATGCAGAAAACACTCAATTAACACAATGGCTCTTTTCAGAGCCACCTTATATCTAAGCACTCAAACTTCTGATTTATCTCCATTTTCACACTCTTGTAAAAAGGTGTGCGCGACCGAGTGCGCGCACCACGCAACTTTAAAAAAAAAGTATATATATATATTTTCGCCTTTAAGGGCCTTACTGCACACCCTGAGAAAACCTACGCAGCAAAACAATCTCTACCTTCTCCCCTTTCCATATTCCAACGCTTTGAAATCCACAATATATTTACTCGCAATGACAAAATGGCGGTCAACACTTCCTGATTTCCTTCGAATCGAACGTTAACAGACGTCACGCAGCAAAATTCCGCTCGCACGCGCAGCCGTTTTGTGCGCGCGTATAGATATATAATTGACTTTAACTTTAATTTCCTCAGCAACTACTGAACGGATTTACACCATTCCAAAAAAAGCGTAATCTGCGAGCCGGACTGTACAGTTTTACCAAATTTCTTATAAATCCATTCACCCGTTCGACCTGTAGCCGAGTCTAAAGGTCCTATGGAAAATAACATGGAGAAAACATGTTTTGGGACCCCCCTTTTATCTCAGCCCCCACTTGACCAATCCCCCCCAAACTTTTAGGGAAGGAGCGCAGCGGACTGAGCCATCTTCTTTGAGAAATTCGCTAAAATTCTTCAACCAGGGCCAAAGTTATTCCAAATAGAATGTTGAGGATTTCCTATGGAAACTAGGTCCTAACTATAACTACCTACTGGCGACCGCCAGTAGGTAATATATGTATATATATATATATATATGAACACAAAGTTTGTAGCTGTTCCCAAGCCTCTGGTTCGGCGGGCTCACGGCTGGGGTAGCCACCCCCAAATTTCTCACACGTACAATCCGGCGCAATCCTTCCCAAGTGGATCAAAAGGAATCACACAGGAGCCGTTGCCTCTATTTCAGTGCAGATTTATTGCAGACACAAACGTCTGTGTTTGTGTCTGCAATAAATCTGCACTGAAATAGAGGCAACGGGTCCTGTGTGATTCCTTTTGATCCACTTGGGAAGGATTGCGCCGGATTGTACGTGTGAGATATATATATATATATATATATATATATATATATATATATATATATATATATATATATATATATATATATATATATATATATATATATATTCACTGAAAAAAACATAGGTTTTAGGCCATATATAGTTAGGGATTTGCATTTACAAAACCTTATTTTACTCGCATAAAACCATTGAAATTCCATATATAGTTAGATGCGCTAACTATATATTGCGCACCCGCAATCCACTGCTGATGATGTCACATATTACATCATTCATGACATGGTCAGTGACATCACTGATGACATCACTGATGACAACTCAAATGACATCACTGATGACAACATCCAGTGACTGTATGTTTCTGTAAAGTTAAAATATGTCTTACATATTGAAGAATGAGTGGATGTATAAGTGTCTGGAAGAAGGATTTAGTAGGTGCATGACTGATTGTATGAGGGAGTGATTAAATGTGTCTCACTGAGTGCATGGGTTAGTGAATAAACTGTATTAATTTGTGTATCATTATATCTGTTGTTCTGTAAACTGCTGCATGTGTTGATCAGTAGCTATATGAATAACTATATGGGTTATTGATTGGTTGCTCAAGTATTTGTATGGGAGACTGAGTATGTGTGTGGGTGGCTGGGAGGTGTGTGACTGTGCATAGATGTGTAAGCAGTTGATTCACTAGGTGTATGAGTTCAAGAGTGCATGTGGAAACAGCTATATGGGCGGTTGACTGTGTGCATGAGTGTATTGGTGAGTGAATGGAAATCTCAGTGCTACATGTCAAAGTAAGTACATATGTAAAACACAGTACATGTGAGAGTTAACATATATAAATAACTGTGCATAAGAGCCAGTGAATGTGTGAGTGGCTGTATGGATCATTGTGAACATGTATCATTTCATTTTCCAATCTTTATTTCGACCATTTGGTCATAAAAGATGCACATACAATAAAATCACATGAATTCTGTCAAATTTGATAAAACATCAATACATGATTTTAAGATCAACACAGACAATAAAAACAGTTATTAAGAATTGAAGCGATTCTAAAGTCTACCCAGCATTTTTTAAAAGACGATTACGCGTATACCAAACATTCGTAAAGAATTTGGAAAGTGCAAAAACGGTTGGGCCAGAAACATCGGATTTTAAAATCCTGTACATAGGTGTATATTCCCTGCCACCCAAATTCTTAATCAAGGGAAGCAGCCAATGCTTTCTGGCTGCCTTGTAGGCTGGGCAGAAAAAGATCACATGCAAATCATTTTCCTCTTTATCAACGCAAAGAGGACAGTACTTGGTGGAAGGGACTTGTGACCAGGTGCTTGAAAAGGACCGAAAAGGCAATGTACCGTATCTCCACTGGAGAAATAACTTTCTGGTAAGTATGGGATATATGGGATCGAAAGCCTTCTCAAATTTGTAGAGATCCTTAGTTTGCAGGAATATGGAAGAAAGGGACCCCTCTGTCTGGGTAGCTAAGGCCCTTGCCCTTTTGTGTTCATGATACAGATTCGCCAGGGATCTCTTGGAGATTCTTGGTGCTGCATTTGCTGGTTCGGTCCACAATTCAGGGAGCCCCAGATCGGTGCAAATTGACTGGATGTTTTGGACCCAGGGAATACTGAGCGCCTTGGGGTGCTTTAATAGTTCGACCAGTTCCGCCCTATAGTCGGCGAGATCATCGCCGCTCCATAGCCTGCGCCAGAAGGCAATGGGTCTTAGACTTATCTCGTCGGCAAGTGTCCGTAGCCCTAGATCAAGCCTCAGAGGAAGGAGTGGAGTGCTAGGGGGAAGTGCGGTTATTTGTCTTATAAACCTATTTTCCGTGGAAGACAGGTTCCGACATGGAATGTGGCCCCACAATTCAGCCCCGTACAAGATCGCCCCCCTGGCCGGGGCCTTATATATCTGAATTAAGGCCCCCAGTGGGCGGTAGGTCGAGCCGGTCATCATCCGGGATATACCCCCGGTAATTTGTACTAATTTAAGGTTAGCCCTGCTCTGATGGGTCCCCCAGGTCATATTTTCGTTGAGCGTCACGCCGAGATATTCAAACGTTGCTACTCTTTCCAGCCGCACTGCTCCCAGTTGGGGATTCGGGCGCTGTTTGGGGCTCGGATTCAATACCATATATTTGGTTTTTGTGGCGTTGATTTCCAGCCCTCTATCCTGGCAGAAGGCCACAAAGGCATCGAGTATCCTTTGGATGCCCATGGGTGTTTTAGATATCAACAGTGTGTCGTCCGCGAACATTATTGCGGGCACACTGTTGCCATTTAATTTGGGGGCATTTGTGTAGTCGGTGGCGTTAAGATGGGCCATTACCCCGTTGACGAAGAGGCAAAACAGGGTCGGCGCCAGCACACAGCCCTGTCTTACCCCTCTGCCAACGGGGAATCTATCAGTCAGTTCCCCCGACCTCCCACACCTCACCTAGGCATAATTATTATGGTGCAACCTCTGCAAGGTCAATAAAATATCTGGTGGTACGCCCATCCCTGCCAAGATGATCCAAAGTTTTCCCCTGGGCACGAGGTCGAAGGCGGCCCGTAGGTCCACGAAAATCGTGTACAAACTACCGCCCTCGAACCTCACTGTCCTCCAATAGACCAGATTCAATCTGAAGACCTGGTCCACAGTCGATACCCCTTTCCTAAATCCTGCCTGATAGGGACTGAGGGCGCCCACCTCCTCTATCCATTCCTGAAGCCTATTCAGGAGAACCCTGCCGAACAGCTTCTGTGCTACGTCTATCAGGCTAATCGGTCTGTAGTTGGCTGGGAGGAAGGGGGATCCCTTTTTGAAAATCGGGACCACCTCAGCCCCCAGCCAAGTACTAGGGATTTCCATCCCACCGAGGATACCGTTAAAAAGAGCAGCGAGGTAAGGCGCCCAGACGGTGGGCTCCTGCTTGAACAGGTCTCCCGGTAGCCCATCCAGTCCAGGCGCCTTCCCCGAAGCCAGGCCTGAAATAGCAGCAGTGACCTCACACAGTGTTATTAGATCCGCCTGAGGGCCCAGCCTCTCCGGTTCGATTGGCGCAGGAAGTTCTCCGGACTCAGCGCTATATAGGGACTGGAAGTGGGCCTGCCACACTCCAGGAGCTATGTTAGGCTCCACTGCCGAATGTAGACTCCCTGATCCCCCATTCACAATCCTCCAGAACAGGCGTTGATCTTGTATTGCTAGGGCCTTTGTGAGTTCTTCCCACTGGTTTTCCTCCCATTCTATTTTGGCCTGAGCAAGAAGCTTCTTGTAGGCTTGCCTGCATTGCTTAAGGCGTTCCCCTCCTGTGCCCTCCTTAATTGCTCCAAGGAGTTCTGTTTTGGCCCGTCTACAGGCTGCATTGTACCATTGTGTTTTACCTTGGCACCTCTCCCTTGGCTTTCGTAAGTTACGAGTGAAGTGGGGTGCCGCAACTTTTATGAGTTCCTCGTGGGCATCAAACAGTTTGCTCCTTATATCTATTTTATTTGCCACACTCTCAAGTTCCCCAACAATTTCCAGGATGGGAGTAATCTCTGCATAAAGCAGTGGGAGTTTATCCTTGTTTGTGACCATATGCTCCCACCTGATTCTTCTCCTACTGTTATCTAGGAGGAGCGTGGGGTGATTCCCTTCCTCATGGGTCACTGGGGCCTGAGGTGCTGGATGGACAAGGTCTAACTCGAGGGCATTGTGGTCACTGTCCAACCTGTCTATTACCCTGAAATCCTGTATTGTTGACCACCTCGCTAATTGGACCAGGACATAGTCCAAATGAGACTCTCTTCCCCGACGATTGTAAGTGTTTTTGCCTGGTATATCGGATTTAGTTCGCCCATTACACGCTCTGAGTCCAAACCTTAACGTAAGGGCAGTAATTTGCAGTGCCAGTGGGGTCCAAGCTTTCGGAGATGGCACATCAACCCATGGTACTGCCCACCTACCTTCTTCTTCTGATAAGGACCCTTCCTGGAGGCCGGGGAGTGGCTCAAAGTGAGAGTTAAAGTCCCCACCCACCACATAATATGAATCGGTCGACAGTTCAGATAAAAAGTTCGAGAGTTCATCAAAGGTCGGTGATTCTTTTGCCATTCCCATCGGCCTGGAATAGATGTTGACCAGCAGGAGGTTAGCTTTCATGTATCAAGGATTGTATAAGAGAGTAAATATCTGTTAGAATATGTTTCAATAAGTAAGGTGTGTATAACTGTATAGTTGAGGAATTGGAGGTGTGTTTGATTCTTTGCATGACTGTCTAGGTGTATGAGTAACTCCATGGATGAGTGACAGTCTGTGAGTGTCTGTTTTCACTGAGTGTATCTAAGGATATATCAGAGTCTGTAGAGGTTCATCGTATTAACACATGAATGATGTCATCTGTGATGTTGTCAGTGATGTCATTTGAGTTGTCATCAGTGATGTCATCAGTGATGTCATTTGAGATGTCATCAGTGATGTCATCAGTGATGTCATCAGTGATGTCACTGACCATGTCATGAATGATGTAATATGTGACATCATCAGCAGTGGATTACGGGTGCGCGATATATAGTTAGCGCATCTAACTATATATGGAATTTCAATGGTTTTATGCGAGTAAAATAAGGTTTTGTAAATGCAAATCCCTAACTATATATGGCCTAAAACCAATGGTTTTTTCATTGAATTTTCAAGGTTTTGTAAATGCAAATTCCTAACTATATATCGACTATAACCTATGGTTTTTTCAGTGAATTTCAATGGTTTTTTAATAGCAAATATGAAAAGCTTTAAAATGTCAAGTACGTGATAGATAAAAACATTTTCGTATTTATGCACGCTGATGTGCTTTGAACGCTGCACCCCCCCTCCCCTCTTTTCTCTTAGTAGTACTCTCTCTTTGCAGATAGTGAACGGTAGTTAACGTAGGCCTTTGCCCCCGTTGTAATCCGTCGTGCCTGCTTGTCTCTCCATTTGATTGATTGTTATCCAAGCATTTACTGTTTTCGAATTGGTTCTCTTTGGATCATTCTCTATTTACAAACAAGCACAAAGTCGCAATACTCTGTTTAGTCTTTGCAGATAGTGAAAAATCGTGTAAAAAAATAAAAGTAATCGAGCAAAATCAGTAGGCCACTAATTGGATCTCTTTTTGACCTCGCTAAAATAGAAATATTAGGAACAACCCTTCATGAGAAATACGAAAATAGTGAGATGAACTGAGCTCCACACCATGAGGGCTGCAAGACAGCTCGACTCCGTCACCCACCCCGCCCAAAATAACGACAAACCCTATGCAAAGAAACAGGGTAAAACATTTTATTAAATAACTATTTACATAACTATTTTATACTTTTTATTGCCCGATTCCGGCTAGCTCAATCGATCGAGCATGAAACTCATGCACTCTGATAGCAAGCGTTGCTACTGATGCTATGCAGACCAAAACTGGTTTTCAGTTTGTACATTTTTCTAGATTTTTCAATCCAAGGTTGGTTGACTTTGTAGAACGATGGCTTCAGATTTTCAACATACGGTGTGGTGGCGCGGACTGGGAGGGGGCGCTTCGCTCCTGCCCCCTCCCCAAGTAAGATTTTCATACATGAAAGTACGTTAATGGTTTTGGTCCCTGAGTTGCTTCAATGTCACTGCCATTCTCAAATGGCATAAGTTCTGGATGTTGGGTGCCATAGTTCAGAGTTCTGAGCAGCGCTTGTAACACTGTCTGAAGCTTATTTCCACCTACTGCAGCTACACTATTCTCAAAGTAAGTGAGTGTCGTTTGTGGACCTGACTGCATTTGAAAACAATGTGATATGTTACCTTCCTAAACAGCTTGACGGAGGCCCCCGAGGGGCGGTGTGATGGCCATGGACTCGGAGAAGACGCTTGGCTCCGACCCCCTCCCCAAGTCTTATAGCACTGGTGTAGCCTGAGATCGCCCCCGACATAGGCAGCCGGCTCCCGGGGTCCGGCGGAACTTTTTGCCTTTTGATGACTCTTCTATTCTGGACCTTGTCCCACAATCCGTTTGACCTGAAGACACGCTGTAGTGGGGCGCCCCTTTACCGTTTCAGTTGCCATTCCGCCCGCTTTTGCTACACTGTGCCTCTTCCGCCATTCAGCTGTTTACCGCCCGCTCTTGCGACTACAGCGTCTCGCTCACCATGTAGTTGAGTTGCTCCCGCTCTTGCGGTGCAGCGATAGGCGGCTGCCACAGGACTCTCAAAATGGCGGCCGGCTCTTCGGTTTTGGGCCTGGTCCACTAAAATGGCCCTGGGACACCTTTGAACTCGGACGCTTCCCTGATAGGGCTTGGGTCCCATTCTCGAAAGCGTCCCCTCAGCCGTGAAGATTCTACAAAAGTCTTGGGGGCCCCCGACTCCCGCAGGCTTCTGGTGGGGAGCGGCTGCCATGTCTGCTTGTGGAATGGCCACGACGGAGCTACGAGATGGTAGTGCTCTCATGCTGATGCCAGCTTTAGTCTGAAACATCCAGAAACACTGTAGACTACCAATTCGATCAGTTCCGGTAGCGCCCCAACATGACCCGGAAGAGAAGAACTTGCCCTCCCCTCTTTGACTGATGGTTCTTGTTGCCTGTCCCCTCTGTTGTCATTTAACAGAACTTTTTGGACTGCTGAAAGGGGTTGTGTTCCGAACGCTGGTTGGTGGAGACATTTTGACTATATTCTTGACCTACGTTGTCGCGTAATGCGTTATATGACACGCCGCGTTAGCGCACCCGGAAGTGATCCGAGGCGCGGCGCGCAGCGCGTAACGTAAGCATAACAGGTCATGTGACTTGTTAATAAAACTTTTCATTGGTTCATTTTACTTTTGTTATTTTAATGATGTAAAGCTTGGTCATATGACCTAAAAATTACGCTTTTTATTGTTTTCGAACATTATTTTTTTTTAAACATATGTTATAATATTCCAGGCTAATGTACTTTCCCGGAAAATTAACAACTGTCCTGCAAGTAAAATATATTCCTTTTTCGAGAAAAAGGTCGTTTCTTCGTTCCATGACGGAGCCGTTGAGTAAAAGAGACTCGGCCTGCTGTCTTAGTCGCCGATACGCCTGATTATCAGATTCTTATCGATCACTTTATGTTGCAGAAATGAAAAACACAACTGCCCTTGACCATTTATCTTTACTGCGTTCCTACATATTATACCTTTTATCCGTCATGTAATTGTACTACTTTATTTCACTTGCCTTTTACTGATTCGAAAACAGTGACTAAAAGTAAAAACTTTACCAATGTAAATACTACTACCATGTTTTGTTTTAAAAACCTTTATTGTGAAAATGTCAGTATACAAATACGGGCCTATAACCACGTGGGCCGGCCACGGAGCAAACTGGAATCGTATATGATGAGGAGACATTTACATTATGGAGGAACGTAACGAACGAGCCATTAGGTTGCAAGAACTAAGGTGTCTAACAGTTGCGGAATCGGTGGACGTACATTTTGTAATTAAAATACGACAGGGCCACTTACAAAAAAGTTATCTAGATATACATTTGCGTGCAAGTACCATGGGTGACGTTAATTCGAACTTTCAATAGTACAGTAATCAATAACACATCAGAAGTTAATATCAATAGGGATGTCGAAATATTCAATCAATTCTCGTCCCCGCCCGCCATGAGCATCAAAACTGAACAACCTTGATATCACGAGATATGAATGCAACTAGTACACAACAATGAGTTACGAGTCCCATTTATACCGGCGCCATTTTGGGCGAGGCCGGGCAGGTCCAAGATATAGTCAAAATGTCTCCACCAACCATCGGCCAGACCAGAACCCCTTTCGGCCCTTTATGCTACAAGATGGTGTCTTCCATTCAGAAAATATTATTGGCAGGATTTTGAAAGGAAACATAAACAGCCGTTCTCCTAGTGAGTTTAACATTGTTACATTTAGGAAGAATGTTGAAGAGTAGTATGTGGAAAATCTAAAGCCATTTTTCTACAAACTCTCAATCAGCCTTGGATGGAAAAAAAATCCTGAAGAATGTACAAACTGAAAACCAATTTTTGTCTATATAGCATCAACAGCAACGCTTGAGTCAGCTTTGTGTCAAGCCGCCATTTTCATTCACTCAATAGCGTCCCCCTGCACACATTCAGGGACCTGGTCGTGTCTTGAGGTGAAACGGATTGTAGGACAAGAAGCAGAAAAGAAAAGGAAAAAAGTTCCGCCGGACCTCGGGAGCCGGCCGCCTATGTCATGTGCGACCTTTGGACACACCAGGGCAATAGTGAAGCTGCAGCAGGTGCAAATAAGCTTCAGACAGTCTTACAAGCACTGCTCAGTACTCTCAACTATGGCATTCAACATCCAGGACTTGCCATTCGGATCTTGGCGCCTTGTGCTGGTTCCGACCTATTCACACATCGGTCCACTACTGACATCACCTCATAAGCCAACGGGGCACCCCACGCCGACTTTCGGCGCAGCATTGTAGGATGGCCACACAGGTGCGGCAACTTGCTGGACACCACCTCGGTGCCATCCGGATCTCGGCGCGTTCGAGTCACTGTACCGCAAGAGTGACCGCAACTCAGCTGGACACTCCGTCTTTCGGCGCAGCATTGTAGGATGGCCACACCAGTGCGGCAATTTGCTGGACACCACCTCGGTGCCATCCGGATCTCGGTGCGTTGTGCTGCCTTCGGCCTACTGTAGCCGCAAGTGCGGACGCAACTCAGTTGGACGGCGAGTGAAACGCTAAGGGGCGCCGCACTGCAGCCGAGGAGCCTCCATCTTGGGGGAGACGCACAGCCCCCACTGACTGACGCGACCTCACAGGCCAACGGGGCGCCCCATGCCGACTTTCGGCGCAGCATTGTAGGATGGCCACACCAGTGCGGCAATTTGCTGGACACCACCTCGTTGCCATCCGGATCTCAGCGCGTTGTGCTGCCTTCGGCCTATTCGCACATCGGTCCGCTACTGACGCCGCCTCACGTGCCAACGGATTTTCTACGCTTTTTGTAGCCCTATGCCGCATAACAGGTCATGTGACTTGTTTATAAAACTTTTCATTGGTTCATTTTACTTTTGGTTTCCTAAAGATGGAAGGCTTGGTCATATGACCTAAAAATAACACTTTTCATTGGTTTAGAACATTTTTTTTTCCCAAACGATGAAAGCCCCACCTTGTTTCTGGATGTTTCAGACTAAAGCTGGCGTCAGCATGAGAGCACCACCATCTCGTAGCTCCGTCGTGGTCATTCCGCGAGCAATCATGGCAGCCGCTCCCCACCGGAAGCCTGCGGGAGTCGAGGGCCCCCAAGACTTTTGTAGAATCTTCACGGCTGAGGGGACGCTTTTCGAGAATGGAGCCCAAGCCCTAGCAGGCAAGCGTCCAAGTTCCAAGGTGTCCCAGGGCCATTTTAGTGGACCAGGCCCAAAACCGAAGAGCCGTCCGCCATTTTAAGAGTCATGTGGCAGCCGCCTATCGCTGCACTGCAAGAGTGGGAGCAACTCAACAACATGGTGAGCGAGACGCTGTAGCCGCAAGAGCGGGCGCAACTCAGCTGGATGGCCGCCACCTGGGGAGGCCCGTTCACGCCGCCTCCCCCACGCCCCCCCCCCGGGCCGCCCCACGCCAATTTTCGGAGCAGCATTGTAGGATACCAAAACCAGTGCGGCAGTTTACTGGACATCACCTGGGTGCCATCAACATCTCAGCGCGTTCTGCTGCCTTGTGACTATTCGCACAACAGACCGCTACTCACGAGGCCTCCCCCCGCACCACCCGGGACGCCCCACGCCAATTTTCGGAGCAGCATTGTAGGATACCAAAACCAGTGCGGCACCCAGGCGACATCACCTGGGTGCCGTCCAGAACTCAGCACGTTGTGCTGCCTTGGGACTATTCGCACAAAAGACAGCTTCTGACAATTGTTGCTTTTTTTGGTGAAAAATGTTTAAATGTTTTTACAGTTTTTGTTCCGTTCATTATATTTAAAAGTTAATAAAGTTTTATAATCTTACTTTGTTGGAGTGTTATATATTTTTTTTTAAACGGGTGAATGGGGCCTTGAATCGGGTTATTGTCATGTGTGGGCTTTGCAAGTGTACTGCTACAGGATCGGACATTTCAAACTCAAATGCACGTTCTTTTTCTTACCTTTCCGAAGCATGGAGCGCAATAGCAGGCAGAGAAAGGGTGATGCAAGTGTTGAACACTGCCTAGCCTGGAAGTTGCTGGCATTCCCCCCCCCCCGCACGCTCCTGAAAGAGGACACACACACACCGCCGCCCCGAGTACTTCACAGATCTTTAAAAGACCATGCGCTTGTTTATGAGGCTTAAATGGTTTATCACCCCTTCTAGAACCCCTGCATCGACCCTCTGACGTTTCCTGGAAGAATTACCACGTAACACAATACCAAGCCCTGTCAGCTGAAACCCCCAAGGAATCATGGGGCATATTATCAAGGGGGTTTATCTCCGCTTTTTTGGCTTTAAAAGCCAAGAAAGCGGAGATAAAATTATCTCCCTATTACCAAGCTGTCACTAACACCAGTTAGTGACAGCTAAAAGGAGATAGCGACCATCGTGGGCCCCGCTTTGCATGTCAGTGATAGTGCCCTGAGCAGTTCTTAGCCATGTTATCCAATGGGAGGTGGATAACATGGCTAAGAGCATTTGCTCGATAATACATGAATATCGCGGACTTTTCTGCGATATTCATGCATTGCGGCCGTTTTTTATCGCATTTGCGATAAACCTTGCTAATAGCAAGGTTTATCTGCGATAAAAATCGCCGATGTGCGGCGATAATTTTTGTCTCTAAACAAGTTAGAGACAAAAATTATCGCTAGTTGTTGGTAATATGCCCCCGGGTTTTTGCTTGCAGAAATCGGGAGGCGGGAAACTAGCACTGAAATCAGTAGTCTCACGCCTGAATCGGGAGGGTTGGCATGTCTGGATTCTCTACAGCTGGGGCCATAAACTACATCCGCAGGGCTAGGTGATAGCCTGGGACCGGCCTGGCATCTAAAATGGCTGCCGTGCACGACAAAATTGTGGCATTGGAAAAAAGGCAAGATGGCGCAGACAATGTTTCTCAATAAGGATTCATTTATAACAAAATATTTTATCGCAGTGACAAATTGGCGGTCAACACTTCCTGATTTCCATCGAATCAAACGTTAACAGACGTCACGCAGCAAAAAAAATTAAAAAGCTCACGCACAGCCGCTGGAAGAGATGTATCAACATATATGAGCCTCCTCAGCCACCCTCATGAAACATAGGGGATTAGGATACGTCTCCCGCACCCCCTTATACCTAGTAATTTAATTAAAACGAAGCACAAAATGGCGAATTCCCGTTTCGCTACCAGTTTGCGGCCCAGTTCGCGGCCCGTGAAGCGCTTCTACCGTGAAAAATCATTTTTTTTTATTTTCCCCACGGGACCCTTTAATAACCCCAACAACATTCCTAGGGGGTCAAGAGGGGTATACCTTGCCCCCTTTCATTAAATTCCCCCTTCGTTTTTCACCTCTTCTTCTCTCTCGATCCTACCGAGAGATAAGATGGCGGCCGCTCCGGACTGTTTAGAATGTTGACAGACACCGGAGAGCCAATCAGCTTTCTGCGCTCAAAGTTCTGTTTCGCGAAATTTAAGCGAACCGGAGCGCAGCCTGGAGCGCTGTTACAGATATATATCTTGTTTTAAACGTTAATTTCTCAAAAACTACTGGAGCACATATATTGAGACCTAGCAAAGGCACATCGGGCTAACAGTCCCTACAATTTTGCCAAGTTTCGTGCAAATCCATTCAGCCGTTCGAGCTAAAAGTGAGTCCAACCGCCCTATGGAAATTAACATGGGAAAAACGCGTTTTGGGACCCCCCTTTTTTCTCGGCCCCCCCCTCGACAAAACCCCCCCAAATTTTCAAGGTCTGCTCAGAAACAAAATGTGCCATTTTCCTGAAAATTTCAGCCGATTCCGTCCACAAACGCCAAAGTTATTAGACATAGAATTTTCAAAAATCCCATAGGGAATAAATCCTAACTATATATATCTACTGGCGATAGCCAGTAGGTAATATATATATATATATATATATATATATATATATATATATATATATATATATATATTCACAGAAAACACCATAGGTTATAGACCATATATAGTTAGGAATTTGCATTTACAAAACCTTGAAAATTCAGTGAAAAAACCATAGGTTATAGACCATATATAGTTAGGGATTTGCATTTACAAAACCTTATTTTACTCGCATAAAACCATTGAAATTCCATATATAGTTAGATGCGCTAACTATATATCGCGCACCCGCAATCCACTGCTGATGATGTCACATATTACATCATTCATGACATGGTCAGTGACATCACTGATGACATCACTGATGACAACATCCAGTGACTGTATGTTTCTGTAAAGTTAAAATATGTCTTACATATTGAAGAATGAGTGGATGTATAAGTGTCTGGATGAAGGATTTAGTAGGTGCATGACTGACTGTATGAGTGAGTGATTGAATGTGTCTCACTGAGTGCATGGGTTAGTGACTAAACTGTCTTAATTTGTGCATCATTATGTCTGTTGTTCTGTAAACTGTTGCATGTGTTGATAAGTAGCTATATGAGTAACTATATGGGTTATTGATTGGTTGCCCAAGTATTTGTATGGGAGACTGAGTGTGTGTGTGGGTGGCTGGGAGGTGTATGACTCTGTGCATAGATGTGTGAGCAGTTGATTCACTAGATGTATGGTTTCTAAAGTGCATGTGGAAACAGCTGTATGGGCGGTTGACTGTGTGCATGAGTGTATTGGTGAGTGAATGGATATCTCAGTGCTACATGTCAAAGTAAGTACATATGTAAAACACAGTACATGTGAGAGTTGACATATATAAAAAACTGTGCATAAGAGCCAGTGAATGTGTGAGTGGCTGTATGGATCATTGTGAACTTGTATCAGGGATTGTATAAGAGAGTAAATATGTGTTAGTATATGTTTGAATAAGTAAAGTTTGTATAACTGTATAGTTGAGGAAATCGAGGTGTGATTGATTCTTTGCATGACTGACTAGGTGTGTGAGTAACTCCATGGATGAGTGACAGTCTGTGAGTGTCTGTTTACACTGATTGTATCTAAGGTTATATTAGAGTCTGAAGAGGTTCATCGTATTATCACATGAATGATATCATCAGTGATGGCATCAGTCATGTCAAATGAGATGTCATCAGTGATGTCATCAGTGATGTCATTTGAGATGTCATCAGTGATGTCATTTGAGATGTCATCAGTGATGTCATCAGTGATGTCACTGACCATGTCATGAATGATGTAATATGTGACATCATCAGCAGTGGATTGTGGGTGCGCGATATATAGTTAGCGCATCTAACTATATATGGAATTTCAATGGTTTTATGCGAGTAAAATAAGGTTTTGTAAATGCAAATCCCTAACTATATATGGTCTATAACCTATGGTTTTTTCACTGAATTTTCAAGGTTTTGTAAATGCAAATTCCTAACTATATATGGTCTATAACCTATGGTTTTTTCTGTGAATTTCATTGGTTTTTTAAAAGCTAACACCTGTAACTGTAAAATGTATTCTTCTTTAAATCTTAAAATATATTTTAGATGTTTATTAATAATTTTTTTTTTAATATTTTTTTTCCTACGCTTCTAGTTCGCGAACCGGGAAGCTTTCCGTTAGCTCATCTTGATGCCGCGACCTAGTCCGCGAACCGGTCAACGTTACGTTAGCGGAACTGTGACGCGTCGCGGAAGCGCGACGTATCACGTTGTCGCGTAATGCGTCTAATGACGCGCTGCGTTAGCGCTCCCGGAAGTGCTCCGGACCGCTAACCGGAAGCGATCCGAGACGCGGCGCGGACCGCGTAACGTAAGCGGAACAGGTCATGTGACTTGTTTATCAAACTTTTCATTGGTTCATTTCACTTTTGGTTTCCAAATGATGTATGACTAGGTCATGTGACCTAAAAATAACACTTTTCATTGGTTCAGAACTTTTGCTTTTCCCAAATCATGTAAACCCCTCCTTCTTTCCTCACTCTGACTTTCATCTTGGTGAGAGAAAGACCATTTACCTGAAGTTCAACAATGGCTTCCATTCTTGCTGCAGCTGGTGCACCCCCACCACCACCTCCACCTCCTCATAAGAAGAGAGGACCACCTAGTCAATTTACCTCCAACAGAGAGCAGGAAGAGGAGGAAGAAGAAGAAGAGGATCCAGATCAACAACAATTTATCCCAGAGTTGCCCCGTGTTTCAAAGAGAAAAACTAGTTTCATCTGGCAGTTTTTTTCCATCCCTCCAGGGGAGAAGAAGGTGAATGCGAAATATGCCACCTGCCTCATCTGTGATTACAGATTGTCAAGAGGCACAGAGAAGAAATATAGTATGGGCAACTATACTATGCATCGACATATGACCAGGTGGCATCCCTTGAACTACAGCCGGGCTGAGTTAAGGGACCTACAAGACAATCCCCCGACAACTCCTGTGGCCAGATCTACCTCATCAATGTCTTTGTCAGGAAGAGAGGCACAGGAAACTGTGCCAAATATTCAACCAAATTTCCAACATATGAGGTTTACTTGTATATATTGCGGTGCAATGTTGTCGTATGGGAACATGAGCATCAACTTGATTAATATGGTGTTCGAAAACCATAAGTGCCCTAATGCACCCAAGAAGTAATTTTTTTTTTGCTCCTGTTGAGCCGTTTTCAATGCCTGTTTTTTTGTTGTTTCCCCTCCATAAAAAACACAAAAAAACATAAAACTGTTCTAAAAATACAAAAAAATCAAAAAATGTTCAGAAAAAAAAAATATATATATAAAACAACAAAAACAAAAAAAAAAAGTTCTTTTCAGAACTACCTCCCCTTTCAAATAAAATTGCTAGAATGTTTATCACTCTGGCAAGCTCTATTTCTTTTGGTTCGCTTCAAGTTCGCTGACCGGTTCGCGAACTTTAAGCGAACTAAAAAAATATTTTTTTTAAAAAAAGAAGAGTTAGTATAAGGGAAGTAAACAGAGAATAATGTAAAAAGAAAGACAGCTATAGAGAGTAAATGAGAGATAGTGTCAGTGACATCATCAGCAGTGCATTGCGGGTAAAAAGAGTAGAAAACATTTACCTTATAATTCTTGTTACCTTTTTAAAATATTTTTTCATACTTTCAATCTGTAAAACAGAGAACAAACATTTCCAAAAATATTAAAACATGTACTTAAAAATTAGAAAAGACAAGGGAAAAGGTTCAAGAACAAACAGTTTTTCAACAACTTTGACATTTACAGAAGTCTCTGCTTCTCTACGTCCCCTACACAATCCTAAATATATATATTTTACAAAAAACTGTATCTTGATGTTGAAGAACTGAGGCCTATTTTGGAACATGGTGCTTTTTTTGCACTGCTAATGTCTCACAATAGTGATGCAAATGCAGCACAAAAAAGATGTAAAGCCATCATAAAATTGTGTCTAACATTTTAAATGATTGTTTCAGGATGCAAATAAGATGTCTGCTTTCAACAGCTTTCTTTGAGGTGAGGCCTATTCATTTTTTTTAAAAAAAAAACAGTACCCAGAAGTACAGCACTGTAAGGATTAAAATTGACACTTACAGAAGACTCAGTTTCTCCATATCTACTTCACATTTCTAAATGTATATCATAAGTACAAAAAGCAAAACATTAATTATACATGTTCAATGGTTTATTTTTGCTGTTCTCAGAATGTATCAAATTTCACTTAAATCAGTGACTTGAAGGTATTCATCATGTAACAGCGGGGAAAAAAAAACACAATCAAAATGATTGTGTTTAAAAAACCCATTCAACATAAGAAATCTGAATTCAAAACTCCTTAAAATTAACTTACTTTCAATGACGTCGAAGGATGTCCTATGAACAGCGTCCACTGTGTTGTGCTATAAATATTGTCAGCCCACCACTTTCTGAAAGAAAACCTCCATCGATACGAAAAATATGTTACATAGAAAAAAAGACTTCTCTCATTCTATCACATGTTTCCACTAGGCCAAATCATGTTGCCGCGATTCGCAAGTCTTGTAATTCTTCCAATCAAATCCCGACATTTTCTATTTTCGCAACTTGCAAAAAGAAAACATTTGAGATTATTTTCACAATCCTGGACTACTAATATCTTACTCTTCTTTGTCACTCATGTTCTCCTTTTCCTATGACACTGATACTGCTTACTATGAAGCAGACTTACTTGCATCAGGTTTATATAGTCGGATTTTACAAAATAACATTATAATTAAAAGTTTTGGACCAATAATCTAGACAGCATTGCAGACTTACATTCCCTCAACTTGATGAACCTTTTCCAATTCTTCACAGGAAATCTCGAGATTCTTTCTTTAAAATTTTGGTTTTAAAAACACCAGGTAAGAATTTTTAAGGTCAAACGGCAATTTTTTTTTGAAACTTACAACGGAATCATTGCAGAATGACCAGCCGTTTCGAGACTTTAAATAAGCTGTATAATGTCCTGAAGTTGTTGAAGGACCATCGTGATAGATAATTGCTACAGTTACAAAAGTCCTTCCTGATATTGAAAGCTGAGAAGCCACAAAATTTTTTATTAAAGTTGACAATTTTGATCCATCAGGCCTACATCGTTGCATCATTAAAATGACATACTGTCCATATCTACGTATAAGTAATGTTGACATCATTTCAGATTTACATTGGCTACACTCCATGTTGTGATCCGCTGCATTTACTAGCTTATTAAAGGAGACTGATTTACTGTCTGGCAAAGTTAAATATATAAATCTTTCTGAGTCTACACTAGTAGTACTTGATACCCTACAATTCTCGCAGTCATGCTGCCATTGATAAGAAAGCCCAAACAGGTGATCTACATCTACACCCTCAACTTGCAATATATCAAGCATATACATTAAAAACTCCTGACAATCTTGCTGATTATTTTCAGAGAAGTCTGTTTGACCTGAACATTCATCTAACAGATAACGAACTTCAGACACACTTTCTACTTTTGTTCGATCAGTGCTACATTTCTCGAAAACAGAATTCAACAAACAGCATAAAATTTGTTCAGAATTCAACAGAATCTGTTCTTTTAAACTCTCTAGTGAAAAGAGAACATTAACCACTACATTTGCATAGCAGTTGACACCAGAACTGTTTTCAAATTGAAAACCGACAACATCTTCAACAGAATCCACTTTCTTTCTGCTAACAATTTTCGGTTCATTGACTTTTAGTCTTTTTGCAACAACCTCCCTACTATTACTGCTATTTCTACGTTTGCGGCCTACCACACGTTTCTCAAACAAAGGATATTGAGGCAAATGTGGCGCATACTCTCTTCTTAACCTATTGTATTCCTTAACACAATCTAGATCCGCACAAATGTTTGTGACATCACAGTCAATCAAGTACAATCCCGATAAAGTTCTAACTCGTGACAATGCCACATATGCCATACCCTCCTTGAACACAGAACTGCCAATATTCACCAATGCACAGTCTACACTTAAACCTTGCGATTTATGGATTGTCACCGCATATGCCAAGCAAACAGGAAACTGTTTACGGCGAACATATAAATCTTTAACAAGCAAAAACCTAGCAGAACAACGACCAATTTGCTGTACTTCCTCAATGCCATCAAATTTAATTCTTAAAAATTCTATTCCATCTCTATTTCTGTATTTCTCAAAATCAACAACATTACCCATTGATCCATTTACCAGACCTCTTTCTACATGTAAATTCCTTCTCAAAATAATTCGGCAATTTAAACACACATTCAAAGTCTTTTCAAAACCCGCTGTTTTAGATATAGTCTTCTCTAATGAATCCAATTTTGATTTCAAATTGTCTGACAAAATAATTGTTGATCCCATATGCTCTAATTTGTCGATAGCTTCAAGTTTCACAATCTCTTGCTTTTCTAAATTCAACATTTTGTTGTTGAAGATGGCACATTCTGCAAGAGTTGGCATGAGACATATCCCGGATTTCTTCTCAGTAATTTTTTGAAAAATATTCTCAGGCACAATCTCTTGTTTGGGATATAAATTTGACAGTAATCGTGCATTTAAAGCTTCTTTCCCATGCTCAGTCACTTTTCCAATTCTAATATCTTGTAGAATATTCTTGTAATCTTCATCCTTTGCCTGACGCATATTTTGATGCAGTTCTGCATAATTGAAGTTTAACCATATATTGACGTTGCCAATGCTCCCTAGGCACTTCCTGGTATCTTCATGCGTGAGTATTTTGAACACAGGTTGACCTTTTACTGGTGTCAGCTGCAGAAGATCTCCGAAAACAATGATGTGTTTCCCACCAAATAACACATCATATTCAGTTTTAAGTACTTCTTGCATTCTCAAATGCTTAAAGGCAAGCATGACATTGGAAACCATGCTTACTTCGTCAATGATAAGTAGTTTCATTTTCCTCAAGACTCTTGAAACTTCACAGCAAGCATCTCCAGATAACTTGTTGTATTGTAATTTGTTGTCATGCTCCACCGGCAGCATCAGTAGACGATGCAAAGTAATACCTTTAATGTTATGTGCTGCCAGTCCAGTAGGAGCGGTGACAACACAAGACAGCGATGACTCAGTCCTTTCCTGCAAATAACAAGAGATTGCTTTAATGAGGAAACTTTTTCCAGTTCCCGCTTCTCCACTCACGTACAGTCGGACAGGCTTCAACGATGTACATGAGCACTTGTTCTTCTCATGACTTAATCCGTGCTCAATTTCCGTGGTAACTTCATCATATATTTTCCTCTGCTCAACGTTGAGTTGTTTTTCCAAGTCTTCTAAGTTAACTGAATCCTCCTGAGCATGTGCCATGGCTCTTTCCACTTCATTCATAGCAGTGGCAGCTTCATTTTCGATAATAGGTCCTCCAAGTGGATCTTGACTCAATGAAACAGAACTCTGACTGTCCTGAGAACTGTCTCTGGCAATCTCGGCTGCAATCGTTGCTTCCTGCTCAATTTCCAAAGTTAGCATTTCTTGATATTTAGAAAAAGCAGGACATTCTATGGACTCCTTGGCTGCATTGAAAGAGTCTTCGTAACAGAGGAAATCTCCAAGCAGTTCCTCTTCTGCACGCCAAAGCTTGAAAAGTTGCAAAAGTGCTAAATAAAAAAACTCCTTTTTTTCTGGAGATTCACCACTCAATTTTCGATGGTTTACTAATTGGCATTTTCTTTGCTTGACCAGGCATCCCTCACTTCCAATTACAGCATACACTCCTTTCTCAATATCTTCTTTGATGTTCCTCTTGAATATATAATTTTGGAGAACCTCATATAGACAAACATTCTCAAGGTGACTGCTTCGATTTGGATAATATGTATCCAACATGTTGGTCTTCAAAATGTCGGTACTGTTTGGTTCCTTTTCTGCCAAATACTCAATTTCCCGGACAGGTTTTAGAACTCGATTTCGCGTTGCAGCAAGACCAAGACTCGCCCAAACGAGACTCCTGGATTTGGCATAGAGACTTGCTGAAGACAACCGGTCAGAACATTCGTAAGCTCCGATTTCTCGATGCGACAACATCTTCAGACTGAAACTGTACAACTTCTTGCTGAGGCTCTTTTCATGAGAAATGTCCTCCCACATATCCTTCAGTTCGGTCTTTTCTTTTTTGGTGATGTAAGATGTCACATACCGAGCCACAGCCATACAGTTGTCAGCCACAAACTGTATATCCATGTTAGCATTCCACATGGACAAAATCACTGGGTTGTAGTCATTGATGTACTTGGACTCTTCGTTCCTTTTCAAATTGTATGTATTCTTGGGTGATTTCCTCGTCACATTATGTCGCAGCGAAGACATCAAACTGTTCACTCTTCCTTTAGAAATCACCGGTCGTGGAAAGTTGAAACGACATTTGGTGTAGAACTTGTCCTTGTTTCTGAATTTACGACAACAGTACTTTCCACAACGATGGCTTTGGAAACGTAGAACTTGTTCTCTTAGACTTTTCTTCTCCGTTGCGTTTGGAACAGCACACGTAGAATACTGTTCGATGAAATTCATCACTAAGTCATCCGGATCTGTTCCAAATTTAGGTGCATCCTTGATCCACAACAACATATGTATATGAGGGGCACCTCTTGCTTGGTACTCCTTTCTCCAGAAGAAATCCAACACCTCTCCAAGAGGTGGATTCTTTTTATTTGTGATGAAAGACATCATAGCTTCAAATCTATGATTGAAGTACCTGCATACATTCACTGGATCCAAAGAACACAGTTCTCCAGGTGTCTTGAATTCAATGTTTTCAATATTTCCATTTGCCTCTCGTAGAAATTCAAGTAAGTCTTCCCAGCCATACTCGGCACAGCTCAGAGTGAGGAACCATGTTGGAGTTCCTAAGTTCCTCAGCATACATTTTAAATCACCATGACGACGGTACCAGTACTCATTAGTACCACGCTGACACGCCATGAGAATAATTAAGTGAGAATCCAAAATACTGTCTTGGACATTGACTTTATGCATAAAGTCACTTGCCGAGATGTTTCGCATCTGTATACCACTTTTTAAGATGTGGTTCACTGCATATGACAGTCCAGACAGATCGCTTTCAAACAGGAGATGAAACAAATAGGGAATGCATTGCCGAAACCTAGGATCTGCTGCATACAATCGTAAAGTCCGGTATTCAGACGCAGGAATTTGATGAGGTCGCTCATCATATCTTCCTCCTTGACCTGTGGGAAATAGCTGTGGGAAACACCGAGCTTCCAAACTTTCCTCCCAAACACTAATGGGACTCCCTTTGGCTTGTTTCATTTGAAACAACTCAATAGCATTCCCCATGACTTCCTTGGAATGCAAAGGATGAACACTATAATGTTCATATATTTCTTCACTTTTAGAGGCCTCTACTTTCAAAATTTGGCCAGCACACAAATCGCTATCCTCTTCATCACTTACTTCCTCTTCTGCAACATATACATTCTTATAGTACTTATTATTTTTCTTCAAATACACTGTTGCCTTTTTGACTTTCCTAACATCCACTAAATCTTGCCATATTTTCTTATTCTTTGTCGGAACCCCATTAACCAAGATAACCAGAGGTTCCTCTTCCACTTTTTCTATTCCAATTGTGTTAATGTTTTTCTTCAAATCTAGAGGCAAATAAACAACTCTTCCCTTTAATCCTCTCTGTAAATCTGCTGGAGGCAACTTCCCTGTCTTTGGCTCCATTCTTACAATAGCCTGAAAGGGATGGATACTTTGAATCAAAATAGATTCATAAGTATTTAAATCCTTCAATTCAGAAGGAATCTCAACCAATTCCAGATTATTATGAACTGCCCTAGCAGGCATCTGGTTTTGGTTTAATTTATTACAACAATAAGTACACACACGTTGATCCGATCCCAAATCAAAATAATTTTCTACCATCAAGTATGTGGCAAAATCCTTCCATTCACTATTATTTTCCCTTTCACTTTTTGCATATAAATCCACTACCTTAGTCTGATTCTTATAATAAGTGCGTCGACAACATACACAAGTGAAATTAGGCCTCTCACTTGATTTCATCTGAAACGTGGCAATTTCCTTCTGAAAATTATCTGTACTGGAAACCTGTACATTATCTTCCACATTACCCTCTACTTCTGGGTCAATTTGAACATTCTCATCTTTACTACCAAAGTAACAAAACTCAATTTCTTCACAAATATTCTTCACATCTATTTCAGAACCATGCAAAAGAGCAGCACATAATTGTTTAAGCATAATTGCTGGACTCTTAGCATAATACAACATTCTCACTAATTTTCTCACTTTATTATGATGCACTGCTAGCATCCTGAAATGATGAAAAACACTCTGGCATACTCTCCTGGAAAGACAAGCCAGTGAATGACCACGCAAACCTGTCATTTGTCTCACTCTGCAAGGATCTAAATCTTGCAACAACTTCATTTTCTGCTTCAAACTTTTCTTATTAAATGTCCGTATAAAATCACAAAGCAAATTGATAGAAACCTGTCGCACACTGCAAATAGAACTACACTTCCAAATGTACACAGGACCCTTAGGACGTCTTCCTAAAACCTCATCACTTAGCGCCTCTTCTGTCTCTGTTGTCACAAGTTGTTCTTTTTCAACTGGACAACCATCCTTCACTTCATAAGCTCGACCACTGATGTCAACTGCATGCACCAAATCATTATCCTGAAAATAAGTCTCCTCATTAAAAAATGCCTCAGAACTTGAACTATGCATCCATTCTCCGGAAAAAACTTCACAAAAGTTAGTACGATTTACTACTCTCTTCCATCTACTTTTTGTTTTGAAATCAGAAATTACCTTGCTTAGTTTCCTAATTCTATTGATTACCAAAATAAACAACTTTCGCTTAATTTCAAAAGCATGATCAATAATTTTCTCTACATTTTTCTTCTTCTTATAAAATGCCGCTTTCTGTTGGCCTTTCTTTTTAATATTTTTCAATAAATTAACTAATATCCTATTACGGAACATTCGATTTCGAATGTCCCTAAACTGTTGTTTCCTTCTACTATCATGCACAGAGTTATCTCTTCCTCTACCAGTAACATTTGTGATGGGTCTCTCCTTTCCATTTAAATTACTTTTCTTTTTGTGAACTGAAACATTTTTTTGAGCAAAACTTTTTTTACTACAAATATTTCTTAAGAATGATTTCGTGCTCTTACCCGGACCTTTCTTGGTGTTTTGACAAGTATTTGGGGAAGAGGACTGCTGCAATAAAACATCATCCTGCTGTCTTTGACGTTTTCTAGCCTTTCTTATTCTACTTTTGGAAGGCATTTTACAAACTATGAAAGAATCTGCAGTTGAATCTGTGGAAAAATATAATATAAAATGTTATTAACCACTATTACCAAACAGTAAATAAATAACAGTCATCTAAAACTTAATGCCGTACTAATTATTTAACATAGCAAATATTTTCCACCAGCACTGCATCACAAAAATGACACTCAATGGTACAAAACAGGCATACAACACTCATAAATCACTCCCTAATATTTTAAATCATTAATTCAGGATGACGATAAGATGTAGCCTATCTAAAGATTTGTTTAGGCCCAGATCTTTAGACTGGGGTGAATGTGTGTCATTGATCCACATTCAGTCCATCACCTGTTTTGTTTATTTGAGGTGAGGCCAACACATGGTTGCAGATAAGATTATCACTGAAAAAAACCAAGGTAAAAAAACATGTGAAGGCCTACCAATGAAGTAAATCATTAAATGAAAACCAATACATTTCTGGAAATATGCACTACTAGTGCTTCATAAGATGTTTTGGGTCATATTTATAAGGCATTTGAGTGTCTAGTATGCTATTTTACGTTGTTCATGGTGCAAATTTATTGTAAATACGCTCCCACCTGCGATTGGCAAATTTAGATTTTGATTATGGGAGTTAGATAGGTATGTTAATAATTTCCCAAAAATGGTGTATAACCCCAAACAACCTTTGAAGCAAATGCTCTTAGCCATGATATCCACCTCCCATTGGATAACATGGCTAAGAAGTGCTTGCAAATGTGAAAAAAAACGGCCGCAATGCATGAATATCGCAGAAAAATCAGCGATATTCATACATTTTCCAGCAAATGCTCTTAGCCATGTTATCCACTTCCTATTAAATAACATGGCTAAGAACTGCTCAGGGCCTCATGAGGAACGCTTTCCATTTAAAAAGGGAAAAATAACATCAAAACACTAAAATGCCTTCTAAATATGACCCCAAACAACCTATGAAGCTCTAACAGTACATATCCTGAAATTTAATTGATTTCAAAATTCGTTTTTAAACACAGCATATAAATCAATTGTATACCTGCATTCATGAAGAAATGACTAAAAATGTCCTTGAGACACATGATTGTGTTTTCTGGAATGCCCTAGCACCATTTTTGAGACACTATTAACATGGCTAGGTAACTCCCATAATCAAAATTTAAATTTGCCAAGCGCAAGTGGGAGCGTATTTACAAGACACTTGCCCCAAGAGGAACGCTTTCCATTTAGAAAGGTAAACATAACATCAAAGACACTAAAATGCCTTCTAAATATAGCCCCAAACAACCTATGAAGCTCTAAAAGTACATATGAAGAAATGTAATTGTTTATCACAAATGCGATTAAAAACAGCCGCAATGCATGAATATCGCTGAAAAGTCAACGATATTCATGCATTATCCAGCAAATGCTCTTAGCCATGTTATCCACCTCCGATTGGATAACATGGCTAAGAACTGCTCGCAAATGCGAAAAAAAACGGCTGCAATGCATGAATATCGCAGAAAAGTCAGCCATATTCATGCATTTTCCAGCAAATGCTCTTAGCCATGTTATCCACTTCCTATTAAATAACATGGCTAAGAACTGCTCAGGGCCCCATGAGGAACGCTTTCCATTTAAAAAGGGAAAAATAACATCAAAGACACTAAAATGCCTTCTAAATATGACCCCAAACAACCTATGAAGCTCTAACAGTACATATCCTGAAATTTAATTGATTTCAAAATTCGTTTTTAAACACAGCATATAAATCAATTGTATACCTGCATTCATGAAGAAATGACTAAAAATGTCCTTGAGACACATGAAAGTGTTTTCTGGAATGCCCTAGCACCATTTTTGGGACACTATTAACTTGGCTAGGTAACTCCCATAATCAAAATCTAAATTTGCCAAGCGCAAGTGGGAGCGTATTTACAAGACACTTGCCCCAAGAGGAACACTTTCCATTTAAAAAGGTAAACATAACATCGCAGAAAAGTCAGCAATATTCATGCATTTTCCAGCAAATGCTCTTAGCCATGTTATCCACTTCCTATTAAATAACATGGCTAAGAACTGCTCAGGGCCCCATGAGGAACGCTTTCCATTTAAAAAGGGAAAAATAACATCAAAGACACTAAAATGCCTTCTAAATATGACCCCAAACAACCTATGAAGCTCTAACAGTACATATCCTGAAATTTAATTGATTTCAAAATTCGTTTTTAAACACAGCATATAAATCAATTGTATACCTGCATTCATGAAGAAATGACTAAAAATGTCCTTGAGACACATGAAAGTGTTTTCTGCAATTCCCTAGCACCATTTTTGGGACACTATTAACATGGCTAGGTAACTCCCATAATCAAAATCTAAATTTGCCAAGCACAAGTGGGAGCGTATTTACAAGACACTTGCCCCATGAGGAACACTTTACATTTTAAAAGGAAAACATAACATCTTAGACACTCAAATACCTTATAAATATGGCTCAAAACAACCTATGAAGCTCTAGCAGTACATATCCAGAAATGTAATTGATTTCTTAAATCGTTTTTAAAAACAACATATCTGTTTCAGCTTACATAACAAACCATGGAATGGGCTCCATGTACCACAATAACTTGTGTTACTGCATGCCGGAATGTTAAACCAAATATGCAATTACAATTTCTCTATAAAACTAATTCTATTACTATATCACTAGAGACAAAACCACATTTTAAAAACACAGCTTTCTTCATCATTTTCTCCTTAAATCATACTATTCTCTATCTAATTTAAATAAATCTTTTCTCACCTTAGCAAATATTGTTTGAGTTTTGAAAACAGTCTCAGAAATACACCAAATTGTCTTCAGCAGAAGAAAAAGGATGCACTCCAAAGGCTGCAGCTATTGAAAGCACAGAAATACAGATATTCATTTCACATATCTCTCATATTAGCCAATCATACCTCTTCCCTCACTTTTTTCAAATCAAAACCCTTCCCCCCTCTGCCCTCTCTCCCTTGTTTCCATAGCAACCACCTCCTGGAAGACCTCTCATGTTTGCAAATTCACACAACAATGTTTCAATTGAACTCTGAACTCTCAGTGCACCTGCGTATCCAGAGCAATCTTTCAATAAATGTTTCTTCCTTGACCATTCAAATTACATCTTTCAAAGAACACATCCATGCACCCTAACTTTCTGTTTTCAGAAATGGAAAAGCACCAATCACTGCTAATGAATCATTAGCATTGTAAATCCACAGTTTTTTTTCTTTAGAAACTCCTACTGTTTCAACTGCCCTTTCATTACCACACTTCATCTGACTGCAGAACAACCTTCTCCCACCATGTTTAAGGTCTGGATTGTTGGACATAGTTACATCCACTGGGCTCAAAGGTATGCTGAGAGCAGAAATTTACCTAACCTCAATTTACAAGATGTGGAAATTAAGTGGTTGGGCCAAAGACGATTAAAATGTCACCAATTGATACCATTGGTGAAAACCTTTATGCATTTGCCAAAACCTGACCTGTTAATAGTGCACTGTGGAGGTAATGATTTGGGCACTTTGACAGGGGTAGGTCTGGAAATGCTTTTAAAGGACACCTTTGAGCAATTAATGGCACTTTTTCCTCAAACTGCCTTGGTATATTCCAATATATGCCAAAGACAGAAATGGAGGTGGTCCAACCAATTTTGTCCACAAATTGAGAAAGCGAGGAAGCATGTAAACAAATCTGTTTCAGCTTACATGAGAGACCATGGAATGGGCTCTCTGTACAACAATAACTTGCGTTACTACATGCAAGATATCTACAGAGGAGATGGAGTTCACTTCTCAGATGAGGGCAACAGAATTTTCATTCTGAATTTAAGACTGTGCATTGGTACCTACTTATAAGTACCTAAATGTACCATAAACCCAAAAGCTCTTCTCAGAGCTACCCTACATCTGATCACTCACAATTATTATTTTTCTCTAACTTTTTTCACTAATTTTCCACAAAATTCGCTCCCCGGAGCGCTACCCGGTTCGCTAACCGAAAGCTAACCTCGCGGATTTTTTTAAAAAAAGTTTTTTTTCCGCACATATAAGCCTCCTCAGCCACGCTCAGAAAACCTAGGGGGTCAAGATAAGTCTACCATGACCCCTTCTACCCATTCTAAACATTATTTGCCCTCCATCTTGTATCTTAATGCGACCGAAACACAAAATGGTGGACTCCCGTGACGCTTAAGGTTCGCTAACCGGGCCGCTTTCCGGAAAGCGGTCCTAAAAAAAGGCGGGAAAGTAATTTACAGAAAAACGACTAGAGACACTCTCACCAAATATAGATTAGCTCATACTACATAACAATCCCTTCCATTCTCACAAATTTCATTGAAATTCCATTTAGCCATTTAGCCTGTAGACCTCTCCAAGTACCGTGAGGTAAATTACTTCACAAAACACATCTGAATTGTTGGAATTGACAACCAATGAAAATGTTACTTTCATTTTCTACTTTTATTACCTGACATTTGATTGGTTATATACCTGTATATATATAAAGGGAGAGAAGGAAACACAGCCATTTTGACTACTACTTCTTGTTGTACCTCCTATTTCAATAGCTTCAAAAAACTTCAACTTCTTTGTGAAGGTAAGTTATAATTTAATATATTGTGCACTATAACTTAATATAGTAGACTTTTTCTGCTAGATATACACTATCCCTCTGTAGTAGTAATGTATTTAGATAGACTTCTCTGTTATAGTTATCAATGGAGTAAGGCTTGTCTTGGTTAAATCACATACACTTTTTTATAGTCCTATTTCCACTCTCATACTATACACTGCCAAAAGATAAATTCACTGATAAAAACTGCCTATCTAAAATTAATCCCAACAGTGCCCTATCTCTACTAATATATATTTTTTTAATCCAAATTTCAGGCAAAATTATAGTCCTATTTCCACTCTCATACTATACACTGCCAAAAGATAAATTCACTGATAAAAACTGCCTATCTAAAATTAATCCCAACAGTGCCCTATCTCTACTAATATATATTTTTTTAATCCAAATTTCAGGCAAAATGGAAGGCGAGCAGCAAGTTTCTTTTGAGATGGACCTGCAAGAGAGCAGCCAAGAATTAATTGAACAAATTGACATGGAATTTATGGATGAAAGCTTGGATAATGAACTGCTGCAATGTGTCCAAGCAGTAGATGTCCTCCTTGCAAATGAGGACATTTTGCAACCTCACAGATTGCAAACAATATTTCAAGAAAATAATGACATTTCAGACACTGAAATGTTAGAAAGTTTAATAAATTATGAAAAAGAATCAAAATAAAAAAAACACTTTAAAAAAAAGAAAACAAAAAAAAACAAGAAAAACAACAAACAATTAACATACAGCATTAGAAAAGTCTTTCATTCTGTTATCCATAAAGTTCGCTGCCCAGAACGCTTTCGGGTTCGCGAACTTGGCGCTTACCACGCAAAAATTTTTTTTTTATTTTTTTTGGACCCTCCTAGGCCCTTTTAAAACCTCCACATAAAACCTAGGGGGTCAACGAGGATCTACTATGCCCCCTTATGGTAATTTCCCCCTTTGTTTTGACCTCCTCTTGTCTCTCGATCCTACCGAGAGACAAGATGGCGGCCGCTCCGGACTGTTTAGAATGTTGACAGACACCGGAGGGCCAATCAGCTTCTCATCGCAAAGTTACGATACGCGAAAGGTTCGCTAACCGGATAGCTGCCCGGAGCGCTGTTACAGATATATATCTTGATTTAAACGTTAATTTCTCAAAATCCACTGAAGCACATATATTGAGACCTAGCAAAGGCACATCGGGCTAACAGTCCCTACAATTTTGCCAAGTTTTGTGAAAATCCATTCAGCCGTTCGGGCTAAAAGTGAGTCCAAACGCCCTATGGAAATTAACATGGGAAAAAGGCGTTTTGGGACCCCCCTTTTTTCTCGGCCCCCCCTCCACAAAACCCCCCCAAATTTTCAAGGGCTGCTCAGAAACAAAATGTTGCCATTTTCCTGAAAATTTCAGCCAATTCCGTCCACAAACGCAAAAGTTATTAGGCATAGAATTTTCAGAAATCCCATAGGGAAAAAATCCTAACTATATATACCTACTGGCGACCGCCAGTAGGTATATATATATATATATATATATATATATATATATATATATATATATATATATATATATATATATATATATATATATATATTCACTGAAAAAACCATTGGTTATAGACCATATATAGTTAGGGATTAGCCTTTTCAAAACCTTATTTTACTCACACAAAACCATTGAAATTTCATATATAGTTAGTTGCACTAACTATATATCGCGCACCCGCAATCCACTGCTGATGATGTCACATATTACATCATTCATGACATGGTTAGTGACATCACTGATGACATCACTGATGACATCTCAAATGACATCACTGATGACATCACTGATGACAACATCCAGTGACTGTATGTTTCTGTAAAGTTAAAATATGTCTTACATATTGAAGAATGAGTGGATGTATAAGTGTCTGGATGAAGGATTTAGTAGGTGCATGACTGACTGTATGAGTGAGTGATTAAATGTGTCTCACTGAGTGCATGGGTTAGTGACTAAACTGTTTTAATTTGTGCATCATTATATCTGTTGTTCTACAAACTGCTGCATATGTTGATCAGTAGCTATATGAGTAACTGTATGGGTTATTCATTGGTTGTCCAAGTATTTGTATGGGAAACTGAGTGTGTGTGTATGGGTGGCTGGGAGGTGTGTGACTCTGTACATAGATGTGTGAGTAGTTGATTCACTATATGTATGGGTTCAAAAGTGCATGTGGAAACAGCTGTATGGGCGGTTGACTGTGCATGAGTGTATTAGTGAGTGAATGGATATCTCAGTGCTACATGTCAAAGTAAGTACATATGTAAAAAATAACTGTGCATAAGAGCCAGTGAATGTGTGAGTGGCTGTATGGATCATTGTGAAAATGTATCAGGGATTGTATAAGAGAGTAAAGTAAATATGTGTTAGTATATGTTTGAATAAGTAAGGTGTGTATAACTGTATAGTTGAGAAAATGGAGGTGTGATTGATTTTTTGCATAACTGACTAGGTGTGTGAGTAACTCCATGGATGAGTGACAGTCTGTGACTGTCTGTTTACACTGATTGTATCTAAGGTTATATTAGAGTCTGAAGAGGTTCATGGTATTATCACATGAATGATATCATCAGTGATGTGATCAGTCATGTCAAATGAGATGTTATCAGTGATTTTATCAGTGATGTCATTTGAGATGTCATCAGTGATGTCATTTGAGATGTCATCAGTGATGTCATTTGAGATGTCATCAGTGATGTCATCAGTGATGTCACTAACCATGTCATGAATGATGTAATATGTGACATCATCAGCAGTGGATTGCGGGTGCGCGATATATAGTTAGTGCAACTAACTATATATGAAATTTCAATGGTTTTGTGTGAGTAAAATAAGGTTTTGAAAAGGCTAATCCCTAACTATATATGTTCTATAACCAATGGTTTTTTCAGTGAATTTTCAAGGTTTTGTAAATGCAAATTCCTAACTATATATGGCCTATAACCTATGTTTTTTTCAGTGAATTTCATTGGTTTTTTAATAGCAAATATCAAAAGCTGTAAAATGTCAAGTACGTGATAGGTAAAAACTTTTTCGTGTTTATGCACGCTGATGTGCTTTGAACGCTGCCCCCCTCCCCTCTTTTCTCTTAGTAGTACTCTCTCTTTGCAGATAGTGAAGAGTAGTTAACGCAGGCCTTTACCCCCGTTGTAATCCGTCGTGCCTGCTTGTCTCTCCATTTGATTGATTGTTATCCAAGCATTTACTGTTTTACAATTGATTCTCTTTGGTTCATTCTCTATTTACAAACAAGCACAAAGTCGCAATTTCATTCTGAGCGTCGGCAGTAGGTATATATAGTTAGGATTTTTTTCCTATGGGATTTTTGAAAATTCTATGTCGAATAACTTTGGCGTTTGTGGACGGAATTGGCTGAAATTTGCAGGAAAATGGCACATTTTGTTTCTGAGCAGCCCCTGAAAATTTGGGAGGGTTTCGTCAAGGGGGGGCCAAGAAAAAAGGGGGGTCCCAAAACGCGTTTTTAACATAGGGCGATTGGACTCACTTTTAGCTCCAACGGCTGAATGGATGTACACAAAACTTGGCAAAATTGTAGATATGGTTTGCCCGACGTGCCTTTGCTATGTCTCAATATATGTGCTCCAGTGGATTTTGAGAAATTAACGTTTTAAAAAACAGATATATCTGTGACAGCGCTCCGGTTAGCGCTCCGGTTCGCGTACCTGACTCGTAACGGAACTTCGCGAAGCGAAGCTGATTGGCTCTCCGGTGTCTGCAAACATTCTAAACAGTCCGGAGCGGCATCTTGTGTCTCTGTAGGATCGAGACACAAGAGGTGGCAAAAACAAAGGGGGAAATGAGAATTAGGGGGCAGAGTACATCCTCCCTGACCCCCTAGGTTTGATGAGGGGGCTTTAAAAGGGCCCCGCGGGGTTAAAAAAATAATAATTTTTATATCATTTTTTTTTGCGGGGGGAGCGCTCGGTACGCGCACCGGGAAGCGGTCCGGGAAGCGTAATATTGGGAAAATAGGATGAAAGACTGTTCAAATATTGTATGTTTATTGATTGTTATTTTTGTTTTTTTTAAATTTATTTTATTTAAGTACCAACATGTAGGTACAAATGCAGAGTCTAAAAATAAAAATATATTGTTTCCTTTGTAGATATCTTGCAGGTTGTTTCAGAAGTTATTGTGGTATATGGAATTCATAGCGTAGTCTGTCAGGAAAGCAGAAACGCAATGGAGGCAGGACATGATAAAGAGATGTTAAATACACATTGGAGATGATATAGTGGAAGAAAGGAAGTAACTATGAGCAAACTTAAAGTTGCACAGTATATTTAAAGTCTGATTTTACATTATAATCAATGTGCTACTAGTTTAAAAAATACATATAAAAATGAATAATGTCTCAAACAATTTTTGAATTATTATATATAAATTTATTTTTCTGATTTGTTTTCAAAATTAAAAAGAACTTCTAATAATTCTTGGTCAGATTTTGTCTCATTTTCAATTAAGAAATCCACAGCTTCAACACATTGCAGAAGTTCTATGTCCATTGATTCATCAAAGAATTCTAAATAATTTTCCGTGTCTTGGTTGCATTCTGCAACAATTTCCACGTTATTTTTTTGCTCTCCTTCCATTTCTGTGCTGTAAAATGAATTTTAAAAAATATATCAGTGCAGATATGGCACTGTTGGGTTTAAGTACAGACAGGTAGTTTGTTTTTTTAAACAGTGATTTTTTCGTTGGGCAGTGTATGGTATCAGACTGGAAGTAGAAATATCAAAAAATGTATGTGATAAAGTCTAAGTCAATTCTTAATTATACAAGACAAGCCTAACTCCATCCATAACTAAAACAGAGAAGTCTATTTTATTCTATAAGTATTACAGAGGGATAGTATATAACTGTCAGAAAATGTTTTCCTAATTAACTTAAAGTACAGAACATACTTTAGCTTTTAAAATAACATCTTACCTTTCAAATAGAAGTTTAAGTTATCAGTTGAAATGTACTTGATATGTACTTCAAGAAGTAGTAGTCAAAATGGCTGTGTTTCTCTCTCTTTCTTTATATATATTCAGGTACATAACCAATCAAATGTCATGAAATAATAGAAGATATTGAAAGTAGCATTTTGATTGGTTGACCGAATACACTGAAGGACATGAGTGGGTTTTACCCATGTGGCCGCTGTAAAGCGTGTGCAGCCAGTAAAAGAGTCCTTCGATATGAGAACCAGATGACGGGTAGATCCATGGCTATCCAGAAATTCTTGACCTGCAGTACTGTCTATGAAGTTTATTGCTTGGTATGCCCGTGTGGCCTCCGCTACATCGGGAGTACCATCAACCAACTAAAATTGAGGGTGCTAGAGCATCTTAGGGCCATTGATAAGGTTGATCCTTCCTACCCGGTAGCTCGCCATTTCTCTGAGTACCATAACAAAGATCGCAGCAAATTACAATACTTTGGGCTGGACTGCATACCCAATAATATCAGGGGCGGAGATAAGTTAAGACGACTCAGACGACTAGAATCGAGATATATCATCGATTTAGCAACTAAGTATCCAGGAGGTCTCAACACTTTGAATACCAGCAGCAGACTTCCCTGGTGAGCAGTAGCTTTAATACAGTGATCTAATGAGCAACTAGAGTGCTAACATTCAGAATGTATGGCAAATGTGTGACACATCTGAATGCCTTCTTGATGGAACCAAAGTAAACAAGCATTGAAAATGCAATAGATCTCGCCCTCGTTTAAGTTAAAGGCATTCTGTTTGTAATGAGGTGGCTTTTTAGCTTTGCTTTTATTAGTGTTTTTTAAACTTTCATGTAAATAACATGCATCTGTATGCTTATATGTATATGTATGCATGCATTTATATTTGTATTTATATAGATATACAGATTATATATGTTTATATATGTATGTATATGTATATGTATATATATATATATATACATACAGATACATATATAAATGCATATGCATATATATGCATATATATATGTGTATATGTTTGCGCGTGTAGAGAGAGGTAGAGAGGTAGAGGTGTAGAGATAGAGAGGTAGAGGTAGAGAGGTAGCGGTAGAGAGGTAGAGACTAGTAGAGCGAGAAGTAGAGAGAGGTAGAGAGTAGAGAGTGAGTAATAGAGAGTAGAGAGTGAGTAGTAGAGAGTAGTAGAGAGCAGTAGAGAGAGTAGCAGAGAGTGAGTAGTAGAGAGAGTAGTAGAGAGTAGTAGAGAGTGAGTAGTAGAGAGTAAGTAGTAGAGAGTAGTAGAGAGTAAGTAGTAGAGTGAGTAGTAGAGAGCAGTAGAGAGTGAGTAGTAGAGAGTAGTAAAGAGTGAGACGAAGAGAGTAGTAGAGAGTGAGTAGTAGAGAGTAGTAGAGAGTGAGTAGCAGAGAGAGAATAGTAGAGAGTAGTACAGAGTGAGTAGTAGAGTGAGTAGTAGAGAGTGAGTAGTAGAGAGAGAGTAGTAGAGAGTGAGTAGTAGAGAGTGAGAAGTAGAGAGTGAGTAGTAGAGAGTAGTAGAGAGTGAGTAGTAAAGAGTGAGTAGTAGAGAGAGAGTAGTAGAGAGTGAGTAGTAGAGAGTAGTAGATAGTGAGTAGTAGGGAATGAGTAGTAGAGAGAGAGTAGTAGAGAGTAGTAGAGAGTAGAGAATGAGTAGTAGGGTGGGAGTATTTGAGAGTAGTGAAGTAGGAGAGAGTAAGTAGTAGAGAGTAGTGGAGAATATTCCAAAGTTTGGCAAATCATCACTTGCACAATAAGTCCAATCAAATCATATCACTTAGAGTCCTTATTGAAGCGCTTTTATTTTCCTTAAGTTTATGTACCACAGCCAGCCGAAACGTTTCGTTCTGTACAACAGAACTTCTTCAGGGCGTTCTTATTTCCTTCAAGTTATGTCGGTATCCTGTTGTCATATAACTAGATATTTCTTCCAAATGTAAGATTAGACGTAAGTACATTCTTATTCAAAGTGACTAGGTATCAATTTTACCCACACAATTCGGGCAGACTTGAGTAATTTATAGAATCCTCAAAGTCAGTCTTTCAAAAATTCCAAAGTATAGGACATGATAATCCAAATCCAAATGTTTCTCAAGAAAAGTCATTTTCAATCGTTCGGAATATCGGTGGTTGGGCAGAAGCCGGGAACGTGTAATTTTGTTCTGTTTTTAAAATCGTAAATTTCGTTTTGCTTTTAATATTGTACATTAAATTGTTATTTCACTTACTTTACTCTCTGGCTCAAAAGTACTTATTGTAAAGTTCCCTCTTGCTGCTCGCACTGCCCGCAGTGGCCATTTCGCCCCCCACAGCTACCGAGTAGGTGCTGCTTCGGAGGGTTGTTTTACGCCACCATCTTGGGTGAGGAGAGGGCGAGCTGACTAGTTGCTCAGCCCTCCCACCCTCCCTAGCATATAATGCTTACTTTTCCTCGGACGCGCCGGCGGCGTGCCGAAGGCGAGCCCGTCTGCGCCCGCCTGCGACCTGCCGGGGCCTGGGGCTAGAAGTTCTGCCCAAAGCAATATGGGAAGGCTAGAAAGGCTGTATTACACCAAGGAACAACTGTTGGACTTGTGCCCCGGGATTGAAGAGGGATGTAGGCACAGGTTATATGTGGATATAGCCTCATTCCAGTTGCTGGGTTGTGCCTTTGACCTTCACACATCAATGGGCTTAAAGAAGGAGGCTGAATGGGCAAACATGTCGCTGCTAAATTGCCGATCAATGAAGAAGCATAAATTAGAAATTCACGATCTTTTATTAGATCATCAATTAGACGTGCTTTTTTTAACCGAAACCAGGTTGGATGCGGCAGCTACCCCAGAAATCTTAGAGGCCCTCCCTTTAAAACTACTGTTTGTTAAGAGTCGACAGAGGGATTCAGCGTGGAGGTGGCATCGCATTGATACATAAAAGGGAGCTGCCTTGTACCCTAGACTCTATAAATATCACGAATAGCAAGGTAGGGTTCTTTTCCATAAAAATCTCCCCAAAAAGCACGATTAATGGCTTTTTGATATATCGACCGCCTGGTGCAGCCTCACAGTTTATTAATAGTCTGGCTGAGAGTGCCACCCAGCCAGCTTTACGCTACAGCAAGTTTCTCACCCTAGGGGATTTAAACTTGCACCTTGACGATACTAATTACCGGGAGACACAGGAGGTCATGCAAGTAATGAAACCTCTAATGCTAGAACTTCTGTCAGTTATACCCACACACCAATGTGGCCACCTGCTTGACCCCATTTTTGCGAATTGGGAGGGAGTGGAGGTCTCGCCCCCTATTATGGTGCAAAGGTCAGACCACGGACTTATCCCTTTCAGGCTGAACCTCGGCTCAGCACAACGAGAGGAACTGAAATCCCTACACCCGAAATGCAGGAACTGGAAAAAATTCAGTCAAGAAGCGTATAAACTGGCACTGCTCAAAGAGGCGCCACCATCAAGTGATACCTTAAAAGTGGCCTGAAAAGTTCATGAAGAATGGATGGCGAAGTACCTAGACACTGTTGTGCCCTGGACAACCAAGGCATTGGCCAGGCGGACTAAAACTGCGCTGTGGTTCAATAAAAGAGCTGCTGGATGCCAAAGCGGCGTGCCTACGTATTGAACGCAGCTGGCGTAAAAACTATGACTTAAAGTGCAAACAGCAATACAAAGATAGTCTGAAAAAATATCACAGACCTATAAAAGCAGTGAAAGGTGCATTCTTGAAGGAGAGGATAGAATCCTCGGATAATCCTTCTAAGGAGCTGTTTTCTATATACAAAGAACTTACGGCCCCAACCAGGATAACAGCCCATGACATCTTTTCCGAAGAGATCTGCGAATCAATTGCAGACCACTTCGTGAATAAAGTGGAGATAAAACACTCCTCCTTTCCGGCTGAGAATGTGTGGCTCACAGACCAAACCAACATAAGTACGATACCTGTTAAGGGAACATATTTAAAGTGCTTTACAGTACCCCCCAGACAGGAAATGCTGAGACTTACAAATAGTATCCAGTCAGGGTCTCCGAGTGATGCTGCTCCACCTAAATGTTTTAAGAACCAGCTAGAGGTGGTAATTGATGACATTAGCAACATGGCCGCTCCTTCATTCAAGGGATGTCACGTGTTGGATGACTGGAAGAGGGCTCAGGTGATCCCCCTGAAAAAGAAAGCTAACCTCCCTATTAATCAGCTTGCGAATCTCCGCCCTATTTCTCTTCTTCCGTTCTGTATGAAAACAGTGGGAAAAGTCGCCAACATTCAGCTCATGGAATTTCTGGAAGAGGTTCAACGTCTACACCCGTCTCAGTCTGTGTTCAGGGCTAGTTATTCAAACGAGACAGCCCTTCTCGTTTCCACCAAGAGGCGTAGACAAATAGTAGACGAGGGACAGACAGCAGCATTGGTACTATTAGACCTGAGTGCGGCGTTTGATACCGTATCTCATGCCAGGCTGCTGACCTGTCTTACAGAAATGGGAGTTGTAGGACCGGCCCATGATTGGCTGCGATCCTTCTTAAAAGACAGAACTTTTCAAGTTCACTGTCCTCCGTTTAAATCCTCCCCCAGATGGTTAAAACATGGTGTTCCACAGGGCTCAAGTATGAGCCCGACACTATTTAACATATATATGGAACCCCTGGCTAGAATCGTGACACCGTATGGAGTGGACATTGTAACGTATGCTGATGATACGCAACTGATAATCACCCTAACTGAAGGCCAGAATGAGGCAGCAGAGAACTTTTCCTCATGTCTTAAGGAGATATCTGTGTGGATGAATGACAACTGTCTACGCCTCAATGGCGATAAACCGGAGTTACTGGTGATTGGCAGAGCTCCTACAATCTGGTCATCAGCCTGGTGGCCATCTGAGTTAGGGCCTACTCCTACCCCCTCAGAGACGGTTAAGAACCTAGGTGTCCTTTTGGATTCAAGCCTATCCTATGGAAAGCACATTGGAAGGCTAGTCGGTAAATGCTATGGAGTCCTTAAGACCATACGTAAAATACTAGATTACTTACCTATTGACACCAGGAAATCTTTAATGCATGCATTGGTCACCCCCCCCCCCCACCTAGATTATGGAAACTCCTTGTTTATAGGACTGAGTAAGAAAGGGTTACAGCAGTTGCAGTGTGTACAAAATTCAGCTGCCAGATTGATCCTGAATCTATCTAAAAGAGCCTCAGGGAAACAAGCTCTTAAGACTCTCCACTGGTTGCCCATGTAGGAACACATTCTGTTTAAAGCACTGTGTATCACACCCCTGTAGCCCAAGGGAAAGGGCCTAGTTACCTTCAAAATCTCTTAACGATCCATCGTCCTAGTCCTAACTTGAGATCATCAGGGAGCATGCTGTTTCAGGTCCCTCGCATCTTTAAAGCGCGAATGGGAGGCCGCTCGTTCAGGTACTTAGCTTGCAAAAAAATGGAACGAGCTCCCGTTGGAACTCCGTATGGAACCTTCGGAGGCAAGATTCCGACTTAAATTGAAAACTTACCAATTTCCTCAAACTCAGGGCACTTACTAGTTCCTCTTCTCCCTCTGTGTTGCTAAGAACAGAAGGTCTTGCTGGCTGGATGGACTGCTTCATAGCGCGGGGCACGCTGTTATAATGTAACCATGCGCTCTACCAATGGTTTTATTATTATTATTATTATATGACCCAGGGACCCCCAGTATGCAAGGGGAATTAGTCCCCCCTCTGCAAACGCGCCAGTGGCCTGCGTTGCAGAGAGGTGTAAAAAGGGGCATAGCCTCATTACACCTCTGTACAGTGCAGTCCCCTGGCGCATACTGGAGGTTCCAGGTGGGCTAGTTGGCCCCCAGGGACCCCTAGTATGCAAGGGGAATTAGTTCCCCCTCTGCAAACGCGGCAGGGGGCTGCGATGCAGAGAGGTGTAAAAAGGGGCGTGGCTTCATTACACCTCTCTGCAATGCAGCCCCCTGGCGCATACTGGAGGCTCCTGGTGGGCTAGTTGGCCCCCAGGGACCCCCAGTATGCAAGGGGAATTAGTTCCCCCTCTGCAAACGCGGCAGGGGGATGTGTTGCAGAGAGGTGTAACAAGCGGCATAGCCTCATTACACCTCTGCAATGCAGCCCCCTGGCGCATACTGTAGGTTCCTGGTGGGCTAGTTGGCCCCCAGGGGCCCCCAGAATGCAAGGGAAATTAGTTCCCCCTCTTCAAACATGCACGGGGGCTGCGTTGCAGAGAGGTGTAAAAAGTGGCGTGGCTTCAGTACACCTCTCTGCAAAGCCGTCCCCTGGCGCATACTGGAGATTCCTGGTGGGCTTTCAGGTCTTATATAGTTAGGAATTAGCATTAAAAAAAACTTTGAAATTCACTGAAAAAAACATAGGTTTCAGGCCTTATATAGTTAGGAATTAGCATTTAAAAAACCTTGCAAATTCACTGAAAAAACCATAGGTTTCAGGCCTTATATAGTTAGGAATTAGCATTTAAAAAACCTTTGAAATTCACTGAAAAAACCATAGGTTTCATGCCTTATATAGTTAGGAATTAGCATTTTAAAAACCTTTAAAATTCACTCAAAAAACTATACGTTTTAGGGGTGTTATAGTTAGCTGGACATTTCACTCATACAAAACCATTGGAATTGCTCCTATATAGTTAGTTGTACTAACCATATTTTGCGCTTATATCGCATGCGCTCGGGTGCTTCCGGGTGCACTTACGCCGTGCGTATCACGCGGACGCGGCTACGCGATACGTCACGATGATGTTTTTGATCGCGGCAATAGCGCAAACGGGAGGCTCACCGGTACGCGCACCGGGGCACGCCGCAAGACTGCACTTTCTGGTGCGCACACGGGTACGCGCAAAGGGAGCGCTCCAGGGCAAAAAAAATAAAAAATGAAGAATATTCATAAAAAAAATAGTATTACACAAATATACAATATAGGGTTCATTATAAAAAATATTATATTTGATAGCAATAGAAATTTGCTATTAAAAAACCTTTGAAATTCACTGACAAAAACATAGGTTTGAGGCACTATATATAGTTAGGAATTAGCATTTACAAAACCTATGAAATTCACAGAAAGAACCATAGGTTTCACACCAGTTATAGTTAGGAATTAGCATTTAAAAAACCTATTAAATTCACTGAAAAAACCATAGGTTTGACACCAGTTATAGTTAGCTGGAAATTTTACTGACATAAAACCATTGAAATTCACACGTTATAGTTAGTTGGACTCACTATAACTTGCGCGCCTGCAATGCACTGCTTATGACGTCACATATTACATCACTCATGACATGGTCAGTGACATCACTCATGACATCACTGATGACACCATCCAGTGAATGTGTGTCTTTCTGAAAAATAAATATGTTTTATCTATGTATATGTAAAGGTCGATGGAAGAATAAATGTTTAAATAAGTGTCTTAATGGATGTTTTAAAAAAAAACTGATTGGTGAACTAGCTTATTAAGTGTATCTTAGTGAATACATATATTAGCGAGTATGGTTTTTTCAGTGAATATATATATATAGCCCACTGCGGGCAATACTATATTGCATGCAGAAAGCCACCATCCCCCGCATTTAATTCGAAGCATCCCCTACGGGGAGATGCTTAGAATTAGGCGTGTTTGCAGTACAGAGTCTCACTGCAGGGAGGCACAAGCAGCAAGTAAGCAAAGGTTTCTAGCTAGGGGCTACAAGGAACATCTCATTGACTCAGCAATCAGTAAAGCCAATGCCCTATCCCGCACAGAAGCATTGACCCATAGAAAACATCAAAAACCCAGTGCTACAAGCAGTGAGCAGCCAGTCAGACTCATTTGGGCATATAATAGTCAGCATGGGGCACTCAGGAAAATTGTTAATCAGAACTGGAATTTGATTAAACTGGATCCAGTTATAGGAGATCATATGTCTAACAAGCCAGCAATCACTTACAGGAAAGCATTTGCAATGCAAAATGCTTTGGTTAAATCCCGCCCTGAAGTGATCCCTCCTAAAAACTGGTTAGCGGCAAGCCGCGGTTTTAGAAAATGCTCTAGCTGCAAGGCCTGCGCGCAGGGACTCAATAAGACTGAGTTTCTTACAGCTTTTTCTACAGTGCCACGAAAAATCACCAAGCAGCTGACTTGTAAATCGGAATATGTGGTGTATGTGCTGGAGTGCCCCTGTGGCCTGCAATACATTGGTAGTACCAAACTGCAGGTTCACAAGAGGGTGCTCCAGCACATTCGGGCTATCAACACCAGCGACGCCACATATCCTGTGGCTAGGCATTTCAAGGAGTTCCATAACAACAACAGTGGGCTCCTGAGATACTATGCCATTGACGCCATAGGCCCACTTAGAAGGGGAGGGAATAGAGAAGGGATCTTGAGGGCTCTCGAGACCAGGTACATCCTGGACATGGACAGTAAAAGCCCCAATGGGCTTAATTCCACGGAGGATTGTTACACATGTCTATAGCTCCACATATTCCCACTACCCTTACCAATACCCTTATGATTTGTGCTGCTTACTGTTTTTTTAACATGTCTGTGTTCCGCAGTGTATGCCTGAAAATTGCTATTCACTGTATCAGTTCTTCCGTAGCTAAGTTAACTGTATTATAGACCACTATATTTAGCAATATGTGAACATGATTGCTTTTTAACCTTCACTCGTTTATCATGGTGCTAGTACTTCAGCGTCTTAGGCAAAGATTGATTTAACACCTTTAGCAGGGTATGTGCGATTTTTGAAAGGGTGTGTTTAATTCTAGGTCCTACATTTCCATCCGGCACTAAATTACCAGTTCAAATCTTAATGGTAATCATTGACAAATGTATGTAAAATATTCGTTGTATATAGATGTATATATATGAATTAATGTATATATTTTAATTAGAAGTTTTGCGGACCTTTATGCTGGACATAAATTGGCGGTTACATTTATGCAGTGACTACTTGGGAGCCAAACAGCACAAACAGAAGTTAATGCCTTTTTGCACAACTTGTAAATATATGAATTATGTGGAATAAGTATACTTTGGTCAATCACCACGTGCACAGTAATGCAATATAGCTGTCCGCTTCATTTTTCAAACTTCTGTTTTGAAGGTGCCGGATATAGAATGTGTATTTATACAGGAATAGTGAAAGCACTTGAACTTTATTGCCATACCTTGCTCCGTTTTTTGCACATGTATTGAAACAGTGTTTACAAGTGTGTTTTCAATTTGTCTATTTAAGTAACAACCAATCAGTGATGACGCTGAAGCTGCACCAGCACTTTAAATTCACGCAACTTTTTTCGTTGCGCCATGTGACCAAGCCCTCTGTGTAGAGCGAAACGTTATCCTGGCGTGGTGTGCGAAAAAATAAAAAACTCACCTGCACTCTGGGTCTTCCGTGTCCTTGTTGGAGTTGGCTGATCATTGATAGCTGGCGCAGCGGCGGGGCACAAGCAGCGATATATATATATATATATACATATATATATATATATACACTAGCCAAAATGCATTCGCCGCCATTGCTGGGGACTGAAATAAACGAGTTGTCTGACCTGCATTCCCCTTGGCCTTCCGCGTTCTTCTTTTGGAGGGATGGTTGTGGTGATATGTGCTGTGCCTGCCAGACGACACAGAACGGAAGGCTCCCTGCATCAAGGGTCTGCGAGGCAAATCTGGCACACAGCTGCTAGCAGCGAAGAAGGTATCGAGGGATCGGTAACCTACGCAGACCGCCAGAGGACCTGGATTTCTGGCTTTTAGGTACTTCCTTCCCCTTGGTTCCGGCCAATGTGGTCCGTAATAAGGGAGTTCTGTTTAGTGCCAATTTGTCCCTGGAGGCACAGGTGAACAAAATGGCAGGGTGTTTTTTGGGCTGATTAGAGCCTTGAGAAAGATTCTCCCACTGCTGCCTGCCTCAGCCAGAGCATTAGTAGTGCAGGGCGCTATTTTAAGTCGCCTTGACTATTGTAATGCCCTGTTGCTGGACTCTCCTAAATATCTGATTTAACGTTTGCAATGTGTCGTTGTGTATATATATATATATATATATATATATATATATATATATATATATATATATATATATTCAATGAAAAAACCATAGGTTATAGGCCATATATAGTTAGGAATTAGCATTTACAAAACCTTATTTTACTCGCATAAAACCATTGAAATTCCATATATAGTTAGCTAACTATAAGCGCTAACTATATATCGCGCACCCGCAATCCACTGCTGATGATGTCACATATTACATCATTCATGACATGGTCAGTGACATCACTGATGACATCACTGATCACAACATCCAATGATTGTATGTGTCTGTAAAGTTTAAATATGTTTCACATATTGAAGAATGAGTGGATGTATAAGTGTCTGGATGAAGAATTTAGTAGGTGCATGACTGACTGTATGAGTGAGTGATTAAATGTGTCTCACTGAGTACATGGGTTAGTGACTAAACTGTCTTAATTCGTGCATCAGTATGTTTGATGTTGTGTAAGCTGCTGCATGTGTTGATCAGTAGCTATAAGAGTGGCCATATGGGTTATTGATTGGTTGCCCAAATATTTGAATGGGAGGCTGAGTGTGTGTGTGGGTGGCTGGGAGGTGCGTGACTCTGTGCATAGATGTGTAAGCAGTTGATTCACTAGGAGTATGAGTTCAAGAGTGCATGTGGAAACAGCTATATGGGCGGTTGACTGTGCATGGGTGTGTTGGTGAGTGAATGGATTTCTCATTGCTACATGTGCAAGTAAGTACGTATGTAAAACACAATACATGTGAGAGTTGAGATATATAAATAACTGAACATAAGAGCCAGTGAATGTGTGAGTGGCTGTATCGATCACTGTGAGCTTGTATCAGGGATTATATAAGAGAGTAAATATGTGTTATTATATGTTTGAATAAGTAAGATGTGTATAACTGTATAGTTGAGGAAATGGAGGTGTGATTGATTCTTTGCATGACTGACTAGGTGTGTAAGTAACTCCATGGATGAGTGACAGTCTGTGAGTGTCTGTTTATACTGAGTGTATGTAAGGTTATATTAGAGTCTGAAGAGGTTCATTGTATTATCACATGAGTGATGTGATCAGTGATGACAAATGAGATGTCATCAGTGATGTCATTTGAGTTGTCATCAGTGATGTCATTTGAGATGTCATCATTGATATCATTTGAGTTGTCATCAGTGATGTCATTTGAGATGTCATCAGTGATGTCATCAGTGATGTCACTGACCATGTCATGAATGATGTAATATGTGACATCATCAGCAGTGGATTGCGGGTGCGCGATATATAGTTAGCGCTTATAGTTAGCTAACTATATATGGAATTTCAATGGTTTTATGCGAGTAAAATAAGGTTTTGTAAATGCTAATTCCTAACTATATATGGCCTATAACCTATGGTTTTTTCATTGAATTTTCAAGGTTTTGTAAATGCAAATTCCTAACTATATATCCACTATAACCTATGGTTTTTTCTGTGAATTTCATTGGTTTTTTAATAGCAAATATGAAAAGCTTTAAAATGTCAAGTACGTGATAGATAAAAACATTTTCGTATTTATGCACGCTGATGTGCTTTGAACGCTGCCCCCCCCTCCCCTCCGTTGTAATCCGTCGTACCTCCTTGTCTCTCCATTTGATTGATTGTTGTCCAAGCATTTACTGTTTTAGAATTGGTTCTCTTTGGATCATTCTCTATTTACAAACAAGCACAAAGTCGCAATACTCTGTTTAGTCTTTGCAGATAGTGAAAAATCGTGTAAAAAAAATAAAAGTAATCGAGCAAAATCAGTAGGCCACTAATTGGATCTCTTTTTGACCTCGCTAAAATAGAAATATTAGGAACAACCCTTCTTGAGAAATACGAAAATAGTGACATGAACTGAGCTCCACACCATGAGGGCTGCAAGACAGCTCGGCTCCATCACCCATCCCGCACAAAATAATGACAAACCCTATGCAAATATTAAAAATATAGACAACACACCAGCAAAGAAACAGGGTAAAACATTTTATTAAAAAACTATTTACATAACGTTGGTTTATAAGATGATGTCAGTAGTGGACCGATGTGTGAATAGATCGAAAACAGCACAAGGCTCCAAGATCCGGATAGCAAGCTCCTGGATGTTGGGTGCCATAGTTTAGAGTTCTGAATTTCAGCCTTTTTCAATGCCTGTGCTTTGTTGAATCAAAATGGCGGCTTGACACAAAGCTGACTCAAGCGTTGCTACTGATGCTATGCAGACCAAAACTGGTTTTCAGTTTGTACATTTTTCTAGATTTTTCAATCCAAGTTTGGTTGACTTTGTAGAACGATGGCTTCAGATTTTCAACATACGGTGTGGTGGCGCTGACTGGGAGGGGGCGCTTCGCTCCTGCCCCCTCCCCAAGTAAGATTTTCATACGTGAAAGTACGTTAATGGTTTTGGTCCCTGAGATGCTTCGATGTCACTACCATTCTCAAATAGCATAAGTTCTAGATGTTGGGTGCCATAGTTAAGAGTTCTGAGCAGCGCTTGTAACACTGTCTGAAGCTTATTTCCACCTACTGCAGCTTCAGTATTCTCAAAGTAAGTGAGTGTCGTTTGTGGACCTGACTGCATTAGAAAACAATGTGATATGTTACCTTCCTAAACAGCTTGACGGAGGCCCCTGAGGGACGCTGTGATGGCCATGGACTCGGAGAAGACGCTTGGCTCCGACACCCTCCCCAAGTCTTATAGCACTGGTGTAGCCTGAGATCGCCCCCGACATAGGCGGCCGGCTCCCGGCGGTACTTTTTGCCTTTTGATGACTCTTCAATTCTGGACCTTGTCCCACAATCCGTTTGACCTGAAGACAAGCTGTAGTGGGGCGCCCCTTTATCGTTTTAGTTGCCATTCCGCCCGCTTTTGCTACACTGTGCCTCTTCCGCCATTCAGCTGTTTTCCGCCCGCTCTTGCGACTACAGCGTCTCGCTCACCATGTAGTTGAGATGCGCCCGCTCTTGCGGTGCAGCGATAGGCGGCTGCCACAGGACTCTCAAAATGGCGGCCGGCTCTTCGGTTTTGGGCCTGGTCCACTAAAATGGCCCTGGGACACCTTGGAACTCGGACGCTTGTCTGCTAGGGCTTGGGTCCCATTCTCGAAAAGCGTCCCCTCAGCCGTGAAGATTCTACAAAAGTCTTGGGGGCCTCCGACTCCCGCAGGCTTCTGGTGGGGAGCGGCTGCCATGATTGCTCGTGGAATGGCCACGACGGAGCTACGAGATGGTAGTGGTCTCATGCTGACGCCAGCTTTAGTGTGAAACATCCAGAAACACTGTAGACTACCAATTCGATCAGTTCCGGTAGCGCCCCAACATGACCCGGAAGAGAAGAACTTGCCCTCCCCTCTTTGACTGATGGTTCTTGTTGCCTGTCCCCTCTGTTGTCATTTAACAGAACTTTTTGGACTGCTGAAAGGGGTTGTGTTCTGAACGCTGGTTGGTGGAGACATTTAGACTATATTCTTGACCTACGTTGTCGCGTAATGCGTTTTATGACACGCCGCGTTAGCGCACCCGGAAGTGATCCGAGGCGCGGCGCGCAGCGCGTAACGTAAGCATAACAGGTCATGTGACTTGTTAATAAAACTTTTCATTGGTTCATTTTACTTTTGTTAATTTAATGATGAAAAGCTTGGTCTTATGACCTAAAAATTACGCTTTTTATTATTTTCGAACAATATTTTTTTTTCAAACATATGTTATAATATTCCAGGCTAATGTACTTTCCCGGAAAATTTACAACTGTCTTGAAGTAAAATATATTCCTTTTTCGAGAAAAAGGGCGTTTCTTCCTTCCATGACGGAGCCGTTGAGTAAAAGAGATTCGGCCTGCTGTCTTAGTCGCCGATACGCCTGATTATCAGATTCTTATCGATCACTTTATGTTGCAGACATGAAAAACACAACTGCCCTTGACCATTTATCTTTACTGCGTTCCTACATATTATACCTTTTATCCGTCATGTAATTGGACTGCTTTATTTCACTTGCCTTTTACTGATTCGAAAACAGTCACTAAAAGTAAAAACTTTACAAATGAAAATACTACTACCGTGTTTTGTTTTAAAAACCTTTATTGTGAAAATGTCAGTATACAAATACGGGCCTATAACCACGTGGGCCGGCCACGGAGCAAACTCAAATCGTATATGATGAGGAGACATTTACACTGTAGAAGAACGTAACGAGCGGGCCATTAGGTGACAAGAACAAAGGTGTCTAACAGTTGCGGAATCGGTGGACGTACATTTTGTAATTAAAATACGACAGGGCCACTTACAATAACATTTTCTAGATATACATTTGCGGGCAAAGAGTTACGAGTCCCATTTATACCGGCGCCATTTTGGGCGAGGCCGGGCAGGTCCAAGATATAGTCAAAATGTCTCCACCAACCATCGGCCAGACCAGAACCCCTTTCGGCCCTTTATGTTACAAGATGGTGTCTTCTATTCAGAAAATATTGGTGGCAGCATTTTGAAAGGAAACAGAAACAGCCGTTCTCCTAGTGAGTTTCACATTGTTACATTTAGGAAGAATGTTGAAGAGTAGTATGTGGAAAATCTGAAGCCATTTTTCTACAAACTCTCAATCAGACTTAGATGGAAAAAAAACCTGAAGAATGTACAAACTGAAAACCAATTTTTGTCTGTATAGCACCAACAGTAACGCTTGAGTCAGCTTTGTGTCAAGCCGCCATTTTCATTCAATCAATAGCGTCCCCCTGCACACATTCAGGGACCTGGTCGTGTCTTTAGATGAAACGCATTGTAGGAAAAGAAGCAGAAAGGAAAAGGAAAAAATTTCCGCCGGACCTAGTGAAGCTGCAGCAGGTGCAAATAAGCTTCAGACAGTCTTACAAGCACTGCTCAGAACTCTCAACTGAGGCACTCAACATCCAGGACTTGCCATTCGGATCTTAGCGCCTTGTATTTTTGTTTTGTTCTTGATGGAGGGGAAACAACAAAAAACAGGCATTGAAAACGGCTCAACTGGAGCAAAAAAAAAATTACTTCTTGGGTGCATTAGGGCATTTATGATTTTCGAATGCCGTATTCATCAGGTTGATGCTCATGTTGCCATAGGACAGCATAGCACCACAGTGTATACAAGTTAACTTCATATGTTCAGATGAGGCAGGTGGCATATTTAGCATTCACCTTCTTTGATCCAGGAGGGATGGAGAAAAACTGCCAGATGAAACTTGAAACTTGGCCATCCAGATCTCGGCGCGTTCGACTCACTGTACCGCAACAGTGACCGCAATTCAGCTGGACACGCCGTCTTTCGGCGCAGCATTGTAGGATGGCCACACCAGTGCGGCAATTTGCTGGACACCACCTCGGTGCCATCCAGATCTCGGCGCGTTCATTCATTCAATAGCGTCCCCCTGCACACATTCAGGGACCTGGTCGTGTCTTCAGAAGAAACGCATTGTAGGAAAAGAAGCACAAAGGAAAAGGCAACAAGTTCCGCCGGACCTAGTGAAGCTGCAGCAGGTGCAAATAAGCTTCAGACAGTTCTACAAGCACTTCTCAGAAATCTCAACTGAGGCACTCAACATCCAGGACTTGCCATTCGGATCTTGGCGCCTTGTGCTGGTTCCGACCTATTGACACATCAGTCCACTACTGACATCACCTCATAAGCCAACGGGGCACCCCACGCCGACTTCCGGCGCAGCATTGTAGGATGGCCACACCAGTGCAGCCACTTGCTGGACACCACCTCGGTGCCATCCGGATCTCAGCGCGTTCGAGTCACTGTGCCGGAAGAGTAACCGGAACTCAGCTGAACACGCCGTCTTTCGGCGCAGCATTGTAGGATGGCCACACCAGTACGGCAATTTGCTGGACACCACCTCGGCGCGTTCGAGTCACTGTACCGCAACAGTGACCGCAATTCAGCTGGACACGCCGTCTTTCGGCGCAGCATTGTAGGATGGCCACACCAGTGCGGCAATTTGCTGGACACCACCTCGGTGCCATCCGGATCTCGGCGCGTTGTGCTGCCTTCGGCCTATTCGCACATCGGTCCGCTACTGACGCCGCCTCACGTGCCAACGGATTTTCTACGCTTTTTGTAGCCCTATGTCGCATAACAGGTCATGTGACTTGTTTATAAAACTTTTCATTGGTTCATTTTACTTTTGGTTTCCTAAAGATGGAAGGCTTGGTCATATGACCTAAAAATAACACTTTTCATTGGTTTAGAACATTTTTTTTTCCCAAACGATGAAAGCCCCACCTTGTTTCTGGATCATTCAGACTGAAGCTGGCGTCAGCATGAGAGCACCACCATCTCGTGGCTCCGTCGTGGTCATTCCGCGAGCAATCATGGCAGCCGCTCCCCACCGGAAGCCTGCGGGAGTCGGGGGCCCCCAAGACTTTTATACAATCTTCACGGCTGAGGGGACGCTTTTCGAGAATGGAGCCCAAGCCCTAGCAGGCAAGCGTCCGACTTCCAAGGTGTCCCAGGGCCATTTCAGTGGACCAGGCCCAAAACCGAAGAGCCGTCCGCCATTTTGACAGCCATGTGGCAGCCGCCTATCGCTGCACTGCAAGAGTGGGAGCAACTCCACAACATGGTGAGCGAGACGCTGTGGCCGCAAGAGCGAGCGCAACTCAGCTAGATGGCCGCCACCTGGGGAGACCCGTTCACGCCGCCTCCCCCCCCCCCCCCCGGGCCGCCGCACGCCAATTTTCGGAGCAGCATTGTAGGATACCAAAACCAGTGCGGCAGTTTACTGGACATCACCTGGGTGCCTGTCGTACATGTTGTGTCAGCCATGTGACACTGGACACAGACCGCTACTGACGAGGCCTCCCCCCGCACCACCCGGGACGCCCCACGCTGTTTTTCTGTGCTGCATTGTAGGATCCCTAAACCAGTGCGGCACCCAGGCGACATCACCTGGGTGCCGTCCAGAACTCTGCACGTTGTGCTGCCTTGGGACTATTCGCACAACAGACCGCTACTGACGAGGCCTCCCCCCGCCCCACCCGGGACGCCCCACGCCAATTTTCGGAGCAGCATTGTAGGATCCCTAAACCAGTGCGGCACCCAGGCGACATCACCTGGGTGCCGTCCAGAACTCTGCACGTTGTGCTGCCTTGGGACTATTCGCACAAAAGACAGCTTCTAACCATTGTTGCTTTTTGTGTTAATAAATGTTTAAATGTTTTTAGTTTTTGTTCTGTTCATTATCGTTAAAAGTTAATAAAGTTTTATAACCTTAATTTGTTGGAGTGTTATCTATTTTTTGAAAGCGGGTGAATGGGGCCTTGAATCGGGTTATTGTCATGTGTGGGCTTTGGAAGTGTGCTGCTGCAGGATCGGACATTTCAAACTCAAATGCACGTTCTTTTTCTTACCTTTCCGAAGCATGGAGCGCAATAGCAAGCAGAGAAAGGGTGATGCACGTGTTGAACACTACCTGACCTGGCAAGTTGCTGGCAGTGCCCCCCCGCCCGCTCCTGAAAGAGGGCACACACACACCGCCGCCCCGAGTACTTCAGAAATCTTTAAAAGACCATGCGCTTGTTCATGAGGCTTAAATGGTTTATCACCTCTTCTAGAACCCCTACATCGACCCTCTGACGTTTCATGGAAAAATTACCATGTAACACAATACCAAGCCCTATCAGCTGAAACCCCCAAGGAATCGTGGGTCATATTAGCAAGGGGGTTTATCTCCCCTTTTTTGGCTTTAAAAACCATGAAAGCGGAGATAAAATTATTTCCCTATTATCAAGCTGTCGCTAACACCAGTTAGTGACACCTAAAAGGAGATAGCGACCATCTTGGGCCCGGCTTTGCATGTCAGTGATACTTATCACTAATGACATGCAAAGTGGCGTGCCAAGATGTTAGCGACTGGAAACAGTCCCTAACATCGCTACCTTCTATTACCAACTTTTGGAGATATTCGCACTAAGCGCGAATATCTCCAAAAGCTAACACCTGCCCTGAGCAGGTTTTAGCCATGTTATCCAATGGGAGGTGGATAACATGGCTAAGAGCATTAGGTCGATAATACATGAATATCGCTGACTTTTCTGCGATAATAGCAAGGTTTATCTGCGATAAAAATCGACGATGTGCGGCGATAATTTTTGTCTCTAAACAAGTTATAGACAAAAATTATCGCTAGTTGTTAGTAATATGCCCCCGGGTTTTTGCTTGCAGAAATCGGGAGGCGGGAGACTAGCACTGAAATCAGTACTCACACGCCTGAATCAGGAGGATTGGCATGTCTGAATTCTCTACAGCTGGGGCCATAAACTACATCCGCAGGGGTAGGTGATAGCCTGGGACCAGCCTGGCATCTAAAATGGCTGCCGTGCACGACAAAATTGTGGCATTCGAAAAAAGGCAAGATGGCGCAGCCGCTGGAAGAGATGTATCAACATATATCAGCCTCCTCAGCCACCCTCAGGAAACATAGGGGATTAGGATACGTCTCCCGCACCCCCTTATACCTAGTAATTTAATTTACGAAGCACAAAATGGCGAATTCCCGTTTCGCTACCAGTTTGCGGCCCAGTTCGCGGCCCGTGAAGCGCTTCTACCGTGAAAAATCATTTTTTTTTTATTTTCCCCACGGGACCCTTTAATAACCCCAACAACATTCCTAGGGGGTCAAGAGGGGGATACCTTGCCCCCTTTCATTAAATTCCCCCTTAGTTTTTCACCTTTTCTTCTCTCTCGATCCTACCGAGAGACAAGATGGCGGCCGCTCCGGACTGTCACGCAGCAAAAAAAAAAAAAAAGCTCACGCACAGCCGCTGGAAGAGATGTATCAACATATATCAGCCTCCTCACCCACCCTCAGGAAACATAGGGGATTAGGATACGTCTCCCGTACCCACTTATAACTAGTAATTTAATTTACGAAGCACAAAATGGCGAATTCCCGTTTCGCTACCAGTTTGCGGCCCAGTTCGCGGCCCGTGAAGCGCTTCTACCGTGAAAAATCATTTTTTTTTTCTTTTCCCCACGGGTCCCTTTAATAACCCCAACAGCATTCCTAGGGGGTCAAAAGGAGGATACCTTGCCCCCTTTCATTAAATTCACCCTTCGTTTTTCACCTCTTCTTCTCTCTCGATCCTACCGAGAGACAAGATGGCGGCCGCTCCGGACTGTTTAGAATGTTGACAGACACCGGAGAGCCAATCAGCTTTCTGCGCGCAAAGTTCCGATAAGCGAAAAGTAAGCGGACCGGATCGCTGCCCAGAGCGCTGTTACAGATATATATCTTGATTTAAACGTTAATTTCTCAAAAACTACTGGAGCACATATATTGAGACCTAGCAAAGGCACATCGGGCTAACAGTCCCTACAATTTTGCCAAGTTTCGTGCAAATCCATTCAGCCGTTCGAGCTAAAAGTGAGTCCAACCGCCCTATGGAAAACTCAATGCAAAAAACGCGTTTTGGGACCCCCCTTTTTTCTCAGCCCCCCCTTGACGAAACCCCACCAAATTTTCAGGAGCTGCTCAGAAACAAAATGTGCCATTTTCCTGAAAATTTCAGCCGATTCCATCCACAAACGCCAAAGTTATTAGACATAGAATTTTCAAAAGTCCCATAGGGAATTAATCCTAACTATATATACCTACTGGCGATAGCCAGTAGGTAATATATATATATATATATATATATATACATATATATATATATATATATATATGTATGTATATATACACAAAGACACACAAACATACATACATCTGCATAAGGAAAGAAGAAGCACACCAAATATAGCACAGGTGATTTATGTATGCAGGCTGACAAAGACGACGCATTTCAGCTTCACATAAGCATTTGTCAAGTGGAACATTGTACCTCTTGAGCTATAGAAATAAACATCATGTTAATTGACATAGAGGAAATACTATGCAAGGCGTAACATAAACTCAGTAGCTCTGCTATTGCACATAACATGAAATTATATAAACTTCATCACAATAGATTTCTTTTCATATTTCTGAATTATTTACATTTTAAATCATTATTAGGTCATGATCATATTAATAAAAATAGAAGAAATACCATAAATAATGTGCTTTTGAATACAGTATGTATGTATGTATGTATGTATATAATATTTATTAAGTGCAACAAATATCCCACGGGTACCCTGGTGCTGCAGTACATAATTTAGAGAACTAGTATTAATCAGGAAGGGACAGAAGGAATGGGAAATACTCAGAGGGCCGAGTCAAATTTTAGATAACAACAACCATGTCTTAATCCTTTTTCTAAACAGCAGCAGGGAATTACATTGTCTGATACCAGGTGGCAACTCATTCCACAGCCATGCCGCAGAAATGTTAAAAGCACATCCACCCAGTCTGACCCTATTAAACCTAAGAACTTTCGCCAAACAGGCCGAGGAAGAGCGAAGATGTCGAGTAGGGATGTACTAGTGTAATTTTTCTTGCAGTGGTTTTGGGCCAAAACCATGCAAGGCCTTAAACACTATACACAAAGACTTGAATTGTACTCTTTGCAACACTGGAAGCCAGTGTAGCTCGGCCAAACATTTTGAGGCAGAAAGTCTCGAGGTTTAGCCAGGGCTAATCTTGCCACCATATTTTGAACACATTGCAAACGTTAAATCAGATATTTAGGAGAGTCCAGCAACAGGGCATTACAATAGTCAAGGCGACTTAAAATAGCGCCCTGCACTACTAATGCTCTGGCTGAGGCAGGCAGCAGTGGGAGAATCTTTCTCAAGGCTCTAATCAGCCCAAAAAACACCCTGCCATTTTGTTCACCTGTGCCTCCAGGGACAAATTGGCACTAAACAGAACTCCCTTATTACGGACCACATTGGCCGGAACCAAGGGGAAGGAAGTACCTAAAAGCCAGAAATGATGGGGGAGAGGTAAAGGCACCTTCCCTACTGTGCAATGCACAATTTCAGTTTTCTCAGAATTGATTTGTAGTAAATTCAGCCGTAGTCACTGCGCAGTATGGCGCATACAGGCAGGAAAATCCTCCAACGCCGAAGGTTGGGTGCCATTCAAGGATAGAATAATCTGTGTGTCATCAGCATAGCTTATCAGCTTCACCTTGTGAGCCCGAATTATATCAATCAGAGGACTAGTATAGATATTAAACATAATCAGGCTGATGGCAGACCCCTGTGGGACACCATGGCTGATATCAATAAAAGCAGATTGAAATGGCGGAAGGGCCACAGCCTGACACCTACCAGAAAGATAAGAGCAGAACCAGGCCACCGAGGTACCTACCACTCTAGACTCCTCAAGGCGGGTCAGCAAAATACTATGGTTGACCATGTCGAAAGCGGCAGACAAGTTGAGCAATGTTAATATTGCCGACTGTCCCTTGTCTGCCAACAAACGAAGATAGTCCATCACAGTCACCAAAGCAGACTCTGTACCATGTTCTGGATGAGAATTAAACTAAGCGTCTGCTAAGTATTACAGCCATTTCCTATTGACTCATGAACGATAAAATGTCTGTAATAAATTATAAATATATATCATGGATAATTTCCTTGACGCTCATTGTTGGAAAACTGCCATAATGCACAACTTGGAAAAGTTAAGGCGCCAAGTTAATCATGTGCGGTATCAAATCAAAAAATTGCGTAATGTGCAATTCCACAGAGTGACAATAAATTACCAGCAGTATCAATTATATAGGATCAAATTATCAAGAGGTTGTCATTCTGGTCTCCTTCTCTGGGAATCATCCAGGTTAATAGCTGCTGTAACAAGATAGTGCTGCATATGGGCAGCAAACTACACAGACTATCAAGTAGGGCACCATGGATACTATATATTTAAAAACAAATTCCTCTAGTCCATTAGAAAAATCCTTGCATTGAACCAGTCCCCTGGAGAGTCCCTGAGGAGGAATACTTACCTCTATTGTATACTTAAGGGATTTAAAAAAAGGGAGAAAAAAGTATATATATACCTATACAGAAAAAGATCCATCCTAAACAGTTGTAATATTCAAAATGATTCATACTGTGTGAACTTACATAATAAAATTGTGAAAAGGAAAAAAAACAAATACACAAAACAAGGTGAGTGAGAAGGAGGGAACTATAGCACTACAAATAAATTGGCCTTTTTAAAAAATGAAAATTTCAAAATTTTAGGGACAAAAAGAACAGACTATTATTAGTAAAATTGACACAATCAGAATAAATGCATCATTTGATCTGATTCCCATCCCAATTATCTTGAAAACACCATTTAAATTGAACATCAATTAATTAAATCATCTGGTTTATATCCCAATATTTTAATGATCTTTATTTGATAAAAGATGGTGGACATGAGTTGGTCGAGCTGGAAGTTAAATGTAAGTTTGTTATCAAGAATTGCTCTCAAGTTCCATACAGAAATGATGTGGAGGAGGGAATTAAATCCTCAGGTCACCAGGTGGTCGACTAGGTTGAAGACTTGCCCCAAAAATATAATCTCAGTGTTATCAGTAGTGAGGTAGACTGAGTTTCACACATACCGATTTTAAACTGTGACTGATTGAAGATACATCCCCATCTACTCTAAGAATAATTTGGGTGTCACCTGCATTAGAATAAAACCTCAACCTGAATGTGTGAATGAAGACACAATGGGCACACTATAAATCACTGTAAATATTAAAAAAAAGGTGGAGCTCAGGGCAGTGCACTGAAAATCCTTGATGGAGTAACTGAAGGAGGGTAAAGCCACTGTCAGTGAGTGGCCATTCAAGAAATATTTTAGCTGTGCTAAGGTTGTGTCAACAATTAATTGATGAAGTAAGATGTTATGAAATATGATGTTGAAGACAGCCAATAAAGAATGCAAAGTTGAGCCAAATTACATGGTGCTACATTTTCAATCATGTTTTTGGAGTTGGGCTTGAAGTGAGAAAGAAAAACACAATTCATGGTAGTGACCTGAGGGTAGAACAAAGTGTATTGCATTAGGTTTAGAGCTGTATGAGAAAGTGGCAAGTAGTTTCCTGATCTTAGAGAGAGGGAAAAAGCCTGACAATGGAGAGATAAGACCAATGACATCAATGTTGAGGTGCCTGCTGTTTTAATACAGTGGAGTACCGTAAAGCACAAGTTCTTTTAATGGTACTTTAGAGAAATGTGCCAATCTTAAAATCATTAAAATGAATACATAATGCAGACTCTGGATATGCATTCTTGACCCAGACTGCACTTGTAAAGGACATGTCAATGATTTTTCTACCACATGACAACCAATAGCTTACCTTATTCAAGTCAGCTTACTTTATCCAAAGTGGAAAACAGTATGATCACCATAGAGTTTACACTTCAAACAAAAAGACATTGAACATTTCTGTTTAAGTTGAATTAGAAAGCTTTAGCAGGACATAACTAATTTATTCTGGGTCCCGTCTGCCATGAAGTTGACTGTGTGCAGATGCCAAACTGGGGTCAGACAAGCCATCTCTCTCCAAGCCTCTACACAAGGACAAACATCTATCTACACATGTTCTATTACATATACCCTGCACAGAGCTTCGTACCATAGCTGTGTCGTAAAAGAGACACTGAATATTGTAAAAATGCCTAGTTGCATAACTGGACTTCTGCACTGCAGAGGCATTGATATTTAAGGAGAAGAGATGATGGTACCGGATTTGTTCTGTAAACGTCTGATAATGTATCTGATATACCAGCTGCTGACACTCTCTCTGTTTCCAATTGTCTATTCTAGCATGAAAATTCATATTTTCCTGAGATGAAATAAAATTATTGTTAATATGATAACTGGAGGAGTTTGGGCAGTTATTGGTTGAGGGGAATGATAGCCCCACTTAGGCAATAGCCATAATCATTGTCATGGTGAACCACAAATATCACAAAATTAACCTGTGCTTAAACCTCCAATAGTTTGGACAAAGCAGTCAGGCTTAACCTAGAGGAAAAATGTAAAGTATCTATCCAGCCCACTAACAGTAATAAAGTGAAAACATAACACAAGAAAAAATCCAAACCAATATAGAAAAAACAGAGCAATTTTTTTTAAAGAAAGCATACCAGAACAAACAAATCCAAACAGTAGAAGCAGTGACATTTCATCCATTTAGGTAGATATAGCACATAAAAGCATAAAGCACAACTCATGGTCATCTGGTTGTGCTAGACCAAGGGAAAGTCACAGGTTCAGACTGACCTCAATGGAGAATGTGCTGGATACAGGCACCCAGTTAGTGCTGGTAAAAAAGCTATATACTCAAAGTCTGGCATGAAGCGTTCCGTTTGAAGGAGGCCACGAGGAGCAGGGAGAGTGATGCAGATGATAGTCACTGTACTGTAAAGAGCAGGCAAGGCTGTGCGGGCTATCGTCCCTGTAGCATAAGAGACAGTCAGGCTTCGCAGATGGTTATTACAGGAGCTTTGATTGTCTCTTACAGAAGGCTTTCATTGATGTAGGGTGAAGTACAGATATGTGTGTTGCTGTTCGTCGCTGGTGGTCACAGTAGAGTGTAGTGTCAGGTTCACCAGAGCTAGATGTTGGCAGTCATCAGGTGCTGCAGTTTCATGTCATGAATGGACCTGTTCATGGTAGCAAAGAGCCCAAAACATCAGGATTTCACATATCTTCAGAGAAGGATATCAATTGATGTCAGAAAAAGGTCCAAAAAAGTTAGAGAAACCTCTTGGGGATAAGTAACTCACTCCAGCACAGGCCATCAGGACTCAGGCAGGTCCAGTTAAAGGTCCAGGCAAGTTCAGAGCAGCATTTCATCTGGGCAAATGCAGGAAGGCATCTGAAGCTTGTTGTTTCCCTGTACCTCAGACAGGAGGCCAGCCAACTGGCCTTTGGAGCCACTTAGGTTAACCTGGGATGAAAGGATCAGGCCGAATCATCCTTGTCAGAGGGCCAGGCAGTCCTCAAGGAGCAGAGCAGTCCTCTGGAGGATAAGGCATTCCTTCTTCTGTAATGTCTACAGGTCCAGCAGTATACTGAAGAGTAGCTCAGGAAGGCCACTAGTTATACCTGTTGCCAGCCTTTGAAGTGGGGGGATGCCCTATACTACCCCTACTTCTGGTACTGGAAAGTTCTTCCTTTACACTCCTGCGGCACCAAGAAATCTGGGGTGAAAAAAGATGGGCCATACATGGTGTCAGATCCCTTTGTGTGTGAAGGAGGCAAAGCCCTTTGAAATATAAACGGGAGGGCACAGCTCTTGCCATCCTATCTGTACCTAGTCCCCTTTGTGTCCCTGGTTGGAAGAAATACACTAACCCCAACAGCAGGGCCATAGTCATGTGACCCAGGCACTGGCAGACGGCACACATATTTAGGAAAACAAAATGTCAACTTTATTAAAGTGGTATTTTCAGAATTGTGACTTAAAATCTAACTTTACCATTAAACAGGATTTTAAATTACAACTCATGTATCTATCTGCACTCAATTAAAAGTGATCACTTACTAAATGCTATAAGGTAACCCAGTGTTAGTCAATGGAAGAGATAGGCCTTACAACATAGAAAAAAATCTTTAAGAGTTTTTCACTAACAGGTCATATAATAAATAAGCACATTTGTCCAACTTTGGAAATGTAAGGGACCTTGCCCTATGAGCCATTAGGGCGTACTACAGGGTTAACTTATAAGTATTAAAAAGGAAGGTTTAGGCTTGGCAAACGTTTATTTTGCTAGTTCGAAATGGCAGTTTAAAACTGTATACAGACTGCAGTGGCACACATGCTACAGGCCCATTAGTAGAATGTATTTTACAAGCCCTGGGTAGATGTAGTACCACTTTACTAGGGACTTACAAGTTAATTAAATGTGCCAATTAGGTGTAAGCCAATGTTGCCATAGATGAAGGAGAGAACACTGCTATTTTAGCACTGATAAGCAGTGGTAAAGTGCATAGGGCAATACTGCTAACTTTAATAAATAATTGCAAAACAGGAGGAGTGAATGAAAAAGGTTTGCGGGAATACCATGCCAAGAATGCTAGGTCTAACAATAGCTGTGAAGAATCATCTAAGTTATACATTGCTTGTTAAAGATAACTACCTTCAATTTCCTTTGATAACAGCCCATGGCGCTGATTCTGTTAAGTGGTAACAAATATTTTACAATGCTTACTGAGGGGTAATTGTACACCTGCTGGAGTAACTCAATGAGTAGAACAGGAACTGTGATCACTAGTCCTGAGAGGAGATTATGTTTAAGGGGAACCCACTCTCAATGAATATAAACCCCAGGCTTATTATGTTTTCCACATTCAGAAAAGATGGCGTACTGTGACACTATTTATCAAAGGAGAGGGAGAAAAATTGATCAATTGATCAACGGACACTGATTACCACTCTGAAGGGTGGAAGGTCCAGTATCAGCATGTGTCCGTATCTAGTACAGATGACGCAATAGAGGGGTTGCTGAACTGTTCCTGTAGACAGACTAGGGGGATTTAACTGGCGTGACCAAAGGTGTTTGAAAGACACTCAAGGGCATCCATTTTGTTGGATGTAGTTGCCTCACACACCCAGAAGGGTGTCATGCTTCATCATAGGCGTTTGCTCCTCGTCGGGGAGGCGGTGCAACCCCCGACGGGCTCACCTTAAGGAGGGGCTCTTTGGCGGAGATCTTTTTATCCAACAGCCTTATGGTGAAGTGGGGGGGTGTGGGCAGGATGGTATGTTGTTTTAGTGAAGTTATTAAAATGTAGCAAGGGGTACCGGAATTCACTTTATTCTGGGGGTCCCCTGGCTGCAATTAAAACATGGGACTAGCTCGCTAGGTATCAACAGGTTAGGTGGAGTGACCCTAGAGAAGGCTAGAAGTGAGACTGGTCGACATGTTTCTCGCTCAGGGTAAAATCACCCGCGATTCATCAGGACCTTACAAAAAGTGCAAAGAAGAAGAAGAACAACAACATGCTTGTGTCATGTGTGTGGTGTAAGTTACCTCTGTGGAAGCTCCTATGCCTAATGGTCAGGGACTACTGACTACTGTGACACTGACAGTCAAGATACAATCTTCTCAACTTCGGAAAGGACCGGATTGGAATATGGACTTCTGGACACAGAAGTGGTGGCGTCATGCACCACAGATGATCATTGCTGTATTTATGTGCAGTACAATTACCCCTGAGTAAGTATTATAAATTAATTTGTTACCACTAGGTGTGTATCTCTGTGTGACCAAACCCATGGATTAGCACTATCACTTTCCCTTATTGATGGCCAACAAAAATGTCAAAACACTATCAAGTCCTGATGAGACTCCATTATCAGCAGGAAGGGTCAAAACGTAGTTGACACAGTAACAAGCTACAGGAAAAGTGCATTCCATCCATCATTTCTTTGCATAGCATTTTTCACCCTAAGTGGGATGGGTATACCCAGACGAGGGTCCCTTGCTCACTCTGCCACTGGATTCAAGCTAGCCTGGCTGATGAAGGGTGATTGTTTCCGGTCTAGGGATTACCTGGCTTGGCAGTTTGGTCTGGACTGTTCCCATGAGGCACTGGGTCAAGACTGATTTACATATGGCTTGGTCTAAACTGGGGTGGCATGGTGGGCAAAAGAACAATGGATTTAACCCCGATCTCTTGACTGGGGATGAATGTATGATTTATTCAGGATTCCATCCATCATTTGTTTACTTAGCACTCTTAGAAAGTTGCCATTTATTTCGTCAAAGCATTAGGTGCCTGCAACCTGTTCGCTGGGTCACACGACTGCGATTACCATAGCAGTTGGCCTTTGTGTGCTCCTCTCTGAGGACAAAGGGGCAGTAGTGGTTGCCCAAATGTCTAGGGCAAAGCTATTCTCTGACTCACTGAGTTTTTAAAGGGGCTACCTCAGCATACTTATAAAGAGTGTCACACTAGTCTTTTGTCACAACAGACCGCTTGGAGCCTGGGCAAAGAGGAAGAAAATTACAGAACCATCTGTAGGCGGGGGACTCCAGAAGTTTCTTCAGTTCACTCCTGGAGTGGCGGGCCGGTCTGGAGTCCTGCCGTTCACTTCAGAGAACTATCTTGTTGCTTAAGGCCTTCTTAGTTATTCGTGGGACTACCCTGCTGCTGGTAGCCTGCCTGGAACCCTCAGAGGAGTACACTGCTGCAAGGGAGTTGCCTTGCTGCTTAAACCCAGGACTACAAGAGAGATTCCAAGGTCTAGTGGGTGAGCATATCACAAAAGTGGAGATGGAGGTACACCACCACTCACTCTTCAAAATGACGACAGCAAACACAGACATAATGTAATGGCAAACACTGTAATGCCAGATTAAGCACCAAGCAAGTCTTTTATCAATGATAGCCCTCTTGGTAATCACAGAGGGGGTGTACATGACCTAAGAGTACCAATTAGATTAAACGACTAAGCCACTCACTATTCTTGCCAAGTTTAACTTTGGCAACTTTATCTCACCCTGGTAAAATGATAGTACAAAGCGGTAACAACTTTGCTAGGGTGGTATTCTTGATAAAAGTAAATAGGAAAGGAAGTGATCCAGAGCAACTAAAAATACTAAAAGGAGGAGATGAGAGGACTGCCAAGGCTCTGTCATTCAAAGATCTGATTAGAAATGGAGAAAACATATTTTAACCCGATAGGCCTGCAGGTTCAGGTGTGCCATCCTGAGTCAACAACTCTCCTGGCCCAGATATAAAATTGGTGGACCGTGTACCATGCAGAAGATAAGTTATGGGTCTAGGATTAAACTAAAGCTTTTAATACTGTATTGTTGATAGGTATTATACCACTCTCGTGGCATAAAGTACAAATTGGTCCTCTGAATAAAAAGGGCAATAGAGACTATGTGCTGCAACAACTGCCCAGTCATATTATGGCAAATGCTAGTTGTATGGAGGGCTGTATTTTATCCCCTTTCTTTAGCTTGTTTAGTCATACGGTAGAGAAATCCTTTCCTAACATGCCCAAATTAGGTATCACAAAAAGTCCAATAATACTTGTTGCAACATTGCACTGCTTATATTTTTAACAGAAATGTTAATGCAGAAACTAAGCAAATCTTTTGTTAAATTGTGCTGGCCAAGGATCAGGTCATTAATATAGAAACAACAGAGGTCATGAGAACTTAAATGGCTACCCACCCATTACAAAGCAGTTTGCATTTAGAGAACTGCCCTTTGAGTGTGTTAGTAATTTCCATTACCCAGAAATCTACTATATTTACAACCTTAAGTGGTCTTTTCATATCACAAAAGCAAAAAGCCCAATATATCAAACCAATAATGCAGTAGTTAGATGCCAATTGATCACTAAAATCTTGTGCATATATGGTCAAAAACCTGTCACTTCTGCAAACAGGGGTGTACACTAGGGTTGTATTGATTTAAAAAAAACAAGTTATTGTACCTACCAATAAGGGGAAATCCACAGGTTTACTCTAAAGATATTTTTGTGGATCCCCGCTCTATATAGCAATTATAATTGATCAAGAACTCTTTTGAGGTTGAGCCCACCCTGGTAGTAATATCTTACCAAGGTGGGGTGAGGAGGCCAATGATGAAGCATGCAACATTACTAAGTGTGAGTAGAATATTCTATTCCATCAGTGAAATTGGCAGAATTCTGTTGCCTTTGTGTTACTTTTGTGATACGGAGTTCCGGACAAATTTTGCGTGCTGCTCCAGAAAGGTAAATTGGAGAGCATGAGTGAGATTTGGCATCCCCCAGCAGGATTTTCAGTCACTAGTAAGACATTCACCGATATTTTTATTACATGGGAGGTAGGGGCGAGCATGACCATTTGCAGTCAATAGGCTGCAGCTCAATAGAAAACCTAATCGAGTTGCAGCAAAATCAACTTGTGTAGCCGCCACCCTATGTTGCACCACATGGAGCCGTTTGTCCAGAGAAAAACACACTACTTGCAATAAATCTCAGCTCAACATGCCTGTTTCTGCCTGTTGGAAGAATGCAGCTTAAAAGTTTTATGTAACTTTGCGGAATTCCATAGAGTCGAATTCCACGAGTTCCACCCCCCCCTAAACATTATGTGTGTCAGATTTCCTCATTCAGAAAATCTGGATCTGGTGGTTTCACATGCCAGAATATAACTGTCTCTCTGTGTTTTTTGTGCCCAGTAATCATTGGATTGAGAGAGAAAGTCAAATTAAATTCTAAATTCAGCAAGTGATCATTTGTGCAGATCCCTCAAACTTTTCTAAATAAACTAAGGCCCTGACTCACAAAGAGCCTCTGCAGTCATGGTGGAGGCCTTGCAGTAATTGCTGGGACGCACACTCATTGCAGAGGCCCACACTTGTGCTGGGACCTCTGCAATGAGAAATTGCAGTGCGGAGGTCCTGCCAAGAGTGTGGTGACCCCGCCACAAGTGGATGCCATCTGCCTAACTGTTGAATTTAAAAGAAATATTGACCACGAGTTACAAAAAACAGCAATTCATGACATCATTAGTATCTGTAAATTCTATTCATGATAGCTGATTCACAAAAGAAATCCAC